>NC_141755.1:19782530-21192530 GCF_982258835.1 Parasteatoda tepidariorum | reverse complement strand
AAAAATTTTTTTAGCAGATAATTTTAACCACGGATTTGCCTGAAATGGATTTGCACATGGAAAATTGTATAAATTAATAAAGAAATTTTAAGCAAACAATTTTATCCACGGATTTGCCCGAAATGGATTTGCACATGGAAAAACTGTATAGATTAACAAGGGAAATTATTTAGCAAAGGAATTTTTAGTAAATAATTCTAACCACGGATTTGCCCGAAATGGATTTGCACATGGAAAGATTAACAAAGAGAAAATTTTAGTACATAATTTTAGCCACGGATTTGCCCGAAATGGATTTGCACATGGAAAATTGTATAAATTAATAAAGAAATTTTTAGCAAACAATTTTATCCACGGATTTGCCCGAAATGGATTTGCACATGGAAAAACTGTATAGATTAACAAAGGAAATTATTTAGTAAAGGAATTTTTGGTAGATAATTCTAACCACGGATTTGCCCGAAATGGATTTGCACATGGAAAAATTATATAAATTAACAAAGAAATTATTTAGTAAATAATTTTGGCAATGAATTTTGGCCTGAAATGGATTTGCACATGGGAAAATCATAAAAATTAACAAAAAAAAAATGTTTAGAAAATATATCCACCAAAATATACGATTAATTCAATGATTTTATATAAAATTTTATTACATTAGTTGGGTATCCATTGTTTTTTATCAGATTTTGAAAGAGTTTATCGATTTGTTTTTTGGATAAATAAATATTACTACATATTCTTTTAATTCTGTTCATTTCATTAAAAGTGGTATTTAAATAGATGCTCCTAGAAACATTAGAATTCCAAGTAACTAGTTTATTAATATTAAAATTAAAATAATTTCTTTTATCGTATAAATCAACAAAGCAGCTATTTTCAACTTTCATAATACCCAAATCCAAAAAATTGAAATTAATATTATCATCATGATTACGAAGTAAGATTAATTCCTCAGGGTATATATCACTCAATAAAACAGTAAAATCTTGGAAATTAAAGATAATTAAGTCATCAATATATCTAAAAACAAATTTAATACTCAGAGTATAATTTTTTTTTTTTCCTCCTCAGAGTATAATTTTTATATATATATATATATATATATATATATATATATATATAAATTGAATTCTATCTCGTAATAAATATTATTTTTAATACTGCTCCACTTTTTTTACTACTAATCTATAACTATTGTGAAATTCCAATTTATTTGTATTTTAAAATACTTTAATGAGCACTGTACATCTAATTAGATATTAATTCTGCATTTTAAATTTTGACACGAAAATTGAACTTGAAGAAAACTGGAAGTGGTAAGAAATTTTATGCTAGCAACAAAAGAAAAATAGTTTGTATAATGTTATAAATACTTTATGAAATACGAAAATAGTATTAATTCTGAATTCTAATTAAATAAAAGCTAAAAACGGGATAAAAACAGAAAAATTCTATTTTTAATTTTTTTTAATATAATATTTTCCATTTTTTGAATGATATATTTATAATAAAATGCATAGAACATCTGAATATACAGATTTGAATGAATGGATCTTGCAAAAGTGAACTTTCATAAATTAAAGACAGTCATCTATATTAATAGAAAACAATTTAAAGAGAAGCAATTATAGTCTGTAATAGCAATTATAGGCTGTAAGATAAATTATTCCGTAAATATCTTTTATAAAAGAAGTATAGAATGATATGAAATTAATTATCCACAAATGCTTCGTACGAAAATTATACATAAAAGAAACTGAATCATGGATATAAATTTATTACATTAAAATAAAATGTTAAAACTTTAATATGAGATCTGAAAAAATTCTAAAGCTCTTTACTGATATAATATATCACCATATGCTTTGACAAAGATTCTAGCATGGAATCAGATTTTCTTAATATTCCATAATCATCCACATTTAACACTTTCAATATTAAAAAAATTGTTTTGACAAAAACTTTTTATGAGTAGTATTTTATTTAAAAACGCTGAAAAACAACTAATGTAAATGGAAAGTGTATATAACACATTCTAAACAAAAGTATTTTATAAATAAAAACAACAAACTATATTAACTAACCAAAAAGTAAAACAGCGTCTTCTTCAGAAATACCGTCGTTAACTAAATGTTGTTTTAATTCTACTTAATTCAAAATATTAAGTGGCAAATATTTAATATTCTCCTGAAAAAAATTAAACGTAAAATAAAAGCGTAGACATAATCTATTTCGCAGAACAAAACAATTTTATTGTTTAATGGTTATTGCAATTACATAAATTTTCAGGCTTGTGTACTCAAAATAGGCTTATAAACCTTCGTCAAGTAGAAGAGGACAGATAGCACAATAGGAGAGAGAATAAACTTGTAAACAATTTTATTTAGATTCACATTTATCACATATTAATCACATTTTCGTATGCATAAAACATAATATTTACTGACGGTTTTAAAAATTAAAATGTTACGTAAATCCTTTGCTAATATTGTCGGTTTAGTACATAAAACTTTTAAATAATTATCGAATTGTTGAAAATTTCTGATGTGCCTACATAAAGTTATTTTTACACAATAAAAAATTATTTGCAATTTTCATAATATTCGATGCTTTCCTGCTTTCACTCCCTGGAAAAATTTCTACTTTGCTTTTGGATTTTGTTTCATGTGTTTTGTTGAATAAAATTTCAGATCCTAAAAGAATAAAGCTACGCAAGAATAAAATCTATCCTATAAATTCATTCTATTCTAATCTATTCTTACAAATCCATCCTATTCTGAGTAAGTTTGATTAACTTGCGCAGGTGCTCTTTTCAATTTTCAGAATCTATTTGGATTTCATTAATCCGTTTTGTTGTAAACAAATATCACGAAGGAAAAAAATATCGCAAAATAGATTGAGCTGTTCAAAACGTTGGCAGTAATTGAAAGTATAGAAGTACTGACACAACTAAAAAGTAAGTTAACATTTTTAATGTTTAAATATTTGAATCACCTGTTTCCATTCACCATCCATGTGTCTTTTTAGCATGTACTGCACCATGTATTTAAATTAAGTATGCACGAATAAGCTTCAACCAGAAAATGTTTTTACATTTAAAAGAAAACGTAAGGTAACTTGCAATACTGATTGTCAAATGATTAAACAAATTCGACCCTTTTTGGTAAATGTTAAATTTGATTTATTGTAAGCTGAATTGTGAAAAATTTAATAAAAACTCAAAGCAATAAAAATGGAGCTTTTGCATACGTTAAGTTAACTATTTTATCTCCTAGGGATACTCATTTATAAGACAATTTTCACCCATGCTTTGTGCCGTTCAAAGAATAATTGTTGAGGGGAAACCTAACCCTATGCAAAATCTCTAAACAAATGTGTGTAACGCTTAATACTAACTGAAAACCAGAATTTCAAAACTAATTTTTGCAATGACGGTGCAAACAATTTTTGCATAATCTTATAATTTTAATATTTACACATTTTATAATTTTAACACTTAATTACCCGGATTATTCATAATTCTAAATCAAAAATTTGCACTAATTTTTAAAATTTTAACCAAATATATAAAGCTTAAATACGTTTTTTGTCACTTTGTTAAAAATAAGACAGATGAAATATTCCTTTTGAATTTTTAAACTAATTCTTTAACAGTTGAAATTTTACGAAAGCAAATTAAATCCCTGCCAATTAATATCTATTCGAGATAAAGCATTAAATAAAAGCTTTAGTAGCTATTTTAGTAGCTATTAAAGATTTTAGTAGCTATTTTCGAATAATTTGTAATTAAGAGTGTAATATTTAGAATGAATTTTCTGCAAAATATTTCTTAAACTAGTTTCATAATCTGGTAAATTTTATGCTAGACTATAGTTTTACCTAATATTTCTCTTGTTTTAATAAATTGTTATTTTATTATTATTTTTTTTATTATTATTTTTTCCCTCAGTTGTTTGTTATTTTTTAATTTATTTTTTCTTCTCCTTTTTTTCATATGTCTGTAATTTTCCTTTGCTTTATCTTCATTTTGAACTTATTTTATGAGTTCTATTTACTTGCAGCTTACGCGCAATAAATGAGTTTGAATGAAAGTTTTTCTTAATTTTCTTCTTGTTTTTTTGCATTTATTTATTTTGCTGTATATATATATGTGTTGCCGGCAAAGTATGAAATCCAGCATTGTATAGAATGACTAGGCATTGTATAGAATGACTAGGCATTGTATAGAATGCCTAAAATTAGCCGGCAAAGTATGAAATGATTTATATTTCACACATTTCCTAGGCATTCTGTAGATAGCCAAATGAGAAACCGGCAAAGTATAAAATACATCTCCTATTCGTTTCAAATGTCACTTGGCAAGGCTCGTGACTTTTAATGCGTGGCTCCTAACTTTTGACTAATAACAAAAATTATTTTTTTATTGTGCAGCATGGAAATGGAGGAATTTAATGAAATTTACATGGAAAAATTTAATGAAATGTAATTCAAAATGTCATTCAAGCCTGCAATGTTGCAACAAGTAGGTTAATTTCATATTTTTTGTATGAAAATTTTGTTTCCCTTAATAAGGAAGGCTTCAATTTTGTTTTGCATGACTTTTCAATTTTCTTTCCACATTTTGAATAAATGTTTTTCATTGGCACTCTCAGTATTTTTTAAGAATAAAATTTTTTTTTTGAGAAATGCTTGTTACTGTGAATGAGCAAAATCGGTAGTTTTACATTTATTCGATATTTTAATACTTACTGATGATAGATTAAAAGAAACATCAGTGTAGGGTATACCGGGCAAATGTATACCAAGCAGTGGCACTTGACCTTAAAAAAAATCAGTGTAAGGTATACCGGGCAAGTGAATACCGGGCATTGGCACTTGACCTTACAAAAAGCATCAGTGTAAGGTAAACCGGGAAAAGGCACTGAACTAGAACTAGTATGACAGGACCCTTGGTAAATGTCCGAAATATATGCTAAGTCCAGTTAAGCGCCATTGCCCGTTATACATTCGCTCGGTATGCCTTACACTGATGTTTTTTTTAAGGTCAAGTGCCATTGCCCGGTATACATTTGCCCGGTATACCTTACACTGATGGTTTTTTAAGGTTAAGTGCTACTGCCCGGTATACATTTGCCCGGTATACCCTACACTGATGTTTTTTTAAGGTCAAGGGTCACTGCCCGGTATACATTTGCCCGATACTCCAAACACTGATGTTTCGTTTAATCTATCATCAGTAAGTATTGAAATATCGAATAAATGTAATTATATCCTCGAATAAATTAATATCAAATTGGATGTAATAAATATTTCGGACATTCACCATAGCGACTATGTGATTGTCAACATTCACCGGTAAAAGTCAACAACCACCGATTTCGCTCATTCACAGTAACATGCACATCATTTACATAATAACCTCATCAGGACGTTTATTTCATACTTTGCCAAAATAGCATCCGGCATTGTAAAGAATGCCTAGGCAAAGTATGTAATACTTCTCACATTTCACACTTTGCCTAAAAACGTCAGGCATTCTATACAATGCTGGCGTCTCATACTTTGCCGGTAACATATTATATATATATATATATATATATATATATATATATATATATATATATATATATATATATATATATATATATATATATATATATATATATATATATATATATATATATATATATAGGTAAATGTTTTGTTTACCAGAGCGTACAATATCAGATAGCATTGGAAATGATATGATTTTTCGTAAGAATAAGAGCTTTTTCCGTTTGTTTAAGTTTGCAAAGAAATTATTCAAATAAAAGTATAATTTGATATACTCTAGTTTGAAGTTTTTAATTTCAATGAAGAACTAAGGTAAGAAATTTGATTCAAGTAACTATTTTATATCATAAATATCTTATTTGAGAAATGGTTTCGATTTCATGACCAAAATGTGAAGAAACGCTAAAAATACCCTACCATAAAAAGCTGAAAATTAAAGGTTTGTGTGTAGTAAAAAATAGTTAATTAAGTTTAATTGGCTTTTTTTCAAGTTATTTCATATTGCTCACATAAAAGTGAAAAAAAAGGAAACATCTTATTTTCTACAATTATTTTTGGAATTTCTAGTCTCCGAAGGATTATATACGTTTCGCACCTGAGGACACTCCTCAGACTGATCCAAGTGGTAACCCAAGTGGTTGTATAAGCACCGCCGCGAATGATGCTTGACTTCGGTGACCTGCTGGAAATCGTGTCTTAACCAACTGGCAGTTCAGCAAATGGGCAAAACTGGGAGAATATTTCTCCTTAATACACTATTTACCTATATAACAGTATGGAAAAACCGGTTGTGGAGAAGACTGCAGGTCAAAAGAAGAATTTTTACGTGCAGAACCGACAGTGGATGAACAATCAGTCCACTGCGGGACAATGCAGACTAATTGTACCCATGTGCTCCAATTTATGTCATATGCATATAAATACAAAACAAATGAAATAAAATAAAAATATGACCACCGAAGCCGACGTCTTCAGGGGGTACCGGCACCGGTAGCCATTAAAAACAAAACCATTTCTATTTGAGGGAGAAGCAAAAGCTTAAAATATCTCCCTCAGTACCCCGATGGTTTTGTATAGAGGTCCAGGAAAAACAAGATACATTCAAAAGAATAAACAAATTACGAAAAGAAAATCAATAAAAATCATCAGAAAATTAAAAACTCACAGTCACAGGTCAAGAATAAACTTCAAAAGCAAGTGGAGGAAAAGAAAACACTAAAAACTGAAAAACAACGCCCCCTATAATAATGCGCAGTAGAAGTTCAAAAATGAAATGAAAAAGGTCAGGAGAAGGAGATACGTAGATAATTTAATAGAATGCTTAACTGGGGCTGCTCAGTTAAGACTAGAATTGCGCCCTGTTAAAAGAAAAAATATATAAAAACTTAAAAACCATCAATCATTTTTTTAATTAAAAAATTAACATTACAAAAATTAAAAGGAAAATCATTTTTACTCAAATTATTTAAAAAATTATCCACAGCTTCCCGAAAACTTTCAACATTATTACAAATTTTCTTGATCCTAACTAATTGCGAAAAAACAAGATTTTTGAAAATTTTACTACAAAAATTAGTTTTAAAGTTGCAGAAAAAAATAACATTAAAATTAAAGGCTTTTCTTTTATCAAACACACCAATTTTAATAAAATTGTTAACAATATCAATTTTAAAATCTAAATATTCAATATTAAAGCAATTTTCATTAGTTTTTTTCAGGACCAAATCACCAGGATAAATAGTATAAATAAAATTATAATCGTCACAATTAAACAAAATCAAATCATCAATGTATCGGAAAGCATTAAGTACTTTATGTTCAAGAAATTTAGCCTCGAAAAAGTGCAAAAAAATGTTGGCAAAAGCCCCAGAAAAGGAATTACCTTGTGGAATTCCAATAATTTGTTTATAAAAATCTAAACCATTAAAAAGAACATTCTCAAAAAGATTAAACTTGCATAAATCTAACCAGTTAAACCTATCAATTTTTTCATCAAATAAATACTTGTCATAAATACCTTCACAAATCTCAATAATTTTTTCATGTGGTATGCTGGTATACAAATTTTCAAAATCAAAAGTGTTAATGCTGGAAATATCATTACTTTTAATAAAATCCAGAACTTCAACATTACTTTCAATAATAATATTTTTCTCTTTTTTAATTTTAAGCAAAATAATTTTTAAAAAACAAAAAAACCTTTTACTAATATCAGAATTATAACTATTAGTACCACATGCTATAAACCTAAATTTAATCGGATTTTTATGAAATTTAACTATTGGAAATAAATATGGAAATGTAATCCTATTTAATTTAAATTTTAATTTTTTACTAAATGCAATAATTCTTTTTTCAATAACTTTTTTATCTTCTTTTAACTTTAAATAGGTATTATTTGCATTATATTCCCCAATAATAAATTTTTTAAAAAAATATTTACACATAATACAGAAATTATTTGAAGCTTTATCTACAACAGTAACAATGAATTTATCCTTAAGATTTTTAATTTTTCTAGATAAATCATAATCAATAAAAGTACCTTTAGGAAATGAACTAAAACTGGTATTAAATAAATTAAATTTAACCCTTTCAATAATTTTAGCTTTCCACTCAGAAAAACCTTCAACAGGCCAATGATATTTTCTGGAAATTTTTGCAATAAAAAAATCTAGATCTTTTTTAATGGATAAAATAAAATCTTCTTTTTTCATCTTAACTCTGGTTCTAAATTTTGAACCCTTACTAAAAATGTTAATTAGATCCTGATCACCCACAATTTCCAAATTTCCGGTAATAACATGTCCATAATCATTATCAATAAATTTTGAAAAACCCTCCTCATTACAAGAGTGTGTGCGGCATTGGTCCTCGTTAAACTGTGCTACCGTAAAGTGCTCGACTTCGCGTGCTGGTCGTTGGGCTAGCGAAGCAGGGGTGCCATCCCCTCTGCTGAGGATCAAAATTGTGATGGCATGTCTTCGGATCATCCTCAGGGATGTTTCCCAGACCATCGCCAATAGCCCATTGTGCAGCTCTAGTGCGACGTAAATGAACTACAACAACATCTTTATTATCTTTATTATTACGCTATCTATTCTTCTACTTACAATAGTTTATAAGCCGCTTGCTGTTTTGAACACACAAGCCTATGTATGCAAATAAATTATCTGTTGGAAAATTTTTAAATTGTAGCTTGGGACATTAATAGAACGTGAATTTCAATACTTGTTTTTATCCGAGACTCAGTATGTTATAAACAAAATGTTCAAGTTGAAATCTGTATAGGCTGAAAGTCTTTTCCTTGTCTCTGATGAGGAAGTTTGAAGAATGGGGTACAAGCTTAGGCTCTGTCTACGTCGTTTGAACGGGTATTAACATATCAGTTAAAAATAGATCCTTAGAAAACGAGGCTCGGTGCTTGGCCAAGATTGAGTTGCGCATGCAGGGCTCTCGTGTCTGTGGTACTTCGGTACTTTTTTATTTGCGTCACACTATATCCGCAAAATGGGCTATCGGCAACTGTCTGGGAAACATCACCTAGGATGATCCGAATACAGCATACATACGTCACACCCCGTTTTACCGGGGCGACAGATTGATACACCATCCATCTGCAGATCGTAATTTTGACCTGAATCAGAGAAGATCAATCTCCAATCCAGCACCCTTAGAGGTATTGAGTTGTTATAGAAGCTTGGTGAATTTTGTGACTCCGACAGATTTAGCATGCACCTGTCACTATTTTGAACACGGGGAGTCTTCTTCCTGTGGGGATCGAACTCACAATCTCTCGATTCAACGCCCTACCAACCAAGATATTCCAGCCACGCCGTGGCTTTTGGGCATACACAATTGTTTTGGGCCGTGGAAAAATAACCCGTACATGTTGGACCCTTTCTAGTTCAATTCTGTATGTGATGGGGCTGTGGTTGCCCAATGGTTAGAAAATCGTAATTCTGTCCGGAAGTCTCGCGGTTCAATCATTATCTGCGCTAAGACTCAGCTTTTAGATGCTATATACGTGCTTGTAAAGTCAGTCAGTGGAATCAAAGATTCTGTGCTGTGTTGCTTAGCAGTACCACGAGTTCAAGGATCTGAAGAAATTTCCATTCTCTTCAGATCTATGTCTAAATCAAGTAAGTGGTCAAACAAATGAGATGCTCTCTGAAGAAGATCAAAGTTGTGACGGTATTTGTCTTTGGATCATCTTCCGGATTGTTTTTCAAATCATTGTCAATAGCCTATTGTGCAACTTTAGTGCAACATAAATAAAGTACTCACCTACCCCTTATGTGTTTTTTATGTTAGCTCTATTTTAATGAAGTGCCTATATGATATACGCTTGTAAGCGTTCGTCAAAATAATTAATTTGATAGCTAGCAAAAAAAGTTGCATTTATCTTATTTAGCGTTTTTCTGCTATTCCTCAGCAAGTGTTGAGTTTTTGCAGAGGCTTTCGGGCACGAACCTGCTGTATTTTCGGTTTCGAACTTATCATATTGAGCAGACCAACATCTTCAAGAAACTAAAATATCTGGCTGTAAAATTTCTATACAAATATTTGTAAACTAAGAGCGTTATCTTTTCAAAACAATATTTTTAAAAGATAGATCATTAGCAGTAATTTTAGAAAGAAGTATATTTTAAAAAAAAAGAAAGAGGTGAGTTTTCGAATGCTCTTTTTTTTAAAAACAAATTTCAACCAAGTTTTTGTTTTTGTTTTGTGAGGACGCTAGTCACCTTATTCATACCTTACATATCTTATTTTTTTTTCTCATTCTCATGTCAATTTTTGTTAGAAGTTGTTCAGTTTGTTATTCTTTTTTTATATAGTTTAATCTTTAGCACAAGATGTACGATTACAACATTACAAGAGAAAACTCATATCCAACTCCACTTGCAAATACAACTCTTTTACCTCTTATGTTCATGTCTTTGGCAACTCAAAAGAATGCACCGACAGTCCTTCAAACACCATCATCTCTGCATTCTGCTTACGACTTCATCATTGGTAAGAAAATTTTAAAATTATTTTTGCAGTGAACAATCACAATTGTTTACTAAAAAGTGATTTGATAACTTTCACTAGCCTTAAGAGTCCCTCTCACTCGATGCGCTAAATTCACGGATGCTAGTGCGAATCTGACTGGAGAGTTTTCATGTTTCCTAAATTTTTCGCTCATGGTGAGATCAGCCCCTTACACTATTGGAGTACAGGAAATAGACTGTGAATTCTCTTACCTATGTTTTAAAATTAATCTGGAATTCTTGACCTAGTGAGCAACGCAGCTCTAAATTCTGTGGTAGCGGTTAAGGTAGAAAGTCTTTAAATAGCACGTCACACAGGGGACTGATCGTAAGAGCACGCTTCTTTGTAGAACACCGAAGTCAAGCATCAGTGGCTGCGGACAGGTTTGGCTATGAAAGGCAAGCCATGACTACATTGTCAAAGATAATTTAACAATCTGATATCATTTTCGATTTCTTATGAACATGCGTATTGATTTAAAAAGGTTTCCGTAACGTGGTCAAATAAATGGTGTACAAAATAAAAGTTTAAATTAAAACTGTTGATTGCTGTTTTCCTCTTTTAGTAGGTGCAGGATCGGCGGGATCTACAGTGGCAGCTCGTTTATCCGAACTACCGTGCTGTAATGTGCTTTTACTAGAAGCAGGAAATGTAGGACCATTGTTAAATGATATACCTGGATATGCAAGAAATTACTATTTCGATGACATTAATTGGATGTACAAAACTACACCACAAGAAAACACAGCTCGGTTGCACGTAGATAGAGTAAGTAAGGGTTTTGTTTCTGTAACTTAAAAGTTTAGTGGAAGAACATTCAAGGTGTCTCAAAATTATTGCCACAAGTTTTAGTGTAGATATGGTAGATCATAAAGATTGAAAACTGTATAAAAAGCCATGAAAAGTGAAAAAGGAACAACAATGAAATCAGTAACAGAGGCATAAATCTTATAGAAGTCAGGAGAATGATCAATTGTAATCCTTATTTGGACATCATGAGTACAAATGATGTAAAAGATTAATACAGTTCAGAATTTTACAACAGATGCATGCTCAATTATATGAAATACATGCTGAATACCAAAGGAGCGTCCCGCAGTGGACCCGTCGTAAAGACTCTGTTCAAGCATCACAGGCTGCGGTCAGTAAGCAGGTGGGTGGCCACTTTGATCAGTCTGCTTAGGGACCGAAGCTGCGAGGCATCGGTCCTATTTAAACTTTTCTACCGTAAAGTGCTCAACTTAGCGCACAGGTCGCAATGGTCGCGTGCAGGACTCTCTGCAGAGGATCGAAATTGCGATGGCATGTCTTCGGATCATCCTCAAAGATGTTTCCCAGACAGTCGCCAATAGCCCGTTGAGCAGCTCTAGTGCGACGCAAATGAACTACTGAACAGAACAGATCCTAAAACTGAAAAAAATTGGAGTAAAATTTGGAAACTGATAGTTGGAAACTTGCTGTTTTCCCTTTCCAATTTAATATTCCTATAGTTCCCACGTAGAGATTCTCTAACAGAAATATTTCTTTTAAATAATTGGAAAAGGGTAAAAGAGCGTTTTTTAAATATCCACTTAGAAATTTTACTTCCAGTTTTTCAGTTTTTGAGAGGAGGCTGGAAGGAAGTGGTGTAGAAGTAGCGTGTAAAAGGTATGTTTCTCAGTGGTTGAAAAGCTTTTACGGGTAAATCCTTTAAAGATACGACGTTTACTTTATATACATATATGCTAACTTATGAGATTTAAACCAAAAAAGAACAAACATCATAAGTTATAGAAGGACATCACGAAAATACACCCACGCTTACGGAGGGAAGGATTTGAACCCGATACTTGCACGCTTCAAAGCGTTAGGAGAAAGGACTATAACCCTCGGTGAAAGTGCTGACAGATTCCAGCGGCTCTACAAACAATATTAAAAGTATATTGGGAATATTTTCTGCTCATTTGAATGACAGTATATTAATTTTGTTTATTTTTGTCTCTATTTTAAGAAACCATTCTCTGAGTTTTACGAACTTAACCTCGTAATAATTCATTATTGTCTTACACACAAAAAAGAAATTTTTTTTTGTATCCTTTAAAGAGTGTAAATTGGCCCAGTGGAAAAGGTCTTGGTGGCTCAAGTCTTTTAAACGCCATGCTGTATATTAGAGGAAATAAGAAGAACTACGATGATTGGGCGGAGGACGGAGCAAAAGGATGGAGTTACGAGGAAGTACTTCCGTATTTTCTGAAGCTTGAAGATGAGCGGGATTCTCGATATTACGAACCTGGTATCACTCAATTTATTTAATTGCTTTGCAAGAAATAAATGAAAAAATTAAATAAACAAAAACAAAATTAAATATATAAAAGCAGAAAAATAACATTAATAATTTTAATTTTGCTATGAATTGTGTGAACTTCATTCTTTAAGATTCTTAAACGATTTTGACTTATTTAGAAATAGTTTCTCATCTTTAGAATAGCCTGACTGCTTTCACTCCGACGAGATAATATGTTTAACATGACATTGTGAGAATTGCTTTCCTAATTCGGAACAACTTCGTCTGTTATAGGCACTGCAGTATTGCTTATTAAAACTGTAAAAAAATAAGTATTATGTAAAAGATGTAAAAATAATTCATTATTTATAATCTGTGAAAATAAATCATAATTTAACACATGTAAAAATAATTATTTAAAAAAAATGAATATTGAAAAATTGTAAAAAAATAAATATATTTTTAGCTGAATTAAAAGGTGCTAAAAAATTCATACAAAATTACTTAGATCGTATGAATTTCATTTATAAATCGAATGAAAGAGCCGTGATAGCTCAGTCGTATAGTTTGCTGAGCTTTCATAGTGGATGGCTGAGATTAATCTCCTGTGGCGGCTTGAAGTATGCCGTTTACTGAGTTATGGAATCTTAACCCTCGATGCTCCTTCGGTCACAATGAGATGTTGCAAAAATATTTTACTTTAAATCGAATGAAATCAATACAAAGTTAGCCGTATTAATACTTTATAAGTTATTGGGACTGAATGTTTAAAAATTTGATTATTTATAAAATCAAACATCGCTTTACGAGTTAATATAGTTACGAGATATCCACGCATAAATGGGTAGTATAATATACATACACAGGGTGATTCTAAAAAGATGGGTAAAATTTTAGGAAGTGATAGTACACCCCCAAGCAAACAATTTTTATCAAAAAATGCATGGTCGAAAACAAAACGCAAAACCGCTAGAGGGCGTCAAATTTTATGTTCTTAAGGCAAAAACACACAAAGAACGATGGTTGGTTGGTTGGTTGGTTGGTTGGTGTCGTATCCTCTGTAGAATCATATTTCATGGTGTGCTTGAATAGTTTTTGTTATTTCTATGGCATTAAAAGAATACAAATCCTCTTCAGTGGGGTAGTTTAAGAGGTGAAGGCCTGCAGCGACTGCAGGGCAGTTAAAAACATGATATGGTGTCAGTTCCACATTAAGACAGTTGCCACAGTTTTGATATTTTCTAGTCTTATCTGTAGAAATTTTCATGTTTTTATGATGTTTTGTTCTTAGTCTGATGAGAGTAGTGGCTGTCTTCCTATCGATGTCAAGATTAGTTATTTGATCGTGGGCTTTGATTTTTAAAGGGGTGAATAGTCTTGATTTTGCATAAGCATTTGCATCTGCCAACGTGGTTGGGATTGAGTTTTGATTTAGATCTCTGGCATTTTTAGCCAAGGAATCAGCTATTTCATTAAACTCTAGGTTCACATGGGCGGGAATCCACTGCAAGAAGCAATTTTTCCGGAGGCGCTGAAGTTGTCCAAGTTGTTCCATGATATTCAGGACAAGGCTTGAGGTACCTTTGCTGAGGGCCTGTAAGGCAGACCTGCAGTCGCTGAAGATGGTGATACCACTAAGCTGCTCCGAAGGTTCAAGATTGATGTACGTTTCGATAGCCGTAGAAACAAAGAACGATGAAGTTAAGTTATAAAAACAATTTTTTTTTTTTTTTTTTTTTTTACAAAGAACGATGAAGTTAAGTTATAAAAACAAATTTAACGGCATGTGATTACAATAAGTGTTCAAAACAGTGGCCGGCAGAGGCTTTGCATGCAGTACAACGGCGAAGAAAAGATAGGCGAACATTCTGAAACACACCAGGCACATCACGAACTTTCCCTGAAGCGGCGAAACTTGGCGACAAGTAAAGCAGCGCAGTAACTCGCAACAGGAATGGAGTTTTCCCGTTTGCATAAAACAACTTTTCAAATTTTTCAAATGCGCCTGCTCCTTTTAGAATCACCCTATGTATATATATATATATATATATATATATATATATATATATATATATATATATATATATATATATATATATATATATATATATATATATATATATATATATATATATATATATATATATATATATATATATATATATATTATTCCTAACTAAAGTTTTCTTACCTTACAATCTATGAGTCTTGTTGACATGATTTGGCAATCTATGAGACTTGATTTCTTCGATTTTGCATAAAAAATATCTTTGAAACAATTTCTTATTTGTCTAGACAGTAGTGATTAAGTTTCTCCCTTACTTACATTTTAGTTTAATACAACGTATTCAATTTTTGCGAAAAACAATTTATTACCGACGTGTCCTTTTGCAATTGGTAAATTTTGTTTATTTCGCAACCTAGTATAAAGAATGTTTGCTTCACACTTAAAATAAGAATATAAAGTTGGAAAGAATATAGAGCATATGAAGTTCCTAAACTAGACCTCGATTTTGTCATAAAATATGGTACAACGATATGTCAAGCAAAAGTTCTGCCATTTTAAAATTGCTTAACACTGTCAAAATAGCAGTGTGAAATCGTTCGTTAAAGCAATCACTTCGGTAAGAATGAGATAGATTAAAGGTCTTGCCCATTGCTGAAAATTTCAATGGGTGTTGGCGCTTCTGTATTGCTCCAAAAGCCGACCACTTTGAAACCAATTAAATATATTTATTGGTAAATGTCAATTTTTTGTTGTTAAATTTCGCCAACTTATTTATTTTTAATAAAGTTAGATTAAAAATTGTTTGTCCTGTTTTTTTTTCCTTTCACACTCTGTATAACAGAATACCATTCTACTGGGGGACCAATGGCAGTTGAATCTCCAAATTACCACCCTATTATTGAAGATCCGATATTTGAAGCTGCTAGAAATATGGGGTACGAAATCGTTGATCCTAATGCCGAGAAACAAACTGGTAAGTCAAACATAATAGCGTTAAATTTATTTCATACTACTTTTAATCTCAAAAGAAGGGCGCCTGTGTGACATTTCAGAGAGATGAGTTCTCTGTCAACAACGAAAACTCATCTGAAAGGCCGGGATAGCTCGGTCGATGGGGCGCTGGGCCCATGTCCGAGAGTTCGTGGGTTCGAATCCCACCGGCCGAAGACTCCCCGTGTAGTAAAGTGACTGATGCACGTTAAATCTGTCAAGTCGCAAAAGTCCTCCTTGTTCCCATAGCAAATCAATACCCTTGGGGGTACTGGATTGGAGATCGATCGTTCTCTGATTCAGGTCAAAATTACGATCTGTGGATGAATGAATGGATGTATGAATGGGTCCGCCTTACAAAACTGGCGTGACGTCTGGTGTGGCAGAAGTCGTATTCTTGGCCATAGATGGCGCCACTGAAAAACAAGAAACGCACACTCTGCCTTAAATTTGCTCGGTTTCACCAAGCAAGCTTGCCCGTGTGGCAAGTGGCATTAGAACCAACAAACCAACCAGACTCATCTGAAGAGTCACACGGCGCCCTTCTTTTTCTGACACAATCGCCGAATGAGAGCGAGCACGTGACTGAGGAGACTTTGATGTTGCAGACTAAGAGAGATAGGAAAATATAACAGCGGGATTGCTCAATTTGTATACTAGCTCTTTGGTACATCCTAAATGGCCTATGGGATTTGGTGAACATGTTTACATTATAGACTTTACGCCAATTCTTGGCTGTGGTGGCATAGAGTAGCCACGTGACAGCAAATGGTCAATCAGCGAACTAGGCAAATTTTTTTTCCTATTCAAAATCCTTTACTACAACATAAATTATACTTTGGGTCGGAAAGAGTTAATTCTTTACGCAACATATAGAGAGATGAAGAGAAAGAATGTTCTTTAACATTTTCTGCTTGAAAGAAAGCAAAAAGAATACAAACAAATCAGTTGTTATATGTACGTACCTAAGCTAAATCGTTATAGTCAGGGAAGCAGTTATGGAAAATGGGACTACGAACAACATGACCAATCTACGTGCGTGTGGAAAATTTAAGGAGTTGCTAATAATCTCCTTCTATTTCTTCTTAGATTTCTTTCAGCTAACAAACAGGTTTTCCTTTTTTATCTTGCTATATTAGTTCTTTTTATGTTAGGTTTCAATATAGTTTTTTTCCTCACTTAAATATTGATTTAACGTACTTTAAGCTTATTTTTGATATCGATTCTCGAAATATATGCTAAAAGCATTGTACATAGGACACCCAATTAAAGTTTATAACTATATTTTTCAAAATGTAACACGTTAACTGCCTGTTTTCAGTATTTCTTGTAATCCTTGTTTCATGATTTTTTTTAAGGATTTGTGGAAGTTCAAGGGTCTCTTCGTAACATGCAAAGGTGGAGCACTGCGAAAGCTTACTTGGTGCCTGCGGAACACAGAAAAAACTTACATATTCTTACAAATGCTTACGTGACTAAGGTAAATAGATTAACAAGCAATGAATGTCCCAAAAATAAACTAGGGGATATGAAAAATCAGTTCTTAAAGAATGGAAGAAGATAGAAATGCATGGAAGGTTAACTGAATCTGAATGCAAACAATAACAACCTTTCTGAAACCCTTCGCTTATATAATGCCTACTAGGCAATATGTGAACAGGCTTAATATTCTAGGAATGTTTATTATTGGGATTTGAATTTAAATTTACTCGTAATTTTACCATTTATAAGAGTTTTCTTTAATTTATAAATTCTAACAGGTCGTGAGCCTAAAAGAAATTTAAGAAAATTAATATCACAACATAAATAAAGTTTAAGGCTTGCCATGCTTTGAATGCTATCCCTTATTTGATTATATTTGTGTGAAATAGAACCGTTTGTTATTTTTTGGGTAGCACCGGAGCAAGATCGCGGAGTCTTCCGAATTCGTTTGTTTCGTTGAAAGTTAAATTAAAAGAAAGTTAAATTGAAGAATATTGAAAACAATACAAGTACACTATTTGGAAGAAAGTGACGGGTCACGACACTATAACGACTCAAACCCATATTTATTAAAATTAATAGGAGGTAGGGCCTCCATTGGCTGCGATCACAGCTGCAACCCTTCTGGGCATGCTTTCCACTAAATTAGATATAGTGGAAAGAGGAATTTCCTTCCAAATGTTTAATAGGAGGCTCCATAGTTCATCCTTGCTTTTGGGGAGTGGGATGCAGGCCCTCAACCGACGGTCCAATTCGTCCCAGAGATGTTCAATTAGGTTAAGATCAGGGCTCTGCGATGGCCACTCCATGCGTTTAACGTTGTTGTTCACATACCAATCAAGAGTCCTCCTTGCAACATGGGATCTTGCGTTGTCGTCTTGATGCAAGCAATCATCCATACCGTGCGTTGCCCACAAGGTAGGAAGGACATGATTGTCAAGAATGTAACAGTATCCATCGGCATTCATCATACCATCAACCTTCACCAGTGGGCCAGCCCCATACCAGGAGAAACAGGCACATACCATCAATCCTCCTCCACCAAACTTTACAGTTGTCCCGTCATTTTCTTCCAGATAGTGTATAATAATATTGGATGGCGTGCATTTTCAAGCTTAGGAGGAAAGAAATCAATCGGAAGCTGTAACATGGAAGTCCTACGACGAATTTTTACCCCTAGCGCCATCTGCGTTTATCTTTACACGGTGAAACATCCATAGTTTGTTTCGTTCTGCTTAGAACATGGAAACAATTTTTCACCTCAACTCTCATAGTAAGTAACAAGGGACTGATGTTGCTGTTAAGTAAAAGAATCTAAAAGTACTTTTAAAATAACCACCGCTTTCTTCAATAACGTAGCGTAATAGAAGGGCAAAATTTTTTGAAATTAAGCAGAAAGCATTGCTTTATAATTTTGTAGTCTATAGCGTAATCTGATGGCAAACTTTATAAAATTTTAAGAGATTTTAAAATCTAATTCCTTCGTAAAATGCAGCAAAAACTAAGTATCTTACTCTCTGCTTCCAATTTATATATATATATATATATATATATATATATATATATATATATATATATATATATATATATATATATATATATATATATATATATATATATATATATATATATATATATATATATATATATATATATATATATATATATATATATATATATTCCCATCTGCAAATCCATTTCGGGCAAATCCGTGGTCAAAATTATTTACTAAAAAATTCCTTTACTAAACAATTTCCTTTGTTAATTTACATAATTTTTCCACGTGCAAATCCATTTCGGGCAAATCCGTGGCTAAAATTATCAACTAAAAAATTTTCTTTGCTAATTTTTATAATTTTTCCCTGTGCAAATCCATTTCGGGCAAATCCGAGGGTAAAATTATTTAATAATAATTTCTTTATTAATTTTTCCATGTGCAAATCCATTTCGGGCAAATCCGTGCTAATATTATCTACTAAAATGGTTTTTTCTCTTTGAAAATTTATATAATTTTTCCTTGTGCAAATCATTTCGGGCAAATCCGTGGCTAAAATTATTTGCAAAACAGGGAATTTGTGCTTCTCTTTTCTATTTTTTCTTAAATAAATATTTATTTTCTAAAATTATTTATAGTCTTTTTTAAATTATCCAGTATAATATTACCTTGCGCACATCCATTTCGGGCCCATCCTTGGTAACTAACAAATCAATGCACAGCATAACAAATCACTTCAGCAATGCAGTAAGAACAGTACTTTAAAACAAAACTCCTTTAGTTACACTCAATTTGCACTTTTGTTTTCATATTTTGTAATCTGGCAATCTTGTTGCGAAAATATTTTTAAATCATTCTTGAAAAATTTCCCGTTCATGTAAGTACATCTGATTTCACTACTCGCTTTATAGATTTTGTTTTATACTGTTTTTTCTTTTTATTTTATTTTATTTTCTGTTTTTACGTGTTATTTTTACTTATTGTGTTCTATTTAATTTGTAGTAATTTTTGCAAAAAATTTTTTTGAGTGCTCCTTACACTATTGTATTAATATATTTTGCTTTGGCTATATTGATACAATATCAGAAAGCACTCTTTTTTGCGGATATAATCGTGTGGGCTGATGAACAGATTATATCTTTTATTTTTGGTTTTTTTAAAACAATTCCATCCTTTTTTTTAATCAGTTGTTTGTTATTTTTTTAATTATTATTTTAACCCCTTTTTCATATGTCTACAACTTTCTTTTGTTTTATCCTCATTTTGAATATATATATATATATATATATATATATATATATATATATATATATATATATATATATATATATATATATATATATATATATATATATATATATATATATATATATATATATATATATATATATATATATATTGTCACAAAACTGCTTTGATTAAGTTACTAGTAATTTAATTATTTCCAGTGAAAGTCTCATTTTTCTGTCCTAGATATTGTTCCAGAATAATAGAGCAGTCGGTGTTTCATTTGAAGTGAATGGAGAAATGTACGTAATAGGAGCAAAGAAAGAAGTAATTGTATCTGCTGGTAGTGTGAAAACTCCTCAATTGTTGATGCTCTCTGGAATTGGACCAAAAAATGATCTTAAAAACTTTAGAGTAAGTTTGAAAATACAACTCATTTTCGCGAAGGTTTTTATTTTATTCTATAACCGTCGTTGAACAACCAATCCAATTTAGGGTTTACGACTACTAATGTTAAATTTCATTACCTTGTAATTTTGAACCCTATTTAGAAGACAAGGGAACTTCTGAATTAAGTATGGAGAGAAATTTGCATTCGAGGAGGAATGGTTGATGGAACTAACCCGCATCTGCGCTATATGGAGAGGAAAACCACGAAGACCTCACACGGTTAGCCTGACGACAAGGGACTCTAAGCCATGCTCCATCTGCCACTGAGGATATTTTACGTGAGCATTGTGGTCGGTGTGAGCCGGGTGCGAAATTCGTATCGACCAACCATTGGCGGAATTCGAACCCGATTCACCTCATTGGAAGGCGAAGGCTCTATGTTCTGAGCCACCACGGCTCTAATCACAATGGTTGCCATAATCCGATTTGAACAACGATAAGCTACTTTAACCAATAAGTCTGACTCTGACTAATTGATTTTTTTTTCTTTTATGCAGTGTACATTACACATTTAAACTATAAATCTGGTTGAAGAATACACTTTTTCTTAAGTGCATGTGGAATGAAGTAAAGTCAAAACAAGTACTGATATGAAATTAGAGGATTCAAAATATTGAATGTCTTTATTTTATTTTGTATTTTACAACCGTCGTTGAACAGCTGTTTCAATTTTAAGTTTATGACTGCAAATGTTCAAGTCCGTAGTCTTGTAACTTTGTACACAATCCAGAAGACAGGAGAACTTCTGGATCAAGTATTGGGAAAATTTGCTTTCGTGGAGGACTTTTTGATAGAATGTACCCGTATTAAGGTTATATAGAGAGGAAAATAAAAAAAAACCTTCCGCGGTTAATCTGACGGCAGCCCGTTATCCGTCTATCACTGAGGATATTTTACAAAAGCACTATGGTCGGTGTGAGCCCATTCGTATTGATCAGCCATCACTGTTATTCGACCCAGTGCTCTTGAACTTCCTTATTGAATTATTCTCGTATATTCTTTGGCAGTAAAATTACAATTTAGAAGAAGCACCTAATGCCTGCATTTTTCAGATTCCTGTCGTAGCTGACCTTCCCGTAGGGCACAATTTGCAAGACCACTGTTCAACTCCTATGAATTTCGCTTTGGATTCTAATTTAGAGACTGCAGACGAACAGTTTGCAGATCCTAACATAACCGAGCAATACATCAATCACCGAAAAGGTAATGAATTCATAATTTATTTGAAGGAGAATTTCTAAAGAAATTATTATATTAGTTTTATTAGAAGTAATAGTTTTACTCTGTTTAAATGTTGATGTAATTCAATTCGACATATATTGCTAAATAAAGAGGCCGCCAGTGATGTTTCGACGTTTGCATTAATCTAATCTAATGTTTAGAGAAAATTTCTTTATAATTCCAGTCCGTTGCCGAGCTACTATAAGAAGCTGGATGATTATCTCCTTCGATACTAAACAATTCTTAATGGTTGCAAAGAAATGAATTTGTGCAAGAAGAAAATCCTCTAAAAAATGGAGGACTTAAGCCGTTGTTCCGATCGTCGCTGGTGTTATTTTACGTCATTACCATAACTAAGTTGCCAGGTTACAAAATATGAAATTGAAGCATAATAAAGGTTACTGCGAAATTTTTTTAAGATACGTTCTAACTTATTCTGGTTTGTTTCTAAGTGTTATTGTGTTATTTGTTATATTATTCTGTTAGTTAGTACTGTTTATGGAAGTATATTTTGAAATCATTTTGTAAATTGATCGCAAGTACATGATAGGTTTCTCTAATAGGTTATATTTTGGGGGTTCAGAAAGAAGTTTTATCTTTTCCTTCTTAATTTGCCGTTATTTTAATTTAGTAATTTCTTTAATATTCCTCATTTTTAAATTTTTATTTTGTCCTATGTTTTAGAGCGTTTGAAAAATTTTCTCTTTCATTTTTTTACTCTTTCAGTTTCTGTGTTTTGTCCTTATTTTGATTGTACAGGGTATATATATTTACTGATCATGCACAGTTTATAAAACTGAACCATGACTTTTTTTGTAACAATCTTTATAATAATCCAGTGTGCTTAACCTAAATGAAGTCACCTTAATTTTCGAACAAAACTGGACACAAAGAAAATTAATGAGAATCAAACATATATATTAAGAGACTCTATATCTAAACACACATTTACAAAGAATAACTTACTTCCTTCTCCATCACGAATGGAAAAAAACACCGAACTAGTAAAAAAAGGAAAAAAAAAGGTGTCTTATCAAAATAAAAATACTTCGGATTATATTTACAATACCCACTTCATTTTAATAGGACTTAAAATATGTTTATTATTTGCATATTATTTAATATTGCATATAATTTGTACGTATTTTATCAATCCCAAGAGGACAATAGCATTAATATTATGTCAAGTTACAATGATGACATTTTTCAACTCTGCTTACGGACTGAAACTGTCTCTTTTTTGAATATACCGGCCACATTGAGGATAGTCCTTCAGGTTTTCTTGGGAGTTGAAACCATGAGAAAAGGCAGCTCATTCCTGACATGCACCTTATTATCATAGACACCAAAAGTTAAAAGATTTTTTAACGTGAATGAAGGCATTCTCTTGCTGGGGTGAAAACCACTCTAAGCCGATTTGCCGAAGTTCTTGCCCACCATAAGCAAATCCTTCCCACAGTATTTATGAGCCTTCAAATTACTGTCCATTTTGAAAAGATTTTCTCTTTATCCCTCATCTACTGTTTCATTTTATATTTGATATGTACATACATTGATACAATACAAAACAAATAACTATTCAGCAATTGTAATATACATGCATGACCGTACGTTACACTCATTGGAGTCAGAAGGTATGGAATTGTCGCTAGAAAATTCAGGCCAATTGCCACAGCAAACGACAAACTTCCTTATTTCAAGTATGAAATCACGCTACCAGGCCTGTATAACTGTAAGAGGGGACCATACCCCCTTATAACCCATTTTTTTTGTTTATTTTGCAACCGCTGTTTCATACCTTCCGACTCCAATGAGTGTTACGCACGATCATGCATGTGTATTACAATTGTTGAATGGTTATTCATTTTGTACTGTATCAATGTATGTACAGATCAAATTTCATTAAAATGGGTCCAGTAGTTCTAGAGATAATCAACCAAGTTTACAAATTCTCCTTATTTCTTACAACAGTATGTTAGGTAGAATCAGAAGTGGTTTTATTTCGGTGAGATGCTTCCCACTTTTACTTTCGTAAGGCAGGCAAATTAGTTATTCCATGTAAGTACGTGTTTAGATATAGACTATTTTTATGTATGTTACCGGCAAAGTTTGAAATCCGGCGCTCTATAGAATGCCTGAAACTAGCCGGCAATGTATGAAATGATTTATATTTCACACATTTCCTAGACATTCTATAGAATGCCAAATGAGAAACCGGCAAAGTATAAAATCTTCTGTGGCCAAGCTAAGGTGGTGAAATGGATATTTTGTGCAATATTTGTTTCGAAACTGAAAATAATTGTGACTTAAATGTGAATTTTTTAACAAAAAATTTGATTCTCTTAATAAGAAAGGCGTAAATTATGTTTTGTACAACTTTCATTTTTCTTTATGCATTTTGAATAATTATTTTTTAATTTCACTCTCAGAATAACATTTTTATTTTTAGAAATGAGCATAATTTACATAATAACCTCATCAGGACGTTTTTTTTCATACTTTGCCTAAATAGCATTTGTCATTCTATAGAATGCTTAAGGAAAGTATCTAATACTTCTCATATTTCATACCTTGCCTAAAAACATCCGGATTTATATACAATGCCTAGGCATTTCATAGAATTCCGGCGTTTCATACTTTGGGGGTGACATATATATGTTTGTAATAAAATAAAGAGTTTGTCTTTGTGTCTAAAGAACTGTTTACGCTAACCTTCTAAAGAGAATTCGTAATATAAAAAGAATTCGTTTGGAAGAGATGTTTGAAATATGAAATTTTCTGATAAAACTAAAATTCCAAGCGATTCAATTAAAAAAAAAAAGCATTTTACAGATTGCATCAGTGATGTTCGCTAACTTTCAACTGTCATTAAAAAAAAGCGTTGAGTGTTCGTTCTTAGTTGCTTAATAATTTTTTTTTCTATGTATGAGATAAACTCAAAGAACACTCTAAACATGGTAGCAAATAGCAATTTTACGTCAAACTAGTTTTTCTAAAGTTATCTGAAACAACGCGTTTATACTGTTCATAGTTATGCTTAAGGCGTTTCCATAAAACTGAGTAGTACAAGGGTACAAGTTTTTAAGGAAATCGTAAAAAGTCGTCAAACAGTGGTTGACGTCAATGATGCTTGGTCAATTTGGGAAGCAGGTACTAAAATAGAAATTAAAAAATAAGTTATGTATTAAACAGCAACACTAATAGAAAAAGGGTACAAGTTTTTAAAGGAAATCGTAAAAAGTCGTCAAACAATGGTTGACGTCAATGATGCTTGGTCGATTTGGGAAGCAGTTACTAAAATCGAAATTATAAAATAAGTTATGTATTAAAAAGCAACACTAATAGAGAAAGGGTACAAGTTTTTAAGGAAATCGTAAAAAGTCGTCAAACAATGGTTGACGTCAATGATGCTTGATCAATTTGGGAAGCAGGTAATAAAATAGAAATTAAAAAATAAGTTATGTATTAAACAGCAACACTAATAGAGAAAGGATACAAGTTTTTTAAGGACATCGTAAAAAGTCGTCAAACAATGGTTGACGTCAATGATGCTTGGTCAATTTGGGAAGCAGGTACTGAAATAGAAATTAAAAAATAAGTTATGTATTAAACAGCAACACTAATAGAGAAAGGATACAAGTTTTTAAAGGAAATCGTAAAAAGTCGTCAAACAATGGTTGACGTCAATGATGCTTGGTCAATTTGGGAAGCAGGTACTGAAATAGAAATAAAAAAATAAGTAATGTATTAAACAGCAACACTAATAGAGAAAGGGTACAAGTTTTTAAAGGAAATCGTAAAAAGTCGTCAAACAATGGTTGACGTCAATGATGCTTCATTAAATTTGGCAATAGAAATTTTTGGTGTTGTGCTTATTGGTGCAGTTCTTATAGGTACTTGGAAGTTTCGACTATCACAAGTTCGCCTCGAGCGACAGCATAATACCAAATGATACTGAATAAAGTTAATACTGAAAAAAGTTAATCTTTATTTTGAAGTGATAAGCACCGAAAAACGTGTTTCGTTTATCCAATAACGTGAAGCCCCCCAAAAGTACAAGAAATAATAATAAAGGAATAAAAAATAGAACTGTTTTAGCTTTATCAATTATGTTGGTAAGCTTCATTAATTTATTAATTGTGTTTAGCTCTATTAATCTATTAAATTATTTTAAAAAAGCCGGACAACAATATATATATACCTTGGTTAATGAGGCTGGGCTTGCAACAACTTGATACAAACATGCTTCATAAATTTTATGAGAAACGTATCATTTATAGGCATTTTGGCTGGACCATTTAGTGCCGTTGCTATGGCATTTTTAAGAGGTTCATGCACCAAACCTGAAAAGGATTTTCCAAACTTTGAACTTTATTTTAATTCTGGATCTACGGCTGTCAACAAAGCTCTGTCTGATGTTTTGATACCTGGGGTAAGAAATTATATTGGAATGATTTTTGCATCTTTATTTTACTTGTGGAATAATTTAGTACACATTCGAGAAAATTACTTGTTAAGTGCTCCTTACTGGATTTCTGATGAGCTTTCTTAATGATCAGGATAATTGTTAGTCCTGATTGAGGGTTCACATAGAAGCATGACTTACTTTTCAAATCAAGGCGATCCATATACAGGCGCAGTATTTGATAAATAGAACCATGAGGAGTGCTCCGTTGTGACCGTTTATGTTTATATATATATATATATATATATATATATATATATATATATATATATATATATATATATATATATATATATATATATATATAACGGGAATAATAATTAAAAATATAACAAACAACAGTTTTTTTTAAAAAAAAAAAAAGTAAAAAATAAAAGGATGAAACTTTATTTATAAACCGGAAAAAAAGGTATATCAAAAGATTATAAATGATTTTATCAAGGATATATATATATATATATATATACAGGTATATAACTCTGTCTGATATCTTGATCCCTGGGGTAAGAAATTATATTGGAATGATTTTTGTATCTTTATCTTACTTGTGGCATAATTTAGTACACATTCGAGAAAATTACTTGTTAAGTGCTCCTTACTGGATTTCTAATGAGCTTTCTTAATGATCAGGATAATTGTTAATCCTGATTGAGGGTTCACATAGAAGCATGTCTTACTTTTCAAATCGGCGGTCCACATGCAGACGCAGTATTTGATAAATAGCATTTGAGGGGGTGTTCCGTTGTGACCACCCTTAATATATATATATATATATATATATATATATATATATATATATATATATATATATATATATATATATATATATATATATATATATATATATATTAGATATCCCTTGTTAAAAGTAAAAAAAAAAGCAATAAAAGTTCCAAGAAAAAATTTAAGAGATAGTGTAACAAGAGTGTTATCAAAATCTTATAAATAGTCATTTTAAATTCTGTTTGAGTGCCTGAAAAAAAGCGTTCATCGAAAAGAAGAGTTAAAAAGAGATTAAAAACGTTCAAAATCCCTGCTCCTATTCTGTATCTATTAGTTATTACACATACAGATAAACTTCATATATCTTATATCTATACATGTGTGGGGAAAGACCATTAGGCAAAGGCAACCTCCTTCTATCAAAAGGTATCTCAAGATTGCTTCAAGTTAGCATATACTAGTGAATTGATGTTTAATAATCGTAGTGGTAGTTACGCCACAATACTCATCCACCAGAATTTTATCAGGGATAGAATTCGATGAACGGATACCACTATATGCTGTATTTGTGAAAGGCCGGTAGAGCTGGATTAAGGTCACTGGGTTTTTGCACTTTACCCATGAGAGCTGTATTAAGTTCATAGTTGAGCGTGAGGACTCTCCTGTTTTGCTATTGATACAACTATTGATATGACTTTAGTATGTATCATGTTAATTAGAGTTAAAATCCATTACACATATTAAAGTTTATTTAAGATTTTAATGATTAAAATTTTCTTGATTACGATTGATTCCATTACACTGAGGAACACAATAAGGGGGGGGGGGGAGAAACTAAGACTACTCACCAGGGCGTCATGTCTATTCGATTCAACTGTCGTACTCCAAGACAACGCTTCAACTGACTCCTAAAAGGATGCAAACCCCTACAGTAAGAGGGAACTTCGCCAAACTCACCCTTTGGCTCACTTTATCGAAGTTTTTGGCGCACTTACTATTTTGAGTCTCCTTGCTCTCCATCACTATTAGCAGTCGAGTGTGTGCAGTATCTCGTTGAGTGTAAATGAGACTATGAAGCAATCGCTCTAGGAGGACGATGACGCAGTCACAAATAGCAAGTCAACTATTCAATGTGGACCATACATCGAAGGAGTCGTGATCATATCATGTCCGCAGGTCACCAATGTAGAGGAAGACCATTTGACAATGTCAATCTTCACCTATCAAAGAGTACCTCAAAATTGAATCAAGTTAGCATGTCTTATGTACTACACTGCTAAAAATTACGAGCCACATGGCACCAAAAATCGGTATTCATTTGCTGACTACATA
This sequence comes from Parasteatoda tepidariorum, assembly GCF_982258835.1. Taxonomy (NCBI): domain Eukaryota; kingdom Metazoa; phylum Arthropoda; class Arachnida; order Araneae; family Theridiidae; genus Parasteatoda; species Parasteatoda tepidariorum. The sequence continues at coordinate 21,164,284 of NC_141755.1, read as the reverse complement.
AAATGGAGTTCAGTTTTACCATATTTTGGGATTTAAAATAGCTCCAAATATCAGTTGAAGGTTGCACCAAAAGTAAGTGTTTTGAAGAAACAAAACGCCGATTTTCATTCTTTTTTTTCCTTTATAAAAGCAGAGGAAAGTTTCACCATTATTAGGTATTTTTAAAGAGCTCAAATGCAAGCCAAGGTAGCTATTTACCGTAACAAAACTATTTACCGGAAGTATGTTATTTTATGACATACTTCTGACCATTTTATTCAGCCCACCAAATTTAGAAATTCAGCATAAAAGAAATGAACTCTAATTAATGCAAATAAAACATTTATCTACCTAAATAAGTTGATACTTGAAACAACATGAATTAGTCGTCCCGAAATACCAAAACCGAGTTGCAAAGAAAACATGGCGTCGTAAACAACTATGGTTCAGTTTACAGTCACCATCAAAGTTTTACGTCCTTTACCAAATTTTGGTGCTGTCAGTTGTACCGTGGATGTATTTTTCGATCATACTTCACAATTTATGGTGTAACTAAAATGAAATGATCTTCTTTTTAACTAAATTTTGGGATAATGAGAACCTTTGCACCAAGTACTGGTTAAAGATTTACTAAGTTGTTTTACAGTGTAGTGGTAGTTACGCCACATTGTAACCATGACAGCGCACAATTGAAAATATGGAAAAACAGATAAACAAGTTCTCAATATTGCATGCGAACAACTCAACGTAGAAGGAGGCAAATAAATGTAAAATGTGATTAAATAAATATGAGTGATATGTAACAAGAATACCGCACCTATCGGTGATACAACTCTAAAGATCTTAAGGAAAGTTTAATCAGTATTAATGGGTTTTAGCAATAAAATTTTGTATTTTAGATACTGCTACTGAGCTACACAACTCCGGAATGTGGTGATTGTTTAAAAGCTGAAGAAAAAACAACATCAAAGTCGCTGTTCCATTTGCCAGCTATTAGTGATTACACATACAGATAAACTTCATATATCTTCTATATATACATGTATTTAGAGCAACTTGTATGTTTTAAAAAGTATTATCCACAGATGAAAATTTCGATAAAGCACACTTTCAAATTTTGCAATGGAACACTAGAGTCTCTAGAACACTAGAAATGTATTGATTGCTTGCACGCGTGCTATGTCTAGTTCCTCTCTCTAGATTTAGTCCCTAAATCTAGATTTAGTCCCTAAAAAGACTACTAGAGTTTAATGGAGAAAAATTTGAATTAAAAATATTTTTTATTTGAGGCACACAAGCCAGTTGCAACTTATTAAAAATTTATATTCCTGAATAACCTTTCACGCTATAATAAGGTAAGTAACTGAACTTTGTGTGTGAATCATATAAATTAAATATTTGTTGGAATGAAAACTTTAAGTCGAGTTGCTTATGATTAAACCCATTTTAAGTATACATATGTGCAGCATATATAATTTAACAGGAATATATAGACTAAAAAAAAGATAGTAATGAAAGATAAGACTATAGGGTTATAAGAAAGTGAGTTCGTGTTCTAAATACATTTAGGTTTAATCTACAGTGCAATGAAATTTGTGATAAGACATTAATGATGCAAATTATATTTATCAATTTTATTTTTTGATTTGCAATTTTTAAAACGTAACAGAGCCCTATAATGTTTTATTGTAAAGTTAAATTTTAAATGCGCAATGTTACGCAATTTAGTTTAACAAACACATAATTGTATTTCAATATCAGCACAATTAACTTTTGATTCAATAATTATAAGTTATTGAGAAATCAAATATTGTTTTGTTTAAAAGTAATATTGATATTTTCATTTGAAGGCATATCAACAGATATTTGGACCTTACGAAAATAAGCCTTTTTATCAGTGTATTGCACAGCATCTGCAGCCAAAAAGCAGAGGATATGTAAAGTTAAACTCCACAAATCCTTATGACCCACCAATCATTAATCCTAATTATTACGATGATCCACAAGATCTTAGGGACGTTGTTGAAGGTAAGGATTTTTCGCTTTTCATAACTTTAGGTGCTATTTAACTGCACGGTGTGCAAAATAAAGTACGTCATCAAACTCATAATAAATTGAAAGAGTTAAATGGGTCAATCACTTTCAATGAGGCGAACCGGGTTCGAATTCCGTATCCGGCTTGCATCGACCACAGTGCTGACGTGAAATATCCTCAGTGGTAGACGGATCATGGGTTACTGTACGATTTCATGATACAATTATTATATAGATAGATAAATAGCGGAGCCATAAGATTGATTGTGGTAATTTTCAAATATTATGAGTTACCTGGAACAACAGTATTATACCAGATAATACTGAATACAGTTAATCTTAATTTTGATAGGATGGACTGAAAAGCGAAATTAATGGAGAAATGGAACTAATTCGTTACGGTGCACAGCAAAAAGTTGTCATACTATTGCTCACATCTATGATGCATAATTTTGTTAATTTGTAATGGTAATGCGTGCAGTTTTAATAGGTTCCAAATATGCTTTTATATTGGTACAACGTGTTTTGGAGTAAATTTGGTACCAATTACAGCTGCACCAATGCTGTACATTTTTATGATTATCATTTCTATATAACAAATTTATCACCATATGATAAATTTGTTTTATAGATACATATGTACATGAGAAAGTAGCTTGACTGTGGTAAATTTTTAACAATTAATTTTTAATTATTGCAGGACTAAGAGTTTGTTACAAGATCGGAACTAGCAGAGCAATGCGAAAAATTGGATCAAAACCTTTTGCTACAGTTTTTCCTGGCTGCGAAAGGTTTTTGCTGAATAGTGACGAATATTTCGCGTGCATGGCAAGATCATTGGCAATTACTATAAGTCATTATGTTGGAACTGCAAAAATGGGTGCTGTAGACGATCCAAAAACAGTAGTTGATCCTCAATTAAAGTAAATTTTTCTTTTGAGCTTACTTTCATAAATAAAAAATAAAGTAATGAAGAAAATTAAAAAAAAAAAGCATTTATTTAGTCAAAATATTTTTTCTTGCAGTTCTCTATATCCCGCTATTAAAGGTTGTCCCAATATTCAAGCAAAATTTGAATTTAAATTTAGCAGTGGCTCAAAAATTAAATGTTCCTATCATTTTCAGCATTGTTGAGTCATTTCTGAGTAGTTTAAATTGTTGTTTTAAATAAGAACTGGCAGCTCAGATTATGGAATCAGACCTTTTGTTTTATTAAGTCGTCTAAGGCTTATAGCTCTAAGTTCATAATCAACCAAGCCATGAATGCAGAAAATGATAGCTGGATAACGAGATTCAATCACAGTTATAATCAATCATACTAAGATTAATTCAAACTAGCATTAACAGAGCAAATGCGAAAATAAATGAAATATTTTAAAATTATTCACCACAATTGACAGATATTCAACAATTAAAATATGGTTGGTTGGTTGGTTCTAATGCCGCTTGCCACATGGGCAAACCTGCTTGGTGAAACCAAGCAAATTTAAGGCAGAGTGTCCGATTCTTGTTTTTCAGTGGCGCCATCTATGATCAAGAATTGGACTTCTGCCACATCATACGTCACATCTGTTTATAAGGCAGACCCAATCATGCATCCATTCATTCATCTATAGATCGCAATTTCGACCTGAATCAGAGAACGATCGATCTCCAATCCAGTACCCCCAGAGGTATTGATTTGTTATGGAAACATGGAGGACTTTGCGACTCGACGCAATTTTAACGTGCATCAGTCACCAACTACACGGAGAGTCTTCGGTTGACTGGGTTCGAATTCACGATCTCTCGGACATGGGCCCAGCGTCCTACCGACCAGGCTATCCCGGCCCACAATTAAAATATAATTATTCTCATAAAACTAAAGGTATATTTTGAAATGGGTGAACTTTTGTTTCTGTAGATATTTCATAGCATGGAAGAGAATAATAATATCCAGCCGATTGCAAAAAATCTACAATAGATGTGCATAATTTGCAAAAATTGGTGTTCTCGGAACGGAAAATAATTCGAAAATGGCATTGATGTGCTGAGCTTGGTTTGCGATTTCTTCTTTATTAGTGTTTGTGTTAGACATCTCTTTTCAAAGTATATATCAATGTTTAATTTGATGTTAACATGAAATAAAGTGATTTTTAGCAAATTTCCTTAGATTATTATTCAACTCGAAATTCGAAGAGATACAGATATTACAGAATTAAGTAAAAGTCGGAGTCAAAATCTTTAACTACAACTTTATAGCTCTGGTATAGACTGTTCATAGACTATTGCGACTTCAGTAGTCAGAACAGTGCCGAAATAGAACAGCTCAGACTGTAACATATGCCTCAACCCTTAAAGAAGCTAAGCTTCGGGATCTTCATAATGCCCAGCAAGTAGACAGAAGTCTGGTTCAAGAAGCACACTCAATCCTGAACGAACTTAAAAACTTTGTAGAACTTTTAAAAAACAATGAAGGATCCAATCTAATTCGCCAACTAAAAGCAATAGCAGAAGCCGTAAAATCAACCCAATCCTCAACGACTGATGAATAAAGCCACTTCTAGTAAAGCACCACTTCACATTATTGACTGGAATGCAAACGGAATTTTTAACAAAATACACGAACTTAAAGATTTTATTTCTGAGTTTGACCCGGATATTATGATTATCACAGAGACTCATCATAACAAACAGCATCACATAAAAGTTGCCAATTATACAACCTATAGGTGTAACAGGAATTTCAGAGGTGGGGGAGTTGCCCTCCTGACGAAGAATAGCCTAATGACAACAGAATTTAACAAATCAAACCAAGCTGGGTATGAACAAATCTCAATTTTCTTAACTACGGTAACAAAAGCATCAAGATCACTGGAATTTACAATGCTCCAGGTAATACTCTCTCAGACGATGACATCAGACAACTTTTCCCAGCAAACATGGAGACAATAGTAGCTGGAGATTTTAACTCGAAACATACAATATGGGGTTGCAACAGAACCAACCGCAACGGATTACAGCTCAAGAAACTTGTGAATAAGCACGCACTCACTGTCATCGTGCCATTATGTCCTACATATCTACCAAACATGAGAAATCAAAGACCGGACATTCTCGACTTTTCCATTTCCAATTTGAATACACCCATAGCAGCTGACGCTGTAAATGCATTATCTTCTGATCACCTTCCAGTCTACATCTCGATTGGGATATCCTTAACACAGGACAGTAAGAAGATCACTAGAACTGACTGGAATCTTTTTCAAAATATTCTCTCATTAAATAAACCTAGCCTTGCAGCTCTAAAGACTACCGAAGAAATTGAAATACAAATTGCTACTCTTCAGAATGATATAATAACTGCCTCAGAAAACAGTTGATAATAAATCAACTACATCGAAAAAACTCACTTCAAATCATCTTAAACTTCCACCTGAAATCAAGTTTTTAATCAAACAAAGAAACTGGTGCCGAAGGAAATACCAAAAAAAACTTCTGATCCAGACTACAGAGAAGAGATGATTAATCTTAACAAGCAAATACACAAGAAATGCCGTTATTACAGATGAAGACAATGGGTAGATAAAATCGAATCGCTCAGTACGGAGGATAATTCTGTCTGGAGAATGATGAAGCCACACCTCAAGTGGATAAACCTTTACATAAAGATACAGGGTATGTCTTCACAGCTCAAGATAAAGCGGAAACTTTTGCTGACTCTCTAGAAAAACAATTCTCTCTAAACCCGGATTTCAATCTGAACAATCATAATCTGGTTATTGAAGATGTTAAGCAATTCAACTTAACGCATTCATCTCCAGAGATAATCGAACCGACCAACATCGAAGAAGTTATAAATCACATCAAAAAACTAAAAATAAAAACAGCTCCTGGTTGTGATAATATCAAAAACAAGATGATCAAGCTACTACCAAAACAGTATATAAAACTAATAGTTCATATCTACAATGTTTGCCTTACCTTAAACTACTTCCCTGATGCCTGGAAGAACGCAAATGTCATACTTTTCATTAAACCCAGCAAAGATCCTATTTTACCTGAGAGTTACAGACCTATCAGTCTCTTGTGCAATTTAGGAAAGCTCATGGAAATAATTATCTACACAAGGATCATGCCTTACCTTACTTCACTACCAGATGAGCAGTATGACTTTCGGAAGCATCTTGACACAACCAAACAGCTCCTCAGAATTGTCGACTATATTGGTCGTGGACTCCATAACAAACAGAGCTCAGCACTACTGATGTTAGATATCGCAAAGGCGTTTGACAGAGTTTGGAATCAGGGTCTCATCTTCAAGCTTATACAACTGAAATTCCCATCTGGTGTCATTAAAATTACACAGGCCTACTTACATAATAGAACCTTTCAGGTTAATTTTAAAAACATGAAATCAACGAACAGAAAAATAACAGCAGGAGTGCCTCGAGGAAGCATTCTAGGGCCCATATTATTCATATTATTTACCTACGACTTTCCCATCGACAGACAAGACTTTAATAGCATCACAGCACTTTTCGCAGATGATACAGGAATTGTCGTGAAGTCCAAAAATCCCAACATTGCCTTACAGAAACTCCAAGAAAAACTTACGGAAATAGAAACCTGGTGTCTAGACTGGAAGTTTAAAGTCAACGGCCAAAAATCGAAACTACTAATCATCCAACATAAAAGAAAAACTATCCTCCCAAAAAATCAAGTTGTTCTTTTTAACGAAACTATACCCATAGTCAAAAGCGCAAAATATCTTGGTCTGGTCATAAACAGCAAATTCAATTGGAAAGATCACGTCAAAACAGTTATCAACAAAGTACAAGCAGCCTGTCACAGATTACAAATCCTTCTTCAGAACCCCAAAATGGAACTCAGACTTAAACGTTTACTCTTCACCTCGATGATCCGTCCCATCCTAACTTATGCATCGCCAGCTTGGTGCAACATCTCCACATCACTCCTTAAAAAACTCAAAATATGCCAGAATAAAATCCTCAAGAAAATAACAAACGCAAGATTGTTTATCCGCAATAAAAGCATACATCGCGACCTCAACATAGATTTTTTAGATCATCATATTGCAAAGTTAAATTTCAGATTTTTCGAAAAGACCATAAATTGTGACACCACAGGATTCAACGAAATTTTTACTTTTGAAAACTTAAGAGAAGACGTGAACCTCAGACCGATGGCAGCTCATTTTTGTAGTGACGTAATTTTAACTAAACCACATTCCAGTTACCAGTCCAAAAAACATTCCAGTTACCAGAAATAACCACCTTAAAGACCACAATACAAGATGAATGGAAAAAAGGCCGCTAACGGCCCCAGGCGCCCAGATATATTCCGATGATGATGATAGTCACAACGGTCTTTTCTGGTTGAGAGTTCTATCTAAAGAATGACGACAAGTATTTTACTTCCTTAGCAAAATGTTTGGCATTATTTACTGTTATTCCTTTTGTTGGTGCAGTAGAAATTGGTACTGTAATCGATCCTAAAACAGTAATTGATCCTCCATTGAAGTAATTTCTTATTTTTTGTTTACTTGAAAAAATTTAGATAACTTTTGGCACTATTGTCTTTAAAAACTGAACAATTCTTTTCTGCTGCCTATGAGCCTATTCCAACATGAACCTATTTCAACTGAAATATTTGAACAATAATCTGCGAATTTTATCCTCAGATTGTACCATGCGATTGCTTCAAGTGATGGTTGTTTTGCAAAACAAAATTGCTTCATAGTTTATTTTTATATAGCTTACATGTTTTATGATTGTTTGTCGTAGCTAGTAGTTTTCTTAGTTGGCAACCGCATGTGTTAATGAATTTAACGCTGATATTTGGTGAGAAGAAACTGATAGTTAACTAATCAAAGCACAGAAAATCCCACAATTATATCTCTTTTCTTTCTGTTTTTGATCGCTGGTAATTTTCAGGACATTGGGATATACGACACGTTTTCATTTCTTTTATTTATAACTTCGGATTCGTCAGTCATCAATTAGAAGGATTTTTTCTCATCACCAAGTCACGAATTTCTCCATACTATTATTGAAACATTTTTTGTACAAACTCTTATGCGTGGTTTCCTTATTCGAATATGGTAAGCCTATGCCAATTCAAAAATCACGGAAACGAAAATTGCTCAACATAATTCTAGAGATGCAGAAATTCTGAGCAGTATTAATATCAAAATCTTATTCTGACTAACTTTTTGTTTGAAAATATTTTCTGTGCCTCATTATATTCGACAAGATAGGCATCTAAAAACACAGCTGTATAACGAAACAGTGATATTCGATTTCAGATAATATCTGTATCTGAAATGGGCTTTCGCGATTTGTTTTTATCAGGAATTTCTTCTTATTTATTCCAATCGAAAAGGAAAGAATCCAAATAAAATTGCTTTTAGCCTGAATATCACATAAAATGATAAGTCTGAAAATAAATGTAATAAAAATGTCCTTTTTACAGAAAAAAAGAAAAAAATTATTATTTGGTACATAGTAAAAGAATTGATTATCCCGGCACTATTTTGATGATTGCTTCTCAGAATTATGCAATACTTTCCCTTCCTTTAACTTCCAGAAATAAAAAAAGAATATTAAAATTACAAAAATGTTCCTATGACTCACGCGCACGAAAAAGACGCGCGCAGTACATAAAGAAACCTTTATTTAAAAAAAAATCCCCAACTTTTTGCATAGGTTGGAAAGCATTATTAACATAATAAAAAGGATCATATCTGAGAAATAAAAAAAATGTTCCATTATCTATTAGGCTCCGAACACCTAATGCCTATGAACATGATTTAGTCGACTGTTTCAGTAATGTTTCAGTGAGGCATCCGTTTAATGTCTTACCAGTGCAATTATTTAAATGTTTCTGAAACTTCTGATGTATGTAACATCAAATTGTTTGTTGCTCCTTAATAATAAATATTTATTAGTTATTGAAACAGAAGAGTGCAGATTGTACATGAGTGTGAGTTAGGTAAAATGTACAGGATGTTTACTAAAATTTGCGTAAGAAGTATATATTGCTAAAAATACAGTTTTTCATTTAAAATTTGAAATTTTTTGAATTTGCGAAGTATGTGATCTAGCTTTATGAGAGAAATAGTATATCGGAAAATGGAAATGGGGAGCTTCGTAAAATACTCTCGTTTTGGTTGAAATTTTCAATGATCTGTTTTCATAAATGGGGCTAAATTTAGTTGATATGATATTTGATTTCATCTGTCGAAGCGTGGGTATTCGGGAACATTCAGGCATAAGTCTTAAACTTCAAAAAAAAAAAAAAAAATGCTAATCAGCTTCAAATTGTATGTATTATTTGGGAGCTGAGCCCCCTGTTCACCGTCGCTCAATAACACTGAATATTTCTTTTTAATAATTGTTAATTTTTGGCATATAAGAGTTTTTTTTAAAAAAGAAACTTGATATTATTCGCTTAAAATGTATGTACACCCACACAAAAAATTGTAACCTTACTCTTGTGCTCTCACTTTCCAAGTTGAAATATTTCTCTTATGATTCTTTTAAGATCTATTAGTAAACAAGAGTGATTTGTCTAAGAAATCATATTTAAAAATAACATTTAAAATTAAAAGTGCATTGTTATAACAAATTTGGTAAGTTTACAATAATTTATAATTTTCGCTCACCAAACTGACGGATATATAAAATACAATTTTTGCATGCACAGCACTGTGAATGAGGCTGATCGTTAAGTTCTAAATCATTTAACAAATCTCTCCAACTGTAATTAATAATAGTATATAAATATAATTTAGGTAAAAAATAATAATCATAAAATGGATAATAAGATTAGACTCCGATTTAAATAACTTTATTTCAGAATGTAGGGCTGAGTTACGTCATAAAATTATTATTAATAATAATAATAAAAAAATTATCTTAGTTTCAAGCTATTAATTTAGAAAACATTTAAAAACAAAACCGTAATAATAGCAGTACAAGTAAATACCGTAGGTCAGTGTTTCTCAAAGTGTGGTACAAATTGTTCCCGTACCCCCAGGGGTACGGGAACAATTTAGCGGGGGTACGAGTTCTTATGTGAAATATTTTGAAAGAAACGAAAATTCCAAAATTTTTTATTTAAAAGCAAAGCGAATAGGCTATTTTTTGCAAAGTTAACAGTTAATAATTAGTGGTGACCATAGCCAGTTGTAATTTTTAACTTTTGTGCAATTTTTTTATAGTAAAAATTACATTCATTTTTTTATTAGTGGTACACAGCGTTACGAGAAATTTAGAAATGGTACAGAAAAGTCATAAGTTTGTGAAGCACTGCCTTAGGGATACAGAATTAGGGATACAAAAATATTTATAGGAAAACAGTACTGTTATGAAATTTACGCTTATGACAACCAAAACAATACAGAAATCGATGCAGGAAAACTGGATCTTACCATGTGATTTTATGGCAAATAAAAATGCATCGATAACTACGGAGAATTGTGTTTGACCATTATGTTTTTATGTTACATAGAGTTATGGAATCTCATAGGCCAGATCTGTTCACCAAAACTCGAAATATAAGACCTAGAAAGAAACAATGTTGAAAGTATCATTTAACATTAAAAAGTAAATTTTTTATTAATTTTTAATAAGCCTGAAGTATTAGTGGGACTGGAAAGTAGCGTCGTTTCGGTGCATTTGATATTTGCTATCAAGATCAAGATTATTTTCAATTAATAATGTATTCACCCTCGTTAGTAGCAACCTTTCAAAGCCTGATTGAAAATTAATCGAAATGGCTCGAAAAAAATAGGTTGGTTTTTAAGACTAACTAATATTTAGTGCTCCTAAAGTGACATTAATTTCCGGTTCACCTAATACTAAATGTTAATGACAGTCGCTCTTTATGCTTTTTTTTGTTAGAAATACTTTGAACACGCATTTTCGGTAAAAAATTAAATTGCGAAAAAACTTCATACATAAAATTCATGAATTTTAGGTAATTTTTTTATAAAATAAGTTAAGAAAAATTATAATTCAAGAATTTAATCCTAAATATAAACTAAATTAGACCCTGAGTAAAAATTTTTTTTACTAAAATTAAATCATCAGTATAAAATTTAGTGAAAAAGATGAAGTTTCAGAAAAACTTACTCAAATGATTATTGTAAAAACGAGCTTCTTGTAGAATTAAAAACTACATGTCAAACTTTCAAAACTTTCAAACTATTAAAAAGCTAACAATAACTATTGGTTATGGTATATTTGTTAAGCTTGAAAAGCTTATTACATTCTCGTTAAATGAAATTGGAAATAACATATATTTCGTTCTTATTTGTTCTTCTTCATATTTCAGGGTGAAGGGTATCAGGGGTCTTCGTGTGGTGGATGCGTCTGTGTTTCCCATTCTAACATCTGGAAACACGAACACTCCAACAATTATGGTGGCAGAAAAAGCTGCAGACATGATTAAAGCGAGTACTAATTGCTAGAGACGCATTTCAATGGTTTAATCCAGATTTGGTTTCACAGAGTTAGTTACCTATTCTATTAGCATAAAATTGAAGTCTAATAAATTTGCTTGCTCTCCAATCCAGCTTTGACTGTATAATTTAATTTTATAAATTCCTATTTAAATTTTCACAATAAGTAAAAACTCGTTAAGTGTTTCTCGTAAAACATATTACTTAGTGAAGTGTGTGAAAGTAATTCCTAAAAATGTTTCGCAATTTTGTATTCGTTGCTTTAATAGACGCAATCTTACATTAAAATTTCTGATGAAAGAAAATCTAACTTATTCTTTCTTTAATATGTGTAAAACGGTTAAAAAGTTAGACTCAGTTTTAATTGTATTTATTCGTAAAAGTTGCGGAATAAGGGAATATACATAGTATTACTTTATAATAAAATAATACCACTTTAAGTTGTTAATCTTTTATTATGAGTTAATAATCAAAGTTAAATACTAATGAATGCAGAGAATAATACTAAGTAAAGGTGATAAATATATTGCAAGAAAAGACCTTTAAATAGTTCATATCGAATTATTTAAAGGGTATCAAATATCCTTTATTAATTTCATACCATTTGGATCATCTTGGTTAATTATGGTATTTTGGTATATGGTATTATGGTATTTGGTATATATGGTATCGGCTTGGTAATTTTATGTGATTTGCTAACCAATCAGAATGTGCCAAAAACATCGTAACAAGCCTGAAAAAAATGCTTGTTAAATTTACGCCATTCCTGAAGTTAATAACCTCCCCTGGTAGCAAAAAAGATATTATCTAATATTGGAAAGATGCAATATAATATTGCCGTGCTAGAAACCGCTAGATTCTTGAATCTTATCTTCGAATATTAAAATTAATATTATATAAGATTAAATAGTATTCGATCTAATATTCAAACTTTCAAAATTATCATCTATTTCATTAGTTTTGCACCAGATCCACTGTTTTGCAAAAGGGCATCCCATATTATTAATAAATATTTATTTATGAAAGAAAACAATAAATTAAATGTTCCTTAAAATATTATTTTTAGCCAATGCAATTTTATGCCAGAGAACACAAGAAAATATAAACAGAAGTAAACTGTTTTCGCGAACGATATAAATCTGGAAAAACTTTTTAAACTGTCAAGTTGTAACTCTTCACGATTGTTTACATCGACATAGTTCCATCGTCGCCATGGTTCGTGGTCGGCAGCTGAATGAATTTTACAACTTCAAAGGTATTTATAATTTAGTAGTTATTTAGTAAACTTTATAAATTTCAATGATAGATACTTAATGCCCTAAAATAGTATCGTAGGTAGTGTTTTCCCTTTGGTTAAAAATTAGCTGGAAAAGTAATATAAAGCACTTCAATGTATTATTTGTTATAGAGAGGATGAGAATGTAGAAACTTTTAGTGTACTTAATAACTTTTACAGCTTAATTAAAAAATTCACGAATTATTTTAATGATCATGTATCTAATAAAGTTAGTGAATATTATGATTGTGCTAATTCTTTACTACGTATTGTCTAACTATAAATAATAAGTATTGTAGTTAGTTTAGAATAGGCTCGTAAAAACAATGTTTACTTGGTTATTCGCATTTGACAGAATTTCTCTGCAACAATGATTAAAATAAAAAATAATTTTTGGTAAACAAGCTTGCCATGTTAAAATAATTATTAATTTATCGGCTACTTTTCAGTTATAACCATGACATTTTAGAATGTTTGAAATTTTATTCATAAGACAAACACTATTGTTACTTTATTAAAATTTCCTGATTAAAATACTGTAAAATAATGAGTTAAACATCTTTATTTTCATTTCTTGAACATCGACCAATTTGCATATTTTTGATTCATCATTATTTATATTAATGTTTAAATGATAACAAATGATTAAAAAATAAACAGCAATATGGTCTATTCAAAGTGTGTTTACGTTGAATAAAGAGCAGTACTGAAAAGGAGCTACAGTTTTTATTCAGGAAGTTTTACAAAAAAATGTGATCATTTCCTATCGGCTCCATTAGCTTGTGCAATGTACAATGTATTTTGATAGTTAAGTGTCATTGGGCTTTATCTTTAAAAAAATTAAAAAGTATTGAATTTGTGATATTTTTGTATCAGTATATACTAGAATGTTCACTTCAAGTAAAAAGGGCTTAAGGGTTTTGTACTATAATTTCTTTTCTCTCTTTCATTTTTATTTTTAAAGAAAGAATAAAAATTTTACCTGAGAACTGTTATAAATGAAATATTTTTCAATTCTCGCGTGGTGTTACCGAGATTTTCTGGCGCAGGTAGTGATACGGAAATCTACCCGTTAAATTTTAGACATTTCCAAATTAAATGATTAAAGTTTCAAATAAATATTCAATGCTTAATAGTTTTAAATTTAGTTTTAACTAATTTACTGTTTTCAATGTAAAGTACTGTAAAGTTTCATATTTAGTGATTTCAATGTAAAGTTTAACTTCCTTTCTTATATAATTTTAGCTTCGTCTGCTGGATTAACAAGTTAATCTACCAGGAAGGAACAATTCAATTTTGAGATCGGATCCTGACAAGAATTTGGATCTTGACGAAAGGCAGAGCAACTGGTGTGTATATGCTGCTAGGTCCACTTTAAATCTGTCGGAGTTGAGAGTTTATTTGTTTGTTGTTGTGTTGAGTAGAAGTTTGAAGAAAGGCGCATACCTGTGTGATTCACCCCTACTGTGTGTGTTTGTGTCATCTGCACATTATTAACTGTTGCTGATAATTTTATAAAAACTTTCAAAAAAGCATTTAATGATTTCTCGGTTTATCGGTTTGAAATATAGTTGCAAGTAAACAAATACTTGCAATTGAAGGAATAAAACTGTATGAAATGGCTGTTAAAGTCCTCTTGTTGGCCTTAAACATTCAGGAAGTTACGGGAGAGATACGTTATGTGATTCATACCTGCTGTGTGTGCTCCTGTGGTATACACATTGTTAACGGTTGCTGACTATTTTATAAAATCTTTCAATAAAGCAAAGATTCCCCAGTTTATTGCTCTGAAATAAAGTTGCAGGTAAAAAAAAATTGCAATTGAAGAAAAAAAAAACTTTAAACTGCGTGAAATGACTGCAAAGTTTTGGAATTTTTTTTCATTTAAAAATAATAATAAATAAAATGATAGCACATATATAATAGAATATGTTTGTGCAAATTTAATTTGGATAAAACTTAATATTTACTGACTGTTTTGAATTTAAAACGTTTTGTAAATGTTTTGCTAAGATTGTTGGTTTAGTACACCTTTAAGTAATTATCGAATTGAGGAAAATTTATGATGTTCAAACATAAAGTAACTTTTACATGATAAAAAATTATTGGCAATTTTCATAATATTAGATGCTTTCCTAGTTTTACTCCCTGGAAAAATTTCAGCGTTGCGTATAGGATTTTTTTAGGTGTTTTGTTAAAGAAAATTTCAGATACTAAAAGAATAAAGTTACGCAAGTATTTCTCTATTTCATTTAAATGAAAAAAGAAGTGGAAGAAAATATTTCTAGATGTAAGTTATTTGAATATTTTCGAATTATGTTTTTTATTGTGCCAATTATTACGAAAAATGACAACTTAAAAATTGAATTTTATTTTAGGATTTTAAGGAAAAAAAATTAAAGTTAAAATTTTCTCTCAATTCAAATGTATATATAACATTATAATTATATAGTGGGGTTTTTATTATATAATTTCAGAATATAAATAATGAATGATACTGTGTAATGATATAAAATTAATGATATAAAATTAATGATATAAAATTATTAATGATATAAAATTCGTAAAAAAACTCATTGCATGAAGAAAAAAAATATCAATAAAAGTTGCGATATAGAATATATAGTTTTTTAATTAAGCTTAAAATATTCAAAAAAATTCAGCTAAAGATAAGATAATACTTTAACATAAAATAACAAACATAAGATAATACTGATATACTTTGGAGTAAGAGGGAGGAAAATGGATGGTAGCAGAATTCGCTGATATAATTTTATTTAGTATTTCGGTATTGCTAAGTAAATAATGCATGGAATAACGTTATAAAACTATTGATCTATGTTTTACTGCCTCACAGCAATACAGAAAATTAAGTAAAATTATATCGCCGAATTATTCTACTACCATCATAATCTTGCTCTTGCTTACTCTAAAACTAAAAAGCAACGCGAAATAATATCAGAAAATACAAAATCTATATTATATAGCATCAAAACTAAAGCAAAATAATATTACAGTTAACGCTAGATAATATTAGTTTGCATAAAATCTAATACTACATAATGCAGAGCAAACAGTGACCTTTTGTATCTTTCTGATATTAGAAGTTAAGCAAGATTACGTTAAATTTTACTGATTTTCTGATGTTATATAATGTCAGGTGGTTCTTGGGTCACCTTGCAAGGATAGGCAAAAAATTATCCCATGACACACAGAGTCAATCACGCGCCTGAATTTCTGTTTGATTTAGCAAAGATTTGATCAAGATTCATCAGATATGATTTGATTTTATCTGATTTTTTTAAGTTTCCTTCACTTGACAAATCTTGACTAGAAGCAGGCTAGGAGAAATGCAGCTGAAAAATTAGAATTTCTCACCTCTTGTGACGTCACTCGCCTGATGTCTTTCTTTGTGTAAATAAGGACTACGGTTAAGGAAATAGTATCTTTTTTTTTTAAATACGATATTCTCGGGACACAATTATTCCTTCATGTGTGAATTTTTGTTTTTTTATGAGTAAATTTTGATTCTTTATGAGTTTCATTGGTCAAAATATTAAAAGCACGCTCTACAATAGAAAGAAAATATTATGTCAGTGTTAATACGTCTTAAACGAATATGAAATAATTAATTAACAACTCTGCCCTAAGTCGCTATCTATGAGAAATATTATCAAGATAACTTCTCCCGATGCTCTTCTTGCCCCCCCCCCACTATTATCTTCGCCCAATTCATTACAAATTAAGCACTTCGAGCCTTGGTGGCTCAGGGGATAGAGCGTTCGCCTTCCAATGAGGTGAAACGGATTCGAATCCTAGAGATGGCTGATCCTAGATAGAGAATCCTAGATATACGAATTCCGCACCTAGCTCAGACCGACCACAGGATGGACGCAAAATATCCTCAGTGGTAGAGGGATCGTGGGTTAGAGTCTCCTTACCATCAGGCTAACCATGGGAGGGTTTCGCTCTTTTCCTCACATTATAATGCAAATGCGGGTTAGTTCCTTAAAAAAGTCTTCCACGAAGGCGAATTTCTCCCAGTATTTGATCCAGGAGTTCCCTTGTCTTCAGGATTGGGTTCAAAATTACAAGGCTACGGAGTTGAAGATTAGTAGTCGTAAACCCAAATATTGGGTCGGCTGTTCAACAACGGTTATAATATTAAGCCCTTCAAAATATGAATCTCTCATACTATTTCTTAAATGTGAAATATAAATATTTTTAAAAATTATTATTAATATTTAAATTCATATAATTTATGAATAACTTTTTATTATGCAACAATTTTAATTTAATAATGTTAGTATAAAATAATATGTTCTCTAAACGTTAATTTAGACTACTTACTGGGCTATTTTCTTATAAATAAAAATTATTGAAATTTGAATTAAATAAAATATCATCAAATGAGCTTATCATATTATCATGGGAAATAACTAAACAATTTTTGGTTTCGCATTCTTGGCAATGCAAATTATAACAGAGAAATCATTATTATTATTATTATCCGAGAAAGTATATCATCAGAGAAATTATGGGAGAAGGTACTTCTTTGGGTTTGATTTGGTATCTTAAATTATCTTTCGCACTAACTAATTATCATATTTCAGGTTACTCCCATGAGGCATTAAGATTGAGTTCATCTACGTGAAAATCCAATCATTAGATCAAAAGTTATTCAAGGTTTTCTTTTTTTCCCATTCCTATATTTACAATGGAGTCGGTCCTTTAAAAATAAATTTTTTTTTCAAATAACTAATTACACCATAATCCTTTTTTAATAATTATTTTTTAAAAATAATTTAACTTTTAAGTAAAAAGCAGGAATGATTTATCCTATCATTTTAATACAAACCAGAATAAGAGAGAGGAATGATTCATTTTGTCTTTTCAATCAAAGAAATGATTTAAAAAAAAAAGGAATGATTCATTGTCTTACTTTCCTACTGATAATAGTATATTATGCGGGAAGAATAAATAAATAAAATAAAATAAACGAACCTTCCTGGTTAACTTTTGAATAAATGATTTAAATCTTCACATTCTAGGACTCAATCTTCATGGTTCGAAGGGGTGATCCCAATAATTATATGCTAATTAATTAGTGAAGACGATATTTAAAGTTACAAAATAAGACACAGAACGACGAATTTGAACTTCTGATTCCCGAAATATAGGGGGTAGCCGCAATCTGGGAAATATGGTCCCGAACCGATCAGAAGTTTGGACCTCTTAAGGTTAACTTTTTGCATATTTAACCATATGCAGTTTTTGCATATTTAACCATATTTCAATAACTTTTTGCCAACTGAAATTCTTTTGTCCAAAAATAATTCCATGCAAACTGAAACTAATAATTAATACTTCTTATTTTATTTATGAATAGTCGAAAAAATTTTGAATTCTAAGGTATAAAAATTTCCCATTATTTTAAGGAATGTAGTTTTAAATAGCAAAATACGAAATTTGAGTGAAATTAGTCGAATAGTTCTTGAGAAATGGAATGTCGAAAATAGGACTTTTTCAAAATTTGATTTTCCAGGAATTTTTTGACCAATTGTGCTCCTTTTTTTATTTTGTTATTTAAAATTGCATTCTTTAAAATGACGCAAAAATTTGCATACCTTAGAATTCAAATTTTTTTAATTATTATTATTGAATTAAATAAAAAAAAATTATATTTACCAAACATATATATTTTGCACGAAATTATCTTAGAATAAACAATTTTTATAAATGTATGCAAAAATTTTTCCTTTTTTTAAAGAAAGATCACGATATATGGTGAAATACGCAAAAAGCAAAATGGACATAATGGGGATAATCTTTGGACAGCTCTCCAGACAAATTTATTAGGACCATATTGTCCTGATCACGGCTACTCACTACTTTTTAAGGCTCTAAAATCCAAATTCCCGAAAAATGCATCAAAAGTTATTCTGGGTAGTCCATTTTTTTACGCATTATAAGATTCACATAACGCTTTGATTAAAATTTTAATATTTGTGATTTCAAAAGTTGTTTTTAATGAAATATATTCGATTAAAAGATCCCAAAATGTTTTCATCGTGTGAAAACTGATTAGTTTCTGTAATTCTCGAATAAAATTTAAATTTAAGCAGTGCTTTATTCTTAGCTTGAAGCAGCCCATCGCTTCGAATTATGATCAGAATAAAAATGTATTAGTAGTAAAGAATAATTGCAAGGAAATAAGATAAATGATTTTAACAGATTTTAAAATGTGGGACAAATAGATAAGCAAAGGACAAAAAATATCTTTATAAATGTAATTATTGTCATGTTCATGACTATAGGAAAAATCTGAATCTTATATGTTATTAAGGAACTAAACTATAAGATTTTTTTAGTCAACAGTTCGTTAGAAAGAGAAATTAAAATAAATAAGCAGATTAACGCTTGAAATAAATATGTCCAAGCCAGAGGTCTACACTTCATCACTAGAGTATTTATCATTCTATCAATTGCCGTATTATTTTGCTCGTTAATGGTAAGCAGTTGTTTACACTATTCTACTTTGGAAAGAGTATAAAAACGTATTCCATATGGTTACTTCTAGAAACAGATTGATCATTGATAAAATTTTAGTATACTCGAAAGTAAAGTGCTTTCACATCTCTATTCAATAGTTTATATATGAACATTATTGAAATTGTTTTGATCAGCTATGTAATTGTGGTTTATCTTTATAAGATCAAGCAAGAAGAACAGTTTATTTCAATATTTTACAAAAAGGAAAATTGGATGGCCATTGGTAGCAGTTTGAGAAATACAGAGGTTTAGACAAATCAATGATATGTGCGAATCAGTTATTACAAATCAGTTATCCTTGGGAGTTATTACCCCGTGAAGATAAAGCCTACCGGATAAAATATTTTCCAGTCTACGTGTAAGTTTGATTTCTCAAAGTCAGACTTTATGGACATCAACCGTTCTTCCCCATTTATCTTCAAATGTTTTTTTTTCCTCCCAATTTCAATTTAAAAGTGGTCAAACGAGACCATCAGAAAGTCATTAGTTGTCAAACGAGTAAAGAATTAAAATTTAAATATCTTAAAGTTATGTCAAGAATTTTAGTCGTAGCACGATCATTTTAAAATTTTTCGAAATGATTTGAACAATTTAATACAATATTTGACTCCAGTTGAACTACTGCGAAATTGTTTGAAACTAATTGAAATTTATTGAACTTTCATGTAAATATGATTCGTTTCTGAAAAAAAAAGGAATTTATTTTTAAAATTTTGTGAATAGTTAAACGAGAGTATGGGATCATAATTGGTTGTCAAACAAGTGCGGAATTTAAATTTGAGCTTCTTTATGTTTTAGAACAAAGTTTTAAATATTTCGAATAATTTAAACTTTAGAATAGTTTGTTTGTATCCAATTTAACACTAGCAAAGCTGTTTGAATATGATTAAAAACTCTTAAAACTCATGTAAACTTATATATTTAAAGTTAAAATCCATTTTCTTAATTTATTGGTCAAATTTCAATTTCCAGACAGACAAACAAAACTATGAAGTAGTTATTGATGCAAAAGATTGAATGTGCAGAGTAAAAAAATTTAGTTTTTTCTTTCCATTTAAAAAAAAAATCAAAATTGGTTATCGAGTTTTATTTTTAGATTCATCATTTAATTCAAAGCGATCAAATAAAGTGAAAAAATAGTAATTTATGACCACAAAATGACTATAGTTTGCAGTTTTGAATTTTCTCTTTTTCGGAGTTAAACCTTGCACAGCAAAATCGAAAAACCCTTTTTAGAAGTGATACTTTAACATATTTTCCTAAATAGTTCACGATTCTTTACTTCCAGAGGCTAAAGCCACATGGAGAAATTATAACTGAAACTAATATTTAAAAAAATCGATTCTTATAATCTGTAAAATTTTTTTTCTAGAGGCTAATTTTGCCTCTACAAAAATAATAAACTTCTGGTGAAATTGATATTTTGGCAAAGCAGTTCCTACAATCCTTCAATTTCCTCATTTCCGTAAGCTAACTTACAGTCACAAAAAGTAGATAAAATATTACAAAAATTTGAAATCAAAATTAAATCCAAAATCAAAGTTAAAATTATATACCAATCGATTCCTATAATTCTCACATCACTCAAACGTGGCCAAGAACCTGGCTACATTTTTGAGCGCTTTATATATCATAAAATACTCAAATTTTCACATTTTTGGCGGCTAACTTCGAATACAAAAATGAGAAATTATTACTAAAATTGATATTCAAACAAATATATTTCCCTAATCCAAGAACTGAAGCCGTAGTAGTTATTCTAGAAACATTTTCAACGAAGGGCTTCATCTCTTTTTCAAAATATGACGAAATAGAAAGTCCACTAATAGGATTACAGTATGTCTTTTCGCGAACAACTTTCGCATTTCATTGACAGCTATCAAATGACTCATTACTTTCTACACTAATGCAATCGGTTGGTATAGTTTGTTTATTTAATTTTATCGATACGATATAATTTGCTTATACAATTTAATCGGCGAAAATAATATTTTGTGCAGATTTATTCAAATCAGTCAAAAACAAAGAGAGAGTTCTGAGTTTAATTGAAGTTAGCGAAAAATGAACAGTTATAAAAACATCAGTTTAACTTTATGTAAACTTATCAGACCTTAAAAAAAACAATGATTCCGATTTTAAGCAACATAAAAATAAGCAGATTTGTGGTCGTTTCTGGAATCCTGACGTTTCTGTATTTGATTGAATTGTGTATTGGAGCAAGAACAGTGTATTACGTTTTCTATTTGTGGATTAATCCTACTAATGGGACTCCTTTAGATGCAAATGTCAGTTGGACATTATGCGTGGCCTGTCTCTTAACTGCTGCTGCATCTTCATTTATAGTGAATTTTATATCAGCTTTATGGGAGCAAAAGCAGTTAAAAGAAGCAGGAAAAGAAAAAAGCGTTCTTCGCTTTGCTCTGCATCTTTTAGCTGGAGGAATGCTTTGGAGGTACGTAGCTATGTGGTTTAGTGATAATGAAGATCATCAAAAAAGACAATCATTATTATTGACCATGGCCAAGTTCCTATTTACCCAGTTTTTCACTATCCCATTGGTTATTGTCCATGCAAGCTTACTGGAGAATTTAGAAGAACTTATTTATGATATATGCTCCATTCTGTGCATCAGTTTTAATTTATTGCTAACTTGTATTGTGTTTTCATGGGGAAAAAAGCTAGTCAGTGACCTAAAAAAATGGAATTATGAAACGATTGATCTAGTTCCTCTCATATTCAGCCAAAGTTTCCTAAATGAAGTTAATTCTACGGAGAAAAATTCGGACAGTACTAATGTAAACAAAGAAGAAATTGCTGAGAAATCGGACACTGAGGAGAAAGAAAATGTTGAACAGTCTTTTGTGCGATTTATTGTACTTTTACAGACGTTCTGTTTCAGTTTCGGTCGTCTGTTAGCACTTGGAATACTTTTGAAGCTAGCAGGTATTTATGCAATTAGCATTATGTTCTTACAGCTTCTAGCATCTGTTATTTATTTAAAGTTTCAAGTGCCCATTCTCGTATCAGATTCGTTGCAAAAATGGAGACAGCTCACAAGGTTGGCGTTTATGAGTTACATTCTCATATTTGAGTGGCATTTGAATCGGGATTCAAGTACAGGGTACGACTTTGACTCGAACGTAAAACACAGTGTGATTTACTACTCCATTGCAACCATTGAATCAGTGTTTTATCTTGTGACTTGGGCAGTAACAACAAGTTTTGCTTCAGATGATTCTTTCGACGAATATAAGAAGAACCAGGCTAAGTTTCCGCGAATTATTATAATAATTGGCAGTTTAGCTTTGATATTTTCTCTTACGCTGCATCTTGTATTGCTGATGTGGCGATCACGGCGGATATCAACACTGATGTATTCAGTTCAACGCAAATATACTTGTTTCAAAATGTCTCTTAAGAAAAGCAAAGAAGCAGATAAACAGAATTCAACTCAGAAGAGACAGATTGAAATAAGCAATCCTATTCCTATAAATAGTTTCAATGAAGTTAACAGTGGTGAGGGAGAGGAACCAGGTTTAGACAAACATAACAGTTATAGAGATTTAAGAGAACCTCTTGATGATGAAATTGAAATATATTCTCGAGAAAAGTGCTCAAAAAATGTATCGGTTATAGAGAAACAAGTAGACTCTCCTGCAAAGGTTTTCGTTAAAATGCAACAAAAAGCTCCACCACCTGACAATTCGAGTGTCAGTTCCATTAAGAGAAAAGCTAAGAAAATGGAAGCTGATTCCGATAATTCAATAGCAGATAAAAATGAAACAAAAATTAAAACTCCAGATAAAATTAAGAAACCAGTTCCTAGAGTAAGCAGGAAAAAGAAAGAGATCGTAACTGATTCTCCTGCTGATGAAAATGTTGCAATTAAATACAGCTCTGAAAAGTCTGAAGATTCTGGTGCCGTTAAAGTTGCAGTCAAAAATGATATCCCAAGTGAGAAATCAAAAGTTGCTGTGATTTCAGAGACTATCAGTAATCAATGGAATAAACTGTCATTGGCTTCTCAGAAATTTTCGGGTTCGATTAGTGAACAATTCCAAAAAAGAAAGACTCAGTTACAAACGTTACGTAATGGTACCACAGAAACAAACAATACAGAAGAGAAGAAAAAGAGCAAAAAACGGAAGCTTGAAGACAATGAACCTTCCACTGATGAGCCGCCTAAGCAATTCGTTGGACAGATATATTCAACAGAAGGCTATTTCGTGGGTGACGAACGGGATATTGACGAAGATGTTTGTTATACAGTTAATGATGCCAACACAAGCAAGGAAGAGGAAGAAATAACTGTGGATGAACTAAATGAAAAGCAGTCATCAATTGAAGTTGAAAGCTCTGAAGGTGGTCTTGATGGTTATTCAGAACCACCGCATCGTTCTGACGGTGAACCGTGTCCATGTTTTGTTTGCAAAACTGAAAACGTTCGGATGTTCCGTCGACGTTCTTCGTCAGTTCCACCACCAGATAGGAAGAAATTTTCTAAATCCGAAACTTTGCCAGAACAAAAGATGCTATATCGATATCCTTCAAATCCGATCATTTCTCAAAATGAAAATGACACTAACATCAGACCTCTTTCTCGTCAAGTTCACTCTATTAAACGTGCTCACAATTTAAGTCTAATGTCATTAGACAGGGTCGAGCATTATGTGTGAGACGAATATTAAATATCAAATTGAATTTCAAAAGATATTATACTCTAAAAATATGATGCAACGACTACCTATATGAACGAGATGTATT
Source organism: Parasteatoda tepidariorum (assembly GCF_982258835.1). Classification (NCBI taxonomy): domain Eukaryota; kingdom Metazoa; phylum Arthropoda; class Arachnida; order Araneae; family Theridiidae; genus Parasteatoda; species Parasteatoda tepidariorum. Next base: position 21,140,213 of record NC_141755.1, on the reverse strand, counting down.
CATGTGTAAATCTGTAACTTATATTTCAACAGTATTTTCAAGAAGCTCAATTAACATTAATCAATAAGGCTATTATTTAAAATGTTGTCTTTTCTAACTAGTAAAAAATGCTTTAATTTATCGCGAATGTGATGATAAATTGTTGAATAATACTTACTATATACTAATATTTAAAGAAAAATTAATTTACTCGATAGGAATTTTTTAATAATTTGAATGAAAAATAATTCAAATGAACTAAAATAAAATACAGTATTTCTAGACTTTTGATATGCCTATCATATATGGAAATCAATTAATCTATCTGACAATAATTATATGTATTTTTAACAAAATAAATTTTCATATCAAGAATGTTTTTATACAATTTGTTGTTTAAGAAATATTTTATATCTATTTCTTCGAGTCTAAGGAAAAATGCTTTTCTTTACAATGAACACCCTTTTAATGTTTTGTTGATTACATATTATTGATCATTTATGTTTTGTTGAATCATAAGATTATTTTGAAAATGCATGTTGTTCTTAAAACCTAAATTTAGTGCCTATAAAGCTCAAAACAAGTTTCAGTTTTATCAGAAATCAATAAAACATGATTAAAGTATATAATATAAAAAATTTAAAACTAAATCACCTGAAAATTGTATAGTATTTGATTTCATAGTTTCTGATTGTTATTATCAATTGATTAAAATTGAAATTAAAACACTGTAAAGCTTGCAGTTGAAAACAGAACTAAGATTGATAAATAATAAAAACACCATATTTTTTAAGATAAAATATCGATTACTTGATAAAAATAATTTATTTTTCCTAAACTTAACAAAATCTCAGATCTTTTCACTTATTATACCTTGGACTATTCTCATATTTTCCCTTTAATCGATTTAAATATTGAGAAACAGGTTTAATTAGCACAAAGATATTTTCTTGTGGAATTTAACTTTCTAAAATCCTAAAAATGTCGATGTCATAGCTATAAAGTTTTGAAATATTTTAATAGAATATTACTTTATATTGTTTTCGTGATGTTAGTTTTATTACTTTCTGCATAAAAAGATTAAATTGGCCCAATATGTATCACGCTTCCCTATATTATCAAAATACGAATAAAACTTGAGAGCAATTTTCTGTAGCATTTATTCTAGTACCTGATCTTATCAATTCTGGTGCCAGGATTTTAAATTAGTTTTGCTTGAAAGCTTTTCAAAATTATATTTTTAGTTTAGATTATTTTTTGTCTAACAGCAAAAGTTTATAAGGAACAAATATGTTATGTACATTCTATTTGTCTATTCTTATTAAATTAACACTTAAAAAACAAACATATGATCTTAACGCATTGCATCAAAAAACGACATGTATTAATACTTTCTCTCTATGATTCCTTAGGTAGCAGATAAGAATAGGCACTTTGCAGACACTAGAGTGAATTTAAAAAAACTTTTGGTTAAGAACATGTTATTAAATTGAATAAAAACTGTGTCTTGTAGCGAAATATCATTGCAGTTGGTGAAGCGAAAATTCCTAAGATCCGTTAAAAAATCTCACGCAAAAATAATAATATTAATACTAATGAGAATAAAATTTTACCCAATGTAACTAGTAATTCCTGCCTCCCGGACTGTAGAAGCACGGTAGAACATGAATTATTATTTACACTTAAATACTCAAAATAAGGACCCAATATTCGATAAACTACAATAAATATATCGGCAAGACTTAAAAGATTTCTAATGAGGAAATCTTTTGATTTTTTTGGGTGCAGTAAGAAGTAAAGAAAAAATATTTTAAGGCAGTTTTTTCAAGTAGTTTCAGTTTGTTAGCTTAAGATCGCATTATTACACCAACTTCTCAAAGGAACCAGATTGAAATTTATTTCAGGCTCAGACAGCAAACATTTCCTGAAAGGCAAACAAACTATAATAATGAATATAGTACTATATATTCATGGACCTTCTGTCATTCATTAACGTTCTTTACAAAAAAAAAACTTAGGCATTCTAATCGTTGATAATACTAATTTTCACTCCCGATATTATCTAATATACGGGGTGAAAATTTCCAAGTTAGAGATCCCATTGTGAGTTCAACTTAATTTTCTTTTCTTTATGAAAGAAAAGTTAGTAAGAATAAGAAACTTTTAATGAGTTTCAAAAGAAATCAAAGAGCATTTTTTTTACAAAGTAATACTTTTTAAAAGAAAAAAAAAAAGGAATTTTTGAGATAGAGAGAGAAAAGTTTGAACTGTATTTTTTCTAATAAATGCTCGTTTACAAGTGATGCACACAAGCAAATTGATGACTTTTTAAAAATTAAAGTCCGCTTAAAAAGAGGGAGAGAAAAAAGAACAGGGCCTCTTAATTATCTTTGATATAATGATAGGAAGAGCACGTATCAAGATTAAATTTTAAATGATTAATTTTAAAGATGCTAATCAATTAGGGCGGAAGATATGGTGATTTAAGAAATTAAGACACAAAAATGTGTATTCTCAGAAAAAAGTGTTTTTCTGAGGAATTGAATTTTAAGGTCCATTCTGGAAGGAAGGACGTCATAGGAGAAAGGGTACAACCGTAATCTTAGAAAGCGGTCAAAACTTTGAACCCCTTAATGTTAATTGGGTTTTTTGGGTATCTTTTTAAGAAATACTTTTAAAACTATTTTTAAACTTTAGAATTGATTAAGCCATGCAATTTTTTCATACATATTAATAAAGTTTATAGCTCTAAGAGGTTACGAAATAGAATGTTTTTGAACACCCTATGCCAAACAATATAGCGATAAGCTCGTAACTTATGTCAATTACGTTGGTTATTGTATGAATTAACAACACAAAATTTCCTAAATATAATATAAAAGTCTCAAAAATTTTTGAAGTATTAATTCATTTATATTAAAAACTAAATTTTTTGACTTACGTTTTCTTACGTTGAAGTATCCAATAAGTTCAAACAATATTTTTGGAATAATTTTTTATTAATAATAAAAATATCATTTCAAAATTTCCCAAAATTTTTTCGTAAATTGCGCAAGATATCAGCATTTAAAGTAATCCTTTTATACTGCGCCTGCTTGGAAGACATAAAGTTTTTTTTTTCTTCATAAATTTGTTTTGAATCGTATTTAGTAAATTTCAAAAGAATACAATTCGAATATCTTGGAAATTTTGAAAGTTTCCAGTAGTTTTCTAAGTAGTTTGGGTTAATTTGGAAAGAAAGCGTTGCCTGGTAAGGGATTTTCAACAAATTTGATTTTGTTCTATTAAACAAGATTTATTAAAAATGACATTGGCTTTATACAGGATCACACCTTATAAAATTATGTTTTATTTCCCATTACCATCATATCTTGTTGTCCGGGCAATCATTTGATGGTATTATCATCTATTAATAAATTTTCTCGCATATTACAAAATGGAATTTGTAGAAAACCCATTATTATTCCGAGTTTTCAGTAAAAAAGTACAAAACCTACTTAATTTACTAGAAAGTTTTTACGTTTTTAAGATATTCAAATCAGACTTTTTTCCTAAGTTACCCAATACGATTTTAAGCAAAATTATGAGAAAAATTTTGTAAATTTTTTACCCTCATGCGCAGTATGAAAGAATTACTTTAAATACTCATATCTTACGCAATCTCATATATTCATATCTTACTTGACGATCCTTTTTCATTTTTAAAATTTTGAAAAGGATATTTTTATTATTAATTAAAAATTACTCAAAAAATTTTGTTTAATTTTATTGAATATTTCAGCAGTTATAGTAAGAAAACTTATAAGTAAAAAAAATATAATTTTTTCATAAAAATGCATATATTTTCATGAATATTTCAGATGGTTTACGAAATTTTTGCAGTTGTTGCATATAATAACCAACGTAATTGACATAAGTTGCATGCTTTTTGCTCAATTTTCTGGCATGGAGCATTCCAAAAACATTCTTTTTCGTTTGTAATTTATTGCCTGTTCCTCAAACCATTGAAAGTTTTAAACTTTACTAATATGTATAGGAAATCGCAGAACCTAAATGCTTAAATTTTTTTAAATAAGTACTACTAAGCAAAATATTTATAAGAATATCTTAATACTATTAATTAGCTCAATACTAATTAGCTTAATAATAAATTCTTCTAAGCCTTTTTATCGGTACATTTCACAGCACCTCCAACCGAAAATCAGGGGATACATAAAACTGAACTCGACAAATCCTCATGATCCACCAATTATCTTAAATATTACGCTGATCCACTACATCTGAAAGACATTATTGAAGGTAAAAGTTATGACAGTTTTGAAAATGGCATAGTTTTTGCCCTCAATAATTGCTGTCCTTATTGATAAATAATGACATAGCTATTTAATTGGTTGTACAGTTACAATTTTATAAATTTATTCGTTGCTATTCAAATATTCATTATACTCCATATTTATAGTTGTATGAATACTCGCCCTTTATGAGGGGAAAAGCAATCACAAGTAATCAATTAACACGTGCACAAAACTAAAACCGTGACAATTATTAAATTTTGATTAATTTTATTTCTTATTGAATGTAACTCTCTTCACAATGACTTTATACCATTCGATAAAGCTAAACATGTTTTGGAAGTTCTACTTGTTAAAAAAAGGAAGAATTATATTAGAACTAATTTCGCAAGTTTACTCGAAGGATTAAACTGATAACTACTAAACTACTAAGCAGAGATCTTTCACAAGACAGCCATAATCAAACAATTGTTCTGTTGACACTAAGTGCCTAGCGTCAATCTTGATTTTTATTTTTAAATTTTTATTGGCGTTAAAAGTATTTAGGTCTATATAAAGGTGTTTCAAATGCGTAACAGGTGGCAAAACTACTTGTTGTTTCAAACAGTTAGAAAAATATTTATTTACTGACGTCATGGCAAACCGTGGAAAATCACCTAACCCCATTTTTAGGACTCTATCTTTTTTTGAACTGCTATGGTAGGAATGCCACATATTTTTGACCCTGCCTGATTGGTTGATGTGGACACCACCTGATCTGGTATCCCTCTTACTAAGCTTAAAAACCATAACTAACGAGTGAACTTTCAGCCACGACATATTTAACGAGCCCCTTGCTGAGTATACACGCTGGTTGAACACGCTGGCTGAGTATACATGCTGGTATCTCCACAAGAAATGTGAGTGAAGACTCGACTGCGTCACTAGAGCTTTCGTCACTGCGTCACTAGAGCTCTCAACGTCACCTCCCGATACCATACACTTTGTTTTCATTAGTGATTATGAGCTATAAAAAAGGATAAATAAATATTGAAATACCTATTGTCGAAACTAGTGTTTCTTTTAATATAGCTGTAAGCTAGAAGACATTACTGATGTTCTCCGTTAAATAATGAAAAGAAAAAGTGACTACAGTTTAATTTGAAACAGTACGTAATGTTAATCCTGTGCACGTATGTAAGAGAGAGGTGACGTGAGAAGGAAAAAAAAAAAAAAAAAAAAAATTCAGGAAAGCAAATATTGCTGAAAAATATGTAAAATATTATGCAACTTTTTGATAAAAATTACTTCAGGAAATTCAACTTTAAACGGTACAGTAGCTTTTTTATCATTAAAAATGAAATTCCGACTTATTTTCTACGATCATCGTTAGTATATTTTTAAAGCTATTTCAACAAACAGTGATAGTCTCATATATACCATGCATCAACATTGCTCATTTAGAATTAAAGATGTAAAAAAATAGAGTGTCATGCATAAAAATAAGATATAAGAGAAAGATAAATTTAAATGGCGATAATAAGATAACTACAGAAAAAACGCATAAATTTGATAGGGACTTTAAAGATAGAAAATACTTAAAGGTATAAAAAGTAAATTCCTTTCCTCCCTTCCTTTTATCCTTTAAGTATTTCCTTTTTGTATATAACAGTTTAAATTTATTTTATGCGAAATTTTCTGAGTGATTTTCATAAATTAGGGTTTTGTTTTTCGCAATTTAAACATATATAATTTAAAAAATTATAAAAAAAAGAGTTTAATTGTTGTAGAATTGTGAAACCAACAACAATGTCGTGCTGAATTAAAAAAATGTTAACATCTTCCGTAGTCTTATTTTGTTTGTGCATATTTCTTTGTTTTTATATTTCTGTAAGAGGTGAGTATTTTTGCGTATTGCTTTGGGTATTTGCTTTATTTCTCTTTGGAAACATATCTAAATTGCGCTAATTGATATATTTATAATTGAATATAGCAGGTCATTGTCTTTTAATCTTTTTCTTTTTTTCTTTGTTAATTTCAGTTTTCACTTTATTTCAAATTTGGTGATAGCAATTCAACCCTTATGTCCAAACTTCACACTTTGAAGCCATTGGAACCTATTGGGTTATTGTTATCCCACGACAGCATTGTACCACCATTTTTGGTTTAATGATCACGTTCCCCTTCATTTAACTAATCTTGATTCCTATTCCAGTTTTTATTAATTCGTTTTTGTGTTATATACTTTCAAAACTTACAACGTTAATTTATTTTTAACTCAATGACCATATTCAAATTCAAGTACAAATAGAAATTTTGACCTATTACAAGATAATATAATATTTTCATTGTGATGTGTACATATTCATATAATTATCAAAACCATCTTATCTATCACATTCAATCAAATTTCAATCCATTATCTTAATATATAAAAAATTTACACAATTTTCACCATTTATTATAATGTTTTTGAAATGTAACAATTATTTGTTTCGTAGTTTATGCATATGTAGTCCATTTTTACATGCTTATTTTAATACTTAAAAGTTTTCTCAGTTGTTTGCTGCAACTGTAAATGAATTTTGCCATTAATGCTGAATTTTGTCATAATGAAACTTGGAGCTAACCATAGATTTTATCCTTTTTCGCTTTTTTTAATCAAGTTCTCAAATCAATGATTACGCTTGGAATATTCGGTATGTTTTCACGATTTTATTTAGTTAGTTAATCAGTGAAAAAGGAATTTCTCTTAATAAAGAGTCAATAATTTTTTATAGTATTATTTAAACATTTTTTACTAACTTTCTCTCGTGTTTTAATTATTCAAAATTGATAGCTGGCAAGTCTATGCCAATTTGAAAATCGACAAAATAAAAACTGTGCAACATCATGATTTAGGGATAGAGGATTTCAGAGTATTAATTTCATCTTAATGGCTAAAAATGCTATTGAAAGTATTTTCTGTGCCTTATTATTATCAACAGAAAAGACATCGAAAAATTTCATTACAACTGTACTACAAAGGGATAAAATTTGATTCCAGATTATATCTGTATTAGAGACTGGATTTATGAATATGACCCATAATATTTTGCCCTACACTGTTAAAATTTCTATTCTAAAATTATGGTAAAATAAATGGCAGCTACCTGTCCATCTGATTAACTGTAAAGTTTAAGGTAAAGAACATTTTTTCCTTTATTGTTTTGAAACCATTTACAAGAAATATGGTTATAAAACCACGAATACAAAACTATACTGATTTTTAACCATTTACTACAGGCATCTTTCAAAATCGTAAAAAAATAATAATTATTATTTACTAAACATAGGAGCTCGGCTTTTCGTAAGGTAATGGGTATTGGAGAGTGCCGGACACTGGTAATTCTTCGGGTGTTGAAAGAAATGGAGGAAATATTGTGGTGTCAATACTAGGACTCGAACTCCAGTTCTGCCTGTCATGAGATTGACTCATAAGCCCTCTCGGCTATGATATGCCCGTAGTTGCAAAGAACTAAGTAGCTTCATTTGGTGGTTCTAATTGGTGCGATAAAATTCAGGTTGTTTAACCGTATTAGGTGAAAGTAGTTAATAAACAATTTTTCTCTAACTTAACAGTTTGATTACCATTATATTTACGGTTATTAGACTGTTTTGATTAAATATGGTAAAATAACCATTCAATAAATAGCTATTTAACCATTTTTTCAGAGAAATTTCTAACAGTGTAGCCGTTTTAATTATATTTTACAATCAAATATATATTTATATTTTATTGGATTGAAACAAATTTTTTATTTTGCTTTTGCCATGTCAAAAAGAGCATAATAATTTAGTGTTTCAAAACTTTTTTTTTTGCTTATTTTGAATTTAAAAAAACAAAACAAGTGAACAACGTTTTAAAAGTTTTTCTGAGCTCAAAAGATCTTTGTTTCAAATGTTAATAGATAAAATGTCGATTTATTTCTATTCATATAAAACTTTAGCTTTGAAACACGTTTCTCTTTTTTTCCTGCTCGTGACAATGAGATAGCTTTTAATGGTCCTGGGTTAAAAAATATTATACATATTTTTGATCTTATGTTGCAAGCTGAGTTATTTTAATGCGTGAATTCCGATTTCCTTAGATGCTATATATATAATGTACGTTATGATGCGATACACTTTCAGATCGTATAAATGCAAAAGCTAATATTAAAACCAAATTAGATCTGAAGTATTAAATTCATTTACATATACCGTCGATGGAATTAAGCAGGTAAGTGGCCTGTTTAGTTAATTAGTATTTAGAAAATAATTAGAAATTTTTAAAAAATTATAAAAGGCCATTATATTCCAATAAATGCGCTCAAATGCTGCAAATCAAATATATATATATATATATATATATATATTATAGCAAATTCAAATGATTCTAAATACTAAAAAAGTCTAATAAAAAGTGCTAATATAATAGATAAAAGTATAGATATAAATAATAAAAAATACAATGTGTTGCAACTCATCAGCTGCCACCAACTATAATATATACCAGGGGTTTCCAACTTGCATGAGGCCGGGGGCCACTATTAGAAGCACAAATCAAATGGCTGGCCGCAACATCATCAAAATGTTTTATAGGACTCTTTTATGTTTGAAGGAACATTAAATATTACTGTCAGAGTTTTACCAAGTTGTACAAAACAAAAGTATTGAATTACAAATTAAAATAGGAAGTAGATTTTTAAAAATATTTAATTGTTATTAATAACATTTTTGAAAATATTAAACAGATAATAAAAATTTGGGTTACAATAACTTAATGTGCACCTATGTATTAAACAATTAATGTGCAACAGATATCTAATTGTTAAGATATTAAAACTTACATAGTTGCACAGAAAATGTTCAATGAGAAAATTGAGGTTTGTCTGCTGCAACCATCAGAGAATAGATATTTGCAATTTAAATTTAAAATTTACAAACGTGTGTGAAAATATTTTCGTCCAAAATGAGTGGTTTTAAAAAGTTAAATCGGAGAATTTCTTCGAGAAAATTTCTGATACGCACGTGCTAAGTTACATTCACAAAATACAAAAAAAAATTAAATAAAAAGGATCAACATACACGATTATTTTTGTATTTGAATAAATATTTTCTTGGATGTAAAAATTGAAAAATAAGTTTCTTTGCACAGTTGGTATGTTAAATTTCACAGAAACGAAGAAATTAGGTTTTTATTAACGACAAAACTATTTTAAACCGATCTAGATTTTTTACGAAAATTGTCCTCAAAAAAATGACAACTAATATATTTTAGTTCGCGGGCCACAAAAAAGGCCTCGCGGGCCGGATGCGGCCCCCTGGCCGCCAGTTGGAAAACCCTGATATATACCAATATATAGTGGTTACCAACTGGCGGCTCGCGGGCAGTATCCTTTTTTTTTTGTGGCCTGCGAACTAAAATATAATAGTTGTAATTTTTTGCGGACAATTTTTGTAAAAAATCCACGTGGGTTTAAAATATTTTTCTTTCGTTTAAGAAAACCCCCTAATTTCTGCGTTTCTGTGAAATTTAACATACCAACGGTGCAAAGAAATGTATTTCTCAGGTTTTGCATCCAAGAAAATATTTATTCAAATACAAAATTGATCCTATGTGTTGCTTAAAAATCTACTTATTATTTTAATTTGTAATTCAATACGTTTGCTTTGTACAACTTAATAAAAATCTGACAGTAATATTTAATGTTCCTTCAAATATAAAGGAGTCCAGTATAAAATTTTGATAAAATTGCGGCCCTCCATTTGACTGGTGTTTTAATTGTGGCCCCCGACCTCATGTAAGTTGGAAACCCCTGGCTTTAAAGGAAACAAATAATACCATTGAACTGTTCAGCCAATAGTAACATAACCTGCAGCTATACCCCTTGTCCTATTTTGCTGTTTGACACGTTGCTACGACGAAACTCGATACTTTTTTTCATTGAAAGGTATGTATTATTTATTATTGTTGACTGCTGGTGAGTTTTCTTATTAAATATTTTTTTATTATTTATATCTTTTTGTTGTAATGTATATACGCGTAATGTATATATGTATACATACATACATATATATATATATATATATATATATATATATATATATATATATATATATATATATATATATATATATATATATATATATATATATATATATATATATATATATATATATATATATATATATATATATATATATATATATATATATATATATATATATATATATATATATATATATATATATATATATATATATATATATATATATATATATATATATATATATATATATATATATATATACATACATATATATATATATAAATATGTATACATATATACATATATATATATTAGAAAATCTCCAGACCTATTTTATGAATGAAATATTAACAATATTTCCCTAATTTGAAATAGTGGGACACACGACGATTTTTAATGCTATTTGGATTCTCACTTCGTCTTTGATTTGGATTTTCACTATGGTAATAAATAAAGAATGATGTGTTTTCCCCCGCCTATGCTTACTCTGATTACATACTTTCGAACAATTTTGTGGCATCTATGGCGGGCAGCATGCTATTTTTTTGTCCAAGTTTAACAGTTAGTAACCGATCTCCGACTAATTTTCGAACGTAGGTTTTTTCAATTCATCATACACCCTATACCTTTTTCTATTCACCTTTATTTTAAGTTTCTATGTATAATAGTTTTTTGTGCAACATTGCAAAATGCAACGATAAATTCAACACCCAAAACAGGAGTGGTGGCGTTTGCGATTTTTTAGGAAAGAGAAATATAAATAGATTATTTGAAACTTTAAATATCAACTAATGATTTCATGGGTAGATTTTGAATAAAATAAATAGTGCAAACTGTAAATGATATTTAAAAGAAGAGAAAAAAAATAACAACTCATAGCGTTGAAATAGTTAAGAAATTGAGATAAAGCATGTTCAACTCAAGTTAAAAATTTCAAAAACATCTCACTGAGGATACAAAATATTTTACATTTTAAACAAGATAAGTACTTTGTACTAAATTCCTCGAATGATACTTGATTAATGGGTTCTTAAAATAATTATTTATTAGACGATTTTTAATTTATAGTTTACGAACTTCGTCCAAAATAAAGACAAAAGTATATACAGGGATCACCAACTAACATTGAAACGAAAAGATACAAACTCATTACTAAGCTTGCTGGTGGGTGGGATGAGACAGACACCAGGTTGATTTTTAGTCGAAACGTGGCTGCATTTTCAAAAACTACCATCCTATTATTTTCTGCTTTTCCCCAAAATTGCTTTTGTGGATTTCACTCTTTAGTGAGACGTTAATTTATATAAAGTTAATGTTTTTTTCCTCTTAAGTATTAATGCACGAGCTTTAAAGCACATATATTTTTCAGTTGCTTTTTTACATGAATTTATAAAACACACATTAAGACACTGCAATAATGTAACACTCTTTTCTTAATCAAAGATTAAAATTTTTGATTTTCAGTTGAAAAATGTATGATATTATAAGAGAAAGTTCATATTTACCGCCACCGTTTGCAAACTCTCCTCTTTTTCCTTTACTGCTCATGTCATTGGCCACGCAAAAAAATGCTCCCTCAAACACCCAGACAGCATCATCTATCAGGTCTTCATATGATTTTATTATAGGTAAGAAAGTACTATTTGCATTTAAGTGAACTTGCCGCAATAATCACACTATACACACATAGTCTCCTCATGCCCTTTCTGTATCTAATGAAGTGCTGTCAACAGATAAAACCAGACTGAAATCATCAGGCTATTGTTTTTTCTAATTTTCGTTTTAATGTTTTGTTATCTCCATTTATTATTACATAAATGATGCTTTGAAGTTTGAGAAACAAAGCAATAATATAGAGTTAAAGATGCTTGTTTCTTCAAATATATATCTATATCTATCTATCTATCTACCTACCTATAAATTCGAAATAATATATATATATATATATATATATATATATATATATATATATATATATATATATATATATATATATATATATATATATATATATATATATATATATATATATATATATATATATATATATATATATATATATATATATAATATATATATGTATATATATATATATATATATGTATATGTATATGTATATATATATATATATATATATATATATATATATATATATATATATATATATATATATATATATATATATATATATATATATATATATATATATATATATATATATATATATATATATATATATATATATATATATATATATATATATATATATATGTATATATATATATATATATGTATATGTATATATATATATATATATATATATATATATATATATATATATATATATATATATATATATATATATATATATATATATATATATATATATATATATATATATATATATATATATATTTATATATATATGTATATATATATATATATATATATATATATAATATATTATATATATAATATATATTATATATATATGTATATATATATATATATATATATATAATATATTATATATATAATATATATTATATATATAATATATATTATATATATAATATGCGGTGTATCCACACCGATATTTTTTAGTATAGTAGTAGTGAGAGAAGTATGATTGAAGAGTCCAGATTGTGCATAATCTTCTTTTATTAAGTTGCGATGGTGAAATAGCAGTTTAACCCCTCTCCATAGCGGGAGAGGGGGAACAGATATCCCGTCTAAGCTGATAGATTTTATTTTAGCAAGATAAACAACAAAAAGCCACGCAAAATCTTGCGCTCTGCATTTTATAGGATGATTAAAAAGAGTAAAAAGTCCAGCCATATGCTTTTTTCTGTATTCTTACGCCTCATCAAATTTATTTATTACTCAAAGCAAATCGTTTAATCTTTCCTTATATGGAAGTGAAAGATCTTAAAATAACTTCTCTTTTGAAGTATTAATCTAATTATTATTCATTGGCATGTTTTTAGCCTTGAAGTCCCAAAATAGAATTTCTACCCTTATCCTTTACTAAAGATATTTAATAAAAAGGAATGAAGTTTTAATGCTTTTATTAATACAAAAGTATTTAATTTTTGTATTACATCCCCCCCAAAAAAAAAATTTGGTAAGCCAAAAAAAAATAATAATAATAATAAAAATTTAGAATACTATGAATTTATAAAATTTATGTTGGTATGACTGTCCTCTTACCTACTATAAATAACCTTTTTCCAATATGTGAAAAAAATTATTTACAGCAACAACAATAAAAACATAATAATACAATTTATCTATTTAGTGAACTAAACAGAAAGAAAAATTTAAACATTTAATATAACTATTCTAAAAAACTTTTCAAAATTTTTCACACAAAAATATACAAAATTTTTATGCAAAACGACCTGGACAACAATTGTCATTTAATCAGAATTTACGATTCTGTATGGTTAATGGGGTTTTTTACTTGATGAAATTCTGTATTCCCCGTTAAAATGGAGGAAAACAGAGTTTCATGAAGCACTGTGAAAATTGAGAGATCCAGACTGGATAAAACAAAAATAGTTTAGAGAGTTTTTTCTCACTGTGTTGAGAAAAAAAAGTTCATGTTACTTCGCCCTCACTCCTAACTGATGCTGAGGTAAACATCTCCACACAACGCGATTCGGATCTCTCAAAAATATAGGGATTACTTCTTCCCTTGAAGAAAGTAAAAAATTTCTTTTGGTGACTATTCATGATTTAATTTCAACATTTGTGGGTTGTGATATTTCCTAAGCTTTGAAACATGTACTATTTCAAAATTTTGTTTACTTAAATTATTCTTTTTATTTATTTTGTAATTAACTTCTGAAATTTTTTGAAGAATTTTATACGGTCCACTAAAAGGAGGTGACAACTTCCTCGTATTAGGATAAGTAAATTCTTCAAACAGAACTAATTCATCATTTTTAAAGTCTATATCTAAAAATCTTGAATCATAATAAATTTTATTTCTTTCATCATATTCTCTAGTTCTTTGAATTGCTATTTTTTTAGCTTCTTCAACAGGTGGATAGACTTTTTCATTTAAGGGATTTTCGTAGGGGAGTCTACCATGCATCAGGTATGCAGGTGGAAATTTTGTTACAGAATGGGGAGTTAAGTTATAAGTATTAACTATATCTTTCAACAAAACAGGCCAGGGAGTTTTAGTAGGTTTTTCATTAATTTTACATTTTAAACGGGTAATTATTGTTTGACCAAGGCGTTCAACCTTGCCATTAGACTGCGGATGATGTGCAGTTGTCAATAATTGTTGAATTTTATTATGTTTCAAAAACTTTTTAAAATGAGAAGAAGTAAAAGCAGCGTTTCGATCACTTAACAAGGATTTAGGGATTTGATTTTGAAAAATTTGATGCAAAAAATTTGTATAAGTTTCTGAGCTAATGGATTTTGATGCAAAAGCCCAAATGTAGCGTGTAAGGTGGTCAATAATTAAAGTTAAATATTTTTTTGATGAATTATAGTAATTCAATCCACCAACACTATCTATTGCTAGTAAGTCAAAAGACTGATTAACAGGGGGTAAGGATTGTAATAATCCAAATCTTTTCTGTCGCGGTTTTTTATTTAATTGGCACGTATGACAATGTTTACAAAATTTTGTTATATCTGAAGTTATGTTGTTCCAATAATAAACAGGGGTTATTAAGTTAATCATTTTCTGAACTCCTGGGTGATTAAATTTATCATGAGCACTTTGCAGAAGTTTTAATCTTAACGAAAATGGAACAACTATTTTAGTAAAATTTTTCTTACGTACACACAAAACATTATTGATATCAATAAATTTACCTTGTAAGTTATCTTTCCTTTGAGCTTCCACTATCTCACTCAAATTCAATAAATGTGAAACATGAACATTCTTATTTTTACTATTACTTTGGACAATTGAATGTGTTGCATCTCTCGAAAGCCAATCTGCTTCAAAATTAGCAGAGCCTTTCGTGTATTTAATATCATATTCATACATACTTAACAATAATGACCATCTAAATAATCTTCCTTTTAAATTTTTAACATTTTTTAGCCAAACTAAAGCAGCATGGTCAGTATGTATGGTGAATTTTTGTCCAAAAAGGTAATGATGGAATTTATTTAGAGAATCGACAATAGCAAGACATTCAAGTTCTGTAATTGCATAGTTTTTTTCATAGTCCCTTAATGAACGAGAATGAAAAGCTACAGGATGCAATACACCACATTCATCTGTCTGTTTTAGCACACATCCAATTCCAACTAGTGATGCATCAACAAAAAGATGACATTCATGATTAGGGTTAAAAATTTTCAAAATTGGCTTACAAATAATAGCATTTTTTAAAAGTTCAAAAGATTGTTGACATTTATCTGACCACACCCATTTTACATCTTTCTTTAACAAGTTATTCAAAGGATGTCGAATACTTGCATAACTATCAATAAATTTATTGTAAACATTTATTGATCCGAGAAATCTTTGTAATGATTTTACATTTTTAGGGGGCAATAATTTTTTAATCACTTCAATATTATGGTTATCGGGTGATACAATTCCATTTTTAATTTCATATCCTAAAAATTCTATTTGTTTTTGCAAAAATGAACATTTTGAAAGTTTTAATTTTAAGTTTTCTTGTTTACAAATATCAAAAATCTTTTTAAGATGGGTTAAATGTTCATCATAAGAATTAGAAAATATAATGATATCATCAAAGTAGTTTGTAGCAAACTTAATTTTATGTTTATTTAAAATTCTACGAACTGTACGTTGAAAAATGCTCGGGGCATTCTTCCAGCCAAAAGGTAATCTTAAGTTTTCAAATAGACCATTGTGAGTAGCAAATGCTAATTTCTCAGTGTCATCAGGATGAATACGAACATGATGATATCCCTGTGATAAATCTATTTTAGAATAATAACTACTATTAGACAATTTTTCTATTAAAGTTTGTATTAAAGGTAGAGGTTCAGAATCTGTTTTTGTAATTTGATTTAGTTTTCTATAGTCGATACATAAACGACTCTTTTTATTTTCATCTTTTTTAAAAACTAAAGTTACTGGGGCAGCATAAGGGGATGAACTTTCTTTTATAATGTTATTTTTTAACAATTCCTCTATTTGTAAATCAATTTCTTGTTGTTGTTTTGGGGATGTTTTGTACGGCCTTAGAGATATAGGTAAATCTGAGGAATCTGAGGTTAACCTAACTCTTTGCGGTTCCATTCTAATTTCTCCTACGTCGTGTTTGTGTTTCGCAAAAATATCATCATAACTTTTTAAAATTTCTTTTAAGTCCACATTTTCTATTTT
The DNA here is from genome assembly GCF_982258835.1 of Parasteatoda tepidariorum. NCBI lineage: Eukaryota > Metazoa > Arthropoda > Arachnida > Araneae > Theridiidae > Parasteatoda > Parasteatoda tepidariorum. The sequence goes on along the minus strand of NC_141755.1, from coordinate 21,123,555 downwards.
GCTTTCATTTTTTATTTTTTCGTCGATATTAACCTGATAATGTGTGCACCCATTACCTAGATCTATCTTCGAATCATTTGAAATTTTTGGACATTTTTTCTTTTTCCTATTTGTCCTTTTCCTTTTATTTTTGTTACCCTTTACATTATTTTTTTCAATGTTTACTTTTACTGAAACATCTTCAACTTTTATTTTTTCAACATTTTTACCCTTAACATTTTGAGAATTTTGCTGTCTAATGTGCAAAGATAAGTTGTCATTGTTAGAATTAGCAGAGGTGATCAATCTCTTACCAAATTGAGTAACAACTGGCCCGACACAATCAATAAACAAACAAAACTCTTTGCAAGTCTGCAACCCAAGTAAAGCATATGGTAAATCAGTATCAATTACAAAAAACTTAACTGACTTAACAATTTTGCCTAATTTAAGGGGAAACTCACAAATTTTGTTAAGTGTTAGTTGTCCTTTTGTTTGGGTAACCTTTAATTCCTCACATTTTTTAATAGGAATATTCAATTTTAACACCAAATCTTTTGGTATTACATTTAATGTTGACCCGGTATCAACATTCAATAATATCTCTTTTACTTTTTCATTTTTATTTTGTTTTGGACGTCCCTTTAGGTATTTATTTTTCACTTTATATCCATTTAGGTATTCATTTTTAACTATATATCCATTTTCCACTTTATATCCATTTAGGTACCTATTTTCTACGATATATCCATTTACGTACTCGTTTTCAACTATATATCCGGATATTAGTAATTGCTATTGATTACTTGTCATATTTTGAACGTTCACATCAACCACATTACTAGGGTTGTTTACACACGTGGAGCCCATGTGAAATTGATTCAAAAGTCCTTTCTTTGAGCAATATTTACATTGATTCAATGGGTTCTCCTGTGTAGTATGATGTATTTTGGGTTTTGTCACATTCGGGGTTACATTTTTATTTTTAGGACAAGCCGGGGCTTTATGTCCTGGTGCATTACACTTAAAGCACTTAATGTCATATTTCGGGTTTTCTAACTTCCTAACATATGGTCCCTTATTAGCTTGAAATTTATTTTTATCTAAGTCACTTTTAATTTTTTCATAAAGTTTAAGTTTTTGTTTAAATTCAAAAAGATTACTGGCTCCATAAAGAACTGTTTTATTATTTGTTTGGTCTGGTATTCCTTGAATTATATAAGTGATTAGAGCTAAGTCATCAATATCACTTTGAGTAGCTATTTCTCTCATTTTTAGGAAATATTCTTGAAGAGTTTCATTATACCTTTGTTTTCTTTTTTGCAACATTGCATGTACTTCTGCACTATTGCAACTAAGTCCAAATTCTTCAAGCAAAAGATTTTTAAACTTTTCATACGAATTTAGCTGAGTTTCACTTCTAATTAAAGTTAATGCGTTACCTTTCATGCATCTTTTTGCAAATAAAAATTTTTGCATTTCAGACAATTTAAATAAATTAGCATGAGTTTCAAAATTTTCAAACCAAGAATTTATGTTATCATAGCGATTTCCATTAAACATAGGGGTAACTGCTTCAATATCTGAAAAACTAACTACTAATTTTGTTTCATTTTCCCTATTTATATTATTACTAGAACTTTGACTATAGGATACCATATCTTCATCAACACTACTTTTCGTACATATAGAATTTAAATTAACTTGTGTAAATTGATTTACACAAGTTTTAGTTGGTAAATGTGGTTCAAAATCAGTTTGAGTTTGTTTACTTTTAAACTGAATAGCTTCCTCCTCATCTTCGGAGGGATTTTCATTTATGATCGAATTTTTTAAGTGATTAAAATCACATAAACAATTTAAAATATGCTTGGCAATTTCCTCCTTATTTCCTTCACTGGAAATATTTAGAATATCTGAAATTTTGATTAAATCCGAAAAATTAAAAGTATCACAAATTTCTTTTAGTTTGTTTGCAAATTCATTAGTGTTAGTTTCAAAAGAAAATTCTGAAAAATTAAGAATTTTGTTACGGTTTAATCTAGACAAATCATTTGGAAATAAAAGTTTAAATAATAACTTAATTTTGTTTGCCTTCGTTACTTTAATTGACGTTTGAACCACATCTATTTCTTTTAAAAACATTTTAAAAGCAGTATAAATGCACTATATCATAAAAAACTATATATCATAAAAATAAAAAAAAACAATATAAACACAAGAATGCACTTCATATTATTATGAAGGAGAAAGAAAAAAAATGCAGATATGCACGGGATTTATCTTTGTAAATAAAAAAAAAATAAGCACTTTTATCACACTTCGAAGGAGGAAAAAAAAAATCTTTTTCCTATAAAGGAATTTTCCATAGGAGCAAAAGCTCCTCTAATTTTTCGAATAAAAAACGCGCACATATGTTTTGATTTCACAACTTTTTTTTTTTTTTATCACTCGGTGCCGACTCACTATACTATTTTTCTTTCATTTTTTTCACAACATCATGATTAGGACTTTCGCACACTTGATTAGGACTTTCGCACTATAAATCGCACACTTCCTTGCTTCTGAGGGCACTAACAGGCATTGTAGACACAAACGTTTTCATGGCTGTCACAGTCTTTCAACATTCAGGCAAAATCGAACGATCTGTCTCCAAGCGAAGCATTCTGGTACCGTAAATTCACCGATGAAGCAATTTTTCTCCCGGGTGGGTGAGGAATCCTTCAGGACCTTCAGGGCGGCGTTAGGCGATCTCTTCCGGTTGGGAAGTCTTTTCATTTTCCCCCACAATCGAGAACTTTTTAATCTCAGGAGTCCAACGAAGTTTTTTCTCTTCAAATTAAAGGGGGTGAAACAGGGATTTCCAAGGCGACGAAGTAGCAGTCATTTTAGGCATAGTTCGCAATAGTATTGCACAAAAATTTTCTTTTTAGGGGTTTCCTGCACAAAGCAACAGTCCTGCCGTCTTATAATATGCGGTGTATCCACACCGATATTTTTTAGTATAGTAGTAGTGAGAGAAGCATGATTGAAGAGTCCAGATTGTGCATAATCTTCTTTTATTAAGTTGCGATGGTGAAATAGCAGTTTAACCCCTCTCCATAGCGGGAGAGGGGGAACAGATATCCCGTCTAAGCTGATAGATTTTATTTTAGCAAGATAAACAACAAAAAGCCACGCAAAATCTTGCGCTCTGCATTTTATAGGATGATTAAAAAGAGTAAAAAGTCCAGCCATATGCTTTTTTCTGTATTCTTACGCCTCATCAAATTTATTTATTACTCAAAGCAAATCGTTTAATCTTTCCTTATATGGAAGTGAAAGATCTTAAAATAACTTCTCTTTTGAAGTATTAATCTAATTATTATTCATTGGCATGTTTTTAGCCTTGAAGTCCCAAAATAGAATTTCTACCCTTATCCTTTACTAAAGATATTTAATAAAAAGGAATGAAGTTTTAATGCTTTTATTAATACAAAAGTATTTAATTTTTGTATTACATATATATAATATATATTATATATCTGATATACACTAAAGGGCCATTACATTATGACCACCCTGCTAATAACAAGTAGGACCACCTTTAGCCCTCAAAGCTGCTAGCACCCGCCGTGGCATTGATTCCACAAGGTGCTGATAGGTAGTCTGAGGTATCTGGTACCAAGCGCTCACCAACTGGTCCTGCAATTCCCTCACATTGGGAGGGGGTAGCGTGGCTGCACAATTTGGTTTTCCAAGTGCTCAATTGGTGGATCACAAATGCTCAATTGGATTAAGGTCAGGTGAATTTGGGGGAAAAGACATGACTTGAAAGTCATTGGAATGTTCCTCGACGATTCAACCCTTATGACATGCTGCATTATCCTGTTGGCAAACACCATCCCTAGCAGGAAAAACTGTTGTTATGAATAGGTGAACCTGGTCTGCAACTATGTTCAAGTATCTTACAGACGTCAAGGATTGTTCTATGAGGAATATGGGTCCTAATGTGCCCCATGAAAACATTGTTCCTGGGCGAGAAACCATGAAAACCTGGGAGAGCCCATTGTTATAGATGGAGGGTGGGCATAATGTAATGGCTCTTCGGTGTATATTATATACATAATATAATATCTCTATATAAGATGATATCTATTTTAAGATGAAATAAAACAAAATAAGTTATAACTTCACATGAGAACTAAATGGATTATTACACTAGGAGAAAACCGAAAGCAGCAGGAAATAACAGACTAAAAATCACTTTGTAAATAACATTAAAAGTCAAAAAGTTTTTAACAGGAAATAACATCCAAAAAAAATGAAAATGAAAAAAAAAACTAACTAAAAAAGAAATTGAGTGGAGGCACTGACATACATGGCAGCTTCATTAGGGGAGCATTACCATGCAGACAGTGCGAGAGCAGTTATTGCGCGGTTGACGGTAAGTTACCACAAGCAACTATACCACCGACTGATTCAAGAAAAGCAATAACAAACTTACAGCAAGGCAGACGAAGACTATATACAGAAACTTTGAAAATCGAAGTAGAAGTGCATTAATTTCCAGATGGGATACAGAATTTTTCGGATGAAATTAGAAAGTTGCAGGTTCGAGAACATATCTGTTATACGTTGGGTTGTGATGCAATGCACTTTCAGATTGTATAAATCTTAAAGTGTAAATCTGAATGTGAAGAATGCATAAGTTAATATAACCAAATTAGATCTAAAGTTTTAACTTAATTGAAACAAGATAAGTACGTTTTGATTTATAAATTGGCTTAATCCTATGTATTGGTTAAATTTCAACGAAAACATACATGATAGTGCTGCACTTTGTATTTTTCACCATTAAAAATATTAATACTTTTAAATATTGAAAACATCATAATTTTAACCTCCCATATCATCTTTATAAACATAACTCTAGCATTTACAGTAATACTCTACGTTGTCATGACTAAATTAGTAGAAGAAATAAGGGATCCTAAGGATAGATAAAAAGGAACTTACAATTTTACTCTTTCTGTTGCCTTAAGCCACTCGCTAATGCTAGCAAGTCTATTTAATTTCACCCAATATTTTTCAAGTTAAGTATGGTTTTCTCTCAATAGGCATTTTACTGCATTGGAAAGTAATGGTTAATTTAATAGAATAAATTTTGTTTTATACATTTAGTGGGAGCAGGATCGGCTGGTGCAACAGTTGCAGCTCGCCTGTCAGAGTTACCGTGTGTTAATGTTCTTTTATTAGAAGCAGGTAAAAAACCACCAGTTGTGAATGATGTACCGTTTTTTGGAAGAGCGTTTTGGTTGACAGATCTAGACTGGACCTATAAAACAACTCCTCAAAGATACACGGGAAGATTACTTAAAGACAGAGTTTGTACCTTTTAAATACTTACCCCTAAATGGGTATGGTCCCAAAATGCAATCTACTTGTGTAGTTACTTTTCGGATCAATAGGCGACATTTCTATAGTATAGTATGATAGAGTATACCACTAAGCAGAACTTAACCTTAAAAAACATCCGTGCAGACATCCGTTACCGCAAAGCGGGTAAATGTATACCAGACAGTGGTACTAAGAATGAATATTCAAAAAAGATTCATGTATTAAAAATGAACATCTATTACGCAGGTAGATTACATATTGGGATATTACCCCTAAATGTCTATCTACAGTTACATAATGACAATTATTGAGCCATATAGAATAAAAATAAAATTTTTAAATACTACTGATATGCAAGTTTTTAAAGTAATTTTTTAACATCCGGCATTGGAATACCGACTAAATTCTGAATTTACGACTACCAATGGTCAATTGCGTAGCCTTGTAATTTTGAATCCAACCCAGAAAACAAAACAACTCTTTGATCAAGCATTGTGAGAAACTAGCCTTCGTAGAGGACTTTTTCATGGAAGTAACCTGCATTTTCCTTAGCTTGCATTTACGTTACATGAAACTAACCTGCATTTGCGTTAGTTTGCATTGGTGTTACATGGAACTAACCTGCATTTGCGTTACATTGCATATAAATTCCCACACACAGTTAGCCCAGACAGAGAGGGAACTCTAACCCATGATCGGTCTATCACTGAGAAGAATTCCTGATCCTCAAAATAGAGGGGTTGACGAAATTTCGAAAAGATTGGATCATAAATTGGGGGGGGGAGTAGGAAACTACGTATATTTGACGTTTGCTTCAAAAAAACAGCCAAGCAATAACACCGCTGAAAATGAGTAATTTAAGACAGGCATAGACTAATTCAAGAGAGCAATTCCTAATTTTATTCCGCTGCTACGCTACCAAGTTCAGACAATAAAAGCGTATGGAATTTGTAATTGTTTGGAGAGGTTTATTTATTAATCGTTGATAGAAAAATAACTCGCAGTCTCTAGGCAATAGAAATTTTTTTAGGTGATTTCTGACCAAAAAGTAAAGATTGTTTTCCTTTTAATCTCGTTTGAAAAAAAAATTTGAATCGATTTCTAAAATATTTATGATTTTTCAAACTTGTAGAGTTTGAACACATGGATTTTTTATCTGACATTATTTGCGTTTTTTACTTCATTTTTATGAGGATTTTATACAAAAATCAAATTTACTTAACTTATTATAATCATATAAAAAAATTTAGGGACAATAATTTTTGCAGCTTTGACAGAAATTTACGAGTCATCTAGACAAGAAAGTTGTTTTAAGAATTAGCAGAATAAGTTTTTTTCTTACTTTTTTCGCCACCAAACTATATGTATGAACCAAATTAAAAATCTTAGGGACCACTTTTATTAAATTACTATGCCATTGGTCCACGACCGCTCAGGCCATAACGCAATAGATGGCATAGCTCCATGCCCCTGTGTGTACCCTTCAGAATAATAGTATTTCTCTTTATACAAGTCTAGGAACAGCCAACGCTGATAAAGTTCATTTTTTCATTTGAAAGATGGTAACATCAATATGACTTGAGTTCATAAATAACTTGATATAATTAAGTAAAAGTATATTAAGAAGAGGGCGCTGAACATTGAGTAGACCTACTTCGATGTTCTGCGTTGACAATATTACTGTAAAATAGGGTTCTTTTGAGATAGGTGATGTTACTTTGGGAATGCCGCCTTTTTTTGGAGTTAAATGACTTTCAGAGATGACAAAAAATAAATTTTTTTCCTGATTTTTTAGTCAATCTCAAGTGCAGTATTATGTTATGAATCAACTGTCAGTTTAGTGAAAACTTATAATATTTAGTCAACAAAAATTGTCTTTTGATTGCTATTCTTTTGCTGTCTGCGTTCAACTTTTCCAAATCTCATTAGAGGTATACATTTACGGTATCATTATGGATAATCTAAGTTGGAATTCAGATTCCTAGCATAATGAACACCTTTTATTTAAAATTAATTACCTTTATATCTTTCACTTTATTTCGTATGTCGTGAAAACCATAAATATTGCACTCAGGGTGTAGTCAATTTTTGATTAAGTTTTGATCAAGAATAAGAGCAGTTATCATAATTATGAAAAAAAAACTGATATGGACATTGTATATTCCGATTTCACAATACTAGTGGAAAAGGTTACGATAAAATTAAATAGCCTAGTTTAATTATGACACAACGAACTAATATGAAATGTTCTGAGATGTTGTTGTTCAGTATTTGAGTAAACTGCATGGTAAGAGGATACTGAGATATGTCAATGAGAGATGAGAAGCACCAGTTCTTGTTAGGTCAAACAAAGACAATATATGCTGTTGTTGCTTGTCCTCTTAATTGGACATATGTCAGATAAGCTCTAGGGGGTCGCTGACCGCAAGAAAATCCGCAATAAAAAGGGGATCTGATCTGAGGTAAGATTCACCTTAGAAAGTCCAAGATAAACCGGAATATAAATATATATATATATATATATATATATATATATATATATATATATATATATATATATATATATATAAAACTATAAATGGGAAAATCCAAAAGTCTTCCTCAAGACGCATCTATTGGAATAATTTAATGCGATATTTCTGAATAAAGAATAATTATCCTAAGATGAAAATTATTCTTTATATGTGTCGATATCGCAAAAAAATATATTTGCTGAAAAAGAGCATGGAAATAAAAGAAAACAGCAATCAAACTTACCGGCGTGTAGTAAAATGAGGTTTAGGTTTAAATGTAGAATAATTAAACAGTTAACAAAATTCGCGAAGAGGTAAAATATTTAAAGTTGTGCTTATAGCTTGAATCGAATAAAATAAAATTAAAAAATATATTTGTTCGATAAAAAAATTTTAAGCAAGTAATATATTAGTGCTGCCATCTATGAGAAAACTAGTAAAAAGTTTATTATTCAGAAATTAACTTAAAACCCAAAATAAGTAGAAAATGTTATTAAACTTAAATGTTACATCTAAATATATATTTATCTATATATATTTAGATGTAACATTTCGAATGAGTGAAATGGGCTTAAATTTCAGTACAAATTAGTTTTTGGTGATTTTTTTCTTCGATAGCAAGTTCCTTGGCCTTTAGGAAAGGGTCTTGGTGGCTCAGGTCTAATAAATGCTGAGTTGTATGTCCGAGGAAATAAAAAGAACTACGATGATTGGGAACAGCAAGGAGCAAAAGGGTGGAGCTACGAAGAAGTACTACCGTATTTCAAGAAGTTAGAAGATTTTAGATATCCAGAATTCTTATTGAATGGTAGTAAGTATTTACTGTCGATAAAGAGATTTCCAAACTTTAAAGTGTTGTAATTTCGTAATCTTATGCTAGAAGGGAAACTTTCTAATTCTGAAAAAAAAAAGGATTTTAAATAATATTTTGCAATATCTGAAAAAAAATTATTTCCATAAATTTCGCAAGAAATTATATAAACCTTGACAAATCTGAAAAAAAAAACATTCATTTATCAATAAAATTACTGTTTCTGTTTCACTCCGAAACTACTCAGTTGCATTGAATAGATGAAATAAACGCATTTACTAATTGAATACAATACAAAATAAAAACGAGAAGCGAACTAACACAGATAAAATAAATTTTTCAGATCATTTTTAGGTCCTTAAGTCCTGATCATTTACTACAGAATTGATTTTATATCTTAAAATTAAAAAAAAGAAATGCAAAAAAATATTAATTGAAAACAAGGATAGAATTCCTTAATGGAAAAATATTATCTTTCCTTAAATTACCACTTTTGAATCGTTTTCTTCTTTTTTCCTTTATTTTAAGTTTTAGTTTTCTTTAAATTGTTGTTTTCTTTTCCAGGGCATGCAACAAGTGGCCCAATAACGATTGAGAAACCGAAATATTATCCAAATATTAAAGGACCCCTCTATGAAGCAGTTGAAAGCATTGGTTATGAAATACTTGATTCCAATGGCCCAAGACAAACAGGTTAGAGGTTTGGTTAAGATATTTCAACAGCAAACTCAAAATGCGATGAAGAACCTAACTCGACTAACTTGATAATTTAATAAAAGATTGAGAGACTAAGAATTTTTTAAGGGAGAATTTTTATTACTTTAAATTGATCCCTAGTATTGTTTCCTGGTAGGAGCATTTTCCAATTTTTTGGAATTTCATAACATCACAATATATAGAGGCATCTTATTGCACACATAAATATCGGCTTGCTTTTTCACCAAAAATGCTCTTCTGAAAAAATTTAAAATGTGTCTAATCATTATATAGCCACAAGCCTTAATAAATAAACATCTCTTGTATATACATATCTATTTAAGGATAAATATCTGTTATCTATTATAAAAACTGTCTAAATATCTATTTAAAAATAAATATCTCTTAAAAGAAATATTTATTTTTTAAATTGAACGGCATGTATATTCATTCCTTACTTCCTTTTTCAGTAAAAATATTTAAACATCAGATGTTATAAGTTAAGAAAATAGAAGATATTTAAAGTGATCGAAATTTTGACTGGCGATAAATTTCGCAGCATCATTTTTTAAAAAAAAGTTCGAATTATCTTCCTACACAGAGCTGCAGTTGAAATTTGAGCACTCTAAGTTAATCAGAAAGTGGTCAAAATTCTGATCTGATATAAGTGTTATTTAATTATATAAATTATGTTTGTAGAGATCAAGAAATACTCAATACCATTCTACACAATTCACTTTTAAATCCTTTAAACTAGTTGGAATACGGTCAGAATTTTGATTGTTGATAAATTCTTTCTGGTAATAAGGTAGCTATAAAATGTTCATATAATAGCCAGGAAATGACTGAAACTTGAGATGTTAACCAGTACAGAGCTCTATTTCTAATGTAAGCGCTCTTGTTAATCGGCCAGTTGCCGAAATTTTGATTGAAGACAAATTTTTTCTAGCAACAATATGGCGATGAATTTTGCTTGGGACTAAGTCACAAGCAGAATTTATCCCCATATTTTGCTTGACAATTTTCAGGAAATTATTATTTTATTTGTCATCAAGCTCAAAGCTCTAGATGAGGATCAAACTTTCTATACCTTTTGAAAATGGTCAAAAGTTGTAAGAGCGATCAATAAAATTTGCGATAATATAATGATAAGTTCAGATTTTACTGATCAGGAAATGATTGAAACTCGCGAAGTCGTCACGCACGGAGGTACCCTTATTATGCGAACTTTGAAGTAAACTATGAAGTTGTCAGTAATTTGATAAGTGTTAAAGTTTCTTAGGCAATAATTTTGCGAAAAATTCTTCACTTCAGTTAAAATTTGAGTGCTCTAACTAGTTTTAGCCTTGCCAGAAAATTTTGGTTGACGAGAAATTCTAGTCGACTATTATATCATAATAAATTGTTTTGGCAATGACCGAAAAATGGTTGAATCTTGCATTGATATCTTACAAAAAAGTTCAATATGGTTTTGAGTGCTCAAGTTTGTTGGAAAGTAACTTAAATTTTGATTGTAAAATTCTATTGATTCAAGCATTTATTAATCGAAATTCCATCGCAAATATGGCAAGATTCCCTCGAGTTAAGGAAAATGCATTACATTTAAAATGTTTTTTTTTATTCAGTTAAAAATGCTAAGTGATAAAAAATAAGTAAATAAAAGTAACAATAAAAAAGAATTTTATTAATCTAATTTCTTGTAAAGTTATCAATAATTGACCATTTTTAGTTTTCTTATTGACATATCTTTGATTAAAACGTCGCATAATACTTAAAAAATAATAAAATTAGTGTGTAAGCTAAAAGTTTCTACTAGCCCTTGATTCCCACATTAGATCTGAATGAGACTGGATCATTCCATTTATTTCAAAGGTGGGGAAAGTAGAATTTACTGCGCTTGCGTCGGAATTTACTTTCATACGTAGTATTTTCAATAATATGTATGGCAAGTATTGTTTGACTTAAAATAGGGGTGTGGTATTTTTCATAGTATTTTTTTAAAGTGTTGTACTTATGCTTTTTTTTAAAAATCAATTTTTATATCTGTTACCGACAAAGTATGATATCCGGCATTATATATAATGCCTAAAATTAGCCGGCAAAGTATGAAATGATTTATATTTCGCACATTGCCTAGGCATTATATATAATGTCAGATGTTATTTAGGCAAAGTATGAACTAAACGTCCTGATGAGGTTATTATGTGAATGATGTGCATGTTACTGTGAATGACCGAAATCGGTGGTTCTTGACCTTCATCGGTGAATGTTGACAATCACATAGTCGCTTTGGTGAATGTTCGAAATATTTATTACATCCGATTTGATATTAATTTATTCGTGGATATAATTGCATTGATTCGATATTTTAATACTTACTGACGATAGATTAGAAGTAACATCAGTGTAGGGTATACCGGGCAAATGTATACCGGGCAAATGTATACCGGGCAGTGGCCCTTGAACTTAAAAAAACATCAGTGTAGGGTATACCGGGCAGTGGCCCTTGACCTTAAAAAACATCAGTGTAGGGTATACCGGGCAAATGTATACCGGGCAGTGGCCCTTGAACTTTAAAAAAACATCAGTGTAGGGTATACCGGGCAGTGGCCCTTGACCTTAAGAAAACATCAGTGTAGGGTATACCGGGCAAATGTATACCGGGCAGTGGCCCTTGAACTTAAAAAAAAACATCAGTGTAGGGTATACCGGGCAGTGGCCCTTGACCTTAAAAAAACATCAGTGTAGGGTATACCGGGCAAATGTATATCGGGCAGTGGCCCTTGAACTTTAAAAAAACATCAGTGTAGGGTATACCGGGCAGTGGCCCTTGACCTTAAAAAAACATCAGTGTAGGGTATACCGGGCAAATGTATACCGGGCAGTGGCCATTGACCTTAAAAAAAGCATCAGTGTAGGGTATACCGGGCAAATGTATACCGGGCAGGGCAATTCTATACTATGATTAATCTTTCTAGATTTTACTTAGATTTTTTTACCTCAACTTCATAAAAATACATAAAGAGATATAAAAAAATATTTCAGACACTATATGAAATCAGTTACGATTTAAAAAAATCTAATCAGAGTGTAAAAAATATTATCTTCAAAAACATCCGATTAATTTAAAACTTATTAGAAATGTATAAGTTAATGTATATATAAATCCAAATTGGTAAATGGCGCCATAGTTTTAATTTTAAAAATCTGCTTGCAGAAAGAATAGGAGCTTATGTGTCTTCTAAGAAAATATTGCAATCGGATTCACTGTATAGTTCCTGCGCCGAAATGATGCGCAGTAAATTCTCATTTCCCCACCTTTGAAATAAATGGAATGATCCAGTCTCATTCAGATCCAATGTGAGAATTAAGGGCTACTAAATTTTCTGACTTGGAAGAGAAATATGAAAATGAAAAAGTGCCTTGCCAACTATGGATACTATTCCACAATTTTTCTTTTTCTAAACCCCTATGTTTCGGACAATTTGGAAGCTGTTGGTTTAACTCTCTAACTAAAGTTATATATCAGAAACTCTATTTGTCATCAGGTAAAATTAGATGTCTGCTTTAAAACCTTTGAAACCATTTTGAGAACTCGCTAGCAGTGAAGTAACTATAAAATTATGTAATAGAGTTCTTATGTTATAAGGTTCAAAATATCACGGATTCTCTAGAATTTCCTCAAAAATATCCAGGAAAATTTTAAACCTATTCTTATGTAACAAGTTTCAAAATACCCTGGATTTACTACACAGTACAAAATAGGGTACTTACGTATTAACGCAACCAGGCCAAAATTCGCATAAATCCCCTACTTACGCCAAATTTGGCGACCCTACTTACGGCAACCCTACGTGTTATACGTGGTTTTTCGTAAACAAATTATTTTGCTTACTGGTTAGATTGAATGCCGTGAAATACTTTAACTATGGGTATTTGGGATCTGCCTGCGAGTGAAAAAGATGCTGTTGAATTGTTACAGGGATATGGAATTATACCGAACGTACGTACTTTGCCAAAAGATTTCCGCCGAAAAAATAATTCTGCAACTTATTCAAATTCGAAACCGGAAGGGTTTAATTGCTATTTTATATTTTAAAACAAAATATTATAAAAAACTGTATTTATTATGAGAAATAATGCACTATGTGATGTCAAAATAATATGTAATCTAAAAGGTTATTAAAATATATGCTTATAATTTTGTTTATAAAATACTTCGTTTTATAAAAAAAAATTGATTTAAATTTTTTCTACTTACGCCAAATTTGGCGATTTATGCGAATTTTGGCCTGGTTGCGTTAATACGTAAGTACCCAAAATAGTTGTCACCATTTTTAATATTGAGGTAATCTAATGCATTTTAATTAGAGAACTGTATTGTTTCTGCGACAAAATATATATAAAATTATCAAAATAGCATTTGTTTGAAAGAATAAGCGCAAATACATTACTAAAAATGTTTTTTCCAAGAAGGCATTAATTCTATTGCGCATGGAAGTATGTTTTGTATAAGCAAGCAAACAAAAAATCATTAAATTAATATGTAAAACTATGACAATGAAAAAATAAATAAAAAATGTGATTACTTGCATAGAAAAAATTTTAGTTTACCTCAACAGCAAAAATGATGCCAACTATGCACGAATTTTTTTACTGTGTAGAATTCCTTCGAAAATGACTCAAAAGTGTATTATAACTTTCTGTTTGAATTCTTTGAGAGACAATCTTAATTTTTATTCCAAAATTTGTTCTTTACTTTGCAGTTTCTCATAAAATGAATAAAAAATTATTTTATTTACTGATGCTATAAACTATGAAAAATATGCAGAATAGTTTAAAAAAGTTTCAAAAGTGCCTCAAAAGTTTTTGATAACTAAATGGAAGCATGTTTCTAGGAACTTATGAATATTTTTCAACAAGCTGAAAAAAATAATTAAATAAACAGAGGGAACAATAAAAATAAGCTTTTAGAAAATTGCTCTAAAATTTTAATGTAATATATTTAATAAAATCTGTAATATTTTTAATGTGATACATGATGATATTTATTTTTTTTATAGGTTTTTATGATACTGAAGCAAATACCCGTGACGGTCAGAGATGCAGTGCAGCAAAAGGGTACTTAGTGCCAGCGGAGAACAGGACGAATTTGCATATACTCCCAAATGCTTTTGTTCATAAGGTAAAAAAAAAAAAAAGACTGGTTTTAAAATGTAGGTATACATAAAATAAAATAAATTCCTATTGTTGCGTTAATTTTTTTAGTTAATTTAATTAATAAGATAAAAAAAAATAACAAGAAACAAACGAATCATAATGACAACTCATGTGAAATGGCAAATGTAAATTCAGTAATGTCAGCATAAACTATAGGTGTAAATTTTCCCCCCAATTTATACCCTAGTTTACTTTATTTCTGTAAGCTAACGTAAGAAAAGAATTTAAACGGTTTTGTGACCACGTATAAGCGTTTATACAATATAGAAGTTTATTTTGACGTTAATTTTGTTGCTATTTTTTTCGATTACATTAACAATAAAATTTCATAAGTATCTAGATAAAGAAAGAAGTATTCTTTTGCAGTCAAATAATATTAAATAAAATAATCAGATCTTATAGCTGGATATCTTAATATATTCTTAACACACTAGGAGGCTTCGCCCCCCTGCTCGCTGGCGCTCACCAACCCCCGGAACGGCTTTCGCAGTTCATTTCGGATTGCTTCGCAATCCGATGCTCGCTTTGCTCGCTCATTGGATAAGTTCTTAACGTCTAGCTTTTGTATACTTTTTTGAACACTGAAGTTCCGAAAACTTTTCACTGTAGAAAATTCTAAACCTGTGCATTTCAATATTAATTTGAAATTGCCAACAGTTCACATATTTTTCTTAATCACACTATTCTAAATTTCAGTTGTTGAGAAAAGTAACTGTTGTAAGTTTTGTTTTAAAGTCTTTCCCACCAGAGGGCTAAAACCGTGTGTTGTAAAACAATATGAAATAGTACTGAGGGCCGGATGTAAAGCATCGGCTTCGATGAAGATAATTTTGTGAGAATTTTTTTGATAATTCGGTGAGAATTCACCCGATTAGACGTATGATTCTCACTACGTGCTCTTGCGCGAAAGCCTATCAATTAAAACGTATTAGCGTTTTATATAATATAGATTAGCCATAGGATGCTCACTACGTGCTCTTGCATGCCGAAGCCTATCAATTAAAAATGAAAACTGCTGCCAATGCGAGAAAAGAAATATCATCGGTTTTATTGATACATACGTATTAGCGTTTTATATAATACTAGGAGGCTCCGCCCCCTGCTCGCTAACGCTCGCTAACCCCCGAGAATTGCTACGCAATCCTATGTGGTTCACGCCATGAACCATGGCTCGCTGCGCTCGCTCGCCAATGAACACAATGTTCTAGCACAAAGACATAATATATAATCATCAAAGACATAGTATTTTATCATCAAAGACGTAGTATTGTACTTATGTAGAAGAAATCTACCAATGTTCTTATTGGCTTTTAAAAAAGTATATTAGCTATTTAGATTGTACATGGTGAAAAAATCAAAACATTAGCTAAATAAGAAACATATTGGCAAAATAAATTATCAAATATTGCTTCACTAATATTCTTCATTTTAAAGCGTGAAAATTCAATGCATAAATAAACGCGAAATATAAAAAAATTCAATGCATTCAATACAAACACTTAAACGTTTTTTAGACGTTTAGGTAGCTCCCAGTAGAAAAATATCAATTCAACAGCGGCCTTTTAAAGCATTCTCACTTCAATTAATTAATTAATTCCTAATTGAGTTTAAATTAAATATTGTCATGTTTTTAGTGCATGAATCTGAATTGAACAACCTGATAATGCTCACGCTGGTTATTGTTATCTGGTTGCTCACTACGTGCTCTTGCGCGCCGAATCCAATCAATTAAAAATGAAAACTGTTGAAAGCTCGAGAAAAGAAATATCATCGGCTTTATTGATACATACATACATACGTATTAGCGTTTTATATAATAAGACTAGGAGGCTTCGCCCCCTGTTCGCTGGCTCTCGTCAACCCCCGAAACTGCTTTCGCAGTTCATTTCGGATTGCTTCGCAATCCGATGCTCGCTCATTGGATACGTTCCTAACGTCTAGCTTTTGTATACTTTTTTGAGCACTGAAGTTCCGAAAACTTTTCACTGTCAAAAATTCTAAACCTGTGCATTTCAATATTAATTTGAAATTGCAAACAGTTCGCATATTTTTCTTAATTGTACTGAACGCCGGATGTAAAGCATCGGCTTCGATGAAGATAATTTTGTGAGAATTTTTTTTGATAATTCAGTGAGAATTCACCCGATTAGACATATGATGCTCACTACGTGCTCTTGCGCGCCGATGCCTGTCAATTAAAACGTATTAGCGTTTTATATAATTCGCGATCGCAACGCTCGAGTGCGCCGTCTAGCGGGAGCCTGTAAATATCGGACATTAATTTATCACGTTTTCATTTAGTTCCATCAAAGTCATTGACTGAATCAGACGCCATTTTTTAGCAGCAAATAAGAAACAAAATTTTCCTAAGGAAAAGGCCGAAGAACTTGAAAAAAATCTCCAGAATATTAGTAAATCTTTCAGGAACAGAACACGCCAAACATTTGAAGAAAAATTCCTCAATAATTTTTTATTTCTATTATCAACAAACTTGCAACTGATGACTTCCGATTTCGGATACTGTTACAGATGTGTGCATCAAGGTAAAATGCATTTCTTCTGTCTTCAATTCATTACGAATTAAAGTGAAGTCAACATTGCTTTCGTCATTCCAGTGAATAAATATGAATTCAGAACATACAGAATTGTAATAGTTATAGCATATTCTTCTTCGTTATAGAATAGTATATATTTCTGTATCCATATAATTCGGAAAACAACAATAAAAAATTATCCAAGTTACTTGAAATAGTGCCATTTGTGCTGATTCTTAATTAATTTAAATCGTTTTCTTGGTAAGTTTTTTTTAATTTTGAAAGAATAAGTTCAACTAGAATTCAGCTATTCTGTTTTTAGCTACATATTCAAATTCATATCAATTATAAAATTTTGCTGTGTAGTATGTTATCTAAAAGTAATGAAGGTATAAACTATGTATCTATTATTTGAGAATAAAGTTTTCAAACAAGGAACTTATCATTTTGGAATTCTCCGGGAATCATAAATCAGGTAAGTGCAATGATTTTTACAATAAAAAATTTGCTTGTAAATATTTTTTTTCATTTGATGATGGTTCTCTACAGAATGGTTTTTTACGTCTGATTAAGAACTATTAGAATAATAAAAAAAGAAACAATATGAAAGTTTTTATTTCAATGTTAATAATTCTTAAAATCGTTTTTTTTATCCTAAGAATTCTTTATTTTCCGTTTTTTAGTTTATAATTTTTTGATAAAAATTGTTCTCAAAATACTTTTGAAAAATTAAATGGTATAACATTATGTGTTTATGTATACTTCTTGTATATTCCAATGTTTGAAATAATATGATTCAGAAAAGTATGGAATAAAAATTCGGTACTTACGACGTATTAACGCCACCGCCGCTACAGATTTGGCGGTTTTTAAGTGCCGCCAATCTGCACTTAAAATTTTTGCGACAGTTCATAAAATAAAACACTTTATTTAAAATCAAAATAGTTAATTGGATTTCGGTGGAAAATGAGCCGATATAGAGTTTAGCATAGATTCAAAACAATCATATCGCCATATGAACTCTGATGAATAAGATTCCAAATGAAATAACATTTCCAAAACGTACGTTTGCCAAGATAAAGTTTTATGTTGTGGGAATTGGTACATTTTCGTTTTTTCGGTAAAATATTTCCCTCCTGAAAAAATAAAATTGCATCTTGTTTTGTTTTTGGCAAATCCCAAAGACGAATATTCGTAGCACTAAAAATGGCGACAAAAAAGAATTGTTTTTTTTTTTTTTTTGTTTTGTTTCGTCAGCATTCTTTATTTTACGTTTCTTAGTTTCTAAATAATGATTTTTATTGAAACTTGAAATTTTTTGATAAAAATTGTTGTCAAAAAACGTTGTTTACAAAATTAAATTTCATAAAATTATGAGGCTTATGTATACTTTTTGTTCATTTTAATTTTTGAACTAATATGATTCTTAAAACTATAGAATGTAAAGTTTAAATGGGCCTTTCATGTTATATCATTAAATTTAGTAATACTATTTCTCGGGCATTAGGTTTTAACTCTTATAAGAATATACATATTTTTTTCTGTTAATGTACAAATATTTTTCCGATGTGTTTTGGATATTCCTTCTCTAATAAAAAGAGATACCATTTTGTTTTCGGTTGTACAAGAAAGAAGATCAAGCATTTTTCTTTTTTAAATTTAATAAGCCACATTAAAGAAGGAACGTTGCAATGCTACACGCTACATTAACGTCGTCTCCAGAGTAACTGAATGACGGTTCATATGGAAATCGCAGGTAAGCGTCTCATACAACAACGCCCCCTATAGTTCGTTGCGATCGCGAATATAGATTAGCCATATGATACTCACTACGTGCTCTTGCGCGCCGAATTCTATCAATTAAAAATGAAAACTGTTGCCAACGCGAGAAAAGAAATATCATCGGTTTTATTGATACATACGTATTAGCGTTTTATATGATATAGATAGAATTTTTATTGCAAAAAAAACAAACATTTTGTTTGATTTTGCTCACCAGCCTTCAAACTTGGTGATATGAATTTTAGTGGCTACGTTTTTATTGTCTTAAATGATGTCTACCTAAGAACAGAATTTAATTTGTAAGGCAAAAATTCATGAAAGATGGATGATTTCAAATTCTTTATTTTTTTCCTCCTCTAGATTATAATACAGAGCAAGACGGCAGTGGGCGTATCATTTAAAGTGAATGGTCAAATGTATGATGTATTTGCCAAAAAAGAAGTCATAGTATCTGCAGGATCTACAAAAACCCCACAATTGCTGATGCTTTCAGGAATCGGTCCCCAAAAGGATCTCCAAAGACTTGGAGTTAGTTACTTACTTTATAGATATATTTAATTTAATGTTCTGTAATTTTTTTCTTTTTGTTTTCTTCATGTTGAATTTTTCCCTCACTAGGCGTCGTGTTTCTCAAAAACCTTGATTTGGTTCGATGGGTCTGTAACGCCACATGTCCCATAATAGCTGTTATGTAGGAAATAAAAATGCGCAAATTAAGATAAAGTAATAGTAAACAATAACAGTGCAAAAAAGAACGGAACATCCTGAATGATTTTTGATTTAATGATCGGATTTACTCAATATTAATGGTTCAAGGGCTATGGTGAAGGCTATGCTCTAAAATACAAAATTATACAGAATAAAGCATTTTTTCTCAATAAACATAAGATTTTCTTGAAGATTTCAAATTTCTGACCTCCAAATATTATTGTAGCACAATCTGAGAAATATGGTCCTAATAATTTGGTCAAAAATTCGTTTTCTCAAATATAATTTCGGGTACAAACGCTTTTTAATAATTATTTTTTATTACTTTATTTATTAGTAACTGAGGATATTTGAAATTGTAAGACAAAAATTTCCACTGTATGTAAAATGAAATGTTTTAGAGTAATATGTAGAATGGAGCTAAAAATTTGAAAAGCGTCTGAGTTATCGTATTTTAATAAAGACGTATCTTAAAAAAGACGTATTTTAAAAAATTTGATTTCTCATATTCAAGCTAAATATTTTATTGGAGTACACTTTGATCGAGATGAAACAGTAAGTGATAACCATTGCTGAAACCTAGAACATAACACACAAATTGAAGCTATGTATTTACGTAATTTTGTAATTAGAAGTTATGTAATTGTTTGAAACTGTTTTAAAATTGCTCAGATTTGAAAGAGAGGGATAAAATGAAATTAGCAGAACTCAATATTATGTTTTTAAATGCACTTTGGTAAATATTACTTTTAAATTTTTAAGTAACATCGTTACAACTAATTTAACACTTTGTCAACCAACCTTATTCAACGCTTAAAAAATAATTCAAAAAAAGTAAAAATAAATAAAGAACAAAGAAAGAAAGTTGACCGAAAAAATTTTGTCTTATGAAATTAAAATGTGTCACCAATAATTGTTCCCTAATACCATATTATAGCTCCATTCTTTAAACCATTCGAAAGATAATGATTATCAATTAAACCAATATTGTGAATAAGTATGATAATGATTCGTCCAATTTTGATGGCACTTTCATAATTTTTTTTTTGATTTCGATACCTAAACCTAAATATTTATGATATTGACTCCTAATATTTGACATTTTCGCATAGTAGTTGTTTCGAGTTGAAATATTTAAGTGATATTCAGAGCTGCAAATCTAGATAATAACCTGCAAATTGAAGTTGTTTATTTATGTAATTTTGCAAATGGAAATTATATAGTTGTCTGACACTGCTTTATAATTATTCAGATTTTTTTTATAAAAGGGATCTGTATAAAACTTTCCAAGATTGCATTTCCAAGATTTTTATAAAGTTAAATTTCAGCACTTATATATATTTTAATAAACATTTCAGAATATTTTTTAAACTACGCTGACACTAATGAAGAAAATATAAAAATTAGCGCAATTTCAATTTGTAGTCTATGAATGGAATGAGGTATTGATGCAGCTACTGATATACTACAGAGCTATCGATTTAGGTTTACACTGAAAAAAAAATGTAGAGTATCTTAACACAAAAAGTGGTTTCTTATTTTATACCAAATGTGATATCCTATCCCTATCTTAAAAGTTGTGTGTACTATGTTTAGTGTAATGTCCCCATTTTTATTGTTAAGTGACTCTAAAATTCATGTTAACAACAAGATATGTTACACATTGAAATTAAAATACTTCACATTATA
This sequence comes from Parasteatoda tepidariorum, assembly GCF_982258835.1. NCBI lineage: Eukaryota > Metazoa > Arthropoda > Arachnida > Araneae > Theridiidae > Parasteatoda > Parasteatoda tepidariorum. Next base: position 21,102,244 of record NC_141755.1, on the reverse strand, counting down.
TTTCAAAGTAAGAAGAGGATTTATAGATAGTGAGCAAATTAAAAAAACTGATCGCCCTAAATAATTTTTGGTCTAATGATCTAATGATCTTCATGTTCTAGGACTCATTCTTACTGGTTTAAGGGGGTGACTTCAAATATGCTAATTAATCAGAGTAGACGATGTTTTAAGTAACGAAATCAAACACAAAAACTTACTTTCTCTGAACAAACATACCTTTTTTTCGGCGGATTCAGATTTATGAACCTCAAACTATAACAACCTGGGAAATATTGTCCCCGTAGTTTGTTCAGGAGAGCGATCCAAAGTTTGTACCCTTTTATGTTAATTTTAATTTTTGCGCATTTCGTCATATCTCGAGAACTTTTTAAGGGAATAAAAAAATGTTTGCACACACTAATAAAATTTGATATTAATTCATTATATATTTAATATTTTAAATTAATATAATTGATAGATTTTCGTAAATTATCTTACAATAATATAATTATAATTATTAAATGACTAATATAAATGCCTTTAATAACAGACGGCAACAAGCACAAGATGACAATAAATATACATTTTCTAGCACAGATAGTAGACAATTTACTGTTGCCATCGGTTGGTTTCTAAATGCAAGCTGAAATTGATGTTTTCGTAGGCGAAAAAAGCGTATGAGATTGGTATAAACCTTTTTTGATTGATGTTTAGATTTAATACACCATTTATATGGATATTAAAAATCATAAGTATATGGATGGTCTATTAGGTGTTACCTTGAAATTGAATATCCTTTCTCACAATTTTCGGAGTTTTTAACACTGAATTCGGAGGATAACTACATCACAGTTTTCACAATGTACTTGCGCCTCTTGACTTTTCACAATGTACTTGCCGAAGCTGGCGGCCGAAATAGTCCAGACTTTTGATGTTATCTGAAAATCGATGGACACGAAAACAATAACAACAATGTACTTGCAAAGGATTCAATACTTTGGAAGAACTAATGTGCTTATATTGTATACCATTTTGATAAAAATTCTAAAAACATAATTTAAGGATAGTGATTACTAAATCTCTTTAGTAAATATACTAATAAAGAGTAATAACGATAGAAATAATAAATTAAATTTATTTTTAGATTCCTGCCATTGCTAATTTACCAGTCGGTCTCAATCTTCAAGAGCATTGCTCAACATACAATAGTTTTGAAGTGTATTCAAACAATATGAATCCAAGTCCGGAGGAAGCTATCGAAACTTTCATTGAAAACAGAAGTGGTGAGGTGTAAAATTTCTATAAAACTCTAATAAGTATGTATATTGTCATTAAAACCTTTGTGATTTCTTTTCTTTGGGTTAGCAACGAAAAAATAAAATAAACTTAGCAGTTGAGCAGAAATGAATGGTAAAGAGCGAACATTTCAGATAAACCCCTGCAAAATTTTCGATATTCTAATTAAGTTTATTATTTTGCGCAAGCAACATAATAGTTTATATTTTACTTTTAATGATGCTTAATAATAAACGCATACCAAGATGTGTTTTATCAACTGAGATCGGCCATAAATACCTTGATCAATATATAAATCTAAATTTTTTGTTTTGACCCTGGTATATTAATACAAATTTTAATAATGGCAATTATAAAAAATAATTAAAATTATTAACTATAAAAATTTTTAATAATAATTTTCAACAATTTTCATAATGCATTCATTATTAATGATGATTAATTAACACAGATAAAGATGTTTTTTATCAACGGAGATCGGCCATAAATACCTTGATCAATATATAAATCTAAATTTTTTGTTTTGACCCTGGTATATAAATAAAAATTTTAAAAATGGCAATTATTAAAAATAATTAAAATTATTAACCCTGTTAAGCTAATACAATTCTTAACAGCTTTGCTAAGATGCTTATTTCTTTCTTATCTAAATTTTTTAAAAAATATTTATGCATTTTACGTATTAATAACAATTTCCAAACCTGAAAGTTTTAATTGTGTGTATGGGGAAATCCTACGAGTTGTTAGTTTTAAATCTAATTCGTGTTAAATCTCATTTTTATAACCATCTATTTTGCTATAAATGTAAGGATTTTTTATTTTATTTTACATTTTATTAAATATCCAATCTCAATAAATATTTTTTTAAATTATATCGATTTATAAAGATCATCGATTTATAACAATCTGTTATTATTAAAAATCTACCTGGGATATAAAGACACTTCGGGGTAAATTCAGAGGTTGATTTCAGCAATGTTGATTTAAGTTTAATTATTAACTTTCAGGCAATCGCTTGTCTTTTTAAGTTAAGTTATGAATTGCATATTTTTTATTTCAGTATATGTGTATTTTGGAGATAAGCTTATAAGTTTAAAATAACTAAATATAGTTTACATTGATTAATCGATATAAATTTTTACAGAAATAAAAGGTTTTTTATTTGGCAGATGCTTTTAATTAAAAAGTTGCAGAATAAAAACAAACTAATCACCAAGGATGGTTATTTCTTTTTAAATAAGTAAGTGTTAAAAATAATTAGGAATTCTTTTACGCACAGAATACGCATCTAGTTAGGTAATACGTACAGAATACTTATATAGTATAGTTACGTACAGAATAGTTACGTAAGAGATATAATTTAGTTCTTAAAATCAATCTAATAACACGAGAAAGGCTTTAACTTAATCATAATTTGATATTTTATTTCAGGTTATTTGGCGTCACCAGAGGGTGTGATAGCGTTGGCGTTTCTAAAGGATTCATATATCAGACCAAAAATAGATTTTCCAAACTATGAGCTCTACTTTTTTCTGGGTAGTGCAGCAGATTTAAAAAGAAATTTTAATATACAAGAATATGTGAGTAGTTTTTGTGTTAATATGTAAAGAAAATTTCTCTCTTATAAAGAAACGAGTCTTAGCTGAAATTTTCCTTAGAGCTTTTTCCTTATCTATTAACATAGATCTGTTCACACTGTTAAAAATTTCTCGGAAAAATGGTTAAACGACAATTTATTTGATTGTTATTTACAATATTCGAACAAAACCGTCAAATAATCATGAATAAAATGATATTCAAACCGTTAACTGTGAGAAACACTATTCCTTAACTGCTTTCACCATATACGGTGAAACAACCAGAATTTCATCGCACAAACTAGAAGCACCAAAAGATATTATTTAGTTCATTGCAGAGAGGTACATATTGAAAACGAGAGGGCTAATCTGTCAATCTCATGACCGACAGAACTAGAGTTCGAGTTTCAGAGTTGACACTACAATATTTTCTTCATTACCTATAAAACATGAAAAATTTCTAGTGTCCTGCACTCCGAAAATTGTGACCCTTGGCTATTAGAATACGGTGCTCTCATTTACACATATATGACAGCACCTTGGCAAACAAAATATACATCTGTTATCACTGATAGCCAAGGGTAGCACCATAAAGCTACTGAACTATCTCTAATGTCCAGTTAAATTTCTTTTGTACAGTTTTGAAACAATACTAGTTGTAAATGGTTACAAAACCGTATAGTTTTGTATTCGTGGCTTTTTAACTATACTAGTTGCAAACGCTTTCAAAATCGTTAAAGTAGAAATTGTTTTATACTGTAAACTTTACGGTTAGTTGAATGGGCAGACTGTTGCCGGTTATATTACCGTAATTTTAGAATGAAGATTAAATTCTAACATTGAAAAAAAAGTAAGCCGTTACTTTTTATTATGGAATGGAAATAATCTTATTCGCTCTTTATGAAATTTAATAAAAAGCAATTAGCTAACTTTTTCATTTAATGTGGGATTAGGATTAATTAAATAGGAATATAAATTTAGGAAATAAAATAAACTTAAAAGTTAGGAAACATGTAATGCCTATAATGGTATGACAAAACTATACGAAAAATAAAGTATGTTTTAAGTTTGTTAAAAAATTCTTCAAATTTTTTATAGTAGATAATATTTAATAAAAAATTTCATATTTATCTCAACTCAAAATGTTTTCTCCATTTTACACAAATTAACAAAAATGTTACTTAAATATTCATGTGTAACTTGGAATATTTTTAACGCATATTAAAAACATTTAGATAAACATATTTATATATCAACAATTACATAAATTTCATCGCCTGAAAAAGAAGCATTTAATTCACATTTTGTTAAATTCTTGAAAATTTTTTCAGCTAGTGTTTGAATATTTTGCACGCCTGTTAAAAAATACTAGGAGGCTCCGCCCCCTGCTCGCTAACGCTCGCCAACCCCCGAGAATTGCTACGCAATCTTATGTGGTTCACGCCGTGAACCATGGCTCTCTGCTCTCGCTCGCCAATGAACACAATGTTCTAGCACAAAGACATAGTATTTTATCATCAAAGACATAGTATTTTATCATCAAAGACATAGTATTGTACTAATGTAGAAGAATTCTACCAATGTTCTTATTGGCTTTTAAAAAAGTATATTAGCTATTTAGATTGTACATGGTGAAAAAATCAAAACATTAGCTAAATAAGAAACATATTAGCAAAATAAATTATCAAATATTGCTTCACTAATATTCTGCATTTAAAAGCGTGAAAATTCAATGCATAAATAAATGCGAAATATAAAAAAATTCAATGCATTCAATACAAACACTTAAACGTTTTTTAGACGTTTAGGTAGCTCCCAGTAGAAAATATCAATTCAACAGCTGCCTTTTAAAGCATTCTCACTTCAATTAATTAATTAATTCCTAATTGATTTTAAATTAAATATTGTCATGTTTTTAGTGCATGAATCTGAATTGAACAACCTGATAATGCTCACTCTGGTTATTGTTATCTGGTTGCTCACTACGTGCTCTTGCGCGCCGAATGCAATCAATTAAAAAGGAAAACTGTTGCCAGCGCGAGAAAAGAAATATCATCGGTTTTATTGATACATACATACATACGTACGTATTAACGTTTTATATAATATAGATAGATACTTCCCTTTAAACATCACTCAACTATGTCAACCACAAAGGCAGGTATCTTAAGGCTCTAATTTTTATTGCCATAATACCAACGGTATTTAATTTTTACCCTGGTCAAATGACGTTGACGTTCCTAAGTTGGTTTTTACTACCATATATTTTCTCACCATTCTCATGTGAGAACTTTCAACAAAAGCAAATTTGGCATACAGTTTGTTGCGATCTAATGCTGGTTGATCAGTTAGTCGTCATGATCTAACTCAGAGCCTTCATTTCGGTGATGACAACGTTCTAACCGGCTGAACCACTTAAACACCAGCTTCATTTTACATCATTACGTACATTGCTAAGGTGTGACCTACAATCAGAGATGGTCATTTGTCATTCAGAATAATGAATAAAGAATGATGAATAATTATTCAAAATCTGAATAATGAATGATGAATAAAGATTTATTCATTAGTCAGAAATATTTTGAATAAAGAATAAATCATTCATTATTCGTTATACAGTATCCTTTATTCATTAGTCAAAAATAACTGAATAATTTCACTGGTCAACAAAAATGGGCACGCGATACTCTAATTGACTACGATTATGACAACTACAAATAAAACGTAATCCTTTTCAAGTATATTTATATAATGTTTGAGAAAATTTACTTTTGTCTAACGTATTGCATACTTTTGAGAAATGGTTACATGGCAAAAAAGCGTTTAATTTTCTAAGTTAAAATTTTGTTTAAAAATTTAAAATAGTATTATCGTTTGCTTTCAAAAACTATAAAAAATTGCGTTTTATAGTTTTTAGAACAAAAGTTTATAATGAACTTAAATAACTAAACTGTTATAAACCTACTTTTTAGCACAACTAAGTATGTTACGCAGGAGTAAGTTTAAATAACATAAAAATAAATAGTCATACTTGGCTTAGTTTTATAGTTTAATTCCTAAAATAAGAAGTTTAAGAGCAAACGATGTTTTGCATCTTGTTATAGACAAAGACATATCGATTGCATTTTTTGCTGGTTATTCAAAATTTCATTCAGAAAAATTATTCATGACTAATGAGTTTATTCATCAATCATTATTCAAAAATTTTTATACATTTGCATAATGAATGATTAATAATGACTAAATTTTCGTATGAATAATCATTCAGAATAAATTTACTATGAATGAATTTAGTCATGAATAAAATTTTCGTGAATGATGCCCATCACTGCCTACAATTTATGTTTCTTTTTTTCTTTGAACAACATTAATGTTCTAAAAGTGAGTGTAGTGAGAATAGAGAATAATTAATGAATAAATTGAAAACGTGCATACAAATTTCTACAAAAATTTCTTTGCAGGCATTAGACCAAATATTCGCTCCGTACGAAAACAAGACATTTCTTACTTGCTTCGCTTCTGTTATTCAGCCAAAAAGTAGAGGATATGTAAAGTTATTGTCTTCCAATCCTGAAGATCCTCCTCTTATTGATCCTAATTACTTCGCAAATCCACAGGACTTAAAAGATATGGTTGAAGGTAATGAAATTATAATTAATGATTTTAATCAAAAGGTGAAATAAATTTTAAAACTATTTCTTTCAATGCTTTTTTCATTTTTCTATAGTGAATATGAGTTATTTAAAATTACTGTTCATCTGCCACTGACTTTTTTTGATAATTTCGTTTATCGAGAAGATAGTTCGAAAATTCGAACACGTGGCACATTATTATACGTTATTTGAAGTGATAAATAGTTGCAGGGTCTCTTACGTCAAGCTTTGAAAGGAGGGAAGAAAAGAGGGGGAAATAAGTAATAAACTTTCTGCTGTTAACGCATATCGGCTATTTTTTATAAGTAGTTTTTACGTCAAATTAAACAAGAACGATTTCTGTAATATTGAAAGATTAATTTAGGTCTTATAACGGTTATAGAAAATGCAAGAAAAGCGAAATTTTATACGCACCTGGCATAACTCTCGTAAGAAATGAGGCATTATTCCTATTCATCTTTTATCTAAATTGATTGAAAATAAGCACGAGCCAGTGGGGTGATTAGTTCAAAAGTTGTAAGAGTTTTTATGGGTAAAAAAGTGCTATTTACTTACGTAAAATTTTCGCAGTGCTATATATTCAAAGCTCAACCCCGTCCCGCCCCCTAGCGGGGGCATCCGGGGTATATAAGATGAATGGTGTATTGTCTTTTACGTAGTATTTTGCACTGTTTGAAATGAAACCAAACACGGACTAATCGTTTAGAAGCTATGTAACTTGAACCTAAATAAGTTTCTGAAATTGCAATAAAGAAAAGTAGGGTGTCGTTTAAGCAGTTTACTTAGCTAAATCGAACGAAACAAAAAGTGAGTCAATAAGACAAATATTTCTTGGTTTTATTGTATAAAGAGTGCAATTTTTGGAACTGTACTACTTTATATGAAAAAAAAACCCTTCTAATTTCGAATATATTTATCTATTCACTTCAGAGTTTTGGTCTTATTTAATTCAACATGCAAAGTCTCATCAGAAAATATATTGTTCATAAATATGCATAATACATCTAGATAGCATGATGAATATGCATAAATATATCCAGATAGCCATTAAATAGCAATTTAAGAGCTGTACACAACTGCATGTCAAAAGTAGTACTATTTATACATAAAAAACCTTACAACTTTTAAACTGTCATCCTGTATGTTTATAGTGTACAAGATGTACAGTCGATTCAGCGTAAACAAATACGTAGAAAACAATACCTCAACTAATTAGATAGATTGCAATATGATTCCCATAAATCGGTACTCGTACAAAATTAATGCATAACGCCTTCACAATTTAAAAATTTCTTGTCCAGTTTAAAAATTGGAACGGGAAAAACGTGAAACAATTAATTTATCATAAAATACCACATTTACATATACATATTCCAAATGTAATATTACGTCAAGTTTACCTGAAAAAATATTAAGAAGAACAGGAAATAAAGAAATGTTAAGCTTTTAATTATCACCTAACAAATGGAAATTATTTTACGTTAGATAATATTAATGCAAGTGAAAATTATATCGTAATAAATTTACAGGTAATTTTTAAGCTCAATAACCTCTTTTACTTCGAATAGGAATGAAGACTTGTCACAGAATTGCGATGACAAAGCCGTTGCAAAATGTTGGTGCAAGACCATTTCAAACTGTGTATCCTGGCTGTGAGAAATATTTAGGCAATACAGATGGCTATTTTGCATGCCAAGCTGGATCTATTGTCACCACTATGAGTCACGCAGTTGGTACAGCGAAAATGGGTGCAATAAATGATCCATCTACCGTGGTTGATCCAGAATTAAAGTAAACGTTTATCTTTATGCTTATTTAATCTTGTTTTATTCTCTGTAAAATATCCATGATTGTGAACTGTGGAATACCATGACTTGCGGGTACATGGTTTTGAAGGATTATTCCTCATGGATATATTATACCAAAATGATTGGTGATTCGAAAAATCAATAAAAGAAAAAGGGAAGCAGATAGGAAATATACGGTTTGCTACATTCTGCTTAAAGGAATCAGATAATTCATTATCAGGACTTTAAATAAGTTAAAAACTTTGTCAATAGATGGCGATACTGAGTAGGAAAAACTACGGAACCTTTTTTTTCCCACTACATGTGAAGACATTCAACTGAAACCTTTATACGGACGCATTTGTTTTTATTTAAAAAGTCTAATTTTTTATTCCTAGTTTTGTTTTTAACCTTATTTTTACAAGATTTCAATTAAAAGTCTAATGAAATGATTATGGATCACCCAGCTGATAAAAAGAAACATATTTGTTGCTTACCTTATTTGTGATGCCAGTAAAGCTCAGTGGATATAGTGGTCACTTTTTATGAGTGGTCACTTCATTCTACAGATCCTATCCGCAATTATAGAATTTGTATATTCCTTTCACATTAGGGTTCCTCTATTTAACTTTAGTTCTGGAGTCATGACAATTGGGTGCTTTCAAGTGACGTCACGAGTAGCTCAGTTAATCAGGCTCGACAAACACACTTGACGTAGCTTGCAGGCATCCAATTACATCTGATCCGAAAATTGATACATCCAGATTATAAACCCAAGTCTTAACGTTAGCATGCCATGCACAACCACGTGATTCGACACAACAATGTGATTAGTTGCTAGTACCCAATTGCTCCAAAATTGTCTTAAATTACGGGTTGGGAAAGAAAATGGTAGTTGAACGAATTATAACATTTAACGAAGTTTTTTTTCAAATCCCATTTTTTCCTCCGTATTAAAAGCTTTTCGCTTGCTGTGTGATTTTTGTTATTGTTTTAATACCCATTTTTTAGTTGGATGTGATGCTTAAAATAAATATATATTAATAACAGAGATATCCAAGTCAGAGGCTGAAATACATCAGTGTTCATCTATCATACAATCAATATTTCTGTTTGCACTATTCCTAGTGAATGGTTCGCATTCCTATCCTTGTAAACTGACTGTAACTGATTGATCATTGGTGGATTTCAAGTGGACAGGTAAGTGAAGTGACGTCAGCTTAGACATCTCTATGAAACTAAAACATATATTAATTTCATTGAAATTGAGGGAAAGTATATTTTATTTTGAACTCTAAATTACTGAGAAATTCAAAACTATTTGGGAAGGTATTTGTTATTATTTTTATGAACATATTTATTATCAGTTAAATAAATATTTTTAATCTTTATTATAAAGACTCTTTCTATTAAACTAAAATTGATTCGTTTACACGTCGATGGGATCTTGCAGTTACTAACCGTCTATCTTGAGCTCTTAAAACTGTATTAAAACTCCTTGCCCTATATGGCAATGCAAGTTTCAATCATTTCGCGACCGTTGCACTTAAAACTACACTACAGCTACTTGCTCTACGGCAATTCAAGTCTAAATCATTTTTCTACTGCTGCCAACAGCATTTTTCACGATAAACACATTAAAGAAAATTTATTTTCAATTGAAATTCCGATCACTTTTCTTCTAGCTACAAAATAACTAATTTCTTTTTTAGCAAGTTAATTTCAGCTGAAGGTTTGTGTCTGCAGAACACACGTTTCAATCTTTTCCTGACGCCTACTATCAGAATTTATTCTTGTATATTCGAGAAAGTTAATTGAGTTAAACAGTGCAGATGGAAGTGGTCGGAGAAAAAGAGATATTTCTAGCAATTAATAGAAACATTTTCTGAAACTTTCGGTAAATGTATTTTCTTAATATTCAAAATTTTATGCACACAGGAAAATTAAGTTTTATGTTCTATGTTTCCTTAAATGTCGAGGCAATAAGATTTTTTAAAGTGAAATTTTGTCATTCATTTTCACTAAAAAAATAATATTTCTGAAACATTTTATGTTTTCTATGCTACATTTTCATAAGGAATTGATAAGATATTTCATACTTCTTTTTTTTACTTATAGCATTGTAACATTGATTCACTTATGGTTTTAATTATGGTTTTATTGTATCGATAACAACTGTTTATTTCCGTTTCAGAGTTAAAGGTATAAAACATCTACGTGTTGTGGATGCATCAATAATGCCAATCGTTCCATCAGGAAATACAAACATTCCAACTATCATGGTTGCAGAAAAAGCTTCGGATATCATCAAAAGCACACTAAGATGTTAATTAGCTAAGACTCGTTGCCTTATTAATGCACCACCGCTCTAACCAGAAGACCTTTTAAATGAAATGTCTAAAAATTGTACTTGAATAGCATGTAAGAGCAAAATAAAATAGAGAAGTATCTAAATAATTCAGCAACTTATCTTGTAATGTTTTAATTTTTACGTTTATTTACTTACTAGCCGTTTGACGTTCAGTTGGTTTTTCCTCACGAACTCACTACTTCGAGCTCTTGAATGATTCCGCAGTTTAATGCCGCATTTTTGAAACTGTTGTCTTCATTGATTATATTGTTGTCTCTACACATTACATTGTTGTCTCTATTGATTATATCAAAATTTGTTTAGTAAAATTAGGAGATTTTGCTACCAGTCATTGGCTAGCAGTATTGCTTTTAACAATGAACACTTCAAATTACGTAGCCCCTTTTAGATAAAATCTGAAACGCTTTCAAAGTGTCTAAAAAAACTTTTAATATTAATTATGTAAGGTACTTCTTTTAAGGTATTTCTTTTAAGGCATTTCTCAAATACTGTAAACATTACAAGGATCATTTATAAATTGAACAAAAGTTTAAAAAAAACAAACGTGAAATAAAATTATTTTCTGAATATTATAAAAATTAATTATAATGCTATTTTTCTTTAAAAAAATCATTTATAAATTCTCATGGGTGTATTTTTAACAAGATTAGTGGCCACAAGGTAGCGACTGGCAGACAATTTTTTAATTGCCGTTTGTTATTTTTAGTCGCCCTGTAGCAGGTGGGGTCTACTTCATAGACACGTCGTTTTTCGGTTATCATTGTTACCTGAAATAGTCAGGTACTTTGGCTTCAAGTCCATCTGCCTTTAAGAAAGAACCGTTTCTAAGATTCAAACAGTTCGGCTATAATTTCCATTAAGAGTTAAAAACACTATGAAAAATTAGAAGTTTTTTTTTTATTTGATACACATATCGATGCACTTATCTTTGCTCAATCTATTTTATACTTACTAAAAAGTATATTCCTTTTCAAATAAGTTTTGTTTTCATATTTGATATTTAACTTCCTACATTTTTAACTTTAAGGCAAATTATTATTAAGGCTAGCTGCTAACAAGAAAGAGTCACAGAGCGTCACTGGCAAATTTTGATTATGAAATAATATGAATAATTTTCTGGTTACGAAATAATATGTATAAACTATTATTCCTATTCTCAATTATTTGTATTAGTTATTTATATATTTTATGTATTATCGGTCTATTAGTGGTTGCAGAGATATTAATTTGAATAAAATATTTGTAACATAAGTATCGCAGAAATTTTGCCAAATGCGAGATGAAAAATACTGGTGAAAAAAAAACATAGTCTGAGAAGTATAAAGATTTTAATTTATTCCTTTGACCTTCAACTTCTCGAAAGCGAATATTTAACTTCAGAAATACCTCTAAATTATCGAATATTTGTGATTTTGTTAAGCGTATACTCTTTAATTTCCACCAAGAAATACAGTATATCGAAAGTTACAGAGAACTTATGTTCTATACCATTTAACTAATATCAGTTATTTTTTTAGTTTCATAAATGTACATTTACATTTGAAGGCATGACTTAACGATAAATTAGATATTATTCATAATGGCTAGTATAAATATATTAGTGATTATAAAGTCTAAATTAAGGAAAAGACTTGCTGTCCTTAAGCAGCATTCTGGAACATTCTTGTTAACTCTCGGCCACAAGGGCATTCTCATAGCGTCCATTGCATTAATGAAAACGAGAAGATTTCTAATCTGATGGCTCTACTCACTGCACCATTTCTTTAAAATACTAGCATACTACACATGGATGACTCCATTCGTAGTATGCTGTGTGTATGCTAGATTCCATGATACTACATTACTGATGAAAATAGCGACAACAGTAGTTTTGTCACTTGTAGAGTGTTTGTCTACTTCCGATTACCGACTTACCATGTCAGATGGCTGACTGGCTTTGCATCGAATATGCAAAGCCAATAATAGAAATTTATCTCTTAGTCTGAGAAAGGAATAAATTTTAGCGACGTATTCAGTGTAATTTTTTTTCTTCATAATTTGTTTTTTCATAATGACTACTCCAAAGTAGCCAAAATAAATTTAATATATGATTTCAGAACCTATCTTTCAGCATGATTGGCAAGTCTCACTTCGGGTATTTTCTTTGTAAGTTCATTCAATGTTCTGTTTGTTAATGTAAACTACCTTTTCATTTACTTAATAACTGAGAGCTCACATTTTTAATGATTATAAAAATGCTTATTTTTTCAACAATTAATAAGTTTGTCATTTTTATTTGTTTTTAAACTATTTTATTCCTTTCAAAGAAAAAATAAGCTATAAACTAAAACATTAAAAAGTATGTATTTCGTAGTGAGTGTTGCTTTCGAAACTAATGAGATGAATTAGGTAAAAAAAAAACTTTTATTAGAATATGTGCTTGAGCTAGCCTAGAAGTTCTTTCTATCTATTATGAAAATGATTAATTAGTGATTTCTATAGGTAGATAAAAAAATGGTTTTTTTTTCAAACGCAAGTTTTATTACACTTAATTAATTTTCAGTTCTTTTTGTTGTTGCTCTCTTTACTTATAATTTCCATTGCCTTCTCATTTTCTATTTTTAAATACTTTTTAACATTTTTTTTATGATTAGATGTGCTAATAAGCTTCATTAGGTTCGAAAAATAGCTGATATTGTTTTTATACATTAATATCTTCTTGTAACATTTCTTTAAATTGTATCTAATTGTATCTAATTTTCTGATAAAAGGGAAATTTTTTCATGGCCTCGATGAATAAAAGAGCAGTTTTATGCTGAATATGCGTCTTTAATTTTGAAATGCATATTATGTGGGTCATAAAAGTATAATTCAAATATTAAGTGTTTTATTTTCACTTTTCTTTTATTGTACTATTATTAACCTAGAAGTATGATATCTTAAGAATTCAATTCCCTTATTCATTTTCAAAGAAAAACTTTTATTTTGTGTCGAAATTAGCCTTGTTTTATGGTTATTAGAAATAAGTTATAGCTTTTATTGTATAAGCTTAATATTGAAACAAGGTTATAATATTAAGTGTTTTATTTTGACTTTTCTTTTAGTGTACTATTGACCTAGAAGTATGATATCTTAAGAATTCAATTCACTTATTCATTTTCGAAGAAGAACTTTTATTTTGTGTCAAAATTAGCCTTATTCAGTTCAGCGTGAGAAAAAAAAACACATATGAAACACATATGAAAATATGTCACATTTTATTTTCCCCATCATTTTCCTTCAAATAGGAGGAAGATTACCCAGGAGAAAAGGTATATCTTGAGTATTAGTTTTTTCGTTGTCCTAATTTCACTGGACTAAAAGATGGGAACAATAAAATTTGCAGCATCTCAGGCTGAATTCGATTAATATTTATGCTATATGCTCTAAATATTCATAACTTATGCATACACGATTTTTTTTAAATTTAAATAAAATTAACACAACAATAACTTCTTTTCATTGAATTTTAGAGCATCAAATTATTTTAAACAATAAATTTCTTGGAAAAACTATTACGTTGTATAAGTTATATGATTTCGACAATCCTATATTCCGAGCATGAGCAATTGGCGTTAAATATTTAAGAAAAACATAAGTATTGGAATACTAAAATATTTTAAGCATAAATAAATAAGTTTAAAATGCTTACTTTAATTGATTCTAATTATGAGAAAATAACGTGTATTAAAAAGCTGCTTTTTTGGATTTATATCAAAACGCTAAATCGTTTTTCTAAAAATTTTTCACATGTAGTTAAAATAGTACCCATATAGCATGTGTACGCACGTAATGCATCTGTTTTTCACTGCGTAAAATTATGACAGAATTAAAAAGAAAAAAAAAGAAGAAAAAAAAATTCTTAAGACATTTTAGAGATAATCGGCAATAATTTATGATTGTTCCAATCATTATATAGAATTATGAATTTACTTGAATGAGCCTAAATTCGAAATACACGAAAAATAATTGTCTGAGCTATTTCGTGTCGTAGTTTCCGAAATGTGCTCTGAGATTCTGAGTGTTGTATTTGTTAAGTAATAAGCATTTAACAATATTAATAAACAAAATGATTTTCGTGAAAACTGTATGATTGTTAACACTTTTAACTGAAAAATTTATGACTAATAAAATAGTCCCAAAATAGTTCGTAGTATCAAATATAGATGGCAGAACGAGTATAACTTCTTGGAAAAAACATAAGAGAAGAAAACGCAAGTTTAAAAAGGTTGAGTATAGATGGCAGCATAACCTGTTATAATATTATTCTTTCTTGAAGGTGAAATAAAATCATTTTCAGTAATAATAAGTGTAATTATTGTTATATTTTAGCTAGCATCATAAAATAATACAAAATCACTTCACTTTATTTTGAAAATGCATTTTAATAACTTTGATCAAATTTTTAAGATTTATAAGTGTTATTTTGTTTTGTTCTATTTTATGATTGATCTGTTAATGAAATATTTTTAATTTAAACAATAATTAAACAAATAAATAAACAAAGAAATATAGCATGAATTTATTTCTTCCATGGCAGCAATAGTCTGAATACTTATTTATTTGATTTGATCAAAAGATTATTTTTGTTTGTCTTATTCTTTTCCACTTAATTTTGAAAATTAGTAAATTATGTTACCGATTTCACAAAAAAATATTTCTAAATGAAATTACTATTGGAGAGATTAAGTTGTTAGTGTTTGTGTTGAAATAGCATCTTTTTTGCGTCATTACATGATGCAACAGGTAATTAAAATAAAATGTTATAACGAAACTTTAAATAAGTTGAAAGATACAATATATATGTATATTCCTGCGAATGACAGCAATTGGTGGTGGTTGACTTCCACCGGTGAATGTTGACAATCACATAGTCGCTTTGGTAAATGTCCGAAATATATACTAGGTACAGTTAAGTGCCACTGCCCGGTATGCCCTACATCAATGCTTTTTTAAGGTCAAATGAAACACTGATGTTTCTTCTAATATATCCTCAGCACATATTAAAATATTGAATAAATTAATATCAAATTGGATTAAGCAATATATATATATATATATATATATATATATATATATATATATATATATATATATATATATATATATATATATATATATATATATATATATATATATATATATATATATATATATATATATATATATATATATATATATATATATATATATATATATATAATAAATAAATAAATACAAGAAAACACGAAGAAAGCTAAGAAAACAATAAGTTTCATTTATTGCGCTTAAGCTGCAAGTAAACAGAACTCATTAAATAAGTTCAAAATGAAGAATAAAACAAAGAAAAAGTATAGACATATGAAAAAAGGAGGGAGATAATAAGTAAAAAAATAACAAACAACAGCTTTAAAAAAAAAAAGGATGAAATTGTTATTTAAAAAACCGGAAAAAAAGATATAATCTTTTCATCAGCCCACACGATTATATCCGTGAAACAGAGTGCTAAAGAAGAGTCAGAAAGCACTCTGTTTTGCGGACATAATCATGTGGGCTGATGAAAAGATTATATCTTTTTTTTTTTCCGGTTTTTTAAATAAAATTTCATCCTTTTTTTTTTTTAAACTGTTGTTTATTATTTTTTTACTTATTATTTCCCTCCTTTTTTCATATGTCTATAATTTTTCTTTGTTTTATTCTTCAAAGTGAAAGCAAAAATATTCTTGCCGTTTAAAATGCAAAGCGAAAGTCTTTCAATTTCACCAAGTCTTTAATCACTTCTGTAAATTTTCTTTCCCATTCTAAAAGTTTTGTGCATAGATTTTTTTAGTCTATTTTTTCTACTCTTCAAATACTCTTATACGAGATTGAAGTTGCTGGAAAATACGATAAACACAACCTACTTTGATTGGAATTTTTTTTCGACACGCCCCAGAATATGCATTTGATTCTCGGTACGTGAACTGAGGAAGTTATTTAGAAATGCATTCAATCAATATTTTTTCAGGAGTAAAATAAAAATAAAAAAGTAAAAAGCAAATTTCTTCTACCGTGAAAGTAAGAACTTTAAAAAGTTTAACCAAAAACTGGTGATTACGATTACTTTATATGCAGTTTGTTTGAAAATTTGTTAATGCTGAATAAGTATAGAGTTGGAAATATTTAATTCTTTAAGGTATGTCATACAAAATATTAGAGACATAACCATTTAAAGCAAAAAAATCTAACTTTAAATTTCTATGGAAAACCTTCTATTGTTTGTTTTTTAAATTTTAAATGTTAATTAGGCAACTATTGATTAATATTGGATAACTTAATTAGATCTAGTTAAAAGCCTGTTTTCCGCGTTCAGATCTCTTGAAATAAAGCTTACGATAACGGAGAGGGAATTTTATTGTCATGTTTGTTGTCTTTCCATTAATTTTTACTCAAATTAAACTGCAAATTTCTGTTAGTCAGCAAATGATAACCATTATTGATGCTAAAAGTTTAAATTGGCATCGAAGTATAGCATATTTTTTAGAACTAGGAGTCTCCGTTCGCTGCGTTCACCATTTTCCGCTATTGTTCATATTATTCGCTTATAAAAGATAAATGGTATATACATAATATGTTATCTAATGTGTGCTATATATATATATATATATATATATATATATATATATATATATATATATATATATATATATATATATATATATATATATATATATATATATATATATATATGTATATATATATATATATATATATATATATATATATATATATATGTATATATATATATATATATATATGGGTGATTCTTTGGAAGCATGACAATTCGGAGCAAAAAATTTCTTCAAATTTAAAGTCTTCAAAATATTCTAAATTTTTTTTTGTATATTTATTTAATTACATTTACTAATATCTCACAGACAGCACTGTAGTTTATTGACATTTGCTCAAGAAAAATAAATAAAATAGAAATTCACCAAATTTTGAATGCAGGAAAATGACATATTAGCGTAGAAGTTAAAAAAAAAACAGTCACTTTAAGCTAATAGTAAATAACTCAACTTAAACCTTTGCATTAGATCAGTGTTTCTTAACCTTTTTGATATAATGGATCCCTTTTAAAAATTTTTAAGAAGTCACGGACCACCCCCCTGTGGAAAAAATAATTGCAAAAAACATCAATTATAAGAAAACATTTAATTTTATTATTTGAATAGTACATAAAAATTTTAAAATTAAAATTTTTAATGTGAAGGTTGCTGCTGCTTTTCCTTAATTAATAAATTTAATTGGGAGATGGTTTTCGACAAAGCAACGTGCACATCATGTTCAACATTCAATCGAATTCGATGTTATGTTTTTACTGTCACAATTGTGGAAAATCCCGCTTCGCAAAGATACACTGTAGCAAACAGAATTATAGCTGCCATAGCTCGCTTTACAAGCAATGGGTAGGTTTCCAAACGTTTTAAAAATTAGGAGCAGTCAGCGGACCCCCAAAGTATAACTCATGGACCCCTTAGGGGTTCATGAACCACAGGTTAAGAAACTCTGCATTAGATGGACCATGAATTGCTTAAATTAATTCTTTTATCCACTGTAGAAAGAGTCAAAAATGTTTTTGTTGCTAATATGTACGGAATAAAATTGAGTATAATGACCAATCATTAAATAAAAAAAATAACTTTGATTGCATTCAAGCATATTACAATCTTACATAAACTTGGGATTAGGTTAATATTTGCTTTCTCTCTTTACATTCAACTGCTTAAAAATTTTCTGGTAACTGTTTCAATGTCCTGGTATTCATAAGCCAGGAAAATGACAATTTGCCATTACATAGTATTTAACTTTATTTTAACATTTCGGCCTAAGATGTTTAGATTCCGCAGAGAACAACAGGATTTCTTGTAATAACTCAGGTAAATCTATGTAGTTTATGTTATTAATGATTTCCAGAAGACAGGAAAATAGCAACATGAAAGCCAACTCACCTTGAAAAATTTTTTGAAATAGGTTTTGAACCAGAAAGTTGGTACTTTATTCATGCAATAAGACATGTTCAGACAGGATGGTACTCTCATCAATCTATTAACATTAGATATTGATTGATGGCGCTATCTATTTTGGTTATAAATCACTAAATAAAAGTAGTCAGGAAAATGACAGATTTTCTTGAGACAAACAGATTATTGACAGAAAAAATTATTTTCAACAAAGTTTTTGTAAATAATACCCTCCGCATATATTCTAGAAATGCTTGCAACGGTTGAGATAGAAAAACATTAGATATTGAAAAATTTCTGGGATGTTTGGAATCTAGTTATTATTGGAAATATTTTTTGTGACATACCAGGTAAATGACATTTGAAATTCAATAAAATTTTTTTAAAATGCAAAAGAGTCAATGCTAGTGCAAGGTCATTTTAAAATACTAACAAGAATGATATTTATTAAAATTTAAGAAAAAAGTTCTTTCAGTAGTATAGTATTAGATCTTGAAGCAAGAGAAAGTAAATTGTCACATTTCGTGAGAATCATCCATATATATATATATATATATATATATATATATATATATATATATATATATATATATATATATATATATATATATATATATATATATATATATATATATATATATATATATATATATATATATATATATATATATATACATAAATAAATACAAGAAAACATGAAGAAAGTTAAGAAAAGTTATTAACTCTGCTTTGCGGATATAATCGTGTGGGCTGAAGAAAAGATTATATCTTTTTTTTTCCGGTTTTTTAAATGAAATTTCATTCATTTATATATATATATATATATATATATATATATATATATATATATATATATATATATATATATATATATATATATATATATATATATATATATATATGCATAAACTAAACTCAGTGGCGTGACAGCCCATAGGGGGCCAAAGCCTACTGTGTGCACCTCAGCTTTCTTGACCTTGGGCCCTGGGGTGCAAGAGCAAGCGTTCTGGTTTGGTGGTCAGCTGAACGCGAAACCCCCTGTGTTTAGTTCCCAAGCTTGCTTGGTACTAATTTATCAACCCACTGAAGGGATGAAAGGCTGAGTCTGCCTTGCCCGGTTTGAGGATCGAACCCTGGACTTGTGGCACGGAAGCGTGAAGCGATATTACTATTTAAATAGCTAAAGAATAAAAAAATAAATAAAAACGCTGGTTTGCCTTTTTTGAAAGAGAATAATTATCTTTGCTGCTACGAATTTTTTAAATGTTTTATCTACGTAGATATTAAAGACCCATTCTTTATCTCAAGCGATTTTTAAAAAATAATCTTTTTCTATATCAAGTAATTTTAGAATTATATATAAATTTAAAATTGTATGTTTCAAAGTTACATAATGAAATTAAGAAGAGCCTCACATAAATAAATCTTTAATGCTATAAGCAGCAATTTAAGTCAATTATGCTTGACTAAATAATTATTAAATCTTTGGTTTAATGACACCAGGGCCCTGACACCTCTTAGAAGAGAGGAGGTTTCAGCACAAATCAATTTAGCAGTCTGACGCAAGGAACACAAGCTGAGTATTGCAGGTTAATACGAAAGATGTCACTGCGTTCTGGCTACTATAAGATACACAATGGGGAAAAATACGATGTCATTACATTTGGATGTCAAAAGAATCAAATATCTTGGTTATAGAAACCTGTGTAGAGGTCTTCTTTCTTCCAGCATGTATTGGCCTTATGCGGCAATGTTACGTCAAATTTAAAGTTAAAAACACGTAATTATAGAGAGGTTTTGCAAAGCGTTACGGTTCTTACTAACTCCAACGTTAACTCCATTCAAGCTTCATAGCATATGCTTGAAAATTCTTTGCAAGTAGCAGCGTGTCTAAAGGGTGAAAATAAAGTTAGCGTATAATGAATTCTATGAAAATCTATTTAATATGTAATCCATATAACAAAATCAAACAAAATTGAAAGCTTCGTCGAACACAATAGTTTAGCTAATTTTGAAAACTTCAAGAAAGAGGGGTTATTAATGAAAGAAACACGTTCATAAGTCGATAAAAGCAGTTCTATGAACTTCTTCAAAAGTCATAATTTTTAAAGATATTTACTGTCTATATATTTGTTACAGAACAGTTCATAGAAATATATTTAGTAACAAGAACCATTTATTTCTCAAGTCACACTTGTGCTCTGAAAATCTCGCATAATAAATTCAATTTCCGCTTCTCATAAACGTCATTAATCAACATTTATCATAGCTTCCAAGAAAACTTCCAGGCTTTTATTAATTCAATTATTTTAATGTTTCACCAATAATGCATCCAATCTGGCATACTTTTGTAATTTGTTTGCTACTTCGCGATTCTTCGCCAACAAAATTCGACTCGCGCCAATCAAAGGTAGAAATCCCATTTAAGACTGTTAGAGAAGTACAAGAGAGAATAAAATAGTCGACGTCAATAAATCAAAGCTATTTCCACGGGTACAGACACTAAACCTATAATGCAGTGGGACTAAGACAGATTTTCTATTAGAATGCCAATCTGTTTCATTCGAGACGACACCTGAACGATCGCCAAAGAGTTAAGTAAGAAAAGAAGAGCCATTGTGATGCGGTGCAATGGATTGCAAAAAGAAGATGTCGAGTAAGCCGTAATTACTTCCTACTTCAGAATCAGAAGATGTAGAATTAAATAGTCTTATGTTTTACTCAGGATTTCTACAATTGCTTTTTAACTAAATGTGTAAGAAAATAGTTTCATTTCACGATCATCGATTTGAAAGAAAAAAATGAACATCCTGAATAATTTTTTAACGAATAATCGGCTTTGCACATACTAAGATTCGATTTAATTGGTTCGAGGGTCTATTCTTAAATGAGAAAATTAGAGCACACCGTTATAATTTTTATTCTAAAATTACGGTACAATAACAGGACGGATTCTGTCCATCAAATAAACCGTAAAGTTTATAGTAAAGAATATTTTTTGCCTTTATGATTTCAAAATCGTTTACAACTAGTGCGGTTAAGAAACTATGGATAAAAAGTTAAACGAGTTTTTAATAACTTAATACTAGCATAGGTTTCAAAACATTAAAAAATAAATTTAATCAGTCATTGGAGCATAGGTAATAGGCATTAAAGTTAGGTTGTGTTTTATCAAATGAATCATTAAATGTGATTAAATTAGCTTATCTGGCAGTTTCCCCTATCGAAAGAGACGGGAAACACTAGAATTTTTGCATTAGGCAGCCTCATGGATCTATCTATACGTGGTTTAAGCTATCGTGGTGCTATCTATACGTAGATTATGGTGGTGCCTGAACGTGCTATATATCTATACGGGAATGAGAGTATCGTATTCTAATAGTCCAGGGTCACAAATTTGAGAGTGCAAGACACTGGAAACTTTTCACGTGCTAAAGGGAATAGAGGTAATATTGTGGTGTCCAAGCTGGGACTCGAATCCCCAATCTGTCAGTCATAAGATTGACAGATTAGCCTACTCAGCTATAATATGTACCCAACTGCAAGGGCCTAGTTAACTTCATTAGATGGACCTAATTGGTGGGAAAAAATTCTAGTTATTTTACCACATTACGTGAAAGCGGTTAACAAACGGTTTTCAAAATTATAATTTTTATATATTTTATAAACAAACTGATTTTTTTTGTTGAAAAATATCGACTTACAAGGCGGATAAAAATAATCATTAGTCAAGCAATATCATTCCTCTAAAATAGTTTGTTACATTAAAATTAAGAACTATTTAATTAAAAGATCCCAAAGATTTTTGTTTATTGTTTTTGTACAGATTTGTTACCACACATGTATATTCAGCTATTGGGATAAAACCTAACACTAATCCTTTTCCTCAGTTACCATTGCAACTTCATTTATAATTATGTTTTTTAAAGTCTTCTTGAATATTTGGTTTGTGAAAACCTTCTAAATGTTTTTCACCGAATTAGTTTTATTGAGAAAAGTTATTTCCTAATGATGTTTTAGGGTAATAGTGTCCAATTGGGAGCCCTTGATTTATTTAGTTATTTGAAAATAAGCATTATATATAAACCAGAAACGGGGTTCCAGCAAAAATAAAAAAAAATTATCGCTAATTAAGGGATCACAGACCGATTCTGCACCTTAACCTGTTATAATTGAAACTGTTGATTGGGTATAATCTGACTAAAATCTCATTATAATAAGTAAAATATAACTTATTTGCTGATTGCTGTTAGACTTTTAATAAGCTATAAACCGTTTTCTAATAGTTTTAGCATAAAATGCTGCGCAATTATATGATACGTGATACGT
The DNA here is from genome assembly GCF_982258835.1 of Parasteatoda tepidariorum. NCBI lineage: Eukaryota > Metazoa > Arthropoda > Arachnida > Araneae > Theridiidae > Parasteatoda > Parasteatoda tepidariorum. The sequence continues at coordinate 21,079,252 of NC_141755.1, read as the reverse complement.
ATTTTTATCAAAAAATGTTGCGTGTAAAAGAAATACAATAAGAATATTTCATACTAAAGGGACACTGTTTTTTTTTTTTTTTAAAGTCTTTAATATAGATCAATGATAAAAATCAGAAACTTAAAAGTAATAATACGGAAAAGAGAATAAATATTACTAAAAATGCGTTGAGTAAAGAAGAAACAAATCGTTTACACGAAAAAATAATCTTATAATAACCTTTTGTTAATTTTATGCCGATGTCAAAAAAAGAAATCTCGACTTTTTTTGTTACCTATGGAATCATATAGCATGTGGTTTTATGGTTAATAAAAAAGCGGCAACCATGAGTAATGTGCTAAGTCTCTTCTGCTTAAATTTTATTTTGAAATGCGTAAAACAATCATTTTAACAAATTTCTAAAATTTTCCAAAATAACTTTCTCGAACAAATTATGGTCTAAAAATGTAGTATTTTATATTTTAGTATTTATAGTATTTTAAGGACTGTTCAATAACTTTTTGCCCTAAAAAGACTAACAGGCACCCAATAATACTTCCTTCTCCCTTCGTGAAGCAGCTAATATTGTAATGCATTAACTGTAGCTTTAATCAGCTTTAAATAGCTTGTATTCGAGAGACCATGTTAACCTAGAAATAGAAACAGTGATAATTGAGACTGATACCGTGCTAAATTAATGATCTGGGTTTTGAAACATGCAAGCTGTATCCATGCTGTTATTCCAAGTTCTGATTAGTCCGACGTGTAATTAATTTAAACCTTGGCGACAGAGAAACATTGTTAGTGCCAGATACATGAATCTGGCATTATATTTACAATGGCTATTTAAATGCAATAGCTTATCAAAAGTTATAAACACATTTTACGAGACTCTATTTACGAACTATGTTATTTATATTTTGATATTTTGTAAGGTGTTCCTTAATGGCAGTTTTAAATATATATTTTTAGAATCCTTGTAAAAATTGAAATGAAATGAGAATTTTGAGTGACTAAGATGTATTTAAGTTACAAAAAATTATACCAGTTTGAGAATAGTCATTTTTGATGTCCGTAAGAGCAAGGAGAGGGTTAAAATTATTAAATATTAATTTTCTTTACCTGTTGAGAGTTGAAAGATAAGCCTTTCATTTTCATTAACTTGTTTTAGAGGATTTCAAAACATTTTTGGAGTTTTTTTTATTGTATTCAAAAGTGGCAGATGGAAGTTATTTGAGGTGAAAAGATCAAGAAAAATTTTATTAATTTTAAAACCTGATGTCCATCATTTTACAAATATATATATATATATATATATATATATATATATATATATATATATATATATATATATATATATATATATATATATATATATATATATATATATATATATATATATATATATATATATATATATATATATATATATATATATATATATATACACTACCGGTCAAAAGTTTGCGAAAATTTTTAAATCTGCAAAGAAAAGGCCTAAATTCAAATGTTCATAGAACTGCGAAAAATCATTCAAATGGCATGAAAATTTGATATGTTCTGAAGTGAACCCTCTACTGTTAGTTACATATGATCAAATTGCAATACTTTGTTTTTTGCGAACTGAATCCAGCTTTTCATCACGGATTGTTTTTATGGTGAAAAAAGTTGTTAAGTTTGAACACTTGCCAAACTTGCAAAAAATATTTTTTGTACTTTTTGTTAATAGAAAATAGTTATTTGAACAGTTCTATGTAAGCCCTCAAAATTTCAAATCGATTCGATTTTTTTTGACGAAGTTATAGAATTTTGAAAAACATGTGTACTTCTCTCGATTTTTGAGCATTCCACATATGCAGTCTTCTGGTCTATACATCTTCTATCAAAGAACTTTTTAATTTTTATGTTTCTATATTTTCAAATAATTAATATTTATCATAAAACAAATACTCTTATTCATTATTGTAATTATTATTGTTTATATTTATTGTTTATATTTATTGCTTACCTGTATTAGTTTTGTTGTGATATTTTTACTTTATATTAAATTAAATTAAAAAGTTATAACAATAATTACATAAATAATTCTAAAAAAATAATAACAATAGTATAAAAAATTTGCATTTTTATTAAACTATTTTATTTACAACAGGTCAAATATTTAACATATTTTTATTCGTATTTTGTAATTAAATAAATTAACATTTAAATCTTAGATTCCTCGAACCATCCACCTTTTGCTTTTATTATAGCCTTACATATGCATAGCATTCGTTCTAATAAACCATTAATCACTTCAAGTGATATAGAGTTCCATTCCTGTTGTAAAATGTCCCATAACTGACTTCGATTCAAATATCAGAGCATGGTTTGCAAGAACAAACAAATTTTAGATGAAATGTGACATCTATGAGATATTGTTTTAATTATATTCATAATAAGTTCCTTGTAGTAACAATAATTACAATAATAAATAAGAATATTTGTTTTATAATCAATATTAATTATTTGAAAATATAGAAAACATTAAAATTAAAAAGTTCTTTGGTCGAAGATGTATAGACCAAAGGACCGCAAATGTGGAATGCTTAAAAATCGAGAAAAGTACACATGTTTTTCAAAATTCTATAACTTCGTGAAAAAAAATCAAATCGATTTGAAATTTTGAGGATTTACATAGAACTGTTCAAATAACTATTTTCTATTAACAGAAAGTACAAAAAAATTTTTTTGCAAGTTTGGCAAGTGTTCAAACTTAACAACTTTTTTCACCATAGAAACAACTCATGATGAAAAGGTGGATTCAGTTCGCAAAAAACAAAGTATTGAAATTTGATCATATGTAACTAACTGTAAAGAGTTCACATTAGAACATATCAAATTTTCATGCCATTTGAATGATTTTTCGCAGTTCTATGAACATTTGAATTTAGAACTTTTTTTTGTAGATTTCAAAATTTTCGCAAACTTTTGACCGGTAGTGTATATATATATGTGTGTGTGTGTGTGTGTTAAGAATAGTTATTACAGAATATCAAGATCAAATTTATTAATCAAAAAGGGAAACGGATAGTTAAATTGGTAAAGTAAAACAGTTATTTTGGAAACTTATTGGCTTCTCTCGATTTCTACCATGCTTTTATTATCCCATATATAAGCATATCTATATATATATTTCTCTTACACGGCGACAAAAAAAGCCTCATTACAACTCCCCGAATGGCAACGCTAGAAAATCGACCAATGATTGCCGCTAAAAATGTCACATGCCAAATCTACCTGAGATGGCTCAACATATAGCGCTTTTAAAAACGGAAACTGAAATAACCAGAGAGAGCATAAGCTAGGTAGAAGTGAGTAGTCTTTGTCGATAGATCTCTATTTTAGTATAATGTCGAAAGCGCTTTTTTTTTCACGAATTTATATATTACGAATTTATTTGACGATTTTTGATTTATATCACGAATTTGTTTGTTTTACTAGAATTTATTTGCTTATGCAGGTTTTTCCATTGCAATTCACTTATTTCAATTTTTAATAGACTTATTTATAGCCAAAATTTTAACCTTTTTAAAGAGATATCAGTTTTAGAAATTTTATCTTAAGATTTTATACTATGGCAAATTTCTAATAGGTTTAACGAATTACATGTCATTTATTTGAATTCAAATTTTTTAATGATTTAGTATTTACTAAAAAGATGTAATTTTTAAAAAAAAAAAGAATTATTATATGGATTTGAATGATTGTTTTGAATTCTTAGAATTTTGTGCATTTGCAATGTACCTAAGTTAGTAGCGAGCGAAGCAAACCATATAAGATTGCGCAGCAATTTTCGGGGGTTGGCGAGCGTTAGCGAGCAGGGGGCGCAGCCCACTAGTTTTAGTTTTTTTTGTAATCAAAACACATGAAAGTTTAATCAAAATCAAACTTACTTCATTGCAGTAAGCATATAAGTCTGTTATAACGTTTGGAAAAATTCAGGTATTGCATTACGAAAAGTTTTTACCTCATCGACAGAAGAACAAGATTAAATATTTATGGTTGAATGCCAGGAATTCAATAATTTTATGAAATTCAAAATTGTATGATGCAAATTTAATCCTTATTAAAGGCTGCTTTTTCCACACATTTTTTTCCCTTTTAAATTTAAAATTTCATTTATGTTCAGATAAAATGGCAAAGAAAACGATGATGATTGCACGCGATTTCTTTATAATCATTTCAAAGTGACAATCATATCGCATTGCATGAGTTGGTTTCATTCCTTAACTACCACCACACGGGGTAGTGGCTTGATTATTCGTTTAAAAAGCACTATGTTTGGTTGTGTAATTATTCACCATAATAGTAAAAAAAAACCTTGAGGGAACTGAGTTCTTCAAAAGAGAATGATACATTCGCCCTCAAAAAGAGAATGATACATTCGCAAAACATTTTAAAACGAGTATGAACAACTAAAAAAATCAATATGATAAATATGGTGAGATTAATAAAATAAGATAAAATGTCTTACGCATCTGGGTTCTAAAAACAATTTTTCCAAGTGTTTTTAAATATTTTTATGATAAATTAATTAAAAAGAAATATTTAAAAAGAAACTTCTCAAGAGTGTTTGTTTAATAATATGACGCGGCTAAAAAAGAATTTGTTAACTACTTTTTTATGTTAATTTGTCAGTTATTCTTTTATAGCTAGTAAATAAACTAAATAAAATGTACAATGCGTAAACTAAAAAAGGGACCACCCGAATAAATTATGATTTAATTATCTTATCTTCAAGTTCCGGGACTTAATCTTAATGCCTTTTGGAGGTGACCTCAAATATGCTAATTAAGTAGTGCAGACGATATTTTAAGTTACGAAATGCATTTTTTCTGAATAAACATGTCTTTCTTTTGATGAATTCGGATTTCTGACCCTAAGGGAGTAGCCGCAATCTGGGAAAAATGGTCTCAATAGTTTGGTCACGTGAGCGCTCCAAAGTTCGGGTCCTTAATGTTAATTTTACTTTTTGGGTATTTCTCTATATTTCGTTACATTAGGTGAATTTTAATATTTTATAAGGTTTACTATTTTTTGTATCATTTTAAAGAATGTAACTTTACATGGCAAAATTTGAGCCTAATCGGGGGAATAATTCCTAAGAAATTAAATTCCTGAAAAAATATGATACTTAAATTTTGGTTTCTCTGGAACAGTTCTACTGATTTTGCTTAAATTTTGCGTTTTGTGATGCAACATTACATTCTTTAAATGATACAAATAATTGTATACCTTATAATTCAAAATTTTTCAACCATTCAATACTTCACTCTACGATTGTTAAATAAAATAATAAAAATTAGTAAATATTTATTAAAAGCTATTTTTTACATGAAATTATCTTTGGATGAATAGATTTCATGAAATGTTTTTCGATTCGTTTTAAATGTTCTAGAGTATACCCAAAAATGACCAAACTATTGGGATCAAACTATGGGGATCATATTTCCCAGATTGTGGGTACCCGCGATATATTGAAGGTCAGAAATCCGAATCCATGGATTCGTAATTTAAAATATCATGTGCATTTATTAATTAGCATATTTGAAGTAACACCCTCGAACTATTTCGATTTAGTACTAGAACGGGAAAATTCGATCATTACATCAAAAGTTATTCAGAGTGGTCCGTTTTTTTCTGTATACTTAATGTGTTAATATTATCACATTGAAATGAAGTACTAATCATCAAGATCTGAGTACAAAATATTATAGTTCTTTCAAAGATATTCTTTATTTTTAAACATTTTCCTAATAGTAAGAAGAAGTTATGAATTAAAAATTATAAGTAGTTTGCAAACTAAAATAATATTTTCAGTTTTATAAATTATAATTTCGTTAACATGTCTCGCTTTATTCCTCATAAATTAAGCTCACATTTGCATAAATTAAGCTCACTCGTGAAGCTCACATTTGAAGAATCCAAGCCATTTAAAGTGTTATTTTATCTAAAGTTTTAAATTAAAGATAACTTTTTAGAAACTAATTAAGCATAACTTTGAAATAACTTCTAAATAGGTGACTATATTTTTCATCAGAGAAGTAAGCAAGTTTTTAAGTGGATGTTTAGACAAGGTGATTTTGAAGTTGAAATTGAAATAAAAAAAATGCGAAATTCTGGAAAAACTAAGCTATTTTAATTCCTTTTGAATATATATTTGAATTATTATTATGAACTTAAGGCAAATTCAATTAGGACTCTATTATGCAACAATAATACAAATTTATTTTTAAAATAACAGTTAGTATCATTTGTTTAATAAGTGTTGTGAGTAAATAAATATAAATCGAAGTAATGTTATTGTATATTTTTAAAATTTTTTTTATAAACGGTTTAACAGGCTTACCTAAAATAACGTAAACAAAGGAATTTATGTAAATACGTAAATAAATTTACGCAAATAAAATCACAGGATATTTATGTTGCTTTTTTATAGCATCATTTAAAAAAAAGCATCAGCATCCTTCCAAAACTGGGCTAAAATGCCTAAGTCAGCATTTCCCAAATTTTTTCCGGGACTGAACCCAAAATTATCGACTTGATTTTGATGGAACTGTGATTTTGTAAATAAAGTACATTGCCAATTTTAAAATTACGCAAAATAGTCATTAAATCATAACCAATCAGTTTGAAAATATTTAATATGAAGAATTAAATGAAATTTTTCATCCTTTTATTAACAGACTTAAAAATAGGGGTTAAGTGTGACAGTTGAATTCACTGGTCTGATAGAAGCAACTAGTCTAATAACGAATTTGTTTTTGGTGTAATGCATAAAGTGAAAAATAGTTGACATTAAAACACAATGAAAATAGCCCAATAGCAATTAATTGCAGTCATTAAAACTTAACCAATCATTTTGAAAGTAGTTAATATTAGGAATTCAATAAAATTTTTCTAAAAAAAAAATTTATTTAAAATTAACGAAAAAATTGAAAAAATATTCACGTATTTAAAAACAAAATTAATGGGAGTGTGGTACTAATTGGTTTAGGAGAAACGTAAAAAAATCGCCTTATTATTAACGCCAATGACGCTTAATTAATTTAGGTAACATAGGCATATTGAAATAAAAGAAATAAGTTACGTACTAGGAAGCAAAAGCAGTGGAGTAAAGATATTTATTTGCCTAAAAGAAATCATCATACTATCATTGATGACAATGATGCTCAGTTAATGCTGGTAATGCGTACTAATTGAAATTAAAAATAGTAATTTATGTACTAAAAAGCAATAATAATGGAGAAAAGAAGTTAAGTGTTCGGCTGCTCAACTGGCTGTTCAACGACGAACAGCCGACTAAATTTTAGGTTTACGACTACTAATGTTCAACTCCGTAGCCTTGATATTTTGAATCCAATCCAGAAGGCAAGGAAATTCCTGAATTAAGTACTGGGAGAAATTTGCCTTCGTTGAGGATTTTTTGATGGAACTAACCAGCATTTGCTTTACATGGAGAGGAAAACCACGGAAACCTCCCATGGTTAGGCTGATGGCAAGGAGACTATGATCTACTACATAGGTTAGAGTCCCCTTGCCATCTACTACAGAGGATATTTTATGGCAGCACTGTGTTCGGCACGAGCCGGGTGCGAAATTCGTATCCAGCAGCCCATCGCTGGGATTCGACCCAGGTTCACCTCATTGGAAAGTTTGGAGAAAAGGCTAAATGGGAAATTCATTTAGGAAAACCGTAGAAAATTGCCAACAACAGATGACGCTTAATCGATATGTACAGTGTAGAGAACGAAGGAAAAAGTTGACCACCCTGAATAACTTCTGATCTATTGATCGGATCTTCAAGATCAAAGACTCAATATTAATGGTTCAAGGTTGTGACCTCAAATAGGACAATTATTAAGAGTTGACGAGTTTTTAAGCTACGAAATCAGACATAAAAGCGTACTACCTTCCTGACCCCCAAAATATAGAGGGTTAGCCGCAATCTGGGAAAAGTTGCTTGGCCTTAGCTTGTTCAGGAGAGAACTCCAAAGTTTAGACCCCGTGTTGTTAATTTTACTTTTTGCGTATTCTCGAGAACTTCTTAAGCAAATTGAAAATTTTTTGCATACAATTATAAAACATGTTCTTCCAAATATAACTCAATGAAAAACAGAGTAAGCATCTATTATTTTCAGTATTTTATTTAGTGATAGTCGAAAAATGTTTGAATTGTAAGGTATATAATTTTAAACATTATTTTAAAGTATTTAATTTTTTGTAAGGTATATAATTTTATACATTATTTTAAAGTATTTAATTTTATATGGTAAAATACAAAATTTGAGATAAAATGGTAAATGGTAGGTGTAAGTTTGACTATCTTTCGATGTTTACAGTTCTATCTAGATCTATTTGTTCTATCTAGTCACTAAGTGGGCCGTCAGCTATAGAATCATGCCAAAAGTGATGATAAATACATTTTATCTTTATTCTATTGAGATAAACTTCAAAAAGCGAGTTTTGCTTACTTCAATAACGTAACGCCACCAAAAAGGGCAACAAATATTTTTCAATAAAAAAATTGAACTTATTTCAGCTATATTAATAGAAAAAAGAAGTGGAAGAACTAGGTAAAGGACAATTTCAGAACGGAAAAAAGTTTTATTCGAACTATTTTATTACCAATATATTAGAAGGCAAGACTAATAATTCTTTGCTTACTTTTATTTACGACTACCTAATTTGAAGCAAAAATTACCTTTTTAAACAGCAGATGCTGAACTTATCGTTCTTAGTCATGAAAAGTGCCAGAAGTGTTGCGTTGCCTTGTGCGCACCTTGTGTCCTTAGTCACGGAGGCGAGCACCACACCACACTGCCACAGATACCCGTTCGTATTGTAGGACACAAAGCAAAAATTAAAAGCTAAAAATAAATATGGATTAGTTATGTTAAAATTAAAGTGATGGCAAAAACAGTTCTGTTACATTAAACATACTCATATTGATTCAACCACTTTATGTTATTTATTCTGATTCATTAATCTCTCTAAAAATATCACTTGCCTGCTTTTTCTATAGAGCTCTTGAATTGCATCGGTATATGCCTTTCACTGTTGAGCATGATTTCGTAGTGTTTCTCAGTACTGATTTATTTATTCTTCAGTTTTTTTATTCATCCCTTGCGAAGAATGGGTATTCAGTTTGTACTAAAAATGCAAAGTTAAACTTTAAGATAAACTTTAGTGATTGATTAGAGCAGCCTCAGTACTAGTTAAATTATATTTTATAATCGTCGTTGAACAGCCGACCGGCTGAATTCAAACTCCCTTTCTCACGAACACCAGTCCATAGCCCTACCAAACAATCTATCTCTGCCAAATTATTAGTGTATATTTTAACTGCCATTGAACAACCCACCCAATTTCGAGTTTACGACTACTAATGTTCAACTCCGCAGTCTTGTATTTTAGAGCCCAATTCAGAAGACAAGTGAATTCCTGTGTCAAGTTTTAGAAGAAATTTGTCTTCGTGGAGGACTTTTTGGTGGAATTAACCCGCATTTGCATTTCATGGCGAGAGAAAAGCCACGAAAACCTCCCATGGTCAGCCGGATGGTAAGGGGACTCTAACCCATGATCGGTCTACCACTGAGCACTGTGGTTGGTGTGATTCGGGTGCGGAATTCGCATCGACCAGCCCTTCGCTGAGTTACGAACCCAGTTCACCTCATTCGAAGGCGGACGATCTATCTTCTGAGCCATCACGGCTATCACCCACAGTTTCAAAAAAAAAAAAAAAAAAGCCAAAGGATATTTTGTAAATTTGTTAAACAAAGTAAAATGTTTATAATTCAGTGCATAATTAATTGTCAGCGAGTAGAAAAATAATACATTTTGAAAATAATTGTAATGGTATGATTTCCGTGAATCATAATTAAAAACCCTAAAAGTCTTCTTCACTAGACAGTTTAAATTTTCAGTACTATTGCCAATGAGCAAAGCATTAGAAACAGTGCGTCTGACAGAATGGATTTAACATTAAAATCAGTCGCACCAAACTTGAAATTAATTTACTCGTGGAGCAGACATTTAATCAAACAACTTGTCTGTTAGGTGAATACAATTGAATGGAAATCTATTAATCATCAATTTATGTTAGTGACAGCACTAATTATGCAAGTAAACATGAAGCATTTCGAAAATTAGAAAAACTGCGAAGTTAAATTTGTAATCAGAAAATGTATTTAGATCGTTTACATAATCAAATATATCAAAGGAATTCATCTAATTAATTTCAAAACAAATTTTAAAAGAAAATCAGGAAAATACGATTACTCTTTATTTGAAATCTGAGTTTTAAGATTTTTTAAATTGCGTGCAATTGAACAATTAAAATGATTTAATTTGTAAAAATAAGGAATATTTCAGTTAAGAAAAACGGTTGCGTATAGCTTTTTCACGACGAGTTGCACGGAAAAAAATAATTCTACTAAAACTACCGTACTGTATAGGTAGAAACATTTCTGTTAAAAGGAGAACAGAATTCTGGTAATCAAATCAAAATATTCGGTATTTAAACCATTTATCTGTTAACGGTTTCCGTTCATACAGTAACGGTTTTACGGACATTCTGGTTTTCAAAATTATAGTTCTTATTACCACATAATCAGTAAAAATACAAAACTGCGAAGTGAATTTAACTGAAAAAAAATGGTTTTTTTACCGGGCTCTAAGGTATCACTAATTAAATTAGTAAATATAAGCTAAGACCTGTAATAAACAAATAAATCCGTTTCCATAAAAAGTAAATGAAAACTACACAGAGAAAAAAAATTGCAAAAATTACAGTACTGTAAATTAAGGTAGAAGAATTTCTACTGGTGTAAACTATAAATTTCGTAAATCCACATTTCTGCGATCAGGTAATTGAATATTAATATAGGATAATTTCCTAAAGTACTTTTTTTAATCATATCTTCATCTGATGTTTTTAAACATAAATAAAACTTTTTTTTTCGCGAAAATACAACACAAAAAGAAATTTAGAATAACTAATTATTCCGAGTATTTACAAACAAACTCGGGGCGTCAAAAAAAAAAGAAATAGTCATGTCAATGCTATGACGTCAGAAGAGGAACTCAAGACTTCAGCTAAGGTTTGTTTATTTTTTTAGGATAGATGGTGAATAGGTAATTACGGTAAATTTCTGAATTTTTAAATTTCTCTTTATCTATGCATTTAAAAACATTAAGATAGACTAAACATTGTCAAAAATTGACTTTGCATGATTTAATTTAAATCTTTTTTAAATGTGAAGTCCGACACAAAGAAGCGTATTTATGACAGATATGACAGTTTAGCATAACTTTTAAAATTCAGTTCCTTGCATGTAATGTGTCATTATTATTTAAAGAAATTAATAAGAAATTATCAGCGAAACATTCTTTATCGACAGATAGAAGCAGAATTTTGAAGAGAAATTTCTCTAAAATGTATGGAGAGTGATCGATAAATCAAAGCTGTTTTCCCAGTTCAGATGTCTAGCCAAGCTGCCATATGAAACTTTGGTCCTTTTAACTTAGTGTGAAATGAAATGTGGAAAGGGGGGTTGCGTCAATCTGAAGATTCAGAAGTTAACAAATTGGAATTTGAGACATACGAAAATGTTACTTTTACTAATGGAAAATATTTGTTACATTTTGTTTTCTCGTTTCGCTTCTCAGAAAGAAGATATTTTTGCAGAGCATTTAAAAGTGGCAGTTCAATAAATATGAGGATAGCATTTTGGATGATAAGTTTGATACAAGTTAAGTTTGTTACAATATTTATTTAATTGTAATCAAACATTTATTTGTGACAGATGAATCTGCAAATACATGGAAATCAGGTCCCACAGTGGACTGATAGTAAAGACACGATTCACAATAGAACACTGAAGTATCACAGGTTGCGGTCAGTAAGAGGGTGGGGCACTTTGATCAACCTGCGTAGGGACCGAGGGTGTGTAGTATCGGTCCTCGCCAAACTGTTCTACCGTAAAGTGCTCGATTGTACGCTCAGGTCTTCGAGCTACCAAAGTAGGGGAGCCATCCCTTTTGCAGGTGATCTAAATTGTGATGGCATGTCTTCGGATCATCTCGTGGGCTGCTTCCCAGACCGTCGCCAATAGCTCATTGAGCAGCTCTAGTGCGACGTAAATAAAGTACCAACCTACTTACATAGAAATCAGATTAATCTGATGACCGGTCTGTGCATTGTCATTTGACTGATAAATCACTTGACTATAATTCGATTTTTTCACATAACGATCAAGATTTCGTTGGTTGTTATCGTCATAAAATTAATAAAAATTATAAAGATATTAGTCACCTTCTTATTATTTCATAATTCCAAGTTTAGAGGTCGTTAACTGTAATTATGAACTGTAATACTTACAGACAATCCTCTCTGATGTCATCACATCGCGCCTCTGTCATACTTTTATTTACTTCTGTACGATTATATTTGTAGCATGCATCATAATTCTTTAAGATTTACTGTTCTGAAATTGAGTTCTTATGCTTCCCTTCAAACGAAATTGTTGAATCATAAATGAATCAATGCTGATTCATAAAATTTTCTAATCAGCACCAAATCTTTTATTTTGAACTTAAGATGTATAATACGTAAAAGGTATTTCTGTCTTATATTTATTTGCTGTTTTTTATTTAGTCCTTTATGTAATAAATTCTACTATAAACATAGAAAATTAAAAAAAATCAACATTAATAATGCTTTTAACAATTTACCTTTTAGTTTAAAAGAAGCAACGGTACATGTCACATAAATATATAATTTATTTAACATGGAAAAAGAATATAAGAACAATAAAAATGGTGAGTAATTAAAATAGTTAATATAAATCGTAATCTACTTAGCAAAATATTTTTTCATCTTCGTAAGCAATTGACATTCCTAACGAATCAGCGTCGAAGCATTTTATAGAACTAAAATAAAACAAAACCCCAAACGATTATAAGGAAATTCATAAATTCAATTCCGAATCGCAACGCACGAGTACGCCCTCTAGCAGATAAATTATTTTCAGTCTTTATTTATTAAGTTTTAATTTAGTTCTATCAGAATAATTAGCAGAATAGAACGCCAATTTTTAGCAGTAAGTAGAAAACGACCCAGAACATTGATAAATCTTTCTGAAACAGAACGCTCCCAACATTTGAAGAACAATTTCTTAATAGTTTTTACCTTTTTATATTATCAACAACATAACTTTCGATTTCGTGATCGCAAAAAAATTTTTTTTGGTCTTCAATTCATTATAAATTGAAGTGAAGTCAACGTTGCTTACTTCATTCTAATGAATAACTGTATAAACGCAGTGCTATAAGCGAAAGCAGGCCGCACTTTTCTATACTCATACTCATACTGATTTCAGAGCGTGCAGAACTGTAATAGGTATAGAACATTCTTCTTCTTTATAGAATAGTATATATTTTTGTATCTATACAACAGTAAAGAATCATCCGATTTACTTGAAATAGTATCATTTGCGTTGATTATTAATAAATTTTTATCGTTTTCTTGGTAAGTATTTTTCAATTTTGAATGATAAATTTCAATTAGCATTCAGCTATTCTGTTTTTAATTTACATATTGAAATTCATATCGAGATCTTGCAATTATAAAATTTTACTGTGTGGTACGTCATCTTAAAGTAATGAAGGGATATTCTATGTATATATTATTTGAGAATAAAGTTTTCAAACGAAGAACATATCATTTTGGAATTCTCCGGATTTATAAATCAGGTAAGTGTTATGATTTTTATAATAAAAAATGTACTTGTAAATTTTTTTTCTAATTTGATAATAGTTGTCTATAGAATGGTTTTCTACGTCTGATAACGTCTGACTTTAATACTAGAAAAAAGAAACAATATGAAAGTTTTTATTTCAATATGAAGAATTTTTAGAATCGTTTTCTGTATCGTAAGCATTCTTTAATTTACGTTTCTTAGTTTATAAATAATGATTTTATTGAAAAATATAACAGGGTGACATGTATATAATAATTTTATATATTTATTATTCTGAAGATACAATTTTATTTCTTTAAATGTATTATAACCAAGAGAATAGTTTTTATTTACAACCTACTGAAAAGCGTTAATTTCTATTTTCGAAAATATTCATGCAGCTCGAAATTCCTTTTACAAAGTACGGGAATTGGAAGCCACCATCAGCCCGCAGGACTTAATATAAAGTTTAACCTGCCAATTTCCTGTCAGCAGTAAAAGCTAATTAATGTTTATGAAGAAGCTAATAAAGTTGGGTGCCGTGAATTTTCTCCACGAAGAATATTTTAGTTAATGTCATACAACAAGCTTTAGAAAGTTTGTGATACTATTTGCGAATTCGGTAACATGACGCCAATAACTGAACTTTTAGTGGCAAAAATGCTATGAAAGAAATTTTAATTCATTCTTTAATTATTCTGGTTTTTTCCCCAATACATTGAGATTTGTTTCAAAATATTAGGGTATATTCCAATATTAATCATACAAGTTTTTGTTAGTTTATTTTGATTCATCTATTTACTTTTTTAATTATAATTAAATTTGAACATTTATAAATCAAAAAAATGAAACTCAAGCAGAATGTGATGCCACAATAGGCATTGCATATTTTCTAGCTTTTAAAATGCCCTTAATTACTTAAACTTATTTTTCTAATCAGAATCGAATTATATTTAGATTAAATCAATTAGTTAATTTTTATTTAAAGTGAACATAAAATATTTTATTCTTTTCTTATAGGTCCAATGCAACGGCTAACTTTTTATTTCAATAGTAATGTAGACTCATTAATTCACTGTCTCGCCTAATCGAAAACAAAAATCTATTAATAACACTTCATTCTTTTTTGAAGATAATTTTTACTCCTTATTTTATGAAGATAATTTTTACACGCAGTTAAAAAAAAAGACTCTTAAATAGGTTAAAAAAATATAAAAATAACCTTTTGGAATAACATTTTAGACCATGATAGTATAATGCCCAATACATTACGTCATATACACAAAGATTCAGGTTAGAATCCTAATCATATACTCTAGAACATTTCTATTCAGAAGAGATAAAGGATTAAAAATGATCTAAAAAATAACACTGTATTTTATAATTTTGTCTCTTAAATAAAAGTGATGATTTTTGCCTCTAAATATAGAGAAGAAAACTTAAGTAAATAAATGAGCCAACTGATCAACTGGTCAAAATGAGTCAGTAAAGCTAATGTTTTTATTAAATGCTCAAGCTCAGTAAATATTACTTAACTACTTAACTACAAAATAGTTTAAAAATAATGAAAATAAATCTGCAGAAGAAAAATTTGATTCTTATAAGAAACAATTGCATAAGTAATAAAATATGCTATGACAATATATAATTTCTTATAAGGAAGATAAAGTTGCAGCTATAATAAAATTTGATATAAAACTAAATCTTTCTCATTATAATAGAGAATTCTTTCGATTTAAATAAAATATTTCGTATAAGTTATGAAAATATCTCTGATGCTCAGTATAAACAAAACAAAAGTAATAATGAAAAAACGAAACTCAGATACTTAAAACCACTTAATGATATAGTATATATTAAATCAAGGGATAAATATAACAAAAAGTTTTCAGGTCCTTTCAAAGTAATTAAAAAGCATACTGACGTGACTTATTCAATTCAAATGTTGGATAATTACCATGGAAGAATTTTTAAAATACATATTGATAGATTATTATTAATGAATAAGAGGAAAGAACATTTAAATGTTAACGATGATAATGTCTCTAGGAATAATAATAATAAATCTCATTACATTTTAAGGAATAGAATCATTTAGATGATTTTTTTTAATGTTGTGAATGAAAGGTTCTTCCTGATTTTTTTTAAATCTCTTCTGTGTAAAGGCAGTAACATTTTGTTTATAAGTATACGTAAAGTAATTTTTTTTTATTCATATAAATATCTTTTTAATTCAAGTGTGTCTTGAATACATATTTACTATTTTACATTTCAAGTATGATATTTTTTTTGAGTTTGTGTAAGTGATAATGAAAGCAAAAATAAAATTGTTTTCATTCAGTAAGGAAAGACTTACATTGCAAATTATATTCTGAAACTTAAATAAGTAGCACTTGCAGCAAAAATTTTGGTGTAAAAATATTTTGTGCACTTAAATATCAACTGTATGAATTATTAAATGTTTACACACTACAAATATTTACATGAAAGAAAATTGTTTACACTATGAACTCATTAAAAATATTTTTTTTCTTTCAACTGTAAACCTTGTGCTAACGCAAAGCATTCTAGTATTAGTTATTATATAATGAATACTTATTTTAGTTTAATTTAAAAGATATTTTTATAAAATATAAGACTCATGATTAATACTTGTATTTATATAAAATTTCAACGATATTAACACATTTAGCAAATACTTCTACACTATCAATTTTTTTGATATCTATTTCGTAAATTAATTAAACTATGTCTCAGTGTTGCTGTTGTTTTACATCGAGGCATCCGTGCGGAATGATTTAAGGTGACTTTCGTTACTTAGGCTATAACTTAGAGAATGGCGTAAAAACCATTTATTCAGTTAAATTTACTTCTTAGTTTTGAACTTTTACAAAATGTGTGGTAATATTTCTTAAAACCAGAATTTCCTGTAAGCTGTTATGAACGGAAACTAACGGAAAAATACAGTATATTTCGAATTTTTAACCAGAATAATGATTTTATTTACCAGAAATATGTCTACCATTCAGTACGGTAATTTGACCAGAATTTTTTTCTGCTCGCAGAGAGTTTCTATATTTGATATTTTTCTTTTCACTAATGAAGAGGTGCATAAAAAGTTTTGCAGTTTATGGCGAATCGTGATAGAAGTAATTTTTTTCATTTTTTTCATGACATAGGGTGACCTGGGGTAATTCCTGATCAAAAAATGCAAACATCTATTTTGTGAAAAAACTATTCAAGATAGAATTTTAATATTTTCTGGAAGTTTGAGGCTATATGAGATGAGTCCTATGCTACCTTCTTCTGTTTGAAAATCTAATTAGAATTTAAAAGGTTTTAAACTTTCAGTGATCAGGAATTACCCCGTCTCTTGATCAATTCTGGGGTAAATCCTTATCATTTCTGGAGTAATTACTGATCACTAGTTTTTATAGTAAATGGGCTGTTTAAAAATAACTATACAATGGTAATTAACAAATAAGACATTAAGATCAAACAAATAAACCAAAAAAGATATGTTTAAGCAGCTAATGAAATTGTTTACTTAAAATCAGGAATAAAGATTAACACTTCAGCTCTGGCAGCAGCTCTCACACTGAAATTTTCATTTTCAAACATTAAAAGAAATTCACAATTTTTGCTTTCTAGAAGCTTAGTATTTTTTTTAAGCTTATAATTTCTCACCATATTTATATTAGGTTAATTTATCAACTTAAAAATTATTCTAACAATGTACACACATAAATTTAAGACAGAAGCAAGGTAAGACAAGCTAGAAATGGTGCATATCAGAACACATTTTTCTTGTATACAGTTAAAAACAAATTTTGTGATTATAGTTAAAATATATTTTATAGTTGTTCCACTTAATAAATATGAACTGTTATTTAAGAAAAGACATTTGACTATTTATTAGCTATTTTTTATACTATTTATAAGAAGAAATGACAATGATCAGGAATTACCCCAGTGATCAATAATTACCCCATCTGTAGGGGGCAACATTTGATATAGTTTCGTATAATCAATTATAATGTTTACAGTAGATGTGAAATAATTAAGCTAAAGCTAACACTATTTTTATATCAAAGAAAAAGAAAGTAACTCAAAATATTTAGTATTAAGAGAAGGAGGGGGATCTTTGCAGAAATGTGCACATTTTGAAACCCATCTTTGAAATGGAAAATACAGAAAGCATTTTAAAAGATACTTATTTTGTTAGATTAAACAAAAAAACTGTTAAGTAAATGTAGTTATACGTTAGTAAAGTGTACAAGCATTCTTGTCCATGTCTCAAATTTAAAAAAAAATATTATTTTTTTAAATAAAACCTTGGTGATCATTATTTTCCCCAGAAACAGAGTGATCGTGAATTACCCCGGGTCACCCTACCTTGAAACAAATACACCCAAAATTTCTAACGGCGTAGTTTGCTTTTCAAAATAATACTGCTTTCTTTGCTAGGGTAAAATTTTATAATAAAAATTTTATCCTTAATTATAAATTAATAACGAAAGGAACTTTTCAAACAAGATTTTTCATAAATTAGTTCTTTAATTCTATATAAATCACGATGCAGTTTTTAAAAAATTAAAATGTATTCTTCTGTACACTTGCACATTTTTTCGTTGGATAATTAATTCTGATATCTTTTTAAGTAGGGGAGAGAATTTAATTGGGTCTTTTATTTCTGCAAGTTTTCGCATTTCATGAGCCCATTATCTTTTTAATTTATGGAACAAATTCTACAGATATCATGAATGCTGCCCCAATGTTCTTTTTTTTAAAAGCAAAATAGAAAAAAAAACGATCTTAAAAAGCTTTGCTCGGAGTTTAACAAGGTATCTGATAATAAAGTGCTTAGTCGCGAGTGAAATAATGTTTAACCTAGGAAAATATTTGAGGTCCTAGGATAAGAATTTTAATTAGAAAAAAAGAATGTATATACGGGAAAACTTAAGGAGTTTTTTAATAAATGCTTAGATTATATTCAAGAGTAAAATTCAAACGAATAGTATTCCTTTAAATGAAAAAAAAATCATTTTATTTTTTAAAATGCATTTGCTTAAAAATTTATTAATTCCACAGGTTTAAACATGAGAACTTATGAACGCTATTTTAATGCCTATAAGAATGTTTAAAACAAATTTTTATCTCTAAAATTTTGGAACCATTTCTTTTTTTTCCAATACTTTTTTTTTCCTCATTTAAATAGTAATATAGATGCAGCATTAAAAAGTCCTTGCAAAATTTATACTCCTATATTTCAAAAATGTAAAAAAATAATTATCTTTTATGTATCTAGCAATTCCTTAAATATTGTTTTACTTAAAATCTAGATACCTTTATTTAACATGAACAGAACTTTTTGAGTTTAATTAAAATTTATAAAGGTGTTTCAATGTGTTTTTTTAATTTCATTTCCTGTAATGTAAATAAAAATTCCACGATGAAGATTATTAAAATAAGATTAAATTATTTTTAAGTAAAGGCAAACAAAGGACGAGGAAATAACTGAATTTTCTATAAAAATTGCCATTCCATTATTTTAAATTTTTCCGTAACTACTAAAGATTATAAAAATCGTTATTTTATTTCATTCGATAAATTAATTCCATACCTTTTCTGTAGCATTTAGTTACGAAATTGCATGATATTATTCATTTTAAATTAGCTGCATACTCATTTTTAGTGCTGAGTTGAAAAAAAAATCAAAAATTCATATCTTGAAGAGGAAAAATAGTTGATGTTTTTTTTTAAAAGACAGAATGCTATATAAAGATAATAATAATTAGGTTGAAAATAATAGCTAAAATAAAAATGAATTGAAATTTTCTAAAAAGTTGACTTAATTTTTAAAAAGAGGCTAAGAAATCATGAAAGTGACTCAAAAGTTATTTCTTCTATAAACAAATAAAATGAAATTAGGATACATTGTCATTAGTATGTAAATTATAAAACTTTGTTAATTAAAGTTTTTTTTCTTTCCCAATACTGAAACTTTAAAAGCACGTGACTTTGTAAAATCTTCACAAAAGGGCGGAGCAAAAAATGGATGAAAAATAATTTTTCCTTCATCATTGAAGTCATTATATGAGCCATGGATGGAACATAATTTCTGCCTAAATTAAGAGTTCGTAACAAATCTCATAATAATTTGTAAGAATAAATCGAGTAAATTCTTAGCTGTCCGCGCTTTAATTGACATAAGAAGTAACCACTTCATATTCTTATATAGATTAGATTCTTCAATTAAATTGCTTAATTTCTTTAATTAGATTAGTTAGATTCTTCAATTAGATTAGTTAAATTCTTCATTAGATTAGTTAGATTCTTAAATTAGATAAGTTGGTTAGATTCTTAACGATAGATTGCTGCATGTCATTTAAATACGCGCGAGGGAGGGCAAAAAAGCGAAAGCGTAGTTGGAAAATTATTTTTCGGAAAGTTTCAAGATAAATTCTAAAAACCATAAAAGCACTCACCAAACTAAAATTTTCCTTTTTGACGATTTGCATTTCATTAATTTTTAGAATTATTTCGTCATAAAATCATCTGATTTGTGACAAAACGCGAACTCTCAAATATATGACGAAAATGTTTCCTCAACTGTAATACCGTCTGGGAGATTGTTAACTAGAATGACGAAACTAGTATGAGGACTAAATAAAGTTAAATAAAAAATATAGTGACGAAGATGTCTTGTCCTTGACGAAGGTCATCATCTGATTGATCTGAAAAGAGCTGGTCTCGTCCCAGGAAAATCCTTCGTTCGTATCCTGCTTCGGCATGGTTTTAATTGATCTCTCCGATCCTTTGTTGGGGTGACATTGATACAACCACATGCTTTCTACGGTAAATTGATCATAAGAAAAGTTCGGAACATTGAGCTCTGCAATTCTTTTCTGGGGAAAAAAATTTGAAAGACGCAATATTTCTTTAAATTTGATGAAATTCGGTTCATCGAAGAAGTGACGATAATTATTTCGTCACTTTTGACAAAATATTCGCTCAGAGCATATACCAGAAAATGGTTTCGTTGAAAATGAAGAAAGTTTCGTGAAATTTGAGTTTCCATTTGTTACAGTAAGGTTTTATTGTGAAGAAATATGCTAGAACTGCGGACTCGAAAAATGAAGCTCAGGCGCCTAATGAAACAGAATGGTTGACAATGAGCAGAAGTATTGTAAAAATAGGCAAAATTGATTTCAAAATTTTATATTAAAAAAAATATTTAATGTTTTCACCGATTCTGAGAATAACAGGCTTAATTGTCCCCTCCCACTCATATTCTAAATTTTGCGATCCTTATAAACTGTTCTGTAGTTAACAAAACGAGTAACAAATTTTCCTATTTGTAATTATTTTTAAAAATGCAACTTTAATTTTAAAAATTAAATCCAACTTATTTTCAAATAACCAGTTAAAAATTTAACTCTAGGATATGCTTTTAAAAATGTATTTATGTATGTAAATTATCTTGTTAAAAAAATCATGGAAAAAACGTCTACGTCAAACATTAATATGAAACAAAGGACGAAGATTTGATAAGCAATAGGATAATAAAAATGAAAATTGACGACAGATGTTTTTCAACAAAAAAAAAAAAATCTCTATAACAAAAGAAGATTACAGAGAAATAATATAAAAGAATTAGTGCATAATTTTGATCAAATACAAGTAGGTAAATAGGATTGAACGTAAAAAAGAAACTTATTTAAGTGATTTGCATAAATGTTTAACTTATTATTAACTTTTTGTTGGCAAATATTGAAAGACTGATTACGGCTATTTTCTCTTAAATTTTTAGGCAGAAGTATAGAAAGACAACGAGTGAGTGGGTTAATGAAAGAGTATATAAAATGAAATTAAACAATGACTTTTTAAAGAAATTCCTAGGTATTACAGATTTTTTTCTTTCTCAAAATATGGTTTTTTGGCTACCACTTCATTTGAGAAAAAACTCATTTCTAAATCAACTGTACCTGTTAAGGACTGGTAAGCTGATATCTGAATAAACATTAAAAACATATAAGTTAATTTACTATTTTGCATTTATACTTCATTAAATTTCCATTTTTACTTTGTAAATAATGTATATTGAGTAATTAATGCATTTTCATAAAAACTGTGATAGTTTTTGCAGTTAATTTCGAATTGCTTTGCTGTTAAAAATCATTTCATTCACTCCTTAGATACATATGTACTGTGCGTCAAAAAAAAGAAGAAAAAAAAGAAAAACGAACCACCCTGAATAACTTCTGATCTAATGATTAGATTATCTCATTCTAGGATTCAATCTTAATGGCAGGAAGCGGTGACTTCGAATATGCTAATTAATTAGTGCAGTCGATATTTAAGTTACGAAATCAGACAGAAAAACGTATTTTCTCTGAAAAAATGTACCTATTTTTTTTAACGGATTCGGATTTCTGACCCCCCTCCCGAATACAGGGGGACCCCTTATTGTTAATTTTACTTTTTGCTTATTTCGCCATGTCTCGAGAATTTGAAGCAAATGGAAAATATTTTGCGCTAAGTTATAAAATTCGTTTACCCAAAGATAATTACACTCAAAATATATATTTCAGAAAGTTTTTATTATTTTTTATTATTTAATTCAATAATAGCCGAAAAAAATTTTGAATTGTAAGGGATACAAGAATTTTCATTACTTTAAAGTATCTAATTATGCATAGCAAAGTACAATCGGTTGAATAGTTTCCGAGAAATCAAATTTTAACTATATAACTTTTTTAAAATTCGATTTCTCTGGAACTATTGAACCGATTTCGCACAAATTTTGTATTTTGCTATGAAAAATTAAATACTTTAAAATGATGCAAAAAACTGTGCACATTATAATTGAAAATTCTTTCAACCATTATTAAATAAAATAATAAGAAAATAATAAATATTTACTGAAATTTAATTTTTGTGTAAAATTATCTTTGGGTAAATTAATTTTATAACTGAGTGCAAAAATTTTTCGATTTGCTTAAATGAATGAGAATGATTCGAATCAAAGAAAACCTAAAGAAATCAAAATCGAATGTAGCGGAAATGAATTAAATCAAAATAAATAAAGTCGATAAAACTTATTTTTCAAAAGCCATTAAAGTTTTTATGCTTAAAAATTACAGTTTTGTGCTATTATTCAGTTACATTTATGACATTTCTCTATAGATAAGCAACATTTTGATATAGCTTTATAAATAAGTTGCAATTTATGCACTTTTTTGCACTGAACTGCACGTGATCTAATTCGGTGAGGCGAGAGTCGATAGCAATAAAACTCTAGACGTTGGAGGAGTTATAAATGTTCCAAGCAATAAAAAATACAATTTTTGTTCTTCAGAATATTTATACTTCTGACAATGCTACATAGAAAAGTAAATAAATGTCTCTGATGTATTTAGTTACGCTTCAACCAATGAAATCAATAGTAATTCTATCGTATTAACAGTTTCAAAGTTGGATGAGTAAAATACATAAGTGAAAAATTATATTTTCATTCCTTGAAACTCTTATAACTTTTTAGCCATTTACTCTATCATAGTGGTTTTGATTTGATTAAATTCATCAGAAAAAATACATGGAATCCAATACTGCAATTGTCAATGTTACAGTACCAAATGTTTAAATAGGTACAAATACAAAAGTGTAGTTTTTATGCATAAAACTTTAATAACTTTTGAACTATCATTCTTATTCCATTTATTTAGTCGAATTCAATTCAGCGCAACAAATATACATTAAATAATAGCTAACTTGCATAAATAAAAAGTTAAACGTGGGAATAGGTATAATCAGAGATTGTAATATTTTAATCTCGTTATACTTATTGAACTTCCAATAGCTTCCTAACTGTTATTCCTATCAGCTTGATTTTGTTGTGATTAGATTCCGAGTGAAAATTGCATGAGACAAAAATACTTTACTTGTTTGCAAGGTGTGTAAATTAGGAAATGATAAATTAAGTAATGAGAAAGATTAATTGATTTTTACTCTAATAGAAATACAATTCCAGATTTCCTTCTTTGAAATAGTTCCCTTGAAAAACCACAGAGCGTCGGTGACGGCTCATCCCTCTTAATTACAGTGTTGAAATTTGAAAATTGGATAAGTCTTTTCAGATCCATTAAAATATTTTAATTGTGTTTCCACTTCCCAAAATGGCGTTCATTGAGATAAATTTTTAAAATCGGGGAGAGGAAAAGCTAAAAGCACATTTATTGACATTACTGTGGGTTTGATGTTCAGTCTCATGGTCATGATCCATTTCGTAGTTAAAAATCAACTCATTTTTTGAAATCGGAGTAAAGGTAGTGTGATAAAAGTTCTTACGTACTTCGATCATTCTAAAAGTCAATCAACGATCTGAAAGCCCATGAATCCAGATTCTGTCAACATTATTATCGATTTTTTCAGTTGAAGTTCTTCCACTGCATGATTTGCCTTTCAACGACACTCTTCAACCTGAAAATGGTTTAAGCCTCTGAAAAATTTATACTATTGCTGGAAACCCAGTCTACATAGCCCTGATGGAGCTCTGCATTTAATTTAGTTGCGCAAGTCTGAAGCAAAATCTGATAGCTCATCACCTGAAGCAAAATCTGATAGCACGTTATCTAAAGCAAAATCTGATAGCTCATCGTCGGAAACAAAACGTGATGGCACACACTCTAAGACAAAACCAGCTAGCACACCGTCTGAAACAAAATATGATAGTAGAAGCAAAATTTGATAGACCACGGTCTAAAGCAAAATTTTATAGCACACTTTCTGAAGCAAAATCTGATGTCACACCGTTGCTCCATATTCATTTTTAGAATGCTTCACAAGAACTGATTTCACAAGAAAGATGACTTCTGACAACCACATTAATTTAGCATACTTATACTTAAACTGATCATACTAATGTATAAGTGTAAGTATATACTTATGTGTAGGCTTAAGTCTCTGGGTTCACGTACCACCTTTGTAAGTTTAAGGATCCATCGTAGAACGTTATCGCCATATGGAGCACTACGTTGCCAATCTCTTTACTTACTAATTTACACACCTCGTATATAACGAAGTTTAACTTCCTTCCCTTTTTGACCTCCTCTTCTTCTTAATAAATTCAAGATGGTGCCTAAAGCTCACTACAGGGGTGGAAACAAGCTCCAGGTATTCATGTTGGGCCCAAATTCAACCTTTACCAACAATTTCCAGTCTTGTCCCCAATTTTTTGCTTATTCAACTACTTTGAAATTGGCCTATTTGTGTTTTATAAATCAGGGGTGCCAACTGCTACATTTTTTGCAAAATATTTTATAGAGAGGTAAACAATTAAAAAGTAAAGCTTTCAAAATATTTGGTAATTTTGCCAATATCTTATAAGCCTCACCAAGAGAGACCTGGAACAAAGTGGAGCATGTAGACTATTGAATCATTTACATGTAGTGGTACTAAAAATTACTTTAAATCAAATTTACGAAACAAAGAATCATACATTGAAACAAAAGAAATAGCTACCAATAGAAGAATTTTACCCCTAAAGGGTAGGAAGTTAGTAGTGTCCTGTACGATATAGATTATAATTAACTAGAAAGTTCCTCCTCAGTTCCCCTACCTCTGAAATTTATTACATCAAAAGTAAAAGTTGCTCAATTAAAATATTTGCAACATTTTTATCACATTAACATGCTTTTGGTTCTACCGAGATCAAATTTAAACATAATTAGAATGATTTTAAACCTAATTACACTTCTTATGATAGTAGTTTCACAGAACGATGTTTGCTAAAATGCACTAAAGACCCAACGAATTTAATTAACTAATTCATGGAAAATCAGAAAGTTAAAATTCCTGATATCCTAAATTAAGCCTTTAAAGGAGCATAACTACTGCATGCAATTAATATCGAAAGTAATTTTCAAACTTATTCTGAATTTTAAGGCAATAGTTTCTTTGGTAATTACATTTAGGTTTGTAAAATGTTGAACATTATGTTACATTAACGTAGCCATTGCATTTCTAAAACATGCAGGGGAATTAAATACTTCATTTCTTCTCTTTCTTACAGATTCACTATCAGCAGTAAATCTGATTAATGTTAATGAAGAAGTTTATTATCTTGGGTACCATAAGGTTCCTCTTCGGTGAATGGAAGGCAGTCACAACGCACGCTACATAAGTTTTATGGTATTTGTTGCTGCAATGGGATATGAGAAGGTAATTTGCATTAATATCAATCAAGGTTCTTAGATTGGTTGAAACGCGGTGTAATTTTGCTGCATATTTATTTCAAAATGTCCATTTGAAATATCTTAAAAGTGTTTTCTCTGTTTTCAAGGGGCGTGTGCTTGTTACCATTAAAATAGATGACGTTAATAGTATTTATGTATACTCCCTTTTTTATAAAATTTGATTTATCTAGTTGCACACGAGGTTCTATCTTCTTGAGGTTAATTTGTTTTTAATTAAACTCTTATTATTATTTAATTTCTTTAATAAATGTTATTTAATTTATTTTTATTTATTCACCTTTTTTTATTGCATATAAAGGAAATCATGATTGAAGATATGGATGTGTTTATATATGAATATAAATATGTCCCTATTATTAATCAGTCCAAAAAAACCACATTAATGATATTATATTCACTTTAAAACTTGTACTTTATGAAAAAATCAGACTTATTATTATTAAGTACGAACTGTAAATTTTAATTAATTAGAAAATCTTAAGATCGGAAAAGCATTGATGGAGAAATACTCAGCGATATTATTAATAAAAGAGGTAATAGTATCAGAATTATTAAATATTATAGGCGAATGCATGTCTTACGAAATCTTACTTTCAGACGATGTTATGAATTTTTATATTAATTTTCTTTTCGCACAGCGATAAGAGGAATATTGTTTTACTAAAAATTTAAAAAACAATAAAGAGTCAGCTATATTTGTTTACTGAAATTTTGTTTCCATATTTAAATTGAATAATATTTAAATTTCATCAAAAATGTTTTAATTGAATAGTAATTATATCTTTACAAATATATTCGGGTGCATTTTTTCCCTTTTAGGGCGCTTTGGGGGGTGTTTAATTAATATTTCATAGTATTTCTGATCGGATATTTAAAATGTACTGCCGGGCATGTAGAAAAAATATGTATGTCCGATCGTAACTTTTACATGCGGGAGAAAGATTTTTGTGACCTACTTGAAAATATCGCATATTTATTTGAAAAAAAAACATGTTTCAAAAATATCTGGACTATAATTATATATGATATTTTATAATGACTGCATTGAATATATATTTTTTTAAGTCCTTATCAGAAAATGAAAAAGAAAGGTCTCATTTTCAGTCGAAAATTTATATCTACAATGAGGCAAAAGCAAAAGGGCAATCAAAATCCTTTAATTCTTTTCTTAGGAAGGTAAGTCTAAACCAAATATTCACCAGAGATTTAAAGAGCAGTTTAAGGATAATTCCTAAAAACGTTTTCAAATTTCATATAACATGAAGCCGGGTTTTGGGGTTTTTCATTGAAAATTTAAATTCCAGCTTAACCATAATTTCTAGCTTAAATTTTAATTCCAATTTTTTTGTTTTTATTAACTCTTTTTCCTATTATTGGTTTTGTTGTTTAAATTTTCCAATTATTAATATTATTAAAGTGATTTTTCTCAGAAATGACAGCAATGAAATGTAATTTGCTATAAAAATTCTTTTACCAGTTATTTTATACCATAAAGTTAAAAGCAGATTCAATACATTTTTCCTCCTTAACATTTTGTGTTAACTGTCTTATTAATAAATCCAATTTTAACGTATTTTACTTCTTATCGGTAGGTTTGTTTTCTGTTTTCATCTTAAACTTACACGATTTTTATCTTAGGATAATTATTTTTTACTTTGAAAGGTCTCTGACAATGTCGTAAAGGGAATGCGTTCTGAAGAGAACCTCTACGTTTTACCATCAGTTTATTACGTTTCTGTAGATATCTATCTATCTATTTATATATATATATATTATTATTTTATGTGGTAAAATTACTTTCCATAAATTATAGTGGAAAAAAAGTGATTACTATTATTTTATTTAAAGGGCTAAATTTAATTTCTTGAATTTATAGATTAAAATAATTACGTACTTTAATCTACGAAAAATTTACTTTTTTGAAATAATAGAAATGATAAAAATAAGCATCTCGTTCGCATATATAATCTAAATTTTCCCCTTTCTGTAATAATAGCAAAAGCTAAATACTTATTTTCTATATTTCGTTCAATCAATTAAATAATAATTATTCTGTTTTTTCAGCTAAATTTACTTTTTTCAAGTTATAACAAGGATATATATATATTTTTTGTGTAGATTTTATTCAATCAATAGAATAATAATTGTTTCTATTAGCTAAATTTACTTATTTTGAAACTATAACAAGAATAAAGCT
This sequence comes from Parasteatoda tepidariorum, assembly GCF_982258835.1. Classification (NCBI taxonomy): domain Eukaryota; kingdom Metazoa; phylum Arthropoda; class Arachnida; order Araneae; family Theridiidae; genus Parasteatoda; species Parasteatoda tepidariorum. The sequence continues at coordinate 21,051,035 of NC_141755.1, read as the reverse complement.
ATTATTTTCGAATATATTTTATAAAATAATTGAAAATTTAAATAAGAATGGCATAATGAATAGTTGAATAGTTAAGAATTTTGTATAAAATAGTTGACTGTTTTGAAATGAAAATCGCAATGTTATTAAAATAGAATTGCACAGCCTTTTGGAATAAAGTAGCACTTCATTGTTTATTCACCTTAGAAAAACGTTGCTACTTCAATAAAAATCAATATTGAATAAGAACGGCTTGTTATTGAAAGAAATTCTTATGCCTTTTTCTAAAATATTCAATATTTTACTTTTTGTAATACAAATGAACCTACAAACTGCTTAAAATACGTCTTTCTTTTACTTATTTCTGTAACACCGGCGTGAAAGGTGCGAAGCACAAGTTTGTATTCTACTACTTTGGTATTCTAGAATATTCTTCAGCGATTCAATTTAATTCTTTGTTATGGTAATTTTTACTTCAAATAAAAGAATATTTGATGAATTGTGTCAGTGCAGCTACAGCGTAGATGTAGAAACTAAAAACTTTTTTTTTCTGTTTTGAATTTTATATCGAAGTATCGATAAATAAAGAAAAGTTAAAATGAAAAGTAACAAGAACCTTGCATTTATCTTTAGTTTTGTGATGGAAATACTTTTTCTTCGTAAGTATAAATTATGAAAATGTTAAAAATATGTGAGGAGAATATTTAGCTACAAAGTTTAATTCCTCCGAGTTTTCAATAAATGTAGTTAAATTTTTATTTAATCTAAAAAAGCAGACGTAGCTGCTTCATTTTAAATTAGGTTTACGCTGTATATATAGTTATTTACAAATGAAAAAAAGCTTACATTTGCATTGAGTTCGCATGATGACAGAAGTTCTTTTTACTATAGTTTCCATGGACACTTTTCTAATTACAAATTTTCATTGAAATTTTGAAAGTACTATTTTCAATTTTTAAGCACTTTAAAATTTTGGGAACGCCTTAATATCGTTTTGAAATTTTTACAATCGCAGCAAAGTGTTAAACTAGAAATAAACTAGAAATCACGCGAAATAATCTTTTTTGAATTTGATTACACGGTTCAATTTGAATGGTGCAATTTAATAATTTATTCCCCCATTGCAACATATTTCAGAAAATGAACTAAAAGTGTTCACTCTTCCAAAGAAGACAGTAAGCACCGACTCCAATATATTCTTTATTTAATCGGTTAAGGTTATATCAAATTTGTCTAATATGGTTCTGAGTATTTTTGGAATGGTTCAACACTTAACCTCTACGTTGTAAAAAATATCAAATAGCATTTACTGAAGAAGGTGATATTTATTTTTATACAAAATTTGTATACGTTAGGGAAGCATTTTTATTGGAATGTAGCAAGTGCTATTTATATTAGTCAAGAATTTGACTAATATAATAGCACCATTTTTGAAGTAAATGAAGTAGTATTATTGTCACAGTAAAGTACCGTAAATTTAATTTAATTATCAGAATTCTGATTTTTTTTTACCAGAAATTTTTTTCTCAGAATGCTAATTTTGCCAGAATTTTTTTCACTCAGTAGGGAAGTATAGTGAAAAACGGTAAATAGTTTTAAATGAAATCTAAAACATTTTACGGACTTAATTTTACCTGCAATTAATGAAGTATAAAAAAAGCAAGCAGGTCTTATTAGAAGCTGGTAAAACCATTTAAAATAATAAAAATCAACTTAAAATGTTCATTAGCCAGGTTCACTGTAAAAACTATGATGCAATATCTCTCCGAATATGATGCTGAATAACCCAAAACATTATGCGATGAAGCACTTCATGACAGATTAACACTAAATCGAGCATACGCACACAATTTAAAGGGTGTAATTTAAATCTTAACATTTATAATGGAATAAGTTTACACCAAACTCTCGTTCATTCACACATTACGAGAATCATTTACATTTCAGGAAACAGAAATGTTGGCACATTTTGAATGTCCTCAGTTTGCATTAAAAAATGAGTTTTCTAGAGTTAATTGAAGTCTTTTAGGCTGAATGTCTTTTAAGCTTACACCAAGAGAAACAAAAGTTCAACATTATGCATGGTTTTACTTGTGTTATAAGGATAATAACTATATTTTAATTGTTTTAAGATCTGTGAACTGTATTAAATGATTTTAGCACACATATTTCTATCCGTTTCCGTTCATTAAGCACAGTTAGAATTCATGTTTATCTCTGTGCTACGCGTAAGTTAGCTTTACAAACTAAGCTCATTTTAAGAATTAATGTACAGCTGCATTCTAAACTAATGATTCATACTTTGTATCGCTTCGTAAGAATAACTTTTCTGGTTATCATACGTATTTTATCTTACTGCTATTATGATTTTTAGTGCTACTGAATATTCAAAAAATAAATATATATATTGGTTTCGGCAATTTTACACTAAATAGAACATTCTTGAAGAATAGAACATTTTAAGAAGAACATTCTTAGTGTCGTACTGCAACAAATTTTTTTAGTTCTTGGTATCGTTGAGCCCCATTTTGGAGTAGACTAGTTGTTACCATTTTTGGTGCTAAGATACATCATATTTTTTTTAAAATTGTCCCTGCAAATACAGAATTGAAAAATACCTTACAAAAACTCAAACTCAAACACGATGACATTTTTGGTGCTAAGATACATCATATTTTATTTAAAATTGTCCTGCAAATACAGAAATGAAAAATACCTTACAAAAACTCAAACACGATGACATTTTTGGTGCTAAGATACATCATATTTTATTTAAAATTGTCCTGCAAATACAGAAATGAAAAATACCTTACAAAAACTCAAACACGATGACATTTTTGGTGCTAAGATACATCATATTTTATTTAAAATTGTCCTGCAGATACAGAAATGAAAAATACCTTACAAAAACTCAAGCACGATGACAAAAAAAAAGTTTTTTTAATATAAGTTAACAACGAATCAATCATACATATATATAGAGAGAGAGAGATTTTCTTATATATGGGTCATTCTCCCAAAAACAGTCATTTTGATGTCCCCAGTATGTTTTATGTTTGTTTACAACTTACGAAAAAACAAATTTCAGAGAAATTGTCCTTCAGAATGCAGGCTAACAAAAGAATAAAAATAAAATTATCAACTTTTATTTTTAATTTATTTTAGGTAATTAAAATATACCAATATGTCATTCCCTCACTTGTCCCCATTGTTGATTTAAAAAAAGAAAAAATTGTTTCTGAAATAAAAATAAAAAAATTTACAAATTCGTGTTTTTTATTTCAGAATATTAAAATATAGAATTCAGAAAATCAATTTTAAATTTAATTTTTGATAAAAATATTAACACAGCACTATTTTAAACTTTGTCCTTAGTGTTTCGCGTCATTCCCTCACAACAATATTCTTATCACCTGCAATCTTCTTAGAATAAAAATATTTTAACAAAAACTTTAACAGCTAACAACTGGTCTCATAGAACAAAATTGCAGTATGTTTCCATCTTCAACCTAAAGAAGCTTTGCTGTGGAATAAATTTGAATGAATCAAACCAGGTAAAATTTTTTACATTTGTCATTCCCTCATGTCGTTTTTAAGAGTAAAATAAAATACAACTTCATCGAGAAAGTGGATAGTTATATTTTGCTTTCTTGTATGAATTTAATTGCATGTGATTGATTTCAGAAATTAATTAGGCCTAACTGTTATTTTTAAATTTTATTAAATTTGTCATTCCCTCACTAGTGTATAAAGTGAGGGAATTATGCTGAAGTGAGGGAATGATTCAAGATGAGTATATTATTAAATTTTTTTTGTTGAATCATGCCAGCCAATTTTATTTCCCAATCCTGTAAAAACTATTAAATATATAAAACTAAATTATAATAAATATTATATTTTCTTTGTATGTTATAATTTTCAAACTTGAGGTAGCTGTAACTTAGAGAAAAACATGTATTAAAATAAAATTTCATTCCCTCACTTTTTAAATAGCGAAATTAATTAATTTATTTAAATATTAAGTATAATTTATAGGATATATACTTTCTTTATAATGCCACTACATATTTCTATTAATATAAAAAGTTTCATAGCTTTTTATTCACTTTACTTTTTTAGGATTTTATGAACTGAAAAATGACAGTTTTCGTGAGAATGACATATATATATATATATATATATATATATATATATATATATATATATATATATATATATATATATATATATATATATATATATATATATATATATATATATATATATATATATATATATATATATATATATATATATATATATATATATATATATATATATATATATATATATATATATATATATATATATATATATATATATATATATATATATATATATATATATATATATATATATATATATATATATATATATATATATATATATATATATATATATATATATATGTATATATATATATATATATATATATATATATAAAGCGATATGCAATCTCAACAATTCTAAAAAGCTTTCTAAATACAGAGAGTACAATGTTTGAGCCATAATCAAACCTTTCCTCAACGACCCCTATCCTATCGCTTGCTTTCTAATTGCTGCTCATTTTAATTAAAGCAACCAGATCGAAAACTCGATAAAGGTAGTTCTTTTTAAGCTCCGTAGTATTCTGAAATAGTTTTAGAGTTCAAACTTATTCCCCTTGGACTCTACACTAGATCCATAAACGTCTTTGGAAGAGAAATGTTAAGTAATTGTTTCCAACATTTAAGGCAGTACATGAAACGCATCATGCGGGTGAGGATCTAAACCAAAGTCATTAACACCAGGGCGTGACGAATTTGTTAAGTACTTTCTCTCCCTAGAAAGTGAGCTTTAATTTTCAGATAGCAGCGATTGTTCAGTCATTTGATTTTGTGTTCGGTAATTCCAACAGAATTTTATTAAACAAATAATTATTCATTCTAACACATAATTTAATCTCATATTTCTGTAACTTCTTTTTAAAAAGTGAGTAATTGATGTTGAACTTTATATTGTTTTAGATTTAAGTTTCTGTCTTTTTTTATAAAAAAGTTTAAAAAATTCGAACACCATTAAACTTTTTATATTTACATTTTAAGTTAGAGTATGTTTTGTTCTACTTGAATCTATATTTTTTCCAATTAATTTAAACTAATTTTTAATTCATCAAAGTGCAATGCCAGCTTGAGATAATTTAGCGTCTTCCACTTTCTCATCTTCTTTGCTTTTAATAAAGGCTCTAAGGCCACGAATGATGCTTGTGACATCTGTGCCGTGTATGGAGAGGTTTCCATAGCTATAGAATCACTCATAACTGGAATTTCAAGTTTAAAACTGGAAATGTATTTTGATCGAAAAGACACTCCTTGCTTTTTGTGTCTATTTGAGTTCATTAAAGAGGAGTTAAACTAACTATTGTACTAAAACTTGCGTCAAAGAACAAGGAAGCTGACAGTGAAAATTAAATTTTGCTATAGCGAGGCATCATCAATAGATCGGAAACTTAATTAACTTAATGGACTGGAACTAAATTGCCAAGCTTACAATCGTTTCTTTAATTTATTTATCCTTATATTGATAACCTCAATTGATTTAATGTAAATAGATAAAATAGAATTGAAAAAAGATAACTTTGAACATGTGGCAGAGGACTGATATATATTCAAAAAATTCAATAAAAGGTTTCATTATTTAATAGTTTACTTAGTGAAATTGAAAGTGCAATACTCTAGTTAAATTATTTAAAATACTCAGTTATGTTAACTAACTGAAGGTACTTAACATGTAATGGTGTCAGTATTTTAACTAATCAATACTCTAGTTAGAGAGTCTTTAAATCTTGCAATTAGACAAAGTTCTAGTCATAAGAATTTTCATTACTCCAGTTAGTGATGTTCAAATGGATACGATTAGCAAGCATTGTGGTTAGAAATATTGAAAAATTCTTTAGTTGGAATATTAAAAAATTTAGATTTCGCTCTCTGGAAATTTCATTTTCCAGATCAATTACACGTTTATTACATAACGTAAGTTTTTGAGTTTTTACAAATGCATAGTGCAGCAGATTTAATTTTTTTTGGCATCTAATACCGTATCTAAAACTTTTATTATAATATTTGTTTCTAGTATTTTCTGTTTTTTTCTAATATTTTCTATTTTTCTATATTTTCTATTTAAGAATTGCGTCTCAAGAAAACTGGGGCTTAGTATTGTTTTTTACTTTTCATAAAATTTAAACTGAATTGTATGCATAAAGTCTTTTGAACTTATGCTGTAATTTTTATGAAACGTTAATACGCAGTCATAAACTCTATTACCGCCTTTGTAAATGTTTGTATGTTTCAAATTATGAAAAAATCTTTTTTGAAATGTTCAAAATGTTTAAGACAATGTTTAGGTTACTCACATAGTCAAAAATACTACTCACGCTTCAAATTCATGTGGAAGACCATAAAATTTTCTTCGGACTGTTTGTTTCTTAGTTCAAACATTTTTCAATAGAGGGCGCTGCAAGTTGGAAACTTCTAAATGAAGGAAAAATAACTGGAAATTGCATAAAATTTTTTCAAAATCTATAAATGAATCGAAATCGCGATCATTGCCTACCACGTGTCTTAATCGTGGACAAATAAATTGCACACATTAAAATGAAAATGTAAGAATCGGTAGAAGGGATTTACTGCTCCATCACCAGAAAAGTTTTGAACTAAATAGAGAAACTTTATGAGAAAAGGTTTGATTACATGACTTAAATGAAGGTTTTTCTTTAAAAAAACTTTACTGTTTTGCTGATATAACTTTCTGAAAACCACTAGCTTATCTAATGGCTATTCGCACATTTATGTAAAAATTAGGTGGACAAGGTTTTTAGTAACTTAATTTTTGAAATGAAGCATAGTGTAACACAATTTATCGTGTACAAAATGTCATTAAATATCTTTTGAAATTCGTAACTTCGTTTTATTTCAGTTAATAAAACTTTTTTATAAGTCAGATTTAATGTTTTTTCTATACCATTATTCAAAATACTATCTTTTTACAATGAATTAAACACACATTATTTAATCTAAAATTAGAATGAATGTTACAGTTAAGGTGAACATTTTCATTAACCTTTATATACATCTAGAACAAGCCGAGTGTATTTCACTGTCTAAACTCTAATTTCATTTTCTGGTTTGCAACCTCGAATTTAATTATAAAGTCATCACGACTTCTGCATCTTCCCTAGTTGCTGCTTCTATTGAATTCAACTCTATTTCATGTCCATTAGTCTAATGCTATGAGAGTAATAAAGCTCTTAAATTGTTATGAACTTTTCTATTATTCAATTAATATGTTAGTGTCTAAATACATAATTATATCCTGAGAAAAAAATGTGGTAAAAACTACAAGAATATGATAAAATTTACTGTGTTACTAACTTTATGGAAACACCAAAGCACTTCGTAATTTTTAACGAAGCACTTTGGTAATAGTTTTGGAAATAACAGTAAAATATATTTTTATAATATGTGATCAAATTTAGTAAATGCTAAAAAAATGTGATAAGTTTATCACGATAAACTAGAGCATGGTATAAAGACAATTTATTCAGTTAAATTTAGTACTCAGTTTTGTATATTTTGCTAAATGTGTGGTAAAAAGAAACTTTAATTTTGAAAGCCTGAATTTAAACTAAACGGTTACTATCTGAACTGAAAAACTCCCAAATGGATGATTTGATACCGTATATGTTGGTTTTTATTATCAGACGTATGTTTTGTTTCAGAAATGTCACTACCTTAAAGTATGACAATTTTGCCAATTTTTTTATAGCCACCCTTTTATATCTTCATTTCAAAGTGCAACTCTATTTTTGTGTAAAAAGTTGAAAACAACTCGTCATTCCAAACTAAATCATACTTTTGATTTTTTTAAATAAAGTTGAAAAAATATCAATCATTTTTCCAAATCCTACCGAATTCTGGTAATGAGTTTGCGCGTTGTGAGCGAAGTGATAGCTTCAATACGGAACAATACGGAGAAACCTTTTATTGGAACAGTATCGTAAATAATCAAAGATGATTTCGTTGAATAAGAGAGTTGATTAAATTATACTATTTGAGCTAATAAACCATGCAATATTAGAAACTCACATTTGCGTGTAACTAAAGATGCAAAGTTCCTTATTTAACACCCAGTTCTAATTTGGTAACGTTGTATTTAAATGTGTAATAACTGAATGTAATGACACTAAATGCAAATGTTAGGTAACAGAAAATGATACCACGGAGAAACTTGATTCCATTGGCTGAAATATAGAATGTGCGCAATACTAAGCCCATAAATGATCAGATCAAATGTCAACAGCATAATTTACTGTGTGGAGGAATAATGATAAAGATATCTTAATAACCTAGAAAATTTCTTCTGTGATTCAGCATCGATCGACTGAAAACTTAAATATCAAGAGAATGAAATTCCAAAAGTATGAAAGCTTAAACGTTCAAGTTCACAAGTTTCTCAAAATAAATTCTTTGCTCCTGAGGGCTAAAAGCTTAAACAAACTCAGCCATAAGTTGGACAGAAAAGTGAGAAATTAAAAAAGGAATAGTTAATATAAAACTGTTCTATATTTTTGTTTTAGCTACACTTGTTAATTTCGCAAGTTCTGTGTACCTAAATTTTCTAGATAGATATGTCAGACATAAAATCAACAATTGTACTTTTTATACATGATACTTGGTAAATCTCTAACAACTTCTGAAATAGTTGTCCTATTAATTTGACTTTGGTGGCATTCTCATTGCAGAGTAAGCATTTTCATAGGAAACAATACCTAACTTTTTTTAATAGCGAAGGTTAAATTTCTTTCCGGTATGACCTCTCTCTCAGTCAATTCAAGATGGCGGCTAAAGATTACTTTGTGTGAAGGGGCGAATTTCAGGTATCCATTTTGGAGCCAATTTACAAATTTTCAATAATTTCCATCTCTACTCACGTTATATATTTATGTATATAAACATTTTTGTTGCGTAACTTTTAAAATTAATTTTTTGTTGTAATTTTTGTTGTTAAACTTTTTTCCCCTTAAGCGTTATATATATATATATATATATATATATATATATATATATTATCTTCAGAAATTTGAAAACTGTTTCAGATTTAAAGATGAATTTTCTATAAAAAATTAAAAGATAAGACCTATATTTCCTATTTAATAAATTTGCATTAGTTTTGAAAGCTAATTACAAGTTATAAATTAAAATTGAAGTCATGAATATTTTATATAAAGCAAATTAAAAAAAAGTTGATTCTAAAGCTAAGATGGAAGATTTTTTATTGCACAATAAATTAAAAACATCGTCGTGCGCTTTTTTTTGACGTATTTATTGAATGACAAAACATCACTAAAAGCTTAAATATATAAATAAATGCATTTTAAAACATAAGAAAATTCTCGGGCTAATTAATTTCTTGCATTTTAATTTATGATAGCAATAAAATCTCATTTCATTTATTTTGCCGAATGGTTAGTAGCAGTGCAACAATTTAATTAACATTAATTTTGTATGAAATGATAATTAACCATCATAAGTTTTAAAAATTTAAATATATGTGTTACGTCTACGTTTAGAGGCATAGTGGGAAATCACCAGACTATTATTGACGTGAGTGATGCATAGTTACTTAAGAACTTTTGGTATTATAGTAATCGATTATGGAAAGATATCTAATATAGATACTATGGTAATATTTTTATGTCTCGTCCCTCTAAAACAGATGAATACCAAATTTTTTTAGCGGAAAAATTTTGCTTGATTCATTAAGTTCATCGGATTGCTTTACTACTGAACACCACTTATAGATTAAATTTAATTTGGATAATAATCAAAATAAAGAATAAAACGATAGCTACAAATAATACTAAGAGAGGATAATCCAGAAATATTGTAGGTACATACCTTTAAATAAAGGATGAATAAATATTTTACCGGTGAACAATGCCGTTATAGTTTTTATTAATTTTACATTGAGGATAACCAAAGAAACTTCATGTTGGAAAACTGGATCACACTATGTAATTTTTCTGTCCAATGAGAATGCTCTGGCTGATCATTATTACTAAATTATTTTTATGTTTGTTGCAGTAAAAACCAGAAGTCTAGTAAATCCTAGTATACGGCTAAAACCTATCCTTTATCAAAGTGACTTGGTGAAAGTCTGAACTATGCTTTAATATGATTCCATTTCCAGATTTTACCAGGCTTTTGTGGTAAAATCTAGAATTTATGAAGCCAATTTAGTAAATATCAGGTTTCATCTGTAAAACCTAGCTTTTGCATAAGTGGCCTGATAAAAGTCGGAAACATGCTTTAATGTGATACTATTTTGGCTTATCACTAAGTCTTTGTGGCATAACCTTGGAGTTACCAAGCTACTTTGGTAAATACTAGTTTTTATCTATTCCATATGTTCTAGATTTATCCATCTAGGTTTTATCTGCTTCATCCTAGGAATTACCAAACCTTGAGCTTTCAGAGTAACAGACATATTTGTTGATAGATTGCTACACCCCCTGTTCGCTAACCCTCTTGCCAACTCCCAACATAAATTAAATTAAAGCGAAAAAAAGTTCTGCTTAAAATATAAAATAATGAAGCAGCATTTAACTGCTTTGCTTTATGCTTATGCCTTCGCTTGAAAAGAACTTTCAAGAAATTTCATTTCACAATCACGTGCGTAAAAGCGTTTTATATAATATTTAAATGCTTAGATTTATGCTAATGCCAACGCTTGAAAAAATTTTCATTTTATAACCACGCGTGTATAAGTGTTTTGTATAATATTTAACTGTTTTGCTTCTTGCTTATGTCGTCGCATGAAAAGAAAATTTCTTGATTATATAATTACGTACGTATAAGTGCTTCATATAATAAAATTTTTTATATAATATTAAGAACAGTATAATTGTTTTATATAATATTTAGCTGTTTAGCTTTAGGGTTATGCCAATGTGTAAAAATAAATTCCATTTTGTATCCACGTGTGTATAAGCGTCTTATATAATATTTAAATTGTTTTGCTTTGTGCTTATCGCAAATCTATTTAGTTAGTTTCTTGTTTCATGTAATCAACTTGAATATATTATTAAAACAACAAATAATAACTTTAAATAAAAGTAAAATTTGATAAAATCTAATTTATTGAAAAATAATACCTTTTCTTAAAAAAAGGGAATAAAAAACGAGTCCTCCAAATTTCTTTTCTTACGCTTTTAAATTAGCTGAGAAAGCGTACATTAGAATTTGAGGATTTTCAGATGCTTTTAAAATCAATTACTGTAATTGAAGCCTTAGATTTTTTTTCAAAGAAAAAGCAATATCTGGCGAAGATAATGGATATCATTAATTTTTTCACTCGTTTTGACTTTAATTGCCAGAATGGAGTGGTTTTTTTGACGCCATTTTCCAAATGACACTCATCATATTGGTTTCTTTTTTTTATTTTTTCATATCGATTATGGCGAATATTTGCATATTATTTTAGGGGTAAAAAAATCTAATAGTGGTTGTTGAGAGTTGATTGGAGTTTTAAGTTCTGCGGAAATCGGTATTCGATCTAAAAATTGGATGATATTTCCTATTATTGCTCCTGATATTTAACAGGCATTGAAATCATTGCATATATAATAATTATTGAAATAATAAAGATTGATTGCATAATAATATTTAAATTTTTTTTAATCTTAATTTACGAAGCAAAAAAATTATTTTGTTTTCAAACATGATTTTCTCCGTATAAAATTCAAAACATTTTGATGAAAAGAAATAATTTATAAAAGAAGTTAAGTTATAAAGTTTATTGTTTGTTAATAAAACAATTACCATTACGTAATGACTAGAAATCACAAAATGGGCTTTTACAACTCCAATTCAAAATATTAGAATAACCAAAAAAGGCATTGTATTACCTTATAAAATGCGTGATATCTTTAAAAAATAAACAACGGTGGCGAACGGAAAAATTATTAACCGTCCACAATTAGTTGACGTATGATATTATTGTTCACACGCGCCTAAAGAAGTATTAAAGATTTCATAAAAAAATATTGAAATTTTTCAAAATATTAAAATATTTCCAGAGGTGATTCAGAATATTAGAATATCTGTAAAATTGTGTGATTGGTCAACGTTAATCATAAAATTTGTATAAGTTGCGCCACTGTAGAGCTAGTACGTGTATAAAGGCTCGTTTGAAAATCAGATTTAGTTAGTTGGGAGTTAAAATGGGTCGAACGAAAGACATACCGGACACTACCAAGACAGCGATTGTGACTCTACGCAATGAGGGAATTAGTCAACAAATGATTGCCAAAAAAGTGAATTGCTCTCAAGGAACTGTAAGTAAAATTTTAAAAGATTATTCTACAAATCAAAGTTTTAAAAATAATCGCTCAAATAGTGGTCGTAAACGAATAACCACACTGAGACAAGACAGAATGCTGAAACGTGTCGTCACTAAAAATCGCTTCAAGAGCTTGAGATTCATAAGTAGAAAGTGGAGAGAACAAGGAGTGGATGCCTCAACATCTACCACACTACGACGACTCCATGAACTTGATTTTCAATCACGTGTGCCCAAGAAAAAGCCGCTACTTACACGCAAGCAAAAACGAGCCAGAGTGAGGTGGTGCAAAGACAGATTGCAATGGGGTATTCAGGACTGGAATAACGTACTTTTTAGCAATGAATCGATGTTTTGCGTTTCCCACGGTCATCAGGGTGTCCGTGTTTGGCGTTGCAAGCAAGAAGCTTTTACCACAGATTGCTTGAAACGCTCAGTGAAGTTTAGCACTTCTGTAATGATTTGGGGGTGTATGGGTTCTGAGGGCTTAGAAAAGCTGTGCATTTTGAAAGGAAGGGTAACTTCTGAAGTATACAAGGAGGTACTTGAACATTTTATGATTCCGTCATCGGAAGATCTATTTGAGGATGACTTTATCTTCCAACAAGACTCTGCATCTTGCCACACGTCAAACGCCATCACTACTTGGCTTACTAACAATAAAGTCAAATTACTTCCTTGGCCGGCCAATTCACCCGATTTGAACCCCATCGAGAATATATAGGGTTTAATGAAGAAACGCCTTCAGGATTTAGCTCCAAAGGACAAAAATGAACTCATAGAAAGCGTGAAATCCGTTTGGGCAACTATCAGCAAAGATGACTGCAAAAAAGTAGTGCATCGTATGCAAAATCGTTTGCGTGACGTTATTAAAGCTAAGGGAGATGCCACTAAGTATTAACTATTCATGCAGATTTCATTTAAATGAATTATGCTATTTTTGTTCATGTTATTCTAATTTTTTGAGCCACTGTGAAAATTATTCTAATTTTTTGAATTTTTAGAAAAAATTCATTGTAAAAACTTTTGCAATATCATAATAATTTATTTATGTTATGTTCATCTACAAAACATGTAGAATGTGATAACACACTTCAAAATTTTCAGGTATTCATTTTTACCAAAATAAATGCATATCTCAAACCACTATGTGCTTTATTTATCATTATTCTAGTATTTTGAATTGGAGTTGTAGATTGCTGTCAGTGGAGACGAGAGTTCATTTTGAGATATTCATCCAGTTACTAAAAAGTAAAAACAGCTACCCATATTTGAAAATAAATAAAGAAAAATGTTTATAAGCTAATCTAAAAGAAGTTTTTCTAATCGTATATTACTAAATTTTCATATGCTATGAGAGAATTATGAAGTGTTACACATTTCCAGCAGCGTTCTGCTTCTCTACGATTCCAATACAAAATAAGTTTCCTAGCAAATAGTTTTTGTGTCGTAAAATCTTCTTTATTGTGTGATAAAATCTCTATATACACTAAGAGGCCAAATTATTATGACCCCCCCCCCTAAATACACTATTGGACCACTTTTAGCACATAATTTTGCTCGAATTCTTCTTCACATAGATTCTATGAGATGTTGGTAGGTGGTAGGAGGAGTTTCACCTCTTATCCAATGAACTACACTTTTCAGTTCCGTCAGATTGAATGGCACTGGATTCAGCTGTCTGATGCCCAGTTTGATCTCATCTCACAAATTCTCAATTGGATTCAGATCTGGTGAATGTGCTGGACAACGAAGCAAAGTAAAATCCACTTCATGTTCTTCGAAGTATCTGACTGACGACAGTACGAGCTGTATGAAAAGGAGCATTGTCTTACTCAAAGTGTCCATCCCCGGCAGGGTGCACCATTAACATAACTGCGATAACAAGTAAGCACCATTAACATAACTGCGATAACAAGTAAGCACCATTGGACATTTAGACGTTGTTCCACAGGATTTAAGGGACTCATGCAACCCCTCAAACCACAACACTACCACAACCAACTTGAACTGTTGTGGCAATGCAGTTGGGGTCCATGCTTTTGTGCTGTTTTCGCTTTATCCGAACCCAGCCATCTGCATGGTGTACTTGAAAACGTTATTCATTTGACAATATGATCCTTTTCCAGTTATATTATGTTCAATCTTCATGTTCCTTTGCAAACTGGTGACGTCTGCTGTTGTTCAAGGATGATAGAAGAGGCTTTCGAACATATCGGCTCCCATATACGGTGTAATGGTGTAATGTGCGAAGCACAGTTCGTTCAGAGATGTTCGTATTTGCTCCTTCATTAAGAATACCCGCTGTTTGACGTACTGTTGCTCTTCTGTTGGACTGGACAAGTCTGGAAAGTCTCCTTTCAGCTCGAGCATTCGGTAGCCTGTGACGACCACAAGCCTGAAGTTGAGATCAGATTTTCTGCTTGGTAGTCCACTCTCTGTACCCATTAAGAGGACGCCATACCACGGAAGAAAATTTTTGTCGCAAATTCTCTTCTTCCTTTATTACTAATTTAAAATTTAAAGTGTAGAAAAAATGAGTTCAGACAAACCTAGAATTAGCCATGAAGTTTAAAATACAGAAAATAAAATTTTAGAACATGCAAAAGAAAATAAATTATAAGATGATAACGTAGGATTACGCAATGCAGAAGCTCTCTTTCAATAAGTTTGCTTTTTCAATAGTTTGAAGTATTTTTTTTCTGTAATTGAAACTGCATGACAAAATCTAGGTTTACCACGACTTACTTTTTCTTTTTTCTTAAATTTTAAATTAGAGAAATTGAGACGAAAATTCTCTCCCACGGTATGGCGTCCTCTTAATAACTGTTAATTTAGAACACTTCACAAGAGCAAACGTTTTGCTGATACTGGTTCCAAATCTTCGATCGCCTACAATCAAACTCAGTATATGCGTTACGTATTCAAACTCAGTTAAGTCACGTTTTTTGCTCATATCTCTGCGCGTAACACAGTGCGATTGAGGATTCACTTGCCTTGCATTCCTATTTCATAGCTATCTTACTCTCTAGTGGTAACCACTGGACGCAATAGCTCATTTTGCATAAAACTTTGAAGTGGTCATAATATTTTGACCAGTCAGTGTATTTATGATATGATAATTGCTTGGATTTTTTCGTGTTGCATTTATATAAATACTTGATCTCGCCTAATTCAGGCGTGGGTTTATGCATTGATTATTAGATTAATTATATTTTCTTTATAATGAATTATTAATGTGTTAACAATCATCTTTATTAATGATTAAAGGTAAAGTAACAAAATGAATTTCCTAGATGAAATATTATTTAAGAAGAGATTAATTTTGATAAACTTAAATTCTAAAATCTATAATATTAAAAATGCAGGCAAAAGCGCAGGAAAGCTTTTATAAATACAGTAACAAAATATCCTTCGTAAAAATTTTAAAATTCGTTGATAAAAACAACTGCGTAGTTTATATATAGACTTTTTTTAAAATTTTCTTTGCGTTGACTTATAACATGGAGTGCTGAAGATTGCTTTTCTTGATTCAAATCAGATGGGACATAAAAGTTTCAGCATTTGTACATTAGTTGCCACTGGGATTAAGATTCGAGTCTTCAAGAAGATTGAAGTCAAAATTTAGTACCAATTTTCTTGAGTATATTTTTCGAACTTTAGATTTAATTACTTTGTCCATGTGGCCATGATCAAGAATTGCATTAAGCTTCAGTTCAGCATCATGGGAATTTTCGTTTCCGTATGATTTTAGAAGAAAGCACTTTTCGTGGAATCGTTCGTGGAAATTAATGAAAAGTACTTTCTTTAAAAGTAATTATAAGTACCTTTTAAATTTAACGAGAACATTGTAATTTATGTTATACTAGTATTATTGGTGTGTCTTTGCTATTCATTAAATATTCTCGATTGTTATACTCATATAAAAGATACAGCTTTTTTTTAGTTTTATTTTAAAATGATATTTATAACTTATAACAGAGAATTAGTATATTCACTAATTCTAGAGAGATTGACCAAAAATTTTCTGTCTCGGTGTTTTGTTCTGTTTCGTTAGATTACTTATGACTCTCATAAAAAAATCTTAAAATCAGAATTATACGAAATGTGTGACTTTGACTTACAAAAAACTCAACACATCTTGTTTCGAATAATTTTAAAGAAATATGTCAATAGCATTTATATGCTAAAAACTAATATAAGCCAGTTCTTAGTTGTCAACTTAATTTAAAGATCAACATCAATTTTTAATTTTCTTAAACAGCTACAGTCTGATCACATTGGTTATCTCTCCCCCTTGCCATCAGGCTAACCATGGGAGGTTTTCGTGGTTTTTCTCTCCATGTAGCGCAAATACGGGTTAGTTCCATCAAAAAAGGGCTTCACGTAGGCAAATTTCAACCACTACTTCACCCAGGAGTCCCCTTGTCATCTGGATTGGGTTCAAAATTATAAGGTTCCGGAGTTGAACATTACTAGTGTTAAACCCAAAAAATTTTGACGGTTGTTCAACGACGGTTATAAAATAAAAAACTTTACATCAAGAGCCGTGATGGCTATGGGGATAGAGCGTTCGCCTTCGAATGAAATTAACCGGGTTCGAATCCCAACAATGGCTGGTCGATACGAATTCCTCATCCGACTTGCACTGACAATTTATTTTCTGTTTCTATTGATTTTATTTCATTATTATTACCACATGAGGAGTGTGTTTTTGTATTTCAAATGTTGTTGGTATTGCAACAAAAAGTTTTAAATTGATAAATTTTGGTCATAGGTAGCGTTTTATTTTTATCCAAATCATGATGGGCAAAGAACATGGACTTTGAAGACAAGATATTATTATTATCCATTTTCTATTTCCATACATTTAACTTTTAAACTATAACTAAATTTAATATATTTTTGCGTTAAAAGATTTCTTAGAGTGACAGATAATTATTATAAATTAGTTTTTATTTTTTTGTTTGTGTGCTCCATTACATAAAGCAATAAAATAAATAATAAGGCAACTTATAATAATAATTATAATGATGATGTAGTATTTATAGTTATAAAAATAATGAAGTTCTTAAAAAACTCTTTTTCAAAATAATAATATTTTTCATTTCAAGGATATATTACGTCCGCCGATATCACTGCGTTTTTTTATTTTATATTCTTTGGAAAATTATCAGCGAAAAAATAAATAAATAAACAAAATTTCATAACTAATTTAGGTATTATGTTAAAACCACCATAATATCTTCCTCTTTTTACATCTTACAAAAATCTTTTCATTTCAAATT
Source organism: Parasteatoda tepidariorum (assembly GCF_982258835.1). NCBI lineage: Eukaryota > Metazoa > Arthropoda > Arachnida > Araneae > Theridiidae > Parasteatoda > Parasteatoda tepidariorum. The sequence goes on along the minus strand of NC_141755.1, from coordinate 21,033,351 downwards.
AATAGATGGCAGCAGATGTTTTAAAAAGGAATTCAGCTCTATCGCCAAATCGTTTATTAATTTATAAATATTTTTCGAAATTTCGATTAGTGAGATTAACGGTTGAAATATTTACAGATTTTGTTGTTTGATAAATTTTATCAGGAACTAAAGATTCCAATTTAATTAAATTACAGAATTCAATTTTAAAATGTTTACTTAAAGAACAGATTTAATAACATTTGCATTTAGCTCATTGTGTTAAAAATTCGAAAACATTACTACAAATTAAGAATAATAATTAATTTACCACAATATTTATTAATTACACATTTTGAATTACTTGACTTGCCACTTATTAGGTAGGAGAACTAAGAACATATTTTTTAATGAAAGTTAATATTCGATAACTTTTTAAAAGTAATTATTAGATTAGATATCATCAAATTGAATTATTATATTATTTTTTTTATTTATCAAGTTTTGATATGGAATGATACAAGTACTTTTTTATTCGAAGTATTTGAAGTATTTGTATCAGCGTTAAGTTTTTTTTAAGATTGAATAAACTTGAACTGAATGAAGAGATTAATAGGAATATAAAAAAATGTTTTCGGTTAAATTGTGTTAAATATGAACCAAATCATACTCTTTATCTATCTCATAAACCCTTAAACAGAAAAAAAAAAGAGTTACATAAATAAAGACATATTTTGAACTTAACATATTTACTCATTGTAAAACATTCCGTGAATTTTGCGAAAAATGTCTTTAATTTTTTTCCAATCTATCATAACATAAACATATTTATTGAAATGTTTTTATGATGTAACCTTAAGAATGTTATTAATTTTAAAACTCAGTGGCGAGACAGCCAATAGATGGCCAAGGCCTACTGTGCCCATCTCAGTTTTCTTGACCTTGGGCTCTGGAGTGCAGGAGCAAATGCTCCGGTTTGGTCGTCAGCCGAACACGTAACCCCCAGTGTTTAGCTCACAAGCATGCTTAGCACTCATTTTAGTAAATTAAATATTAAACCATATTCATGGTGATATCACGTTTTAGCTGTTCTTATTTGAGTCAAAAAAGGAAAATTGTCGTATATATATATATATATATATATATATATATATATATATATATATATATATATATATATATATATATATATATATTTGATTTCAAGTAAGAGGGGGAGAGAAAATGACTTGATAAATATCCCCACTTGAAATAGCGGTAGTACTAGTACTTGACAACGCAAATTTGGCTTCAAAATGTAATTTATACGCTAAATATTACATAATACAACATAATATTTTAAGTTTAAATATTCCGCCATTTTGTTCGTAGTTGAGATTTTTTTTATTTTATATATTGTTCTCTTGTTTTGTATTATAGGTTTTTAGTGTCATGGTTATTGTTAATAATCATTATACATTGTTATTAATAATAGGTGTAGTGCATCTGACACTACCAAAATACAATTCCAAATCCCGAGTATATAAGACATGTTAACTCGATTTTATGTTGGGGTACCTTTTCATAGATGAAAGTTGACATTGCCGATAACTACTCTCCCCACATTGGTGAACCGGACGTGATGCGAACACGCCTACCTTGGCGGCAACACTCACTATGATTTGAACACGCCTACTTCGATGGATGGTCCACAGTGAACAGTTGACATGCTGCTTGTGGCTACGACATTATCCACCTCCTCACACTGTTGCTTCTCAGTCTCGATCATACACAACGCACAACGCATGCACTCGACTGCTAAAGGCAACACAGGGGCGACCACGACCGTGAACTTATTACATCTCTCACTATCAACACTCAAAAAAGTACGGTGATCTTAATACAGCTCTCCCGGCTTCTCACAAAAGCAGCAATGAATCAACTAGTGGTATCCGTTCATCAAATTCTATCACAGATATATTTCTGGTGAGGGAGTACAGTAGTGTATCTACCACTACCAAAATACAATTCCAATTCCCTAGTATATAAGACGTGTTAACTCGATTCTATGTTAGGGTACCTTTTCATAGATAAACGTTGACATGTCCGATAACTACTCTCCCCACAACAGGATAAATTAAAATAATAACAAAGCAATAATGTAAGTACCATTACCCGGCATTTTCTTAATTGATCTTATTTTTTTCTCCAGATGAAGTGTTACAGTCTAGAATTGTATTCGCTTGAAATGCTTTAGTTTTTTCTTCAACGGATAAAACCTTTTTATCACTATAACGGCTGAAATTTTTTTTAAGGAACACTTTGTTCTTATGTAAACTGGTGTTACATAATTATAATTTCTCATTTTTTTATCGTTATAGTAGTTTATCAAAGATAAAAGGTGTTTCTGTTCATTATCGCTGAAATATTATTTCGTGACTTTAATGTGTAGAGCTTTAAAATCATTTTCCGATGTTAGGGGCGGTGATGACGCAACACCCTGTGTGTAATAGAGTCAACAGCACAACAATCAGAAACCTTGTAAATTAGGTGATAGAATCCCTGTTGCTTGTGGACCAAAGAAGTCATCTCCAAATGATGTGACCCAAGTACGAATCCCATCAATGGCTGGTCAGTATGCAACCGCACAAACCGTAGTGTTAATGCAAAACATCTCTAGTGGTAAATGAATAATAGGTTCGAATGACCATGTCAACTGTCAAACCTTATGAGATTTTCTTAGTTTTTCTTTCCGTGTAACGCAAATACGGGTTAGTTCCATGAATGAAGTCTTCAACGAATGCTAGATTGTCTTAATGCTTGATTAAGGAGCCTTGCCTTCGTAGTTGTGCTCAAAATTATATTATTGCATAGTAGTTGAACGTTCATTTTCGTAAACCCAAAAATGTGTAGGCTATCACGTCGGTAATTTAAGAAAAACATGCCAAAAGTAATGCTAACATTGCGCACAACAGCTCGTAATTAATAAATAATAAGCTAGCAATTTCAGTAAGATGATTTTTTGCTGACTCGCTGGCATATTTTAGACAGTAATATTTTGAAGATCAGAACTTTTATGCGTAATTTTAGTTAGAAATTTTATGAAACAAATCTTTAAATTAGCTTCAGCCCTTCTTAAGAGCCAAAAATTTGAGCCGAAATTTAAGTCAAAAGTCATAAAAATTGTAGCCATTGTACACTCACCGAAAATAAAGCTACTCATTGTTCGTTATATTCTTAAAGATTTATAGTGCTAGATAACTTCGTTAAAGAGATAAAAATTGTTACAATTTAAACGTTACATCCTATTGAAACGAATGAGTTTTATCTACTCATTCATATCAATAGTGTGAACCATACATATTGTGCAATGCTCAAAACAAAGACCCACCCAGAATAACTTTTGATCTAATGATCGGATCATCACGTTCTAGGGAAGAACGTGACTACTCAGTCTTAAACGTTCAAATGAGTGACCTCAAATATGTTAATTAATTAGTGTAGTCGATATTTTAAATTAAAAAATCAGACACAAAAACGCACTTTCTCTGAATACACAAACCTTTTTTATGTAGATTCGGATTTTTAACCTCCAAATTATAGACGGTAGTCTGGGAAATATGGCTACAATAGTTTGGTTAGGAGAAGGTTCCAAAGTTTGGCTCCTTACTGTTATTTTTCTTTTTGTGTATTTCGCCAAGCCTCGAGAAATTCCAAAGCAAATTAATAAAATTTTCGCGCGCTATTATAAAATGCGTTTATCCAAAGGTAATTCCATGCAAAAAAATACCTTTTAATAAGTATTTATTATTTTTTTATTATTTTATTTAATATTAGTCGAAAAAATATTGAACTGTGACGTATACATTTTTTACATCACCTTAAAGAATGTAATTTTATACGGCAAAATACAAAATTTCAGCAAAATCGTTCGAATCGAGAAATCAAATTTAAAACATCTGGCTTTTTTTGAAATTTAATTTCTTAGGATCTCATCAAACAATATTGCTCAAATTTTATAATTGTGTAAAAAAACTTTTCAATTCACTTAAGAAGCTCTTGAGATATAGTAAAAAGTACCCAAAAATTAAAATTAACATTAAAAGGTTTAAACTTTAGACTGCTCTCCTGATCAAACTATTAGGGCCATCTTTCCCAGATTGCGGCTCCACCTATATTTTGGTGGTCCGAAATCCGATTCCATTGAAAAGAAAAGATGTTTATTCAGATAAAGTACATTTTTGTGTCTGATTTCGTAACTTAAATTATCGTCTGCACTTATTAATTACCTTATTCGTTATCACCTCTTTGAATCATTAAAACTGAGTCCCAGAATGTGAAGATCCGATGATTAGATCAAAAGTTATTCAGGGTGGTCCGTTTATTTTTTTGTGCCCTGTACATCACGATGGATCATGCTATGTTATTTAATCCCGAAGGGCTTAATGAGCGATTTACATTTGATAGTTACACCAGAACATACAATTGCAAACAAAGATATATTAAAAAGACATGGAACCTTTCACCAACTGTATATTTGCACATGTATCTAGAGCAACGAAAAAGATTTATGAAAGTATGTGTGCGTTATTAACTAGTAAAACAAAATTTTATTATTCATATGCAATATAATTTAGCCATTATAGTTTATACTACGATTTTTCTAATATTTTAAAATTGCTTTATATCCATCTGAATGCCTAAAAGAGAAAGTTTAAAAGCGTGAATAATTTCAAAGAAATCTTTATTCTTATTCACAAATAGTTACCCAAACTTTATAGCATAACATTTATACATTATTAAACTGCTTTAGTGAGAAGACACTAAATCCTTCGATCTTATTCCTTAAGCAGTCGTTTTATTAAAGATTCATGGATTCATCCTCAGCGGGCATAAAAGCCTAATTTATTCTTCGCAATATGAATCTAACCGAGAATTGCATAATTAATGTCATGCATAATTAAATAGGAGACCTGTGATATGAAACATAATAGCTGGGTTTAAGAATTTTGACTCTCCATTTGCTATTAAATGGATATTTTCTAATAGAGTTTTGGGATAAGCAGTTGTGAGGTTCTTTCAATTTATTATTTAAGGATATGTATAAGAATTGGATCCCGAATTTCTAGTATTTGAAAATTTCTGTTGGGATAAAAACTGTTTTCTCTGCTTTATGCTGCTTAAATTTTTGTGTTTGAAATTTATATTATTTATTATATATTCTCCAGAGACTCGAACAATAAAGGGCGGACTTTTTCAAGGAAATATGAGGCCTTTATCATTCCTTCAGTGGGTGGATGCAATGAGTATCAAGCATGCTTGGTGATTGACCAGTGGTGTTTCACGTCCAGCAGACCTGACACGGAAAATCTTATCTTACGACACATCAGAATAATAATAAAAAAAAATAAATAAAAATAAACGAAAAAGAAAAGGAAAAAAAACCGAGATGGGCAAAATAGGCCTTGGCCCTCCATGGGCTGTTGCACCACTGTGTTTAATTTACATGTAACTAATAAATTCGATAAAAAATGAAAGAGAGGTAAATTAATGAAATTTATTTTTTTTTAATTATTACATAAAATTGAAATTTTTTAGTTTTTATCTATTTAGCATATTTTTTAGGCCGGGATACCCTGGTCGGTAGGGCTCTGGGCCCATGTCCGAGAGTTCGTGAGTTCGAAACCAGCCAGTCGAAGACTCCCCGTGCAGTAAATGGTGACTGATGCACGTAAAATCTGTCGAGTCGCAAAGTCTTCATGTTCCCATAACAAATCAACACCTCTGAGGGTACTGGATTGGAGATCGATCGTTCTCTGATTCAGGTCAAAAATTACGATCTGTGGATGTATGAATGGGTCCGCCCTATAAACGGGTGTGACGTATGGGTGTGGTAAAAGTCGAATTCTAAGCCGTAGATGGCGCCACTGGAAAACAAGAACAATCGCGCCCCTCAGCCTAAAACTGGCTTACGCCAACAACAGCATATTTTTTCAACGCAATTTGGTTATGAAACAAAATCCACTAGACTCATATAATAAGATATTATGTGTCACAAAATTATACAAAAGATTATTTGGATCAAAATTTTTACCTTTCTTATAGGTTTTAAATGTAATTAAAACTTCTGACCAACAAGGGCAAAACTGATTTTATTTTTAAGTAAACATTTGACTTGTAAGGGAAAAAACAGGGGAAAAAATCTTAAGATATTATTTTTTAACTAAGAAAATTGGACCAAATGCTGTCTAATATATAGAACGCGGATATCAGAAAAATATTTTGTTTATATTCAGATATTCATTTAACTGAATCATCCAGAATAATGACAAGATTCAGTGTAGAACCATGGTGACTCAGGTGATAGAGCGCTCATCTCCCAATGAGGTGACCCGGGTTCGATTCTACTGATAGTTGATTGATTCAAGTTTCGTACCCGGCTCACACGGACCACAGTACTGACGTGAAATATCCTCAGTGGTAGACAGATTATGGATTAGAGCACCCTTGCCGCCAGGCTAATAGTGGGAGGTTTTCGTGGTTTTCTTCAGCATGTAACGCAAATGTGGGCTAGTCCATCAACAAGTCATCCTTGAAAGCAAACGTCTCCCCATAATTGATCCATGAGTTCTCTTGTCTTCTTGATCGGGTTCAAAATTACAAAGCTTCGGAGTAGAACATTAGTAGCCGTAAATCCTAAATTGGGTCGGTTGTTCAATGACGGTTGCAAAAAAAGAAAAATAAGATTCGATGTGGAGTTTACGTAAGAAAAGGTATCAGGCTTATTGCATCAATTTAAACCAAAAAAAAAAAAAAAAATACACAGAGACAGGGAAAGAAATAATCAAAATGCAACTAAAATCTTACCTCCAGAGAAAGAAGTTAAACCTCTTGAAGAATTTACATGAAAACAATTTAAATTTGTATGAGCACTATTTAATATATTACTTGCATGTTAAATATAATATATAATATACTATTTATACGAAAGAAATTTATTTTTGAACTGTTAACAACGCGGACGTACTTTGATTTGAATTTAAACCATTTTCAAGAGGTGTCCGCGCGTTTGTTGCTTTTGTTTCTAATGCCACTTGACGAAACCAAATGAATCTCAGGCAGAGGGTGCACTTTTTGTTTTTTTGGTGGCAAAATGGATGGTCAGGAATATGACTTTTTGTCAGATACACGTCACGGCCCGTTTATAGAGCGAACCCATTCATACATCCATTCATTCCTCCACAAATAGTAATTTTCATCTGAATCAGTGAACGATCAATCTCCAATTCAGTACCCTCAGAGGTATAATTCGCTATGGGATCATAGAGTACTTTGTGACCTGGCAGATTTAACGTGCACCAGCACTATTTACTACACTGGGAGTCTTCGGCTGGCGGGGATTGAGCTCACGAGCTTTTGGACATTAACTCAATGTCTTACCAACTATATCAGCCCTAAGATATTGTAAAAGTTCTTTATGTATTGGATTTTTGGAAAGATTTAAAATTTGCCAGGCAGAAAATCATTCAAATAGACCAACATGATTATGAGTTCATAAACGCATATATTGATTATAAGTATATATAACAAGCCAACATGATTATAGGTATATTTCAGTGTAGTTAGAAGAAGAATTATTAAAATTATTTTCATCTCTGTTGTGAGATAAGATTCACATAATGCTGTACTACTTCGTCACTCCTTCTTGTAATTTTACGAGGGTTGCTATTTATATTTCTGGCCTTGGCAACAGTAAGTGTTGCTAGGCAACCGCAGACGATTTTAATCGAAAGTTTGATATTTTTAAACATAAATTCAGCAGACGATTTACCATTATAGCTTCATTTATGTTGTTGACAGTAAATTGAAAAGTTCTTCTCTTTCAAAAAATGGAATTGAATCGTGAACATTTTCGTGCCATTATTTTTTATAACTTTCGACGTGGATTGTCAAGATAAGAGTGCTTCAATGAACTTAATTCTTTATTCAGCGATAAAGCGCCATCCTACAGCACTGTAAAAAATTGTTATAACGAATTTAATCGTGGTCGATGTTCGATCCAGGACGAATCCCGTGTAGGTCGTCCAAAATCCTTTGTTGTGCAAGAAAAGATCGATGCTGTGCGCGAACAGATAAAGCAAGATCGTCATGTGACATACCGTGAGATAGAGGCGTCTTTGGACATTAGTATGACTAGCATCAATAAAATATTGCATGAACATTTGAGCGAATAAAAAATTTGTTCGCGTTGGATCCCGCATAATCTGACAAACGCTCAAAAAAAGGCTCGTGTCGATTGGTGGAAGGAAATGTTGGAAAAATACGTTCAAGGTACATCAAAGGCTGTGTATAACATCTACACAGGTGACGAATCATGGATCTATGCATATGAGCCGGAAACAAAACAGCAATCATCTGTATGGATCTTCCAAGACGGGGCAAAACCAACAAAAGTTGCTCGAGGAAGAAGCACATCGAAACAAATGATTGCCTGTTTCTTCGGCATTAACGATCATGTGGCAACACTGGCGTTAGAGCAACGCAGGATGGTCAATTCTGAATGGTACACGACCATTTGTTTGCCAGAAGTCATCGGAGAAATTCGAAAAAAGCAGAAGAACAGGCGAATCATTCTTCATCATGCAGTGCGAGCTCTCACACATCGACTCAATCAAAGGCATTTCTGACGGAGCGAAAGATCGAACTGATGGGTCATCCGCCGTACAGCCCTGATTTGGCACCCAATGACTTCTTCTTATTCCCACACATCAAAATTAAATTACGTGGACAACGATTTTCGATCCCCGAAGAAGCGGTTGATGCATTCAAAACGCATGTTTTGGAGTTACCTCAATTGGACTGGAAAAAGTGCTTTGAAAATTGGTTCAAACGCATGCAAAAGTGTATTGATCATCATGGAGAATATTTTGAAAAACAATAAAACCAATTTCGATCCTACATATTTGTTTTTTCGTTATTAGGCCAGAAATATAAGTAGCAACCCTCGTAGTATCATACATCTATGGTAGTGATTAAAAAAGTCCGTCACCACCAGTTGTTTCAGTATGAGGCACTATAGCACCGTTTACCTTTGAAATTTCTATAGCTATTTTAGAAAAAATTCAAAATAAATCTAAATAATTACTCTAATATTAAGTGAATCATTTCAATAAAAATAAATGATTATTCTAAATAAATGCAAAACTTTTAACTAACGCTTTCTTTCCCCCCCCCCCAATAACGGCAGGCACTGAACTACTACTAACGCTTACTCAACGCATACTTAAACTATCAATTACCATTACCTATCAAAAATACCTATCTGAATAAATATATATATCTAATAAAAACCTGCTTATTACCTATCTAAATAAATACTCAATGTATAACTAAATACTTAACGCTACTTCAATTAATTAAATTAATAATAATAAATTAATAAATTTCCTAAGAGTACCTTCAAAATGAATCTAAGCCATTAACGTATAACTAACTATATTTACCACTACTTAAATTATTGCTTAAGAAATGCTAACAAAATCTAAACTAATACTTAAAGGGCAACTAATTATTTGACGCTACTTAAAGTTTTATTTTAGATAGTCGAACACAAGATCAAATTTAGCTTTCATTTTAGAAATACGAAATTATTCCAGCGCTATTTCTCACACCTATTTATATATTTCCTTGAAATAAAAAATTAATTGGAAGCTTAAAACATCTAGATTTATATCACTTTTGCCACCACTTTAAATTTTTTTCAGATAGTGGGAACCCTGTTAAATCATTACTTAAGATAACGTAACAGAACGAATCTAAATACACTGGTTATCATAAATTAAGGAAAATTCACAAAAATCGCGATAACTCAAGAAATTACACATGGAATTTTATGAAACTTACCCACAATATACAACACATAGTAAGGTATTAAACAACATAAAAAGAAATTATCAGACATTAATAGTAGTATAGAAATTAGCACATGTATAAAATAAACAAATTGGAAGTATCGGTTTGCAATAGAAAAAGTACCTTTAATATGGAATATGATTGCCTCTAGAAGCAATACAGCACAAACAGCGATGTGTGATGCTTTCAATTATGCGGTCTATCAGTTCAATAGGAAGTGAGAGCCATTGCTCTTGTAAAGCAGTTGCAAGCGTGGCAAGGGTCTGAGGGGGCGGATTGATGGCAGATACACGCCTCCCTAGAGCATCCCAAACGTGCTCGATAGGATTCAAGTCCGGGGATCGAGCTGGCCACTCCATGCGAGTAATTGTTTCCTGTTGAAGATAATCATCAACAATGCGAGCTCTGTGTGGTCTTGCATTATCGTCCTGTAACAGGAAGCAATCACCAATTGCCCCGGCATATGGGCGCACATAAGAATCAAGGATGTTGTCTCGATAAACCTGAGCATTCACGGTTCCCCTTGGAAAGACATGGAGGTATGTGCGCCCTCCTAAGGATATGCCTCCCCAAACACAGACACTGCCTCTTCCGTATGCATCTCTTTCACGGATGTTTGATGGATGATAACGGGTCCCAGGTTCTCTCCATATCAAATAACGTCTACTGTCACTTTCTAGACTAAACCTGGACTCATCCGTAAAGAGAACAGGCCTCCATTGATCTGACGTCCAGTGGACATGTTGTCGGGCCCACTGCAAACGGTCTCTCCTATGGCGTGATGTGAGCGGCACGCAAATGGCTGGTCGTCTCGCATACAGACCACCTTCGTGGAGCCTTCTGCGCACAGTTGACGTTGACACCAACCTTCCGGTGGCTGCAGCAAGAGAGGATCTAAGATGTGTCGGAGTAGCGGTTCTATTCCTGCGTGCACTTAATGTCAAATATCGGTCATCGGCACTGGTCGTAACAGTTGGCCGTCCTTGACTGAACCTCCTAGATGCCGAATCTGTGGTTTGAAATTGCCTCCAAAGTCTATGAACCACAGATGGACTCACATTTAGCCATCTGGCCACTTCTGATTGACTCTGCCCTGCCTCTAGTCTCCCGATGGCTCTCCATCGTAGTTCTTCAGGCAAATGATGCCTAGAGGTCATTATTACGAATTGGCTATCTCAGATTTTCAATGTCGCAATCACAGTAAAATTTGTGTGCTTTCTCTCAAACTTGGACTTTTATGCTCCAGGCAGATGACGTAAGCCGAGTGCAGCGCCACTAATTTGCATATTGCAATTTTACTCAGCTACTCTTAGTGGACAACATATGCAAATTTTGCACGGTTTGGCTTACTTTTGAAAGAGTTATCGCTATTTTTGTGATTTTTCCTTAATTTATGATAACCAGTGTAAGTACTTAACGTAAAACTAATTATTTAACACTACTTAAATTATTACTTAAGACAACCTAAAAAAATGAATTATTATATTTGGACAATTTTCGGTGCGTTATGTGAGAAATAAATATATAGATTATTGATTTGATATCATAATTAAAATTAACTAAAGGAAAGTAAATTAAGTTTAATGAATATATGAACTATTTATAACGAGCAAATGAACTATTTATAACGTAAAACTCGTTAGCTTAACAAAAAGATCTTTCTGATCTTACAGTATATCTAAACTTTATCTAGCTCTTAGGTTCATAGGCATTAGGCACACACAATACAGTGCGTAAAAAAAAGAAGAAAATTGGGCTATCTTTTACGTTCTAGGACATAATCTTAATGGTTCAGGGGGTGACCAAGAATATGCTAGTTAATAAGTTCAGGCGATATTCTGAGTAACGAAATCACACGAAAGTCCTTTCTCTGAAAGAACATACCTTTTTTTCGACGTATTTGAATTTATGGCCCCTTAAATAGCTGCAATCTGGGAAATATAGTTCCCATAGTTTGGTCCGGACAGCATTTCAAAGTGATCATTTTAAATTATGTAATTTTAAATGGAAAAATACAAAATTTGAAAGAATTCGGTAGAATAAATCCTGAGAAATGGAATTTTAACTTTGGAACGTTTTTAAAATTTAATTTCTCGGTAACTATTGTACGGGGACCATATTTCCCAGATTGTGACTACCCCTATATTTTGAGACTCTGATGTTCAAATCCGTCAAGGAAAGGTATGTTTACTCAGAGAAAGTACGTTTTGTTGTGTGATTTTGTAACTTAAAATATCGTCTGAACTAAATAATAAGCATACTTGAAGTCATCACCTTGAAATATTAACATTGAGCCTTATAACATTTGGATCCTATAATCAGATCAAAGATTAATCACAGTGGTCAATTTTTTTGATGCACTGTACTTTCAATATAGGAGAATAAGTTATACAGTTTTGAAGTTCTGGGAAAATACTCATATGATTTCTAGCAACGAGAAACAAAAAAAAAACAGTTCCTGATGGGGCACTCCCCTCCCCTTAAAACTAAAATTTGGGTGCTTCATAAATATATTTTTAATGCATATGTGTTTGTGTTCAAGCAAAGAAATGCTGGAAAGTTACTCATAAATTCTACATGGAGAAAAAACAATTCTGGTATATTGCTGTATTAAATGGTAAAAACATTTCTTTTAAATAAAAAGCATATTTCTGGTAATAAAACCAAAATATATGGTACTGGAACCATTAATTTGGCAATGCTTCCCTTCATATGGTGAGGACTTATTGGAAATTCAGGTTTTAACAATTACAGTTTTATAACCACATATTTAGTAACAAATGCAAAACTGAAAAAATTCATTTAATTGAATAAATGGTTATACTCCATACTCCAAGGTATTATGATAAAATTACCAAATTTTCCTAATTTTAACACAGATTATAAAACATGTTAAAATGCACGGTAATTACCAAAATCATTACCAAAGCGCTTCTGTAAGAATGATTATGCTTTTTGGCGTTCTCACAGAGCCAGAAACCGGGAAAATTTTATCGTGTTCTGGAAGTTTTGAACACATTTCTTCTCATTCCTTGATGAGGATATTACCCCATGTTCACATTAAGTTATTCATATTCCAACACTTTATAGATTAAAAATTGTAAAAATATATTTGTGTAAAAACAGTATTTAAGAGGCATAAAAACTTATGGTTGTAGGGGGAGGAGTTTATGTCCAATTCAGGGAATAATAATTTTTTTCATTACATTTAATTTTGCAACATTTAATTCCTAGAACTAAAACAAAATAATCATTCTCATCATCATCAATAGCTCAACACTCCTTAACGGACTCTGAAGAAGTCGAAACCAGTCTTTACTTTTTGCTTGCCACAGTCATCCAGTTTCTGGCGTTAATTGAGACAAAGTAACTTTTAGAGGCAGTCCGCTCACCTCAATCTGGCTCCGTCTCTCGGCCATTATTAGCCTCACCAGAAAGATTTTTTTGTCGTCGTTCGATCATCATTCATTCTTAAAATGTGTCCAGCCCATTTCATACGACGGACTTTATGATGCTTCACAATGTCCGGTCCTCTGAATAACCAGTAATGTTCTGACTTAGTTCTCCTTTTCCAAACTCCGTTATCGCAAAAGCCACCAAAATGGATCGGGGAATATTCCTCTAAGAAATAACGCGTGTTCTCTAATCAGCCTGGGACAAAGTCCATGTTTTTGGTGCATAAGTGAGAATGGTCATGATTAAAATTTTATCAATCTGCAACTTGGTGTTCCGTTTAATGTTATCAGAATTCAGCAAAATAATATACATTAAAATTTTATTCATGCCGACCAGCCTGTGTAGGGGGTAGGGAACTGTCCTTGCATCAGAAAGGTTCCAGGTTCGAATCCCGGGGCAAGCCATGGATGTTCTTTCCTTCTCTGTACTATCTGTCCTCACTATGGGAGCGACGTTGGTCCACTTAATATGGTGCCCTTGAAAGGGAGGTCAGCAAAACCGCCCTGTATATGCCTGAATTGACGAATGTTAACGCAGATGGGCGTTGGGAAAAAGAACATTTATTCATAAATTACTTAAAAATTACAGAGGGAGAGGAGTGCCTATTCGATAAGTTGGAACTTTCTTGAGACTTTGTATGAGAATTTTTTCAAATTTGAAAAATGCATGATTTTTTTCCACCATTCATTTTTTTTAAATATCTAACTCAAGCACGCAAATATAGTGGCTTCATGAAAACAATCCGAGTTATGTACCAGTGTACTTACATGTTGGTGCACAATAAATTTAATTTTTTCCCCAGGACAACAAGCTGATATTCGATTGTATTCCTAGACACTCAAAAATAAATCATGCATCCAATTTTCGAAGTAATCTTGACCACTTTGTGTAACAATCAATTTCTTTTTTCTTCTTTCGTATATGCCAATACTGTTCGATAGAGCTTTTTCCGATAGCAAGTTTTTTTCTCTCTCTGTGTTTCGGCCCAGAACTGAAATCTGGTGCCTTTTCATTTACAGAACCTCCTGTTTATTGCGTGACATAACTTCATTATCGGAAAACCTTCCTTACTTGTTTTCTGCATCTGGTTATATCAAAAGAGAGGCAAATCAGAGGAAAAGTTTTGGAATAAAATATGCTGCTTTATTTATTCCCCTGGAATTTCTTTTGAATTCTTAAGGTCCAGGTGAATAAGTTTAGTCCGAGAGATCTCGTGCTCATGAGAATTTAAAATGAGCTTTAGTCAAAATAAACGACGGATATTCTAAACATCTTTCGTTGGAGGTTACTTTTAGCTAGTTAGATAGTAGTTGTAAATAAATAAGCAATTTTTTTCCATTCATAGATTTATCGCGTCAAGCACTAGGTTTAAACAATTTGAAAATATGTTTATTAGCAATATTAGTGATTTTAAATCGTACAAATAGCACGTAATTTAGCTGTTCCTGTTCTAATTGTTCGTCTATCTAATTTCTGTAATCATAAATATGCGGGATCTATTAATTAATTCGCAAATTAGAGTAAAATTAGAAGTTACATACTTTTTAATTACTTTTTTTGATTGAAAGTACTTACATGAAATTTAAATGATTTTACTAAGAGTGATTTTTTTTTAACAATCTGCAATTTTTTTTGAATATTTCATGTAAAAGCACTTTTTTAATAAAAAAAAATCAAGTACTTCGACATTTAGAATTCTACTTTCTTAAATAGTGAAAATGGATAAATATAAATTTATATTGAGCTGGTTAGAGTGGATTTAATTTTTGTCTCTTACATATTCGCACTTTCAGGTGTTCGGCGTTGTGGAGTATTTTTCGATTTTCAAATGGCAGAAAATGGTGAATTTGTAAAAGAAAGGAGAAATTAACGAAGAAAATTAAGAAACATAATAATAGGTTTTATTTATTGCGCATAAGTTGCAAGTACGTACGACCAAAATAATAATAATTCAAAGTAGGAAGAAGACATGGAAAAAATAAAAAATTAAAGTAATTTAGTTTTTAAAGTTAGGGTTTTCGAAATAATGGTATTTAGTGCCCAAACATTTAGTAAAAAATACAAAACTGAAAAGAAATTTAACTGAATAAATGGTTACTCCAGGCTTTAATAAATCATGATAAAATTACTAAATTTTGCCACAATTACCAAATCTGCCACAATTATCATGTATCAGAACACTATATTTTGGTGGTTGATTTAACCAAAAGGATTACCAAAGCACTTCGGTAAAATTTACGGAGATTTTTAGCATTCTCAAAGAACCAGAAACACTGTAAATGTAACCATATTCTGGTAGTTTTGACCATACATTTTTTCTAGGTGTATTATAGTAATAAGAACAGGAAAGAGGGACTAACTTAATTTTTAAATAAGATTAGGTTTTAAAAAGCATTCAATTATAATTATAGAAATGAAAAACAAAGTACGCTTGCAATTTCGTTTTCAAATTGCAATAAAATTTAGGAACCTACAAATTCTTTATGTCTGGTTAGAACAGTTTTTAACTTGTCAATAATATTCAGCACTTGTCACTTATTTCTTTTAAAATGTATTGGTCGAATACCGTCCATTGAATCCTTTCGGATATCAATATGCCACATTCACTTTGACTCATGTGAATGGATAAGTATTCGAAAGCATCGAGTTTTAGACATAGTGATTCCCAGAAAATAAATGGCTGTGTCGATATAGAACACAATTTAATTTTATTTGATACCTGAAGTTAGTTGCTATTTTTATTTGAAATAGAATACTAGCTTTGCCTTTCTATTTCTTATCACTAAAAAGGGAATATTATTTGCTAATAAATTTGGTTAAATAAACATACTCTTTAAAAAAAGAACTTGTATTACAATTTTTAAGGTATCCGACTACCTTTTAGAGTCGATTTCGACAAAAATATCGATTTTCTGATTTTAATGTATAATAAAAATATGTACCTTTCTCTTCCAAAAACCTTTCGTGTTTTATCTCTACGCCAAATAGAATAGAAGTTATGATAATCTAAAAGCATCCGTATAAGTTATTAAATTGATTACTGAGTCTATTTTCCATTTTGCTCAAAACTAATTTTTTAGTTATTTTTCTTCATTATAAATGCAATATTTTAAGATCTTTCAGTTCAAATTATATGAAATCTTGCATTGATGTTTTCTGTACGTTTATCTAGAAAATAGACAAGGGACTAGTGGATTAAACAATTATTTTATATTTTAGAGCTAAATTGAAAATAATTAATCGCAATTTCTGTCTTTTTTATCAAATAAGTTTCTATATTTGCTGTAAATATCCAACTATTAATATTTTCTTGAAACTTAGTCTATTCTTTAAGTTAATTTTTATGAGTATTACAGAGCAAGAATAATAAAACAAAATGAATTTTAACAAAGTTAAGTGGTTTAGAAAAAAGGACAATTTTTTGCCTTTTTGATCTGTTTTTCTCCATATTTTTTTGTATTAATTTAGTGTATAATAAAAGTATGAACCTAAGTAAAAAAGTTCTTTCTTTCTTTTGCAAGGTTTTTTGAATTATGATAAAAAATATCTAGAAAGAAAACAACGATAAAAACTAAAAATACATTGTTAAAATAAGAATTCCAATAACTGGAAAAAAGTTGTTTAAATTTTTTTCCCCATTGAACGGATCAAAATACTCTACCTTTAGTGTTGTAGGATTATTTCCGCCCTCTACTCAATCACGAAGTGGAAAGCATCTGTCAAATTTCGATTGGAAGCTAAATATAAAATGGAGAAAAAATGCTGAAAAACTTCCTGTAAAAAAGGAGTTTTGCATAGTACTCGTATTTCCTTAACTTAAATTTTAAATTTTCAAACTTCACCTGTCAATGAAAATAGCGTAAAAATGTTTTCCTTTTTTCCTGTTTTTATTAGATAAATTTTTACTAGCATTTCCTTTTGCGATTATGGGTAAAATTCCTAAAGCTCGTGTATAATCCTTTATGCTAACGAAAGAGAAATGCTTTATTTTTCCTCTCAAGTTTCTTGTATTTATATTTATTTTAAATAAAATGATAGTAATAAAAAAATAACTTCAATTCATAAAACCAATCGATAGTTTGAACTTTTTTAAAATTTTGAACGTTTTCCTTATGTAATAGTCTTTATTTATTAATATAATACCATACAAAAGAAGAATGTCACTAATTTAATAGTTAATTATAGAAATAGAAATAGTTTTATTAGAAGAATAGTTTTATTAGTTAGAACTTTTATAGAAATAGTTAATTACGTAGTAGTCTTTATTTATTAGTATCATACTGTACAAAAGAAGAATGTCACTAATACGTTCTATATATTTATCGTTAACTGTTAGTTGCAAAACTGTTGTTATGGCTGACTAAGAAGTGTTTCTGTTGTTTTTCTAGAACATATCAGAAACTTTTCAAAAATATTTCAACATAGTTGCAAAAAAAATGGCAAGTAGAAACAGAGAAACAAAATGTTTTTCGGACAGTTTGAAATGTTTCTGTATGTAACTTTTTTGAAATATAATTTCTGCACTCTTTTTTAATGCTTGCATAAAAAATGACTGCTTTATAGCATTATATATTTAAAAAATAATTTAAGCATCAGTCTATGAGAAATTATCTTTACATATCAGTTTGAATTGGTCCTGAAATGTGTGCATTCTCTTTGTGTTGAGTTTTGGTTCAAAATTAACAAACGACCATGGTAGTATTTCATTTGAAACGGTTTTGCACGCATTCTTTTATAACATTTTGGCAGAGGCGCCCTCTTTAGACGAATTTAGTAACTGTAACTATCATGCCCGGAGTATGTTGAGAATAAATAACTGGCCTTCTAAAGAGAATGCAGCAAACCGTTATATGTTATATATAACCATTATAGTTATACAGCAAGTGTTGTGTGTACTAAAAATTTCATTAAATTCAGAGTGTTGACCTTTAATATAATGATGGATATTACAAAGAAATTACCTTTGAATTCAGATAGTTGACCTTTAATATAATGATGGATATTACAAAGAAATTACCTTTGAATTCAGATAGTTGACCTTTAATATAATGATGGATATTACAAAGAAATTACCTTTGAATTCAGATAGTTGACCTTTAATATAATGATGGATATTACAAAGAAATTACTTTTGAATTCAGATAGTTGACCTTTAATATAATGATGGATATTACAAAGAAATTACCTTTGAATTCAGATAGTTGACCTTTAATATAATGATGGATATTACAAAGAAATTACCTTTGAATTCAGATAGTTGACCTTTAATATAATGATGGATATTACAAAGAAATTACCTTTGAATTCAGATAGTTGACCTTTAATATAATGATGGATATTACAAAGAAATTACCTTTGAATTCAGATAGTTGACCTTTAATATAATGATGGATATTACAAAGAAATTACCTTTGAATTCAGATAGTTGACCTTTAATATAATGATGGATATTACAAAGAAATTACCTTTGAATTCAGATAGTTGACCTTTAATATAATGATGGATATTACCGGGAAATGGTACTTAATTAAACACATACATTAGAGGTGAAAGAACAAGTGATAAAATTTTTAGGAATTTAGAGTGCTTAGATCTAAAGAAACTAGTACGAAAAGCTTCCACCACTGCCTGAATAGCAGCATTTATTCCCTTGAACAAAGAGTGTAACAGACATAGTTAAGTCTTTTTGAAGATCTCAATCAATATAGCTTCAAGGCTATGCCCCAGATCACTGACAGTAGTAACTGGTGACTGAATGCGAGTCAATTGCTCAGAAATCATTAAATACACGTTTTCAATTGCTAAAAAATACTGCTGGTCGACTATCAGGCATGGTTTGTACTAAGCAGAAAGAAGACGGTACAGGCAAAATGCTATCGTGCATCGTTCTGTTAAAATACAGTTTTAGACTGGCCTCAAAAACAGATTGGAGTAACGAACGTCTGAAGTATAACGGCAAGCGTTCTTGTCTGTGAGGCAGCATCTAAAGTTTCAAACAGCGTAATTCTTTGTGGCCATGTGTATAAGATACCTGACTTCTTAGCAGTTAGTTGTGAGAAAACTCTGAGATCTTAACGGCATATGGACAATTAAGTGATTTAAGTACATAAATCATTTCATTCTCTTCTTGTAAGAACATTTACTACATTACTCAAATTAGGGTAATATTTACGAAAGATAAAAATTAATTGAGATAGTGCATACGTAATTTCTTTATCTCATTCAGTGTTTGTAAGAATATTTACTCAAACCTGTGTAATCTTCACAAAGGATATAAAAAAATTGAGATAGTATGCATTAGTCGTTTTTTTTAAATCTCATTCGGTTACTGTAAGAATATTTACCAAATCTAGGATAACCTTCGTAAAAGATAAATATGATTGAGATAGAACATTAGTCATTTTTTTTCTTTTCAATTATTGTTCGAATATTTAAAAAGTCTACGATAATCTTCATAAAAGATAAAAATGATTGAGATAGTATCTTATTCGGTTCTTGTAAGATTATATTTTTGTCTAGGGTATTCTTCACTATAGATAAAAAAGATATTGAGATAATGCATTAGTCATTTTTTCTTGCATTCAGTTCTTGTAAGATTATTTACTTACACTAGGAAAATATTTACATCAGATAAAAAATTAAATATTTCAGAAAATGAATAAGAATTTTTATTAGTTCTTTCAGTTTTTGTGAGCCCATTTCCCCAAAATAAGGTAATCTTTATAGTAGAAAAAATATTTGGTAAGATAAAATAATTGCTTAATATATATTTAAAAATTATTATTAATTAAATAAAACAAAATTTATTCTTTTGGTACAGTTTATCACTATTATACTCCACATAGTACTGTTTGGTCCATAAAAAATGTGCTTTAAAGGAAAACAAACATCATTTAAAATAAATCTTTTATTTAACGTAACATCTTAAAATTGACTGCCTTACATTTACCTAATAGGTGAAGAGGTTTATCAATTAAATTACTTCACCAATAACTCTAAACTAGGAGAAAAGATTTTGTGAAATCTTTAATGCGATTTTCTTGTAAAGAGTAAGCTTTAAAAGGTTTTTTGTATTTTACAATGCTACTGAATCTTCAGTGGAAACGTTTGTTTAATATAAATCTTTCAGCTTTCTATGAGCTAAGTGCTTTTAATAGACAGGTGATTAACTTAAAAGTTTTCGGCTCTACTCCAGTATTTGTAGATGCCATTTACGCTGGCCATTTAATAGCAGAAAGTGAGGGTGTATAGTTTGGTTCCATTACATTGAATTACCTGAAAAGTCGCCAAGTAATGGATACATCTTTATTATTGAAATTTCTCTATGTAGATCTTTTTTAAAATATTAAATAGTGTAAGTAAAGGGTCTAAAACTTTTCAAGTCTTATTTACAATTTTTAATCTTAAAAGAGATGATACTTTAATAGATACTTTTAATATGTCACAGGAGCTAAGCAACTAATTAATATTTCGTGTCTTTTAACTGAAAGTATTTTCTTCTTTAGTCTATTCTAATACAAAAATAAATTCTGTAAGTAAAGGGTCTACACTTCATTGATCCTTTCAAATCTTATTTACAACATTTAATCTTAAAAGAGATTTTACTTTGATAGATAAATATTTAATATGTCACAGACGTTAAGCACTTAATTAGTATTGCATACCTTTAGTTAAAAGTATTTTCGTATTTAGTCTATTCTAATAAAATATTAAATACCGTAAGAAAAGGGTCCAATAAATACTGTATACTGTAAGTATTGGCTCAAAAATACCGTAAATAATAAATACTGTAAGTACAGGGCCTACACTTCACTGATCCCTTAAAATCTTATTTACAACATTTAATCTTAAAAGAGATGTTACTTTAGCAGATATATTTTTAATATGTCATAGATGTTTTTATTTTTTATTTATTTCTAATGGCAAGGCAAAAATAAAAATAAATGAACAGGAACAGAAGCAAAGATGATACAAGAATAAATTGACCGAAGTCATTGCCTCATAAATTCTCTGGCCTTCCATTAAAGCCCAGTCTCGGAGTCGCCCCTAAGGACTGCACAGTGGTCTAGGTGGTGTCTATCCATAGGGATATTGAAGTTACAGAGGGGGCAATAAGGGCTTGAGAAGATCCAAATACGGTAAAGGTGATCTGCAAGGCAATCATGCCCGGTTAGTAGACGGAATTGGGCCACAGCGTGCCGACGAGGACTGCCAGGGACCCTCAAAAGATCTTCAGCTTTCCAGCGCTTAGATTTTACTCTGTCATTTATTTGTTCAGTGAATTGCCCTTTTAAAGTTTGCTTTAAATAAAGCTTCACAGAATGAAAAGAAAGTGGAGAGGAACTCGATTGAAGAAGCCTCGAGCCCTTTTTTGCCAGGGCATCTGCTTGCTCGTTTCCAAACAGGCCGCAGTGACCCGGCAGCTACTGAAGAATCACACGTTTCTGATTTTGACACAGTTCTTGCAGATGTTGCCGACGCTGGGTGATTTTATTTGTTGCAGCCAGACCAGCTGAACAGATCGCCTGAATTGCGGCTTGGGAGTCAGATAAAACAACCACTTTGCAAAATTTATCTTCAAAAGTTATGTCATACCTGCCAACTCTTCCGGATTTTCCGGAAAATTTTATTTTCATATTTAAAGTGGTAGTAAATATATACTATTTTTTCTTTTATAAACTTAATTTTTAAATGATTTTGATCATCACTATTCTTACAAAAATTAAGCACATATATTAATATGAGTTACTATCATGATTGTCAACTTAAGTTTTTTCAAATGCAACGTATTTGTTTGCTTAAAATTGAAGTTTTAATTTCATTTTAATACCACTGGGAAAAATGATAATGGAAGGAATTAAAAGTTGGCAGGTATGTTATGTCATAGATGTAAAGCATTTAATTTTTATTTCGCCTCTTTAACTAAAACTTATTAAGTCTATTCTAATACAATGATATATACTGAAAGTAATAAATACTGAATACTGTAAATAATGTCTCTGAAAGTACTGTAAACAATAAATACAGTAAGTAAAGGATCTACATTTTATTGATTTTTTCAATTCTTATTCATATTTAATCTTAAATGAGATGCTACATTAACAAATACTTTATGTCGTAAAAGTTAAACAATAATTCGTTTCTTTAATTAAAAATATTCCTTTTTTAAGTCTATTCTGTTTTCTTATAATTATGTTTTTTTTACTTATATATTATTCTAGTTCACCTATATTAGTAATATCCATAAAATTTTTATTTAAAAAATTTTGATCGTCAGTATTTCATTTTTTATTATATCACAATTGAATTGAATGTACACTACAATGATACAGGAGTCTGTTGGGGGTGGTTTTGCACAAAAGATTAAAACAACGGGAAATATAATGTGTGATCATGATAAAGTGTTCAGGTATAATTTCGTGAAAGTTGGAGTTTGAAAGGAACTATAAATAGAACTTCTGAAAATGAAACATTTCTCCACATTGATGAGGGACGGTTCCTTTTCGAACTCAACTTAATATCTTGTTAAAGTTGAAACAACATTGAACCGTTAAATAAATAATCCAAGTAAAATGAAGCTGCACGAAATTATTAGATTAAGAATTTCATTCATTTCAAAAACATGCGAAATGCAAATAACAGTTAACAAATTTCAAGCTCTCAAAAATATGCTGCTATTTTCAAGACTTGCCGGACGTGAATCAGAAAAAACAAAAGTAATTTAAAATAGAAAAAGTAACGTTTTTAACGTTACTTTTTTAATTAACGTTAACGTTAATTAAAAATATTCCTTTTTTAAGTCTATTCTGTTTTCTTAAAATTATGTTTTTTTTACTTATATATTATTCTAGTTCACCTATATTAGTAATGTCCATTAAATTTTTATTTAAAAAGTTTTGATCGTCAGTATTTCATTTTTTATTATATCACAATTGAATTGAATGTACACTACAATGATACAGGAGTCTGTTGGGGGTTGTTTTGCACAAAAGATTAAAACAACGGGAAATATAATGTGTGATAATGATAAAGTGTTCAGGTATAATTTCGTGAAAGTTGGAGTTTGAAAGGAACTATAAATAGAACTTCTGAAAATGAAACATTTCTCCACATTGATGAGGGACGGTTCCTTTTCGAACTCAACTTAATATCTTGTTAAAGTTGAAACAACATTGAGCCGTTAAATAAATAATCCAAGTAAAATGAAGCGGCACGAAATTATTAGATTAAAAATTTCTTTCATTTCAAAAACATGCGAAATGCAAATAACAGTTAACAAATTTCAAGCGCTCAAAAATATGCTGCTATTTTCAAGACTTGCCGGACGTGAATCAGAAGAAACAAAAGCAATTTAAAATAGAAAAAGTAACGTTTTCAACGAAAATGTGAGTTCTGTTTCTCATATTTTCTCTCTCATAGCTTTTGTGTTTTTTGTAGTCTTGCTTCTCACCTTTTTTTTTCTTCGTTTTTCGTAGTCAACTTTAAGTTTTCTATTTTAAATCACTTTTATTTTTTCTCATTTAAGTCTGGAAAGTCTTGAAAATAGGCGCCTATTTTTAAGCACTTGAAACATGTCGACTGTTATTTCCTTTTTGAATACTTTTGAAGGATGTGAAGATTCCGATTAAGTAAACAAGTAATATAGTTAATAAGATTAAGTAAATCAGTAGTAAAGTTTGATTAAGATTTGATTAGAATACAAGGTATGGGTATTAAGGTTCAGTGTCGAATCAAATTTTTTAGAGTGTTTTGTAATCATAGTTTCTCATGCAACAAAAATTCTGAAGAATAAATCTTTTACCTACTAAACATATAGATTTTCTGGGAAAATTGAAAGATTTTGGAAACTTACGAAACTATAACATATCATCGTTTGGCGTATTTAGGAATATAACATATCATCGGTAGGCTTTTTATTTTAGACACAGCTTAATATGAGTGTTTACAAAAATGAACACAGATCAAAATGCGGGCTTAAGAAAATTGAGACAGCTTCAAGTGTGTGTTTAAGAAAATGGATAGAGCTCAGAATGCGTCGTAACGAAAATGGACACAACTCGAAACGCGAGTATAAGAAAATTGAGACAACTCGAAGTTTGTGCTTAAGAAAATAGATACAGCAAATAATGTGTCTTTTTAATGTTCAATCCAAATAAAACTACAAAAAGAGAAATTTCTAGCTCACTTTTTCTTACTTAAACACAAAAAATTTCTGACTCACTTTTTCTTACTTATACCCAAAGTATAAACACTAAAAGGCTAAGTCCCGGAGTTCAGGTTCGGGATAGATAGGTATATTACTGTTGTAACTTTTCAAGTGATGTCTTCATATTCAGAACTCATAACGATAAAGAGAGTTTTAAAAATATAAATTTCAACAACTTAACGAACCATTAGAAATCGTGTAAAAAAACCTGAAAAAAAAAAAACTAATGCACCCAGCAATTTATGTAAAAGAAAGATATCGCACAGCGAATTTATTTAGATTCATTTAGTTTATTCTTTAAAAGAATAATATTCATAAAAGAAGTTAGGAAAATGGAATCAAATGCTATGTCTATTTTCTTAAATAGCGATTTCAATACGCCTTTTGATCTATGTCCTTTTTCTTAAACACGCATTTTGAGCAGTGTCCAGAATACTCGTAGAGAGTTCACAGACGATATTTCCGATTTTAAGCGGTGAGACTTTTATTTATGTCTAAATTCTCGATCTTTCGTTTAATAAATTAGCAAAATTATTATTATAAAAATCATTTTTAAGTGACTGCTTTCCAATTAATCAGTACCAGGTTTGCTTACATTTTTATAAGCTACATAGGTTTTAAATATTAATTTATACTGAAATTTGCTATTTGCGTCGAACATACTTTTATTAAACTATTATTCGTTCATAGATTTTTAAATTTTGAAAAATAGGTCTGAAAAGGCTTTCGCTATATTACATGCAGGAATGCTATTTCCTTTTAATTCTAAGAGATTGACGACATCAAGAAATGTCTAGACATTTTGCAATCGAGACATATTGTGTTTCAAGTTTATCTATAAAAATTACTTCAGACATTAAAAATTTTTTTTCTTAATATTTCGCAAATGTCGGTATCTTAAGCCTAAAAGATTTGTTCTTGATATCCTTTTGTTTCCTTTCTTTTTTCATATTAACTTATTTGTGTCGTTATCTTTGAAAGTGGAATAAGTCTATTTTGAATGTGGTGTAAGTCCAAGGCTTTTAAAGGTCTGTATTTGAATTAATTCAAAAATATTGGCAAAGACTGATCGATTTCGATGATGTTTTTAACGTTATTATTTGATGAAGAATAAAAATACAGCAATGATTATTAAAATGGCAATAGATGAATAAATAACCGACTTTTTCAGCACCAAACGTATTTAGACCGGGTATAATTTCAAATATAACGGCTCATATATTTTAGATTTAAAAATAATAATATGTTAGTTGTTAAATCTTTAATTGTTGAATACTTTAATTTTTTTTAAAATTTTAATATCGTAGTATTTAAAATATCTAAATGCTATTATGCCCAGCTGAATGAAATATTAACAGGCATATTTAAAGTAAAATAAGAAATGCAAATGTGTGATATCATAAATTTGCATTTAATTCTTTTAAACATTTTAAAATTCTACTTTAAAGTAATCTTTCCTCGTTAATTTAAATATGAATAAAAAAACTTTTTGATCAAGTCAAAGGTTCTGGTATTTTTGAAAATTGAAAAATGTTAATGTACCTATATTTTTGATTTCCAAATGTATATATTAATACTTTTCTCCTGCATCAATAACATTTTATGCAAAGGAAGGTTTATCATATTAAAGAAGAACTAAATGTATCCGTCCTTAAGCTAAATGAGCCTGATATTATATTATAAAACACAAAATAAATCCATGATAAACAATGTAAAAAAAATATAGACTTGCATCCAAATAAATTTTCCTTTGAAAAATAAAATTAAAAATGATTTATGAATATGATTATGATCTATATTTATAATAATAATTTGTATGTTAAGGAAATAGTTTGAAGAAAGAATATTTTGTTTTAAAATAATTCAAGTAAAGTAATGCAATTTTATGAAACGATTCGTTTTGAATAAATACATCCATAGAAAAAAAACTCTTTTCTCTAAATCATAAATATTATGTAATGTTATTTCATGCTAAATTTCTGGCAGATATTACACCATTAGAAAGATATAGTAAAATAATTTTTTACATATGAATTAAATACACTATGCTTATTAGGTTTCATAAATGACAAAAATTATATGTTTAGGTTATTTATTCGTACGTATAAAATAAAAACAATAAAAGTGATGACGTACTAGTACATTCATGAAACTATTAAAAATTTTAATGTATTAAATACACAATATTTATTAAGTTTCATAAACGTTAAAAATTGTATGTTAAGGTTAATAACACTTACGTATAAAATAAAAACGAAAAAAATGTTGATACACTCGTAAATTAAACATATGCAGTACATTTATGAAACTATTAAAATATTAAAATAATTTTTACATATTAAAATATTACACATATAATAACCAGAACGGTAACATTTAATAACCAGAACGGTTGTTAAATGTAATAAAATGCTTACATTTTATCGTCTTGCTGGTTAATATGCATTACAGGGTAACACTAACATCAAAAATGTATAATATTGAAAATTTTATCCAATTGATTCCTGTAAGAGATTATATTTTAAAGAAGGGAAGCAAAGTTACGCCGAATTTAAAGTTTAATGGTCCACTATCCGGAATCAGCTGTACTGCACCATATCGTGTTCTAGATAATATTTGACACAGCAATGAAATCTGACACAGCAGATCACACTGAGAAATCTTGGGATCGTTGTCCCTCGTCTTTAACTGAATAAAAAAATCACTTTTAAAGGGGAATATTTTACTGGAATTTATGTTTTCTATGTATGTTAGCACAACTAATATCAATATATTCAGTATAGCTAAAGTTATATATTGGTTACTATAAGAAATAACTAGTCGCCTTTTCCCATAAAAAATTAATAACAAATTTTAATTGGAAAAATATGTTCAAATGTTTTCATTTCAACTTGATATTTTGCATGATGTGTAACACGATAATCAAATTTGATAGAATTCAACTATTATATCAGCTGAATTCCTGGTTGGGAGGGTGCTGGATTCTCGTACATGAGAACGGGAGTTCAAATCCTGCCGCTCAATTACTCCTCGTGTAGTTAAATGGTGACTGGTGCACGTTAAATCTATCGGGTCACAAATTCCTCCTTGTTCCCCTAATGAAATATACCTCTGGAAGTACTGAATTGGAGATTGATCAAAATTACGATCTGTGGATGTAGGAATGTATATATGAATAGGTCTGCCATAGAAACGGGTGTGACATATGGGTGTGGGAGAAGTCGATTTCTTGGACATAGATGACGCCACAGAGCGTGGAAATGCATTTTACCCTGATTTGCTCCTCTCGGCTACTGTGTTTTTTCCAGTTTTGTTTGCTACTTTTATTTTTCATTTCTGTTGGCAACTTAACGTTTTATATTTTAATCATTTTATTTTCCTCTCATTCACGTCCGGCAAGTCTTGAAAATGGGCACCTGTTTTTGAGAGCTTGAGACATACCGACTGTTATTTTTAATCTGTATATTTTTTGAAGGTCATGAAGTTTATAAGCAAATAAGTCATATCAGTAGTTTAAAAAGCGAAATCAAATATTCTGCGATTAAAATAATAAAATTTTCTAACATAACAATATCTAACACACATTTCAAACTAAGCATTTTGAACATGCTTTTTGAGTTGTATATATTTTTAAAGCACGCATTTCTCTTAAATACGGATTGTGAGTTGCGCCTTTTTTTTAAACTTGGGTAAGATATATTAAAAATAAAAATCTCGCTAGTGAGATACTATTACAAACACTTCTAAACTTATCGTATATTTCGAAAAAAAAGAAGAACAAATTAGCTTAGCAGTCACATATTGTAGGAACTTTGGGATACTTTGATTATATCAGAATACTTTTCACCTTTTTCATATCAACTTCGATTGATGCTTCCCTCTTTATGAATACTGCCAATTTCATCTTTTTAGACATCGGTTTCTCGTCCCGCAGTGGACAGATCGTTAAGACACGGTTCCCAACAGATCACCGAAGTCAAGCATCACTGGCTACGGTCAGTGTGCGGGTGGGTGACCACTTGGATCAGTTTGCGTAGGGACCGAGGGAGTGCGGTATTGGTCCTCGTGAAACTGTTCTACCGTAAAGTGCTCGACTTCGCGTGTAGGTCGTCGGGCTAGCGAAGCGGGGATGCCATCCTCTCTGCAGAGGATCAAAATTGTGCTGCTCTAGTGCGACGTAAATGAACTACAACAACATCGGTTTCACATTACGTCTTCATTGAGTTTGAACATGTAATTGAATATCCTAATATACCTTTTTCATCCACCACCGTTCCTTTCCGCTACCGCAGTTTTTTCTCCTTGTTTTGATTTTTCTTCCTTCATTTGCTTTGAAAGTTTTTGTTTGTAACTTCGCATGTCTATTTTCGTATCTGTTTTGTTTTCCTCATTCACGATTGGTTGGTCTTGATAAAGAGTACCTCTATATCTGTCCTCGATCTATGTCTATTTTTTCCATATTAGTATTGACAAGAAAATTTATTTATAAGTTAAAACAAGGTTTAATAACAATAGTGACATGAAGTTGGATTTTAAATAAATAAATGAGGAAACAAACAGACGAAGAGAAGGGCATTTGAAAAAAAATATATCAAAAGAAGATGAACCTAATAAGAGACTTATTTCAATGAAATGAAATGCTAATTAAACAATGTAAAAACCTAATTTGTTTGCAAAATTATAAAAATTAAAAAGTGTTGATGTTTCGAGCTCTCTAAACAAGGCGCCCATTCTCGAGACTTACCAGACTTGAATGATTTTACATTAAAATCTCAAAAAAACGTTCCAAGTATTGGTGAATGAGCTTGATATGAATGTAATAAAACTTTAATAACCTTTTTTGATGTTTTAAAACAAAAAATCAATAAAAAAGCTTCTTTTGCTTGTTTCTGTGCGCTGACTTTTCAGTTTCTCATTAAGATGTGTTTAATTTTTATTTATTCTTGTCTGAAAAACAATCTTTATTTTTTATAGACACATAGATATCCATTTTCTTTTCTGTACCTATACTCTCACCGGAATTGATCCTTCAGCAACTAATAAAATTATCTTTTTTTCTATCTTATATCCTAAATTAATGAAAAAAGAAGATTGCCAATGTAATCTCTGAATTACTTGAAATAATTAGAAACGAAATTAATTAAAACAAATGAAGAAGTTGTGTTTTTCTGATAGTTATTTAGAAAAATAATTAAGGATATACTTCAGAGAGTTCTGAGTTGCAATCTATAAAGTTCATTTCGCAAGAGATAATTGTGAGTAATACAATTAAGAGTAATTAAAATAAAGTCATACTTTCATTAAAACATGCAGCTTTATTAAGTGAAAAAGAAACGTATTTATCAATATCTCAAGTGTTATGACTCATTATGTGGGGATTTAAAATTAATTACGTATCATTTTTAAGAGATTATTCTCTAAAGTGAGATTTTAAAAATATTTGAAAGTAAATTATAATTCTGATTTTTGTATGTGGGTCATATGTTAATTGAAAGAGGAAAAAATAATTATTTCAAAAAATGTATTTTTTTAAGAATAATGAGCATAAACTATTTGAATGTTTTTATACATTCATAATTATATTTTTAAGTACTTTTAGTTAATAGTTATTCGATTAGATAAGTTAAGAATTACCATGTCTTTAACCAGAATCTCTTTCATTTACACATAATCTGGGCAAAAATTCTTCCTATATAACTTTAAAATCAATAATAATAAAATGAAGAGTTTTTGTGTGTAGTTTCTCTTAGTTTATACTGTAGCCCTGAAATTTCGACAGCATGTGCAAGGAATAATTTTAGCCCTAGAACCTAAAATTTGCTGAAAAATTTCAACTGGGTGCTAGGGAGGGACGTTTAAAAAGTATTTTTTTATTATTGGTTTAAAATTTGCTAGCTTTTAGCTCTATTCGATCGAAGACGTCTTTATTGCCCTTGCTCTAAAAATTATTTATTTTGGATCTATTCTGTTAGGTAACCTCAAGCAAAATAAATGTGAGATAACGTTACCGAATTAATCTTGATCATGCTCATGGACTGAACTGGAAGCAAATCTCCCGCTTTGCTCACTAAAGCTAAAGTACTCAATTTGACTCAAAATACTATATATAGACAAAGTTTGGCACAAAATGATTATGGAAAAGGATCAAGGTCACTTGGGTGAATCGGAGCTATTGAACGAACCTATTGATGTATGTATTAATATGATCCATTTCATGAAGAAACGGATGGTAATTGGGTTTATGGGCGCTTTTTAATTTCCGAAAAATTCACATTAATGCATTCGTATAGTGTGAAAAAATTTTATATGCGAAAATTGAAACATCTTATATTTTTAAGAGTCTTCAAAAAATAAAAAATCTGCTGCCGAGATAGAATAATTTGCTACCAATTGTATGCTTAAATTACACGTCAATCTCTTACTTCGCATACCATTATTCTCCCTTGGTAATTATTTCCCCAAAACATGTTGTTTCATGATTTAATCTTAATTGAGACATTATTTTCTTACCTTTAGCCAGGGTAACTAAGTTTTAAATTATTACTCTGCATTTAACGTTTGCTCAATATTACCAGATTATGCCTATTCCGCCAAAAGGCAACGAAAGCTACTAACTCACACCAGTTAAATGTTCCTCGATCATTTGTACATTTTTCGATTATAGACTAGGAAGTAACTGAATTAGATAAGTTCCTAATTTATTTTTTAGCTGTTAAAACTATTACTGAATAATTAGGCTAATTTAATAACATTGGCACTTCTCACCAAATATGCTTCAAATTAGCTAAAATTTTGAGGTTTCGCTTTGAGGTTTCTTCAAAAAGTGTCTATTTCTCTAAAAATATAGTTTAAAAGAATTTATCTATGATATGAGTATAAGTGCTTAACTCTTACTAACATTCTCTAAAAAAAGCTAGCAAGGATATACTAATAAAAAGTAATACCTAATGAGATTTTTTTAAAAATCTTTCTGTCAATTGTTTAGTGAAAACATAACAAGTTATCATTGTTGTAAGAACAATGTTCCGTTCCAAAACATGAATTCAAGCATGTATTCCTTTCTTAAGTTTTTATGATAAAATCGTGTTTTTTTTTGTTCCTTTGTAACACATGATACCTAGAGATAAGCTCAGTCGGGGGTGAAGAAACCTTTTTTTTTCGAGAACACAATGGCGGAATTGTGTCGACAAAGGAAATACTTTTCTTCCCCCTCATGAGATGGCTTTAAAAGTATTTTTTTCTTCCCTATTTTATAAAAAAAAAGCTCTGAGTGCGAAGAAAGGACCATGAAAAATATTATTTTCAAAAGCAGAATACATAGACAAAATTTAATAATAATAAACAATCATTTTTGTTTTATTTAGCAGAAATTAAATCTTAGCTTTTTGTTTAATCTATTTTCTAAATTGCTCATTATAAAGCATTTCCTTTTACAAGAAAAAATTAAAGAAATATTTTTCTACAGCCGTCACGAGACAATTATAACTCTTATTTTTAAAATATATTTTTATTCATTTTAATGATGTACTTGACTTTAAAAATGCTTGATTTGCCAGGTACTTAACTTTGAAGGGATTTAACTGGCTTTCTTGAAACTGCTAAATTGCTTTTTCGTTTTAAAAAATTCCAAATTTGTAAAATATCACATTTTTGCTATCACATGCAAATGGATACTCTTATTTCACGAAACTGTTTCCGTTTTTGACGAGACCGTTTCTTGGAACATGCTTTTAGTGAACATTGCGTCAAGGTGACGAAATAATTATTGCCACTTCTCCTAGAAAACAAAGTTTTCAATAGTAATGAAATAATTCCTCATTCTATTCCCCCCCCCAAAAAAAAAGAAAAGAAACAAAAAACTTGTTGTATCTAATGTATCTAACGTTTCTAATAGTCACTTTATAGCTTATTTTGCGGACACTATACAGCTTAATATGACAAGAAAGACAAACAGAACAGAGAGATAAATTACATCCATGCCAGAAGTGAGATTTGATCCCGGGATTTCTTTAGCATGAGGCCAACTCCTCGGTCATTTTATAGTAAGTCAACTTATTTCGTCATTTTATTTCCGATCTTCTAGTCTTCAATCTAGTTAATAGCCATTCAAGTTAGTTATAATCTCCCACAATGCACTACGATGGGGAGCAAAATGAGGATAAATTTTCGTCATATATTTGAGAGCTCCCGTTTCGTCACAAATCACGTGATGTCGTTGCAAAATAATTCTCAAAATTAACGAAATGTAGCTCAAGGATTGCTAAATCGTCAAAGTGAGAGTTTTACTTTTGATAGTCAAACTTATTGTAAACAAATTGAGGGTTGGGGTCACCATTAAAGTGGCCTAAGATATCCCTGAAATATTATTGAAGTAATGTACGATTATCCCGATATAATCAGTCCTTAGTCTTTATACACAGCAATGATCCCGTAAAACAAGTCGGATTATTTGTATTTGTACAAAATAAATACTCTATGCTGGCAGTTAATTTAATTAACTGATTTGATTTTTTTAAAATTACTGTGCAGTTGTACCAAACCACAGTATAAAATTACTTTGTGGAAAGCACAAATGCAAAAGGCCTCATGGATAACTGTTATTGATAAAGAAACTTTTGTTTTTCAATACACGGTTTTGTTTCAAGCTTTACTAAATATGCTAACAGTTATGAAGCAGTTAACCAATTACGAATAATCTTCATTCAAGATCCATCGATGGTTTTTATGTTAGATTTTTAGTTAATCTCCTTTTTAGTACAATTTAAAATATTTTTAGTGCATGTACTTACGTACGATTATAGTACATAGGTGCATTTTAAAACGTAAACATTTAAAATACCGTAATGTGGGAAGATCTTAAATTCGAAAATGTATACACGCAGATGCGGATGTCGAAATGCTGTACACACAGATGCGGATTAAATTTCATAAGATTTTGAAAAACCTAATACATATCTCACTTATATTCTATATTACACATATATAAAAGCAAAATAATTGTCATATGTAAAAGCAGATGTTCATATTATTAATAATTCAATTACACATAAAAATTACTTAATCCCACCTAACCTATTTACACTTTTGATAACTAAGTGTTTAAATATATATATATATATATATATATATATATATATATATATATATATATATATATATATATATATATATATATATATATATATATATATATATATATATATATATATATATATATATATATATATATATATATATATATATATATATATATACATATATAATATATATATGTATATATAAATTATCATTATTTATCATTATTTATTTTCAAACTAATATTTATTAAAGCGAGAAATAAAAAACAGCTACAAAAATCAGCATTTTTCTTCAAAAATAGAAATCACGATAACCAATTTGAATGTCTGGTGAAATTTGAAATTGTTTCTGATACTCGCCAATATTTTTTTTTCTATTTCCTAAAAGCAATAAATTATCTCGACTTTTGGCCCTGCCTTCCCAATTAGTGGCTCCTTTGAATTCGATAAAGCTCTAATTTCCCAGCTAAAACATTAACATGCGAATAGTATAGAGCTAACTTTTTCCTTTCTTTTTCTGATTTTGATTCCAAAAATGCATAGTAAAAGCTGTACTTAAGGCACACCCAAAATTAACTAAGAAATATTTGTCAAAATAATTGTTATTTACTATTTAACTCTTGCATGAAGTGCTTGGAAATCCCCTTTTCCGGAAAAAATTATTCGGTGTTAAATAATCTGACAGATGCGAACTGATTTAAACTCAAGTTCAATTTCTGATTTTTGGCTCATATGATCCTGTCACGATGCCTGAGCATTTATATGAAAGAAAAGATTTTGCCTGAAAAAAGATTTGAGGCAAAACCGACACATAAAGCCTGGGATAAAAGTAATGACTCTGAAAGTACCAGCAAAAGATTGAATAAAATCCCACCTTCAATTGACGTCACTATCTGTCTCTGTCACCTTACAGTATCTTTAACATCAAGTTACTTGTTTTGTGCTCATTGGAACGAAGTAAAAAGAACGTGACATATGGGCTTTCTAGGCGAAAATGGTTTCGTACGTGAAATGTCAATGAAGTTCACTATTTTATAATTTCTCCCGTTTTCTTTTGTTTCCGAGTTTTCTTTTTTGGTTTTGTGTTGCTCTAAAAATGAAGGATTATGAACTGATAATTTTATGGTTGCTTATAAATTTAAAATCAAGAATTAATACAGGTTTTTCAAGCTTATGGAAGTATAAGGGGTTACAGACTTCAATGCTTATATTTTCTTTAACAAATGATATTGAAACAAAGGGAAATTTTAAACTTTTAATATTTATTTTTAATCATTCTAGCCTTTAAATAATTTTTCATTTATTCAGAAAAAAATAAATTACTAGTAATTTTTTTTGCAACTGTTATCGAACAGTAAACTTAATTCTTTGAGCTTATGAATATTAATGTTCTGCTCCGTAGGCATTTAATTTTGAATCAAATCCATAATACAAGGACAGTCTTGGATCGAGCATTTGAAAAGAATTTGCCTTCGTTGAGAATTTTTTGATGGAACAAACTAGCATTTGCATAACATTGTGAGGAAGATCACGGAAATATCCCACGGATAGCCTGATGGCAGCAAGGAGACTCTAACCCATGATCCGGATATCAATGAGGATATTTTTTTGCGTTAGCACTGTGGTAGGTGCGAGCTGAGTGCGGAATTCGTATCGATAAATTACTAGTAATTGTTGGAATACTATGGAATAGTTTCCAGCACGGTTCATAGTCTTCGTTTTTAGCTTAGTATCAGCTTATCCTTCGTAGTAGTAGGGATAATAACAAATTTCAAATTATACAAGGTCGCTAGAAAGTATGAAACGGTCAAATTTGCTTTTCGAGAATTGAACGTTGGAAGTATTTTAACACTAGGGGGAATAGGGTGGGCATTTTAACCTCAAATAACCTTTGAAAGTCGCTAATTCCCAAAATAATAAAATGATAAAACCGGTTTTCTCGACTTGCGTGAATTTCACAACTTTTTGAGGTTTTTAAAAACATAAAAAAAAGTTTAATCAAGCTATATAATAAGTGAATAAAATGATCTAGAAACAAGTTAGATCTAGACCGACTATAATGATCAAAATAACTACTATATATTTTTTTTTTTAATGGCGGGCACTTGGAGCTATTGTCCATTGGCCACAGAAAGTGCCAGAACTGCTAATTCTCTTTTCGTTACCCAGTGGTCACCTGTGGCGAAGCCACGGCGGTGGAACAGCGTCGCCCACGTCACACTACCACAACCCGTTTATAGGGCGGGTCACATTCACACACAAAGGAGAAAGGACATAGAACACAGATAGAGGGAAAGAAACATCCATGCCTTGCCCGGGATTCGAACCCAGAACCTTTCTGATGCAAGGACAGTTCCCTGCCCCCTACACAGACTGGTCGGCTGACTACTATATAGCTTCAAGTGTTTTAATTTCAAATTAATCTTTAATACAATTTTTCTCCTCCATTTCTTACCATTATTCAGTTGGTTGCTAGATAGACAATGTATGACTTTTTTCCCCCTATAAGACGATCTCCCTTCTGCTAGTTTTTCTCAGCCACCTCCTGAAACAGCTTACGCAATTCAGAAAATGGCCATGATCATTTTGATATATAAGTTCACGAATCGGATTAGAAACAGCAGTTCTTTCTCCAGAGAATTGGACAAATTGCGTTGGAGATTCTTGTATTTGTTTAATACCGGAGGGAGCTTATAGGAACCTGTGAACTGCTCTTGAAGTGTAATTCGTGTTGCAAAATTCATTCAGCCATTCAGCACATAGAAAGTAAATTTAGATTATTTGGATTGAAATTCTATCAGGCTTTGCAACTTAAGACAAATATATTTTGACTTGTTTTATATGCCCAGTAAAAGATAAAGATAGGGACAAATGTATTTAGCCTGATGAATACATCATTATGAAATTGCTGCATGCTTTTCTTTCAAAATATTAAAATGCATCAACTTATATTTTTTACATCTATGAAACTTACGCACCCTTTATGAGCAAAAGAAGTTCGATTCGTTGCTATAATACGACTAACTCGTAGAAAACGCCAATTAATTAGCAATGCTTCAACTTTCGCCTACTTTTTTTTTTTTATAAAAGTTCTAGTAAAGAATAAAAAGTAGTATTACTATGTACCGATGAAAACCAAAACAATTTCTGCTTCCTGAGAGCTTTACACGTTAAGGTAAACATAATTAATAACCTAATAATCTCTCTAAAAAGTTAAAAAATAAAAAATCATTTAATTTTTATTTCAATTTCACCAGTTGTGGTGTATTTTTCAAACAAGACATTTGTGTGTGACACTAATGGTTTCTAGAAGGTAACTAACATTAGAATTTCAATATTGAGAAAATACAAAAGCATGTCTTATCTTGCTTTCTATTTGAGACATAAGCAATATATTTCCCTCATTTTCAGGATAGTTAACGTATTTCTTTTAATACCAATAAATAAAGAGGACTTTTGTGCTCCTGATCAATTATAATAGTTAAGTTTCCAATTTTACTTATACTGCTTGTATTCTTAAAACTTATCTACCATCAAGTAAAAAAAAATATTTTCATTTTATTCAGTTTATGAAAATTTAGTATTCGAGAATGATTTCAGTTAATTAAACTCAACATTTATTCTTCTATACTTAGGATATTTCTTCCTATATTTTATTTTGTTAAAAAATATTTTTTCAATTTTTTTATCTTCTAGCGTTTAGTCAATTGTTTGTATCCAAAATATTTTTTTAAACTTTAGTTGTAAACGAGAGGAATATCATCTAAATTTAAAGATGTAAGAAGGATAATTTTTTGCACATCAAAAGAATCAAATATTAAAATAAAAATTCTGTGAATTTCATGACCTTGCATGAAAGTTTGGGGTACACATATAAGTTAAATTGAGCATATATTAAAATAGTATTTATGGAATTATATTTTGTCCTTAATGTTTGCGAAAATAATTAGTCAAATCCCTAAAATTTTAAGATTTTTGTGTCATAAACTGTTAATGTTCCCAAATCAATTTATGCTAATTTTACTGTGTGAAATATCTGCTTTCAAATGTTATAAGAGTTTTTAGTATTTATATAAGAAAGATTAAAATATTTAAAATTCTAATATTAAACTATAGCAATGACTCATATATTACTGATACATTTCTATTCTTGTTTTATTTACTTATAATTTTTTTTATAAAATTGCCCAACTTATATAGAAAAGAAATTTTGAAATTTCGTAAAACTGACTACCATATTTTTTAGTTTCTGGAGATAAGAACATTTGAGTTGTCTACCCTTACAAAAATCAAATACCTGAAGAAAAAAATCTTTGATAAATAAAAGGTTATGAAATGTATCGAAAGTTTTATAGAACATGGGACTTAAATGGCATTATTATAATTAGTTTTATCTTATTGCGAAATAACAAAGCTAATTCTTAAAATTTTAAGATTTTATTGCTCTTGATTGCTTAATAGTTACGGTTACAAGCCAATTTGTTATGGTTACATTCCTTCAATGTGTAAGGAAATCTGCCCTCAGGATATAAGCAATATTTTTTGCACCTTACTAAAATTTAGCATTTATTATAAAGTTAAATATGCAGAAGTGAGTTAAACTCTAAAAACTCTCTCTGTATGTATGATACTTTTCTTAATGCATTCATTACTCTAACATTTAGTCAACTTATTTAAAAGTATATAAAAAAAATAAATTTTGTCAAAAATGACAGCCACATCATCTGGTTTTTGGAGATAAGAAGAGTCGTTTTACCGCTCCTTACAAAAATCAAATATTAAAAGAAAAAAAAATCTATGAATGACATGTTATTACACGAAATGAAAGCTTGTGAAATGGATCGAAAGTTTAATAGAACATACAACTTTTCTGGAAAGAAAGTCATACTGTTCCGATGTCTATCACTTGCAATATTTTGGAGTCAGGTTTTGAACTCTTTTGAGAAAACTTTCTAGGTCAGTTCTTATCTCCCTCTACCGTCTGCTTTCTAGAATTACCCCAGAGAATTCACGATACTCCCAAAAGTATAAAAAAATGGAATAGATGAAAAAAATTTATCTATTTCTTTTATGGCAAAAATATTTTTATTTTTTGTTCATCAGAAAAATTATATCTATTCTTCTATTTAAACTGGTTAATGAGTCATCACAGTTAATCATGAATTTTCGTGAATAAAAAAAGATGAAATAAAATATATATATATATATCTAATATATAGATATAATTCTCTTACGTGGCTCCCGAATTTTGGCTGTATTTCTTTTCCGCCGGTGGCAACGTTTGCTTTGTTTTGTTTACGTTACTATTTCTCTTACACTACGAATCGACCAATGTTTGCCGTTAAAAATGTCACATGCCAAATCTAGCTGAGGTGGCTCAACATATAGCGCTTTTAAAAACTGAAACTGAAATAACCAGAGCGCATCAGCTGCGGCAATCTCATACTATTAAGCTAGGCAGAAGTGAGCAATCTTTGTCAATAGATCTCTATTTTAGTATTTTGTCCAAAGCGCTTTATTTATTTTAATGACTTAGTATTTACTAAAAAGATGTAATTTTTTAAAAAAAAAAGTTTTATACGGATTTGAATGATTATTTTGAATTCTTAGAATTTTGTGTATTTGCAATGTACCTAAGTTAGTAGAGAGCGAAGCGAGCTTGGCTTGCGAAGCAAACCATATAAGATTGCGTAGCAATTTTCGGGGGTTGGCGAGCGTTAGCGATCAGGGGGAAACTAAAGCGGCAATCCAAGAAACTAAAGCGGTAAGATATTTTCTGATTAAAAGCTTCATTCACTTTAAAAACACACAAATAGGAAATAACAATCGGCATATTTCAATCGCTTCAAAAATAGGTGCCTGTTTTCAAGATTTGCCGGACGGGAATGTAAAAAAACAAACAAAAGTAATTTGAAATTAAAACTTCAATGCAAGCGAAAAATGGAAAAATAAAGGGGCGAAACGAAACTAGGAAAATCACAGTAGCCGAGTGGGGCAAATCAGGTTAAAATGCACTTCCAAGTGCGATAATGAGAGGAACAAATGTCTAAAGCAGTTCCAGAAGTGGGGAACTACTGTTGTTAGTTCCTCACTTCTGGAACTGCTAAAAAACATTAGTTCCTCATCATCTTTCCTAACCAGGTGGTTCCACCCTGTTTTGCCCCTCTCTACCATTACCGTTTTTCTTGTTATGTTGTTACGTTTTCTTCCTTTTTCTCTCTCGGCCACTCATCTCTGCTCGAAAAATCATCAATTGCAGCACATTTTTGGAAATACGAGCATAAGTTCAATTTCGACAATGCTAAAACTATTTCCACCCCAGTCGCATCAGCTCATCTTGATACCTTGGAACCTTGTTTTATTCATATAAATATTGATTACCTTGCTAACGACATTTGTTACTCACCTGTGGAAATGCATTTTATCCTGAGCTGCCCCTCTCTACCACAGTACAGAGTACAGAGATCTGCGAATCGAAAGATGATCATTATGGAAAGATTCGATATAGCAATATATGAAGATTCCATAATTACATTGTTTCAACAATAGTCCTATTGCGTTCCTTTTTTACTATTTTTATTTGTTTGAAAATTAAGAAAATACTATGTTAATAAATAATTAATTTAATGTTAAAACATATTCAATGTAAAGTTTCCATTACAATTTTTTGATGTAGAAAGGTTATTTCCTTGCACTTTATTATGCAACAGGTTACTGGACAAAAAACCAGTTAAGCTAGTTAAACTTTTTTATAGAGTTTACTTAAAGAGAGAAAAGTGAAGTTGGTCGACATCTTAATAACCTTTTGCCCTTGGTCTTATTGACTAAGAAAAATATCCATCAAAAATATCAAAGAAGAAAGTTATACGAGGATTCTTTCTTGGAATGAATGATGGTGATTTTTGCTGAGTATATAAGAGTACTTTTATCATTATTTTTCTTTTAATATCAATATTTCTTCAACACTCAGATATTTTTCCTCTAGAAAGAAGTACATTTCAGTAAATATCAGAAATCCGGGAAAAGAGAAATAGTTTCTTCAAGATTATTTACCGGGTGTATCAGCGTGTTATAAGTTTTTTTTATTCTTCTTTGAAAGAGAAATTAATTACCTTAAAAAACTTTAAAAAAGAAATAATGATTAAGACTATACTACGATTGCTACTATAGATACTTTGTGTCATATATAATGGCAGAATACAGTGCCAAAGGTAGAATTCCAGATGCATTAGAATAGGTTTATCCTATGCTTTTTTACTTTTTAAATCCACGATTTTTTTTATCGTTTCTCATTATAGGGAGAAAATACTTTGTTTCTTTGAATCCAGTCACGCTTAGTATTCAATAACTTAAAAAGATTTGAGGTGAGTAGTGTTGATTGTATATTTTAACAAAGCAAGTATTGGAATTTGCCGTGTTGCGCTTTAAAGTTAATCAAGGATGAACTTTTTTTAATTTATCTTTGCTTTTTTTTCATTTTTTGCAGCAGCATTTGATGCTTACATCATTCGCTGGAGTATAAAAACACTCCGAACAGTTCAATAAGCAATTACAACAAATAAAAAAAATAAAACATTAAAACATAGGTAATACAAAAACAATTGGAACAAAGAAACATTAAATAGAGTATTAACAATGAAAATATAAACAGAAATTCAGTCAGTTAGCAGTGCCTGCAACTGTTCCCTAGCATTCCAGTATCTTTCACATATGTTGCCAGCAGCTGCGGGCAAGCACTCAGATCCTCAGCATTCACTGGAGAGTCCCACAAGACGCAGTTTGGAAGTCAATGGAGGTGAATGGCAAGGCGGTCGTGTCCGGTTTGCGAATTGACAAAACATACCGTAGATTATAAACTAGGCGATTGCACGTGGAATTGGCGATAGATTACGCGTAAATGTGGTGGGAGAACGAAATTACATTAACCTAAACAGTGAAATTCGATATTTTTCTCCTTGACTAGCCATGATGAATAAAAATAACTCATTAATTCATTTTAGTAGAGAATTAAAAAAGAGAATAACCTTTTTATTCTTAGGATTACGTTACAAATAAACTGTATTTATATTTTATTAAGCGCAATAGTTTATATTTTATAAAACGATCTGGTTTTTTAATGTAACAGATTTAATTTTTAAATTTTTTTTACAAGAATTGTGTTTGTGAAGAAATAAAAATAATTTATTAATGAACCAATCACAAAAAATAACGTTTTTCAAAGAAGTTTCTTCTATTTAGAATTTAAAATATTTGTGTAACATTTAATACCATGTTTTATTGGAACGCTATTTTGAAGAATTAATTCAATTTAACTTTTATTGTAAGTAAACATAACCTGTTTTAATTTAGTGATTTTCTCTGCTAAATCAATCTTGATAAAAGAATAATGTAAACTTTTTTTATGAAATTTTTTTTAGAAATTAACAGAGAGATATTATTTATTAGAAAAAAAAATTGGAGTATTCAAGAAAGTTATCACGCTTTAAAGTAAAAATTTCTTGCAAATGAAAAACTCGATATTTTTAAAATTTTAAAGTAATCGGAAATTCGCTAGTGAAAAAAGAAATATGTGAAATTATTTCAAGAAGGGAAAAATGTACAAATGAAGGGATTTTTCTTCAATGACCTATAATCGCGTTAGATTTATTACTAGAAGCATTTATTATAAAAGAAATTTTATTAAATAACTTTTTTTTCAATGGGATGTGATCTTAAACTTCGTGAAAAATTGATTCAATTCCTTAATATACATAAAAGTCCGTAAATACTTTATTTATTATGGAGGTCATAGATACCTTGATACTCTTTCAGTATAAGAATAATGAATGCAATTAATAGAAAATGCACAATTTTAAAAAGATATTTTATTTACATATATTGTGTACAGGTTATTCTGCTACGATCATACGTAGAATTAGGTAATTATGAATTAGGTTATTATGAATTAGGTATTATATGAATTAGGTAATTAAAAACATAATTAAAAAAATAACAGATTTAAAAAATAATAGAATTAAAAAAATTTTCAACCTTTATTATAAACTTCCTGTTGTAAAGTATTAATAATAATTATAATTTTTAACAACTTTTTTAAACAAAAATTTTTAATTCTCGAACTTAATACTATCCTTCATATGAAAATATCCGAAAATTTGTAAAAGAAAAACTATATTTTAAAATTGAGCCATTGGCAACAACAGAGGTCAGCTGTATATACTGAGTTTAAATAAATTATATATTATAGAACTCACATTTAGGACTTAGATTAATTTATTATCAGTTCATAAGAGTGTTTTTTAATAAATAAATGTAGTGATTGTTTGATTTATAATTGTAAGTCCTGAGTGTTTAATGTTAAGTTATGTTTCCTTTGAAATAATTTTTGAACTATGCAAAGCAGGGCGACATTCATTTCAACTTAAAATATATCAACTTAACTTTCAATAACTATAGATAAATAAGAAACAAAAATTGGATAAAAACTTTAAATGAAATACTTTTAGAAAAATACCTTCTAAATAAAGTTTAAATAAAACGCAATCACTTTGCCTGAGTGATTTTGTAAATAATTCTAAACTTTTGAATTTTACAAGTTAGGTAAAAAGTAAACATCTTACAATAGTGGTTGGAAATTAAGGAAATTCTAAATTAAATGAACAATAAAACATTGAGTGCAAAAAATTTTCAATTCACTTAAAAGTTCACTGGAAAGTTCCCAAGATATGGTGAAATGCGCAAAAAGTAAGGTTAATACTAAAGGGTCCTAACATTGTATTGCTTTCCTGACCAAACTATTGGGAAAATATTTCCAGATTGCGGCAACCCCTATATACTGGGGATCAAAAATCCGAATATCAGCAAAAAAAAATTTCTCAAAGTAGGCTCGTTTTAGTGTCTGATTTCCGAACTTAAAATGTATTGTCTGCTATAATTAAGCGGCATATTTGAATTCACCCACTCGATCCATTAAGATTGAGTCCTAGAACGTAGTTAAACATCTGATCATTAGATCAAAAGTTAGTTTTAGATTTTTGTTTACTGCTCGCTGTACACTAAAACGTGATTTTTTTTCTTTTGAAATTTCGATTTTAATGCCATTACTTCGATCTCCTTCGAGTTGTGCTTACTTTATAAATTTAATCTCAACTATATTTTTCTCTTAACTTTTAAACTGTAAAGACATTTTCTCCATTTGTAAATTATGAAAAAAATTATTAATCTGATTGCGTAAACAGTTAATTCATTAAAATTGGACATTCTCAATTAATTCCTTTCAATAATCATTTATATTATTAATAATTATTATTTACACAAAATTATAATGAGGGAAAGTTTGATTA
Organism: Parasteatoda tepidariorum; assembly: GCF_982258835.1. Classification (NCBI taxonomy): domain Eukaryota; kingdom Metazoa; phylum Arthropoda; class Arachnida; order Araneae; family Theridiidae; genus Parasteatoda; species Parasteatoda tepidariorum. Next base: position 20,989,423 of record NC_141755.1, on the reverse strand, counting down.
GAAATTTAAAACTTTTTGCTGCTATAATTAGGGAATTTCTATCGACAAAATTCAAGTAATTTTTTTTTCCGGAGCAAAATGCATTTTTATTTTTAAGGGAACAATACTGACTTAATATTTATACGATAAAAGACTCCCTAATCGCTAACACCGATGACAGGAGAAATTTTCAATTTTTTCTTTTCCACAAAAGGTTTCAAACTTAAATTGTTGTTCTTTCATTATAAAGCAACCGTATAATATTCTCGTATCATCTAAAACTTTATAACGAATTTACTTATCTACCGTTTTGCAGTTATAAAATGAAATAATTAGTAAATTATACTTGCATTTTAAAATGTAATACTCAATTGTTCAAAGAATTTTACGATTATTATTATAAAACTGCGAATAATGAACATTTCAATTAAAATAATTAGTACAAAATAGCTGCTAAAAATTTTATTAAACATTTATAAATATTATACATTTATAAATTTCAGCTTTTCGCATTATTGCTAAATAATCTCTACGTCGAAAAATATTTAAAGAATTTCATAACAACAGAAAATTAAATAAAATTTAAAAAAAATTGTAAATGGTTATCGAGCAGAACTATTAAGTTTAATTAATGAATATAGAATTGGAAACTAAGTCTCTGATAAACAATAAAAGAAAAATTTAATCTTTTAAGTAAACAAACTTTATTATAATAATCATTTCATTATTAAGGATTAAAGGTTATTGTGAAATTATTAATTCTAATTAGTGGATAAGTAGAAAAAGAATTTCTCTATTCGAAATACATTCAATGAAAGTTATGAAACTATAGAATATGTAATAATGTGTAATCTTTCTATCTTAGTTCTATTACGACCTTTTAAAAAACGCTAATGAACACAATTCAGTCAACAGATACAAACGATTATGTCGGCGCTATAACAAAAAAATACGCTTTATATTTTATTTGATGCAGAAGAATCAAATGAAGACCCGCTTAATTGAAATGTCGCACCCATATTTAACTTGTTGAATGTTATGCGATACCGAAAACAAAACAAAAACATAAGCACACAGCTGTTTGGCGATTTGCGAGAACGCTCCTTTAACGCTAATAGAAATTTTCGCCAACCCTTTGCAATCAACGGTATGTTTTGTCAATTCGCGTCCGGTTTCCAACCTGAAGGCAGCAACCGCATTAAGTCACGAGCAGGGACTAATATAGCGGACTAATCTGCTTTTATATCTATGGTCACGAGTGATCAGGGATCTTATTCAGAGTCTCCCCCCAGAGCTTGTCACCAATTTGCTCATTTAAATTATTTTCATAACTCTTATTTGTCATGTTATTAATTATTCTATTTATGGAAGAGCATGAACTTGATAGTAACCTTTTGTATGCAGGGTTACTCCTTAACTGAAATTAATCTGATAGAATATATTTAACATTTTACCTGGGGTTGCCACTTACTTAACAAAAAACAAAATAATCGTTTACGTTAAGTAATATATTAAATTTTGAAGTTTAGAAACAAGTTCCAGTTATCTTGGCAACAAAACAAATATTTATTTTTAAATAAAAATAATAATTGATGACTGCAGGGGAAGAAAGGTTTACATCCATTTTTCACAAAAAATTAAGTTGGATCACCATTTGTTGCCTTTTGAGAATACTAAATTTTGAAAAATCAATAACGTGGAAGAAACAACTCTTCCCGAGTGGTATTATGCAGTGAAGATCGGTTTTGTAGGAGAAAAGCGGTTGCTATCCACCTTGAAATTCACTTTTTCTCTGAAACAGTTTGCATGAACGTAAATTGATCATATCCCTTGTGGTCTTCAATTATCCTATTTAGGAATTCAATGGGCTGTGGTAGACCAACCAGCAGTTTGAGCATTGGGCTTCGATACAGAGGAGCCAGTGTTTGATCCGTGAAGGCTGCTAGGACTTACAGAGTACATTCAACGTATGCGCACGTATATTCTGTGGAATCAAAAGTACTGTGATCGGTAGCTGGAGCAATACCATGGGTACAAGGATCTGGTGAAAATTTTTATCTCTTTCAAATCTTATTCTAAATTGTTGAAAAAGTTTTGCGAATGTTTGACGCTGCTTTCTATCAGGGAGGGGGGGGGGCATTCTGATCTAAAGTCACGCTTTAACACTAGCGGTGCTTTCTTGTCAAATGAAAAATTCTCCTTCTTAAATTAATTTTCAAAGCCAATGGCTGGCGAACTGTACTTTTCCAAGTATCATTAAAAACAACTGCTGGAATTAAACTTAATTGATATTTAAATATTGAGAAGAAAGTAAATTTTGCGATGTCTCCTAGTGGTAAAAAAGATCTAGATGAAAGATGAAACATTACGTTTAAAGAGACCTTCAAAATGTTTTTCTTATTTTAGATGCTAAAAGTCTAATTTTTCTGTGTCATTTATACAAATACAACGCAGCTAATGTACCAATTTTTAAAAGGAAACACTGAAATATTATTTAAAGCATACTTTTAATTACATCTAAATAAAAAAAAGAAGTTCTTTACGCTAGAATTCTTCAACCAAAAAAAGTAGTATTATTTTTTTTAAGAATTTGGTCATGTATAAGAAATACTTTAGTTAATTGAAATTATTTCAAAAATACTATGTTTAAATACATAAAAAAATAATGATATTTTCATACGAAATGTTTTTTTTTTTTCAAATGAAAAAGAGAAAACTGCAATTTATATTTTCATTGTTGAACTGATTTTAAGTAATATTTGTTGCACACTTTATTTACTGACTAAAAAATTCCATTAAAATATTTTGAAAAAACAACCAAACAATTGTTTAAAAAGGGACTTTCTTAATGACCTATAATTGGTCAGTATGACATATAATTCGTTATTTAATTAACTTCACGTAAAATATACGCAATCTGAGTAGTAATAACGCACTGTTTAATTAATTTCACCCTGAATTAACACCCTGGAAAAACTTATCTCGACAACTAATTTCGCAAGATTGCAGTATTTTAAGGGTTAAAAAAAACTGAATCAATTTTAAAGTAAATACTTACTATCATAGAAAAGTTTGTGTGTCTTTGCACTAATTAGCATTTTCAAAAGCTAACCACTGTACGCTAACCAGCATAGACGTTGAATTTTAGTTCATGAACAGTAGACAATTCAATCAAATATTTTTCAGGTGTTTATTACTTTGCACACGACACACTAGATTTTGGCTTAAAAAAATTGCAGAAACCAAAAAAGAAAAACAATACTAAATGTTATAACCCGATAACCATTCTAGAAAGTAGGCGTTTATGTAGACCCTTATCTAACGTTATTATCGAAAGTTTACATTGCTTAATTGCACTTTTCCGCATATAAAACAAAATATTCTTCGAGTGATTGTTTTTCCCCCCCTACAGTAATCACTTCAGCACCCAAACGCGTACGGTTATAATAATAAAGGTTATGATTAACAAAGCTCAGAAGCCGTTGACAAAATACAACTAACTAGCAACTGAAAATAATGTATTTCTGTTACTTGGTGACAACTAATAATTTAAAAGTCAAAAAGCAAAGAACTTATTTGGTAATGGATGGAATCTTCACTTTTGAGGTGACAAATGACCACTTCTTCCTCTTGACCCTTTAAACCTTTGCAATCTTCTTCTAAGGAATGACATTTTCGATATTTATCATCATCTTTTGTTGGGAGATCTGCAATTTTTTTTTACCAATGCTATACTTTGACGGGGCGTCGTAAATATCTCTTACCTTTATAAATAGCAGTATTGACTGAGCAATAGGAATAAATTTTCTGTCAGACACATTAATCTAGGGCCAACAATAAATAATATGAGGAAAGAGAATCTATACCCCCCGCCCCTCTTGAATAAAATTAAATATCATTGGAAAACTTTTTCAAAGAACTTCCGATATTTTCCGGAAGTCTCCTCAATACAGAAGAATTTGAGATTCGAGTCAAATATGAATCGAAATGTCAGAATACTGTTATATTGTATAATATATATCACTATGTAGTTGACGCTCTACTTTTTAACCACTAGTCCTTAAGATCTTTACATTTAAACAAAATAAAAAAGAGAGCTAGAGTGAAATTCCAATTTTGCTTAGAGCAATGATGGCGAACCCTTTTAAGAAATGTGTCAAATTTTGATCATTTTTTTAAAAAGTATATTAGCGTATGGGTTACTAAGTCAGTGGCATCACTTGGAAGGAGTTAGTCGACAAAAAAGGGCAAAAATAATTTGGAAACACCGACAATATGTTATCAAACGAAATTTATAGTTGGCTCCTTTTTCGTGTTCTCACATTTAAAATCCTTTAAAAATAGTTTCTACATAGTTTCCAGACTTCCGTAAGGAATGGTTTCCCAGCAGATTATTGAGGTCAAGCATTACTTGCTGCTGTCAGCGTGCGGATGGGTGACCACTTGGATCAGTCTGAGAAGGGACCGAGGGTGTACGGTATTGGTTCTCGTTAAACTGTTCAGCCGTAAAGTGCTCGACTTCACGTGCAGGTTGTCGGGCTTTCGAAGCGGGGGTGCCATCCCGTCTGCAACAGATCAAACCTACGTTGGCATGTATTCGGATCATTCTCGGGGATGTTTCCCAGACCATCGTTAATAGCTAATTGCACGGCTTTAGTGTGACGTAAATAAACTACAACAGCAATAACTTCTATAGAACTTTTCCTAAATTGTAAGTTCCACAATTGACTGATCGCAAGACATGGATCCAGCATCACTGACACCGGTTAGTTAATGGGTGGATGACAGCTTTGATCAAGTAGAAACCGAGGGTGAGCGGTATTGGTCCCCGTTTAATTCTTCTGTCGTAAAGTGCTCGACTTCACGCACAGGTCGGCGGGTAACCGAGTAGGAAGATCCATTCCCTCTGCAGAGGATCAAAATTGTGATTGTATGTCTTTGGATCATCCACAGGTATCCCAAACTGTCGCTAAGGGCCTATGGTAGAGCTCTAGTGTGACGTAAATAAAGTAATAATACTAGTGCCTAAATTATTAAATTGTTAAATTTAAATTCAGTTCATTACATGTGCTATATATATATATATATATTATATATATATATATATATATATATATATATATATATATATATATATATATATATATATATATATATATATATATATATATATATATATATATATAATTTAAATGCTGCGATGAAATTTATGCTTTCATTTTTTTAAAACTTATTTTAAACAGCAAGTGGCTGCATATAGGCTTGACGTTGTCGTATTTGAATGGCTGTTTTCAACCTCATTGTTAGTAGGGAAATAGTAACTTATTATTCGCCAGAAATAGCTATTCTACTGAACGAACTGGGAAACAGTGGTTTTTGTTGACTCTGTTTCAAACTCTGTTTGTTGATAGCACAAATTCTGAGTCCTGGAATCTAAAGAAGTAAAGAAGTGCGCATGCTTACATGATCTTCTTGGATTTTTAATAAGAGCACGAACTGTATAGTTTGTTCGTCTCACTATTTGATTTTCGAGGTTTCCAATTTTCGCTTCATGACATTTAATAATGTGTATTTCTTGAACAATGTTTGCAGTGTTTAGTTTAGTTGTTAAATTTTCAAATGTTAAATAAGGTAAGGTCCGAAAACCAGTCATCTCCATTGTTTCTCAAAATTAGAATTCTTGCATTTTAAAAAATTCCGCACATAGTTTTTTTTAGTTAATGGCGGGCACTTGGGTCTATTTCCCATTGGCCTCAGAAATGCCAGAATTGCTACTCTCTTATCGTTACCCAGTGAGCACCTATGGCTAAGTCACGGCGGTGGAGTAGCGTTGATCAAGTCATACAACCGCAAATCCCCGTCGCTAATAGCCCATTGTGCAGCTCCAGTGCGACGTAAATGAACTACAACAACCACAAATCCGTTTATAGGGCGGATTACAATCGCACAATCACACAGAAAAAAGGACATAGAACACAGGGAGAGATAAAGAAACATCCATGCTCTGAGTGGGATTCGAACCCGCAACCATCGGCTCCGCAGTCAGGCCCTCTAACCACTCGGTCACCTGGTTAGCAGTAGGCACATAGTTAGAATGTAAAAAATCCTTTTTCTCCCTATTTGGTATAGTATGTTGCGTGCAGTGAAATCTCAATTTAATTCGAAAGCATGTCATATCCTGAAAATGACCTTTTCTCGGAATAAACTTGGAATTTTAGCGATAAAGGGCTGCCGTAGTTGCGTATGAAATTTTTTGCTTAGCCTTACAATTGAATATTCAGATTAGACTTTTAATTTGTTGCTTCTGTTTAGTACACAATAAGAGATTCAGAGGTTAGTTCTTTAGATTGTATGGTAAATGCAAGAAAATAAAGAGGGATAAAAGTAACTATGAACTGTACAGGAGGTGATTATATATAATATAATAGTTCATTTGAAACGCTGGTGGCTGGAGCATTATAAGAAGAATCATCAGTTTTTAAACAGCTACTATGGAAAAGCAAGAAGGGAGAAAATAGTTTCGGGTGTCACATTATAGCAATTTTTCTTATAAAAGCACTACACCTGGTGAAGTTGCATCTCGTTACATTGGTGGTTTACAAATTGTTATTGACTCTGTACAAATAAGCACCCCAAAAGTGCCACCATAACCAGTTAAGGAACCATATTCTGGAAAAGTTGACGCAAACCACAAGAAAATTACAGAAGTCAAAAAATTTTTGTCGTATAAAAATTTGTAAGTAGGCCAGTACAGATAGTCATAATCAAGAAAGGATTTCTCAATCTACTAAGATATCAATGAATATACAGTCAAAGACATGAATGAATAAAGTCTTTATTTCATTTCTAAATGAGAAATTATAATTATTCTCACTTGTAAAAAGTATATAGTACTCGCTTTAAGGTTTTGTCCAATTACCTCCAAGTTCTAATTATTTTTTAAATTAAAAAAAATTAAGCAACTTTATTAAAAAAATAGTATTTAAATGGTTCGTCAACTGATTTGGCCAATAGTGCGTATACACACCATTGTATTTCTTGAGAAAAAAAACATTTCCCGCACGAAACTTTCTGCGTCCCAATAAATGTAATTTAAGCATATTACAAAAAAAAAAAAAAAAAAAAACCTCGCAATTTATAAATTTTCTATGCTTAACCTAGAATTGGTTAATAAAAAAATAAAATTAGAAAGACTTTTTAAATCACCACAAAGGGCCTAAACTAACCAAATTTTTAAAAATTTGTTTTAAGAATTTTGAAACAAAGTGAGTGATACTTCGTTAGTTGTTTGTAATATCTGGGAATCTTGACTATATTCATGAATATTCTATTATGAATGAATATGCCATCATTTTTTTACATCCATATGATAAACTACTGAACTTCAAAGTCCTAAAAGTATGTATTAAAAGTGACAAAAATCACACGGAGTTTAAACTGAAAAGAGAATATCTAAAAAAGTTATCACTGTTGCACCCCCAGGGTTGCTTATGTATAAATTAATTTTGTTACTCATTAAAAGATATTACTTTTGATTTCAATTCGAAAAGAGTGGATATTTTTTGCAATTTTTGAAAAGTTCTTAAGCTTTGATGCTTTTAATTTACTAGTGTAAGAATTGACTAAATACATTTTAATAGTAGATGCTCGATAGAAACTTAGACTTTGCTTACTTAGATTTTGTGTGCTTAATTAATGGAGTTTTAAATAAAGTTGTGCAAAAAGTTTTCCAAGGAGAAATATAAACTTCATCTGAAAAAACCGTAAGGGTTAATGCAGATCACAAATTGTGTAAGTGGTATTTAGCTATTTAAAATTAATCTTACTTTCGAGAAGGGAAATATTTTATTTGAAGCCCTGACCATGTAAAATTTTGAATAGACTTACCTCATTTGTTAAAAACGAAATTAATATATTCTTAAAAAAACACTTTTGCGCAGTTAAAAGTATTTTTAGGGCTAGTTATTCAATACTTCATTAACTTTGCTTAGACAAATTACCTTATGCACAAAAATTCAAAACATTCAGGAAAAAAATTTTGTTAAGATAAAATTTTCAAATAAATGCGGTTAAACGATCCATTAATAATTATAAATTTTCCAAAAGGAAACTTTGTAAGAACTTAAATAATGTTTCTAAATGCCTAGTGAAATTTCGGAAATACATATTAGCTTAGATATTCTTTAAAATTTCGCAATTTAGGAAAATTCTATTTAAATTTTTTTATTTCGCAAATCTAGTTTATTTCTTGAAAAACTGATGACTAATGAATTAAAAAATAAAATTTTATAAATTGTACAGCATGCAATTAAGACATTGCATCAACAACTTTAAAATTAAATATGATCTGAAACGTACGAACAACTTGCGCAAATAGATTTCTGGCATTAGTAAAATATTTAAATGAAAAGTTTTAGATTATAAAAATACAATATTCCCCAAAGGCAAACTTTCCAACAGAGGAGAGCTTGAAGAATGCAAAATAAGAAAAATTAGAATCTTCTTTGAAAAGTTAAGTAGCAAAAGTAATTGAAAAAATGTTCAACACTCAATTTGGAGTTTAAATTGAATAAGCAGATATGATTTTGTTTGTAGAGCCATTCAAGATGTCGAAAATAAAAATGCACTGAAAGAATTGATACGTTCTTAAAACAATTACTCAAATGATTCAGATTAAAAATTTTACGTTTAAAATAGTGTTTTTACCTCGTATGCTATATTTTGCTTCCAAATACCAAAGCAAGGGGAAGTAAAACGCCATTCAGTTTCTAAAGCTAGATTTTAATATCTCTGGAAAGCTTAGAGTTACGTTATAAAAATCTGGAAAAAAAAATTCAGTAAATTTAGAAAGAACAAGTTTAGAATATAAACACAGTATGAGGTTGCTTCAAAAAATCTTTGCACATTTTCTATTGATTTAAATTTAGTATCAAGAGTCTAGTTAAAGTTTCTAATTTTGAATTATGCTTCGTTCTTCGTTAACTCTGATAATACAGATTTTATAATCCTAGTTTTCTTAAGATTTACAGTAATCCTTTTAAAAATCCGTAACGATACTTAGAATTGCCAGTATAGGTTAAATCGAATAAATTGCGATGAGCAAGACAAGATAAATTTAACACAGCGGGAAAGTAAAAAAAAAAAACAAACCACATAGTTTTAACATTTTATTAACAAAAATTTAAAAACTTAACAAGTTGTTTTAGATTTGTTTCTGACAAAATCTAATCTCTTCTCCGTTAATGGGAATTAGATCTTCAATATCTGAAATAAAAATTTAAGAAATTAATTTACATCAATATTTACCATAAGATTTAAATATTTCAGGAGCCACGTGCCACGGCAGTTAGCTGTCAAAACGGCCTCAAGAACTTAACGTTTCAAACTTTAGATAAATATGCTTAAAGTAAATCTGACTGCGAAATACTCTACGGTTGATTCAAGAAAGATAACCATATTGGAAGGAACGATCACGAAGATTATCCGTATTTAATTATTACCGTATGGGTAGAAATGTGATTTGCGTTGAAAAATTTAAAATTCAGTAACATTAATTCTAGTTATATTACTTGAAGGGTTTTCATTAAACTTAACGATTACTCTTATTCCAGTGAAATATTGTTCAATTTTCCGAGTTTTGAAATCTGAGTGAGGTATACTTCAAGTAGACGCGGTATTCTGCCTGGCTGAGAAAATGAGAGCTAAACTACGAGTATTACAGTAGAAACACAAGATAGAGGTTGAATGAGCTTTGTTCAAGACTTATTTTACAGAAAGTTATTCAACACTATCTTAAAGAGAAAAGCTAATATTACATCGTAAAGGTTCAGAACGGGCAAATAGTTTGAAAAATTCAATTGCGATACTTTGAAAATTGCTAGCCAGGCATTACACATAAATTAAAAATATATGCAGATAGATAGTTTGCAAAGTTATTGGCAATTTTAGACGACGAAAGAAATTCTAGTATGTAATTGCATGGATTAAAAAACTTGCTCCAGAACTATGGAATAGGTGGTAAGTAAAGTTATGCCTTAGACTTTTATAAATTTAAGAAATTTATCTAAACAATCTTAATATTTTGCTGCAGTCTAAATGTTTTAAATTTTGAAATAATCTAAAATTATAAAAATTAGTGTCAAAACTTAATTGAACTTTTATTTGGGCTTTCAAATTTGCAATATTTTACAATGAAACAGTGAGAAAACACGCGATTAGTACTAAGATTAAGCTTAAAATAACTTGGGCATTCCACAAATAGTATGGTACTGCCACCTGGTGTATAGATTTAGAAATAAACATTAACTTGGGCATCAGAAAGATTAAAACAATCTTTTTGGAGAGTTACTTTTGACCACATTGGAACGAAAAATAGATGGCAAAAACTTTACCTAGTTATTCTCACGGGATTGAAAAGGTAGGGGTTAAATTCCTTAATAACTTTTCAAAGTTGCTCGTAGAGAACTAAAATTTGTAAAACAGTATTTCCATTAGCTAAAATGTGCTCACAATATAGGTTTAATCGAAATATAAACATAGTTTGTTTGGCAGTTCAATAAGCTTTACATGAACTGTCTACTTATCTATTCAAAATATTAAAGGAAAATATAAACATAACTTGCAAAAAATTATGTCCTAGAATACTTACTACGTCCGGAAAGAATGTAGTCCGAAGGATTCCGAGTATTTTGAACATACAATGTCCAATATAATCCACGCTCGGCGTCATTTGGCACACCACCGATTGAGTAGACAAATGGAATATCTTTAGTTTCATCCAAACTGAACCTGCAAAATACATTAGTGTGAAATTATAGGTCAATGCGAAACAAAAAAATAGCCATTTCAATAGATTTTGCAAATGATTAACTCTTAAGTTATATAAAACTTAAATCTGAATCATTAGAAGATTAAATTATTACAACCAACTATTATACACAATTTCCGCTCTAAACATTAATCTTAAATAAAGTTATGAATTTAAAAATATTTTTTTTAATATCTGATAAAATAGTTTAAGTATCAAGTACAAGGTTATTATAAACAAACATTTTAGAGATATGAAATGATAAAAGACCTCAAAATAGTAATTTGAGTTATTAAACTTATACCATAAAACTTATTAGATTTTAGACTATTTAAATTTCCGTATTATTGTAAGACCTAGAATTCGAAAAAGTTACAATGATTAAAAGATAACAAACTTGTGAATTACTAAAATTTGAAATTACATATTTTGTGTCTTGACTGTGCCTTTAAGCTTATGAATTTTACCTCGTGTTAGTTTTTTTAATGAAACAAAACAGATGCATTGAGAATATAAATAGGAGTGGAAAACACAAGCCACAGTATTACAAGCAAATATTTTGCAATCTTCAGATAAATTCCGTAGTTAAACAAAGAGGAAAGGTTTTGAATCACTAGGCATTTATGTTTTTAAAGTAGAGACTCAAGCAAATTTAACAATCTCTATTCATATTTCAGGGATAAAAATTTAAGATTCTTATAAAATTACGACGATTTGTTTAAACCTGTGGTTATATGTCACTTTATCTACCTTCAACTCTTAAAGATCAAAATTTAACTTCATTGAAAACAGACTATTAAGCATTTATCTGGGCTATAATACATGACGTCATATTTAATTAGCTTAAAATTTCATAATGGGAGTATATAAGGCTCTAAAACAATAAATGTTTCAAGTTTATTAAGTTACAAAAGTTTAAATTCGTTCAAACCTGAAGTTTGGGTTCTCTTCCTCGGCCAATCGCATGACATCCATGAAATTTGTTCCCTCTGCAACTTGAAGTGTGATTTTTTGTGACATTTCCATAGGATCACCAAAATACAAAGTGTAAGTGACGGAAATTTTCCTTTCCTTCGTATTCTTCAGGACGTCTAAGGGAGTCTTTCCTAAAAAAATTAGGTAGTTTAATGTTGATAACAAAAGTGGAAGCTTAAAATAGTAATTTGTCGGAATTGAAATATTATAAAGTCGTCAAAATTGAAACATTGAACGTTATTTTCTTAAATTAGTTTAATACGAAATACATTTTTCAAACATTAAGAAAAGTTATGAACAAACATTAAATTTAGAAACTTGTTTTAACTTTTGAACTTCAAGACTAAATTCAAAGTCTAAGACATTCGCTTTATACGTATAAATCCTTATTCTCCTGCAGAGAAACTCCAAATTGCAGAGATTTTGACATGCTATTTTAAGTTTTAACTAATTTGGAATCGCCGTAACATTTCAGCTCTGTTTTTCGTCATGTGTATTTAAGAACTATTAAACCTAAATATCTGGAATTTAGCATATAACTACTTTTATCACTACAGTTTGCAATGAGTGGGGATTTAAAGAAAAAAATCTTTAACTTGCAACTTACAGAAATTTAGTTAAAAAAGGAAATTTGAAAATTAATATTAATTTCTCATCTGCTTAAAGTTGCAAATAATTACTTAGACTTAATCACTTTATTTTATAACAGTCATTGAACAGTTTACTGAATTTAGGGTATACGATAAACAATGCACAACGCTGTAATCTTGTATGTTTGAACCAGATCCTGAAGACAAGGGAACTCCTGGATTAATTAATTACTGGGAGAAACTAATTCATGGACGCTACTAACCAGCAATTGTGTTACATGAAGAAAGCTACAAAAACCTCTGTTAGCCCGAAGGCAAAGGGTATTTTAACACATGTCAGCCTACCACTGATAATATTTTAAGTCAGCACTGTGGGCCGGGTGCGAAGTTCGTATAGTCCAGACATCGCTGGGGTTATGACGCGGTTCACCTCACTAGGACTCTAGAGCTTTATCCCCTAAACCACCACTTCATATTTAATCATTAGCATTCTTAGTTTCATAAAACTAGTTTCACTCGTAAGAGTTAAAACTGAATTTGTTTCTTTAATCTATATCTTTGTACTTAGTGGTCTTTTAATTAGTCATTTGAACTAAAGAAATCGTTTAGGCATATCCTGTGAGTTTAGATTCAATAGCAATGTGACTTCTAATTGATAAGATTTGTATTTTCGTAGTTTTAGTTCCTTAAAATTGATTGTGGGTTTTCGAAGGCAGACATACAAAGTGATAAACTTTTAGACTGCTAATTTTCAATATCCGCATATGAAAAACTAAAAGTAGCATGATTGAAATTTAAAAACTTACAAAACTTAGGCAACGAAGTATGCAAATTTAAAATAAAAGTTCAGTGAGAAAAGAAAGTTTATGGAAAATGCAGAACAGTATTCAACACAAAAGTGACCAAGTAAAATTTAATATTAGTGACTAAACAAAAGTTTACTCTCAGCTGCGAGAATGATTAGAGACTAATTTTACTCTTATCAGTGTTCGTAGCGGTGAGAGTAAGGTCATGCATTCTAGAAGCTGGAAATTCTGTGAAAAAAAGAGCTATTTAAAGACTGCCACTGCAGTACCTTGGGCATTAGATATTCAGAAACTGGCCTTTAAGATATTTGGACACAGGGTCATTTCTACCAATTATTGCCTTGGCCACTTCTATCTGCACTCCAAAATATACATTCGAAATGAATTTAAGATAATGCTGGTTTGCAATATAGCTACCATTTGAGAAGTCTTGGCCACAGTGATTAGAAAGAGATAATAAGGACTTCCCGGATAGTACTGGAATAGTATAGTATGTTCCCAAGACATCACCAAATGACCCATTTTCAGTCTGCTTCCTTAGAATGGATTCTATTGCTACATCCCTTTCCCATTCAAGAGGATCAACTTCTGCTGCATTCAAGGCCTGGAAAGGAATTTGCACAATAAATCTTTTTTTCAGTTTTCTTGGATTAGGTTAGAGGCAAGAAAAATGAATCACAAGAGATCTATATTGCAACCAAAATAAGTCTAGTAGAAAAGATCATTTTTTACGATTAGTTTTTATGATTTATTTTCTTTCACGACTATGAGAATAATTTAAAAATCTTACTTTAAGTATTGCCGGACCGCTTCAAATTACTTAGCACTTACCTGCATAGCAAGTGAGAGCTCGTAAATATTTCCGGGTAAGCCAGAATCGTTTATCTTGTTCAATAGCAGATTTGCGAATCTTCTTCGGAATTGAGGGTGACTGTAGCGCTCATCTCTAATAATGCAAGATGAAGCTAAAACGGCAAGGGATATAATGTCTGAAAAAGAAATTAGCATAATTAAATACTAAATGCAAGCCTGTTTTGTTACGAAACTTTTACTACATGAATAAACAAGTACAGAATATTTCATTTAGACAGTTTCAAAAATTGAAAATATTGAACATCTACAATGTGGCAAAGGAATTTGTTTTATTCTAAAGTTATTGACAAGCGCGATAATACATTCCGCTCACAGGAACAATAGATGATCAATTTCAGTCTTAGAGGAAAGTTTGCTGTGACAGAACCACCATCTCACCTCACATTTAGAATGTGTCCTAAGACTATGAATGTCCTCTTTAGGAACGTTTTAAATGTGGGAAGGTAAAATTATTGCTGCACGGAAGTATTGTTGTTTTCATGCGAAATCTAACTTCTCAGCAGATTAACTGTGTGGATGCGAGCGTTATGCGAAATTATTCTACCTTAAAGCAATCCCGTTTGTTTTGACTTTACGGCGAGCCATTGTCCGATGGAATTTCTCATACTTAACATTTTCCAATGACATTTATGGCAATGAATTGAATGGTCAGTCTACCCGTCTACATTAGTCCCCTTGCCATCAGGCTAAGCATGCGAGGTTTTCGTGGTTCTCACCTTGTAACGCATATGCAAGTTAGTTCAATTAAAAAGTCCATCACGAAGGCAAATTTATCCCTACATTCCATACACGAGTTCTCTTGTCTTCTGGATTAGGTTAAAAACTAGAAGGCTACGCAGTTTAACAATAGTGGTTGTAAACCTAAAAATTGGGTTGGCTCTTCAACAGTTATAAAATTGAGTTGAATGGGAGCCGGCTCAGGGGATAGAGCTTTCGCCTTCAAATGAGGTGAACTAGGTTCGATACGAATTCCGCATCTGGCTTGCACAGACCACAGTGCTGACGTGAAATATCCTCAGTGGTAGACGGATCTTGAGTTAGAGTCTCCTTGCCTTCAGGCTAAGGATGGGAGTGTCTCGAGGTCTTCTCCATGCAACGCAAATGAGGGATGAATCCATCAAAAAGTCCTATACGAAGGCAAGTTTCTCCCAATACTTGATCTTTGAGTTCCCTTGTCTTCTAGGTTTGGTTCTAAATTACAAGAAAACGGGTTTTACATTAGTCGCAAACTGAAAAATAGGGTCTACTATTCACCAACGGTTATAAAATTCAATTAGAACACTTGTTCACTAGATTAATAATTTGTTGCTGAAGATTCTTTATAAAAAACTCAAAATCTTACTTTTAACGCCAAGTGAAAACTGAGAATACTAAAATACACTCAAATAGTGATAATAAAAATTCTGTAAAGTAGGCTTCAAATTTAAAGACTTGTTATGAAGCAATGGCGAAGTTCAAAAATGTTGAATATGAAACATTTATAATTTATATTCAGATTGATAGCTCATTCCTTTTGCTTTGTCTAGTTCATTTTTCTTCTGCCACTGTTGCTCAATAGTAAGGGACACTGAGTGTGTCATGAACAGACATGGCTGAAAACCCTTATATAGCAAGACGGAAAAGATGAAAAACTGGTACTAAAGACATTTTATTATAGCATTTTTTATGAGAAAAATAATGTGTAACTTCCAAGATTTCTTTAAGATTTTAGTATATACATAAATCTGCTTCTTAAGGATAAAGTAGAAGTTGTTGAATAGTTTAAAAAAGAATAAGTAAACTCCTCCCGAAAATTAGCAATTACTGAAATGGTTTTACTACCAGCCTTTTCTTTTTTCAGTCTCGCTTTCACCCCTGTCAACAGATATACGCTTATGAACCTAGCAACCTAAGCCTATTTTGTTTGCTTTTATTTCGAAAGCCCAGGATGAAAACTTTTCACTATGGCTTTCTCCAGAGTAATGTAAATAAATGTAAAACTTCATATTTATTTAACTGTAAATTTTAAAAACTGTTAAAATGATAGCAATATAGCATCTGTAATAAGAAAAAGACATTTTAAGTGAGACTTACCGACTTTGTTCACGATACTCTGATTCGCTGTCAAAATTTCTTGAAGGGATTTCACATCTCTTGGCTCTGTAGTATTACTGAGGCATAACGTCAAATGGACGAGTGGACTTACAAACCGAGTCATCAAGTTTACTTTATCTGCTCTTTCCCGTAGAATGCTTACTAAGTTATATCCGTAGAAATTTCTAGGGTTCTTGCAAGCAGCCAGCAATGCATTTATATAGAGCGCCAATTCACAGAGAGACAGTGTGTTAGTCTCATTTCTGAATAAAAAAAGATTTAGTTAGCATTTTTGGCTACTAAAACTTACTACATACTCAATTTGTATGAAAAGGAACAATTCTTAAACACAATTAGCAAAATACAATTTTCAATGACAGAAAGTTACTTTCTCATACATGAGTAAATTTAAGGTACTGGATTTCAGTATTTCGTCACATAACAAAATTTTGGAGTTCGCATAAAGATTTATACTGGATATTACGGAATGACCACCCTTCATATATATTTAGAATTTCAAAAAGCATGCATATTAAAAATCTCAAAAATATAAAATAAATCACCAAAATCTGACGAAATTAGCATTTGCTTAAGACAAAACTAAAACTGATCCACAGTTTAGTTTGAAAATAGAGAGCGTGGTTTTCAGCCAAACCATTTTTTTTACAGTTAAATAAATCAAGGCACCAGATCAAAGGTTAATTTTTAGTTGCCACTCTAGTGTTCAGTCTTTAATTAAAACCTAATTTATCAATAAATTCTTTGAAAAGTAAAACTTTTAATCTACGTAGGTTATGGAAACTTTAAATTTTTAACTCAAAAGTTACTACATATTTAATACACGGTAAGAAATTACTTTATCAAAATCGCTATAACTCCTTACTCTGAGGCTACTCTAGTACCTAAATAGCTCACCTCCTTAAAGCTACAAATAGTTCAATATCCAATTGTTTGTCCATAAGTAAGTCTTCTTCTGACTTCGGAAACACATTTACTCTTGACAAGTACATTGAAATGACTGCTCTGGCTGTGTAGTCACCCCACCCATAGTTCTTTTCTTGTTGAGATTTTATCCAGTCACGAGCCGAACTCAGCTGCAGTTTGAAGTTTTCGTACGGAAGATCGGTATAGGAACTGCCTTCTAAGTAGCGGTAATTGTACGAAGGCCTGTTTTGAATTCTTTGGGCTTTAACAGGTTCTGGAAGTACGTTATTATTTCTGTAAGAGTTGACACCTGAAACAGTTAAACAAGGCTAGGTATAAAGAATACATTTTATAAAACTTTTACCGCAACAGTAACACTTATTCTAAAAATTACAAATCTGTAGAAATATAATCTATTTGGAATTAAATTTCCAAAATTTTTGAGGAAAAAAAATAGAGCTTAAGTATAGACTTGGAATCCACAATTTATGGTCTCGCTCGCTAATCTTTTTATTTTAATCAAAACTTTCTATATCAGAAAGAGTTAAAATAGAATAACAACTCCCTATAGCATCTTCAGTTCTTGGAAATATCAAATTTACTGCTTTTCATTCAGCAGTTTTGTCAAACTCACTTTGATAAAGGAATATACACTAAGTAAAATAATCTAATGATAAATCTTTACTTTTGTGAACTAAAATTTGATAATCTATGCCTAAATTTATTAAAATGCTAATGGTTGACATTAAATTCGCTAAAAGTATGATTAAATTTAAGTAACTTTTTTGAAACTTCGTGTAAAGTTTTAAATATACTGTGCACTACAACTACGATTTAAACTCATTTGAAAGTTAAGAAAATTGTGTCAAACTAAATTTTCGTGATATTACTCTTAAAATAGGTTTTAGAAGAATTTTTTTTTTTAATATAGGAATGCATGCATTGAAAATTTTTACTTCAAATGTAAATTTTCTATGTGCTTTAAATAAGAGTAAGATTTTCAGTCTTATTATTAACCAAGACAGATTACACTTTATTATAATTTACTGTTTTTAAATTTGATTAGAAACTCTAAAGATCTAGAATCAAAATAGTACAAAATAAATCTTACTACAGTTCATCTCATCTGAATTATCTGGACAATCATAAGCTTTATCACATCTACCAACTATAGGAATGCAAGTTCCATCACGACACAAAAACAGTAACGGTTCCAGTCTACATTGATTGGGATCTAGAAAAAGACAACGCTACTTTATGATCTATGTTTTACTTGGACGGTGCAACTTAAAATAATTTTTCTAATCAAATATTGGACGTTGATTTTAACACTGTTTAATTTTCATGGCATAAATTCGCTTAAGTGAAGTTTCAGATCACGATAACACTTTAATCTGAATTTTACAAGTCTTTATATAAAAAGTTTATAAGTTTCATAACAAATAACCTAAATAGTATTAAGTAGTACTCATCAGTTAATGCAAGTCCGGGAAGGCAAGAAAGTTTGGAATCTGCAATTAAAAATTAGACTATAAGGCATTTTTCAAATAGTTTAATTTTAGTTTTGCTCTCTTAATGTGACTGCCTGGTGTGCATTTACCGGTTCTACCCTACTGATGTTAAAGGCAATGGGTCACTGACCGGTTCACCAAGAGTTGAGACATCCATCATATCTGCATTTTTTCAAATCGCTCTACGAGTATAACGTATACTAGGATTTTACTCAAAAAGACTCGTGGAGAGTTTATTTCATCTATTGTGTTAGCATTTTTGGTTTTAATAATAACGATTACTTTACGGATTAATAATGGCTAAATTTGTTTCTGTTGCTGCCAGAGTAAAGCTAGAAAGGAGTGGCTTTCAGGAAAATTACAGGAACTGATTTTAATGAAATTAGGCCAATTCGTTATTCTGCAATTTAACACAATTATTAATAGATCTTTACTTCTTAAAACTACACACGTTTAATTTTTAAACATTTGCTTCAAAAATTTAAATTTTAATCCTGAATTTCTTATTCTGGAAATTCATTATAAAAATTCATATTCTGGGATCATTACAGGAATTATTCCGGGATTACTATTGACATCTATAATAAGTTAATTTTTCAGAAGTTTGCATTTCTTTTCAATTTTTATCCGTGGTTGCGTGTCGTTAACTCTGTCGTCGGGGACCTAAGTTTATAACTTTCTAAAGTCAAGGTTCTTTCTAAAGTAGAGTCCCGCATAAATTTTGAAACTTATTAAAATAGCGTTACAGCAGGACTCATTCTTAACTGCGAACTCAGAAAGTAGTTTGTATTTGTCCAAAGGACAAAATTTGTATTTGTCCAAATTTGAGAAGATTTATCCTGAAATATGTCATTCAAAATAAATTTTTACAAGTTTAAAAGTAATCTCAGTACTCAAAACATTTAAGACTAACGTTATAGCAGAGTACAAATTTGCCTCTTGGATTTTAAAAATTATTGATCTCGTGCAGTTTTCGAACTTAGAATATATATAAAGGTATTTTTCTAAAAAACGAACTTAGAAACTCAGGATTTCTTTTTATATCTATCTTTGATGTGACGTTTGATCATGAATTTATAAATCGTAAAAAATTCAGCATCTTAGCCTACTGGATGGCCTAAAAACATCGAGTCAATAAAGGAGCATTCAAACGTTTATTACAGATAAAACCACCACTAAGAAATAAAACCTCTAAATTTAATTTTTAAATACTAATTATATTAGTATTTAAAAATACTAATTTAAACACAGATTTACACAGTCTAGTAGGCAGTATTTAATTTGCAAACTACCTTTTATGGCTTAAAAAAATTTAAAGTCTTTAACCTTAGTATTTTCAAAAGATATTGAACATTTATTAACTATGCTTATTAACAATATACATAATTTGAAACTTTAAATGCGTACCTTCATTTGGAAAAGTTCCTCTTGAGCAAAATCTTTCATCCGATTTGTCTTCTCTGCAATCTGTAGTTTTGTCACACCATTGATTTCTTTTGATGCACTGTCCGTTAAAACATTGAAACTCGTTCGATTTGCATGATAGAGTGCTCACGAATTCTCCTATAAAAACATTTTAATAATCAGTAATGATATAAATACAACAAATTTCAACTTGATCGGATAAGTTGAGAAAATTAAGAACACAAGTGAAAAACCGAAATCTATTCACTTAAACATCTAATCAAAATAACCAAGTCAAACTTCTGAACTAGACCTGATTGAAGAACTAAGACCTTAAAAAAAAAGATCCCAACTAGAACCAAGAATAAAGAATTTAACAAAAACTGGCTAAGATTGAGTTTCGATTGATTTATGATTATGAAATTAGTCTCAGGCGCAGCTTGAAAATTAACTAATAAAATAAATAGAGCTTGAAAATAAACCTTGAAGATTTATTAACACAAATTTTAAATACAATAAACTAATTTCGACACTATAAGGGGGAAGTCCGTTTAAAAACTTTCTAATTTTGGCCAATTCTATAGTAACTATTTGCTGACAGAAGTTGGAATTTAGAATAACTTATTTAGAATAATTTATTTAGAATAACTGCATTAAACACTTATAAAATTAGAACTTTAATTATTAATACTTTTCAATTGAGTTTATCTTTTTTAACTTTTATTTTCTTTATTTATTTCTAATGTCCTTTTCAAAAGTTTCATTTCTCTTACAGTTCCAGAACTTCTGTTTCTAATTTAAAGCATTTATCACAATTGGTTGTACTTTAAAAAATTTTCATTCATAGTATTTAAATATGGGAATCGGAGTTTCGGCACGGCGAAAATTGGAGGTTTGGCACGGCGAGAGATTCTTTAAAGGTGTGAACTAGCTCTTCTATTCTCTCTTTAGCCCTGGATGGAAACACCAGGACATAAAGCTACGAAGATTAAGATATTAATTTAAATATGAAAGAAATCTAAAGTATTTTCTATTAAAAGAGACTTTCAATTAATAAAAAATGTACTGCAAATAGAAGCATATACATTGATAAATGCAAATATATGTGTTGCTTATTGCAAACTAAAAGGAATTCTAATAATATTTATTTCACTTTGCTATAGTTGCGATAAAATAGTAACAAACTTTAATTACTTAAAATAATTTAGTTAATCTGTATTTAAAAAAAAAGTCTTTTCAAATCGAAAGTAGTTTAAAACAGAATGTTATATGCGACAACAAAATATTCAGTATTAATTTTCGCTGAACTTTAATATAGCATTTGAAGATAATTTTATATAAAATTTTAGTAGACTTGACTTATCAAGTTAATATCTATTCATTATGTAAGATGCTTTTTCGATAGTTCAAAAAATATATATTTTATTTTTACCCAAAATCAAAGTTTTACATCAAGAAACATTCATAATTGTAATAACTTAAAGTTTCAAACTATGAAATTAAATTTATCTATTTATAATATTAAATCATAATTAATGCAATTAAATTCTTATAAGATATTACCAGTCATGTGTTTAGAACTAAGTATAACTAATTTATTACACCATAGAGATATTTCACCCTAAATATCCTTCTAAATATTCTAATTTTAAGTATGATATTGAAAGGACACTATATACTAAAAGAACATACAAGAAATATATTTTTGAGCGCAATGCTATAAAAGTATATAAAAATATCACAATATCATCTGAAATTCCGTAAAGGTAATAATTTCGACGAGATGATTTTTTTGGATTAACCGTACTAAATAAGAAGTTAAAATCCCAAATTAACTCTATGAAAAGGTTAAAAACATGTTTTACCTTTGGCAGTTGTAAAACCAAGCGTAAACAACATCAAAATATATCTAATCATTTTCGATAATTAAAAGTGATTAAGAGAATTCTGTTACTTAAAGGAATGCACAGCACTTTGTGACTGCACTTTATAAAAGTCTAAATGATGACGTCAAAACATGACTGTTGATGATGATGTGGAGGGGGGGATCCCTGCTACTCGCTTTATCTCCCTTGCTGTAAGGTGTATCTTTGTGAGTTGAGTTGTTGGTGGTGATGATGATGGCGATGAGATGGTGAGAGTATACGCTGCTCTTGAAGAAGCGAAACAAATTTACTATGGAGATCAAAATTAAATATTTTTCCAAAACACTTTTGGAGAGGTTGATTTGATAAAATTAAAATTTAACATTTAGTGGTACCAACAATTTTAGAGATACACGTTCATCAAAACAAAATTCTTAATGAATAAAAACTCTTTTTCCCAGGCGCTAAGAGAGGCTTAAAATAAAAACTTAAAAATGTGTGACTGCATTTAATAAGGGATTTGAAAACTGGAGAGTAGAAACGCTTAGTTGAAATTAAGAAATCCACTAAGTTTTTAAAAAGATTATCATATTGGTCATAACTAAGAAGACGGTGAAGGGAGAGTGGGGAAACTCTGATTGAGGCGGCAGTGTTTGTCTCTGATGTTCAAACTTTTTGCATTCAAAGAGGAAGTGGATAGCAGATTAAGGATGTTGACAGTGGTCACACAAAGGGGAGTCTACGAGTCCTATTTTTGCATATATTGCGTTAAGTTGGATTGTGTTGTTTCGGAGACGCGAAATTAAGACATCGTATTTTCGGTTTGGGAGTTGATTGAGGGAAGTTTTATTAACAGGGTGATCAAAGGGGAAACGCTTGTGGTATTTTGAGTTAGTCCGGAGGTAATTGAGTTTGCGGTTTGAGTCCAATACTGCTGAATATGACAAGTCTTCAGGTGAGACAAAAGGGATGACTCGTGGTAAAACATAAAAAGAAGGGGGGAGAGGACACTGCCCTGCGGGAGGCCCTGGGGTTGCTGGAAATCTTTAGACCAGTTGTTGCACCAAGAGATGTAGAAGGTTTTATTGGAGAGAAAGTTTTGTAAGAAAAACGCTGTTTTTCCAGATATGCCGGCCGAGATCAAAACATGACTAATGCCATTTATTTATTTAATGCTACATGTTGATGTTGATGATGTAGTGGAGGATCTATGCTATCCGTTTTTATACTCCTTGCTGCAAGGGGAAATTTGGATGAGTTGAGTTGTTGATGATAATGATGACTTCGGAAAAGTGAAAGTGTAAACTGTTCATGAAGAAACCAAAACAAATTTAATGTGAAACTTGTAGTTTTCCTGGAGATCAAAATTATAAATATTCTTCCAAAACACTTTGATAAATTTAAAATCCAACATTTGGTGGTTCCAACACTTTTGGAGAGACACACGTTCGTCAAAAGGAAATTCTTAAAAAAAAAAGAGTTCCGCAGTGGACTGATCGTTAAGACGCGATTCCCAGCAGATCACCGAAGTCAAGCATCACTGAGTGTGCGGGTGGGTGACCACTTGGATCAGTCTGCATAGGGACCAAGGGTGTGCGGTATTGGTTCTCGTTAAACTGTTCTACCGTAAAGTGCTCGACTTCGCGCGCAGGTCATTGGGCTACCGAAGCGGGGGTGCCATCCCCTCTGCAGAGGATCAAAATTGTGATGGCATGTCTTCGGATCATCCTCAGGGATATTTCCCTGGCAGTCGCCAATAGCCCATTGTACAGCTCTAGTGTCACGTAAATGAACTACAATAACAGCAACTTAATAAGAAGAAACAACTCTTTTCCCCAGGCAATCAGAGAGGCTTAAGCCAAAAACTTAAAAATTTGTAACTGTATTCAATTAGGGAATTGAAAACTAAAGATTTGAAAGGTTTGCTGCAATTAAAAAAAACACTAAGTTTTTTAGAAGATTATCATGTTGGTCATAACTAAGAAGACGATGAGTCGAAAGTGGGAAAACTCCGATTGAGGCATGCAGTGCTAGTCTCCGATGTTCACACTTTTTGCATTCAAAGAGGAGGTGGATAGCAGATTCTGGATATTGACAGTGATCTCCCAAAGAAGAGTCCACGAGCCCTATTTTTGCATACATTGCGTTGAGTTGGATTACTGTGTTGCTTCGGAGACGCGAGATTCAGATATCGTACTCTCGGTTTGGGAGTGGATAGAGGGAAGTTCTATTAACAGGGTGATCAAAGGAGAAACGATTGTGGTATTTTGAGTTAGTCCAGAGGTTATTAAGTTCGCGGTTTTAGTCTAAAATTGCTGAATATGACAAGTCTTCAGGTGAGATAAAAGGGATGGCTCGATGGCTTGGTGGTATGTTTGGTCAGTTTATCCGTGGTCATTGGGGGGGAATGCCTACGTGTGCTGGTGACCAGGCGATCGTAATTGATTTCACTTTTGCACTTGCTGAAACGATCTTTTTTTCGTAAGAGGAGAATGCTGTGATGGGATTTATGGGTAGCCGAGATGAGGGCAGTAATTGCGGACTTACTGTCCAATAAAATAACGTAATCAAGATATTCGGTGGTGAATTTTGTGATTCCTAACCAAATCGCTGAAACTTCTCCGGTGAAAACTGAGTTCATAGGATGGATTTGAGAGATATAAGACATCTCGTTCTTTGAGTTAATAACCGCAATACCTGTGTTCGTATTGCATTTCAAGGCGTCGGTCACCAGGATGGTAAAATCTTTCCAAAGTGTGTGGAGGGTTTCCTGATAGAGAGGGAGGATTTCGTTGGAATCTTTCGTAGTTTGATGTGGAAAATCGTGTACATAAAGATAAAGGTTCGGGAGATCTGTGAGGAAAACTGGAATGTGGAAGGGGATGTTATTTATTGCAACATAAACGTCGCCCAGTGAACGTAAAGACATGATTCCCAGTAGAACACCAAAGTCAAGCATCATTGGCAGCCGTCAGAATGCAGGTAGTAGCATGTTCATTTTCGCGTCACCCTTATCTGTGATACCTTTCTCTAATTTGTACTATCAATTTTTCAACTTGACTAGGGTTTATAAGTCGTGCTTTGTTATGAAAACATAAGTTTGTATATATATATATATATATATATATATATATATATATATATATATATATATATATATATATATATATATATATATATATATATATATATATAAACTCTAGCAGATGTTACAGATGAAGAGAGAAGCATCACATAGATACATCTAGAGTTAGGGCGGAATATGAACTCGCAACCTCCTCGCTACTGGGCGTTTGTCAGATCGGCTACACCGCTTTTCCAAGAAGGCCCCTGAACAATTGGATCAAATAATTCCTTAGGGCGATGTAAAAGAATAGCATGCATTTTGTTTTATCTGTTACAGTTCTGCTATAGCAAAGTATGAAAGCAGGCGTTATACCGGATGCTATTTAGGCAAATTATGAAAAGTCGGTGGTTGCTGACTTTCGCCGGTGAATATAGACATACACAGTCGTTTTGGTGAATGTCGGAAATATTTATTACATCCGATTTGATATTAATTTATTCGTGGATAAAATTACATTTATTCGATAATTTAATAATTACTGACTATAGATAAGAAGAAACATCAGTGTTTGGAGTATCGGGCAAATACATACCGGGCAATGATACTTTACCTTAAAAAAATATCAGTGATGGGTATACCGGGCAAATATATGCCGGGCAGTGGCACTAAACCTTAAAAAACATCAGTGTAGGTTATACCAGGCTAATGTATACCGAGCAGTGGCACTGACCCTTAAATAAATATCAGTGTAGGGTATACCGGGCAGTGGCACTGAACCTTAAAAAAACATCCGTGTAGGGTATATCGGGAAAATATATACCGATCATAAAAAAATATCAGTGTAGGGTATACCGGGCAGTGGCACCGAACCTTAAGAAAACATCAGTGTAGGATGTACCGGGCAATGACTCTTAACTAGACCCAGTATATATTTCGGCTATTTACCAAAGGTCTAGTCATACTAGGTCTAGTTAAGTGGCACTGCCCGGTATATCCTTCACAGTTGTTTTAAGATCGAGTGCCACTGCCAGGTATAAATTTGCCCGATATTCCAAACACTGATATTTCTTCTAATCTATCGTCAGTCAGTATTAAAATATTGAATAAATGTAATTATATCCACTAATAAATTAATATCAAATTGGAAGTTATAAATATTTCGGACATTCACCAAAGCGACTATGTGATTGCCAACCTTCACCGGTGAAAGTCACCAACCACTGATTTCGGTCATTCACAGTAGCATGCATATAATTTACATAATAACCTCATCAGGACGTTTATTTCATAGTTTGCCTAAATAGCATGCGGCATTAAATATAGAATGCCTAGTGAAAGAATGTAATACTTCTCATATTTCATACTTTGCCTAAAAATGTCAGGCATTATATATAATGCCGGCGTTTCATACTTTGCCGGTAACATAGCTATAAATTTATATGTAAGAATATATACTCTATTAAGTTAATAATCAGAGTCAAGAGAGTAAATTAACAAATGGTTATAAAATTTGTTATTGACTCTTGCCCAGTTATAAGACAGACAAATAGTGTAGCCTGTAAATAACATAATACAACTGATTCATAATATTTATTATATCATAAACATAGTTTGGCCACGCGGTCTCACTGATTATCAGACAGACGCTCTGTAGCGAATTCCTTCCCTCATTAACTCATTGTGTATGTCTATTGGTTTATTTCAATTACATGCATTTGTAGGCTTGTGTGCTCAATTTAGGCTTATTGAGTTTATACTCTTTGCTGAGAAATTGTTAAATTACTCTAGTTTCACTTGAAACGGTAATTGAAAAATTTCTCTTTGAAAATGCACAATTATTCCATTTGAGATCGGTTGTAACTTTTATCCTACATAAAAATTTAAGATCTATAAATAAAACAAATTTCATAAAAAAATAGTGTTTAACTAAATGGAGCGTATACGCACCATTGTTTTTTAGTTACCCGCAAGAAACTTTTTGCGAGCTAATGAACGTAGTTTAAGCATATTTAAATGAAAATGCATTTTATAAAATTTCTATGCTTGGCCTAAAATGGGTTAGTACAAAAATAAATTTAGAAAGACTTTGGTTTAGTCCTGATCCGCGAGTCGTAGAATCACCACAAATGACCTACACTAGCCGAACTTTTGAAAATAGGTTAATCCTGAGAATTTTGAAACAAAATGAGTGATACTTCGTCAGTTAATTGTGATATCTGAGAATCTTTACTATATTCACGAATATTCTAATATGAATGAATGTGCGAACATTTTTTGCATGTGCAGGATAAACCACTAAACCTCTTCAAAATCCTAATGCCAGCATTTTTGCATCTACATGATTAACTACTGAACCTCTTCAAAATCCTGAAAAAACTTGATGGAGAGACTGTCTATGACTTGCTGATGCGACACGATTAACTGGACTTTGTCTAGGGCTCTAGACTAAGGGGATAAGCAACAACAGCATGCATGAAACTTGACGAAATCGCGCAGAGTTAATTAAAAAAAAATCTAAAAAAGTTATCAATTTGCCCTTTCAGGGTTGCTTTTGTATACTTCTCATTACTCACTACTTTTGTTACTCATTAAAATAACATTACTTTTAACTTTTAATTTCAAATCGATAAGAGGGAATATTTTTAAAACTTTAACCCTTTTAATTTACTTTTGGAATATTAGATCAAATGCATTTTAATAGACGCTGACAGCACATATTGGGCACAACTTTGACAATGTTTACAACTCCGTTAATTAAGTATGTAAAGTTGAGCAAAAAGTTTTCTGTGGGAAAGTATAAGCTTCATCTAAAAAAACCGTAAGCGTTAATGCAGGAGACAAATTGTGTAGGTGGTATTTCACTGTTTAAAATTCAAACTCATACTTCTGAAAAGGAAAATATTTTATTTAAAACCCATACCGCGTAGGATTTAGAAGAGACTTGTTTCAAATTATTGAAAACTAAATTCATTCTTAAAGAAACACTTCTTTGCAGTTAAAGAAAAATAGCTTTTGAGGGCTAGTTTTTCAATACTTTATCAGCGTTGCTTAGACAAATTACCTTACGCACCAAGACTCAAAACATTAAGATAAAAATTTCAAACATATGTGTTTCGAAAGATCTTATATTTATAATTGCAAATTTTTCAAAAGGAAATTTTTGTAAGAACTTTATTAATTTTCCAAAATGTTCAGAGACACATGTTAGCTTATTCTTTAAAATTTCATAATTTTTAAGGAAATGCTATTTTACATAGATAGTTCATTTCTTGTAAAATTGATATCTAATTAGAGAATAAAATTTTATAAATTGTACAACAAGCAAATTTAGACATTGCATTAACAGCTTTAAAACTAAATATGATCTGAAACTTACGCTGATATCATTTTAAATATTTTACTAATGTTTAAAATCTAAGTGTCTTAGATTATAAATATACAATATCCCCCAAAGGCAAACTTTCCAACAGAGGGAGGCATAAGCAATGAAAGGCTTAAAAAATTGAATAAACTTTAATCTTGAAAAGTTTAGTTGCAAAAGTGAATTGAAAAAATCTTCAACTCAATTTGAAGTTTAAATTAAACTAGGAGGCTTCCTCCCCTGCTCGCTAGCGCTCGCCAACCCCGAAACTGCTTTCGCAGTTCATTTCGGATTGCTTCGTAATCCAATGCTCGCTTTGCTCGCTCATTGGATACGTTCTTAACGTCTAGCTTTTGTATACATTCTTGAAAACTGAAGTTACGAAAACCTTTCACTGTAGAAAATTCTAAACTTGTGCATTTCAATATTAATTTCAAATTGAAAAAAGTTCGCATATTTTTCTTAATCACACTATTCTAAATTTCAGATGTTGAGAAAAGTAACTGTTGTAAGTTTTGTTTTAAAGTCTTTCCCACCAGAGGACTAAAACCATGTGTTGTAAGACATGAAATAGTACTGAACGCCGGATGTAAAGCATCGGCTTCGATGAAGATAATTTTGTGAGAATTTTTTTTGAGAATTCGGTGAGAATTCACCCGATTAGACATATGATGCTCACTACGTGCTCTTGCACGCCGATTCCTATCAATTAAAAATGAAAACTGTTGCCAATTCGAGAAAAGAAATATCATCGGTTTTATTGATACATACGTATTAGCGTTTTATATAATATAGATAGATGATAAGCAGATATGATTTTGTTTATAGAGCTATTCAAGATGTCTGAAATTAAACGTTTTGAAAAAATTTTAATACGTTCTTAAAACAAATACTATAAAGATTCCCATTACAAACTTTACATTTGAAATTTTGTTTTTACCTCATATCCTATATTTTGTTTCAAAATATAGGATATTCAAATATAGGAAATATAGGAAATGGGAAGTCAATGAAACACCATTCAGTTTCTAAAGTTACAGTTTAACATCTCTGGAAAGCTCAGAGTTACGTCATAAAATTTTGAAAAAAGCTTAGAAAGAACAAGTTTAGAAGATAAACAGTATGAAGCTCTTTATAAAAAATCTTTGCACGTTTTCTATTGGTTTAAATTTAGTATCAAAAAACTAGTTAAAATTTTAACTTTTTAACTGCTTTGTTAAATCACTGATGAAGCAGATTTACAAATCCAAGTTTCTTTATGACTTATGTTTATCATTTTAAACTTGCGCAATGATACTTAAACTTGCCAATATAGGTTAAATTAAACAAATTGCGATTAGCAGGACAAGATAAATTAAACAAAGCTGGAAAGTAAAAACAAATCACATAGTTTTAACATTTTATTAACAAAAATTTAAAAACTTAATAAGTTGTTTTACATTTGTTTCTGTGAAAATCTGATCTCTCCTCGGTCGCTGGGAACTAGCTTTTTAATATCTGAAATAAAAATTCAAGAAAATTAATTTAAAGCAATATTTACCTTAAGATGTAAATACTTAAATATTTCGGGAGGCATGTGACACGGCAGTTAGGTGTCAAAACGGCCTCAAGAACTTGACGTTTCAAACTTTAGATAAATATGCTTAAAGTAAATCTGACAGTGATAAACTCTACGGTGGATTCAAGATAACTATATTAGAAAGAACGATAACTAAGATTATCCGTATTTAAGATTTTCCGTATTTAATTATTACAGTATGGGTAGAAATCATTTGGTTGAATTTAAAATTCAGTAACATTAATGCTTCTTATATTACTTGATGGGTTTTCATTAAACTTGACGATTACTCTTATTCCAATGAAATACTGTTCAATTTTCCGAATTTTGAAATCTGAGTAACGTATACTTCAAGTAGACGCGGTATTCTGCCTGGCTGAGAAAATGAGAGCTAAACTACGAGTATTACAGTATAAACACAAGATAGAGGTTGATTGAGCTTTGTTCAAGACTTATTTTACAGAAAGTCATTCAACACTATCTTAAAGGGAAAAGCTAATATTACATAATAAAGGTTCAGAACTGGCAAATAGTTTGAAAAATTCAATTGTGATATTTTGAACGTTGAAAGTTTGGCATTATAAGTAAATTAAAAATATATGCAGGTAGACAATTTGTACAGTCATTGCAATTTTAGAAGCAGAAACAAATCTAATTGCATAGATTAAAATACTTGCCCCAGAACTATGGAATGGATGGTAAGCAAAGTCATGCTTTAGATTGTCAAGATAAATCTTAAATTTATAAAAATCTTTTAATATTTTGACGCAGTCTAAATGTTTTAAATTTCAATAATCGGAAATTATAAAAATTGTCAAAACTTAATTTGTCGTTATTTGGACTTAAATTTACTACAATTTACAATAAACCCGTGTATAATGCAAACATAAGTTGCAAAAAATGTTCTAGAATGCTTACCATCTCCGTAAGAAAGGAAGTCAAAAGGATGTCGAGTACTTCGAACATGCAATGTCCAATATAATCCACGCTCGGCGTCATTTGGTACACCTCCGATTGAGTAGATAAATGGAATATCTTTAGTTTCATCCAAACTGAACCTGCAAAATACATTAGTGTGAAATTATAGGTCAATGAGAAAAAAATTTGTTTGCAATGCACTATTCGTTTGAAAAATCTATTGAAAATGCTTTTTGGTTATACGGAACTTAAATATGAAGCATTACAAAATAAATCCCAATTAACTTTTATACACATTTTCCGTTCTAAACATTAATCTCAAATAAAGTTATGAATTCAAAAATATTTTTTAATTTCTGATAAAACAGTTTAAATATTAAATTATGTATTAAGTACAAGTTCATTGTAAATAAACATTTTATAAAGATGAAGTTATAAAGTCCTCAAAACAGTATTTTGAGTTATTAAACTGTTTGCATCATAAAACCTAAATTTTAGGCAATTTAAATTCTTGTATCACTAAGACCTAGAATTCGGAGAAATTACAATTATTAATAGATTACAAATTTGTAAATTATACATTTTATGCCTATATTGCCTTTAAGGTTAAATTTGTCTTCATGTTAATTTATCTCACGAAGCAAAAGATGCATAGAGTATAAATATAGAGTAGGAAACAAAAGCCACAATATTTCAAGGAAATATTTTACAAACTTCAGATAAATTCCGTGGTTAAACAAAGAGGAAAGGTTTTCAGTATAAATCAAGAGGCATTTAAGTTCTTAAAATAGAACTTCATGCGGATTTAACAATTTATAATTATATGTCAAGGGTAAAATTTTCAGATTCGTATAAAATTACGACGATTTGTTTTAACCCTCTGTGGTTATACGACACCCACTTTCAACTCTTAAGGATCAAAATTGTACTTCATTGAATAAAGCCTATTAAGTATTGATTTGGGCTTAATTTTTGAAACTGTACTTTCTGCAAGTACAATAAGGTATAGTATTAGGGGACATCTTATTTAATTTGCTTAAATTTTATAAAGGTAGTATATAAGGCTCTAAAACACTTTGTTTTAAGTCGGGTAAGTAAGTAAAGTTTAAATTTGTTCAAACCTGAAGATTTGGTTCTCTGACTCTGCCAATCGCATGACATCCAGGAAGTTTGTTCCCTCTGCAACTTTAAGTGTGATTATTTGTGACATTTCCATAGGATCACCAAAATACAAAGTGTAAGTGACGGAAATTTTCCTTTTCTTTGTATTCTTCAGGATGTCTAAGGGAGTCTTTCCTAAAAAAAATTAGGTAGTTTAATGTTGAAAATGAGCGCTTAAAATAGTAATTTGTCTGAATTGAAATATTAAAGTCATCAAAATTGAAACATTGAAAGTTATTTTCTCAAATTAGTTTAATAAAGTAAATTTTTCAAACATTTTTAATGAAAGTTGTAAATAAACATTAAATTTAGAAAACTTATTTTAACTTTTGAACTTCAAGTTTATATTCAAGGTCTAAAACGTTCGCTTTATATGTATAAATCCTTATTGACACGTTATTTTAAGTTTTAACAACTAAGTTGGAGTCGCTATACCATTTCAGCCTTGTATTTCGCCACCTGTGTTTAAAGACCATTTAATTTAGATATGTGAATTTACCATATTACTACTTTTATCATTCCAGTTTGCAATGAGTGAGGATTTAAAGAAAAAGAAAATCTTTAAATTGCAACTTAGACATTTAGTTAAAACAAAATTTAAAAAATATTAATTTCTCATGTGCGTAAAGTTGCAAATAACTACTTATTAGACTTAATCAATTTATTTTATAACAGTCATTGAACAGTTTACTGAATTCAGGGTTTCCGATTAGCAATATCCAACGCTGAAATCTTGTTATTCTGAACTCCATCTTGAAGACAAGGGAACTAATAGATCAATTACACGGAGAAACTTTCCTTCGTGGACGCAACTAACCCGCAATTGTGTTACATGGAGAGGAAAGCTACGAAAGTCTCCCACAGCTAGCCTGAAGGCAAGGGGATTCTAACACTTGATCAGTCTACCACTGAGGATATTTTAATTCAGCACTGCGGTCAGTGTGAGCCGGGTGGGGAGTTCGCATAGACCAGACATCGCTGGGAGTTTAACGAGATTCACCTCATTAGGAGTCTAGAGCTTTATCCCCTAAGCAACCACACCTCAGATTTAATCATTAGCATTATTGGTTTCATAAAACTGGTTTCACTCATATAAGTTAAAACTGAGTGTGCTTCTTTAGCCTATATCTTTGCACTTAGTGGCCTTCTAATTAGTCATTTGAATTAAAGAAATCATTTAGGCAAATCCTGTGAGTTTTGATTCAACAGCAATGAGACTGCTATTTGGTAAGATTTGCATTTACTTCATTTCCTTTAAATTGATTTTGTAGGTTTCCGAAGGTGGACCTATAAAGTGATAAATTTTTAGACTGCTAATCTTCAATACCCGCATATGAAAACTAAAAGTAGCATGATTGAAATTTAGAAACTTACAAAACATATGCAACAAAGTTATGCATATTTAAAATAAAAGTTTAAGTGAAATAAGAAATTTCATAGAAAATGCAGAACAGTAACAGAATTTAGCACAAAAGTGACCAAGTAAACTAATATTCTTGATTAAACTAAAATTTTATTCTCAGCTTCAAGAATGATACGACTTATTTGAGTTGTCAGTGTTAGTAGAGGCGAGATTAAGGTCATGCATTCTAGAAACTGGAAATTGTGAAAAGTAAAAGAGCTATTTAAAGACTGCCACTGGAGTACCTTGGGAAGAGATTTATTTTTAGATATTCTGAAACTGGCTTTTAAGATATTTGGAAAGGTGGTCATTTCTACCAACTATTGCTTGGGCCACTTCTAGCTGTAAACCTAAATATCTAAATATACATTCGTAAAGAATTTAAGCTAATGCTTGTTTACAATATAGCTACCATTTGAGAAATCTTGGCCACAATGATTAGAAAGTGATAATAAGGACTTTCCGGATAATATTGGAATAGTGTAGTATGTTCCCAAGACATCACCAAATGACCCATTTTCATTCTGCTTCCTTAGAATGGAGTCAATTGCTACATCCCTTTCCCATTCACGAGGATCAACTTCTGCTGCATTCAAGGCCTAAAAAGAGATTTGTATTAAAAATAATTTTAAAATTTTGTTGGATTAGGCTAAAGGCATGAAAAATGGATCACTAGAGATTTATACTGCTATCGAACTAAATCTAATAGAAAAGATAATTTATTATGATTAATTTTTATGGTTTATTTTACTCTTACGACTATGAGAACAATTTAAAAGTCTTACTTTAAGTATTTAAGCCGAACCGCTTTAAATTACTTAACACTTACCTGCATTGCAAGTGAGAGCTCGTAAATATTTCCGGGTGGACCGGAATTCTTTATCCTGTTCAATAACCGATTTATGAAATCTCTATGGTCTTGCGGGCTGTTGTAGCGCTTATTTTTGATAATGCAGGACGAAGCTAAAACTGCAAGGGATATAAGGTCTGAAAAAGAAATTAGCACAATTAAATACTAAATGCATGCCTGTTTTGTTACGAAACTTTTTACCACATGATTACGCAAGTGTTTAATATTTAATTCAGGCAGTTTCATAAATAGAAAATATTGAACATCTTCAATGTGGCAAAGGAATTTGTTTTATTCCATAGTTATTGATAAACTAGATAATACATTTCGCTCAAAGGAACGTTACATGATCAATTTCATGTCCTAGAGGAGAGTTTGTTTTGTCACAGAACCACCATCTCACCTTACATTTAGAATGCGTCTTAAGTCTATGAATGTCCTCCTTCGGGTAGTTTTAAATGAGGGAAGGCCAAATTACTGATGTACTGAAGTACTGCTGTTTTCATGCCAAATCTAACTTTTCAGCAGATTGGCAGTATGGATGAGAGCGTTATGCGAACTTATTCTACCCTGCAGCATATCAGTTTGCTTTGACTTTACAGCGAGCCATAGTCCGATGAAATTTCTCATGTTCAACATTTTCATGTGAATTTTACCAATGAACACATTTTCCAATGACATTTATGGTAATGAATTGAATGGTCAGTCTACCCGTCTACATTAGAGCATCTTGCCTTCAGTTCAACCATGGAAGGTTTTTTTTTACCTAGTAACGCAAATGGAGTTAGTTTCATTAAAAATTCCTCCGAGAAGGCGAATTTCTCCTTACATCCAAAACAGGAGCTTCCTTGTCTTCTAGATTAGGTACAAAATTACAAGGATATGGAGTTTAACGTTTGAAGTAGTAAACCTAAAAAATGAGTCAGCCGTTTCAGAGTTATAAAAATTGATTGATTGGGTGACACGATGACTCAGAGATTTCGCCTTCCAAAGATGTCAACCGGGTTTGAAGCCCAACGATAGCTGTTCGATAAGAATTCAGCTTATGGCTTGCACAGACCACAGTGCTAACGGGAAATATCCGTAGTGGTAGAGTAATCTTTGGTTAGAGTCTCCTTGCCTTCAGCCTAAGGGTGGGAGTTTCTCGTGGTCTTCCTCTCCATGTAACGCAAATACGGGTTAGTTCCATCAAACAGTCCTATAAGAAGGTAAATTTCTCCGAATACTTGATCCTGGAGTGCCCTTGTCTTCTAGATTTGGTTTAAAATTGCAAGGATACGGAGTTTAACATTAGTCGCTAACTAAAAATTGATTCGGCTGTTCACCAATGGTTATAAAATTAAATAACTGAGAACACTAGTTCATTAGATTAATAGTTTTAAGTTAAAGAATTTTCTTCATAAAAAAAACTCAAAATCTTACTTTTAATGCAAAGTGAAAACTGAGAATACTAAAATACACTCAAATAGTGATAATAAAATTTCTGTCATTCTGTTCAAATGCAAAGACTTGTTATGAAGCAACGGCAAGTTCAAAAACTTTGAATATGAAAAAATTCTAATTTATATTCAGTTTGATAGCTCATCCTTTCTGCTTTCTCGAATTCATTTTTCTTCTGCCACTCTTGCTCAATAGTCAGGGACAAGGAGTGTGCCATCAACAGATATACGCCTATGAACCTAGCAACCTAAGCCTATTTTATTTCGGAAGACCAGGATGAAAACTTTTCACTTAGGCGATCTCCTGAGTAAGCTACTATACTGTGCTGTTTTACTAAGCATTTTCTTACCCTGCAATTAAAGCAGTGAAACGTGCATCGCCAATGTTTGCAACCACTAATTTTTTGCCCTATATAATTTGACTTTCTTTAACGATTACAGAGGAAAAAATTAAATTTTAAAATCCAATTCGAGTTTTCGTGGGAGTCTGAAATTAATCTGAAGATAGTGACGTAATCAATTGAATGATAAGCTGATTAAATGTGAAGATTAAGTTGGTACACTGCAATAAGAGGTCAGTAAGTTAAGTTTTATGTATGGAGACAAATTTCTTCAACAAAAATAACATTCTTAAAATAAGAATTAATCTTACTCTATCTTTCATGATCTAATGCAAACTGAATCTGATAGATTAGCCCCTTGTGTACTCACTGCGATAGTTCTAGTTAGATAGTTTAGTTCTAATGAGTAGATTTCCTTAAATTAACATGTAGGGAAGTGTCGGGTACCCCCACCCACTGTCAATTTTATATGTATAGGCTATTTTTTTCAAGTCAATGGGTCATCGGAAATTAATTGTTATATTAAAAAAAGATCTTCAACGTTTCAAGTATGAAAATATGTTGAATACAGTAGTCAAATTTTTTAATTAATTTTTTTCAGTTAAACTAGTCTTTTTTGGTTTATTCGTTTTGCATTCTTTAATTAGATAAAACAATGTAAACATACAAAAATATTTATTGTTACTCATTATACAGAAATATAAGCAATACTCCTTAAGTGGGCGGGGCTACCTGACTCTCCCCTACTTTAGTGAAAATCTATTGTTTCTATTGATTTGAGTCCAAATCACCCACGCAACATGGAAAATTTTGGATTTTCATGCGTTTGATGCAAATTGCATTACTGAATTATGGACAAATAAAAATTAAGTAAAATCTCAAAATTTTAAAAAGTTACATTTTAGAGGCATTTCGTTGCCTTCATTTTACCTTAATTCTAGAAAACTAATACTAGTGCTTCAAGACATTCTACCTCAGTCAGATTATGAGTTTCATATTGCAACATTTCCATCTGTATTTTATAAATAACTGGCTTAGTTTCATTTTGCGATTGAACAGGTAGAAACTGAAACTTCATATTTATTTTCTCACAACCTACGAAACTCGAATCAGCAGCTTTTGATTCAGAAAGTTCAAGGGATTGAAAATAAAATGTAAAACTTCATGCTCATTAAACTGTAAATTTTAAAAACTTAAAATGATAGCAATATAGAATCTATAATAAAAAAAAGACTAAGACTTACCGACTTTGTCTACGATAACACTCCGATTAAACAAGTCTTTAAGTGACTGCATGTCTGTATATCTTGTAGCATTACTGAGGCATAACGTCAAATGGACTAGAGGGCTTACATACTGATACGTCAAGTAGACTTTATCTACTCTCTCCCGCAGAACGCTTACTAAGTTATATCCGTAGAAATTTCTAGGGTTCTTGCAAGCAGCCAGCAATGCATTTATATAGAGCGCCAATTCACAGAGAGACAGTGTGTTAGTCTCATTTCTGAATAAAAAAAGAATTAGTTAACATTTCTGACTGTTAAACTTAATGTCTTAATTTGCATGAAAAAAATTCTTGAACACTAATATTTTTCAAATCCGTTTTAAGAGCAAAATAAAATTTTTAATGCCGGAAAGTTACTTTCTTTTAAGTAAATTTAAGGCACTGGAGTTTTGTATTTCGTCACATATTTGGGGTTAGCATAAAGATTTATTCAAGATATTCCGGCATGACCATTGACCACCCTTTATATATTTAGAATTTCAAAAAGCATGCATATTAAAAATTTCAAAAATGTAAAATATATTACCAAAATCTGATGGAAACTAGAATCAAAAGGTACTTGTACTAGGAGACACATTAAAAGGTTTTATTAATAAAGTTTCGCCAAATAATCAAGCTAATTTACGTCTTCCATTGCACTCACTAAGAAAGTGACAATTTCAAGAACGTTTTTCTTGTTTAAATACACATTTGGAATGAGATAATATGCTTTTGACTTTATATTTAAATGTGATTACAGATACAAATTCTAATTATAGATTATGTAACTATTAATGGGATTGTAACGATAGTTCCATGAAT
Source organism: Parasteatoda tepidariorum (assembly GCF_982258835.1). NCBI lineage: Eukaryota > Metazoa > Arthropoda > Arachnida > Araneae > Theridiidae > Parasteatoda > Parasteatoda tepidariorum. Next base: position 20,951,433 of record NC_141755.1, on the reverse strand, counting down.
TATAGAACACTATTTTAAACATGAATAGGTTCTTAAATAAAAGCATATGGCTACGGACCTTTAGCTACAGTAAATCTATGAATAAGAAAATGTTACGTAACACTAAGAGCAAACCTTTTAGATTTAAAAGCTTAAGAGATCAGAATCTGACCATGAAAAGTGTTTCTGTAGCTTTTAAATTAAAAACCGTAGAAAAATATATTCAAAAACATAACATTTGAAATAAGTCTGATGCAAATCTTGTTTCAAATCGTATGCAGGATTTCACAGTGACTTAAATGATCGATAGAAATTTTATTTCCTGTGTTTCCAAATTTTATTTATGCACAATTTAAGTATGCTTATTTAATTATGAGTACATATTTAATTAATTTATAGAAACCAAGATTGTGAAAAAGAGTTTTGGAGTTTTCACAAAACTGCGAGTGATCCGTGTAACAAACTATTAATGGCGTAAGTAATTTACGTTTAATATTTAAAGTTACGTTTAATATTTTCGTCTTAAGCATTTGCTTAAGACGAAATTTAAACTGATCCACACAGTTTCGTTTGAAAATAGAGAGCGTGGTTTTCAGCCAAACCATTTTTTATAGTTAAATAAATTAAGGCATCAGATCAAAGGTTAATTTTTAGTTGCCTCTAGTATTAACAGTTTCCAGTATTAAACTATTAGAACCTAAATTCTTCGAAAAATGAAAATTTTAATCTACGTAGGTTGTAGAAACTTTTAAAACTCAGAAGTTACTATGTATTTATAGCACAGTAAGAAATTACCTTAGCTTTTTTTAATTTACAAAAGTTCGTATTTCAGAATAGTTCTGATAGCATTAATAAAAGTCACTAACTTCTTACTCTGAAACTACTCTAGTACCTAAACAGCTCACCTCCTTAAAGCTACAAATAGTTCAATGTCCAATTGTTTGTCCATAAGCAAGTCTTCTTCTGACTTCGGAAACACATTTTCTCTTGACAAGTACATTGAAATAACTGCTCTCGTTGTGTAGTCACCCCACCCATAGTTCTTTTCTTGTTTAGATTTTATCCAGTCACGAGCCGAACTCAGCTGCAGTTTGAAGTTTTTGTACGGAAGATCGGTATATGAACTGCTTTCTAAGTTGAGATAATTGTACGAAGGCGTGTTTTGAGCTGCTTGGGCTTGTACAGGTTTTGGAAGTACATCACTATTTCTGTAAGAGTTGACAGCTGAAACAGTTAAACAATGTTAGGTATAAAGAATTAGTGAAACAGTGACACTTATTCTAAAAATTACAAACTTTCAGAAATTTAAATTATTGCTTTAAATTTCCACCATTTTTTAGGGGAAACACTTTTCAAACAAAATAGAGCTTAAGTAAACACTTTTAATCCCTAATTTGTGGTCTCGCTTGCTAATGTCTCCAAATTTGCTCTTTCAGGAACTGTTAAAATTAATAGAATAACTCATTATAGCAGCTTCAGTTCTTAGAAATACCAAATTTACTGTTTTTCATAGAGCAGTATTGTCATACTCATTGTCAAATATACATGAAGTAAAATAGAATGATAAATCTTTAATTTGGTGAACTAAAATTTGATAATTAAGGTTTGAATTTACTAAAATGCTTATGGTTGACGCTAAAATTGTTAATGATTTGATTAAATTTAAATAACTTTTTTGAAACTTCGTGTAAAATTTAAATATACTGCACACCACAACTACGATTTAAACTCATTTGAAAGTTAAGAAAATTGTGTTAAACTAAATTTTCGCGATATTACTCTCAAAATAGGTTGTAGAAGCAATTTTTTTTAATATAGGAATGCAAGAATTGAAAATTTTTACTTCAAATGTAATTTTTTTTTAATTGCTTTAAATAAGAGTAAGATTTTCAGTCTTATTATTAACCAAGACAGATTACACTTTATTATAATTTACTGTTTTTAAATTTGATAAGAAACTCTAAAGACCTAGAATCAAAATAGTACAAAAAATATCTTACGGCAGTTCATCTCATCTGAATTATCTGGACAATCATAAGCTTTATCACATCTACCAACTACCGGAATGCAAGTTCCATCACTACACAAAAACAGTAACGGTTTGTCTCTACATCGATTGGGATCTAGAAAAAGACAACGCTACTTTATGATCTAGGTTGTATTTGGACTATGCAACTTAAAATAATTTCTCTAGTCAAATATTGGACGCTGATCTTTTTTTAAATTTTCATGCCATAAGTTTGCTCAAGTAAAGTTTCAGATCACGATAATACTTTGGTTTGAATTTTACACGAATTTATATAACAAGTTTATAAGTTTCAAAACAAATAACCTAAATCGTATTAAGTAGTACTCATAATCAGCTCAATATTTAAAAGAAAAAGACTGCTTAATCGTAGTATACGTTACACTGTTGATTTGGCAAAAATTGATGTCCGGGAAGGCGATAAAGTTTGCAATCTGCAATTATAGATTTGGCTATAAGGCACTTCTTAAATAGTTTAATTTTAGTTTTGCTGTATAAGAGCGAATGCCAGATGTACATTTACATGGTCTACCCAACTGATGCTTTAGGAAATGGGCCACTGACCGGTCCACCAAAGGTTTGGAGACATGCCTCATTTCTGCATTCTTTTCAAAGCCCTCTGAGCGTATAACGTATTCTAGGGTTTTACCGAAAAAGACATCATGAATACCTTATTTCGTCGATGGTATTAGGATTTTGTTCTTAATAACGTTTACTTTACGGATTAACAAAGGATAAATTTGCTTTTGTTACAGCCAGAGTCAAGCTAGGAATGCGAAGTTTTAAGGAAAATTACAGGAACTCAGTGAAATTAGGTAAATTCGTTATTCTGCAATTTAGAACAATAAATCTAATTCTTAAGAAACTACAACGTTTAATTTTAAATCATTTGCTTCAAATTTATGAATAAATCCAGAATTTAAATTTTAATCCTGAATTTCTTAGTAATAGAATTTCAGTATTAGAATTCTAACTCTGGGATTATTACTGGAATTACAATACTATTGACATCTATAATAAGTTAATTTTTTACAAGTTTAAATTTCTTTTTAATTTTTATCTGCGGTTGCGTGCCGTTAACTCTGTCGTAACGTAGCTTTCTAACTTCCTAAAGTCTATGTTCTTAAAGTGGCGTACATGAAATGAAGTGGCTTAAGCATACCAGTATGCAGATATCGTACTTATAAACTTTAGGAAAAGTAGCGCTACTGCAGGAGACTTATTCTTCACTGTGAACTCAAAAAAGTACTTTGTATTTGTCCAAAGAAACTAGACACAAATTTGAGAAAATGTATCGCGAAATATGTCATTTAAAATAAATTTTTACAACTTAAAATAAATCTCAGTATTCAAAACATTTAAGCCTAAAAATATAGCAGAGTATTGCCTTTTGGATTTTGAAAATTATTGATCTTACAGTTTTCGAACTTTAAGTATACATAAGGTAATTTTTTTTAAAGACAAGTTTAAAACTTAGTAGCCTTCAAAAGGTTTCTTTTTTTATATCTACCTTTGAAGTGACGTTTGATCATGAATTTATAAATAGTTAAAAATTCATCATCTTAACCTTGGATGGCCTAAAAACATCTAGTATCTAGTCAATAAAGGAGCATTCAAACGTTTATTACATATAACATATTACATTTATTACATACATCGTTAAATACTAACTTAAATTAGTATTTAAAATACTAATTTAAACAAAGATTTTAAAGACGAATGTTTCAGATATTAAAATTCTAAGATTGATGGGTCAAAGTAGCCCTAATTACCTTCTACCAGAGACCGAAAAGGGAGGTTTGAGAAGATTATATTTAATGCTTCCACTTTCTTAAAGCTTAAGTTTTAATGCATAAATAAATTTCTTCAAAAGCATTTAAGGTTCGGCAGTGATTTTTGCACAGATCTTCAGTAAGACACAGATTTTACATCAGTGCCACTTTAGAGAGACCAATCCAAACACTAGCTCTGTTTAGCATCGTTAATGTTATTGGACGAATGACTTGAGTCTGAACGACAACGGTAATCTATTTGACCGATCTGATATATCTGGTTTCTATTAACCACTTACAAGATTAATAGATGCTTCTAGTTACTAATAAGAAAAGAGTGATCTCCCAGTAATAGTCAAAATTAAAAAAAAAATAAGTCATGTTAACAGAACCCCCTCGTCGAACTTTTCTATAGCAAAATATTGACCCGATCGCCTTTTGAAATTCACCCCGTTTACGTTTTTCCTGTCTAGATTTCTATTTGCTTAAACTCACGGATTCAAACAGGCTTCCGTAAAACCAGAGAGCTACTTTAGATTTTATGCTGAACTGTATCTGAAAATTAAAGATTTCAAAATTTCTAAAATTTACATACCGATTAAACTTTGCTAAAGTTATTTAAGTATGACGTTTTATTACAAATTAAGGATAAATTTTATTCCACTTCTTCAGCACGGTAGCCCCCTTACAGGCCTTGGCTGCCTCAACCACACGTAGTCTCCAACACCTCCTGTCCATGACGACTTTTTTTCAGTTGTTTATCTTTAACACTTTTAGATCTTTAGCAGTGTCATCCAGCCATCTAGATGGAGGTCTTTCTCTAGCCAGAGATCCAGAAGGATTTTTAAAGGTGGCGATTCGGACTGCATTATTTTCTAGACCTCTCCAGATATGGCCAAACCATCTTAATCTATTGCATCGGATGACCTGCACTAGCAGTGGCTGTCCATAATTTGCAGTTTTATCCGATTCGACAACAGCCTCTTTCCTGTACTGGGCCAAAATATTTCTAAGGATTTGTATTTTATTCTACACATATGTTAAATTTTAGGTTTAAGTTTCAACTATTATAAGCTGTAGTGAAGAGAAATTATAGTATTATAGACACAAGTATGCTGGCTATCGAAATAAGGTATGCTATGTAACTGGTTAGGACATAAATTATGATTACGTATGGTTTAAAATGTAAAACTGGCCTTACGCCAAAGAATACAGGGAGTTGAAATTCAAATTGTTTCCTTAATTTTTCCTTTTGCCCGAATTTCAAAACTTACTAATTTAAAGTATAGCTTTTTGCTTTCAATTTTTAAAGAAAGCAAATTCTCGCAAATGTTTAAAAAGGCTTGATTTACGCAGCTGAAAATTTATTATAAAGTTTGATTCTCACAAGAGTAAGCAATTTCCCAATGAAAAATTAATACACCTACAACAGCAATTCTAGTTTCCCAGGAAATTATAAAGTGCGAAAAGGAATAAATAATTTGAAATATTCCACAAGATTTCAAGCAAATCTCGTATAGAGTTTAAATTTTGAAGTTAAGTACATTTTTTCCCTTTACAACTACAAAACATGATACGGAAGTAATATTCTTTTCAGAGCAAAAGCTTACCCCGAAATTTTACTTTGATATTTAACCAGTCTTTTCTTCACAAAACTTAAAATAAACAGGTTTTAATAAGTATTACATACCATAAGATGACTGTTCTGAACCGGTGCAATTCAGGGAAGAAATTTTTTTACCTGCAGACTCAGATGCCAGTTAATTTAAAATATACGTAACATTAATTCACAAGAAGTCTAGTAGTCAGTATTTAATTTGCAAACTACCTTTTATGGCTTAAAAAAATTTTAAAGTTTTCAACCTTAGTATTTTAACAAGATAATGAACATTTATTAACTACGCTTGCTAGCAATATGCATAATTTGAATCTTTAAATGCATACCTGCATTTTGAAACGACCCTCTTGAGCAAAATTTTTCATCCGATTTGTCTCTGCAATCTGCATTTTTGTCACACCATTGATTTCTGCTGATGCACTGTCCGTTATTACATGGAAACTGGTTCAATTTGCATGATGAAGAGCTCAATTCTGTAAAAGCATTTTAATAATCAGTAATGATATAAATACAACAAATTTCAACTAGGTCGGATAAGTTGAGACAGTTAAGAACACAAGTGAGAAACCGAAATATATTCACTTAAACATCTAATCAAAATACCCAAAAACAAACTTCTGAGCTAAACCTGACTGAAGAACTATGGCCTAAAATAAATATGGCCGAGGATAAAGAATTTATTTAAAACTGGCTAAGATAGAGTTTTGATTATTAGTTTTGATTAGAGTTTGATGATTATGAAATTAGTCTTACACGCAAATTAACTAATAGCTTGAAAATTAACTAAAATAAATAGAGCTTGAAAATAAACCTTGAAAATTAACAAGTTTTAAATGCAATAAACTAATTTTGACAGTATAAAAGGGAAGTCAGTCAAAAAATTAACTAATTTTTGTCAATTCTATAGTAAATATTTGCTTACAGAAGCTAGCATTTATCAGACACGTAAACAAAGTTAAAGACGCAGTAAAATTTAAAAATTACCTAAATCAAAATTATTTTTTTCAGTTTTTGCAACAGTCCTTTGTTTTCATATTAAAATTGAAAACATTCAAGACATGATTTTTACCATCAAATTTAATATTTCTGATTTCCCTCCTCATGACGTCACGCCGCGCACAGATCTCGAAGTAAAGACATTAGCTTTCAAACTTTACATAATTAACATACTATTTCCGTTCAAAAATAGCTTAAAATTTCTCTTGACCGTAATATTAAAATACCATTTTGAAGTAATAAAAATATTTTACTACTTTTCGTAAATGACGCTATAAATGCTTTATTTTAAATTTTTCAGTTTCAGCTTTTACTATTGAGAAAGTTGAAGCATATATCAACACTTTTAGCTACATAGTGTTCGATAGCAATAATGTGAAATTGAGTTAAATTTCGAATCCTGATTTTAAAATATGCTGTTAATGGCAATTTGTTTATACTTAATCATTAGGAAACAACAACCTTAAACGCCAATTACTGAAACAAAATAAGTTCATAATAGAAAGTTTACAATTCTTTATAGATATTTAAATTTAAGAGAATATATTAAAAAAAAAAATCAAATATTTCGAATAACTACATTAAACATTCATAAAATTAGAACTTTTAATTATTAATTATTTGGACTTTCCATTTAAGTTTATTTTTTTACTTTTAATTTCTTGATTTATTTTTAAAGTCCTTAATTCATTATAAGTATAAGAGGTAAGTAAATTATATTTTAATCTAAAGTGATGGAGACACCGGGACTTAAAATTACAAAGATTAAGATATTAAGTTAATTTAAATTTTAAAGAAATCTTAAAAGTATATCGTAATACAATAGGCTTTCAATTAATAAAAAATGTGCTGCAAATAGAAGCAAATTCAATGATAAATGCGAACATATATGTATTGTTTACTGCAAACTAAAAGGAATGATGGCAATGTTTATTTCACTTTGCAAAAGTTGCGATAAAATAGTGACAAACGTCATTTAATTACTTAAAATAATTTAGTTAATCTGCATTTAAAAAAATATTTTCGAATTGAAAGTAGTTTAAAATCGAATTTTATAAGCGGCAACAATGTATTTAGTATTATATTTTAACAAATTAAGCTTTAATATAGCATTTAAGATAAGTATTCTGAAGTTTTTATTTAAAATTATCAAGTAAATATCTAATCAATATGTAGGATATTTTTTCGATAGTTCAAAAATACATATTTTATTTATACCTGAAATTCAAGTTAAGTTTAAAGATTTACCGCAAAAATATTCATAATTATAATAACTTAAAGCTTCAAATTATGGAATTTGAATTAGCGATTTCTAATATAAATTATAATTAATGTAATTAAATTCTTATGGGATATTACCAATCATGTTTAGAATTATAATCAATTATATCAGAAATATTTTACAGTAACTATCCTTCTAAATATTCTTATTATAAGTATATTAAAGTACACTATATACAAAAAAAAACCCTACACGAGAGATATTTTTGAAAGCAATGCTATAAAAGTATGTAAAAATATCACAATATCATCTAAAATTTCATAAAGTTAATTTCGATGAGAGGATTTCTTTTTGATTAACCGTACTAAGTCGTTAAAATCTCAAATTAACGCCATGAAAATGTTAAGAACTTATTTTACCTTTGGCAGTTGCAAAACCAAACGTAAGCAACAGCAAAATATATCCAATCATTTTTAGTAATTAAAGGAAGTGATTAAGAGAATTCCGATACTTAAAGGAATACACGGCACTCTGTGACTACGCTTTATAAAAGTTTAAATGATGACGTCAAAATATGACTGATGCCAATTATTTAAAAGCATCATTGACTGCGGTCAGAATGCTGGTGATAGCAAGTTCGTTTTCGCGTCACGCTTATCTGTGATACCTTTCTCTAATTTGTACTATCAATTCTTCAACTTGACAAGGGTTTATAAGTCGTGCTTTGTTATGAAAACATAAGTTTGTATATGTGTGTATGTACTATATATATATAGATTGATAGATAGATATAGGGCGGAATACGCACCAGCTACCTCCTCGCCACTGAGCGTTTTCCGTTAATTAGACGGCAAGCACGTTAATTATACGTTGGGCGTTAATTATACAATAACAACGACACTAAGCAGGTGTTAGAGAAGTGCACAGATACATCTAGATTTATGGTGGAATTCGAACTACTCTCACGTTTCAGGGCGTTTATCAGATCGACTCGACACCGCTCGACAAGGAAGGCTCCTCAACAATTGGGTGTAATAATTGCTTAGGGGGATGAAAATGAATAGCATGCACCCTGCAACTGTTCCAAATTTATAGTGGCCACCCTGGCTCACCGGTATCGCCCGCCAAACCCTGAGCAAAGCGTGAAGGTAGTGGGTTCGAATGCAGCTGTTATCCTGGATGTATCTTCGTGCTGTCCTCTCTGTATTATTTACCTGTTTTTGTATTTGACAAAGGTTTATAAGCCTAAATTGAGCACACAAGTATGCAAATGTATGTAGTTGCTGTTGTTGTAGTTAATTTACGTCGCACTAGAGCTGCACAATGGGCTATTGCAAATGTATGTAATTCCAATATACCAATAAACCAAATTTATATGTTGTTTTATATGCTTATGACCAAAGTCAAGAGAGTAAGTTAACATACAGTTAGTAATCGACTCCTGCCCAGTTATAAAACAGAAAAACAGAATAACATCCAAATAGTGAACAGTAGAGCAAAAGTAGTATATGGTTGGTTATTGGTTATTGCAATTACATAAATTTTCAGGCTTGTGTGCTTAAAATAGGCTTATAAACCTTCGTCAAGTAGATTTTGTTGCTGTTGTTGTAGTTATTTACGTCGCACTAGAGCTGCGCAATGGGCTATTGGCGACGGTCTGGGAAGCATCCCTGAGGATGATCCGAAGACATTCCATCACAATTTTGATCCTTTGCAGAGGGGATGGCACCCCTGCTTCGGTAGCCCGACGACCTGCACGCGAAGTCGAGCACTTTACGTTAGAACAGTTTAACGAGGACCAATACCGCACACCCTCGGTCCCTACGCAGACTGATCCAAGTGGTCACCCACCCGCACACTGACCGCAGCCAGTGATGCTTGACTTCGGTGATCTGCTGGGAACCGTGTCTCAATGATCAGTCCACTGCGGGACTCGTCAAGTAGAAGAGAACAGATAGCACAATAGGAGAGACAGCACCAAGTACTAGTAAATGGTGTAGAAGGCTTGAAATTAAGATTCTTGACTGCAGCGTAGGGTGCTAGGCTCGTTCTTTGAACTCATTGAATAATATGAGAGACGGGTCAGAACAGTTTGGAGCCAACTCTAATCTGTTCTGACGATGTCGCTTGAAAAAAATATTTCAAAGTCTTAAAGTTCTTAATTTTAGAATAATGAAGATATTCTTACGCTTCTCTTTTTGCTATAAATGAATGATTTTGTGTAAATTTTAAAAGTTTTAAAAGCAAACTTTTCACTTTTAATACAAAATGTTTTCCAACACAACACCTGAAATACTTTTGTAACTTTTTCGTCAAAATTTTTGTCCCGCAGTGGACTGATCGTTAAGACACGCTTCCTAACAGATTGCCGAAGTCAAGCATCACTGGTTACGGTCAGTGTGTGCGTGGGTGACCTCTTGGATCTGTCCGCGTAGGGACCGAGGGTGTGCGGTATTGGTCCTCATTAAACTGTTCTACCGTAAAGTGCTCGACTTCGCGTGAGGGTCGTCGGGCTACCGAAGCGGGGGTTCCATCCCCTCTGCAGAGAATCAAAATTGCGATGACATGTTTTCGGATCATCCTCTGGAATGTTTCCCAGACCGTTGTCAATAGCCCATTGTAAAGCTCTAGTGTGACGAAAATGAACTACAACAACAACAAAATCTTCAAATTTCTATAAAATATGCTGTTAGAAAAAGATAATTTGATTGCTGCTCTGCAGTTTATATAAAACGATCAAACCATATATTGTTGAATATTCCCAAGTTTGTAAGAATCGTGATAGATATTTTATTTTTCTGCCGTCCAGCAGTGGACTGATCGTTAAGACAGGATTCCCAGCAGATCACCGAAGTCAAGCATCACTGGCTGCGTTCAGTGTGGGAGTAGGTGATCACTTGGACTAGTCTGCGTAGGGACAGAGGGTGTGCGGTATTGGTCCTCGTTAAGCTGTTCTACCGTAAAGTGCTCGACCTCACGTGCAGATCGTCGGGCTACCGAAGTGGGGGTGTCATCCCTTCTGCAGAGGATCAAAATTGCGATGGCATGTCTTCGGATCATTCTCAGGGATGTTTCCCAGACGTTTGCCAATAGTCCATAGCGCAGCTCTTGTGCGACGTAAATGAACTACAATAACAACAATATTATTCTGCCAGAAAGGTGGCCGAGTGGTCAGCGTGCCTTACTGCGAAGCAAATGGTTGTGGTTCATAATAGGGCCTATGCGTAGCAAATGGTTCTTAATCTCCGCAGAACTGACCCATGATAATTGAAGTTTAGTTTTTTTCGCAAATAATGGAATGAATGGTCGGCGAGCTTTAAAATTTAGACACAGCTTAAAATTCGTAATTACGAAAATGAACACAGATCGAAATGCTTATTTACGAAATTGACTTTGATCATAATGCGTGTTTATGAGAATGGACACATCTTGAACTGCGTGTCTAGAAAAATAAACACAGTCAGAATTGTGGGTTTAAAAAAAGGGAGGCAATACAAAATGCATGTTTGAAAAAATGGACACAACTCGAAATTCATTTTTATGAAAATGAAGGCAGCTCAAAATGCTTGTTTACAAAAATAGACACTGCTCGAAATGCGTACTTACGAAATTGACACAGGTCAAATTGCTTGTTTACGAAAATGGACACAGCTTGAACTGCGTGTTTACTAAAATAAACATAGTGCAAAATGCGTGTTTACGGAAAAGGTCACAGCTCAAAATGCATGTTTACAAAATTGACACATCTCGAAATACTTGTTTGCGAAAATGAACAACGCAAAAATTCACGTTAATATCTAAATCAAATGTATCATTTAAACAGTTAATTGCATGCTAACCTTTTCTTATCAATTTAAGGACTAAGCATAATCATTATGGAGCAAAATCCCGAGTATCGAGGGCGTTGTGGCTAGGTACATTATAAATGTAACTTTTCTTGAGATGCCTTCGCATACAGATAGATAAGCAATTAAGCTTTTTTTTTTAAAAAAAAACTCTAAATTCTCTCAACATAAATTTACTACCGCAATTACAAAGTTATAGCACCCATGGTTTCATGGTTTATAATTTTGGCAAAAAATAGTTTAAATTAAAAATTAGATAATTGTAAAATTTATATTCGTTGATCATTATTAAAAATATAACTGCGTAAATAATTTGAAGATAAACATAAATAATCAAAATTTATGATTGAAATGTATTTTTCTAAATTTAAAGCGTATGCTTTTCTCCTCTTTTACTAATTTTACTTTGCATCAAAAAGGATATTTTTCCACGCTTTGCATTGTATGTGTTATATTAAATATGAGTGTTCTATGCCTTTAAATGAGTGCTTTTAAAAATAAAATTTTTGGATATGATGGCTAGCTTAAGGAAAAAAAAAGCAAATTTTGTTCCTTTTTAGGGTGGAAGCAAGATTAATTGAGAGTTTTGCCTACTTGACTTAAGTTTATTTAATTATAAAGACAAAATAACAAAGCCAAAAAAAATTTCCCTGACACACCAAAAAAAAAAAAAAAAAATATTTGGAAGGGAAATTTATGCCGCTTGATTTTGAACTGGAGAATAAGCAATTCACTAATTACCTTTTATTCCTCTTAAGTAATATATTTAACTGCCTGTTAAATACGGATACGAGTCATTAATTTACATTCACTCAAGTTTTAAGTTTTGTTTCTGTTAAAAGAATAAAAATGAATCATTTTCAGCCATTTCACTCTTAAGTTAATGGCCAATTTAAGTTACATGGCTCATAAACTTACGTTCATTAAATTTATTTATCGCCGTATTTTTCTTTGTCGATTTAACAATGAAATTCTTAGTTTCTATGAAAAAAATCCAAACTCTGAAAATTCCGGAATTAGATATATGATTTTTTTAATACGCACGTAAAATATAATTTATTAAGAAAATTTCTCAAACAACAGTTAAATTTTTAATTTAAAAAAAAATTATAGGAATGTAGTTTTATAAATTTTTTTATTATTTTTGTTGTTGATCTTTTGAAGAAAAATGTAAAGCTCTATCTAGCCAGCTGAATAATTTTGCAAACATTAACGACTTGAAACGAAAAAGTATTTCGTGGTTTAGAATAGTAACTTTAAAGTAATTGATTTAAAATTTCCCTACAATTCTGTAAAAGTAAACCATTTTAAGTAAATCATTTAAGTCACACCTTGTTCATTTTTCACTAGTTAACTTAAATATTCTAATCTTGCGTTTTCTAATTTTTAGCGAATAAAATAGAATTTACTTCTTTAACTCGAATTGGATACAACAAAATGAAATTTGTGATACGATTTGTCTCTTTCAATTCATTTGTAGCTCAATTTTGATAACTGAAAAATATTGTAATTTCAAAATATTATATACTGTGTTTGAAGGACTCATATTTTCAAACATAAACGACACGAAACGAGTAAGTATTTTGCAGTTCAGAATAGTACCTTTGAAGTAATTGATTTAAAATTGTCCTACAATTCTGTGAAAGTAAACCATTTATTGCAAATCATTCAAGTCACACCTCCTCGTTTCTCTCACTAGTTAGCTTAAACATTTTTATCCTGCGTTTTCTATTTTGTAGCAAATAAAGTAGAATTTATTTCTTTAATTCAAATTTGGTAAAACAAGATGAAACTTTTTCGTCGTGATTTCTCATATTGAATTTATTTGTAAGTCAATTTTAATAACTGAAAAATATTGGGATTTTGAATTATGTATTGTGTACTGGTTTGAAGGACTCGTATTTAGGCTTTTTTTTGAGCAAGGTGTTTGATAATGACCTCTTTTAATGAATGCCTTTCAGAATATTTATCTGCAATATGTTAAAATGTTATATACATATATACATATACATATACATATATATATATATATATATATATATATATATATATATATATATATATATATATATATATATATATATATATATATATATATATATATATATATATATATATATATATATATATATATATATATATATATAAGTTCAAAATAAAGATAAAACAAAGGAAAATTATAGACATATGAAAAGGGGGGGAATAATAATGAAAAAAATAACTAAAAACTGATTTAAAAGGAAAAAAAAGGATGAAATTTTTTTTAAAAAAGCCGGAAAATAAAAGATATAATCTTTTCATCAGCCCACACGATTATATCCGCAAAAAAGAGTGCACAATTTTTTGCGGATATAATCGTGCCTTATTCCACGGCATCTTATTCTTTATGCATTTTAGATTTTATTTTTTTCATATCATTATCATGTGTAAATGAACGTTTTTACTATTTCCTTCCATTTCCAATTATGATTAATGATTAAACATATTCGTTGTTACAACTCTAAATAAGTGAAACTGATGATATTTGGATTTCGTTTCATAACAATTGATTTCTGTAGAATTATTCCGATGATGGTTAATTATCATTCTGAGAATCTTGGATTCACTTCATATCCAATTACAACGGGAGATATTATATATCAAAGCCAATATCAAATCAATAAACCTTGGGCAAAGTGGCAAATTACATAGTGTAACGTGTTTGTAACCTAAGGGAACCATTACTTGGCTGCTTGATTAGAAAATGCAAATATCTTGTGCTGAAATACCTTCTGGGGTTCGCGCTCTTGGAGATATCGTTACTGGTGTTAATATCGATATCCTATTTCTCATTTACCGAATTATAGTTAATGACATTTTGTAATGATGTCAAATATTATGGATGTATATATTTCGATATAAATAGTTATGGAGCTTAATTAAAAGGCAATATGTCCCTTATAGATAATTATTGTATTGTAGAGTTAAATTAAGAAATAATTATTGTCATTAGTCCATCGGAAGTAACATTCCGCTAAAATTGAAGCTGCATTTTGCAAAAATGAGATTTGATCTAAAAACGCCATGGGTGTGGAGAAAGATTTATTGATTAATTAATTTATTAATTTTAGCTTAATTTGTTTGAAAATGAACAATTTTAAGATAGTTTCAACAGTTTTATACATTTTTATTTTAAAAATATATTCATCTTCTTTCACTAACTTGAAAGCCTTTTGCTTTCCGAATTACCATGATTACTTTGCAGCCATCTTAATTTCGCTTTGTCGAGTTATACCTTGTTGCATTTTCATTAAAAATGAAAATTTATTCATTTTACATATTTCATTCCAGTGAAACCATTAACGTAAATTTTACATACAATGTAAGAAATTTCATTCGAAATTTGCAGTAAAATAAGCGGCAGTACATTGTTAATCGATTTAACAGCAAAAATTACAGTTAGGAACATTTCTTTACGTTTACAGGTCTGGAGAACCGTTTCCAACTGCTTTGCTTGAAAAAAAACGTGAATATGAAACTATACGGTTTCGTAACAATTTACAACTAACATGGTTTCAAAAACAAAGTTTAATTGGACATTTAGACTGAGGTTGTGTTAGTTAATGTAGATTTGAGATTGATTGTAGTTGAATTATATTTTTCCAAGTGAATCGTTGAATGTGGCGTAATTAGTTCATCTAGTGGAGCCATCTATCGTGAGAGAGAGGAATTGTCAGCACCTAAGGCTTTTTTGGATTAAGCAGCGATGTGAAGTTGCTATTTATGTCTGATCTGAACCCAAGTCTGCGGGTTCGATCCCCGCCCAGACACCGGGTTTTCGGGATGCAGAAAATCCTCAGCGGCCATGTCGTATGATTATGCGGCATGCAGTGCCTTATTGGCTCTTGCGGCATGTATCCCTGGAGTGTCTTATTGGCTCTTGGCATTTCCGGCAAAATTAAATTCCTAGTGTGCTTTAGCATCCAAATAGAGTCTTGGTGCTGCCATCTAAAGTGGCAGAAACTAGACGCCCAAATTAACATGGCCGACGGTATCTCACCCATTGTGGTGGTCCTGAAAGAGTGGATACCACTTCTGGAGAACGCACTAGGTCTGCTCATCGGGAAGACTGATTGTGCAGCTCATTGAAAATTTAAAAAAAAAAAAACTTCATACAATCGTCATATTTTAAAGTTGCCTCAAGAAAAAAACTCCTACGGATTACCAAATATGTTTCTGACTCGTACTACTGATTTTCTTTTTAATTTCAGCGTATGTGCTCATTTTTTGCCTTTTACTTACGAACTCAAAAAAAACGAATAATAAAAGCATTATTCTTGAAGTTCTTTAGTTTAATGCTACTTAGTTGATATGTGGTAGTCGTTTATTGTAAAAAAGTAGTAAGGTTTTTATTTTCTATTTTATTATTGAATTTAATATTTTATGTTTAGTTGTTTAATCATTCAAAGCCACTCATGTATCCCAAAATCCATTAAAATATGATACATTAATGTACATTACTAAATGTAGATTACAGCATAATATGAAAAGAATAAAGAAATCTTTCTCTACATTGTCTTTTTTCTATTTAATTAAAATTTGATTAAATTCACGAAAATTACGTCGAAACAATGGTCATAAAAACAAGCATTTACTACGTATAAAACTTTTCAATAACTTTTGCTCGAAAAGTATATTCAGATAGAATTTTTAATGATAGGAAAAAATTTCATTCCATAATAACAAAAAAAAGTGTAATAAAAAAATGAGTAAAGTGTAAAAAAGTGTAACAGCCTATAAATATTTTGATTAAGTTTTCGTAGAAATTCAAATTTTCTCCTGTAAATATTGAGTTTTTGTTACCAATGTTATTTTTACTAAAAGTGAACTAAAATTTCAAAAAATTTCATTCCATAATAACAAAAAAAAGTGTAATATTTGAGCAGCCTATAAATGGTGTGATTAAGATTTCGTAGAAATTTAAATTTCCCCCTGTAAATATTGAGTTTTTGTTACCAATGTAATGCGTACTAAAAGTGAACTAAATTTACTTTTTAGTTTCTTTTCGAGTCGCTATTTTTTTTAAAGAAAATTAAGTAATTTTGCTAAGAAAATTAGAAACGCATTCTATGGTAATTTAATAAATTAGTTTCGAAGTTTAAATCCTGTTAGGCAATTACAAGTATGGATATTTTTTATTTCTAAAAGCATTATTCAATGATTTTTATCCACCAATTCATTAAATCAAATACGAAAAGAGAATTCTTTATTTAATCTTATTTCTGTTACCATTAATATTAAAATTTTACTGATAATGAAATATATTATTTTCTAAGATAGAGATTCTCAAAGATACACATTCCAAAATATTACCCACAAATTTCTTAAGTCCCTCTTAATTCAGCCATTTTTGCCCTAATGTCACCCTAAAACATTCTTTAGGTATTAGAAAATCATCCTTTTTATTACATCATAAATATATCTACAGGTGAGGTTCCTAGCCTGCAAAAATAAGTGTAGATCATGAAGCGGTTTATAGAGGATATCATGTGGAAATATTGGAATCCTAAGGATGACAATTTAAGGATGTCATACAGAAATTTGTATAATTAATAAGTGACTTCATAAGGTAGTTCATGAGGTGTTCACCGCACACCAAGATTATTAGGCATCCGATGATGGAAAGTAAAAGCACGAAATCCTAATAACGTGATTTAACAATCAGTTCTCAAAGAACTTACACTCATTTCTTATTGGCTGTAGGCCTAGTAGACGCGGAAAAAATTCTCTGGTTACTTAACAGCATTCCAATGATAGTCAATGAATGATTTTTCTCATAGATAACAGCTTGAGTACCACCTCTTTTTTTATGGTTATTTGATGGTATTGTTTGAATATGGGGAAATAACAATTAAGTAAATTGTTATTTAAAAAATTTTTCCGAGAAAAAATAAACAGCATGCTTATTTTTTGTAAACGAACAACCTAGAAAACAAGCTTTAACGATATTCTAAGCAATATTTAACATGGCTAATGAGTTTAAAAACAAATATTTTAATAAAGATTAGTGATATTAGGGTAATTCAGTTCTTTTTTGTTTACTTAAAGTGTAAACAAAGGACAGAGTAGGGTGAAAAAATGGAAATTTCGAGAAGTAAGCAAGTTGTTGTACTTCTATTGCGACAAATGATGCATAACTATTGTTCAACGCAAAAAAAGAGAAAAAATTGTGACAATTTGAACTTAGAATTAAAATATTTTCGAAACAAATTAAATTTTCGAAACAGAATCAAGAGGATAAATTAACCAACAAAAATAGCCTTTTCAGAAAATCAAATTTCAACTCGGTAGCTGCCTTTTTTTAATCTTCTGATTTTCTCGTAAAGAAATTTTTGTTGCAAATTAAGCATCTAATAACTCACAAACTATTATCGAATGCTATTTTTTTCCTATTGCATTTTCTATACATTTTTCTATGCACCTTTAAAATTTCCCCATTCCATGTGGCATTAGCTTCTGCACAACAAAATACGTGAGATGCTACTGAAAGTTGAACGACTAAAACTGCGGTGGTAACACTTACTTTTTTAATATAGAAAGACAATAAACCTAGCAATAAAAATTTTTTAGTAAAATATAAATAAAATGCAAATTATTATCTAGCTACTGCGTTACATATTTTTGCTGAACAATAATAAAATAATTTTCTAATTATCTTTCTTGCTTTTTAATCTCTTCCACGCGAGTTCTTTGTACTTACAATCTTGATTTTTTGTTGAAACTAGGATATTCAGAAGAAAAGAAAACAACCAAGCAAAAAGAGAATAACTATCAGTTAGGTAATGTAAACAAACAAGCGAACGGGGGTATCTTTCTCAACAACACGTACCATTAAACAAACCTTTTTATTTGTTTTCTTGATCTACTTGTCTTTCGATTTCCCAATGGGACCAAATGTTTAATTCTTTTGTTAGACTCCCCAAGCTTATGCGATGGCCTATCTTTTCTCTTGAGACTGTTCCTCTTTCGTCTGAGTTAGATCAGCAGATCACTCTGGACTCAGAAGAAGAGATTTTATAGGATTTGTTACAACACAGAAGTATTTACCTTATTCTCCACCACGGCATTAAGATTGGATTTAGGGGGATTAAATTAGAGAAATGCACTTTTGGAAATTTGAATGGATTTTTAGACATATAGAAAATTAACAGTTGAAGGAATTCTAATACATACAACGAATTAGATCCAAATATAATAAATAAACGGACAACTAACAACTTATAACATAAATTTAATTAGCAATAATGTATTTATAGAATATAACAATAGAAAACGTAAATATTCAAAATGCAAGCAATAGAAATGCTACCGAGTAGAATGCTCATTGTTGCTCGCTTGGAAATTCTTAGATTTAAATTTTAACTATTTTCAAGAGATGTCCATAATATTGTCAAAGTTCTTAAAATACAGGGTGTTCATAGAGTCCCGGACCCATTTTGATGCTTAATAACTCATAAAATAATAAAGATAGATTAAAATTAATAACATAAATGGTTAGATAGACTCAAAAAGTTTCATGACCCTTGTCAATGAACTTCCACGTGCGCCCCCTTCGTCGCACGGAGAATATCAAGTCGATAATCAATTTCACGCCAGGTAGCGGAAAGCATGTCGGCATCCACAGAGGCATTCTGGCTTTTAGGTCATCAATGTTCGACACGATCCTCCTGTAAACATTGTCCTTTATAAATCCCCTTTATAAATCCCCCTTTATAAGTCCAGCTGCGTAATATCAGGTGATCTGGGTGGCCAAGGAATTGGATCTCCTCGCCCAATCCATCTTCCTGGAAAATGGTCATTCAAAGAACTACGAACGATGACACCCCAATGAGGTGGTTCACCATCTTGTTGCAAAAAGACATGTGGCTGAAGTTCTTCTAGTTGTGGAAATACGAAGTTTTCCAACATGTCTAAGTATACGACAGATTAGACCGTCTTTTCTGTAAAAAAAGAAAGGCCCAATAACTCGGTCGTGCATTAGTCCATACCACACATTAACCTTTGGTGAATCTTTTTGTGTCTCACGGTATTGAAAGTTTTTGAGTCTATCTAACCATTTATGTTCTTAATTTATACTATTTATTATTTTATGAGTTATTAAACATCAAAATGGGTCCGGGACCTGTATTAAGCTTCTGTAATATTTAAAAATCTGTTCGGTAGCCATTAAATCACCCAAACCACTGTAAGTAGAATTATCATTAAAAAAAGTTTAGTTTTATGTAGGAGGTTAAAAATTAAAATTAATCATATACAATTTCCTTACTTATTTATCAGTCCTAAATTTCATAAAATTTCTATAACATTTAGAACAATCACATGTGGGTCTAATATTTACCTGTCTAAACGTGGCACCATTTTCTCTATCTACTTAAATAAACTTATTAACAATGTTATTAAAAATTGTTTTTCTTGGAGTATCACTAATAATCAACCGATTTTAGAATTTATTACACATAATAAAATTAATGCTATTGCGAATTTTGATTTCCAGTATTTTTGAATAAAATTCTCCTTTCTAAACTAAAATATGTTTTTCTGAGTTATTACTATGTTTTTAAAAGTATCCTTGCCGACCGGCCTACGTAGGGGGCAGGGAACTGTCCTTGCATCAGAAAGGTCCTGGGTTCGAATCCCGGGTTAGGCATGGATGTTTCTCTCTCTCTCTCCGTGTTCTTGTCCTTTCTCCTTTGTGTGTGAATGTGTGAGAATGTGACCAGCCCTTTAAACGGGTTGTGGTTGTGTGAATGGCATGGCAGAAATCGAATTCCTGGCTATAGATGGCACCACTGAAAAACAGGTACAATCACACCCCCACTGCTAAAACAGGCATACGACAAAAAGAAACAACAAAAAAAAGTATCCTTAATTGAGATTTTGAGTATTGAAAAATTCTTATTTATTTTTGTTTTTAATAATTATATTTACAATGGAAAAAAATACATTTATTCAAATTGATGGAATGCCACAAAGATCTAATTTTTCATCTCTCTTAGGTAACTTATTTTTGCACTATTATGAAAACAATTATACTCTTAATATTAAATTTGTTTTAGATTTATTGATGATTTAATTGTCTTTAATCTTCAAGATTGTACAATTTTATTAAATTATATTTACCCCGAGAAATTAATCTTGCTTTCCAATCATGATGATAATATTAATTTTAATTTTCTGGATTTGAGTATCATAAAAGAAGAAAATATCTGCTTTGTTAAATTATACGATAAAATAAATTATTTTAATTTCAATATTAATAAACCAATTACTTAGAATTTTAATGTTTCTAAAATGCAATTTTTAATCACATGAATAGAATTTAAAGGATATGTAGTAATGTTTATATATCTAAAAACAAATCGACAAACTCTTTCAAAATTTGATAAAAAACAATGAATGCCTAACTAGAGTGATGAAATTTTATATAAAATCTTTCAGTTAATTGTGTGTAATTAAAAATAAATTTATTAAAAAACATGTTTGTTAATTTATATATTTTTACCATGTGCAAATCCATTACACAAATAATCTGCAGTAATAGGCTGGCATGACTGGACATTCTATGGAGAAGCCCTGAAAATAGTGCCATGAGAATCGTCAATCTTAAGAACCCCGAGGGGTCACGTCCCAGGGGCAGACCCCCTACTTGATGGCTCAACGACATCGAAAGTGATCTGAAATCCGTAAAGATTTTATTTTATTTTATGACCGCCGTTGAACAGCCGACCCAGTTTTTGGATTTACGACTACTAATGTTCAACGCCGTTACCTTGTAATTTTAAACCTATCCAGGAGACAAGGAAACTCCTGGATCAGTACCCCTAGAGGTATTGATTTGTTATGGGAACATGGAGGACGTCGAGACCCGACATATTTAACGTGCATCAGTCACCATTTACTACACGGGGAGTCTTCGGCCGGCGGGGACCGAGCCCACGATGGCCCAGACATGGAACTCTGGACATGGGCCCAGCTTCCCACAGACCTGACTATCCCGGCCTAGTAGCAACAATTTATCAGAATTATTGCGGCACCGCACCTGTGAACCTGCTACAAGGGGAGTATTAGTTGATTATGGCAGTAAATGGAAATCATTTGTCACAATTGGATGTTAACTGTCCAACCATCGTTACGTTGGTTAGATAATGGGTTTGGTGTTTATAAAGATCTTCTAGTGGTTCCCGCCTGTACACTATTGAATTTGAAAAATTAGTATCATGAGAAAAAAACTTATCTAATTTGGCTTGCTGCCTTAGAACAAGATTAGAATCTTATCTCAGCGCAAATTGATTGCGTACCCTATGTTGGTGCTTTAATTATTTAGCCTAATAAGGTCCATATTGTTTAGTTTGCACCTTGAGATAGCCACAAAGTGCTGCAGTTAGTGTTTATCCGGATTAAAGATGATTGAGAGAAAAGTTGGCGTCTAATTTGAGCAGACACCTAGATCTTGAATAACCTACTGTCAAAACTATCATATCAGATATTAATTAGAATCCCTAAAGATTAGAAATTGGAAAGGAATTGCCATAGATAGGAGACTCTGGCATTTGTCAGCTGTTGAGGCAGTCAAGGCCTGCAAGGGGCTGTTGAGTTGACAAAGAAGAAGAAGAAGCTGTGCAAATCCGTTTCGGGCAAATCCGTGGCTAAAAAACTGCGCCATGCTGACAATTCATGTTTCATTCTCTCCCTTTTTTTTCTTAAATAATTGTCAACTTTCTAAAATAATTAAAACTGTACAATTGAACGTTAACCTTATTAGTTAGTTATAAACTTCTTTAAATAATCCAATATAATATTATTACCTTGCGCACATCCATCTTAGGGCTAATTCTTAGTAACTATCAAATCAAACGCGCTTCAGTGCTGCAGTAAGAACACGTTATTAAACAAAATCTCTCTATTTACACTTTTAGCTAATTTAGCGCTCCTGTTTTTATATTTCGTAATCTGGCAATCTTTTTACCAATTTAAATCATTTTTGTAAGTTTCCCGTCCAAGAAAGTTCATTTGAAATCGCTACTCACTTTATAGATTTCCTTTTGCGTGTTTTTTGTTTTATGCACATTTTATTTTCCGTTTTTTTACGTGATATTTATTACTTAATGAGTTCTATTTTGCTTCAAAAGAAAATTTTTTTTGAGTTCTCTTCACACTATTGTATTGATATATTTTGCTTTAACTTTATTGATACAATATTAGAAAGCATTCCTTTTTGCGGATATAATCGTGTGAGCTGAGGAAGAGATTATATCTTTTTTCTCCCGGATTTTTATTTATATTTGTTTATTTTCTCTTAATGTAATTTTATTTTAATAATTTTTTTTCTTATTTTTACACTTTCCTGAAATTTTTCCATGCTTTCTATATATATATATATATATATAGTGTATCCCAGTATATATATATATATATATATATATATATATATAGTGTATCCCAGTGTATATATACATATATATATACACTGAGTGGCCAAATTATTATGACCACCTCAGAGTTTTATGCAAATGAGTTATTGCGTCACAGCGTTGCCGCTAGAGGGCAAGATAACCATAACGCGGGAAAGCTGGACAAGTGAGTCATCAGTTATACTGTGTTGCTTGATCAGATATGGGAAAGAAAAGTGATTTAACTGAATTTCAACGTGGAATGATTGTGGGTGCGAGATGTGTCGGAACGAGCATCAGCAAAACGGCTGCACTTGTGAAGTGTTCTAGAGCAACAGTTGTTAATGTGTACAAAGAATAGACAATCAAGCAAAAAACCGGATCTCAACGTCAGACTTGTGGTCATCCCAGGGTACTGACTGCTCGATCAGAGAGAAGGCTGGCCAGGGTTGTGCAGCGCAACAGGAGAGCAACAGTGCGACAAATTGCAAGTGATCTTAATCAAGGAGCAACTGTGAACGTCTCTGAACGTACTGTTCGACGCACATCGCGCTGTATAGGATATGGAAGCAGACGACTGAAGAGGTGGTCATAATAATTTGGCCACTCAGTGTATATATATATAATATATATATATATGTATATATAATATAGTGTTTTAGAAAGCATTATTTTTAAACTAATTTTTCCTCTATTTAGTTTAAATATTCAAGATTCGTCAGTAGCTTAAATTATAACGAGCCACTGAACTACTTTCTTTCAAGAGAAAAGTTTTGTGTATCAACAAATAAGAATGCTTAAAGAAATTTTCCATAACTTTCAAGAGAGATTTAAATGAAATATATTTAATATGGAAGGGCTTTTCGAATGCTTCACACTTGATGATCACAAAATTTCAATTGACTTTGATGTTTATTACTTTGATCTTGAAGAGATCAATTAACTTTTATCAGATAAGAGATATAGGAAAACCTGAATTTTCCTCTTGAATTCTATCCCAGATTTTTCTACGTGGAATTTAATATCTAAACATAGCCGTAGATTTGGGAAATATTCTTATTTACTCAGTGATTTATAACAAATGATTCTCATAATTACATTTTAAATTATAAATAAATCTGAAGATCTTTTTAAATTTACCGCATAAATGTAATCGAGCTTAGAACTGATTTTTTAAATTAAATAAATATATTTAAATGAAATATAATCTAATAAAACATGACATTCTGACGATGTTTTACCGCCCGCAATGATGGATCTTACTATATATTTATATAACTTTTTTAAAAATGAAGCAAAAAATTTTAGGGGTGCAAATAAATGTTTAAGTTAATAAAATAAAAACGCTATTGAAATCCAACTAATTGATATTGAGGAGTATGGCATTGAAATATATAAAAATGTGAAGGTTTCCATGCTTCTAATTTGTATCAGGCAATCAAACTGGTTTTATTTTTTTAGTCTCGTTTTCCTCATTTTTGTAATTAGCTAGATTTCGATAGCACCTCTTTCATTATTTCACTACCAATTGCATACATTTTCACTTTGCTTTTTACATAGACTTTTAAATTATTTATTGAATGTGGCCTAAGTATGTGTATAAAAGAATTTTCTTTTCGAGCTGAAAGAGATTTTTTCGATCACAAGTTATTTAATTTAATACAAGCAAAGATTGAAATAGTTTCTAAACGTATTTTATACTTTTTTACAGTGTTTTCAATCTTATATATGAAAAGAAGTAACAAATTAAGAATTTTGGATTTTATGATACTGAAAATTGATGAAAAGTCTCATTTCATAAATAAAAATTTCTATTAATATATTGCATTATAAAATTTTAAGATGTTTGCAATATGTATGGGTATATATAAATCACTTATAATTAAATTATAAATTAAAATCAATCACTTCTTTAATATCGAGGAATAATATCATTAAATCGAGGAATAATAACATTGGGTTTCTTTTAAATCAGGTAAACAATGCGTTTTTTTAATGTTTAAACTTTTTTAGGAATTATAATCGAAGTAAAATAGTATCGAAGTAATTATAATCGAAGTAAAATTATAATCGAAGTTAATAAAAATTAGTAAAAAAAAATCTTAACATTATATGGAATAAATGCTACAACTGAATCTAAGCCACTAAAATTCTATAATTTATAGTTTGATTTTTTCCTTAATTTAAATTTTGATTTTTTCTTTAATTTAAATTTTGATTATTTTTCTTTACTTTAAATTTTGATTTAAACATCGAAAGCATTTTGCACTATTTATACTTATACTTTACAGAAAATAATATACTGTTTTAGGGAAAAAATTAAGTGTCATTTAACAGAATGAAAACCAGCTTTAAAGTTTATTCTAGGATAGGTTTATTCCAGGGTGCTTTTTGTTTTTCTCAAAACAAAGTTAAATTAAAATAAACGCATAAAAATAAAAAAATAAAAATCAATTTTAGTAAATTTGAATTACTTTACTAGCATTTGAAATTTCGATTGAAAAATAATTTTTCCGGAGCATTCTTTACAAAATAACTCATATATTTAACTGCAAAATAAAAATTACATGAAAATTCTCGCATGTTTTTTATTACATTAAGAAGAAAAAAAGTAATGAAAGGAAAAAAAAGTTCTTAACTATTATAAAAAAGGCATATTTGCACGGCATATTAACCAATGTAAAAAAAAAGTTATTGACCATTTATTTCAGTTTCATAGTTAAATTTAACCTACTAAATAATATGTTTCCAGTACCAAAATATTTCCCCAGAAAATTTCTACAAAACTCGAAAAAGGCAAAAGAGATCTAAACGACTTGCTTTGATTTATAAAATATGTTTTCCTTTTAGCAGAGTGGATAATATTAGCATTAGAGAAAGATACTTTATATCTATTTGGCGGTAATCACAAGTGGTTTGGCAAAAAAAAGTCTAACTCCCATAAAATTGTATAGG
Source organism: Parasteatoda tepidariorum (assembly GCF_982258835.1). NCBI lineage: Eukaryota > Metazoa > Arthropoda > Arachnida > Araneae > Theridiidae > Parasteatoda > Parasteatoda tepidariorum. The sequence goes on along the minus strand of NC_141755.1, from coordinate 20,925,591 downwards.
ATGGGATCCGTATTTTACAGATTTATCGATTTTTCTGCCATGTTTTGTGCTCTTTTAAAGCTTTTTTCGCTTAATATTATACTATAAGAAATATCTGTGCTTATATTGTTCATAAGAAATGATGAAATTGGTTTTCATACTTCTTCTAGCTTCTACTTCTTCAATCATGAAATTAATTTCATGGAGTACATTTTTTCTTCGAATATATTTCTTGATATTGCTAAATACTTTTTAAAGCATGTTTTTGTTTACAGAATATTGTGTTTTATTTAGTTTCATTTATTACATATGCTGCCTTTATTATTAATTTTATTTGCTGCATACGATACAAAACTAATTATCTCTACTTTTAAGGGTGATAGAATTTACAGAAACATACAACTTTTTCCCTTCAAAGTTGGGTCATGTAAAGTCGGGCAAATCATGAGTGGGTGCCTTCTTAGTGAAAACGGAGAACAGAATAAAGACGTGCAACAAAATATTATAAATCTTTATTGCTGAAAACGCTTCATTAAAGGATTTAACAAGTTATTACCGGCTGAAACACACTGGTAAAACTTTCATTCTAATATTATGGTATAATAACCGGTGGCAGTCTGCCCATCCAATCAACCGAAAAGCTCAGGTAAAGAACATTTTTTTACCTTTATGGTTTAGAAATTATTACCAACTAGTATGATTAAGAAACCATGAATACAAAACAATATGTTTTTTTTTACATTTACAACTATCATGACTTCAAAACAGTAGAAAAGAAATTTAACAGGACATTGGAGCTAGGCTCATTGTTAGGTAATTGTTATTGGAGTTGGGTAGTAGTTGAGTTATGTCTTTTCACATGAACCGTAAAATGGGGTTTAATTAATTTGTCGTGTTGCTTCACCTATCGTAAGAGATGAGAAATACCAGACTTTTTTGTGTTAACCAGCTTTATGGTGCTGCCATCTACGTGTGAGTGAGAGAATCTTATTCTAATTAACCATGGTCACAAATTGGGGAGTGCAGGACACTGTGAAAATTTCATGAGTTAAAGAGAATGGAGAAAATATTGTGGTGTCAACGTTGTGACTCGAGCACCCGTTCTCTCACTCAGAACATTGACAGATTAACCTTCTCGGCTAATCTGTCAATGAGCACAGCTGGATGGAACTATATGCCTTATTAAGTGGGCCAGGCTCGATGTATAAAATTCTGGTTGTTTAACCGTATTAGGGGAAAGAAGTTAATAAACAGCTTTTCTCACTGTTAGCAGATTGATTTCCGTCTTATTTATGGTTATATGACTGCTTTGTTTGAATATGGTAAAATAGCAATGAAATAAATTCTTATTTAACTATTTTTTCAGAGAAATTTCCAACAGTGTACAGGCTTCGCATCGGCAACGAAGTGCATAAGGCAGTCGTTGGAGTTTTACTAACGTAATCACCTTAATCCAGGTTAATCCGAAAAACACTGATCCAGGTGAATTTTGACCTCCTTATTTGAAGTAAAGCTTTTACTGTCTAAATTTTTTTTATTGAGACTGAAATATTGTTGCAGACAATCCCATTCTTGTTTCCAGTGATGATCAAAAATGGGTAATTTTCTAGAGTTTGTGAAACAAATCTCATGAATAATCGAATCCAATAAATTTAATTCCCGAGTTGCTATTCACTGGTCTCCGTCAATCATTAGCTTTACTGTTTCTTCATCAACTTAATTTGGCGAGGTGCATCTTAATCAAACTTTTTTTCAGATTTGAAAGTTTGCAAACCAGTTTTGGTATTGGTGTACTTTCATTGCACCAGCTCTATACACATGTGATAATTTTTACTTACTTGAACCATTTCCTTTTCCGATAATAAAAAAGCAAAATATTCCAGAAATTTTGATTTTTACTTCCCATACTTGAACGAGCGCCAATCGAAAGCAGCAGGGTAGAATCAATCGTACTTATTCACAAGCAAGCCTCGCTATATCAACTTTCAACATATGTGGTGACTTTCTGTGACTTTAGTGAGAAGTTTGCTGTAAAAAATGTAATTAAATCCTCTGAAGAGAAAAAATGAAATTGCTTTCTGAACAAACCAATAATTTAATGATTGAATTGACGCTTGTAGCACTTGGTTGAGTATTATTTATCCGCTGTTTCCTATTCTGGCGCTTTACTCATCTGAAAAATATACTGCAGTGTGACGGTGCCAATACAGTGAAAAGATAGAAGATCAATACACCCTCCAGCCACAATCATAGAGTTATTCCGAGTATCAACAGAAGGAACGAAGAGATTACAATCATGAGGTCGGCATTTTCAGCTACCTGTTATACGCAGTTATATATATATTTTTTGTTAAATTTTCTGGAACAGTTCCATGATTATTTTCTAATTGTTTTCATTTGCACATATATTTTCTTGTGACGTTTGTAATTTCGTTTCTTAACAAAAATCATTTATCAGTAAAAAGTTAAAGTGCACAGCGGCTGTATCTTGACAATTATGTATAAGACAATAATGAACATGGTCATTAGCTATAGCTGCAAAAGAGTGACTTATCGTTTACTCCTAGTCAATTGTAGCAAGTGGTCAATGCGAAATCATAATTAATGTTATAAATACCTAAATATAACAATCCCTTTAGTTTGAAAAAGTTTCCCAGACATAAATAGCAAACCGTTTTCTTCTTTATGTTTCTTCAAACAGACGAAAGACTTATAGCTGAAGTATCTACAATGGAAAAAAAAGTCAGCAATGTTTAGTAGCTACAAATTCTAACTGAAGCTCTTTTTTCAAGCAATAACTTTTGAATCATGCATGATATTCAAAACAGTTACAGCTGCTTCAGTTTCTTTCAGCATTTACAGCTACGTTCGCGAAGTTTTAAAATGTTTCCATTTTGAATTACTAGCTTCAAGATAAATAAAAGATTCGAAGCGAATTGTGGCAGGTGTTTCTCACTAAACGCAAGGAACTCGATTTATTATAAATATTATTCTGGTTTCCCCATACCTTTTCCCTTTTAAAATTCATGGGAAATTTTATGTTTTCAAATTCGTAGAAAGTACAAAACTACGAAGAACTTGCAATTTCAACTACATTCGTTATTTCCTATTAAATATATGCAAAACATATCAATAGAAATAAATGTTTCGCATGATATTTTTGAAATGAACTATATTTCGCTGTAAAACGTAAAAAATATAATAATATAAAACCATTACTTAATGTATATCAATCATATACGACTATCAATCATAATCATATATTCATTGTCCAGAAAATCCTACGATATGGTTCCAAGGATCTAGATGTTTTAGATTGCCACACACATTGTTAAATTTATAAAAATACTAATATATAAATACAACATAAAAAATACCTCAGTGACTTAATTATTATTCTAATAAATTAAAATTTGCATTGGTATTTTTTACTTGTGAAATATTTTTTACACCTGATTTAGAGGTTTTTACCTGAAATATTTATTCACTCTTCCTTATTTTTAAATAATATAATCCTTATTTTTAGATTTTTGCATCTTAATTAATTTTTTAAAATTAAAGGTTTAAAATTCAAAGTGGTACCATTTAACAACTGTTAAACGTTTCAAGAAATTGTTTACTTGTATAATTTTCACTTCGTGTTAGTGTGCCTAGTAAACAAATGCAATTAAGTAATGAATACAAAACTATAAGAAGTAATTAAATTTTAAAACAATTTTTGAAGTTCTTCACTCTAAATGATATTTGAATAGAATTCGTTACAGTTAAATACGAATTTATTGCTGTAATATAACAAAAACCAAGCAATCTTTATTGACATATTTTCGATGATTCAACAACTCTTTAGCTGCATTCCATTATTGCTACCATGGTTTCATCCCGATATCACGTGATATTTAACGAAACACGAAATTTAAAATCTTTAACAAAACTGCGTTCTTACTAGTGTATTCTATCCAGAGAATACTCAATAATATTTTACATTATTTAAAAAAAACATTCTCCTTCTGTGACGGGATAATACAGGGCTTAATTGCGCTCGCTTGTCACGCAAGCCTCTCGGACGTGAAACTTTGGGAAGAATGAGCCTGAATTCTCTACGTATTTATTTTATTTATGTAGTTTTAGTGATAAGGAATTAATTCTTCAACTTCCCCCTCCTCCTTGGGGTTTTCGGAAAAGTTCAACTCACCGTTATGACAGATCTCCAATGAAGAAACCCAGGCCCGCCCCTACGGCCATGTAACAAAGCAGGGCCACCCCCTGTGCCATTTATTAAAACCAACAATATATAATTACTTAAGGTATAGATGCATTACAATATTTGGTTTCACAGGTTAGTAAAATTTCATGATAAATTTTATAATTTAATCTGGTGCGTTACGCGTAATGCATTAAGCCTAATGTATTAAGCCTAACGCATCAAGACTATATGATGCATTATTAAGTCTATTGCTACTAAGGAAGTTCGTATTTACAAGCAAGAAAACATAATTTTTGTTTTAAAGCGTGATCTGATCATTTCCCGGGAAATGTTTTAAAGGCCGTTCTTCAAAAGCAGCCTCTCTCTCTCTCTCTGTCTTATATATGAGTTCAAAATATAGGGAAAACTTGGAAAAAATTGCAGAAAAATAAAAGGAAACGAAGACAAGCTATTAAAATAAAATAGCATTAAAAAATATATAAATAAATATCCGGGGAAAAATATATAATCTCTTCATCAACTTAAGCGATTATATCCGCAGAAAAGTGTGCTTTCTAATATTGTATCAATAAATCTAAAGCAAAATATATCAATACAATAGTGTGAAGAGCACTAAAAATTTTTTTTGAAAACAATTCGAACACATAAAGTACTAAATATCACGTAAAAACAGAAAATAAAATGTAAAGAAGAAACAGAACAAGACACAAAACGACATACATAAAGCGAGTAGTAAATTCAAATGAACTTGCATGGACTGGAAACTTTCAAGAATGATTTAAAATATTTTCGTAATAACATTGCCAGATTACAAAATATGAAAACAGAACCACAAATTTAGCTAAAAGTGTAAATAGAGGGATTCTATGTGTCATTTATTAAAACCAACAATATACAGGGTTACTCCTAATTCCCTCCGCCTGTGAACGCCATTTTTCTTTACTACAACTGGCTTCTGTGGTACATATTACTGCCATCTACCGGCAACTGCTTAAATTAAAACGTGAACACTTTCGGAATAATTTCATATGTTCGTTTTTGCCATATTCGTCTTCGTTTTTATACTATAACGCTTTGAAGCCCCGGAGGGAATTATGTATAACCCTGTATAATTAAATGTATAGATGAATTACAATATTTGGTTTCACAGGTTCGTAAAATTTCCTGATATATATTATGAATTAATCTGCCGCGTTACGCCTAATGCATTAAGCCTAATGCATTTAAGGAAGTTCGCATTTACAAGCAGGAAAAGATAGTTTTTTTTTAAAAAAAAGCCCCAGTTCTTCGTAAGAAAAATTCAATATTCTAACCACTGTGACATCGAGGTTAGTTTTTGCGATCGGATTAAGTTTGAATAAGTTAAGTCAGCTATACATTTGGACTCATAAAAGAAGCAAAAATTGAAACTAATTTTTTCTGGGTGTATTTTCATCGATGTAAAAAGATCTCGCCAAATTGGCTATTTATTAAAAAGTTTAATTAATTTCTTAAGACAATTCTTATCAGCAATAAATTGTATGTTTAATTAAAAATTAAAATTTTGCTTTAATATTAAGGCTCCTAAATTGCATTTTTTTAAAACTTTCTTTGGCGAATGCGAAAAAGCTTTGAAGAATACCCTTAAAATTCCCCGGAACAAAAATAAACAGATATACGCAACAGTAACTTAAAATCCATCTTACTTAATTTTAATAAAACAAATTCCTTTCATAGTTTCACAAAATTTATTTTACCAAGTCAACAAAAGGGAGGCTTTTTATATTAATAATTCACTAGAAACGGAAATAAATGATATTATATTATTTTTATGTAAAATTTAAAAGTACCATCATAAAGAAACAATGCGTAGAAATATGATGAGAACCTTATTCCAGATAAAACTTTTGGTATTCCAAAATACCCGAGGGTGTCGTCATAAAATAAATTTCCTATGTTTCCTGAAAGCTATGACCTATTTCGAAGGGAAAATTTCTTTCAAAAAATCTTATCCAAGCGCATCCTGGTGAAAAATTGCACCATTCTGTAATTTCAACAAACCATATTTGTAGAAGTTGTACCGGGTAATATATTTCTCGTAAATGTTTAGCTAAATATTTTACATGATGAAGAAAGAATTATTTTTAAAACCTATAGAAATTAGATTTCTTGCTCAATTTTTATTAAGTATCACTCTTATTTCTAATACATTTAATCTTAAATATCTTAAAAGAGTTTATATATTCGTAAATAAATCTTAGTAATTTTGAATAAAATAATTTATTTATTTTTAATTTTATTGTATATGAAATAGAAATATTATTGTAAATTTCTTAAAGTTAATAAAGTTAAAAAACCTTTTTAATTTTATTGTATCGTTAAATCGCGCGGGAATTTTCGTTTAAAAATCTTATTACAAAATATATTATAGTAATCATTACTGAGTAAAATCGATGAAACACCACCTGAAAAGACTATTCTATTTCATACAATTTTATGCTATTGTTAACATTATTATTATTATTTAATGAATTAAAGATGATAAACGCACTCCAGGACAGAATTGAAACAGTTACATCGAACTATTAAATTTTAATTTCTGACAATTCCTACAATATAATGTATTGACATCGAGCATAGATTGTCATTTAAAAACCTATTCTTTATTTTTAAAGATATTTAAAATAATTTGTCACTTTTGAAAGTTTTGTTTCTACAACCTGATTAGAATGTCAATTTTTTCTTCGCACAAACGTGGTAAGAAAAACTATCTATTGTACTTGATAAAAAGAAAAAAAAAGAAAAGAAGCAAAAAAGAAAAAAGGAAGAAAACGGTTACAGATAATAAAAGAAGAAATTTAAAAACATTTTAAAATTTAATAATTATTTGAAATTTAAAACAGAACTTAAGAATTAGAAAAAGGCAACAGTGAAAATATATAATCTTGTTATCAGCTCGCGTAATTATATCCAAAAAAATAGTGCTTTCTTATGTTCTCTTAATATAGCCAAAGTAAAATATATCTGTACAGTGATGCAAGGAGCACCAAAAAAAAAAGAGAGAGAGACAGAGAGACTTGCAAATAACTTGCAAAATTTATCTAAATATATTTCCTTAACTATGTTTAATCTTATTTTATAGCCGTCGTTGGACAGATGACCCAATCTTGAGTTCACGGCTGCCAATGTTCTACTCCTCAGCCAACTTTTGAACCCAATCCAGAAGACAAGGGAACTTCTGGATGAAGTATTGAGAGAAATTTGTCTTCGTGGAGTACTTTTAGATAGAACTAACCAGCATTTGCGTTACATGTAGAGGAAAACCCAAAAACCTCCCAGGGTAATGCTAACAGCAAAAGGAACTCTAACACAGGATCCGCCTCCCTCTAAGGATATTTTACTTCAGCACTGAGGTCAGTCAAGTCAGATGCAAAATTACTATCAACCTGCCTTGGCTGGGATTCGATAAACCTCATTGGGGAAGCTAGCATTCCATCACCTGAGCCACCATGACAAATGTAGTTAATTTTTATTTGATTAGGCTTTATATCCAATTATCGCATTCGGTTAATTTATGTATGCTTATGGTTTATATTCGATATCAAATATGCTTAAATTTATTTGATTCAGTTTTGTATTCTGTTGTCAAATTGAATTTGGTCAAATTATATTCTATTCGTTTAAATTATGCTCGATTCGGTTTTATGTATTTTGACGGTATTATATGGTATTCAAAATTCTATAAAGCAAATTAATAACTATAAGTGCAGCCTAATTCCATCTCTTTTCATAGTTTTTATTAATTAATTCTGTTTCTACCACTAAATTTTCAATTCATGAAATTATTAGTCGGCGTAAAATTAATCAAACGTTATAACTTTTAATTTTTTTAAAGTTGTTGATTCAAAAAGAAATTTAAAATTGCAAGAATTTACTCTGAATAAATGATTTAAGCTATGCATTTTTTAAAAATAAATATCGGCACAAAAAGAAACAAAATATATGCATTAAGTAAAAGCAAAAAAAAAAAAAGAAATGCGATCAGCTTTAATGCTTTCAAGCGATTTGTTACAAACTTAATCTATACCATCAGTTGAATAAAATTTTAAAGCTTTTTCTAAAACGGTATAGTTTGTTTTTTCTTGAGGTATAATAATTCTTGTTTAGCTTTGCGGATTAATTTCTTTCGCATATTTAAAAAAATAACAATTATCTTCATGATAGAAACAGAAAATGGATTTTTTAAAATCAATTTTAAACATACATTTTAAATATTTTTCTCACTAACTATTTTCTTTATATTACTCTCTATTACATTAATTGTTTTATTTTTCGTAACAGTGAACATTTCAAGGGAAGTAGTATTCATATATTGTGATTTCGAAAAACACACGTTGAGAATTTAATTTAAATTTTGACCTTGTTTAGTCTTGTTACTTCAAATCCAACTAAAAGACTAGAAACGCTTTAATCGTAAAAGAATTCCTATTTGTAAGAGTTCCTATTATCTGTAAGAGTTCCTATTAAGAGTAAGAGTTCCTATTATTTTTAAGAATTCATATTTTTAAGAAAAACTAAACCAGTATATAAGAATTTAATAATTATGAATAAATAAGTCGATATCAATTTGGCATGAAAATTAAAATAGAAATAGTATCAACTCTTAAAACTAAGTAATAGCTATTCAAATTGTTCCGAATTTAAAACTGACTTCAGTTATTATTATAGTTCTGTCTCATTAAATATTAGTAGTGTCAGTGTGAACTTCAAGTAACTTTTCGACTTTAAAGTCTAAATATATAAAAACTCTATAACTTTCATTTTAGAATCAGAATTTGTAACTCAACACATCTTATTGTATATTTGATGACTTGCTGGATTGGACTTCGCAGCGACCTAGAGGAGAAATCCATTGGCTCTTTGAAGGCTTTTTTTGTAACTTTCACTTCATTCCCTCATATATTTTCTATAACTCAAAATTTCTTAGAGGTTTACTTCTGGCAACGTATTTTCTTTCTTTTCCATTACCTATACATTCCCGATCGAAAAGCATCAGTACTTTTCTCATGTGTATTTGCCTTGCAACTCTTACAGTGTTTTAGGTTTTAGATTTTTTTTTAAATAAGAAGATATTACGATTCTTTAAAAAAAAAGGACATTCTTAAGTTTTGTTTATTTCAAAGATACGAGAAACTTATTTTTGTACAAATTACAAAATTTAAGGAGTGGAAACGCAGAGTAAACTATTGATACGCTTACTTGTACAACATAAACGCACACATGCAGATAACTTTTAATTACGAAGATATTACTTTTATTTTAATAAAAAAAATATTTATTTATTTAAAGCAGAGAAACCTAATTTTTGTATAGTTAATGAGTGAAAACGTTGAGTAAACTAAAGATTTGTTTACTTGTAGAACATAAACGCACACATGCAGATAATTTTTAACTACAAAGATATTACTTTTATTTTAGTAAAAAAATATTTATTTATTTAATTTATTTATTTATTTATTTATTTAAATTTATTTATATATTGAAGAGAAACTTAATTGTGTGCAAAATTATTATTGTTAAGGAGTGAAAACTATGAAATTAATCATTGATGTCTTTATGGGTACAGCATAAACCTATGCATGCAGATTACTTTAAAATAAGAAGATATTACTACACTGAGAAATTTTCCCCCCACAGAATATTGGAAAATTTAAAGTGTTTCTGACTCTATACATACATATTTCTCTTCACTCCGAATTGCAGCATAGGGCTTTAATCATAGCTTTCCCTCTTACTCTAATTGCGGCCAGATATTTCGCCTCTCTCCTTGTCTTTTCTATTGTTTTTAATTCGTTTATAATCGTACTATGTCAAGCAGTTTTAGGTCATCCTCTTTTTCTATTGCCATGAGGGTACCAATTAAAACTTCTTTTACTTTACATTTTTATGATTTACTTAGAACATGACCAATCCATTTCCATTAACGTTTTTTTTAATTTCCAGATCAACTGGTTTCTGTTTTGCTTTTCTATGGGTTTCTACATTACAATTTATATGTAACCACTTGATACACAATATTCTTCTTAAAGAGTTGTTAATATTAGGGTGGTGGTGGAAAGTAATGTCGTTTCGAAGCGTTTGATTTAGGTTATCAAGATTTTATTTTTAATGAATAATATATTCAACCTTGTTTGTAACAACCTTCCAATGCTGTATCACTTTCAATGCCGGATCAAAAATTAATCGCGAAATTTTTTTTTAGACAGACGAATATTTAATACGCCGAAACGACATTACTTTCCGGTCCCCCTAATAAGTATAATAATATGTTTTTTAATTTTGCTTCTACTGAAGTGACATGTCTCAGATCCATATAGTAAGACAGTTAAATGTTTGATGGTTAATCACTTAAACTTTTCTCTCTAAAAATTCTGGAAAAGGGTAAACATTCTCAGAAAATTATCTTTAAATTTATTTTAATTTAAATTCGCAATACTCTAAATTTAATTTTTAATTCTTAAATAAATCAACTAATTCTTCAGACGAACAGTCTGGAGAAATGTATTTGTGGGATCTATAATTTTGAGCAACCAGGTAAAATTATCGTAATGTATAGTAATAGCCTTTCTGGAAAAAAGGCCGTAATTCTGGTGATAGAGAGCTCGCGTTCCAAGGTCCCAAGGTGTCCTGAATTCGAATGCTATCGATGGATTTGAATTCCGCACCCGACCACACAGTACTGACGTAAAATATCCTAAATAGTATACGAAACATGGGTTAGAGTCTTCTTGCCGTGAGGCTAACCGTGAGTGACTTTCATGGTTTCTCTCTCTATGTAACGCAAATGCGGGGTAGTTCCATCAAAAAGTCCCCCACGAAGCCAAAATTTTTCCCAATACTTGATCCAGGAGTTCCCTTGTTTTCTGGATTGGGTTCAAAAGTTAACTGAGGAGTAGAACATAGGCAGTCGTAAACTCAAGATTGGATCATATGTCCAACGACGGTTACAAAGTAAAATAAAACAAAGTAAAAACTGGGAATGCTAAAATACACTCAAATAGTGATAATACCCTAAAAAAAGTGATAATAAAAATTCTGTAAAAGAGGCTTAGAATGACAAGACTTGTTTTGAAGCAATGGCAAAGTTCAAAGAGTTGAAAATTGGTAGACGTAAACTTAAAATTATGCCGGTTGTTCAACGACGTTTGCAAAATAAAATTTTGGTTAATAAAGCCAAATACCGTTCATAATAATAGATTATCAGTTCCTATAGTAACGGTTCATTGGAAATTCTAAATGTCAAAATTGTAATTTTTACTACCACACTTTTATGAAAGAATACAAAATTGAAAAGTAAATTTAACTGAATAAATTTTATTTAACTCGTAGGTATCATGATAGTGATCGTAAGTATCATGATAAAAATTTTTTACAACATTTACAAACTTTTACGACATAATATTACAAAATTTAAAAGTAAATTTAACTGAATAAATTTTATTTAACTCGTAGGTATCATGATAATGATCGTAGGTATCATGATAAAAAATTTTTACAACATTTACAAACTTTTACGACATAATATAAGACAATACTTGATAATTTTACCAAAATTATTATTAAATCGCTTGGGTAAAACTACCGAGCCTTTCTGTGTTCCCAAAGAATTAGAAAAACGGTAACGTTTATCATATTCTGGCAATTTCGATCATACTTTTTTTTCACAGTGTAGCATTGCTAAAAGTTTTATAGTGACAAAGCATACTAAAAGTTTTATATTTGATTTTTGTTTATAAATCTGATTAACTGACTTAATTAATTTAAAGTTAAAAAACTTTAAATTTAAATTTAATTAATCGTCCTTTTTTTGAATTACTTACATTCTTTTTATGTTTTTCAATGCTAATTGATCAATTTTCTAAATTAATGCTACACTCATTAGTTACACATATATAAGAGTAAAAAAACAGCCTTTCTTTTCATTGTTTCAATATATACCCGTTGATATCCGACCACTTTGAATAAAACAGGGAACCGGTATATTTCGAAATAAATTAATTTATCCTTCAAAATATAGTTATTAACATTCAGAAATGTTGGTTTTTGGAACTAGAGGAATGTTTAATTAACATGTATGTAGCTGGATAAGAAACTGATTTTGTCTAACTTTCCCCCGAGAATTTTAAAAAAAAAGCCGAAACTATTTTGGGTTTAATTGAAATTAAAGTCATCTGCTTTTATGATCCACAATTTTTATTTTCCAGTCAGTGTATACATCAAATATGCGTAATTTATTTTTTGTACTAATAGAAAAAAATAAGAAAATATTTCTAATATCAACAATTACAGGGACCAAAAGGGAATTAAAATACAATGCAAACAACTTGATACGGAGATGCATATTAAATTTAAATTGCTATTGATATGAAAATAATTTTTAAAGTATCGAATAAAGTAATTACTGATAGTAAATAAAAGTTATTTGTCAATAAAATTGCGTTTTAATGCTCATATATAATTCATGAGCTAATTTTATGGTAACACATTCTATCTTATGAATACAAATTAGAATATCATAAACATTGATAGAATTTACAAAAAAAAACTGCGTTTGATAGAAAAGTATTTTGAAGGTAAGAAAATACTTTATTTTAAAGTATTATTCATACAATATTTAAAATATTCAGTTGAAATAAATCTTTAAAACTGATACAAAATTAATAATGTGCTTCTAATTTTTTAACAGAATCTCAATTTAAAAACTTTTTTTTAGTTATTGTCATCCTAATTTCGTATTTTATAAACATACTGATTTATTTATCTTGAAAATTCTAAACACGTAAATGAAACGGCTTATGATATAAACGTTTAGAGTAGATATCAAAATGAATAATGCTTCTTTCAAAATAATTTCTTTTGACATTCTGTGTATTTTCTGTGCTTTATTTTGCCGTGAAGTGATTAAAAAAATTGAATCAATAAAAGTTAAATTTGATAAATTAAATTTGCTACTGATATTATTTTATTCATAATTTTTTCTTTAGTTAAAAAAAGAAAGGAAAATTATTTTCGATAGTTAAATATAGTTCATACCGTCAAGTAGTTAGTAACGTGGGCTGCGGTGACTTAGGGAAGAGAGTGTTCGCTTCTCAATGAGGTGCCCCAGGTTCGAATGCCAGCAGTGGCTTGTAGATACGAACTCGCACTTGTACCGATCACAGTGCTGATCCTAAATATCATCAGTGGTAAATGGATCTGCAGTGGTAGAATCCTCTTACCATTTGGTTACAAATGGGAGGTTTCCATGGTTTTACTCGCTATGTAACGCAAATTTGAATTAGTTCCATCAAAAAGATTTCCATGAAGGTTAGTTTGTCCCAACACTTGATCCAAGCTTTCTCCAGTCTTTTGGGTTGGGTTTAAAGTAACGGAGTTGAACATTGGCAATCGTAAACAAAGGACTGTGTCTGCTGTTCAACAGCGGTTATGAAATAAAATATAAAATAGCTATTAATATTATTAGTAGATAGAATACATATTTTTGCAATAACGTAGATGAAGCAATAAATTTTTCATCTCATAATTGAATTCAAGTATACTATGGTTAAAACTTGGTATAAAAGTCATTAATTAGTTTATAAAATAATTTATGCAACTACATTCAAAATGTATTTTTTGAATGATTTTTCTGCTTTAGTTTTCAGTTTTTTAAATTCCAAATATAGCAAAAATTAAGCTAATAAAGATAAAATAATTCAATTACAAGAACGAACAGGAGATTGATTAATTTGCTTTAATTTTTTTATTTTACTTTTTCTCTTTGAATGAAAGAGAGTTGAAACATTCTAAAAAAGGAACACTAACTTACATAGCCGATTTTGAGTTAATATTGTACATCAAGTATGCATGAGTTGAATTCATTTATGAAACTATTATTAACAAGGAAACAAATTCGTATTTATCAATCAAGTCCTAGCTTCCCACACATCTTCATTTTCGAGTAATTTTTAATCATCCCTATATGGTTTTTAAACTCACGTTCTATAGTAAATTTAAATTCTCTTAATGTCTAGCACCACTCGGTATAAAACTGGGTGGGCTTCAAGCAGCCACTGAGAATAGAACCCCAGTCATTAAATATGATGTGCCAGTACTTTAATTACAGTGCTCTTTACTTTTTGAAATAATCATAAACAGTTTGCAAATGAGCGCTACCATAACGGAGTAAAATTAGTAAAGTAAGTGATAAAATTATTCTTTTAACTATGACAATAGCGATTTGTATTTCAAAAAAAGCAACATATAATTAAGTAATATAAATAATATCAGATAATTTTGGAAACTAAACATCTTATATTATTTTAAAGTGAAACACAAACAGTTTTTGAATTTCGAAAAGGGGTAAAAATAAATATTTATTTCATTTGCGAAAATGTAAGCGTCAAAAGTCATCAGAATTTTAATTAAAACAACCACGCTAGTGGAATATTTATTTTTGTGTGTTGAAAATATTCAGCTGATGTTACTTGTTTTAAGAAATACATAGTTAAAATCTTGTTTAAAAAACATGACAAGAAGATGATGTTTTTGAAGATTTTTTAATTGATATGTCATAAGCATTAGCGTGGAAAAACCATTATCTTGTCAGTTATATTGAAAGCTATTTTTAAAAGCCTTATTTCTTAAAGCTTTTCTTGATTTTTATAGAAAAAAATGTTAAATAAAATACTTATTTTTTATAAATAATTGGCATGGTTTTTTTCAACTACGTTTAACTTTGTGTTCAGTATTGGAAGATTCATGTTTCCGCCTTGACAAGAATCTTACTTCTGGGCAAAATGTCAGTTGTAGCATTTTTTTAAAATAAATTTTATGAAGTAAAAACTTCAAAATGGTAACTATAAAAGAATTTTTTCTGGTTAATAAAACTAAAATATTCGGAATTTAAACCATCCATTTGTCAGTTTTTCCGTTCATATGGTAGCGTTTTGCCAGAAATTCTGATTTTTGAAATTATAGATTTTTATTAACATAAATTTAGTAAAAAATTACAAACTTAATTAAGCGAATGAAGGGATTTTGTACATTGCTCTAAAAAATTATGATAAAATTACCAAATTTTACCACAGTTACCAAATTTTATCACAGACTGTAGAACCATACTGTCTTGTACATTTTACCTAGAGCGTTACCAAAACTAATTTCTAAAATTACTGAGCTTTTCATTGGTTCTATCGAGGTACTGAGCTTTTTATTGGCTCTATTGGCCCGAAACGAGGTAAATTTTTCCACATTCTTGTAGTTTTGATCACGCACCTTTTCTTGGAGTATCTTCATGTTCTGGAACCTTGATTTATTCAAATAAAGGCCGAATCTCCGGTTAACGACGTGAGGTCTTTGATAGCTTTTAGCACGGTAACTGAATGAATGATAATGTCCTGATTTGCCACCGTGGTGTTCTAGTTTTGTTTTTCAACGGTGTTTTTTTTTCTTTCCAAATCTGCTTTGTTTACTCCTTATATTGCATTATGCCGATTCGCACTGAATCTAGTTACTTTTTATTTTGATAGGACTTACTTTTAAAACACATTTTGCTTAATCTAATTATTCAAAATCACCCAGAAGGTCAGGAAAAATAATAATAAAAAAATAGAACTATTTTAGCTCTATTTATTACTTCTACATGCCTTACAAATTCGTTTCTTGATTGTATGGAGTTGATAAATATTCATTTAGTCATTTTCTTCCACCTGCCTGAAGAATAGCTATTCAGCAAGTAGGCAATAAAAGCGACGGTGTATTTCATAAAAGAAAAAAACGGAATTGCTTTAATATTTTTATCACTTTGTAGTATATATTTGGTGTGAGGGAACGATAACATATATCAAACATAGTGGCATGGCGCACGATATACTTTTATAAACTGGAATAAATTTTGCTTCGAAAGCTTCTATTCACTAAATCAAGTTTTTCATTGAGCATTGGTATTCACCCAAATACCAAAAGCAAATTTGTTCTTCACGTTGTTCGATGGATCACCAGGAGGCACATCTCCATTCTCATTCCTTCCTATGATCCATAATGTTTTGTTTTCTGCGAGTCAACATCCCATATTGAGAGGAAAAGAAAATTAACTGTCAGTGAAGAACTCTTACGGAAATAACGAGCTTCCAGAGATCAATAAATCAAAGCTCTTCCCTCAACTGAAGTGGGAATGAAGTACTGACCTGGGGTGAGTTCCCGTGAAATATCCCGGGGGCCATCAACAATGGGAAGCATTAACTTTAAAAATAATGGCGAGATGGAAGAACTTACTGAGTTACCAATTTCAAGTTTATGCTAAACAATGTATTTTTATAGGATATTTCTTATGGTTCAATATTGCGTTGCTTATCGGTATTTGAAAAATAGGGAAAAAATGAATGGAAATAAATTTGATTTATTTATATCCTACATCAAAGAAAGAACAGCAATTCAGTTTGTAAAATATTTACTCTTCTCTAGAGGAGATACGTTTTATAGTTTTATTTATGGTCATTGCATTCATATGAGATGCTGTATTTGTATTCAATTTTAAAGCAATAAAAATAATTGTAAATCAAAATTTATATAATATTTTTCACTTTATAAACGTTTTTGTTTAAAGGTATTTGACGTGAGTACGAATATTAGTTTAGTATCAATATATTTTTTATAGTAGATATAGAACTATGAACACGAAGAAAAATTGAATAGAGTTCTGAATTATGCAACACATATTTCAAATTTATCGATTATTTATCAATGGTATTATTATGTAAAACGTACAAAGCTACTGAGTTTCAGAAACGAGTCTATAAAACGAATGGTTATATTTATCTTAAACTTTTTAACAATTTAAAAGATATTTAAGTACATATAATTTTAAATATTTTAGTTTTTGGAAAAAGAAAATTAAATTTTAGAAACTTTTAACAAAGATTTAAAAATAAAAATTTTTTTTGAAGTTATTTCTGTCTTTAATTCTGATACATATTATTATAATTCTGATGCAATCCTGTTTTTGAAAATTATTTTTGTCTTTGATTCTGATAAAAAATTATGCCTTAATGTGATTAGCTAATGAATGTTAACTAAGAATAATGTGGTAAACTAATATTCTTCTTCTGAAATAAAAAGATAGCTGAGCAGACACTTTTTCTAGATTAAATATAAAATTTTAAAATATAGATTTATGAAACTTCGAAGGTACGAATACAAATTCATAAAATCTACAAAAATAGTGAAAAATTTATTTTTATGTAAAAATTTAAATTTATTTTTATTATCTTATGACATCATTAAAATATATATAAAAGTAATTAATCTTACTGATGTATGAAGTTAATCTTGCACAGTGTGCAGAAATTATTCCTGCAAAAAATTAATTTCAATAAGTATTTATTAGTTTTTTGTTATTTTATTGAATAATTGTCGAAACAATTCTGGATTAAGAGGTAAACAATCTTCAAAATTATTCTAAAGAATGCATTTTTGTGTGACAAAATACAGAATTTCAGCAATATTGGTTCAATAGTTATTGAAAAATCGAATTTTAACAATAAGACATTTTCAAAATTCTTTTTATAGACCCCATTCAACCGATTTCGATCAAACTTTGTATTTTCCATTTAAAATAAAAAAAAATTTTAAAGTGGTGTAATTTATTGGATACTTTAAAGTTAAAAAAATGTTTCATCTGTTATTAAATGAAATAAAAAAAAATAATAGAAAATAATAAATATGTCCTAAAAAGTTTAATTTTGCTCCTAAAGTTTAATCTTTAAATAAATGAATTTTATAAGTTCTCGAGTTATGGTGAAATACGCTAAAAGCAAAATTAACATTAAGGGGTCCAAACTTTTGATCGCTCTTCGGACCAATATAATATATAGCCATTTTCCCCACATTCCCCGGATACCCTGATATTTTGGGGGTCAAAAATTGGAATTCGTCGAAAAAAAGGTACGTTTATACTGAGAAAGTTTTTTTGTGTCTGATTTCGTAACTTAAAATATCGTCTGCTCTAACTAATTAGCCTATTTGAGGCCACCCCTTTAGCCTAGAACGATTGAATCCCAGACCGTGAACCATAGATCATTAGATTAAATAAGTATTCATGGTGGTCGATTTTCCTTAAATTTTGTGCACTGTACAGTAATTTATTACAGTTCTACAGATATAATTGAATGGACATAAAAATAAAGCTTTTTCTCCATCTTTTGAACTCATTTTAAAGAAAAAACAACTTCTTTAATTAGTCTCGAGTTCATTAGCTGATAAACACCAAAGTTAATTAAAACTTAGATAAAATATATTTTTTCATATACTAAGTGATTTTGTAAGTTCTAAAGAATTAGAGAAAAGTATAATTAATCAATGCCAAGCTTTATGAGCTAAAAATCAATTTTACGTGAGAAGAGAAACATTAAAAAAGGCCGTTTAGTTTACAAAAGGCAAGAAAACCAAATATTCAATCCTGGTAGACATTGATAAATGATGTAACAAGTGTTACAACAAACTTTTAAGGATATTTCATTTGCTTCCAAACATTTGCATTTTTTGCATGTATCGAAACTCATCATGATATTGATTTAAAAATGAATTAATTCTATGCTAGTAATATAAAATTTAAATTTATTCATACTTAAGAGAATCATGCATTGTTGCATGCTGAAATCATGTGAAAAGCTATAAGTGAAAGATAAGTATAGATATTAGATATACCTACTTTAGCATGGTTAAGAAATAGAAAAAGGAATGGAAATGAAATATTTTACTAAGAAATATAAAAATATAACTTAAAAATTTTAAAAATTTCCGAAAGTCCAATTAGAGCATAAAATATACTCAATGGAAACAGGAATTAAAAGTCAATATTTATATTAGTTATAGAAATATTAATACTTCATAATATATACTAAATAAAATATTGACACTAGAGCAGCCAGATTTCGGACTTACCTAAAACCGAAAATTTGGGTCAATTTGACCCTCGTAAGAAAATGAAATACGCAAACATTTATAGAGGTTAAAAATATTTTTCGCTTTTTTAATTAACGTAATGACAAAATATTAAAATCTAATGTAATATTGAATTACAGATTATTCTTTCACAAGAGCGCAGGTATTCGGAAAATAAACAAACGACATGAGCACAAATAATGCACGTTGGAGAAAATCATGTTTTAAAATGCTAAATTCCATCATGAGTCAGACATTAGCGCAAGCTGTATACAGTATATCCGCATGACGTGATAGTGACAATAATATATCAGAAAATTGTTTTCTAGAATTTCTCATTGCTAGCATTCGTTTTATTCTTTGCCTTGCGATGTTAAAAGCCATATTTCTTATGTTTTAAAGACTGGATTTTATGAATTAGGGGCAAAGCACTAATTTTTAGTTCTTCAACAAAAACAAGAATGAATTTGCTATGAGTAATTCGAGTGACGAAGAATTTATTGACAACAATTCAAGCAATGAGGGCAGCAATATCACAAACGTCTTAAGGAAATGCATAACACCTGCAACTTTCACATATTTGCAACTTTCACACTTTTGTGTTAAGTAACATTGCTTGGCTTCTGCTATGTGGTATCTTTGTTAAAACATTCACCTGAATACGATTCAGAATTAGCGTATTCTTTTTCTTTTGCACCTACATTGTAAGTATATAAGTTTGGTTTTGCAGTGACGAAGAATGACGCAGAAATTTAGAGGAAATTTCCTTTTGTTCTAATGCAGTATCCTTGTAATGTAGGGGAGAGGGGGGCACATGTGAACAGGGGGCACATGTGAACATGGTATGTTTTACCAATATGAATTGAAATAAAAAATCTCTAAAAATTTTCAATTGATGTCAGTACTAGTCCTACCTCTCTGAAAAACTTTCAGAACAATGAGACATTTTGTTGTTCTATTCTGACAATTTCTTTGTATCAGCTGGTGTTGTATATATTATAATCACTCACTTCTTCAAGTGAAAGCATAATATAAATCAACTAATAAACTAAAACTAACTATTGCAGTCCATTATATGAACATTCAGGTAAGTTTATGACAATTATTCTTTTTTTTTTACTCAATTAAAAATTCTTTATTTTTCAAGTTAGGTTTAAGAAGGACGATGGGGCACTTGTGAACAAAAGATCTGGGGCAGATGTGAACAGTTCACAAGTGCCCCTACACAGTATTAAGATTATTATCCTCATAATATTATAAGTTTAAAAAACATGTATGCATTTAAAATTATTATTATTTAATTTTCCATAATTAATTTATTAATTTTTCCTTTAAAAAAAATTTTTTTTTATTAAATGGTTGATCGCGCATCACGCATATTAACTGATACACCGGAGAAAATAGAATTGCTAAAGCTACAAATGAAAAGATAGAAAAAATGAAAAAAAAAGCATGAAAGAGTATTAGAGAAGAAAGAAAAAGGCCCATTACAGCTCCCTTGGAACATGAAGGTGCGAAAAACCCAATAACGGAAAAATTATTGTACAGCTGAAAAATTATTTTCTTATTGACAGTACTGTTGTACAATTTAAATTCACATAGTAAGCTACAACCCCTTCTGTATAATGCGCATCTATATCTGTAATAATAATGATTTTTTTCTTTGAAATATGATGATTGCTTTGTGTTTTTAATCTTGTTCATATGTGCCCCAGGCATGTTCACATGTGCCCCCAATGGGGGCACATGTGAACAATTGAAGTCATTTTTCTAAAATATTATAAAGTAAAGAAATATTTTATTGAAAAATCTCAAAAAATTCCACAAGATAAAGAAAAGACTATTTAAACATATGGACTTCTTTACTATGAAAAATTGATGACATTTTTTGAAAAATGAAGAAATAAAAAAATTTGTTCACATGTGCCCCCCTCTCCCCTAGGTTTTTTTTAGGAAAAAAAATTCCTAGGAAAAATTTTTTTTGGAAAAATATTCCTGTTTTACTGTGGCAAAAGATAATATGGCTGCGTCTAATGTTTAGAAGTGGTTCCATAATTAAAACATTATGCTTTCACCAGGCTGTAATTCAATTTCCCTTTTTTTAATTTTCACGAATATACATAGCTATCAAAAAAAAATTTATTATATATATTTTTTACTATATAATACTTAATTTATAAAAATATTAATTTAAAACAAAAGATCTGATATAGGTTAACAAATGATCAGCCGTAATTTTACAGCAATATTTAATGCGAAATCACTAAATCATTGTAGTTAAATAATTATTCCTGTAAAATACACAGTATGAAAGTTTAGGTAAAAATGATTTTACTGGTAAAGTTAATTTTACGGATGATGCACCCAAGGTGACGGTATTTTTAAATATCGGACTTTTTTGAAATTTGATTTCTCAGGAACTACTCAATCAATTTTACTCAAAATATGTACTTCATCAAATAAAATTATATGCTTTTGAATTGTGCAAAAGTCTGCATAAATTTCAAATCAAAATTTTTTCGACTTTCATGAAATAAAATAATAAAAAATGATAAATATTTACAAAAAATTATTTTTTGTATGGAGTTAGCGTTGGATGTACGAATTTTATAATTCTATGCATAAATTTTCAACCCGCTTAAAAATTCTTTGAGATATAGCGAAATACACTAAAAGAAAAATTAACATTAAGGGGTCCAAACTTTGGGAATTTTTTGGTTTCTCCGGAGCAAACTATTGAAACATATTTCCTAGATTTTTGGCTACTCCTTATATTTTAAAAGTCAGAAATCTCAATATGTCGAACAAATTGTTTATTCAGATAAAATCCGTTTTTGTGTCTGATTTCGTAACTTAAAATATCGTCTGAACGTATTAAGTAGCATATTTGAGGTCACCCTCTTGAGCCATTATGATTGAGTTCTAGAACGTGAAGATCCGGTTATTAAATCAAACGTTATTCAAGATTGTCCGTTTTTTTGGCTCATTGCACACTAAAAACAAAGTTATTAAAAATGTTCACGAAGTCATCTTTTAATTTACTATGTATAGAACTAATTTTGGAATGGCATAGCTATAACGAATTCTTTTCTAATAATAAATAATAAAGCAGTATTAAAATTTATTTTTTACGGTAGAACTTTTTTTTCTCATTCTTCACACTACTTTTTTTTCGAAATTAAATACATCAAATACCGCAAAGAAAGAAAAGAAAAACACTCCCATAAAACTGTTCCTGCCTAAAACACTCCCATAAAACAGCAAACTTCTCTTGAGAGTGGAATAAGTGAAATTTTTGAACAATTTGAAGGATCGGGAACTTAAATCTTCACTTGCACCCACCGTCTAAATTTCAGGAGGCTAGCACAAATGGTTCTGCTTATATGAGAGAGAAATACTCACACAAACTCTCCATTTTATTGTTACAGATAGAGATATAAAGGAGTAAATGACAAAGAAATTTTAACAAAATGCTTTATTTCAAGAAAACATAGGTGTTCTCTTCAAAAGCCTCAGTGTAATCACATTTTAATGCAAGGTCTAAATTTTCTTCCTGTTTAGTGAAAACCTCTTTTGTTTTAGTGTTTGCCTCTGAGTCCATCCATCATTCGAAGCCTCATAAAAGTCAACGGTTTGTGACGAAAGTGCAAATTAATGTCTTCTACTCTCCTTTGACATGAGTTCGGATCTCGGAGTTTTGGATTACGCGACAGAACTTGTTTACCAGAACTAAAACCTCTCAAGTTGTTGAAGAGTGAAGCGAGTGTCTTGAGGGAATGTAGAATAGGATCCAGAGGAATATAACCATTTTGGCTGAAAAATAAAGTTGCTAAGTCAGCAAATATTGAGACTTGAAATATGTTTAGAAGAAAGTTTTGAAATATGTTACGAAGAAATTTAAGAGTGGTGTTTTGTTGAACGATAGAAAGCAAAGAATTTCTTTGTTTTTATTACGATTTGAAATACATGAAAAAAATTTTAACATTAAAAAATATGAATTAGTATAGAGCTGATAAATTTAGATGAACAAATAACTGAATTCGACTCATTATAATAAATCGAATAAATTGTCTAATTATTCGATTTATTATAATGAGATAATTATAGTAAATATAATAAATTGATTATTTAACGAGAATGGTTTTAAAATAAAATCGTCCTCGTCTAATAAATAATTTATTATTATTTTATATTAGAAAGCATTTTATTAAATTTAAATGCATTATATAAAATAGTACTGCAATATATAATGCATTAAATATTACTAGTAGCCGACCGGCCTGTGGAGGAGGCTGGGAACTGTCCTTGCATCAGAAAGGTTCTGGGTTTGAATCCCGGTGGAGGCATGGATATTCTTTCCTTCTCTGTACTATCTGTCTTAACTGTGGGAACAACGTTGGCCCACCTAATATGGTGTCCCTGTAAGAGAGGTCAACAAATGCCTGAATTGACGGATATTAACACAGGTGGGCATTGGAAAAAAATATATTACTAGTAGCTATTTGTAAGCTAGGCGGATTATGGTGCATAAAACTCCACACTCTTACCTCCAGGGACAGGATGGTGGAAATCTTTTTAACATTTCAATCTATCCATTACAGATGAATGCCATCGATCTAAAGGTTGATGCGCTTTAAGTCACCACCGAATATAGAAACCTACTAAGCTTTAACAGTGTAGGTTTCTATACCTCCACCACCACCTTCTTTGACCAATAAACCATAATAAACATAAATAATAATATTAAATTTCCTTTTATAAGTTTTTATAAAATGTATTAGTTCAAATAATACTGAAAAGAGAATCAGAGAGAGGGAGAGAGAGGAAAAAAAAATGAAAACAAAAAATACCCAACATTCGTCAGAGGCATTAGACATCACATACTTGATTTTTAAGAATGCTGGAGTTGAGTTTCATACTGTTTCAGAATAAAAGATCCGTTTATATCACAAGCTTACATTTATTTTTAATTAGTATCCATGATTAGTAACATAATTCTATTTGAGGCATTCCTAAACTAACTAGTTCAAAAGTAAGTTTAACAGATTTTATTCAAGATTGAAATAGTTTGAAACTTAAAAAGATAAGCTAAATGAAAGAAGTAAAAATATAAAATGACTTAAAGGTAATTTGGTTTCACGCTAATTAAGAAACCATTCCTAACTTCCTTGGGAAAGTTTCGAAAAATTAATTAATTAGTAATTATTTAAATCATATTACATTCCCATAATTACAATTTCCAGAACAACTTTTCAAAAATACAATTAAATGGTTACTAATTAATTATTTCATACATAGTTTAATTAGAAATGAGGTATAAATTAATTCTGGGTATGTTATATGCTTCTCTTTAGTTCCGAAAATAACATTTCAACATCGCTTAATTCAATGTGATAAGTACTTTACTAATTATAACTACATAAAGTATAATTTAAAATATTAATTGAAATTAATCTTAATTTTCATATAAGTTGATACATTTAAAATTTGAGTTATATTTTAAACTTATGAAGATATTTTTAGGTAAGGAATGAACCTTCACGATGACCCTTCGTATTCCGTTTTGTTTTTTCATGATAAGCAGAGACTGTTACTTAAAATTTAAAATTTAATTTATTGCATTAACACAGGATGGGTACCATAAATTTATTTCCAGACTCTGTTGGAATCAAATTTAATCTTTACCAGTTGTCTCGATTATTAATTAAACTTCATCCTCAAACTTGTTTGTTAAAACTGTTACACTTTTTGTTTAAAATTCTTAATTTAAGAACTAGAATGCAAAGAAATTCTCTTAGACACAGCTTAGCTTTTTTAAATAGACATTTTACATTAATAATTTTTTTCATAAGTTGTCTGGATTGTTTACTGTAATTTATTGATTGTTTAATTTTTGAAAAGCGGTTAACTTATATAACATATGCTTAGCTAAAATTGTTTATATAATATGTATGCTAACATAAAAAAATGAAAATATAACTGCAGTTATATAAGGAAAATATATAATTTATAGCTAAATTCCGATATACCTTTTATAGTTATATGCTGATGACATCAGAAAATATATTTCGCTCATGGGCTGCAATAGCGGTACAACTCAAAACATCATGTTTTGAGATAAGTGGGTTTAAAGTTTTCATTGCTAAGGAAAATGTATTAGAAATGCTTTAGTTTGCTTAAACAAAGATTACCTTCAAGTTGAATTATGAGTTGTGCTAGTATTGATGCTGAAAAGAATGTGTATTTTCATATTTGCACATATTCTTTGTCCGAAACGCGTGTTGTTTGAGTTGTGCCACTATTTCAGTCCAAGAGCGATTTATCTCATTAGTTTACTAATGGCCATGAGATGTGAATTATATACGATATTATGTGATTTTTTTAACTGAATGCAGACACAACAATATTAAATGGTAAAACAACAGTTATAATCAAATAACTTTTTATGATACATACAGATAATAAAAAATAAAATTCAATTTATCTTGCGAACATTTGAAACATTCGTATAATTTATTATGTTTTTATGAAAAGTTTAATGGAACTGGTAATAATTTTCTGTTCTTGTCGGCTTCTTCGATTACCAAGTTCAATAAATAAAGAGTCTTAGTCTGAAGAAAATTGGGCGTTATTAAACTACGAATTATACTGAATTTTTATTCTCTTATACTTTAAGGCAGCCTGCAGAAATAAGAAAAATAATACAGTCAAATGCAAAAGTCATGTTAACTATCAGTGTTTGAGAAAAAAGGGATATTTTTCAGCGAGAGTTACTAAATATATTTACTTTCAAATTCAAGTGGAACATCTAAACTAAATAAATATCAGATGTAATAAAGTGCATCTGTTGAGTTAATTTTGTTTTAAAAAGCCTCCTCGAAAGTTTCTGGCAGTAACCATTTTGGTAATCTGTTGTCATCCATCAAGGTTTCAGAAACATTACTCCCTTAGTAATAAAAATAATGAATCATTACATTTAAAATTCTACTGTGCCAGTGATCAGTTTGTTTCTAATGCTAAGGAGAGAGGGATATGTAGACAAATTTTTGAAACTTGCAATGATAATAATAATAATAATAGTAATAATAAATATGATTATAATATTAATAATAATAATAAGTATAATAATAATAATAATAATAAATATGATAATAATATTAATAATAATAATAATAATAATAAATATGATAATAATAAATATGATAATAATATTATTAATAATAATAATAATAGTATTAATAATAAATATGATAATAATATTAATAATAATAATAATAATAGTATTAATAATAAATATAATAATAATATTAATAATAATAATAATAATAATAGTATTAATAATAAATATAATAATAATATGAATTTTAATAATAAATATAATAATAATAATAAATATAATATTAATAATAGTGTTTTATACGTAGCTAGTATTTTTTAATTATAATTTGAAACATTTTCTTCTCTTCATTCTTCAAATTTTATTACTAGACGCAATTCTAAAAAAAAGCAATTAAGAGAAATTAATAGAAATAACAATAAACTGAAAAATGTAGAATGCACTATTGTTTTCTACATAACCTTAAATAACATTTAAAATGTTTATAGAATTTTCATAAAAATTATCGATGTCATAAAGTTGAATATAGTAACTTTAAGCTAGTTACAATCATGTCAAATTAGTATAAAACTTTTTAACAATTTAAAAGATATTTAAGTACATATAATTTTAAATATTTTAGTTTTTGGAAAAAGAAAATTAAATTTTAGAAACTTTTAACAAAGATTTAAAAATAAAAATTTTTTTTGAAGTTATTTCTGTCTTTAATTCTGATACATATTATTATAATTCTGATGCAATCCTGTTTTTGAAAATTATTTTTGTCTTTGATTCTGATAAAAAATTATGCCTTAATGTGATTAGCTAATGAATGTTAACTAAGAATAATGTGGTAAACTAATATTCTTCTTCTGAAATAAAAAGATAGCTGAGCAGACACTTTTTCTAGATTAAATATAAAATTTTAAAATATAGATTTATGAAACTTCGAAGGTACGAATACAAATTCATAAAATCTACAAAAATAGTGAAAAATTTATTTTTATGTAAAAATTTAAATTTATTTTTATTATCTTATGACATCATTAAAATATATATAAAAGTAATTAATCTTACTGATGTATGAAGTTAATCTTGCACAGTGTGCAGAAATTATTCCTGCAAAAAATTAATTTCAATAAGTATTTATTAGTTTTTTGTTATTTTATTGAATAATTGTCGAAACAATTCTGGATTAAGAGGTAAACAATCTTCAAAATTATTCTAAAGAATGCATTTTTGTGTGACAAAATACAGAATTTCAGCAATATTGGTTCAATAGTTATTGAAAAATCGAATTTTAACAATAAGACATTTTCAAAATTCTTTTTTTAGACCCCATTCAACCGATTTCGATCAAACTTTGTATTTTCCATTTAAAATAAAAAAAATTTTTAAAGTGGTGTAATTTATTGGATACTTTAAAGTTAAAAAAAATGTTTCATCTATTATTAAATGAAATAAAAAAAAATAATAGAAAATAATAAATATGTCCTAAAAAGTTTAATTTTGCTCCTAAAGTTTAATCTTTAAATAAATGAATTTTATAAGTTCTCGAGTTATGGTGAAATACGCTAAAAGCAAAATTAACATTAAGGGGTCCAAACTTTTGATCGCTCTTCGGACCAAAATATGGGGGCCATTTTCCCCACATTCCCCGGATAACCTGATATTTTGGGGGTCAAAAATTGGAATTCGTCGAAAAAAAGGTACGTTTATACTGAGAAAGTTTTTTTGTGTCTGATTTCGTAACTTAAAATATCGTCTGCTCTAACTAATTAGCCTATTTGAGGCCACCCCTTTAGCCTAGAACGATTGAGTCCCAGACCGTGAACATCAGATCATTAGATTAAATAAGTATTCATGGTGGTCGATTTTCCTTAAATTTTGTGCACTGTACAGTAATTTATTACAGTTCTACAGATATAATTGAATGGACATAAAAATAAAGCTTTTTCTCCATCTTTTGAACTCATTTTAAAAAACAACAACTTTAATTAGTCTCGAGTTCATTAGCTGATAAACACCAAAGTTAATTAAAACTTAGATAAAATATATTTTTTCATATACTAAGTGATTTTGTAAGTTCTAAAGAATTAGAGAAAAGTATAATTAATCAATGCCAAGCTTTATGAGCTAAAAATCAATTTTACGTGAGAAGAGAAACATTAAAAAAGGCCGTTTAGTTTACAAAAGGCAAGAAAATCAAATATTCAATCCTGGTAGACATTGATAAATGATGTAACAAGTGTTACAACAAACTTCTAAGGATATTTCATTTGCTTCCAAACATTTGCATTTTTTGCATGTATCGAAACTCATCATGATATTGATTTAAAAATGAATTAATTCTATGCTAGTAATATAAAATTTAAATTTATTCATACTTAAGAGAATCATGCATTGTTGCATGCTGAAATCATGTGAAAAGCTATAAGTGAAAGATAAGTATAGATATTAGATATACCTACTTTGGCATGGTTAAGAAATAGAAAAAGGAATGGAAGTGAAATATTTTACTAAGAAATATAAAAATATAACTTAAAAATTTTAAAAATTTCCGAAAGTCCAATTAGAGCATAAAATATACTCAATGGAAACAGGAATTAAAAGTCAATATTTATATTAGTTATAGAAATATTAATACTTCATAATATATACTAAATAAAATATTGACACTAGAGCAGCCAGATTTCGGACTTACCTAAAACCGAAAATTTGGGTCAATTTGACCCTCGTAAGAAAATGAAATACGCAAACATTTATAGAGGTTAAAAATATTTTTCGCTTTTTTAATTAACGTAATGACAAAATATTAAAATCTAATGTAATATTGTATTACAGATTATTCTTTCACAAGAGCGCAGGTATTCGGAAAATAAACAAACGACATGAGCACAAATAATGCACGTTGGAGAAAATCATGTTTTAAAATGCTAAATTCCATCATGAGTCAGACATTAGCGCAAGCTGTATACAGTATATCCGCATGACGTGATAGTGACAATAATATATCAGAAAATTGTTTTCTAGAATTTCTCATTGCTAGCATTCGTTTTATTCTTTGCCTTGCGATGTTAAAAGCCATATTTCTTATGTTTTAGAGACTGGATTTTATGAATTAGGGGCAAAGCACTAATTTTTAGTTCTTCAACAAAAAGAAGAATGAATTTGCTATGAGTAATTCGAGCGACGAAGAATTTATTGAAAACAATTCAAGCAATGAGGGCAGCAATATCACAAACGTCTTAAGGAAATGCATAACACCTGCAACTTTCACATATTTGCAACTTTCACACTTTTGTGTTAAGTAACATTGCTTGACTTCTGCTATGTGGTATCTTTGTTAAAACATTCACCTGAATACGATTCAGAATTAGCGTATTCTTTTTCTTTTGCACCTACATTGTAAGTATATAAGTTTGGTTTTGCAGTGACGAAGAATGACGCAGAAATTTAGAGGAAATTTCCTTTTGTTCTAATGCAGTATCCTTGTAATGTAGGGGAGAGGGGGGCACATGTGAACAGGGGGCACATGTGAACAGGGGGCACATGTGAACATGGTATGTTTTACCAATATGAATTGAAATAAAAAATCTCTAAAAATTTTCAATTGATGTCAGTACTAGTCCTACCTCTCTGAAAAACTTTCAGAACAATGAGACATTTTGTTGTTCTATTCTGACAATTTCTTTGTATCAGCTGGTGTTGTATATATTATAATCACTCACTTCTTCAAGTGAAAGCATAATATAAATCAACTAATAAACTAAAACTAACTATTGCAGTCCATTATATGAACATTCAGGTAAGTTTATGACAATTATTCTTTTTTTTTTACTCAATTAAAAATTCTTTATTTTTCAAGTTAGGTTTAAGAAGGATGATGGGGCACTTGTGAACAAAAGATCTGGGGCAGATGTGAACAGTTCACAAGTGCCCCTACACAGTATTAAGATTATTATCCTCATAATATTATAAGTTTAAAAAACATGTATGCATTTAAAATTATTATTATTTAATTTTCCATAATTAATTTATTAATTTTTCCTTTAAAAAAAATTTTTTTTTATTAAATGGTTGATCGCGCATCACGCATATTAACTGATACACCGGAGAAAATAGAATTGCTAAAGCTACAAATGAAAAGATAGAAAAAATGAAAAAAAAAAGCATGAAAGAGTATTAGAGAAGAAAGAAAAAGGCCCATTACAGCTCCCTTGGAACATGAAGGTGCGAAAAACCCAATAACGGAAAAATTATTGTACAGCTGAAAAATTATTTTCTTATTGACAGTACTGTTGTACAATTTAAATTCACATAGTAAGCTACAACCCCTTCTGTATAATGCGCATCTATATCTGTAATAATAATGATTTTTTTTCTTTGAAATATGATGATTGCTTTGTGTTTTTAATCTTGTTCATATGTGCCCCAGGCATGTTCACATGTGCCCCCAATGGGGGCACATGTGAACAATTGAAGTCATTTTTCTAAAATATTATAAAGTAAAGAAATATTTTATTGAAAAATCTCAAAAAATTCCACAAGATAAAGAAAAGACTATTTAAACATATGGACTTCTTTACTATGAAAAATTGATGACATTTTTTGAAAAATGAAGAAATAAAAAAATTTGTTCACATGTGCTCCCCTCTCCCCTAGGTTTTTTTTAGGAAAAAAAATTCCTAGGAAAAATTTTTTTTGGAAAAATATTCCTGTTTTACTGTGGCAAAAGATAATATGGCTGCGTCTAATGTTTAGAAGTGGTTCCATAATTAAAACATTATGCTTTCACCAGGCTGTAATTCAATTTCCCTTTTTTTAATTTTCACGAATATACATAGCTATCAAAAAAAAATTTATTATATATATTTTTTACTATATAATACTTAATTTATAAAAATATTAATTTAAAACAAAAGATCTGATATAGGTTAACAAATGATCAGCCGTAATTTTACAGCAATATTTAATGCGAAATCACTAAATCATTGTAGTTAAATAATTATTCCTGTAAAATACACAGTATGAAAGTTTAGGTAAAAATGATTTTACTGGTAAAGTTAATTTTACGGATGATGCACCCAAGGTGACGGTATTTTTAAATATCGGACTTTTTTGAAATTTGATTTCTCAGGAACTACTCAATCAATTTTACTCAAAATATGTACTTCATCAAATAAAATTATATGCTTTTGAATTGTGCAAAAGTCTGCATAAATTTCAAATCAAAATTTTTTCGACTTTCATGAAATAAAATAATAAAAAATGATAAATATTTACAAAAAATTATTTTTTGTATGGAGTTAGCGTTGGATGTACGAATTTTATAATTCTATGCATAAATTTTCAACCCGCTTAAAAATTCTTTGAGATATAGCGAAATACACTAAAAGAAAAATTAACATTAAGGGGTCCAAACTTTGGGAATTTTTTGGTTTCTCCGGAGCAAACTATTGAAACATATTTCCTAGATTTTTGGCTACTCCTTATATTTTAAAAGTCAGAAATCTCAATATGTCGAACAAATTGTTTATTCAGATAAAATCCGTTTTTGTGTCTGATTTCGTAACTTAAAATATCGTCTGAACGTATTAAGTAGCATATTTGAGGTCACCCTCTTGAGCCATTATGATTGAGTTCTAGAACGTGAAGATCCGGTTATTAAATCAAACGTTATTCAAGATTGTCCGTTTTTTTGGCTCATTGCACACTAAAAACAAAGTTATTAAAAATGTTCACGAAGTCATCTTTTAATTTACTATGTATAGAACTAATTTTGGAATGGCATAGCTATAACGAATTCTTTTCTAATAATAAATAATAAAGCAGTATTAAAATTTATTTTTTACGGTAGAACTTTTTTTTCTCATTCTTCACACTACTTTTTTTTCGAAATTAAATACATCAAATACCGCAAAGAAAGAAAAGAAAAACACTCCCATAAAACTGTTCCTGCCTAAAACACTCCCATAAAACAGCAAACTTCTCTTGAGAGTGGAATAAGTGAAATTTTTGAACAATTTGAAGGATCGGGAACTTAAATCTTCACTTGCACCCACCGTCTAAATTTCAGGAGGCTAGCACAAATGGTTCTGCTTATATGAGAGAGAAATACTCACACAAACTCTCCATTTTATTGTTACAGATAGAGATATAAAGGAGTAAATGACAAAGAAATTTTAACAAAATGCTTTATTTCAAGAAAACATAGGTGTTCTCTTCAAAAGCCTCAGTGTAATCACATTTTAATGCAAGGTCTAAATTTTCTTCCTGTTTAGTGAAAACCTCTTTTGTTTTAGTGTTTTTGCCTCTGAGTCCATCCATCATTCGAAGCCTCATAAAAGTCAACGGTTTGTGACGAAAGTGCAAATTAATGTCTTCTACTCTCCTTTGACATGAGTTCGGATCTCGGAGTTTTGGATTACGCGACAGAACTTGTTTACCAGAACTAAAACCTCTCAAGTTGTTGAAGAGTGAAGCGAGTGTCTTGAGGGAATGTAGAATAGGATCCAGAGGAATATAACCATTTTGGCTGAAAAATAAAGTTGCTAAGTCAGCAAATATTGAGACTTGAAATATGTTTAGACGAAAGTTTTGAAATATGTTACGAAGAAATTTAAGAGTGGTGTTTTGTTGAACGATAGAAAGCAAAGAATTTCTTTGTTTTTATTACGATTTGAAATACATGAAAAAAATTTTAACATTAAAAAATATGAATTAGTATAGAGCTGATAAATTTAGATGAACAAATAACTGAATTCGACTCATTATAATAAATCGAATAAATTGTCTAATTATTCGATTTATTATAATGAGATAATTATAGTAAATATAATAAATTGATTATTTAACGAGAATGGTTTTAAAATAAAATCGTCCTCGTCTAATAAATAATTTATTATTATTTTATATTAGAAAGCATTTTATTAAATTTAAATGCATTATATAAAATAGTACTGCAATATATAATGCATTAAATATTACTAGTAGCTGACCGGCCTGTGGAGGAGGCTGGGAACTGTCCTTGCATCAGAAAGGTTCTGGGTTTGAATCCCGGTGGAGGCATGGATATTCTTTCCTTCTCTGTACTATCTGTCTTAACTGTGGGAACAACGTTGGCCCACCTAATATGGTGTCCCTGTAAGAGAGGTCAACAAATGCCTGAATTGACGGATATTAACACAGGTGGGCATTGGAAAAAAAATATATTACTAGTAGCTATTTGTAAGCTAGGCGGATTATGGTGCATAAAACTCCACACTCTTACCTCCAGGGACAGGATGGTGGAAATCTTTTTAACATTTCAATCTATCCATTACAGATGAATGCCATCGATCTAAAGGTTGATGCGCTTTAAGTCACCACCGAATATAGAAACCTACTAAGCTTTAACAGTGTAGGTTTCTATACCTCCACCACCACCTTCTTTGACCAATAAACCATAATAAACATAAATAATAATATTAAATTTCCTTTTATAAGTTTTTATAAAATGTATTAGTTCAAATAATACTGAAAAGAGAATCAGAGAGAGGGAGAGAGAGGAAAAAAAAATGAAAACAAAAAATACCCAACATTCGTCAGAGGCATTAGACATCACATACTTGATTTTTAAGAATGCTGGAGTTGAGTTTCATACTGTTTCAGAATAAAAGATCCGTTTATATCACAAGCTTACATTTATTTTTAATTAGTATCCATGATTAGTAACATAATTCTATTTGAGGCATTCCTAAACTAACTAGTTCAAAAGTAAGTTTAACAGATTTTATTCAAGATTGAAATAGTTTGAAACTTAAAAAGATAAGCTAAATGAAAGAAGTAAAAATATAAAATGACTTAAAGGTAATTTGGTTTCACGCTAATTAAGAAACCATTCCTAACTTCCTTGGGAAAGTTTCGAAAAATTAATTAATTAGTAATTATTTAAATCATATTACATTCCCATAATTACAATTTCCAGAACAACTTTTCAAAAATACAATTAAATGGTTACTAATTAATTATTTCATACATAGTTTAATTAGAAATGAGGTATAAATTAATTCTGGGTATGTTATATGCTTCTCTTTAGTTCCGAAAATAACATTTCAACATCGCTTAATTCAATGTGATAAGTACTTTACTAATTATAACTACATAAAGTATAATTTAAAATATTAATTGAAATTAATCTTAATTTTCATATAAGTTGATACATTTAAAATTTGAGTTATATTTTAAACTTATGAAGATATTTTTAGGTAAGGAATGAACCTTCACGATGACCCTTCGTATTCCGTTTTGTTTCTTCATGATAAGCAGAGACTGTTACTTAAAATTTAAAATTTAATTTATTGCATTAACACAGGATGGGTACCATAAATTTATTTCCAGACTCTGTTGGAATCAAATTTAATCTTTACCAGT
Organism: Parasteatoda tepidariorum; assembly: GCF_982258835.1. NCBI lineage: Eukaryota > Metazoa > Arthropoda > Arachnida > Araneae > Theridiidae > Parasteatoda > Parasteatoda tepidariorum. The sequence goes on along the minus strand of NC_141755.1, from coordinate 20,890,936 downwards.
TGTCTCGATTATTAATTAAACTTCATCCTCAAACTTGTTTGTTAAAACTTTTACACTTTTTGTTTAAAATTCTTAATTTAAGAACTAGAATGCAAAGAAATTCTCTCATGACAGCTTAGCTTTTTTAAATAGACATTTTACATTAATAATTTTTTTCATAAGTTGTCTGGATTGTTTTTTTAAAGTTACTGTAATTTATTGATTGTTTAATTTTTGAAAAGCGGTTAACTTATATAACATATGCTTAGCTAAAATTGTTTATATAATATTTATTATGTTTTTATGAAAAGTTTAATGGAACTGGTAATAATTTTCTGTTCTTGTCGGCTTCTTCGATTACCAAGTTCAATAAATAAAGAGTCTTAGTCTGAAGAAAATTGGGCGTTATTAAACTACGAATTATACTGAATTTTTATTCTCTTATACTTTAAGGCAGCCTGCAGAAATAAGAAAAATAATACAGTCAAATGCAAAAGTCATGTTAACTATCAGTGTTTGAGAAAAAAGGGATATTTTTCAGCGAGAGTTACTAAATATATTTACTTTCAAATTCAAGTGGAACATCTAAACTAAATAAATATCAGATGTAATAAAGTGCATCTGTTGAGTTAATTTTGTTTTAAAAAGCCTCCTCGAAAGTTTCTGGCAGTAACCATTTTGGTAATCTGTTGTCATCCATCAAGGTTTCAGAAACATTACTCCCTTAGTAATAAAAATAATGAATCATTACATTTAAAATTCTACTGTGCCAGTGATCAGTTTGTTTCTAATGCTAAGGAGAGAGGGATATGTAGACAAATTTTTGAAACTTGCAATGATAATAATAATAATAATAGTAATAATAAATATGATTATAATATTAATAATAATAATAAGTATAATAATAATAATAATAATAAATATGATAATAATATTAATAATAATAATAATAATAATAAATATGATAATAATAAATATGATAATAATATTATTAATAATAATAATAATAGTATTAATAATAAATATGATAATAATATTAATAATAATAATAATAATAGTATTAATAATAAATATAATAATAATATTAATAATAATAATAATAATAATAGTATTAATAATAAATATAATAATAATATGAATTTTAATAATAAATATAATAATAATAATAAATATAATATTAATAATAGTGTTTTATACGTAGCTAGTATTTTTTAATTATAATTTGAAACATTTTCTTCTCTTCATTCTTCAAATTTTATTACTAGACGCAATTCTAAAAAAAAGCAATTAAGAGAAATTAATAGAAATAACAATAAACTGAAAAATGTAGAATGCACTATTGTTTTCTACATAACCTTAAATAACATTTAAAATGTTTATAGAATTTTCATAAAAATTATCGATGTCATAAAGTTGAATATAGTAACTTTAAGCTAGTTACAATCATGTCAAATTAGTATCTTATGAGTAAAAGTATCTAAGAGTACAGTAAAAAAACCGGCACGCTCAGTTTCGGTACTTTTTACCGAAATTTAATCAGAGATTTTGTACAGTGTATAAGCAGTTAACTTACATTTTTTCTTTAAGCTCAATATGAAATTTGAAATAAATGTTGCTAGGATAAAATACATTTGTTAAGGGCAATGTAATTATTCAGCTAATATATTTTAACCGGTTGTAATAAAATACCGGTTATTATCAAGTCCAAGTAAGACGGTTAAAATTAACAATCTTTTATAATTTATAACATTTTCTGGTTATTATGCGTAGATACCAATAAATTTTGTACAACTCAATTATTTTCAATTTAATTTCTAACATGCATGTGTAATGGTAATTTCCAGCGCAAATGCAAGACATTGTCCGTTTCTTGTTTACTTTCGATACAGATGGCTGCTCTTATCTAATAACAAATCAGTGTAGAGTATACCGAGCAAATGTGTACCAATTGGACACACTTATCCTTAAAAAAACAAGCAGTATAGGATAAACAGTGCAGTGGTACTTAACCTAATAAACATCGAACATCTGTTTTGGGCATATCGGGAAAATAAGTACTGGGCAGTCTCACTTAACCTTAAAAATTCATCAGTGTAGGGTATACCGAGCAAATGTGTATTGGGCAGCAGCACTGATCTTAAGACACTTCAGTGCAGAGCGTACTCCCGGTAGTAAAAACCTGGTAGCAACAAACAGCACGACAGCTTATGCTTCAGATTATTGTTGTTTATATTGTAATATTATGATTATTATTTTTAAAATGTCGTACATATAAAATTCAATTTTTCAGAAACTATTCGACAGTTTTAATTCAAAATTTGTAAATTTACATGTGCCATGTAAATGTTGTTATTAAATGCTGTAAACGTGTTGCTTATTAATGAGCACTTTCAATTAAGTAACTGATAGTGCAGCGCACAAATAAGTTACTCTTTAAAAAAAATAAAAGTTTTAGCAGTGTTTTTACATTGTTGAAGCTATGCTAAAGAAGCTAATAAAGAAGCAGTAAGAAAAGCTAAAAAAAATACTTTCCCTCCATAAAGACATTCATTTTATAATACTCACTACTTATATAATCAAATGTGATGTATTGCAACTTCATACGAAATTGTAAAACAATTTTAGAGAAATTTTAAATTATAAATAACAACAAAATTCCAGCTATCCACATTAGACCTCTCTCTCTTCCAACTTTTTTTCACATCTATGATTTAAATTAAATTTAGTTTAAATCTAGTCACATAGCAGTAAGCAACTAAGAAACATTTTAGATTTTTTCTTAATTTGGCAAAGTGAGATTTTTTAAATTTTACGTCCATAATTTTAATAATTGTTGAAAAGAAACTCCTCTTTTTTGTTCAAATATTATTAAAATTGTTGTAACAAAAAAGGAAATTAATTAAAAATGTTCAAGAAATCAATAAATGTAAATTCCCTTCCCTTTTATTTTATGTCTTTACATAAAACTTTATGAACTAATTCCCGAATGACATCGCTATCACGACTTCTTTTCCAATCATAAATAATAAAAGACCATAAAAATATATCGTTTACGATAGAGCTTTTTTTCCGCATTCTTCATACATACTTTTGCTTTCTTTTAGAAATTGAATGCATCAAATACCACTAAAGAAAAGAAAAGAAAAATGAGAAAAACTCCCATAAAACCATTCTCTTCTAAAAACAAAAAACTGGAGGGGAAAAAAAATTCTTGGATGCATCATTACACCTATTTTTAAAATACGTCCCTTTCTGACGTAGTAGGTTATTGATGCCCATTCTTTTATGCTTGATCACTTTCAAGTTTATGGGTTGTAAAATGTGGAGAGAGTACGTATTGACAAATGTGATAGACGGTTAAAGTTCCCCCCCCCCGTGAATGCTGCAGAGCTTGACAATTTGTATTCACCGTTCTGTAAATAAGAAGCCAAAGTTTAAGAATACAATTGAAAAATCTGCAATAGTTAAGAAAAAAATTTAAACATAAGGGGATTTAGGCAGGAAATTCTTAAGGAGTTATATCGTTATAGATAATATATAGTTACGTAGTTATATAGTTATATATAATACATAATTCCGTAGTTATATATAGTTAGTAGTTACGTAGTATGGTATTTTGTTCATTTTTTTTTTAAAATACAACAAAAGAAATATTTTTTTGAAACTTTAATAACATATTCACATGCATGCTATATAAGTTTCTCTTAAACTTTCAAGAATTCAGCCTTTAAAACCTGCACTTCCGGGTTAAAATTCCGGATCAAATTGTGGTAAAAAGTTTCGGCATTCAGGTAAGTATTTTTTTAAACCTTTAAATCCCTTTTTCATGGAACATTTTACGGATCAAAAAACCTGATATACCGTAATTTTTGCAGAATTTATTACCGTGAAATCACCGTAATTAAATAAAAATTCTGGTATATTATTTTACGGTAAAATGGGATCTTACTGTAAAATGGGTTTTACGGATGATTCACCCAAAATGAACGTACCCGTACCGTAATATGATCCGGAATCTCTTATAGTGTGGGCTTTTGAAGTAGATTAAAAAGATATAAAATCACTCTGCATCACATGAAACATAAACGAAAACCTTTCATTAACGCTTACTAATTGTTATAAATACACTAAAAATATCAAAATTTATTACAGTTTACTCATAATGCTTCCAGCATTGTGCCCAAAAATATTGAATCATATAATTATTAAATTGGAAAAAAATATACAAAAATAAGATTTAAAATAAGTGCACAAATTTTGCTAAAAATGTGATGCATGGTTCAGGTATATTTATTTTTTCGCAAAAGCTGCAAAACTTTGCAATTTATTTTGTCCATTTTGTAAATGATATGTAAGGAAAAAAATAAACACAATAGAATTTTCGCATTATGTTCTTTTTGAGCTAAATGGATTTTAAATTTAAAAGAAAAATCACAAATTATATATTTTTGTAAATGAAACAAATGATATAACCTGCAATATATAACCATACGTTTAAACGCATCGTATAGAAATTCAGTCTTTAAAACCTCAGGTTTTGAGACCCATTATAAAAAGGAAAAACTGTTCATGCATGTTTATAAATGACTTAAAATGTCGCTAAAACATTGAAGTTTAAATCATTTTATTTAAAATACTTCAAAGTCTTATCAAAATTATTTTTGCGCAATGTTTATTAATTCCTTTGAATTGAACAAAATTACAATATTAAGTTTATTAAATCTGGTTATTAAATGACGTCTTTCAAATTAACTTGATTAATTTTGTTCTATTTGATTCATGTTATTTAACTAATTATCTATCAAAACTATCGTAGGTGCCATATACTTCTTTAAAAAAAAAGTTAACTCAATTATTTCCTTTTTTTGATAATTTTATTCCGAAAAACAAATGCATCGGTTTATTCCGAAATTGATTTATAAATTAAGTATTTATGTTCTAATCAGTAATTATGTATTTGCAATATTTATTTCAAATTTTGGGGGAATTATTTTAGAATTTAGCTAAAGTGCTAATTTTCTAAAACTTTTGCACGTCAATTGGAAATGGGTATTTCGTTTCATTACTCATTTTATTATTAATATTCTATATTTTAAACGAACATGTGCAACTTCATGGGTTTTTGAAGAAAAAGATATAACCCTATAAAAAAACTATCTAACACCACTTGAGATATTACTGTTATAAACAAATCTCTTGCCAACGTATAGATTTGGAATTAATTTTTCCCAAAATGTATCTAAAGGGCAAGTGGAAGAATTAGAGAAGTAGTAACACAAAAGATTTTTAAGCAAACTTACTAAAATGCGAGAAAGTTCAAATGCATCATTAGATTTTTTATTTAAATATTAACTTATGCAAATGAAATATTTAAATCGAATTCAATCTACTCAAAAATTTCTTTCTTTAAATTTTAATGCTTTTGGAATTTTGAATCATATCATTCAGTTTCTCGAATTTCTAAGTCAGTTTTAAAATGCACTGTGATTTTCTAAATTATTTTTCGTTTATCCTTTTTTTTTAACATTTAATTCTCATAACATAAAGATAGTTTTAAGTGAAGTTTCTTTATAAAAATCCTTCAGATTTTTTCCAATACTACTTTGTCTATTTTCAATCTTAAAACTCCTATATTTACATTACACTTTGCGGAATTTTCGCTTTGCTTTGTAGCTAAACCGTTTAACTTCTAAAGTGTGTTGCAAAATCGACCAAATCTAAAATTAAAGGTCAGATGCACCCTCTCTTCATGCTCCCTACATTCTTATATAGCATTTTAAAACTTATCGCCTCAATATTTCTTAAGCCAAAGAACGTCATTTTGGCTACGTGTTGCCAAAAATTATCTTTTCAGGAAAATTTTCTGTTTTGGAGATAATTGGTTTTGCAACTGAATGATATAGTTAACTTACACAATTAGACACGATAATGTATACGAAGAAAAAAAAATCTGGAAAATTAACATACTGTATGGTAAAGTTTTTAGTCAAACAATTCGTAATTTTGAAATTAAAAAGCAAAATATGCAGTATTTAAATTGTACATTTTTTAACTTTTTCATTCATATATTTACGGAAATTTTTTTCTTCAAAATTACAGCTCTTATTACCACACTTTTAGTAAACAATACAAAACTGGAAATTGAATTTAACCTAGTAAATGGTTTTCGTGCCTTTCTCTAAGGAAATATGATAAAATTACCAAATTTTACGAATTTTACGAAATTTTATGACCTTTACCAAAATTAAATTTTATCGAAACCATGTTTTTGTTAATTCATAGTAACAAATTTTATCGGTGAAAATAAATGAACTTTTTGGGATTCCCATAGAGCCATAAGCACGGTAAATTTTGTCATATTCTGATAGTTTTGACAGTATTTTTTGCCTCAGTGTACAGTTGATAAGATATCTTTATATAATCTTTATATAAAGATATCTTTTCTTTTTTTGCTGATGGATTCAGATTTTTGCCACACTAAATATGGATGGCAGCAAAAATCTAGGAACTATGGCTCCAATAATTTAGTCCAAAGATAAGATGAAAGTATAGACCACTTAATGTTTGTTCAGCCTTTTGCGCCTTTTTTAATCTCCCGGATAGTTTTTGACTGAAATTATTAAACTCGCTTTTACAAAAAAATTCCGGGGAAAAAATAATTTTAGGTACTCATTTATTATATTTTATAACTTTATTTAATACGAATTAGAAACATTTTGAATTGTATGCAAACATTTTGAATTATATGATTTATATGCAAATGATTTTCGTAATTTTCATCATACAATTCTAAATAGCAAAGAAAAAAAATCGGTCTAATGAAATTGGAGAAATGAAAATTTAAAAATGCATCCTTTACCTTTTTCTATAATGCAACCGGTTTTAATGATTATAAATGATAATCTTTCAGGCGGCATGATATAATTTTTTTTTCTTTCGGTAAATCTCGGTAATATTAGATCTTCAATAGAAGTCGAAAAAAAAATTTCTCATTTTTTGAGAACAATATATTAAAAATATAAAGCTTTTCTAAGCTTTCTTTTTTCTTTAATCTTTTAAAGAAATTCAATTTTTAATCCATACACTTTATTGCTTGTCTCAGGAAAAATCCTATTTTCAATCATTCTATTGAAAGTTGCTATTGCAAATAAAATATAAAAGTAAGATTCAATCGTTTACAATCAAATTAAAGTAGTGAATGTACCGAGTTTTCAAAACACTTTATTTTTATATAAAAATACAATTTTAAATTTGCCTGAAGAACGCGAGCGGAAGAACGAAATTGAATTTCTTATAAGAAATATCATCAACTTGTGACATTTAGAATTGTAAGAAAATTTAAGGGACCCATAATCAGTTTCTAAATCGAGACATAATTTATGGAACAGACGCCAAAAGAAATGCGCTAAATATGCGTAGCAGCGACATCCGGTAAATTTAAAAGCCCTTCAAAAAGATTGATTTCGGAGCAAATTGAACCCATTTGCTTTGAATTCTGGTGATGTCTCTACGCAATTTCTATGAGAAAGAGCCTGAATTAGAAGCGTAAGTGGCTTCATTATGGAATCCATCCACTTTTAGGACGGTCTTAAGAAGTTCTGAGCTTTTTTGACAAAAAAGGAAATGAAATATAGCTAGTTATATGCGTTCCATAAATTTGCTCAAGAACATTTTTATTGAATGGGAAAGAATTTTGCATAATTTGGTTGATGCGAAGGATATTTTATTTCTCTCATTGGATTTGAGGCGCGTCTGAGAGATAAGTAGAATAAATTAAATTCGTAGTCCTTTAAAAAATTTGAAAGATTGTATTAAATAAGTTCCATCATTTGTAACAGTTACACCAAATAGTTTAGAAAGCACGAAAAAAACTCAAGACAATAAAACAATTTTCAAAATTAAAAATATCAAAGCATGCAAACTATTTGAATTAACTAAATGAAATTAATTAACAACTTAGCTAATTAACTAAGATTAACTAAAAACTTAACTAAATGAAATAAATTTATTAAATTGAAATTAATTAACCCCGAAACGATACAACATCTCTCTCAACCCACATGTTATATCTGCATATTATAGTACGGTGCGCAATAAAAATAAATAAATTAAAAAAAAACTATGAATTTCTTTTAATCTTATGATCTGATCTTCACTTTCTAGGACTATCTCGTTCTAATTTGTTTTCAAATATGCTAATTAATTAGAGCAGACGACATTTTTATTTGCGAAATCAGACACGAAAACGTATTTTCTCTGAATAAGCATACATTTTTTTCGACGTATCCAGATTTCTGACCCATTAGTCTTAAGGAGTAGCTGTAATTTGGGAAATATGTATCAATAGTTTGATCAGGAGAGTAGTCCAAAGTTTGAACCACTTAATGTTAATCTTGCCTTTTTGCGCATTTCACTATATCTCAGGAACTCTTTAAGCGAATTGAAAAAATTTTTCACACTATTATAAAATTTGTTTAGCTAAAGATAATTTCATGCAAACAATAACTTTTAGTAAATGCTTATTTTTTAATATTTAATTTAATAACAGTAAAAAGCATTTTAAATTATAAAGTATACAATTTTTTTTATATATAACTTTAAATTATGTATTTTTACGTGGCAAAATTATAAATTCCGATAGAAATTGGTTAAACAGTTCCTTGGAATTCGAATTTTAAAACATTACTTTTTTAAATCTCAGAAATACAAATTCGTTGAAAAAAAGGTATGTTAATTCAGAAAAAGTAGGCTTTTGTATCAGATTTCGTAACTTATCTTCTGCACTAATTATTAAGTATATTTGTGGTTACCCTCTTGAACCATTAAGAGTGAATCCTAGAATAGAAAAATCTGTTTATTAAATCAAAAGTTTTTCAGCGTGCTTTATTTTATTTATTTTTTTGCTCACTGTACACTGATACAAACCATACATACTATAATTTTTATAATTTTGCACATTTTACGTATAGATCCACAAATAACCTTTTTTTAAAGATTGGTGGAGTTAAAAAATGGATACCTAAGCAACATGCAACAAAGTGTACTCTTTTACTTTCTTTCATTTTTCAAATCATTAATCATTTTTAAGATATTCGGTAATTGTTTTTGCATTTCCCACAGATAGCTAAATTAAGATACAATTGCTTTTCTTACAATGCCTCAGGCTATATAGATAGAATCTGAGATCTTAAATTAGAAAAGAATTATCACTGATTTAGAAAAAAAAAACTGTTTTAATAAGAAAACATTATAATATATGTGATAGCATTGTTATTTTCATTTTTCTCTGTCAATCAACGTGTTTTAATACGAAAAAAAAATGCTATAGAATGGATTTCTTTGAAAATTTTCAAACGCTTGCACAGTACTTGGAATATTTTCGGTGGTTCTTTATGTTTTATTTTGAATAATTGATAGGGGCAGATACTGCATCGAATCGCAGATAGTAACATGCATGAAAATCTTAAATGTAGGATGTGATTCCGTAAAAAAAAAATGATAAGAAATGTTATGAGGCATACGTAATTTTTTGTCATTTACTTTTAAGAGAAATTTGAACATAAATTGTCCCTTCTGAATAATAACTGTTAACCTGTTTCGCTAATTCAGACTCACAAGCATCACTAACTAATTTTGTTTTTCGAATTTATTCACAAAACTTTCTTAGAAAATAATTTATAACTTTAAGAAAATATAATTTTATTGTAAAAAATTCTAAATTTATTTACTCAATTTACTAATGATTACTTAATTTACTTTACTTAACTTACTTATGGTGAATTTATAAAATGTAAGAGTGATTACACTCACGATAATGGCAAAAAATTGTAGAGAGAAAAATAACTCAAAGATAAAACTCAATTATTTAATGAATCTGAAAAATATGGTGAAGCAGTTAAACTTACAATACTCATAGCATAAAAGTTTTTGATAATAGGAAGATGGTTAATGCTTTTGATAAGTAAGTTGCTAATGTTTTCGATGATAGTGGTTTATATTTTCAACCATGCGTAAGTGGTTAGTAATTTTGATTGTAGTGACTAATGAATTGTTCATAGTTTTCTATAGTAGATTCATAATTTTGTTTTCCATGATAGATAATCAATTAATATATTTGTTGATGAATATAGGTAAGTAATTAACGAATTTGATAATCGGTAATTGGTTAATGCTTGAACATACAAGGAAAATATTTTCCGCTAAGCTTACCGTATTATATAGTAATGACATTTCTAATAGGAAACATAATTTTAGTTATAAAAAAAACTAAATATACGGTATTTAAAGCATTTATTCAGTGATATTTCTGTTTATGAAGTAACCGTGTAAAAGAAATTCTGATTTTCAAAATTACCACACATTTAATGAAAATTACAAAACCAAAAAGTAAATGAAGCCGAATAAATGGTTTTTATACCATGCTCTAAGGTAATATGATAAAATGATCAAATTTTACCGCATTTACCAAATTTCTTAACTTAATACAAAATCTTATTTTATTGTTAATTTTACCAATCAAACTCATCACTAAAGCACTTTGATAAAAATTACTGAGCTTTTTAGTGTTCCTATAAGGCCAGAAACATGGCAAGATTTACCATATTCTGGTAGTATTCTCAGTGTAGATAAGTGGTTAATATTTCAAGAGGTCGATATTGTTTTCAAAACTCTTTATATTGTTTTACGGAATAAAGAACAAAATGGAATTCCGAGATATAACTTCCAATGAAAATTAGTAAATAAGAAGTTAATATGCTTACAAATTTAATATTTTGTATAACTTAATACTGTTTGTATATATATTGGACGCTTTTGTATTCATTGAGAAATGTTAATTCTTCCCTTATGGACATTTAATTAAGCTATATAGATTTTTTAAGGTTATGAATTTAAATTAGGTAGCTTAATATTAGCTTGCCACTATAAAAACCATGTAGGCTCCAAAGGTAATAAAAGAAAGTTAAAATACTATCCGTGTCGCTACCTTTCATAGAAGCTGCAATTAAGTCCAAAAAAGGTACATGAGTGGCAGGGAATAGAATATAATTAACGTCAACGTTCGTAAAGCTTTTAGCCTGCCCTTAAATTACTTTATGATGGTAATCTGAACCAATTATCTGACATCAAATTCGAATTGAATCGCAGCAGCTAATTAATAAGGAGATGAACATATTCTTTTCGCTGAAATTATAATGGTTATAACAAAATGATTTTTTCAAGAGTGGAGGTGGGTCATTAAAAAGAAATATCGATTATTTTCTTTCTTTATTCAATTCTATTTCACGTCATTTATGATTTTAACCACAATTGAAGTTATATGAAGGATTGGAAAGCCTTTAAAGAACTTTGTAAAGCTTGATATTCTTTTAAAAAAAAAAAGAAAACTTTTATCTAAGTACATATAAAATTTTTCTCTACAGAAGTAGAAAAATTCAATTTCAAAAAGATAATTCTTATAAATAATACTGAATATTGCTTTATAGCATGTAAAATAAATTACAAAACTTATTGCAGCGTATCTACCACTACAAAATTACAACTACAATTCACTAATATATAAGACATGTTAACTCGACTCTATGTCGGGATACCTTTTCGTAGAAGAAGGTTAACATTGTCGATAACAACTTTCCACCCCACACTTATGACATTTAAAATAGAATAATTTTTAAAAATATTATTCTCTGCTTAATTTTTTTTAAGTTGACATTTCTTCATTAAGAGCTTAAGTTGATTTATAAGTTTATTTTCCAAACAACGTAACGGTTTTGAGGCAATGAACATTCTTACGTATATCTTTGTCACCTCTTGGACATTTTTAAGATAAATTTGACAACAAAAAACTTTATAATTGTGTTTATTTATTTAAATGGAAACTCTTGAAGATTACGCAGTTGATTCGAAAACAAGGGATTACTTGTACAAAAACTTTTGTAATTTAGTTTTCATTTTACAACTGATGTTGTACATTCCACAATCCTAAATTTCACGACTATCACTGACAACAAAAAACTTTATAATTGTGTTTATTTATTTAAATGGAAACTCTTGAAGATTATGCAGTTGATTCGAAAACAAGGGATTACTTGTACAAAAACTTTTGTAATTTAGTTTTCATTTTACAACTGATGTTGTACATTCCCCAATCCTAAATTTCACGACTATCATTGTTCAACTCCGTAACCTCATAATTTTGGCACCAACCCAGAAGGCAAGGGAACTACTAGATCAAGGATTAGGGCAAACTAGAACTTTTTGATGGAACTAACTTATATGGAGATAAAAGACGTGAAAACCTTTCACGGTTAGTCCAAAGGCAGAAGAATTCTAACTCATTATTTGTCTACCACTGGTGATATTTTTACGTCAGCACTGTGGTTGGAGAGAGCCGGGAGTAAAACAGGGAGCAACCAGGCACTATTGGGATTTGAATCTGGGTCACCTCATTGGGAAGCGAACGCTTTATCCCCTGAACCACAGTGACTCATGTATCACTTTTGAAATTACAGCTAAGTGTTCTCCGACAAAATTATTGATCTTAAATGTAATTTACATAACTGCTTCTTGAGAAATCACCATGGTGTTTACTACCTCAACACAGCCATATTCAGAATTACAGTAACTTTAAAACTATTCATAAAAATAATTGTAGTATTACAAAACCGTGCATTCAATAAATTTCTTAGTATTCCAGCTGAAATAACTAGACTAGGCGTGATGATTATACTCTTGTGCAGAATTTCAAGTCAAGTAAATCTCAGTAAGGTGCAACAAGAAATGATTGATCAAAATTAACAGCATAAGATAAAATTTACCATGTTTCTGGCTGCATAACAACATCAAAAATCCCGGCAATTTTTATCGAAACACTTTGTTATTGTTCTTGGAAAAAATAACAAAAATTATGGTTTTAGAAATTTGATAAATGTGGTAAAATTTGGTAATTTCATCATGATTCCTTATAGCATAAAAACCATTTGTTTGGTTTAATGTATTTTTCAATTTTGTATTTTTTACTAAGTGTTTGATATTTTAAAAACCTGTAAACCCGTTACCATATGAGTGGAAAATTACCAAATGGACGGTTTAAACACTGTATATTTTGGTTTTTAATATCAAAATAATAGGTTTTTTTTAACCAGAAATACCATTACCATTGAGTGATAACCACCAGGCTATAAATATTAAAAAGTGGTGTCTGCTTAGGAGGACATGCATAGTCAAAAATCTATTGTCGAAAACTATTTTAACTGACTATGATAGTTAAATCCGTATTAAGTTGAAAACAGGGAATTACTTTGCTATTTATGGCAATTTAATAAAATCATGATGAATAAAAGTCAATACTAACCACAGAAAAACAAGATATATATAGTTTTCTCTTACTAAGTTTGCTTTTAGCAAATGAGTAAATGCAATAATTTGTTTATATTATTTTGTTTTGTAGGCTTAGTACTTAATAAAAGTACTAGAAAAACAGTGGAAATAATCTTACAAAATAACGCATTAATTATCCTAATGTTACAATATTACTTCCCATTAAGTAATGCTAAAAGATTACTTTCCTATTAAGCAAGAGCTTAAGTTAAGAAACCAAGCCGACGAACAAAAATTAAATAAATAAAAAATTGTGAAGGTGGTTTTTATTCTAAAAACGAATAGAAGAAACTTTTTATTTTTATATAACTCAACAACAAACTCCTTTGGGAACATTTAATAAGTTTTCAATTAGTTTACATTTAAAAAAAAGAATGCATGAATAAATTTAGTCATTTATAAATTTAAATTAAATTATAAATGACTAAAGCGCGCTTCTTTCTCTTTTACTAAATATGTTCAATTTCCAACGAGTCTGGTCAATATTTGCTAATCATCAGAATAACCAATGGAAAGTTTTAGTACACGTTTGTTTCACAAAAAATTTTACAAGAGGGCAAAGTTGTTCCTTATATGTTTTTGCTTTTATTTTACAAACGTTGTAGAGCAAGCGACCCAATTTTGAGTTCAGCAGTACCAATGTTCAACTCCGTAGTCTTGTACCTTTAAACTCGATCCAGAAGACAAGGAAACTCCTGGATCAAGAAACAAGAGAAATTTGTTTTCATGAAGGACTTTTTATTGGAACAACCCAGCATTTGCTCTAGAAGGAGATTAAAAACCACAAAAATTTCCCATGGTTAGCTAGATAGAAAACGAACTCTAACCCATGATCCGTATACCAGAATTACAGAATGATCCGTACAGCACGGGGCAGAATTTTTATCGACCAGCTGTCGTAAGGATCGAACCTGTGTCACATAATTGGGAGGTGAGCGCTCTATTATTCTCTGAGGCACCTTCCCTGTATGTTACTTGATCTAAAAGTAACTATCCTTTAGGGCTAAAATACTTGGCTAAGATACACTAATATTCATTTAATTAGAGTGATACAGCGGTATCACGGTAATTATCACTGTAAAAATTACAGTGTATCAAATTTTTTGCTCCTTAAAAATGGATTTTACTGTAAAAAGCAGCACCGACGTGAGTGCTGGTACTTTTTACCGTATTTTAATCAAATTTTTTTTCAGGATTAAGCTTTCGATTACTCCCAGGTAGAGGGCAGCTGGAGAAACTTTCAGAACTCTGTGCAAATCTAATAACAACGCATTTAAAATTTTCTTTCAATGAAAAAAAAAACTTTAAAAAAATATCAACTAATTATCTTGGACTATATCAAAACTATATTGGACAGTAGGTTATCCAACAGCCCACACTATGCATTTTGATTGATTTTTAGGATGGTTCGACCGAATACACACAACAATTGTATGCTTCTAAAATAACTAACAAAGAACTTATTAATCTAATGTGCTTTGAGAATTTTTTATTTTTTATTTCAACGTATTTCAGTTAAGTTTTTATCCTTTTCTATAAAAAGCTTTCAACTTTTTAAATTCCTCCGTACGTAGAAGATATGTCTGAATATGTTGCCCGTTACCTATGAAAAATAATATATATATATATATATATATATATATATATATATATATATATGGTACGCATACGTACGTGCATTTTACTTTAAGTGGGAAAGTAGGAAATTTCTTTTACAACCAAATCTATCCAAATAAACTTGTTTGAAGGTTAGGCACATTTTTCAAATGATACGAATGAGAATATCTTTCATTTCAAAAATATCGATTTTTTTTTCACTTTTCGAAATATTTATTTGATTTATTTCCTTTCAGTAAAGAATGAATAAAAGTTTAAGATCTGTATCTACCACAGAAGAGAGGAATTTCATGTAAAAAAATGAACTGATAGCTCTTCTTTCTATTCAAAACTAGTTCTTTCTTTTCATTATAACAAAGGATGTACGTAGTTTTTCGTTTTCAATCAAACTAATTCAAAGTTGAGATATTTATTGATGCAATTTATATATTTCAGAGCCTGTAAGATTTCGTGAATAAAGAAAAAGTGAAATTCATTAAAAATCAGTGAAAGTAATTACAAAAACAACAAAAAAGATTAAAATTCAAATTATTATTTTTTATAAGTAAATTTAGTCCACTAAAATAATGTTATTTTGATGCAGAAATCTTTAAACATATTGATTTAATTCTGAGGCAATTCCAATTACATATTATCTATATATATATACTATATGTCCTTTATTTGAAAAAGCTTTTAAATGATTTCGATAGAAATATACCTTAGACTTATAAACCAAAAAATAATATATCATTCTCATTGGTATAATGTTTCAAGCTAGTATATGTAAAATATTCTTTTTTATTATATATTATGTAATAATTTAACTTAGATGCATGCAAAAATAGCAGTCTTCATTTAGATTCACTCATGCAATAGTGAATTGTGAGATTTTACAGTATGTGAAAATTTTCAGTTATTTGATGCAAATATTTGTCTCGTAAAAAATAACAATTATCAATATTTGAGGTAATACATAAAAGCTTCTTCGATAAAATGTACACAGCTCAAAATGTACAACATAATATCTTTATAACTTCAAAGCAAAAAAAAGAAGTACGAATCACTTATGATTTAGCAATAAAATGATTAGATTGTCACATACCCAGTTGGAATTTAAACAGTTCGAAATATTTTTAAAAAATGCTTGGTTTAGGAAACTAAACATAGGCGATGGATTTCTAAAAGTACTTTTGCTTTTCAATGAATTCAGATTTTTTAAACCACAAAGTAGCTTCAGCGTGGAAAAAAACGATCTCGAATTTTCAACCACTTTTCTGACTAAACTATACGAAGCATTTTTCTAGATTATGTGCAAAGTTATGTGCTTTTCCAGATTAAACGATAAAATCTGAATGTTTTGAAAAGAAAGGATGTTTTTTTAGTTACAGAATGTTTTTTTTTAATATCTGATTTCTTAACCCAAATTATAGTGTATACTGATTAATTGTCATATATTCGAATCCCTTTAGATCATTTAAAGGGAAAGTTTATACAAAAAACTCCCTACATTGAGTCAAAAATCAAAAGCAGTCTGGCACCAGTAACACGTTGGTACGAAACTGAATAAAGTCGGTTACATCACACATTGGTAACAT
This sequence comes from Parasteatoda tepidariorum, assembly GCF_982258835.1. Taxonomy (NCBI): domain Eukaryota; kingdom Metazoa; phylum Arthropoda; class Arachnida; order Araneae; family Theridiidae; genus Parasteatoda; species Parasteatoda tepidariorum. Next base: position 20,874,386 of record NC_141755.1, on the reverse strand, counting down.
GCGCATCTTGTACCATCTTGTACCTGAAGCCAGAAGGACTCTCTCTTTATATGCTCCCTGACCAGCAGACCGGAATATCGCATTAGCTGACTCTCTCTCTCTCTCTCTCTCTGCTGTGCTGCCACAAAGTTTTCGGAAAAGTAGCAACGCAGTTTGCAGAAATTGATATGCCGGACAGAGAAAAACATGGCAGTGCCATCAAGGTGTTTTCTAGGTTTGAGACAATTCTGCATTCATTAACAGAGCAGTGGCAAGATCATGTGTAAAAGTTTTAATGAGATGTGTCAAAATCTATCAGAATTGAGTCTGTTAGGTTGTCTTTGTGTCTGTTAACGAAAAATATATTTATCAGACTGGAGAGTGCTGTACGTTTAACCATATTTTTCGGACTTAAGGCCAAGGGACTTTGACGTAATCCTATGAACTACTACCTAGATTCGCTTTAGAGATTTTCCATGTTTTAGACTGCTCCATTTTAACTATCAACGAAATATTCTGGAGATATATTACTACTTCAAAATCGCTGACAGTTGATTGTGCACTATACTGTTTGTGCACATTTCCATGATCAGATATATGTGATCACGCGATTCTTTCCCCATAGCTCACTTTATCATATACGAAACGGCTTTTCTGACTCTAACAGCCCATGATCACACGGACGTGATCTCGTAGCGGTACTCTCGTATTAGTACGTATAATTTCGGGGATTGCGTGCCTGAGGAACATTTCTTTCTCCTTCCACTGGGTTCTGATTGGGTTAACAGATAGTTTAACTTGGTAACATGTATAACTTTTGTACCAGTTCTCAAAAAGTATTTGCTGCTGTTAAATCCACTTCCACTGGGTCCTGATAGGGTTAAAAGACAGTTAAACTTGGTAACATGTGTCACTTTTGTATCAGTTCTCAAAAACTATTTGCTACTATTAAATCCACTTCCACTGGGTCCTGATAGGGTTAAAAGACAGTTAAACTTGATAACATGTATCACTTTTGCATCAGTTCTCAAAAACTATTTGTTATTATTAAATCCACTTCCACTGGGTCCTGATGGGGTTAAAAGACAGTTTAACTTAGTAACATGTATCACTTTTGAGTCAGTTCACAAAAACTATTTGCTACTATTAAATCCACTTCAACTGGGTCCTGATAGGGTTGGTAACATGTACCACTTTTGTATCAATTCTCAAAAACTCTTTTCCACTATTAAATCCACTTCCACTGGATCCTGATAGGGTTAAAAGACAGTTTAACTTGGTAACATGTATCACTTTTGTATCAGTTCTCAAAAACTATTTACTACTATTAAATCCACTTCCACTGGATCCTGATAGGGTTAAAAGACAGTTTAACTTGGTAACATGTATCACTTTTGTAACAGTTCGCAAAAAGTATTTGCTACTGTTAAATCCACTTCCACTGGGTCCGGATGGGGTTAAAAGACAGTTTAACTTGGTAACATGTATCACTTTTGTATCAGTTCTCAAAAACTATTTGCTATTATTAAATCCACTTCCACTGGGTCCTGATAGGTTGATAACATGTATCACTTTTGTATCAGTTCTCAAAAGCTATTTGCTATTATTAAATCTACTTCCACTGGATCCTGATAGGGTTAAAAGACAGTTTAACTTAGTAACATGTATCACTTTTGAAAAAGCTGTCAAAAACTATTTACCACTATTAAATCATATTTGAAACAGTTTTATAAATTTTAATTTTATAAGGAATTTAAAACTCGTTTTATAAAACTTCATTAGTTTTGTTCTCTCTTAAAATGAACGAGTGAAAATAACTCAACTTGAGTGCTATTTAACTCTTTCATCTAGAAAAAACCGGCCTTCTCATCTTGAGTTAAAATTACTCAAGTGAAAGAGTTATATGGAAATAGCTCAATTTGAGTGAAAAAAATTTCACTCAAACTTGAGTTATTTTCACTCGAGCTTGAGTGATTTTCAGTATTACCTGAGTGGATCGTTTTCACTCAAACTTGAGTGATTTTAACTCGTGTTTGAGTGATTTTCAGTATTTCAGTTTGCAAATTGCAGTCAAAAGTTTTACTATTAATATACAAAATGTTTGTATTTAGTGGTGCCATCTATCGTAAGCTATAGAAAATACTATAGTTTTTGTTTAAAAAATTTCTTTTTGAGAGGAAAGCCTTAGACAGGAATTTTTTTCATCTTAACTTTTGTTGAATTTAAATATCGAATTAGATAGCATAGTACTTGTGAAGGTTTTCGCTGTGAGCATATCGACACTGTGATTCGAACTCGCTTCCCGTCTGTTGTGAGATTCACCGATTAACCCTCTCGGCTACAGTCCTGTGTCAAGACGGCTACAAAGAACCAATTAATTTCATGAGCTGGGTCTTGTTGGCGAGGATAAAGCTTTTATTTGTTAAATCAAATAAGGTGAAAACACAGTTAAAAATTTTTTTCAGAGTTAACAGTTTGAATAGCAGCATTTTATGGTTATCCAATTGTTTTGATTGTATACGGTAAAACAATAATTAAATGAATTATTACTTAAGAGTTTTTTTTTTTAGGAAAAATTCCTAACCACTGTAGATTTGAGTTTTGTTTTCCTTCTCCCATGTTTCGTCATTTTTCCTTTAAGTTTAATTTTTAAAAGTAAGGAGCTCTAAACGAATTTTTAAAGAAAGCAGTTTTATAAATATTATGCTCATTTAGGTTCAATTGAAAATACTATGAGTTATTTTTTTTCGAACAAGTTTATTCGTTTAATTCATAAAGCTTTATTTTCAAGCAAAAAAAAAGCTATATTGTTTTAAATTACCTAAATGTTTTTAAGACAAATTTCTGAAACTAAGTGAAATTAATAAATTTTTGAAAAAGACGTTTGAGGCTAAAAAATCTGGATTAAATACCTTTTTTCAAACTCAATTTTGCAAACTCTTTTGATATAAATTTGTATAAAATCCAAACTATATATTTGTTTTGATTAGAAAAAAATAAGTATAATTGTTCTGCAATAATCCTAGCTTAGTATGAATGCGAATAAAAAAATTAACTAATTAACATTAACTACTTGATTTTACTTTAATATTGTTTTTACCATAAACTTTGCTCAAACATAGTTTTCTTAAGTCAAAAAGAAAGAAATAATAAAATTAATAAAAACGACATTTTTAATAAAATTACTAAAATACAGAAATATTTAAATACCTAATTTTAGGCATATTTTAAACTAATTAAATTATATCGCTTCTGAATTATAAATAATTACAATTAAATCAAGTATGTATTTCATGAATTTTAACTATTATGAATATAGATAGTGTATGTTATTTGCGTTATCAATAAATACATTTTGAATTTTTACCAAATTGTAAGAAATTAATATATAATCAAAAAGAAAAAAAAAGAAAAAACATTATAAAAATTTAATATACCAGCCAGGAAAGCAAGATTGAAGACATCAAACTCTTTCAATTTTACAACAATGCAAAGTAACTGCATTTTTTCTGCAAATTCATCAGAAAGTATACTTCTGAAACAATGACTGCATAATTTCTTCAAATTTACTGCAGAATGACCACGGATTTAAAGTTTCAGTTTTTTCTAAATTTATGATTTTAAAGTGACCCCACTTAAACTACAGTAATTTTGTAGACAATAGCTAAAAGTTTTTTCGAAATAAATTACTGAGAAATTACTTCGCATTAGCTGCAAAATGACTGCAGTGTTTTTACAGTTAAGATTGCACTACAGAAAACTTGCAGTTAACTCTAAAAAAACTACGAAATTACTTCAGTTCTGTAGAAAAACTACGGTTTATTTTCAGCTGGGTAGGTATATAAATTCAAATTAAACTATATCTCAAAATAAATATTATTTTTAATTTTGCTCCTATTTTTTTACTATTAATCTATAACTATTGTAAAATTCTAATTTACTTACATTTTCAAAAACTTTAATTAGCATTGTACTTTTAATTAAATATTAATTCTGCATTTTCAATTTTGCCTCAAAAATTGAACTTGAAGAAAAGTGGTAAGAGCTTTTATGCTAGCAACAAAGGAAAAATAGTTTGTATAATGTGATAAATACTTTATGAAATACGAAGATAGTATTAATTCTGAATTCCAATTAAATAGAAGATGAAAACAGGATGAAACAGGATGAAAAATACTGCTTAATTTTTTTAAATATAATATTTTCCACTTTTTCTTTGAATGATATAATTATAATAAAATGCATTGAACATCTGAAGATTCTGATTTGAATGAATAGATGTTGCAAATGTGAACTTTCATAAATTAAAGACAGTCAACTTTATTAATAGAAAGCAATTTAAATAACAGCAATTATAGTCTGTATGAACCATAATTTCGTAAATATCTTTTATGAAAGAAGTATAGAATGATATGAAATTAATTATCCAGAAATGTTTTGTACCAAAATTATACATAAAAAAAACTAAAACATGGATATAAGTTTATTATATTAAAATAAAATGTTAAAACTTTAATATGAAAAAATCTGAACAAATTCTAGAACTCTTATCAGATATAATATATTCCCACACTCTTTGACAAAGATTCAGAATAAGATATTTTTAATATTCCATCATCATTCACATTTAACACTTTCAATTTTAATAAATTTTTTTGACAAATAATTTAAATGAATAGTATTTTATTAAAAAATGCTGAAAAACAGCTAATTTAAATGGAATGTGTATATAACACATTCAAAATAAAAGTATTTTCAAAATAAAAGCAGCAAGGTATATCTACTTACTAAAAAGTAATACAGCGTCTTCTTCAGAAATACAGCTGTGAACTAAAAGTTGTTTTAATTCTTCTTAATTCAAAATATTAAATGACATATTCTCCAGAAAAAAAATTAAACGTAAAATAAAAACGAAGACATAATCTATTTAGATCACAGAACAAAACAATTTTATTTAGATTTATCATTGTTTGCTTTTTAAAATAAAACGATGGAAATTCCAGCTTATATTTCGCACACAATTAAATAATAAAATAATCACTCAAGTTTGAGCTAAAAGCACTCAAATATTGCTTAATAAATACCACTCAAGTTTGAGTAAACGCAAGGCAAGAATTTCGCTCAAATAAGAATGTGTTTCACTCAAGTTGAGTTAAAAAAATTTAACTCTTTTTTGAGTAGGGGAAATAACTCTTTCATTTTAAGAGAGTTCATCAAACGATAAAAAGCAAAACTCATTGCAATAAGTGAATAGTTAGCAGTTTATCGAAACATATTAAAAAAGGGTATTTTTCCGATGAAGATATGTTTCTCTTTGAAGCAAATTTAAATTCGATGCTTTATTTTTTTTATATTTTTGAAACATTTCTCCTTTAATGCATGAACCTAAACTGATGAAATATGAAGTTTCGATGAATTTGTTACAAAAACTTCGATTGATATTCTTGAAAAGCGTTACATTCTTTTTACAGAATATTTTAAAATATTAGATGTTCTTTTGTAAAATTCTATACAACTTTTATCACCCTTTTCGGTATACAATTGAATTTTATCATCATCTAAAACGTGGAAGAAGGACTCACTCCTTATTTTCTAAGTATAGGCAGAGAATATTTTATAAGTCTTGAAATTTAAGCCATACAACTTTTCAATGTGTAGTATATATCTAAAATGCTCATTTCAAAAGGACGCAATTTTGTTGCGATTGAGATTTTTTGAAATGTTTGACAAACGTGTTTATTAATGCTTAGTTTGATGCATCTTCTCTATAAAATTTAAATTGGAGAAGTTACTAGAAAGGCTTTATCAACATAGTTGAGAAAACAAATGCAATTTATACTTTTTAGGAAATTTAGGATGAAGAAAATACCTTTATATACTGGTTGTTTTCAATGCCATTTCAGAGTTGGCTTAAACTTTTAGGTACTTTCTGATTAACATTTTTTAAAGCTATTACCTGAATTGTAAAATGTTCCGGAATAAATTGCAAATGTCTACTACAAAAAATTTTTTCAACGTAAATGCAGCATCCGTATTTTACCATAAAATCTATCTTTACGTCAGTTCTTATACCGTAATTTTTACAATGACATTTACAGGAATTCAGTAGATATACAATAAATATTACTGTAAAAAATACATATATCAGATTTTTGTGACGTAAAACATTTACCCTGAGTACCGGTGCTTTTTACCGTAATTTGATCCGAAATTTTTTATAGTGTGACATCTCGAAAAGGAAGGGAAAAAAAACACCGAAAATTCAATTAAAGAAAAGTGATGTTTAGTTTGGTGAGTTTTCCCAAGAAAAGCAGAGAATTTGTTTTCCTCAAAGTTATAATTAGTTTCAATGCTCCCTATATCAGATGTGCTTCTAACTCATTATAAATGTATTTGGAAATTATTTGATGCAAATTATTGGTTTCTTAAGCAGAATAGAAATTTGCTTCTTTTTAACTGATTTTTCAAACCGTGTCACTTGTGTATTAAGTAATATATTTATAGTTACAGCTTTCACATTGTACCTCTTTCATTCCATCATGTTTTCGATTTATATTAAATCTTCAGATTGAAAGTACAACTTTTAGCAACTGATTCAAATTGAACTAAATCACAATTTTAGCTAAAACTTTTCTCATTCGTTTTATAGTTCACTATTCCAGAAAATTAAATTTATTCTCTTTATAAAATGATCCATCCACTTTATACATAATTCATGAAAATGATTTAGGAAAATTATTGTTATTTTTATTATTTTCATTATTATTTTTTTCTTTCAGAAAATCTTAATACAATTTATTATTTTTGTTTTTAAAAGAAAAGATTTATAAAAAACGCAATTTTATTGTTTTCAGCAAATGATTAATAAAAACATTTCTGCCCTTTCGGAATTAATAATAATGACAGTTATTTTTACTGACAAGAAAACAATTTTATTTCTTTCAAAAAATGATTCATGATGCTTAACTGTTTTTTGAAATAATATTTTCTATTATTAATCGAAATATTTTTGAAAATAATTCTGATAATTTTTATCCCACAGTTCCATAAAGCAAGACATATTTTCTTCTATATCTCAAAAATGTATTCGTTAACTTTACTTTTAATATTACTGTAAGGAAAATGTTATCTCTAACAATAAATGAATTTGATGAAAAAGCTCTTCTGAAAAATGCGCATTTATAACTGTGGTGAAAAATACCACTCAAGACGCCTGCAACAATGATAATATTTTATTGGGTAATAAAACAAATACTGATTGATAAACTGCAAATTTATTGCTTTTCCTATGTACCTATCAACGATTTTCATCTGTATACATACATATATATATATATATATATATATATATATATATATATATATATATATATATATATATATATATATATATATATATATATATATATATATATATATATATATATATATATATAATACAAAAATTATAAATACTTTCGTATTAACAAAACCATTAAAACTCTTTCGTTTTCATAAAATGTCTTTGGTGAAGAATAGATGTAGAAATTCTATTTTGGGACTTCAAGACTGAAAACATACCATTGAATTATAATTAGATTTATATTTCAAAAGAGAAGTTATTTTTAGAATCTTGTCCCTCTTTCACTTCCATATTTGGAAACATTAAATGATTTACCATAATGCGTAGAGTTACAAAAGTATGTACGACTAGAACCTGTTTACATCATAAAATTCAGAGAGTTGGCCGTAAATTGAGAATAAAGAAAACCCAGTACTGGTTATTGTAAATAAGTTAATTATGATTCATACAGTTGACCGTTAATTTATACAGTCAGCTCCCTTCTTTGAGAAACAAAAATCAAATTTGTAATTAGATATATTTTTAGTTATTTTTTTCCCTTGCTTTAACTTAAATTAACTTTACACAAAGCAATGAAGAAAAAATAATAGAACAATATTTAAAATGTTAAAATTAATAATCGTTTTATTAGAATTCATACTCAGCTAAAAGTAGCTCCTGACTAAAACTGTACTTAATTTTTTTCAAACCTAAATATTTATTATTATTATCAACGCATTATTACTATTTAAGTATTATTAGTATTATTTATTATTATTATTAAGGAATTATTATTACTTCCTACAGTGTCTTCCTCACAATTTATGTATCTTCCTATCAATTTAGAGGTATGTAGTTGTACGCACTGAGGATAACTATTACTTTACAAGCACACAATTTCTTGATTTGTTTTCAGTCATCGGTAAAGAACTTTTCTCTAGCAATTCCTATATATATATATATATCTATATATATATATATATATATATATATATATATATATATATATATATATATATATATATATATATATATATATATTGGTGATTTGAAATTACAATTCTTTTAGTTATCGACATATGGTAGCACTACGTTGCATCACCTTGTTCCACAATTCGCCTTTATTCGAATAACAAACGAGCCTTAACCTAGTAGGTACTGGGTTAAGGCTCGGACGAGCTGAGATAACTTTCAGATGCATGATGTTAATCTACAGTCAGTTTCTGTTGAAAGAAAATAAATCAACGAACCGACTTTTACATTTCTGGTCATGATAGATAAACGGGCATGAATTTATATTTATGGTCGGTGACAGCAATACTTTCTATCCGTCACTGACCGCAATTGAATGATGAAAAATTTTAGAGCATGGTTATAGTTGTATATGCAGGGGAAAGTACTCATATCTGTAACCAGAATGTAATTAATGTATACCAGTAAAGGGATTTTTAATTGTATCTTATAATATTATCTGATGAAGATCTTAAACTATTAAATTTCATCATATTTAACTGGAATTATAGATTCTAACAGAATGAATGATGAAGTTAATATTTTTTGCAATTATTATGATTAGTTAAGTTCTTTCTTTTATAATTTAAGTTATATAATTTAGGAGCGTGTTGAGCTATAATATCATTATTCGATATAACCTTAATATGGTGTTATGTTGAATCGTATTGTCGTTTATCTTAAACTTGCTTATATGCTATTGTGGTTTAACTTGGTCGGAATTATGGCAAAATTTAATACATTCTCAAAGGCATAAGAAATTTTCACCAATTTATGAATATATATTTAATGAAACCAATTGTAAAGTTTAACACTGTTACAAATTTTTTCACTAGTTTTTTTTATTCATTCTGCTTTGTTAGAAGTTTTATTCCAAAATTAGGGTAAAATAATCGGCAGTAGTCTGTCCACAAAATAAATCGTAAAGTTTAAGGTAAAATTTTTTTTACCTTTATAGCATGGAACCCGTTTTCAACTAGCATGGTTAAAAGACAAAGAATACTAAACTAAGCAGCTTTTCAACCATTTACAACTAGCGCAGTTTCAAAATCGTAAAAAAGAAATTTAACTGGATATTGAAACTAGGCCTTTCTTTAGGCAATGGGCATTGAAGTTAGGTTTTGGCTCTGTCTCGTTTTATCAAATGAAGCATGGAATGTGGTTTAATTAGTTTTCGCATCGTAAGAGAAGGGTACAAGACTTTTTTGTGTTAAGCAGTTTTATTGTGCTGACATCTTTGCGCGAATGAGAGTATCGTATTCAATCAGTTTAGGGTTACAAATTGTGTGCTGGACCCTGGAAACTCTTTATGTGTTGAAAGGGATGGAAGAAATATTGTTATGTCAAAGCTGGAACTCGAACCCTCGTTCTGTCTGTCATGAAATCGACAGATTAACGCGTTGGGCCTTAATATATATCCAGCTACAAGGAACTAAATGGCTTCGCTGCCTAATTGGTGCGATAAAATTCTGATTGTTTGATCGTATTAGATGATTTTTTAATCGTATTAAATGATTTTTTAATCGTATTAGATGATTAGATTAGACGCCATCTATAAATAGTTATTTTCACAATTAACATTTTAAATACCATTTATTCATAGTTATTTGACTGTTTTGTTTGAATATGATAAAATAACAATTAAATAAACTGTTAGTTAGCCATTTTTTCCTATAAATTTCTAACAGTGTTGCTCTTACTTAAGATAAAATATTTCTAAAAATAAACTAAATAATTGTGACAAATTACTGAATTTATTATGCGGTAAAATGCTTTTAAAAATTTCCTTGCCAGATTTTATTTAAAATCAAATTATAGAACCAAGATCTTTATATAAAATTCTTTTCATAATGTATGAATATCTTGAGATAAACGCTTTACATGTATAAACCAAATTTAGTTAAAGTTTTTGAACAAAAGACACTAGTTAATGGAACCAGAAGGAAGGTAAATACCTTCTTGATTGTTGTCTTCCCTGGCAACAGCAATTAAGACAAAGAAGAGGATATAAATGACTCAGACTAGAATGTAATTAATGTCATCCTTGACAGAGCTTTTAGTCGAATCGCGTATTATCTTCTGACGAAAATCTCTGCCAATTATCTTTCATCACATTCAACTGGAACCACAGACGCTAATTAATGAAAAGATGAAAATATTCTTTTTACTACAATTACCATAGTTTTCTTTAGGATGAATTCTTTTTTCTTGATTTAAGTTGAGTCATTAAGTGCACTTGTTGAATGATTTTATTTCAGATTATGAATATGTTCTCTTCAGCTTTTAATGAATAGAAAACTATTTTGAGACCACAGCTGAATTTAAATTAGTAATTAATGAATCTATATTTAAACATTAAGTATGCATATTGACTCTCTGAAAAATAGTTTGTTGACTTGATAGAAAAATTTATAGATTTCTTTAAGTAATTATTAAAATTTTTAATTGATATCCAGGAGCGAAAAATGTACCAAAATCTCATGCGTTACGAATATAAGAAACTTGAAAAACTGAAACTAATTTAATTTACAAAGATAACAGTTAAAAGAAGTTCTAATAAGAGTTTTTAGAAATGCTGCTAAATTCTTTGTGGAAATTATAAAGGTTTTGCGTTTTTTAACTTTACTTTTTACGATAATTATTTGTCAGACTTTGATAAATTTTACGATTTTTTTTCACGTTGCATTTTTCAGAAGAACTGCAATGAAAATCTATTGAAAGACTCGAGGCAGGAGAAAGTTAGACAGAAATGACCAGATGGCTAAATGTGAGTCCTTCTGTGATTCATAGACTTCGTTAACCACATGTTTGGCATCCAGAGGTTCAATCCAAGGACGGCCAAATGGTATGATCAATATTTATCGTTATGTGCACGAAGAAATAGAACCGCAAATCCGAGTCATTTCAGATCCGCTCTTAGTGCAGTCAACCAACGGAAGAAGGGAGTCGTCGTCCACTGCGCGTGGAAGGCTTCACGTACGTGGTTCGTTTGCTTGTAGGCCAGCAATGTCCAACCGTGTCACTCTCGTCATACCACAGAACGTTTGAGATAGGCGAAGTAACATGTCCGCAGGACGGTTGATCGACTGAGAACTATTCTTTTCTCAGATTAGTCCAGGTTTAGTTTCCAAAGAGAATATAGGCTTTATTTTATTTAGAGAGAACCCAATATTATCCATTAAGCATCCGTGAAAGAGATGTAAACCAAGGAGGCGGTGTCTGCGTGCGGAGTAGTATCGTTTTGGGTGGATGTACAGACCTGCAAGTCTTTAAACCAAGGACGCTCATGTGCATGGAGATGAAATCCTTGATGTTGATGTGCGCCTTTATGCTGATGCAATAGGTGATGAAATTATGCTACAAGACGATAACGTAACATGGCACAGGATTTGAAGAGTTGATGATTATGTTCAGCGTATGAAGTGAATAGCTTGATCACCGAACTTAAATCCTATCAAACATTTTTGGGATGCTTTATAAAGAAGTGTTATTGTTCTGTATCCTCATTCACAGTCCCTTGTTCACACATGCAACAGCTTCAAATATCAATGGCTGGAAGAGCATCACACATCGTTGTATGTGCTATATTGTTTTGATTTTTAACTTTTAAAAAAAATTTTGATAGTAAAAAATACATTCAATTTTATATTAGTGGTATACAGCTTTACGAAAAATTTAGAAAGGGTACACAAAAGTCATAAGTTTGGAAAACACTGGGTCAGGGGATAGAGCATTCGCGTTCCAATGAGGTGAACCGGGTTCGAATCCCAGTAATGGCTGGTTGAAATGAATTCCGCGTCCTGCTTGCACCACAGTGCTGACGTGAAATATCCTCAGTGGTAGACGGATCATGGTGTAGAGTTCCCTTGCAGTCAGGCTAACCGTGGTAGATTCTCGTGGTCTTCCGCTCCATGTAACGCAATTACTGGTTAATTCCGTCAAAAAGTCCTCCACGAAGACAAACTTCTTCCAGTACTTGATCTAGTAGTTCCCTTGTCTTCTGGATTGGGTTCAAAATTAAAATAGACTATGTTGTGGAAAAATAGTAGCCGTAAACCCGAAAATTGGGTCGGCTGCTTAACGACGGTTATAAGAAAGTAAATAAATAAAATTTCTTATTTGTCTGACTGCAGCATTTCATCTTATGTGACTAACTGCTAGTTTAATGAAAATAAATAGTCCCCTCTTTAGAGAATCTTCTGTCATTTTTTATTTAAAAAATAGAAGCAATAAAACAAAAATTGTCGGTGAAGTATGATAATTTTTCAAGTTTATCTCATTGAAAATCAGTAGGAACCATTGCTTATATTTCTTTTACGAAGTCAAGAAAAATGAAGTTTTAAAATTTATAGAAAAAAATAAAATCAATAGTAGTATTGCTGAAACGTTTGAAGTTTGTTTCAAAGACCTAAAGTAAGAGACAAATCAGAAATAATAGATTATCTAGAGTATATTATTAAAAAAGATGAGAGAAGTATTTTATTAAAAAAGGAATTGTATATATTTATATTATTTAGATTATATACATTTATTTTGCTTATTTATTAGTTTTATCACTTTTTAATGAAAATTCTAAGTTATGTATTGAAAGTTTTGTTTCTAAGTTATGTATTGAATGAGATTCTTTTGAATGTAGTACGCCTTACAAATACTTAGAGACTTTATTTTAATATCCTTGTGCCAACTTACGGCGAAAAAATATTTTTCAAGATCTGCAAGCTCAAATATTTTTCAAAAGTTCGGGAGTGGTTATGCTATTTTTCCCTCTCTTATTCTGATTATTTAAGAAAAAATACTTTTCTTTCAAACAATCAATTAAATTTTAATCAAAAAAGTATATTTTCTATTAATTTACCAAAGCAGATATTAATATATTTTTTGTTTGTTTCGATGGCATATGTTTGAACACAAAGTGAAAACCAATTAAATTTAAAAAAAAAAAGGAAACATGAATCATTTTAAAACATAGAGGATTATGAGAAAAATTAATTTATTTTCCGATAAAATAAAATATCCAATCTTAAAACTCCATTTTAAGGAATATAAAAATTGTTTAAAGAGTTTATTTTCAGGAAACTTCATGTTTACGTTATTATAAGGTTAGTATAATCATAAAGTAGTTTTTTCTAAAAAGATAAAAGTAAAAACGTACTGATAAAAAATGTGCCCCAAGCATCATTAAAAAATCAAGTTGATTTCATGCTCAAAAAAAATTCAAGATTCAAAATTAAGATGGAACAAAAAATTTTATCTCTGATTTTGGAAATACACATTTTTAACATACATAAGAATAAAATATTGAAATATTGTGTTAGTTTCATTTAAGTATATTAAAATCATTGTTATAGAGTTTTTCAATTAGCCGTGTTAAGTTTAGAACTTATTTTGAAGAAATTGGCTGGTCTCCTAAGCAAAATGCAGTGAAAATCTCTTTCCCATTTTCTTTAAACTATCCTTGAATTCATCTGTTATTTTGGTCATTCGGTGCGTAATTAGGTCATTCTGTGCGGCTGTTAGAGAAGCATAAATTCTAAAGAGGGCGTAGTTATTTTTGCATCTCGATGACAACAAACAACATTAAAATTTCATATAGATTCCTAAATTTTTTATTGTTAGTTAACACAGATATGATTCGATAACTTTAGTTTCGTATTTTATTCGTAATTTAAGTCAAGAAATTACTTCATCTGCTCACCTATCTTTTTAATTTCTTAATTAATTGTGCATTATAATTTTAAATAGTCTTATTGTATTCGTTATTTTATTTGCATGGGTTGCTTGAACACGTTTCTACAAAGAAATTGCTGCAAAAGTAAGTAACTGTGTTCTAAAAGTAAATATAAGTTATTTATCATTCAGTACTTGTAAAACGGTATAACTTGCATACAAAATGTTGGTTGTTTATAGGATGAAAGAAACTACTTTCGTTTTCAAGGCTTTAATTTTGAATAATAATCAAAATCTAAACAACATAAAAAAGTAAGTATTTAGAAAGAAATATATTAATAAATTAAAATATATATATTAATAAATTAAAATATATATATTAATAAATTAAAATATATATATTAATAAATTAAAATATATATATTAATAAATTAAAAAATATCTATATTAATAAATATGTTAAGTAAATTAAAATAAACATAAGATTAAAAAATGCGTTGATGTATTGAGCTTTTAATGAAAATTGATATAGAATATATTTTAAAATTGAAAGTAACAGAATTAAGCCAGAAAATATCTTAATAATATTTTAAAAACTTCACAAATATGTAGAACAAAATATAAACAATTACATTTTGGCATTTGTAAACGTGACCTTTGATTAAAGTAGTAGAATAAATATTGTGTTTGTATATTGTGTTCCGTAAAAGTCAGCTTTAATATATATTCTAGAGAGGAATCTATATCAATGTAACAGATACTTTGTACTTAGTATTTCAAATTACTTAGTACTTGAAATGAATATATCTTGAAACTAACGAATATATTTTGTATCAATTATTTCATTTAGTTTATTATTTAGCAGTAGTAAATATATACATATATACACATGCGAGAGTTATATCCAATAATTCCTAGACATAATATTATAGGTTCATTGAAATTAATAATACTGGTTCATATTGAATAGAAACATGGGTGCCATTGCTATCCAGAGCAAATAAAAGTGTTTGCAGTTATAAGTAATATACAGAGGCAATGAGCAAAACATTTACATTCATTTATTTATATTGTATTTTCATACGTGATACTCTTTTACAACTCTTTTACTATTACAGGAGGTAATCAAAGTCCTGTCCAGGTAACTAGACAACCGTATTACATCGACGCCGCTTGGAATAGTACACTTTCACAAAGTTACATCATGAACACATCTGCCACAACATACAGGCAAAAAATTATATCACATCCTGTACTACTATTTGTTGCAATTGTGTCCTGCACCATTTTTTTGACTGTACTTTTATACATGATACTCTATTACGTCCAATACTAGTACAAGAGGAATTCAAAGGTTTTGCCAGATAACTAGATATCCGTATTACATAGAAGCCGCATGGAATGGCGTGCTTCTCAAAGTTGCATCATGAACTCATATGCCACAACATGCAGGCAAACATTTTAGCACTTCCTGCATTAGTATTAGTTGCAATTGTGTTCTGCACAATTTTATGCTCACTATACTATTTTATTTCACCTACTTTATACATAACATTCTTTTACAATCAATACTACTACAGGAGGTACCTAAAATTTATGCTGGAATCCCAGACAAGTATTGCGTCGATGCTGCACGGCCTCCCAAACATACCTGTAGTATCTTGAACTCATCTGCCGTAATATTTCAGCAAAATATTTCAGCACTCCTTGTAGTAATTTTCGGCGTAAATGTGTAATATGTGTGTATTTACAGTAAAAATAAAATTATGTAGATTGATTTTTGTTTCATGCCTTAATATATTAAGTATAATTTCCAACCCGCTCAAACTTCATAATAGTATTTCCGTTGTTTTTCTGTGATTTTAAATTATTTTGTATGTCCGTTTTTCTCTTACATTTTTGGTAATTGTTTTTTTAAAAACTCTGGATAAATTTGAGCATGCAAATTTCTTGCGAAGTCATGTCATATTTTCATGCATATTTTTTCAGCTTTTGCTTCTTCGAAAGCTTTTTTTTCTTCAAATTTCATTCCTATGGTAAAATGTTTCAGAATATATTGATTTTATTGTGAAAGCATTAGTTATATTTCTTTCCATATTTATCATTGTTGGTATGAGATTCATATGTCTGGAAGAAGAATTACACCCATGACTCAGAGGATGGCTGCTATTTACCAAGTTTGGCATTATTTATGGCGCTTTTTCAAAGAGATGCATTGGGAAAAAGTGCAATTCCTCAAGTATTAAGTTGATGAAAAATGAAGGGAAATAAAGAGATTGCAGAAGGCTTCGAAGGTCAAAAGAGAAAATAGATCAGGTGTCACCTGAGAAGATAAAGAATCCTCTTATTAGTCATTAGTCATTTTCTTTATTTTCAAAGGTTATCGGTTATTATTGATAATAAATATGTAACTTATTTCTAATAGATTAAAGTGCATATCTTTCATCAAGTTTTTGGTCGTTAATATAAGTACTGATGTTTTTGAAATGAAAATGACCTGAAATAAAATTAACGGAGAATATCATTATTTGTCTGAAGACGCAACGTTAAAATTTAAGATTTTTATTTAAAAAAAAGTTTTTTTTATATGTGATGTAAAGTTTTTAAGAGACTATATTTTTTTTACTAATCCAATAAATCAACTTATCATTTGTGCTTCATAATGATTAAAATGCTATTTTATTTTAAACTAATGTAAAAAAATCATAATTTCTGTGCATGATGCTGTTAATCAGCGCAACACTATTTCTTTTTTAAGAAAATAATTGCAATGATGTTTGCCAAATACAACTTAAAAGCACAAGTTTTAACAAAACTGAAGAGCCATCTAAGAACAAGTAATGATGTACCTGAATTGTGGCTTTAATGGGTATCAAAATTCGATGTTAATTACTCGATTGATACCAAACAGAATTTATAAATTGACCTTTTTAACTTCTTCATTTGGACATTTTATTTGCCCCAGACGACTCTCTTATGCATTCCAAAATATAATATTTCAAAATAAATTTTCTCATGATGGGGATGTATGATCTTTAATAATCTCAAATCATTCACACTCTTATGTTTACCACTAGGAATTTTTCTCCTGTTTGCTCGTTTTTGGTGTCTTGTTAGATATTTTAAAAATCATTAGTTCCAAACCGTTTGATAATTACGTCGCTAATTTTAACTTATTAAATACAATATTTGCTAGTTAGAGCTGGCTTTGGAATTCCTTTCAAAGATGCTCCGATTAAAAAATGATGCAGTGTAATTGGTTCATTTTAATCTTGTAAAGCAGTCTCTAATGGACGTCACTTGAAAGAAGCCTTTACTTATGTATATGAGATGAAGCAATGTACGTGTATGAGATGAAGCAGTGTATGTGTATGTGATGAACCAGTGTATGTGCATGAAATGAACCAGTTGCATGACTTAAGCAGCATGTATTTTGCTTTTCACACCTGGTCCCCTTGAACTTTCAAATCTGAAATCCAACTTTCGTTTTTAAAATCATCTAAATACTTTGAACCTTTGGCAGAAACACTATATCACCCGTTTGTTGTTGGCATTTCTCTGAGATCTTGGATTTCAACTTTTTGATCTACTGGAGTGATACAGATGTTTAAATTAGAGGCTGAACTATGTAACTTGACTACTATCATTCAATTAATTGCCATAATATTGTGAAAGTTTATGGTAAACAGTTGTTTATACTAAAACTAAACTCAGTGGCGCAAAAGACCACGAACGAAAGACCTAGGCTTACTATGCCCGTCCCAGTTTTTAAGACCTTGGGCTCTTGAATGCAGGAGAAGAAGGATATAGTTTGTCTACGGTAAAAACTCACCTTTCCACAAAGTCTGAGACCGTCTGTTGCTATGGAAGCAAGAATATCGCTATTGGGTTGCTTTTAGTCAATCGGGCTAACACAGTAAACCGAAGAAAAAGATTCCCCTAAGTCGACACGAGCCAAAACCAGTCTTCAATGACCCCACACCCTTACTTTAAATAGTTATACCTCGTTACCATAGTCAGCGCCATGGTTCCGGACGACTGACTTGGGGAGTTCTTATTTTAGACAAACTACATGTGGTCAGTCCAACACGGAATCCAAAATGTTGTTTATAATAGTTTATTTTGAAATAAAATGCATTTCAGTTACGAAAACCAGTAAAATTTGAGGTAAATTACATAAATTACGGTAAAAAAAATGCTGCTTCTGAGGGTTCCGATGTTGTATTCTATAGTAAAAGTTTACGGAACGAAAAGTCTGATGTATAGTAATTTTTGCAGTAATATTTACTGTGAAAATCACTGAATCACTCAAATAAAATAAATACTACTGTAAAAGTTAATTAATTTAACTACTGTCATTCAGCGATTTTACAGTAAATATTATTATAAAATTAAAGTGTGGAATTTAGTGGGAAAAAGGGATTTTACGGTAAAATGAATGCTGCACTCAAGATTCCGGTACTTTTTTACCTTAATTTTATCCAGATTTTTTACTGTGTCGTGACTATCACGCATTGCTGTGAGATCTGCAGTGAGCGTGTTAAAAGTACTCTCAGCTGAGATTCCGAAAGAAAAATTAAATTTTTAATAATTGCTTCTCTTATTACTAATTGACAAAAATAGTTATAAAACTAAAATCCTTAAATGAATATAAAGCTGAAAGTTGAATTTTCCTGGAGAGAAAAACAGTTTCAATAAAATATTTTTTTCGCAAAAGCCTACCAACATAAAATTTAATGTTATGAAACTTCCAAAATTTTTATATTAAGCTGTGAATTTAAAAGCACTTTTATTGTCATCTAAAAGCATCAAACGAGGGAAATTTTAAGACTAGCTCTTTCATTAGAAATTTGAAAGGAAAGAAATAAACCTGAAATTCAAAAGCGCTAAAAGGCTCCTCGTCTTTTCAAAGGTTATTAGGCAGAGTATATTGGAATATGTTTACTTTCATATTTGAAATGAAAGGAAATTTCGACTGAATAGCGACAAAAGATTTTCAGACTTGAGAAGGAGGCAACAATACAACCTAATAAACTCTTCAAATGTTCTGAAAAAGCAGCAACGCCTATTGTGAATCTGAAAAGAAATTTTCGAGAGTGTTTTTGACTAATTATCAGAATGCCATCTTATTGAATATGATAAACGCATTAAAAATAAAATATTTTAACTAAAAATTTATCTTGCCATTTCATTGTGAAATATAAAGGAGAAATTTTGCTAAGCATTACAGTTTTCATTTAACACTAAAAAACATTGCCCTAAATTAAAAAAACATAATTTATAAGAAATGGATACCAAGCTTAACGTTGAGGTTAAATTTAAACAAATGCTTTGCCTAAATTTCTGAAACAAAATTGCGTAAATAAACTTTAAGTTTCATTATCAGATCTTGTTTTTTCTTAAATTTAAATTTGAGAATATTTTTGACTTAAAAATTTAAATTTTTGCCATTTGGGTATTTTTTAGACTTGTCTCAAAGTACGTTGATTGAAATTTTATAGATGACAAAAACCCATGAACAAAGAATTCGGAATATTAGATGAATACAAACTATAAAAGATAATTTTGAACATATATTTCAATTTAAACAAAGATAATTTTTAAAATATCTAGATTGGATGAAATTTTTCTAACCATTTTTTTTACCATATAAATAGGGAATCTTTGTAGTAGTTAGTTAAATCACTGAACAATTAAGCTTCTTTTTAAACATCGCGGCGAGTTATCTGTTTTTATTCATTAACATGCATTAAAAATATATATCGATTTAAAAATTATAAACAGAATATCGTTTTAATTTATATCCATTTTATTTGTTTCTCTAGATCAAATACTCACAGTATTGTGAAAATATATTTTATGAAATATATTTTGTAAAATATTTATTATAAGTTAAAGATATTTAACTAAATTTTTATTAAAATTAATTTTAATAAAATATCAGTATTAAAAGCATTACAAGTATTAACTTTTAAGAGATGAAGTTGTTTTTTCCTTCCCAATACATTAGTCTACTAGAAGCTGGGATAATCTGGTTGGTAGGGCCTTGGGATGATTTCCGAGAGGTTGAGTTCGATCCCAGCCTTCCAAAAACTCCCCGTGTACAAACTGGTGACTGGCGCAAGCAAAATTTGTCGGGGTGATGAAGTCCTCCAAGTTTCCATAACGAATTAATACTTCTGGAGATACTGAATAGGAGATTGATCGAGCTCTGGTTCAGTTCAAAAATTCGATCTGCGATGGACAGATGGTGAGAGAATGCGTCCTCCGTGTAAAATGGTACGTGATGTATGATGTATGTTGACTCCGGCTGATCCTCAGGGATGCTTCTCAGACCATCGCAAGTAGTCTGTTGTGCAGCTCTTGTCCAACTTTTATAAAAAGTACCGTACCGATCATTAGTCTACTACTCTGCATGCTAACTTTCGATGTGATGTCATCTATTGATTTATGCCATAATTAGAAGTAAATATAATGTTTATATTGCCATTAAGCTCTCAGAAATTATCGAAGTCCCTCAAAAAAATTTTTTTTTCCTAACCTGTAAAGTATATTTCTTTTTTCTAAGTGCTCTAACTGCAAAAAATAAATGCATATTCCATGGAAGAGAAACATATATTTGCTTTCAGAAAAAAAGCCTTTTAAAGATTCAATTCAGCTTTTTATAGATTTCTTCAATTTTTAATCGTTACCCACTCACTGCGGGGAATTCCCTTTTTTTATTACAGGCTTTCTTAGTATATTTAATGAGCTATTTTTCACAAAACAGTTTTTCTCTGCTTTTCACTCTAATCATATATGGATTAAAACTGTCTATTCAAATTCTAGTTTTTGCCAAGCAGTTTTGCCTACCGTAAGATAACTTTATCATTTTCAAATCATTTTACGATTAGTATTTGCACTTGTTCATACTTTTTAGTAATTATTTTACGGTTTTGAATATCGTATAAAGAAAATTGGGAATCAAAATTGTCAAAAGGATACTCCACCTGATTATTATCTGTCCTTATATATAAGTAACTTAAATTGCCAGATATTTTTTAAGGGTGGACCACAATAGTCTTAGACGTTTGTACACTTAAATAGGATTGTAATAAGGCAGGATTTAATTAAAAGAGTGCTTAAGATTATTTTCCGTAACTAAACACTAGAGCTGCTGTAGCTGAGGGGACATAGTGCTCACCTCTCAGTGAAGTTACCCGGGGTTCAAACTCCGGTGTTGATTGATCATGCAAAATCTGCTCTCGGCTGGCACCGAATCATAATGCTGACCTAAAATATCCTGATAGACGAATTATGGGATTGAATGCTCTTATGCTAACCGCAGGAGGTTTTCAAGTATTTATTTTGTTAAAATAACAGTTTTATAGTTATTTGCAGTTACTTATCTTCCAAAAACAGGCGTGCATTTTAAAATAATAGAGTTTTTCTGAGAAATAAATAAATTTATATTGCTGCAGCAGCTGACAATTTCTGGTAATAAATTTAACAATTTCTTTTTTTTACAGTGCATTTAAATGTTTGTTGCAGCATTGCTACTATAACCACTCAAAACCATCAAATTTTCTGGATGAATTCAATTATATACATAGCACAGTTCATATAAAAATAAAAATCCTAACGAAATTTTTTAAAGTTCTTTTAGATAGAAAAAAAAATGCTTAATTAAGTCGCGTTTTTTTTCTCCAAGAGAAGGACTGATATATGTGCTAAAGACAAGTAATTTAATAAGAGTTATAAGAAGAAAATTAAACGTTTACTTTGAAGATATCAGAAAATAAAAAAAAATGAGTATGAATACCTTTAAGGCGTGAAACAATTTACTTTTTGAGATTTCTTCAGGAACTTTTGTTTTCTTCGATTTTTTTCCCCTTGAAAAAGATTTCTCGAATGTCTTTTTCTCACAAGTTGGAGATAAAAAATGTCAAAGGATATTTTATTTAAGAGCCGGATTTAACTTATAAAAAAAATATTTCATTATGTCTCAAACGGAAATCTCTTCATGAACTCAAGAGACATTGTCTAGTGATAACTTGAGAAACATAAAGAATTTAAAAGTAAGAGCATGAATGATAAAAAAAAGGAAATCTGTGTATTCATAACAAAAAAGAGACCATTCTTTTTAAAATTACTGTTTGTTTAGTCTATCATTATTCTGTAAGTATTATACTTTTTGATTCATTGGGTAATTTATTCACTTATAATAATATCAGTTTTTTGTCTATGGTAAAGTCAATATTTTCTAGATAAAATCATAATTTTACTAGTTTTTAACACAGCTTTCGGAGCGTAAAAAAGGATTATTACATATCTCTTTCACATATAGTTATAGGTGTAAAAAGCTTCGAATCAAGAGTAATAAATTGTTTAAAAAAATTTCAAAGTATGGTAAAAGGAGATTAAAATTGTTATGGTTTAAAGCAATTAAGTAAAGTTAGCTTTCTTTTATTTTTCAATTACATTTTCTTTTGATAAAAATTGAAAAAAATTGTACCCTTAAAATAAGTTGCATTTTAAATTGTACAATTTTGGACAGCAAATAATTGCACAATAAAATAAGGGAGCTATGTTTTATTCTTATTTTGTTTTATTCTCCTTTTTTATTCATCTATGTTAAAAAATTAACAAAAAATGTGCACTTAAGAGTTTTTTTAATTTCTAGAATTTTTGACAAAGCAATAATTTTACAGTAAAGAAAAAAATATGGATATTTTTTCTTCTTTTGTTATATTCATTTTCGTTAAAGAATAAATAAAAAAAGCACTCTTAAAAATAGTTGTATTTTGAAGTATAAAATTTTTTTTACAGCAAATAATTGTAATGTAAACAAAGTAATATATGTTTTAGGTTTAAGTTTTTCATATTTTGGAATTTTTTAAACTTATTTAAATTTTTTTTTGTCTTTTCCAGTTTTATTCTTTTACTTCATAAATAATGTGTTTAAAAAAGAAACTGCAAGTGGCAAAAAGGTTTTTTTGAATACAAATTATTGATACAACTAATTAATACAACCCTGTTTAATACAACTAATTAATACAACCTTGTTTAATACAACCTTTTTTTAATATAACGTACTAAATTCTTTAAATGAATCCAGTTTGTGAGTATTTTATTTGCTGAGGAAAGCACTGTTGTTGAGAATGGTTGGCAGGATTGAAAGTAATGTTCTACTAAATATTTCAGTAAAAGTGAAATAAATTTAAAAAATAAAATGTATTATCCAATTTTTCTAATGTATCTCTCTGTTTTAAAATGCTGTCATCATTTAAACTAAATTAATCCAAAAAAGTTTCAAACACGATTTTTTTATTGTCAAAGAACCTAACAAAACCTCAAATAATTACTAATAATCTTACAACTGCATGTGTCTGTCTGTGAACCAAATTATTTTTTATGTATTTTGGGTGACGTTAGGTCATCGCATATTATATTCTAAATCGTATATTGTATATTGTATCCGTATTGTATCCGTATATTGTATGCGTATATTGTATATTGCATCGTATATTGTACATTGTTATATTTTAAAGTTGTCAGAAGATGCGCGTTTATTTTGTTTATAGTTTCGCTGAAAATGTTTCTTGAGGAATAATTTTATAAAAATGTTTCTTAAAACACATTTTTATAAAACTAAATAATTTAAAATCATTGATAGTGAGATAGGAAAATGTTAAATGAAAATTAGTTGAAAAAATTTACCTATTCGTCATGAAAAAACGTACCAAATTGCTAACTTGCCATCGGCAATGCTTGATTAAATTGTGTAATAGAAACTACAGGTGTTAAGGTAATTAGAGCTGTTTTAATAGATACTTAGGTTAAAAGTTCTTAAGCCCTTATAAGTGAATAAATATTGTAAGAAAATTTTTGATTGTAGTAAATATTGGTTATCATCAGTCGACCTCTAGCAAAATCATCATGCCCAATAATACTAAAAACAGTTAATATTATTTGATAGGATGAATTAATAAAAACAGGATTTGTTTAATCTAATATCGTAAAGCAGTGAAACAGTAGTGGCTCAAGGGATGCTGCGCTCGCCTCCCGATGAGGTTAACCCTTGTTCGAATCCCAGCAACGGCTGGTCTATACGAATTCCGCACATGACTCACACTGACCACAGTGCTGACTTAAAATGTGGTCTGTGGTAGGCAGATCGTGGGTTAGAGGGCCTTCGTTATCAGGCTAACCATGTGAGGCTTTCGTGATTTTCCTCTTCATGTAACGCAAAAGTGGGTTAGTTCCATTAAAATGTCCTCAAGGAAGGCAAATTTCTCCCGATACTTCAGGCAGGAGTTCCATTTTCTTCCGGATTTGGTTCAAAATTACAGGGCTACAGAGTTGAACTTTGGTAGTCGTAAACTCATAATTGGGTCGACTGTTCAATGACAGTTATAAAATTTAATAATATAAATAACCGTGGTGGCTCAGGAGTAGAGCGTTTGCCTCCCAGTGAGGTGATCCAATTCCGAATCCCACCGATGACTGGTTGATACGAAATTTGCTCCCGATATGCACCAACCCCAGTGCTGACGTAATATATCCTCAGTGATAGATGGATTCTAGGTTAGAATACCCTTGTCATTGAGCTAACCGTGAAAGTGTTTATTTTCTTCTCCTTGTAACGCGATTGCAGTTTAGTCACGTAGGCTAGTTCGTCTCAGTGCTTGATTCCAGAGTTTTCTTGTCTTCTAGGTTAGGTTAAAAATTTTAATGGTACAGAATTGAACATTGATAGTTTTAATCTTAGAAATGGATTAGCTGTTTAACACCGGTTATAAAATATAAAATAAAATAAAATCTAATTTTGTAAGGCTACCATTGCCATTCAATAATAAGAAAATAAAAAAAAATATTTATTTTTGCTTTATTAATTGCGTCGGTATATAATTATGTACGTACATGTTATCTGAGTTTTGTGCATGATTTTATTGCGTTAATCAACACTGAATTTTTGAATATTTAATTTTCTTCCCGAGCAAAGAACGGTTATTCTGTAAGTTGTTAAATTTGAAGAGAAAAAAAAGTTCATGAGGACAAAACATATGTTTTATGGCAAAATTAATTGAGATTGAAATCTGATACATGTAAAACACAAATATGAAATTTTGAAATATTCCCTAAATTAATTTCAATCTACTGAAAGTCACCATGTAGCTCTTTTTTCTTAATTTTTCACATGAAGACATAAAAGTTATATGAATAATGCATATAATTAAATTTTAGCAACTTTAGCAAATCAGTAAATAACAAAGAATAGGAACATGTTTTTATTATTTTCTAAATAATTTATGCGTAATATTAAATAAATCTCACAGAATATCTGAAGTTAAATATTTTTAACAGAAATATTCTCATTCAGAATAAGCTTGTTTGTTTTTCGCTTCACGCTTTCGTTATTAAATATTCAAATTTCCAGCGAAATGAAACATGTAGGTAAAAAGAAAGCATATAAAAGTCCCCAAAATAACTAATTAAGAGTTCCCATTTTCCTTGTATACCAACATCTAGCACAATTTAACACTTCACACTTATATTATGACAGCAGCCTTCCTTCGCTCTTTTGAATTAAATTACAATTTTTTCCTCTTTTTAATTTGCATAAAGGTTTACACTAGGGCTTTCCGACACATTAAATCTAATGAGATGCCCAAAATATCAAAATAAAATTCCGTGTATTTGTTCTGAGTAAATATGAAAGAAAAAAAATAATTTTGGATTTTAATAAAAGGAAAAGCTTTGGGATTTTTTTTACTGTCAATTCGAGACCGGGAACTAGAAAGTTTGCTTTTTAAAACAAAATAAGCGTAAAAATTATAATATGAATAATTTTTCAGAAAATATATAGAAGCAACTAAACATTCCCAGAGAGAAATCTTTATTACTTTTTTAATTGCACCTGATTTATTTGAAAAAACACTCGCTAAACAATGTTCTATCCGTATAACCTTTAGTAATGGGTTTAATTTCTTTACTATTTAAAATTCTACTGTATGTATATAGCTACTAGCTGCATACATTCTACACTCAGTAAAGAATAAGGTTCATAATAATGTTCATTCTCCATTTGACCAATTAATATTTTTCTTGTTTGTTAAGTCATATTTCTGAAAGTGAAAATTTTTAGCTTTGAATATAACTCTCATTTTCTATATGTTTTAATTAAATAGAAAAATAATATATCCTAAAAACAATATTCGTTCTTTTATTAATAATACTTATTGTTCGCTTAATATATTCAATACTTTTTTAAGCAATTAAAAATAACCATAACAAAAAGCAGTCAAAAGTCGCTGGTTGAAAACGCAATTCACAGTATATGAGCGTCTTGAGATTCAAGTTGTTATTGCTGTGAAAATATTAAGATACTTCCTTATCCTTACTGTTTACAGAATTATATACTAACACATACTGATAACCCTCATACATTTAATCCATTCCGAAGTTGTTGCTTTATTTTATTTTTTATTTTTTTAAAGGCAAGCACGTGTTTCATGACCCCTACAGATCCAACTAAAATTTAGGCTCATTTTTTGTTGTTGCTTTTTTCTTCTTTTTTTTTAGCTTTTGCATATCCTGAAAAGTGTGTTGTATAATATAGCTACGGTTTATTTAATTTTGCGGCTGGACCTAGTGAGTTAAGTAGTCGTCTCATTTTCACTTCACATTTCTCTTGAACTCAAAATGAAGTCATTTGCGCGTGGAGTTGTACTGGTTAAGGATATGCTACTAACAAAGAAAGTAAACACCTGAAAAAAATTCTATTAAAACAAAATTAAGCTTGAACTAAACAAATCGGTTGAAAATCTCGGATTGAGTACAAATTAGTCATGCGTTTTACACTTGGGATAAAATATGCCCCATTAAAACTTTGGTACATTTACTTATTACCAGCTAGTATGTGTTCGTGGTGCAATGGTAGGCTGGCCGCCATGTTGCAGAGAGTCCTAGGGTTCAAATCCTGGCTGGCACGTTTGAATTTCTTCATTAATTTTCTTTTTTCGAAAAATTAATAACTATGTAATTAGTTTTATTCAATTTATAAATTATTATTTTCCTAAAACAATTTAAATGTATTATTTTTTTAAATTAAATTTTTCAAATACAAAAATTATATTAATCATTTTATATTTTATTTAAAATGTATGGATTAAATTAAAAAAATAGCAGTTTTTTAACAGCATTTTTTTTATTTTGTAATAAATAATTTTAATTTTATTATATATATTTGTGGAAATGAAACCAAAAGTATGTTATTATACTTGTTAAAACACATAGAAAGGAGGAAAAAATTTGAACAAATAGTTCATAACTTATCTAGAAAATCATTTACTTGAAAATGCAAAATTAATAAAACTATATTATGATTACAATGATAAAAAGATTGAAAAAGTTTTGAGAGTTCAAATTCCTTTTAGTTTTTCGTTTTTAAAAGTTTAAATTTTTATAAAATATGCATTAAAGTTGAAAAATAGCATTTAAATTGAGTTAAACATATTAATTAGTTATCAACTTTTTCGGAAAATAAAACTAGCGACGAAATCCAAACTCCCGAAAAAGAGTTTGAACTCCCGGACTCGCTTGTAGAAGGTGGGTAGCCTAACCGTTACACCTCGAATACACATCATCTGGTGAGTTTTGTTAATCTGAAAATAAAGGAAAGCCTCAAGTTTAATTTTGTTTTGCCAAGAATTTCTTAAATGCGTACTTCTCTGGCAAACTTTATAAATAACTAATCAATCACATGCGTTTAGTGATTTAACCAGAAACTGCCAAAGTATTGACTGTTTAACCAATAAATATTAGTAAAGTAGCCAATATTTAAATTTTTGGCTACGTCTGGATCATAAATAAAGCAGTGAAAAGAATTTATTTTTACAGTTTTGATTTCTGATAATCTTTGGATTCATGAGTGCATAACTTGTAATCCAACCCATCATCAGTTTTCAGAATTTTTACTCACACCCATAGCAGAATTTGACATAGCTAGATGGTACCACAACACATCTCTCTTCTTCCCTCTCTCCTGCCAACTCACTAAATGGCTACGCAAATTTTAATCTGCTGACTCACTATCTAGCAGTTTGTCGCCAAGTTTCAGCTTACCAGTTAATCTGACAATTTAATAGGTCTCTGCAATGGCGACTTTATGCATGGCCATCTAAAATATTCACGGCATCTCAATTACTATTGTGATAAGGGTATTGTCGATATAACAAGCATTTCAAAACTGGTTAATCACTGCAGTCAAAAGAAATAAAGTTCTAAATTTTAGACTGGCTGGTTCGGTGTTCTTTACTCGTTGTCACACATAGACAGAGCCCGAAGTAAAAAAAAATAGAAAATCTTAAACACTCGATCTAATGACCAGATTTTTTGGAATTAGATTTGTTAACAAGCAATCGTGATGTTTCGAGATGAGAACTTTAAATATGCCAATTAATTTGTGAAGATGATCATTTAAGCCGTAAAAATCATACACTAAAACATTTTTTTTTTCAATGAACTGCTGCTCCAGTGTTCTATTTTTGATGACACACATAATACTTCGAATTGTTTTTCTCACCTCATTTTTATTTTTCTTAGGCGTGATATAACAACTTTTAGAATCTATGTCAGTGAAATCTACACTGTATTACATTTCATTAACAACAAAACACACTTAAGTCACCATACATAAGAACTTAGATCCGTGGTGGTTCAGGGGATAGAACGTTCGCCTCCCAATGAATTGAACCGGGTTCGATTCCCAGACATGGCGATACGAATTCCGTAGCTGCCTTGTACAGACACCAGTGCTGCAGTAAAATATCCTCAGTGGCAGATGGATCAGGGGTTAGAGCCCCCTTGCCGCCTGACTAACCATGGGAGGTTTTTGTGGTTTTCTTTCCCATGTAACGTAAATGCGGGTTTTCCATCAAAATTTGGAATTGATAAAAATTTTACCAATACTTGATCCTGCATTTCCATTTCCTTTTGGATTGGGTTCAAAATTACTAGGCTATGGAGTTGAACATCGATAGTCGTAAACTCAAAATTGGGTCGGCCATTCAGCTATGGTTATAAAATAAAATATATGGGATAATAATGCACTTGGCATTATCGAATATATATCAATGAATTTAGCCAATTTATGAATCCACACTCATAACCCAGCTGTTAAAAGATTTTATGCCAAA
Organism: Parasteatoda tepidariorum; assembly: GCF_982258835.1. Classification (NCBI taxonomy): domain Eukaryota; kingdom Metazoa; phylum Arthropoda; class Arachnida; order Araneae; family Theridiidae; genus Parasteatoda; species Parasteatoda tepidariorum. The sequence goes on along the minus strand of NC_141755.1, from coordinate 20,845,229 downwards.
AATTTTAGACTTAGAAATATAAAGAAAACATTAAAGGAAAAAATTTCTTGAAGTATTGTTTTTAATCTTTTATCCTTCGTAGTTCAAAAGAAAATGTGAGATGCTTGCTACCAAACTTTTATTTATTTCCAATAATGCCAACTTTCAAGAACATTTTATTCTCCATTCAAATATCAAACTTTTATAGCCTAAAACTTTCTTTAAAAGTAAAAGTTTTCCTATGAAGTGTTTTTTCATTTTTTTACTGAAGAAAGCGAAGCCTATTACTTCACAGTTCAGTGTTAAAGTTATTTCAGTGAAGTTTTTGCGATAATGAGAGTTTTCGTTTCTTTTAAACTTTGATAGTCAAATACATTCAAAGAACTGCCATTTAAGAAAATTGCTTTTTCTTCTTTTGTTTTTCATGACTATCGTTTAGATTTCACGATCTCAGATATTGACACAAAGCGTAAAGTATTCCCCCACTATAATGTTTCTTGGTGTGTCGCTGCAAACGAGAAAAAAAAATTAAACAAATATAGGATAAAAGTAAACTATATTATGTCTTAAATAAACAAGCATAAAAAACTGTTTTCAGTTTCAGAGTCAAAGTTATTCTTCCCTTCTTTTCTTTAGAAGAGATAGTTTAGATGTAAAGAAAAGTGTCTATTTTCTTAATTCAGACTGTCTTTCTTATGTAGACCAATATATATGCTGTATTTCGTTTTATGTAATTTCTAGTATCAAAGAAAATAAAAATCCACGTTTATTCACTTGCACATTTTTTGATATACTTTTAATATTTTGTGTCCCTTAAGAGACCAATGGCAATGGGATACCTGCAAGCGAAGCAGTGTTGGTATCTCGATCCTGATTGGTTGCTGAAACGTGGTATTTTTTTGTACCTTAGCAACTGTGCTTTCCATTCTATTTCGAGTTGGAAAAGCCCGTCACGTATCAATTCTCTTAAGAGACGCATTCTATATTCTTTCACAAAGATTTCAATTCTTTCAATAAATATGTCTTACAGACGGAAAGACAGGCACCAAGCCACATAGAATATAGTCTAATTATGCATCGAAGTGTACAGGTACACAAAACAAAAATAAATCACAGTTGCAATAAAATACAAAAGCAAATAATAAATCTAAATTAAGAAAAAGACGTAAACGAGGAAGAATTATTTTTAAACATTATTTAATTAATTTTAGTATTTAATGACATTATTCAATTAATATAAGTATTTAATTAATTTCACATTATTTAACATTCTCACTTACGCAGAGTAACCTAGCTCAATTTTAACAAGCCATTTTGCTTAAAAACGGCCACTTGGCGCAAACGTCATAGGTCGCAAGTGTGGGTATCTGTTATCGTCTTTTTCTTGAAGTTCAAGTACCCAATTTGAAAAATAAATAAATAAATAAAAACATTAGAGAGAAATGCAACGTTCAGAAAGATGAGGTAACATATTTCTCAACAAATAACAACATTGGTTAATATTTTTATAAATTGGTAACACAATTCTCCAGCAAATAGTTAAACCAGAAAATATGTAAATGGATGATTCATGTTGAATGTAAGAAGATTTCAAGTGGAATATTTCTACAAGCGTTTTCTGATCTGTCCCATGAACTTCCCCACATTGAAGCTGTATAGAGGAAAAAACACTGTTTTAAAGCTTTTGTTAGTTAGCAGTTCCATTTGTTTTCGAACAACTATTACGAAATTAGCAATACTTCTTTAAAAATTATGAAGAATTGAAAACTTTTCAAAGAATTTGAAGAATTTTCTTCTAATTTCATCAACAAAAAAAAGGACAAAAAATAAGGTGTGATTGGAAAGAATGTAAAATGATGTGTGTTTTGTATGTAAAACAATTCAGCTGACTTCTGTTGACTTGATAGTCAGACTTTGTCCAACACCTTCTAGAAGAGAGAGAAGGCCTCCGCACGGATCAATTTAATAGTCCAACGCAGCGAACATTAACTCCGCAGAGGGGGATTTAAGAAATAAGTTATTACGTTCGGGTTGCTAAATTTAAGATTGAGAAAATTCGAAAGCACTGCAGTTGGATTACTAAAGGATCGGATTTCTCGTTTATTGTAACCCGTGCAGGTGTCTTTTCTCTTCTAAGAGGTGTTTCTTCGTCACGTTGTAGTTGCAAATAGTAGATGCTAGGTAGCTTTGTTAGCACTTGTTGAAGAACTGTACAACTAGTTTTGAAACTTGTTTAGAGAAGTAGTTTTAAATTGGTTTCCTAAGCCGTAAGCCAGAAACTGCAGAATTCTGTTGTCATCCATTTTACTTCAATTGTTTTGCTAAGAAAGCGATGATCATTTTTTAGATATCCGGTATTATTGAGTATACAATAAGTATGTGTAATACCACAGTTATTCTAGTGATACTTTCCAATTTTTAAGTTACATTTCATTTTTTGATCATTTATTAAGTCTATTTACTTATTGTTTGTATTAATTTCATTTTCAAAAAGCTTCCAAACTCGTTAATAAAATATTTAAGAAACGTTTTGTTAATAAAATATTTGAAAAATTAGATTTACTTAAGATAAGCAAGGTTACAGAATTTCACGAGACAGAAGTTATCTTCTTGACGCTTTTTGATTTGGCTTTAAAGGCGCACTTTCCAAAATCACCAAACAATCGACGTGTAAAAATTATATTAACTAAACTTTAATTATTGTAATAAACTTTAATTATTTTAACTAAACATTAATTAACTGTTTAAACTAAATGCAAAGATACAATCTTCATTAATGAGACTAATTTAATGACTTTTTCTTCTCTAGCAGTGATAAGAGCTAGAATATATCGATTAAAGATCACTTTGACCTTTATATTATTATCTAATCTAAATTTGAATAAAGATATATATGATCTAATTAAGTATAATCTAATGTAAGTATGAATAAACATATATGCAATCTAAATACCCAAAACTAAATTTCCAAAACACTCTATACATAAATTGATACCTATATTTATTTTATAAGAAGATACATATATGCAATCTAAATACCCAAAACTAAATTTCCAAAACACTCTATACATAATTGAGCTAGAATATATCGATTAAAGATCACTTTGACCTTTATATTATTATCTAATCTAAATTTGAATAAAGATATATATGATCTAATTAAGTATAATCTAATGTAAGTATGAATAAACATATATGCAATCTAAATACCCAAAACTAAATTTCCAAAACACTCTATACATAAATTGATACCTATATTTATTTTATAGTTATAAAATAACATCAACATTTTATCTTTAAAATATAATGATCTTAATAAATAACTGCTTATTTTAAATTTTGCCCTGCACTGAAAAAAAAATCTTTGCTGTTGAAATTATATATTTGAATTGTACGCAATTTCGGTAAATAATTACTAATGATAATACTATTTACTATTAAGTTTTTCAGAAAAAGCAAAAAACTACGATACATATCTCTTTTGACTTTCCAGCTGAATCAAAATTTTTATTGATACAAAATCGTATTGTCTAGGAAATGATTCAAAATTCTAAAGATTAAAATTTATTAAATTCATAATTGATCCCAAGAAAAAACTTGTAGTGCTCAGAGAGCTGACCTCACATTAGAAATGTAGTAAAATTAGATACTTTTTTCATAATGCCATAAAACCATTATCGAGCATGCCATAAAAATTATTTATTTGGTAAAAATTTACTTCTTATCTTTGTATTTTAATTAAATGTGTGGTAATATAAGAAGTAACACCTGCATTTCCGAGTATCCGTTACCATAAGAAGGGAAAGATTCCTAATAAATGGTTGAAATACCTTATACTTTGGTTTTTATTATCAAAATAATATTTTTTTTCTTCGTATCAGAAATTCCATTATCTTACAGAATGGTTATCTTACCAGAATTTTTTTCTCTGTGTATATTAATGTATATTATGATAAAGTGTCATATGATTTAATTTTGTATGCAATAATAAATAAAATGAAAATTATTTGTTTTTCCCTCAATTAAGCAACTAAAACTAATAAAAATTATTAAAAAAAATATAGGGGTCCGAGATTATTGCAAGCAGCTGTATATAAAAGCTATTAATATTAAATTTTGAAAGATAATTCCTGCAATACATAAGAATAATTTCTATACTCAATATTATAATCTCAAATTTTAATAATATCAAGGGAAATGCAGAAATTTGAGTTGTGAATAAACTTGACAATCACTTCTATAACCAAAAAGTTTAGTAATGCAAAAGTTGCTTATACCAAAATAAATTCTTTCAAATCAATAAAATATAATTTGTGTAACCATTTTTTAAACAAAATGCTAGATAACATCAAATAGTTAACTCAATATTTTACATCTTTAATAAAAAAAAATTAATAATATCAATGTCGTTAGTGCCAAGATTACTAATTACTAATACATATTATTATAATAAATGCTAAGCGCAAATAACCTGCATATTATGAAAACCTAAACTTATACGGTAATCCTTCATCATATATGGACGGAAAAATTATCAAGTGAATGGTTTAAATACCATATATTATAGTTTTATTAACCAGAATCCCAGTTTCATTTTACCAGAGATGTTATTAATATACCGTAAGACAGTTTACTTGCTTTTGTACCGTGTTTAATTCTTGAAATTACTTACTAAAATCAAAAAGATTTTTATGATTATTTTTGACGTACTAATATCACAATACTACGAAATTCTTTTCCTTAATATTTCTCACAAAAAATTGTTTTAGTAATCAAATTCAAAGAGAAAAATGTTAAAAATTACTATATTTAGTATGTCATACTTGACAAAATATGCAACAGTTGGAGATTTCCTGGGAAATTGTCATTAATTACGTAACTCCAATTTCAATATGTTAATCCACGCTGATGTTATTAAACTTTATGAGGCACGATTTAATAATGTAAAGGTCAATTAACGAAACAAGTGTTTTTATACACCTTACAAAAAAAAAACAACACAACATGCTTTACAAATTGTCTTAAAATTAAATTTTTGTTTGAATATTCATCATTTATTCATTTATTATTCTAGCTTTCTATTGTATTATATCATCTTTTCCTGAGAACTTTAATTAACGTGCAATTTCCCCCCGTTTTCTATCAGAGAAAAATTTGCATTGTAACGCTTAATATCAGCAGCTCTTATGCTTAAGTCTACTTCAAACCATTCGAATACCTGAGTGCTCCATTGCTTGCTTAATCATGATTCTCTAGATCTCCATATCTGATGATGCAACTCACACAGTGCATGCACTGAATATTCATAAAGAGATTTACTTGGAGAATTATTCTCTAAACGTGATTTCACAGGAGATTTTAGAAATTATCTTGCCTTCCATTTTAGGGATTCACGTGTTCTGAAAGATTGTGTTTCATTGTAAAATAAGCAGTTTTGCAATTGTAGACCTAAATTATGATTATTAGAGATTTCAATTATCCTTTGCAATTATTTTTGTGTATGGAAACCTGTTTCAAACGATATGTCAAAGTGCATTTTAATTGGATTAAACTTATTGCAGAAGATATAATCTTCATTAGTACTTTCAAAAAGTGATATCAAATAAAATATATCGGGTAATGAATTTAAATATCCCTTTGATCTTTATAATATAATCTCATATAAATTTTAATAAACATACATATGATCTAAATAAATATAATCTAATTATAAAAATGATATAAACATTCTATATTTAAATTGTCTGATATCTACATTTATCTACATTTACCTACATATATCTACATTTTAAATTGTCTTGATATCTACATTTATTTTATGATCATAAAATTACACCTTAATTTTATGTTTATGAATAATTTTATAACAACGAATAATTTTAACTTGTTACTTTACCCAGAGTTGAGAAATATATGGTCATTATTGATTATAATGAGCAAGTGATGATATATTGCATTTGAATAGTACGCACTTATGGAATCACTATTTCATATTAATTTTTACCAAAAAAGCATTAAGCTGCACTATATACGGCCTTGCATTTGCTTTTCAAGCTGAATCAGAGTTATATTGATAGAAAATCGTATTGCCAAGGAAATAGTATAAAATCCTGAAGGTTAAAATTTATCATAATTGCGCAGAGAAAAAAAGTTTGATCAAAAAATCATAATTTATTAAATTTTCATGCTTCTGGATCACTAGGAACAGCAAAAAGCTCATTAATTTTTACCATTTTTAATTTTTATCATGATATCTTAGATCTTGTCATAAAAACCATTTATTTGGTATCAAAAATATGTGTTTTTTAACCATTAAATGTCATTAACATACAGTAAGGTAATTCTATCAGAGTTTTTTTCTCTATGCATATTTGTGCTTATACTAATAAGGTGAAATCATTTAAATTTGTATGAAATACGAAATAAAAGGAAAATTATTAGTTTTTCCCTCAATTAAAAAAACCCAAAAGCTGATTAAAATTATTAAAAAGAAATACAGTTACAGGAGATAATTGCATGCAAATGTATGTAAAATTCATTAATACGATATTGTAAATTTAATTCCTGTAACAAATAATAATAATTCCTATACTGACTTCTATAATCATAAAATTTAATAATATCGAAACCATTAATACCAAAATCTAATTTCAGAATAAAGTTAACAATCATTTCTATAACCAAAAAGATTAGTAATACGAGAGAAGTTATGCAAAAATACATACATTTAATCTAATAAAAAAAAAATTTAAAAATTTTTATGAACAAAATGTTTAATAATATCAAATTGGTAATCCAAAATTATCAATCTTTAATCAACAAATTTAATAATATCAAAGTCGTTAGCTCTAAAATTAATTCTAACAATTAATAAAATTACTAATAACTATTACACAGTATAGCAGTAAATATTAACCACAAAATAGCATTTTGGAATTTTAAATACCCGAATTTCCGATATTCCACTACCATATGAACAGAAAAAGTTTCAAATGCATGGTTTAAATACTTTATATTTCGGTTTTATTAAGCAGAATCATGCTTTTTTTTAATGAAATTAAAAATTGTTATTACTATTCAGTATGGTAATTTTATCAGATTTGTTTTTATGTGTTTAATTCTTAAAATCCAGATGTGTTCAAAAATATTGTGTGTCATTGTAAAATAAGCGGTTTTGCAATTCATTTCATGGTAATTGCACGGTAATTTTACCGCTCATTGTCGTTACATTTTCACGGGAATTCTTGTTTTCAAAATGATATCTCTTACTACAATACATTTAGTAACAAATACGAAACTGAGAAGTAAATTTAGCCAAATAAATGTTTTTTTTTGTCACGCTCAAAAGTATCACAATGAAAATGTTCCTAAGAACTATCAAAAGTCTTAACATTAATTTCATAATTTAAACTTTTTGATTTCGTTACCAAGCAGAATGGTAACTGCTGATACTTAAATGATTACTTAAAAGGACTGTTTATTTAAATGGTTGGTAGGAGTTAGATGACTGTTAACTATTTCTTACTTTAATATAACCACTTAATTAAAACAGATGGCAAATGGACATAAATGAAGGTATTATAATTTTATTTCATTTTATAACCGTCATTGAACAACCAAATCAATATTGGGCTAGTGACTACCTATGCTCAGCTATATATCCTTTTAATTTTGAGCCCTATCCAGAAGACAAGGAAACTCCTGGATCGAATATTGAGCGAAATTTATCTTCTTGGATGACTTTTTTTCGTTGGAATTAGCCCGCATTTGCGTTACATGGTAAGGAAAACCACGAGGAACCCACGGTTAGCCTGACGACAAGGGGACTCTAACCGCAATATATCTGTTTGTCATTGACTCGGTGGACCTCATTGGGAAGCGAACGCTCTATCTCTGAGCCACCATGCTCCGGAATTATAAGTAAAATGTTTTAAATATACTAAATAGGCTCGTATGATTTGGGAACGCTGATGTCTAGTAAATGAATATATTTCCTCTTTGTTGTTTTTATTTTATCTCAGTTCTAATTTATAGTTCATTTCCTACCCTAGCAGTACTGCAGTTAAAAACAGCAGCAATACTCCTACAGTCCCTAACAGTACTTTAACAGTAACTTTATTCGTCACTTTTCTTTGGTTTCTTGAAAAATTATTTTTTATTACTACGTTTTACTGCATGAAAGAGAATAAAATTTTTCAATCAAAAATATAAGGTGCTGCTATTTTTTACTTGAAGAAACTACTTGTGAAAACTTAATATATATTGTTTTCCTTTAAAGTGTATTTGAAATATAGATCTTAACTTATCATGTAATGCGTATTTTTACGTCAAAAACAGAAGAGCAGACAAATAAATGAAGCATTGAATTCTTGTGTTAAAGAAAACTAATTTGCTGAAAACTATAAAACTTTAGACGGGGGAAGGGGTAGTTAACTCACAACATGTTCGTTCGATGCAGGGAAGCGAAGTCCAGTAATAAACAGATATTTTTTAATAGCTTTCTACTTAATTTATTTCCTCACAGTATTGATTGAAACCATGATTTATTTTTCGATTGATTAGGATATATTGTTTGGAAAAGTTGATATTTTTCAGATAATAAATAAATAATTAAAGATACCATTTTTTTGCTAAAAAACAAAAATAAAAAATATTTATCTGCAAAAAAAAACTCAAAATATTTATTTCACTTATCATGTTTTGAAGTATAAATCATGATTTATAAAGCAATGTATGTCTTTGTAATTAAAACTAAAAATAAACAGTAGTATTATAACATTAATACACAGTATCACAAACAAACAAAATGGAAAACTGAATTTCTATAACGAAGCTTTATTTGACAAACAGTGTAAAATATCATGGCGGATGAAGGATTATACCATACTGTACAATAAAAAGTATCGGCCTCTCAAGTACAGCATTCGTAAAATCAATTATACCGTACCATTTCGATCGAAAATTTTTATACAGCAACTTTTACTGTAATATTTATTTAATTATAGTGATTCAGTAATTTTGCATCAAATATTACGGTAAAAATAAGCGTATATCAGATTTTTTAGCCCGTAAATTTTACGGTAACAATCTGTTTCACCTAAAAAAATATTGTAAACCTTAGTGCCGGTTTCTTTTTGCCTCAATTTGATCCAAAATCTTTTACAGTACATTTGCACATAAACAGGATCGTTGCTCATTGTAAAAGGTTCGTTTGTTCCAAGAAGGCAACTGGTAGTAAAATGATTTAGATCTTCATGATGCCAGCTCGAAATATGTTAGTTTTATTCGAGTTTTCAATTTATTTTGTTCGCATTCTTGTCAGCGGGCTTCATTTGATATTTCCTTTACGATATTTATTTTATTATTAGCTTTCTTTTGAGGTGTTATATAAGAATAACATGCTTTATTCCTTTAAAAAAGATCCTTTTTTTCAACAAAAAAAGATGAAAACGCATTTTTTCATTCAATAAAATAAATATACTTGTATAAACTCAATTTATAATATTTTATTCGTATCTTTATTTGTTTGAAATATAATTCTTGACTTTTCGAGAAGTACATATTTTTAAGTCTAAAACTAGAAATCACAACAAACAACATCAGCACAGACAAATAAATGGAACACTGAATGGAGTGAACAAACAATCAGGCTGTTTACATTCAACAAAATGTTCCATTGAACAAACTTTTTGTTCTTCAATCGAACTCTACTCGTCTTTCTGCCAGCCGCTTAGGGATCTATAGAATTCTTTTGTTCGATTGCCGAAGCTTAAGAGATGTTGTCTTTAGACTCCCAGGGCTGTTTGTCTTTCGCCTGAGGTGGTGCTGATCACACCTGCATCCAGATATACGATCTTATAAGATTTGTATCGGCATGTGTTATTTTTTTCTGATTTATTCTATGGAAAAACTAAGATTAGGTTTCTGATAATGTGATGGCTGAAAAAGTACAGATTTCTGTTATGAAATGATAATTATGTTAATATGTGTTAATTATGAATTTATAATTTTTTTAAGCATTTAACGGTGTTCTCGGAGTAAACAACTATCAATTCGAAAGGAATATAATTTATACAGACAAAAAAATATGGTCAAAGCTATCAGAATATCTGGAACCGTTTCTGGCATACATAGGGTCTGCAAGAAAGCACTGTAATCTTTCCCGAAGCTCTTTGGTAATGATTTTGGTAAATTAAGCAGAAATAAATATGGTTTTGTAATCTGCTCAATTAATGCGTTTGGATCATTCCCATAAGTTAAAAGCGAAATAAAGTACAAATCCAAGATATTATCAATATGAAAACCTATGTAGTGGTTTGTATACATGAAATATATTGGTGAAATATGACTGCTTTTTGCTGGATTTACTCGATAAAATGAGCTAGCCAAGTAAGTACCAATCCTATTTAATGACAGATGAAAAATATTAATTGTAGTTGATTATTTACACACTTGCTACGATTACTTGAGAACTTAATGCATACTTGGTCGATTACTTGATAAAATGGACTAGCCACGTAAGTATTAGTTCATTTTAATGATTCATAAAAATATTAATTATGGTTGATTATTTGTTTTGAATCTTTTTCTCGGAATGATTCGACACACTACTCGTGTAGACTATTATAAAATGCATCTATGTTTTTTGTATTATAATAAAGATATTTGTGTTCTCATAAGATTTACATAAAATAATCGCTTGCGTAAAATAATTTTATAATATTTAATTTCTATTCACATTGGTTTTACTCACATTCATATTTATATTCTGCCAGTGCTGTGTGTATGTTTGATTATACATGATTTCGTTATTTGGTATGTTTGATTTCTTTTACAAAATATTTAATATATGTGTATAAATATGCGTTTCTTGCTCCATATTGTATCGTAAACGTAAATATACTGATTCTTATGTGTATCATATCTTGAAGTAATATTTAAATTTTACAGTTATTGAATAGAAAACATGATTTCTGCTTACACCAAATAGCGTAAAAGAACAGCCTAGGTGTTTCATAACACCGGTATCTATCCTTTGTTTTGGTGTAGTGGAACACTTAGTGAAACATCGCCTTGATGTAAAAAGTAGTTGCCACCATATTTGGAGCTCAGATACGCCAAATTTTTTACAGTGTGGAAAGAAAGCACAATAAGGAACTTTAATTTATAAGACTATAAGTGAATTTATTTGCCTTTTGTAACTTTTTGACTATTTACAGGGAAACGTTTTTTTTTTCTGTGGATCAAATTACTATGTAAAGTACCGACGCTTTAGATGAACCATCCGTAAACTGCATTTTTATCGTAAAATATTCTACGATAATTTTTGCAGCAAAATTTATTTCAGCAGAGAGTGGTTTGATGATTTTACGGTAATTATTACTTTAAAAATTAAGTGCGTCAGATTTTTTTTCTCCGTAATGTGTTCCTGCAAAAATAGATTTTAAGATAATAAGTACCGAAACCCTGAGTGCTGGTATTTTTTGCTGTAGTTTGATCCGAATTGTTTTACAGTGTTGTTAAATTTCTATTTCAAATTGTTTAAAGTTCACTTTAAATTCTTTACTGTTTATTGTTCTTCCTACCCCTCTGTTATATAAATATATATATATATATATATATATATATATATATATATATATATATATATATATATATATATATATATATATATATATATATATATATATATATATATATATATATATATATATACAGTGGCGATCACGTACTTAAGGACATGTCTTTATGAAAAGTAAAATCCAAAATTTATTGTTTACGCATAAGTTTATTGAATTGATAATTATGTATTGGAACAAAAAGCTTATTTTTAATATATTTTCACAATGAAAATCACTTATCTAACTGTTATACTTGAATTATGTAACATTTTAGAAAAAAATATGCATTCCGCATACTTAAGGACAACAAAATAAATATTTCTTAATCGTTAATAAAATTAATAACAATGTAAAAAATGTACAAAAAATAAAGATTTGGAGCTGGTATTTAGTCGGCAAGCCTTTTACCGCAATTACTGCTTCACATTTACGAGGCATCGAATTTACTAATTTTTGACTTCGCTTAGGAGGTATAGCTGCCCAGCCTTCTTGGACACATTTCCCTAAATCACCTACATTTTTTTGGTTTTTGCTGTTTCACATATTTATCCACATCTATCCACCCACATCTATCCACAGCGGGTTGAGAACTGGCGGTTGGGAAGGCCACTGCGAAACCTCAATTTTCTTGCTTGACAAGAAGGACTTCGCAGTTTTGCTCGCGTGCCTTATTGGATCATTATCGGCTTGTATGATTGGTTTTCTTGAGCGAAGTTTCCTGTAATAAGGCAGAAAAACAGTCTTGATAATGTCCACATACACATGTTGATCCATAATGACTTCGATTTTGTGAATTGGACCATATTGTGAACTCCACACCATCACCGAGCCGCCTCCACCTTTTACAGTTGATTTTGTACACCGTACATTAAATTCTTCACCGACTCGACGCCTCACATAACTTTTGCCACCTGAGCCCATTCTTTTGAACTTTGATTCGTCTGTAAATATAACTCGATTCCAGTCAGCCGATGTTCAGTTTCGGTGTCTTTTTGCAAAAGCTAATCGAGCTGCTATATTCTTCTTTGACATCAACGGTTTTTTCCTACATACGCGACCCATAAGCCGAAACTCATTTAAATGATGTTTGATGGTATTATTGCTTACGTGCTTGCCTGTTAATTCAGGGAATTCTTTTCTGATGTCAGGGGCGGTTTTGTGACGATCAGCTTCAGAAATGCGATGAATAATTTGATCGTATAATCGGTAGTTTTGCAAGGATGCGGTTTTCGGGATGCTTTTTCAATACTTTTGGTCACCTGAATAGATTTCAATGCTTGTAAAGCTGCTGTTTTTGATAATTTTAACCACCTACCGATTTCTCTAATGCTTAAACCTTCCTTTCTCAGAGTATCTATTCGACTTCTCTGTTCATTGCTAACATTTTTTCCTTTACTCATAATAATGTTGAAATTTGTACTAAAAAAAGAAAAAAAATATTAATATATTGTTTTAAAGCATCAAGCAAAGATAATGTAGCAAATTACACTTACATTGATCGATAAATTGATTGTAATCATTCAATAACTCATGATTAGACAAACTGTCCTTAAGTATAAGAAACTTAACAAAATACTATATTTTTTAAATAAACTTTTATGAAGCACTTGTGATCACGAATGAATTATTTGAGGATTGAAGTTCAACTAAGGTAGAATTCGTCATTATAGATATCTTGAGCATAATATTCATCCATTATAATGACGCATTTATTTTGAAAACACTGTCCTTAAGTACGTGAGCGCCACTGTATATATATATATATATATATATATATATATATATATATATATATATATATAGCTGTAGATAATAGCACACATATATAGAGCTATTTATTTAGGAACACTTTTCTAATATTTTTACATTACTTTGAATCTTTTAAGGAAAGCTGTTGGGATAATAAAATTTTTCTTAAAACAGCTTTCTGTTCCTTTGATGTATTTTAAACATACTTGTAACAAAAACTTTTTCATTTCCAATAAGTAATTTGATTATTTTTATTTTTTACTACGATAATACGAGAAAGATAAATTAAATATTGTTTTCATTCTTGCTTCTTCGTTTCACTTACGGCGAAATTTGATACTCGTATAAGAGTAAAATTGAACAAAGTGTCATTTTTAATTTTAGAAAAATATGTAACATAAGAAACGCGACTCTATTTAGCTCTAGGCACCTATAACTAAATATATCTTTGAAATATTAAAAACTGCATTATCTTTGATTCAATTATAGGTAAAAACACGAAACTAAATATTTTGAAAATATAACTGAACTGAACAGAAATAGAATATATTCTTTCGGAGTTATTGCATTGCTTGTTTCGATTAAAAAAATGCAAATTACCCCTCTTATTTAAATTTCGTTCAGTATTCTATTTAACTCTAATTTAAAAAATTTTTAGGAAACTTAATTATTGCTACAATAATGATTTGAATGAATGCAAAATCCATAATAATATAGAATTATCATAACATTACACACACACACACACACACACACACATATATATATATATATATATATATATATATATATATACCTCCAGACACGTAAAATCAGGGTAAGAAAGTTACTAAGTATATTTTTTGATATAAGATGAAGCTTATGAGATGAACTACTAAACATTTTGCATAATCTACGTAATTTTTGTTTTTAGATACAATTTCTGCAATGCCCCTTTCAATACATGCTATTGTTTGCAAATTTGCTTTTCTGCTACTTTCGAAAATGTTTTAGAAGCCTTATGCTCTCAAAGTCTTAATGCGTTGTGGGCATATCCTTCAATATTTTTTTCTCATCTTCATCGTTTTAATCACTATCATCCGGAATAGACATTAAATTAGATTGAAAAGTAATGGGATGTGTGTTGTTGTCAATATGCCCGTTATCGAATTCGAAGATGCTCAAACACGCAATTTTATTCCAAAAGGTCAGTTTTCCTGTTGGATACGGAGAAGCAGTTAACACTGATAAGCTTTATAAAATTCATTTGCAATGTATTTTAATCGGCACTGTTCAACCCTTTTGAAGTCAAATTCAGAGATTCTAGAACATTTACTTTTGCTTCGGAAGTATCTTTCAGGTCACGGGCGTGAATTAAAAAAAAATGACTACCTAACCAGTTTTTCCGTGTAACGTTCATCAAATGATTGGATAATATCAAGAATCAATGGTTAAAATTTGCTGGAAAAATGTCCACTCACAAATTTTACAATATAAGCATCCATACCTCTTTTAACCATCCATGCCGTGTTTTGCCCATCATACAGCTCTTCTGGTTTAACTCAAGGGGGAACCTGTCACAGACAAAAGAACAATAAGGTAGAATACAAAAAATGCTAGAAAAGCTGCAAACAGTTAAAAAACAAGTCTTTTCTTTTAAAAAAATTGAACGAGATTTGTAGAGAAGAAATTATTTTGAAACGTCTGTGTCACGAAAACGTACAAAATGGGGTTTTCTTAAAATGGATAACGTAAACTCCGGAATAATTTAACATTATCGGTGTATTATCGGTTTGTATAATTTTCATAGACCTGCAAAAATGACGTAGGAAGCATGGTAACGTACGAAACGGACAACGTTGAACCGGGATTCCCCTGTATATATATATATACAGTGGTGGCCAGAAGTGTGGACACTTTTTGAAAGTTTCATGTTTTTCAACTTTGTGCGCTTGTAGAACATATTAATTTTCACTTAAATACAAACGTTTATAAATCAAATTGAAGGTAATTTAATGTAGAATTTAATAACAAAACCAAAATTAAAATAACTGTATTAGAAAAAAAGTTATGCTCATTTTAGTAGAACAAACGAACACAAATCGTTTCGAATAGGGACGTATTTTGTAATAAAAGCGTACTAGCCAATCACAAACACTGTTCTTAATACCAATCAAATGTCTGTAACTATAGTTTAGGTTATATGCATGGTAAAAGAGTTATTGTAGTGGAAATATTTTGTGGAATGATGAATACTAGTACAATTAAATAGAGTATTGCTGTTTTTGATTAAACTAATTTTATCAACTATTTTTATAACTAATCAGTCCTTGTTTTTAATTAAACTAATTTTAAGCAATGTCATTAACAAGAAGAACTAATTGGACATCTACAAAAAGAAGCCGAATTGTCATATTGAAAGAAAATGGCCTCTCTTATGCTGAAATTGCAAGACAAGTTAGTGGTTCAGTGACTCGTTCTGGTGCACGAAAGTTCTGTTCACGTTATGAAAAAACGAAATCAGTGGAAAAGAAAGCCAAATCAGGCCGAAAAAAATGCACAAGTGCTACTGCCGATAGAAAAATTAAACGGCTATGCCTTCAAGATAGAAAAATTTCATCAGATGCCATTAGATGTGAAATGAATGCAGCGGGTATTGCAGTAAGTTCACAAACAATAAGAAGAAGGTTATCAGGATTTGAACTACAAGCTAGAACTCCAAGGAAAGAACCATATTTAAATCAAAAGCAACGCGAAAAACGAGTTAAGTGGGAAAAAGAACACATTAAAAGGTCAGAAAATCAATGGAAGCAAGTAATCTGGAGCGATGAGAGTAAAATATCGCTCTTTGGTAGTGATGGTAGAAAATACGTGAGACATAGAGTAGGTGAAGCACTTCATTCTGATTGCATTGAAGCAACTACAAAAAACCCAACAAATGTTATGATTTGGGCATGTATGTCTGCAGATGGTGTGGGCCGAATTCAAGTGATTGATGGCATCCTGAATGCCGAAAAATACATCGAAACTGTCCTGAAACCAAAATTGATACCTTCCATCAGGGATCTCCTCCCCAACAACGCACCATTTATTTTTCAGCAGGATTCAGCTCCATGCCACACAGCAAAAGTATGCAAAGCATGGTTTCAAAATAAAGGCATAGATATGTTACCATGGCCAGGAAGCAGCCCTGATCTCAATCCAATTGAAAATTTGTGGTGACGCTTGAAAATTCTTGTACGAACAAAACGTTCATCCAATAAAAGACAACTTATTGAAGTTATAATTGATTTTTGGCACCATGTGATTACGAAAGATGAACTCCAAACACTCGTTCACTCGATGAAAAGACGCTGTGAAGCTGTCTTAAAAAATAAGGGTTATCCTACTAAGTATTGATTGTGTAAGCATCACTTTAAAAAAATGCAAATCTAAGATAGATCTTACTATTAGTTGCATAATTTTTTTGTAATACAGATATTGTAATACTGTATTTATTATTAAATTCTACATTAAATTACCTTCAATTTGATATATAAACGTTTGTATTTAAGGGAAAATTAATATATTCTACAAGCACACAAAGTTGAAAAACATGAAACTTTCAAAAAGTGTCCACACTTTTGGCCACCACTGTATATATATATATATATATATATATATATATATATATATATATATATATATATATATATATATATATATATATATATATATATATATATATATATATATATATATATATATATATATATATATATATATATATATATATATATATATATATATATATATATATATATATATATATATATATATATATATATATATATATATATATATATATATATATATATATATATATATATATATATATATATATATATATATATATATATATATATATATATATATATATATATATATATATATATATATATATATATATATATATACTAGGCGCCCCTGGTGAACTGCTTGTTCACTTTTTTAAATAAAGTAGAAAGGACAATGTTCGTATCACTGGTCTTTAACTCACTCAGTGTAAAGTATAAGAAAAGGTAAAGCGTAAAGTAAAGTGTAAAGCATAATGCAAAGTTTAAAGTAAAGTGTAAAGCATAATGCAAAGTTTAAAGTAAAGTACAAAATAAAATGTAAATCAAAACGTAAAGTAAAATGAGTAAATAAAAAACTGTTTAATCCAAATAGAAAAAAAAGGATTTGTTTGTTTAATCCATTTCATGAACTTAACATTTTCTCATTCCAATAGAGGAGGAATCGTATATCTCTTGTTCATTTCTTGATTCTGGGCGAGAACGATAAAATAAAGAACGATATTTCTTTTAACCGTGTAAGCATTCGGAAATTGCTTAAAATAATTATCACAACTGGTTATACATACCGGTTATTATTTTTATTATTACCGTTTATTAAAATTATGCGGCAACTTTAAAATTATCACTTAAAAGTGTTATCACGGCCTTAAACATCTATGTTAAATGATAAGAGTTAAGTCTGACCTTGGGATGAGTTCGCGAATTTAGTGGGCTTCACTTTGAACGGTTTCATTTGCCCGTATCAGCAACTCATTGGAAATAAATATCAATGATTCATATCGTATCATTGTGAATCTGTTATTAAAAATTCAGTACAACATATGCTAACATAAAAAAATAATAATTTTTACAGGTGTGCGCTTCATAGATAATAAAACAAATTCGCAACTTTGCTAAAATCAGACTGTGCACTTATTTGTTGTTTATTATTATTTGAACCCCAATGCATTTTATTTGTAAGGGTATTTATACTAAAACTTATAAAACTTAAAATGCTATAAATTTCTTAAGTTAAAAGAATACTCAGATCTTAAAGGGTAACAAAATATTTCGAAGCAAAAAATAAATTCAAAAATTTATTTAGTTTAATGTTCAAGAACCGAAACACAACATCACCAAGTCAATGAGTATTTACTTTAAAAGTTAAAATCAGTCTTTACGTTCATATGGCATGTTTAAACGATAATTAAAAAGACTTATGTTTACCTATCAGCTTCATTCAACTCGAACAGACAGTACGATTATTTTTTGTTGTTATAATTGTTTCCTTTCTTATTATTTTCACTCACTTAACTGATCTAGTCCTTCAATGTGATTACACAAAAATAACACTTTACGTTTCCTAATGCATCTAGCCACTTTCGGGGTTCAACCACTCCTCCTTAAAAATTTAGATTATCTTTATACGTTTTATGACATTTTCATTTAAAAGGTTAGCACCTGGAGAATTAAAAAAATTATGTTTAAAAATATTAAAAAAATCAATAATTATTTGCAACTTTTGGCAACAAGGAGTTTTAGCATTACGTTAATATTATTAGTTTAATAATTCTAAAAGACTGGAAATTAAATGCCATCTGGAAGAATAGAGATGTCTAAGCCACACAGCCGAACTACATCCTTGAGTGTAATAAATCAATTGATTGTCGAAATTTTGTGATTGTGAATGGCAACTAACTGTTTTCACAAATCCTATTGGATGATACTTATTCCTAATCCCAATAGAAACGTATTCTTATTGGTTGCTATGTAACTGATTTATCAATGTGATGGATTGCTGGTGAACAGATAAGTGAACTATAGTCAGCTTAGATGTCTCTTTGAGAATAAACATGTTTTTGTTTAAAATTACTTGTTACTGTTAAATATAGTATTTTTTTAAAAATTTTGATAACTTATGATATCCTACTTATTTGTTTCTAGCAAGAGTGTTTTCATCCTTTATATGGCTAACCATGTTTTTTTTTCTTATTGCTTACTTCTTTTTATCTGCTACTCCATGCATTCTTACTCCGTTGATTTACATCTGTTTTAGGTATACATTCAGTGAAATTATGTTGTTTATACTTAGTTTTTAATTATTTCATTCCACGTTTTCCATGTTTGAAAGTATTTCTTCTCCGTTTGTGCTTAGATTTTATTTGAGATACCTTGGAAGAGCGTGAGTAAGTTTTAGAGTAACCTAAGTTACGAAAAAACACATTAAAGATTATTATTACTCTAACACAGTGTTAAAAACACACTCAAGTAATTATTTAAAAAAAAATAAGTTAAATAGAAATCTCTTATATGTCAAATGCTTAAGTTTTCTGCAATACTTAGATACAAATTGAAATCGAAATAAATAAATTCATATGCATTTTTTAAAATTCGAAGTAGATTCTCTTGAACTAATATTTATAAATGAAACATTTAAATGGATGTGTTAAATAATTTTTTTGGTAAAAATTCTGGTGAAGATGAGACGACTCCAAACGAAAGTATACTGTATTTTCTAACATTAAAAAATATTTTGTAATATTGCATAAAAATCATATTTAATCTATACAGATAGATATGTACCTACGCCACTCAATATGTGAATTAAGTCAATCGAACATACGACTTAAATGAAGTAAAGAAAAATATACATCTTTGAGATCCAAAAATATTATGTAAACCAGGAACCAACTTAAAAGATATCGAAATATATTGAATCACGAAAATGGGCTAAAGAATTAATTTTTGCACTTTCCCACCAATAAGGTAATCCCAATGATGATAAATGGCTGAAGTCCTTGGATTACCAGGCTAACCTTGTGAGATTTTCATGGTTTTCTTCCTTTCGTAACTCCAAATGGGGTTAGTTTCATCAAAAAATTCTCTATGTGGCCTATTTTGTCACAATGATTGACCATGGAAATCTTATCTGTAGGGTCGGGTTCTTCATTAAAAGACCACATGCACAAAAAAAAAATATTGTCAAAACTACAAGAATATGGTAAAATTTACAGTGTTTCTGTCCCTATGGAATAATAAAAAGCTAGATAAATTTTATCGAGACGTTTTACTAATTATTTTGGTTAGAGGAGCAATAAAATATTTTTTTATAATCTATGAATATGTGACAAAATTTGGTAAATGAGGTAATTTTATCACTATAGCTAAGAGCATATAGAATAGAAATCCTTCATTTGGTAAAATTTTCTTTTTACTTTTGTATATTTTACTAAATGTGCATTAATAAGATTTTCGAAAACTGTTAATGGGGTGTTAAACAACAGTGGTAAAAACAATTTCAAGAGGATTGACGGTTTTGCAGGCAATGCATGTTTTTATTTTACTAAGTATTTCGTTTACACGGCTTTGCGTTGTTTGTTTCTGTTTTCTCATTGTGTTCCTTTTCTTTCATTTATTCTTTACTATATTAGCTTTTTTTTCTTTATTATAGCGGGTGGGAAGTTATTTTATTCCTGCGTTAAGTGATTCCGACTTAACGTTGGAAATTCTGACTTAACGCTGGGGATTTTGAGTTAACGTTCTGACTTAACGTGTGACGGCAAGATGAAAAAAAATGATTTTTAATGGTACCTTAAAGACATGGAGGAAAGATTGCATGACATGGGTATCAGAATACTTACTACAGATAATTACTACAGAATAATTACTATTTAAAATATAGCTACAGTGTCTAAAAAAAGCAACTGATCTGGTTATTGTAAAAATAAATTTCCCTCTATTAAAACTCTGAAAATTTTATATAAAATAAATTATTTTTTTCATTCGCCCCCTAAAAAAATGGGAGATTTTATTTCTGGTATTATCCTTGTAATACTCTTTTTCAAAACCTGAAATTTAATGCATTAGTTAGTGATACAACTATAGCCATGCTGACTCGAATAAAGCCTAGTTTGCATCTTAATTATTGAAAGCAAAATTAACCTAACTAAATACATTATCACATCTTCCACACTTATATATTTTACATATTAATAGAAACATTTTTTATTTGACATTAAGAATTAATGTTATGGCATTTCCTTCTAACTATTCACCATCTTCATTACCATATAAATGTATATAGGAAATGCAAATGGTAAACAATCACAAATTTCCATTTAAACAAGGTTTCATACAAATTCGTGCTCAGCGTTTATCTCAGTGGAATATATAGGATGATTTAAAACAGGTTAGAGAAATGAAAATTTCTTTATGTAGTTTCTTGTATTACTATACAAATAAGCATAGTTTAAATAATTTAACATTCGATGTCTACATTTCAATTTATAAGAATCTTAAGACACTGAAAACGCATAAATTTAAAATGATGTTAGAGTTTTTGAAACAAGAAGGAAAAACAAATCATTTTATTTCATGTTTAGTCTGAAAAATTATTAAAAATCAATGACGGATTGATTTAATGTTATATGTACTTATAGTATCACTGCATAAGCTGTAAATGATACATATTTTAAGAGATACGTATTCCCAAATTTCTTCGCATTATAACAAAAATAATTGTAATGTATTTAAGAAAACACTGAACTTTCAGATTTATCGTGATCTAATTGTATCGTGATAGTATAACTGTATGTTTAATCAGTTATACTGATACTAAAGCACACACACAACTAAATTTCTTTGTAAATTTTGTTTTTTTTTGTCTCAAATAAAATAATTCCACCAAACCTTAAAACTATTTTATTTTTTATAATAATAATGATATTGATGATGAAATAATAGTTTTAGTAATGATAAAAAATGAATTTACAATATTTGGAAGAAAAAGAATTTTCTTATTGAAATAAGTGTATCTTTATAATTGTACCTTTATAAAATAATTGTACCCATTACATTTTTAGTAAGTGACTTGAATTCTATAAGACATTTGTTACTAAATCCTATGTAGTTTCATGTTTTTCATCACAAACGAAGTAAATTTCTCACATGTATTACTAATTTATTTAAATTATAATTATTTCATTCAAAATGCTTACATAATTATAGCAACAACAAGAAACTCATCGTAAATCACAGCACTCGATTTTTAATTTCGAAATACTTGTATCTTTTCATCAAACAATACTATTATCATAGAAAGCAGGTGTAGTAAATAATATTAATTCTATAAGATAGACATAAGTCACTAAATAAATTTGCACGAAAAGTTTCTTGTTGATATCAGAAATAAAGCAACTTCCACAAAGTTTCGAGCTGATTTTTTTTCTTCATTTAGTAACACATTTTACGGTTATAATAATTAGAAGATTTGAAATACCTGTAATATCTAATATATATAATTCTCTTACGTGGCTCCCAAATTTTGGCTGTATTTATTTTCCGCCGGTGGCAACGGTTGCTTTGTCTTGTTTACGTTACTATTTCTCTTACACGGCGAATCGACCAATGACTGCCGCTAGAAATGTCACATGCCAAATCTAGCTGAGGTGGCTCAAGCGCTTTTAAAAACGGAAACTGAAATAACCAGAGAGCATCAGCTGCGGAAATCTCATACTATTAAGATAGACAGAAGTGAGTAGTCTTTGTCGATAGATCTCTATTTTAGTATTTTGTCGAAAGCGCTTTTTTTCACGAATTTATATATTACGAATTTATTTGACGATTTTTGACTTATATCACGAATTATACTATAGCACATTTCTAATAGGTTTAACGAATTACATGTCATTTACTTAAATTCAAATTTAATTTAATGACTTAATATTTACTAAAAAGATGTAATTTTTTTTAAAAAAAATGTATTTATATGGATTTGAATGATTGTTTTGAATTCTTAGAATTTCGTGCATTTGCAATGTACCTAAGTTAGTAGCGAGCGAAGCGAGCTTTGTTTGCGAACATACCAAATAAGATTGCGTAGCAATTTTCGGGGGTTGGCGAGCTTTAGCGAGCAGGGGGCGCAGCCCACTAGTGATAGTACATACGTAATAAATGATATTAGTCTTACAAAGCATATGTCACTAAGTAATTTACGAGATTAATCACAAATGAACCTCCTGTAATTTAGAGCTGATATTTTTTTAATTTGATTACATCCTATTTTATGCAAATAATAATTAGCAAAAAATTTATTATATTAATCATGCAAGAATTACAACGATATATTATAAAACAAAAGTTTTTTTTAATTGAAATATACAAGGGCTTCAAATGTAATAATACTCAGGGAAGAGAATTCTTGTATAATTATTGTACTGCATGGAAATGACATTTTTAGCTTAAAAAAATCATAATTCTGGTTAACAAAACCAAAATATACAGTATATACGATTCGTGTGATAAATTTTCCACTTGTATGTTAACGGTTGACCAGAAATTCTGGTTTTCAAAATTGAAGCTCTTATTAATAGTTTAATAGTTTTCGTAGTAAAGTATCAGTAGTTTTCAATTGAATCACCTTTATAATACTATTGCTTTTTTAGTAAGTGATACGAATTCTATTAGACATTTAGTATTTAATCTTTAGTTTCATGTTTTTCATAACAAATCAAGCAAATTCCTCAGACTTAAAGCAAATTTGTTTAATTTATAATTACTTTATTTAAAATGCTTTTATAATCATATCAACCACAAAACACTCATTTAAATCATAAAAATGCTAGATTTTTAATTTTGAAATACTTGCATCTTTTTATCAAATAATATCATTTACATGTGTAGTAAATGATATTAATTCGATGACATAGACATAAATCACTAAATATTTTTGCGCGAAAAGTTTCTTGTTTATATCAGAAGTTAAACAACTTCCAAAAAAATTTCGATCTAATTTTTGTCAATTCGTTACAAATTTTGCGATTATATTCATTAGAAAATTTGAAATACCTGTATCATAATATATATAAGCTGCTAGTGATATTATTTAATAAATATTTTATACTAGTTATTTTATGAAAATTTTGTTTTATAAACATTATTTTGTAACTATTCACTAAATATTTTATATTATTAATCACTTATCACAAATAAACCTCTTGTAATTTGGAGCTGATATTTTTTTAATTTGATTAAATCCTATTTTTATACAAATAATAATTAACAAAAAATTAGTTATATTAATCATGTATTAAAACAACGATATATTATAAAAACAAGAAGTTTTTATATTTGAAATGTAAAAGGGCTTCAAATGTAATAATACTCAGAGAAAAGAATTCTTGTTTAATTATTATACTCTATGGTAATGACATTCTTAGTTAAAAAAATCATAGTTCTGGTTAACGAAACCAAAACATGCATTATCAGCCATTCATTAGATAAATTTTCCACTCGTATGTTAACTATTTACCGGGAACTGTGGTTTTCAAAATTGTAGCTCTTATGACCAAACATTTAGTACAAAATACAAATCTAAAATGTCAATTTGACAAAAAATATGGTTTTTGTGCCATGCTGTAAATTATCATGATAAAATTACCAAATTAACCAAATTTTATAGCATATTATAAAAACTACTGATCTACTTCAGCTTTGCCCAGGCGTTTCTACATTTGCAAATGGTTATGATTTTAAATTTTGGTAGATGTCAACTCACAGCTTACATAGGGAAAAAAAACTGACGTGAAACAAAGGCAACAGATATTTCTAAATAAAGCAAATTTTATCAAAATGAATATTTTAGAGCTATACTCGAGTAAAATTACCTAATTTCAACGCATTTATCACCAAAAACAATGGTAATGAAAACAACATTTTATTGTTAATTTTACCAAAATCCTTACCGAGAGACTATGGTAAAAAACTACAGAGAATTTTGGTGCACCCGTAGAGCCAGAAACATGGTAAATTTTACCATATTTTGGTAATTTTGGTCATGATTTTTTCTCGGTGCTGCATCACTTCCTGTGTACTGAGTGATATTAGTTCTATAAGTGATATTAATTCAACTTGTGTCACTAAATGTCTTCTTAATCTCTTATTTTTGCCACAAACAAAACAAATTCATCAGAACTTGATGATGTCTTAGTAAGCCGCACTTCACAAGAATGAAAAGGAAATATGATGTTTTTTTTTTCGTCCCGAGGGGTTTTGTAACATTTCTTTCAATTTCTCATAGACTTTTCTAGTATACACAAACTCCTTAGAGAATTACGGTTGGTAACATATTTTCCTTTTTTTCTTTTCATTACTTTCTTTCTCGATCGAAAAGATTGACAAAAAGAAATAGAATTTTTTATGCGTTTTTATCCTTGGAATGCTTCCAAAGTGTTGGTTATTTGTGCTTATCATTTATTGTAATATTAGTTAACAGTAATTTTATTGATTTCTTGATTGGATTTTGGCATTACTAAATTTATTATAATGCCAAAATCCAATCAAGAAATCAATAAAATTACTGTTACAAAAATGTTTTTTATTAATTTAAAATGATAAATTTCAGTATAAACAACTTTTGTAATACGTAGTTTTTTTATTATAGTTATGAATGTTAATTTTATTTAAAAATTATATTTTGGTATTTGTTAGAGATTGTAATATGTTTTTATAGTTGGTGTCACGTGACTCTGACTGCTGCTGCTGCTTTCATTTAATTTTTATTCTTTAACTTTGGTTTTTATGTTGGCAACCTTCTTGAAATGTTTTGAGTTGATTATTTAGTGTTCGAATTAGTTAGGTTTTGAAAATATCACTAAATGGAGATTGCTTTAGAATTAATAAATGTTTGTTAAGTTTTAATTTGTATCTGTTTATTCATCTGTAGAACTAGTAGTTCATTTGAATAACATTAAAAAGGCGTCCGTGAAATTTATTTGTTTGCTGCAATTTACAGAGTATTAATGAATTTGAAATTATTAAGTTTGATGATGATAGGAATGAATATAGGAATTATTATTATTTGTAACTGGAAGAGAGTCTCAAAATATCTTATTATAAAGACTTTGATATACAGCTGCTTGCAATTATCTCGGATCACTATATTTGTTTTATAATTTTATAAAACAATTTTTGAAGGAAAAACAAATAATTTTCATTTTATAAAATAATATTGTAATAATAGACAGTAATGGCATCTGATAATGACATTTTTGGAAAAAAAATCATTATTCTGATAATAAAGGCTAAAATATACGCTTATTATACCAGTCGTTTGGTAATTTTCTTTTCTTGTGTAACTCTTTAAAGGTTTCCAAAATTATAGTTCTTATTACCACAAGTTCAGCATAAATTGCAAATCTGAAAAGTAAATTCAACATAATAAAGGGTTTTTAATGCCATGTTCCAAGGTATGGAATAAAATTGTCAAACTTCATCGGATTTACCAAATTATATCACATATTAAAAAACATATTAAAAAATCATTGTTCATTGTTAATTTTGACAAAACCATTGCTTAAGTGCTTCTGTAAACATTTTCGAGCTTATATTTTTTCCCAAAGAGTAAGAAAAACTGGGAATTTTACCATATTCAGGTAGTTTGACCATACATTTTCTCCTTAGTGTAGAAAACACGAAGATTATAAGGAAATACAATATTCTCATGCTTATAGCTTTATTGCTAAGTTTTGGTTTCATTTTAATTTAATTTTTCTTAATTAAATAAGAGGTGAAAAATTAATATGAAAGCAAAAAATATATGAAATAATGCCGTTAATTAATTTGCCTTAAAAGCCATACCTTTTGCTAAAATCAAATGAAAACAACTACACAACATAGACTAAATAATGTTATTGATCTTATTCTTGTTACAAAGTTCGGAATAATTATTTTAATTTTAACATTGATATTTTTTTGTAAAATGCCCCAGCTCTTCCCCAGACATTCCATGGGTTTGAGACCTAGAAACGGATTTGGCGTCAGTACAACATCAATATGTAACCAATTTGTTTTAAAAATTCCTTCATAGAGAAGCCTCAAATCACGATGGAATCACGAGGATTTCAGCCACTGCCTGCCTTGCTGTGACGCATAGAGTGATTCAGTGGTAAAAAGAAACAAGTTCCAGTTCACCGTCGGATATGAAATCGCCACCATAATGCCCAATAATTAACTATCAGTAATTTCATCAGTGTAAGCATAAAATACGCTTTTAGTTATTTGTTTTAATTTTAAAATTTAAATTGATAACGAAAACACTTGTATTTTTAGCAGCTAGTTCACCGATTTCATAAAATTTCGGAAACTGAAGTGATTCAACTTATTTTATTGCTGTTATAACTTTTAAATTTGTTAATAATGAAATATAACTTACTTCCTGAATGTTCAGTAATTATTACTTATTTGGAAGTTTAAGACTTTTGCCCCCTATAGCCATTTTTTAAACAATTAAAGAATAGAAATGAGTTTAAATTAGAAAAAAGAAATGCAACAAACATAAGAAAACTATAGAAGTAAACAAGCTCTAGATTGCCTGATCCTAAAAGTATGATGGCAAATGAGGCAAATCACCGCTGCCTTGCCAGATATTTTAAACTTGTTGAATATCCTAATCCATAATTGATCCGTCTAATTCGTTGACGAGCTCGTCATCAGTGGTAACTCCAGACCGTTACCATGCCCGTCACGGTGACTTGAATCACCTCGATTGTGATCTCCCATGAAAATTGAGTGAACTGGCTTTGAAGCCCAGGGATAGCTGGTTGATACGAATTCCACAACCAGCTCACACCGACCACAGTGCTAACGTAAAATACCCTCAGTGATAGATGAATCATTGATTAGAGAGCTATCAAGCTAACAGTGGGAGGTTTTCATCTTCATGTAACGCATATGAGGGTTAGTTCAATCAAAATGTCCTCTACGAAGGCAAATTTACCACAATACTTGATCCAGGAGTTTCCTTGTCTTCTAGATTGAGTTCACAGTTATAAGGCTACGGAGTTGAACATTAGTAGTAGAAAAGTTATAAAATAATATGAAAACAGAACTTTCGATTCCATCGATTTTACTGCATGCACTCGGTCGAACTGAATGAGGTCGAGGTTCGAACCTAGGACCTTCCGATTCGTAATCCAATCATCTAAACCTTGGGCTACATTTCACTCTCATTAGTTTTGTGTTTCACTTATTGTAATATGTATAATTGTTTCAAATATATCAATATTTAAAATTTTACTCGACAAATATCTTCAAAGCTAGCCGAAAACCATCTTCTTTTTAACAGAAAGTGGATAAAATTTAACTTGTAATAAATGTATCCAAAAGAATTAAAATTATAAATATCGATGACGAGCATTTACAGGCGACATAAAAGTCTATGTAGCTTCAAAATATATGATTATTGAAGGTTAGATAAGAAGTGTATATTTCCAAAAGACCGATGTTTTTTCATGGTGGTTCATTCAAACAAATGAGTTATATTTGTCAAATGCTGTTCGTCTATATATTTTCATTCTCCCTTCTAAACTCGCATAGTTACTTCTCTTTCTATGTTACAAACTGCGTGGCATATTTCTTCGTAATGGAAATTTATTTTCTAGAACGAAAAATTGATCGCAGCCCTCAATGGAGTTGTTATAATGTTTTTATTACTAAAGTTTTATTTTTATAGTTATAAGCATTAAAGGCCAGAGTGGATGAAAAGAAAATGTCTGTAGGAAAACATAATATAAAAGATTGAAACGTAACTAAACCAATTCAATATATACTATTCAATAATAAAAACTAAAATGTCTCAATACATTTATAAATTTTATAATAAATTGCTTTTAAAAAAACATAGTTTTGTTTTTTGCAAGAGAGTTTTTTTTTTAACATTTGTTTTTGAATCAGCAAATATATTATAAATTGTTTTAAACAATAAAATATTTTTCATTTTAAATAAACTTAATATCATTAGAGAGTAAGCTATAATATAACTGTAATATAAAGTTATTTCAATGCAGGAGCAACGAAGAAATTGTATTACATAACATAAATTGTATTTTTACTACCAAAAATGCAAAAATACATTTTTCTTTAAACGAAGAAGCATATTTTTCCTTCTAATTATTTAAAATACCAATTATATTTTATTAAATTTGAGAAAATGCTTGTTTTAACTACTCCAGATAAAATATTTGAGTAACAAATTAATACTATTATTCAAATGGAATGTGCTCAAATAATTAATAATTTGAATAATAAATAAATAATTCATGTAATATCATTTTAAGAAAAGTCTTTTTTCGTCAGATATGTTTCTATTTACAGTTTTCTGCTCATTTTTTCAGTAATTATTAAACTATTTAAATAATTATATGGTGCTCAGTAAGGTATTAAGATAAAAAAAACATGTTTTATTGTATTACTAGCTGAAAGCAATTTATTATAAAAGATCTTCTTTAAAAATTATAAAGCTTTTTTTGGTGTTCTCATAGAGCCAAAGTACAGTTAATTTTACTATGTTCTGGTAGATTTGACGATAAATTTTTTTCTCAGTGTGTTATTTTTTAAAAGAACATATGTTTTTAGTGACAAAGAAGCAAAATTGCTTCATTTTCTGCGAAACAAAATCTGTATTGTTTAAGCAAAATGTATAATGAAAAAAAAACTCTTAACGCCATTACTATGCAACAATTTTTAATACTTTAAAATAAAACAATGTTGTAAATACCAATATTCTAGAAACGTTCTCTCTAATTACTCTTTTAAACGCATTGTAAAGATCCATTCGAACAAATGTTCAAACTTCATAGATCATTGCTTAGATATAACTTTTCGTAGAATAAAATATGATTTTCTCAATCAAGAAATGGCCATTGCCATTACTTATAACTCATCTTCTTTAAAAAATCAATACCTCAATGACTATAAACTTTTTGAATCATTCATCATTTTCCTGAAATTCTATATTTAATCGTGTACCATTAAAAGATTAAATTAGCTTTTATGTACTCTAATCGTTAATTACTTTAATTGATTTTAAGTCCATTTTGTTTGACATTGATAAATTACACACTTATTTTTTTATGATTTGAAGTAAGTAATTTATCATTTCATAGTACGCGAAAAGTTTTCGACGAAGTTAACTAAATCTAATAATGATTTTAATTACATTATGCAGGCACATTTTTAAGAAACTAAACATTTGTCTAAGTAACTTAAATTCGTATGCTCGTTTTAGTACAAAACTTATTTTTTGTCTTCCTTTAAGTAATTAATAGTATTGCATCTAAAGTAATTAATATCAATTGTAATATTGTTTCCCAAGTTCAAACACACTGTTAATTAAAGCAATTGAAATTTTTAAAATTAATACTAATTAAAAGAGCATTTTTCAATTGTTGTAAAGAAATTTCTTAAACTACGTAAAGATATTTTATGGATCTATTGCTTGGTTGGACAAAAACACGTTTTTTCCGAAAAGATTACGCAAAGATCCGTAACTAGATCACAAGTAAACATTTTACAACAAAACAGCTCTGCTGCCTCAGCAGACTTTTACCATATGAGAATAACTTTTCTCTGTGAAAGTAAAGAAGTAAATCTTTACTCGCACCAGATGTAAATATTTTGTGTAGATCAAATTTGTAACGACCAGTCATCTTTGGCATTCGAACATAGGTCATTTTTTTTTTCAGATTTGAGTGCTTTGTTCCTTGGGCCACTCTGACTCAAGCGCTTTATTACACAAAAATTGTGATAGTGAGAATTTTCTTCGATGTTGTATCAATTTGAAAATTAAATCGAATTGCAGTTTTATTTATACTACATTCAAAACTATAAAGCAATTTCTAAAAAGTAAGAGCAAGTAGAGAAAATAATTGTTAACTGATTGGAGAAAAGATAAAAGTTAAATTTTCAAAATTGCATGGCAAAACCTAGAATTTCAACTGACGAGGTCAATCCGTTTGTGATAAGAATGAAAAACGGAATAAAATATGGTTTTGTTAACAAAAATACCATTTTGTCAACAAAACGGCTTTAAGCCGTTAAATAGGAGGAGAAATTCCAAAAAAACTACGGATATTTTTTACAGTGTTAAGTCCAAAAATGAATATAAATGCTACATTTTACTTTTGGTGTCTTATTAGGGGTTGATTTATTCTTGTTTTCCAGTTGCATCATCTTCGGCCAAGAATTCAACTTCTGCAATACACATACGTCACAGCCCCTTAAATACCTACACACATCATTCATACTTCCACAGATCGTAATTTTGAACTGAACCAGATCACGACCAATCTCCGATCCAGTACCTCACAGAGGTACTAATTTGCTATGGGAGATTAAAAGACTCAGTGACCCCGACAGATTTACCGTGCAACTATGCCCATTTCGCACACGGGGACAGTTCGACCTGAGGGGAAGGAACTCACTACCTCTTGGACATGGGCCTAACGTCCTACCAACCAGGCTATCCTGACCCCCATACTTTATTAACAGTTACAAATTAAATAAGGTGTGTTAGGAGTTAGTAAATAATATTTATTCAGATTTTTAAATGATAAAGACAGGAACTAAGAAAATTATAGTCTGCTTATCGCAAAGAATATTTTAACGAACTCATACTAAAGAACTTCGAATTATACTTTTAACTAGCATTTCGAATTGATATATTCTTTCCTGAGTTAATTAAAGGTAACGTTTAATATAAAACTTTTGAATTTTGATTAAGTTTAAATTTAATATTACTTTTAAAGTTTTTTGATTAATACTTTTTAATTAATAATTCACTTTATGTAGTACTTAATTGATAACAGTCGAGTCAAAATACAATAAGAATATTTGTTTACGCCTGAGAAAGCATCAAGTTCAGTTGTCAACATCTTTTACTTCCTCGATTTTTCCGAGCCACTGAGCAAAACAATTTTCGATGAATGTAACATGAGGGATGCATTTTCTTTTTCTCAAATAACTAATTCCTGTATTCTGATTTCCGACGAGTGACCCATCATTATTCTCTTGTCATTAATATTTATCTCTTATTGATAAATGGACTTCCACTCAATCATTTTGTTTAAAAATGCATCAGGGACAAATAATAACAATGTTTAAAAAAATCTTTCTATAATAAACTATGGGTAATACTTTAAATCTATATTAAGTATATGCATTTTAAGCATAATTTCAAAAACTCAACTTTCTTCTTCTAGAAAATTGTCTTTATTTATATCAATAATTTATATCAATAGTGCATTAATTTCTTTGCAATTATTGTAAGAATGATTATAACTAACGAGGAAAATAATGGATGTGCCAATCGCCAATTCTGAGATTTTTTAAACATAGTTTTGTTTGAATAGAAAATAATATGCAAAACTTAATTGGCATTTTTCGAAGTAATTATCAAGTTATAAATTAATAAATATAAATTTTTACCCTAAATAATAAATATAAATTTTTACCCTAAATAATAAATATCACTTTTTACCCTGATAATTTCTATTAGAGCCCAAGCGAAAGGCATGTTGGCTGAAAGGGGGTGTTTTAGTTTTCTTCTTAATCAAAAACGTTAATCTTTCAATTTTGAACAAACTAAAACTTAGAGAATAAAAATTATATGTTTTAAAGGATATTATCTAAAATCTTGGGCTCAATTTTTCATTTTAAAAAAACTTTACAATAAGGAAATGAATGAAAAAACTTACTAAAAATAAAGCACAAGCTTGCTCTCCTCGTTTTTTTGTTTTAGTCTAATAGCACAACCTATTCTTTGTTAAATGCATTTAGACTTCGCAATTTTTGTTAAAATTTTTATTAATAACAACGTAGGTGCTCGAAGTATTACTCTCTATTGTTCTTATCTTTTTACAGATAACTT
The DNA here is from genome assembly GCF_982258835.1 of Parasteatoda tepidariorum. Classification (NCBI taxonomy): domain Eukaryota; kingdom Metazoa; phylum Arthropoda; class Arachnida; order Araneae; family Theridiidae; genus Parasteatoda; species Parasteatoda tepidariorum. The sequence continues at coordinate 20,812,383 of NC_141755.1, read as the reverse complement.
TGTTTGATCAGAAACTAATGCATAAAATTTATCTTGCCATTTTCGAAATAATTATCAAGTTATATATTATTCAAAATCAATTTTTACCATGAAGAAGGTATCAATTTCTGCAAAGGCTATAAAGAGTTGTTTTAGTTTACGATATTTTCACCTTAATTAAATTCAATAAGAAAAACATTCCTATCTTTTGATTACGAATATCCAAAATTTCCTGCTCAATTTTTTATATTTTACAAGTCTTTTTATAATACACTGCTGGACAATTGCTAAGGACGGATCACAAATTGCAATGTAGCATAACATTAAGCGAGACATGAGGCCTAGTAGGATAAAATATAGTTGCCACACTGTTCAGACATTAGAATAAAGATTATTCACTGTTCTGGAAAGTACAAAAGCTATGAAACATCTGAAAGAAAAAAAATGTTCATTTGATGCTGCGTACGGAAAAATGGAGCAATGCATCTAAATGTCAGCAGGCAACTTGAAGAAAGGTGTCAGTACGGGATATGTCCACCGGGGAGTGTGATGCAACATTCTACACGTCGTATCATACTTTGCACAACATTATCCAGCAGCTGTTGAGGCAATTTATCCCATTCCTCTGTCAGTGCACGGATGGGGGTGTTCTTTTTTTTTTTGGAGGATAGTTTCAACCAGCAAGATGCCTTCCCAAAGCATCCCAAACATTTTCAATGGGGTTTAGATCTGGAGAACGCGATGGCCATACGAGGCGTTGAATACCCTCACTGTCTAGACAATCCTAAACAGCGAGTGTTCGATGACATGTTGCGTTGTCGTCCATAAAAACAAATTTATCACCGACAGCACCACGGAAAAGACGAACATGAGTAAGTAGAACTTCATCAATGTATCCTTGGCCCGTCATAGTACCATTCGCAACCACATGTAGGCGCGTGCCGGCATTGATCATGATGCCGGCCCACACCATGACACTGCATGTCGGATATCGGTCCCTTTCCTGGATATTTTCTGAACAATAACCAGTACCACTCTCGCGCCAGATCAGTAGGCGTCTACAATCCGATGACAGACTGAACCTACTCTCATCTGAGAATAGTAGGCATGTCTAGTCCTGTTCAGTTCAATTGTGATGCTCAAGACACCATTGCAAACGGGCAGTACGGTGCTGTCTGGTCAATGGGACACACACAGCAGGTCTGCGGGCGTATAGTCCTCCTCCTCTCAAACGTCTGGCAACAGTTTTTCGGGAGATCTGTTTTCCTGTGGTGGCAGGAAACTGATTTGCCACCTGCTGAGCTGTGGTGCGCCTGTTCCTTTTTGCTGATAGGGCGATGTATCTGTCTTCTGCAGGCGTCGTACTTCTAACACGACCTCCCCCGTGCCGCCTACTACACATTCCAGTAGTTTTAAATGATTTCCACAGACGTGAAACAACGCTGTGAGCGATGTCGAACTCCCTGGCAACATCTGTTATTTTTCGCCCTCCTTCGATCTTTCCAATAATTTGGCCACGATTAAAATCATCTAAGTGATATCGGGAAGACATGCCGAAAATTTCAAGTTCGTCAACTAAATCTTTCCTGTAAAACTTTGACTTGAAACAACAACTCTCCACACGCGTCAAAACCTTTAAAGCTCTTATCAGCGCTATCACTTGATGAACAGACGAGGAAAAAAAATTTGCATACGCATACCTCTTCTTACTATATCCCGTACTTATTCCAATGTTCCACATTTTGCTTCCTTTCTTTTTGTGGTTGCTATGGATGATAGTGTTATCCGTCCTTAGCACATGTCCAGCAGTGTAACATTCTTATGCCGGAATAGCCTGGTCGTTAGGGTGCTGGGCCCATGTCCGAGAGTTCGAACCCCGCCGGCCGGAGACTCTCCGTGTAGTAAAGTGACTGATGCAAGTTAAATCTGTCGAGACGCAAAAGTCCTCCATGTTCCCATAACAAATCAAAACCTCTGGAGGTACTGGATTGGACATTGATCGTTCTCTGATTCAGGTCAAAATTACGATCTGTGGATGAATGTATGGATATATGAATGGGTCCGCTTTATTAACAGGTGTGACGTATGATGTGGTGAAGTCGAATTCTTGGCTATAGATGGCGCTACTGAAGAACAAGAATCGCACACTCTGCCTTACATTTGCTCGGTTTCACCAAGCAGGCTTGCTCGTGTAGCAAGTGGCATTAGAACCAACCAGCCCAACATTCTTATAGCTGAATTAGATCTCTATAACGAGAAATCTTTTTCATTTGTTATCTGAACATATATTTCCCTCTCTCTTTTATTTATCCTAAAAAGTATTCTTCCAACTATTATTTGTAAGTACTCATTAGAAGATTCCTTTGCTATTTTTCAGACTTTATTTTGTCCAAAGTTAAGTTTTTAAAAACTCATAAATCCACAATCAAAGCGATATGGACAAAAATATTTTATATTTATATATTTATCCTTTGTATTTGCAGTTTTCCCCAATCAAACAGTATGTTAAAATTCAGTCTGATTTGCGAGTGACACTTCATGTGTTTTCCTTATAAGAAACATCAAGTAGCTTGCATAAATAATTATTTGTATTATTATGTGTGTATTAAATTTGGTAGAATTCTTCTACAATTTTTCTTTTGTAGAATTGTTTCTAGAGAATTGCCTCTATTTATATCGATAATTAGCATTGTTTTTCCAAAAAGTTAAGATGCATTTAATGTTAGCAATTTTTGCTAGAAGGGCTATAGATAACGAGAAAAGTACTCTAAGTGCTCAAAGTAAGCTGATGGTTCTCAGATTTTTTACTGATAATTGTTTTTAATATAAAAAAATAATATGTAAAATTTATTTTGTAATTTCTAGATAATTATAAAATTATAAAAAAAACTATTTCTTACCTTAAAACCTCGTACAAAGTGCATGCTGGTTACAAAGTGTTGCTTTAGTTTAGGACTTTTTCAACTTAATCAAAATCATAAATACATATGAATTTTAAACAAACTAAAACTTCGAGAGTAAATTTCATAAGAATAAAACGATCTATCTCTGGAGTAAAAATATCCGAAATTTCCGGCAACATTTTTCATTTCACAAATATTTTTATAATAACATTTTTATAGTTGAATTAGAACTGTGGCAACAAATCTTTGGAATTTTAAATTTGATTTGATATTCATTTCTTCCGGTAAGTATCCTAAAATGTATTTGTTTGACTATTCTTCGTAGTCAGCATTTAGCGTTTTTTTCTGTGCTTCTTGAAATTGTATTTTTGTTCAAACAAATGTTTTCAAGAATTCATAGCTCCAGAATTATTATATAGACAATAATATTTTATAATTATATTTATACATTTATGTTTTATATTTCAGCCTGATTTACGATTGAAACTTCGAGTATTTTCCTGATTAAATGCACTAAATCAGTAGCTTGCATAAATAATTAATCATGGAATTTGTATTATATTATTTGTATTAAATTTAACAGAATTCGCAAAAATGTATGCATTAATATAACTTCTTTATTTTCGTTATCCCAGATTACAAAGTTTATTTGATGATAAGCACTACGGGTTTAAAAAGTAATTAATAAAATAAACCTACATTATTTCCGGGAGCGTTTCTGAATTTCTACTTTTTTTAAATATTTTAAAAATAAATTAATAACTTTCCCGAAAGAAGCAAAGTTGATTCATTTACATTTTATATTTTCAAATTTTCATCAAATCTAACTAGAAATCTTTTAAAAATATAAGCTGTTGGAATAGTTTTATGCTAAGCAATACCATTTTCACATTTGCGATGCAGAAAGGCATTTAAATGTTTCGATAGTTAACATAAGGTAGAAATATGTGATAATAATAAGAATAATTTAAACTGTTTTGGAGCCTCAATCGTATGAAAATTAATTATTTGATGCTTTATATTTTTTCTAAATTAATTTTAAGAATAATTTATGTTGCAGTTACATACAGGCTTTTAAGTCAATAGTCAATTCGGGGGAGTATACTTTTTCTCATGCAAGTTGCAAGTATCAAACTAGAGGCACAAAAGTGCCAGGCTCGCACCAAGCCGGAACAAAAGAACACCCCCTTCGAACTTCCCATACATTTATGACAACGAACACGCGGCCATCTCATTCCTCGACAGATGGCAGCACTATATCACTTTGCCTTGTTCCACCGAATCATGAGAAAAAATTTTATTTTATGTTTAGAGACTAAAGCACTTTTTAAATTAAATATTTTATTCAAATCAAAATTTAATATCTGAAGACTCTTGATTTAAATTATAAAATGTCTTTTTTTATTCGGATATGAAAAAATAAAAAATTATTACATTTTTTCCATAAGTTTGTTAACAATACATGTCATGGCATTTCCAGCTCCTTTACTCACGTAATATTATTGCTGTTACGATTTGAAGCTGTATTCCTGTCTAAACACGAATCTATTTTCAAAGCATCTATTCATAAAATAGAGACATCGATACTTGCAATTCCAGAAGCAATTGCATATCATTCAGAAATAATTCATATTTTTCGAATATCATTGAATCAAACAAATTTATAACTATGTATACAAAATACATTCTTTTTCAGGCGCGAAAATATATCATTTGAAAATAAGTTCCAAAGCATTGTATAAATCTCAAAGATAGAAATTATTTTATCCAATATCGTATATTTTATGAAATATTTTGATTGAAGAGATAGAGAATATTTTTCATTTCAGATAGATATAGTTTAAAATTCAAATATTTCAACTTACGAATTTAAGCAAACCGCCATCACCTTATAAACATATAACCTTGAAAATTATGTAAACATTTATAATATTTATTATTTCTTTTTTTTTGTGATTGACGTGCTTACTAATACTATGACCGTTTTGTTTAAATAATTTGTGATCGCACTCTGCATACTTTATATCAAAATTAATTAATTCTATCATTTACCAAAGAACCTAAAATTTTTCTTACAATAATAATGTTCTAAATTAATGTTTGAAGCAAATTTCTCTTATGAGGCGTAGATGAAAGGTCAACATTTGAGGAAATTTTTATGCCGTAAATATTCTTTTAAAATTTAATAATTTGAACGTGTTTTTTTTCCTTTTAAACATAAATGCTAGATTAAAATGTAAAAGTAATTTTTGAAAAAAGCGAAAACAAACTATTATATTTTTGCTGTATACTTTACATAAAATTGAGCTGAAATTTTAAAACTTTTCTTAAAAAATTTTGGGCAAAGAATATTTTGAAAATTGAATGTGTTAATAAGGATTCTAAATACTTTTTTTACTGACGTTCCATTCATAAAATAATATTGCTTTTCAGTTCTGATGGAATTTAATTAAACGCTGTTCACTATGGAAATATGTCATATTCCAAATATATCTTTAAAAACGAAAGTATTATTATTCGTTACCGATATTTTTCATTGATTTTTTTTTTTCAATATGAACTTAAATTAAATTTTCTGCTTGCCCAAAAAGTTTTAAATGTTCAAATGAAGAGCTTAAATATAGATAATAATTTTCAAAAAGAATCTTACCTATTTATGTATAATGTTCGCCCGCATTCTTTAAATAACTTAAAACATTTTTTTAGTTATTTGAAACCACCAAGGCGTTTTATTAGGTGAGATAAAAGATTAAAGATGTCTAAGAAAGATATCCGAATGTTATTTTTTCAAATATGTAGTTATATTTAAACAATAAAAATACATATATTTATTTTCAAGTTAGAAGCTCATTAACGATTCAGTTTAAAGCTAAATGCTACTGAAAAATTTGTTTCGATATATTTGGTGCATAGATTTTTAGGAAATATTGTTTTTCCATAAAGAACAGAAACTATACTGAATATTTTTAAGGATTTTCGACCGTATTATTTTATTTAATGACTCGTAACAATATTTGATATTTAAATGTTTTGATAACATTAAAAAAGTTAAAAGTTACAGTTTAACTATTTTGTAAAGCATACCTTCCTATTACGTTACTATATTCCTGTATATTAAACTTTTTAGGAAAGAAATACATTAAAGATAGTCAACAAAATATTTTTTTTCCTTCATAACGTAACTATTTATATTCCTCGAATAATTAAAAACTAATCTCAGATTTTTTTTTAGAAAATACACCTAACCGCAGTGGTTTTGGGGAGAGAGCGCTCGCCTCCATGAGTTCCAGGTTCAAATCCCAGGGATGGCTGGTTGAACTTAATTGCTGTTTGAAAAAACGTATGTGTGTTGATAAATTAACATAGGGTACAATTTAATTAATAAAAATCAATAATCAAGATTCTGCTATCTGTAGAAATGTTAGTTAAAAATACTCTGCGGGGTCACTCTTTGGTTCACACGTTGAACCAAAAAAAAAAAAAAAATTGACGTACTGAAATAGCCATATTTTATTTATTAACTTAAATCAAGAGTTTTATTTCTCAAAATTCCAATTCGTTTTAAGTAATTGCTTTTCAAAATTGTACCACAATATACTCCTTACAACTTATTTGTTAAGGAATATCTAATACACAGGAATTCCAATCACTGCTCGCTATCACTCATTGAGAAATGAAATCCTCTAAATTCCTCAAAAGAATTGGTAAAATTACCATACTGAATGATATGAAAAAACAGAATGTTGGTTAATAAAGCTAAAATATGCGGCAGCGTTTCTCAACCTCTCAGTATTCGCGGCCCAGTTTCCAATCATAATTTTCATCGCGCCCCGCACTTGCAGTAAAATGTATACAGCAATAATGTATATTGAGTAATTTGAATTCTGTCCTTAAATTATTTTTAACTAACTGCCAAAACAAAAGTAAAGTAAAAACCAGCAGCAATTGAGATTGTAGAAACTATGTTTGGAGTTAATTTTTCAAAACAATTACAGTCCATACCTCTTTCAAATGATAATGTTGCTCGTCAAATTGGTGATACAGCTAAAAATGTAGTGTCAGCTTTTCCCGATGTTGCGTGACAAAATGTTTTCAATAAAGTCTGAAGCAACAGATATTAATAAAGATGCTCATTTCATTGCCTATGTTTGATTTTGTGATAATATGTCAGTAGTAGAACTACTTTTCAAAAAATCAATAGAACTCAAAACAACAGCACTAGCATTATTGGCTATTTTAAATGATGTTATGAATGATGCAAACACAGAATGCAAAAATTGCATCGGAATATGCACCGGAATATGCATCGGAATATGCTCGTTCAATATCCAGAAGGTTCGGCACTAGTATACAAGCACTAGTAAAACAAAAATCGCCTCAATGTGTCTGGACACATTGCATGATCCATGGAGAAGCTTTGGCTTCGATAGAAATACGTCCTGGATTAAATATTGTACTAACTGCGGTTGTAACCGTCAGTGGCCCCCACCCCCTAAGCTCTTGGGCGCATTCTTGGGCAAATTCTAAATTCCCCCCCCCCAACTATTGGTTTTATTTAGTGTAAAAATCCCCCCCCAAGCTTTAAGTGGGCGCATCGTGCACCCACCTTTCCCCCTGATGGGGGTACCTGGTAACCGTTGCAAATAATATAAAAATGAGAACCCTGAGATCGTGGATCTTTTCTTCTCCTTGTAATGACATGGGTTCAGTACATTCAGAGTTACTATTTAAATGCGAGGCAAGATGATTAGCACGTGAGAAAGTTTTGCAACGTGTTTATGAATTAAGAGAAGAAATCGTCATTTTCTTAGAAGATAACAGACCGGAAGCCGAGAATTTTCACTATTGTTTATTTGTGATGAAATTGAGATACTTGGTCGTCATATTCGAGAAATTAAATAACTTGAATCTTCAACTCCAAGGAGCATATACACATATGTTGGATTCGAGTGATGAAGTTAATGCTTTTTGTAGAAAATTGGAATTGTGGGGCAGGAATTTAAAGCAAAAAATCTCAACAATGTTTGCAAATGTGGATAATTGTACTAAAACTTATATGGCTGAAGAAGAATAAGTAAAAGTTGTTTTTGTAACCATTGAAAATCATTTAGCCATGCTGGCAAAGAATTTTAAAAAGTATTTTCCTGCTCATAACAAACTGATAGCAAGTTACGAGTGGGTTAGGAATCCAATTCATAAGACTCACAAAGGACTCTCAATTGATGAGGAAGAAAAATTCATAGACTTCACGACAAGTGGCGAAACCAAAATACAATTTACTAATAAATCACTATTTGAATTTTGGCAGGAGGAGGATTTTTTCTGCACTGAAAACAAGGGCATTTCGCATTCTATTACCATTTTCAATATCCTACCTTTGTGAAACTGGATTTTCTGCTGTGGCTCCTTTGTAGACAAAATATAGATCACGACTAAATATAGAAACAGGAGTGAGAGTGGCTATTTTTAATATTAAGCCTCACCTCAAAAAACTTTGCTCTGCAGGACAGGCCCAAGGGAGTCACTAAAAATTATTAATTTTCTTTTAAAAATTTAGTATGTTCGATTAAGTAAGGCGGGAAAGCCAAAGGTGGCCAATGCTCCTAACGTAGCCCACCCTCTAAAGAAAAATTAAATTTATTTTGAATCATAAGATGTCCCTGCTGCATTGTAAATCTTGTATCTGAGGTGCACGAGGCTGAATCAGAAGATATTTCCTTGAATGGCCTCCATTGTATGAAGAGATTTAATTTTTTGCAGTTGTCGTTCTAATTTCCAGGCGAGAAGATATTGTAATTTATATGTGTTTAAATTCTTAAAACTTTGAGTTATGATATGTTCCCTGAAAGTTTATTTCTTTTTCTTTAACCATATTACTTTAATTCGAATTTATCTATCAGATTAATAGTTTTAAGTTATGCAAATGGTGAGAGAGACCTTATGCATGTTCCCAAGTGGCTCGACACCGGAGCCACCTTGGGGACACGCGGGCCTCCTTCGGAAGCAAACGTGAAATCTATAAAAGGGTTAATTATAAATCATTACGTAGCATATTATTTCTTAAAAAGAAATTCTTGAATTGAATGCCAATTGATTTATTTAATTTTAAGCAGATGTGGAACTTTGGTATTTTTTAAATTTTTATAATATTTCGAGGTTTTTTGCACTTTAGTAGAGTTTGCGATATTTTGTTTCAAATTTTTTTTTGTTTGCATTTTAAAGTAATTTTTCAGGTATTTTTTTTATTTTGGTGGTAGTTATGAGTGTTTTTGTGGTCGTTTCTAGTATTTTCTTGTAAATTTAGGTATTTTTATATCAGTTATGGGTTTAGTCAGTTAACTCTAGTATGGTTATTTAACTCTTACTTGTTAGCTAATCCTTTTGAAAAAATTAACTCAGTAATTCTTGATTAATTCTAATGAGTTAACTCAAAAGAATCGCTAGTGACTTCACACAGGAACTATCAAAGTAAAATCAATAAACAAATTATACACTCTAAAAACAAATATCTTTTTTAAAGTTGGGAAAATGGTTCCTACCAGCAAGACACTTAAAGTGCATTTTTAAAAGAAATTTGCCAGTCCAAGTGTTTTTTCTAAAGATAATTTGAGTAAGTGAAAAAGTGATTTCAATATATGGCTCACCTTTGGAACCTGTGCGAAACCTTAGGTGCAGAAGCTACAATTTTAAAATTGTACTATAAAATAAGCGAAATTTTATTTCACAATTAAAATTATACGTGATATATATTAGATATAGGTGTAAAATGTTACAGAAAAAAATTCAGCTACACAGACTTAATCAGAAAATTATAGGTAGTTAATTCATTCAGGTGGTAACGGTTAACCAAAGATTCTAGTTTTCAAAATTAAATATTTTATTATCTTACAATTAGTGAAAGATGCTAAACAGATTACTAAATTTAATTGAATAAATGGTTTTTACGCCGTGCTTTAAAGGATCATGACAAAATTACTACATTTTAACACATTTACCAAATTTAGTATTTGGGCAATTCAACTTTTAAGTGAAATTTTTTTTTATGAATTGCATATTTTAATTTTAAAAATATGTTCAAAAATAGCCAAAGTCTACATATTGCCGTTTCATTTTTGATAATTTAAAATTTTTTTTAATCTGGCAGCATTCTAAGGTAATCACATGGCTGACAAGTGAATTGTTCACATTTGTGCTCAAATTGTTTTCTTGAAAAATACTTAAAAAATAAAAGAAATGTATCTTTCTTTTGCAATATTTTGATAAAAATATGCATATAGAACAAAATGTAAACATTTTAAGTTTAATATATAAAATAAAAGTAACTTCTTTTACGCTATTCCGTCACATGTCTTAATAATGCATAAATTTCCTGAGAACGAAGATAAAATGTGACATTGGCAAGTTAGATATAAAACCTCTTCAGAGACAACCTAATTTCCAAACTGTTGAAATTTTTACTAATTCTTACATAAATATTAATCCTGCTTATTTGTTACATTCTGTTTATCATTTACATATTAATAAAACATTTTTTAAATGAAGGCTTTCTTCTACTAAACTTTTCGTCATTCCGTCACGGTCATTCCGTCACAGCAAATAGATGTTAATAACTGCCAGCCAACCTGAAGTTAATTTTCCAAATTCACATTTTACATTGCTTACACATTATACTAAAAGTATAAAATAGTTCAGAAAAATAATAGCTGCAAAATTCGCAGAAACTACTAGTTCTAAGCGGCATGCCAAAAGCTTGGTTGCCAAAATGTCATTCCGTCACGCAAATAAAAAGTTCGTAAAATTAAAAGTAAAAAAGATAGAAAATCCTGTTTTTTTAGTTTATGAAGCGCATTATGCCAATAATAATGATAGGCATGAGAAATTTTTTTTTTATTTGAAATTAGATACATAGAAACTTCAGATAATTGTTATTTTGCAAGTCAAAATGTCATTCCGTCACATATGGAATTGCCCATTTATGATAAATTATTGATTTTTTGTCACTTGCAATTTTTTTCCTTATTATTAAACCATATTTTACAGTTAATTTTTCTAAAATCATTACCAAACTCAAAATTTTGAAGCTTTTTGACCTTTCCATAGAGCCAGAAACACGGTAAATTTTACTATATTCTATAGTAATTTTAACCTTACTTTTTTCTCAGAGTAACAATGTCTGACACTAGCAAACAATTCTTTGTGTGCTGAAAATTGTAGTTCTATTGAATGAAGGAAAGATTTAAATTTATTATTTCAAAAGAATATTTGAAATCAACCTCTTGAAACATTACAGATTAACACTAACTATGTAAATATTCGCACATTAAGAGAAAATTTAGTTTGAAAATCTATATATATAGTAATACTATATATATATATATATATATATATACACCTGTCTAAATTGACCACCCTCGGGACCAAGTCAAATGGTCACTATATAGAGGTGGTCACTTTATGAAGAGTCTTTAAAAAGGACTCTTTAAGTAAATCTTGCAGAAAATGGTCACCTTACTCAGATTCTCACTTTACCCAGGTGGTCACTTTTACAGGTTTCACTGTATATATATATATATATATATATATATATATATATATATATATATATATATATTACAGTGAATGACCGAAATTTGTGCTTGTTAACTTCCACCGTTGAAGGTTAACAATCACATAGTCTCTTTGGTAAATGTTCGATATATGTACTAAGTCTAGTTTGCCATTGTCTGGTACACATTTCCCGGTTTGCTCTACATAAGGGTTTTTTTTTTAGATTCAGTGCCACTGTCCGATATACATTTGTTACAAATTTTTCTGCCTGACCAAAAGAGGGCGTTGTAATCACTCACAATAATTCTGTAATAACTTATGTGGCAGGCAATGGATAGATCTGGATGGCTTATTGGAAAGCCCCATTTCGCATCATATTGTTTTATTGTTTATTAAATTTGTTTGTTATGAAATATGGTTTGTTTATTCAATGCACCCATTCATCACTGAATCACCTGCAACAACATTTGCCTGCTATGCTCATAAGCAACGTTTTCTTAAGGTCAAGTTCCTCTGCACAGTGTACATTTAACCGGTACTTTTTATCTATCCGCAGCAGATATTAAAATATCGTATAAATATAATAGTATCAACGAATAAATTAATATCAAATTGGATATAACAAATATTTCAGATATTCATCAAATTGACTATGTGATTGTTGACATTCAGCGGTGAAAGTCGACACTCCCTTGATTTCAGTCATTGAAGTTAACATATACATATCTCTTAATTTCATGTATTTTAATTTGTAAAGCTCATTTTGATAAAGCTATTAAGAGAAATAAAGTTAATAGAAATTTTAAAATTTCGAACCCGCTTCTTCTTATTAAATGAAAAAATACTTCGATCAGTATAAACAAATAAAAAAAAAATTTAATTTATTCTAAAACATTTTTTTTTCCAATTTGAAAGATCAATATTGGAAAAAAAACTGCACTAAGGCTTGTCATCTTTTGATCCCAAATGTTACGCCACATATGTCAAGTTATATATCAGAAAATATATTCTGGGAAAAAAGTTATGTAACATACTTATGCTTTATTTATTTTCTTTCAGGAAAAACTTATATTCGATGAAATTTTACTTGCATATTTTTCTCCTCTCTTCCAATCCATATAATATATTTTCCTAAACTTTCGAGCATATTTTTCTGACATTTTCCTAAGCTTAGCCTCTCATGTTTCGAAACCAAAATCGATAATATTAGTTTTAAAATTAGCTGCCAAAGTCAGGAACTATGTGTTCAGTATTTCAAAAACTAAAGGAAATTCTCTAAAAAACAGCCATAAATATGTTTAAGGTATTTTTTATTCTAACTTCTCATTCATTTTGTTCCAAATTTAACTTTATTTCTTGTTAAATTTATATCGAAACTCTGTCCAATTTATAAAGTTCGAACTCAAATAATAAGGATTTAGATTAAATTTTAAATCTGTATTTTCTTGTAAAGTAAACTTAATTAGAAATAGTTTGATTGAAATTTAAATTGAATTAAAGAACTTAAATGAAAGAAAGAACAAATTAATAAGAGAATGTGAAATAATTTAAAGATTTTGTAATTACTCTCTGAATCAACAAATAAGTTGTAATAGCGTAAGGAAATTAGTTTATTCGAAGCCAAATGTGTAAAGTGAATTTGAAATTCCTAAAGCTGTCTTTTGTATGGTGTACTTAATTCTTTAAAAATTTGAAATTAGATTATTAACGGATGCGTATAATTTAAGATGTATTTATTGTAATGCAAAGTGGATTTTAACTAAGTTTATTGACAATAGTACATATTATCATGATGAGTTTAATACGCTTTGATGGTTACTTTTCAATTAGTTAATGAAATAGTTAATGATATATTAAACTAGTTTTTATAAATGATATTTTAATCAAAGCAAGGTACGTTACATTTATTTTGCTTGTCTATGTATACCCACATACAAAATTATTCTTCGAAGCACAATTCATGATTCATCTTTGTATTTAAAAAGAAGAAGAACAATTCTAAAAGATCCTTGAAACACAGAAAAGTCCAACTTTCTGAAACCACAATTTATACGTTTCATTTACTCTCATGATAAATTCCATTGATGCTTCATTATTTTTTTTAAAACATGACAACTGCAGCCATCCATTAATTAGATTAAATTAATATGAATATTGCATACAAAGACGAAAAAATATATAAGCAAAATATGTAGAATGTGAAATATTTTTTTGTTTTTGTTTTTCTGAGCAAAATATACTGCTTATTCTAAAGAATACGTATATTTTCACCATACACCAACGCTCGCATATATCTAATCCAGGACAAAAGTAATTTGCAGAACAAACTGTTTTCATTATTGCTAGTACTAAGGAAGACTAATTACTTATTCATTATAAAGTTGCATACCCTGATAATTTTTGTTTTAGCTATTAGCAGCTGTAAAGAAATATGAGTTTTGCAATATAAATAAAATGGGTTTTTTTTTACAGAAATATGTTTAAAGTTTTTTTAGCAATAATTTTTCCAGAAGCATTTTTAATGAATTACTTTATTATTTCATTAGATTTAATATGATTTTTAAACATAAATTAGATATTTAATGTTATTTAGATGTTTACTACTCATACTGTTATGCCTCTGAACACTATTTTTTAAAAGTTAAGTCATAGTACTGATGGCGCTGGAATTGCTTATTTATCTTGCATTATATGTATTAAAGTAATTATGTTTAGGCTTATTTTTTCAATGTTGACAATTGATTTTTTTTATGATGAATAAATATTTGGGTCACAAGTATTTAAACAAATTTTGAGGGATAAAGTTTTTTTTAGCTAAGTGTTTAGCTACTCAATTTTATTTGAAAATGTCTCTCTGCGATACTTAGGAAAATATTTGCATTAGGAAAATTATTAAAGTTCTCAATTTAACGTGAAGTAAAAACATTAGACCAAACATTTTGGAGAAAATTATCAAACACGTGTTACAAAGCTTGCGTTACAAATGCTTTGGAAATTCTTTATTGAAATCCGCAACACTTATATTTTAAACATTTGAATTCTTATTAACTTGAATCAAAACAAAAGCAAAAAATAATCATATCCGAAGCGCTAAATCTTCTTAATTCCAATTCTTACAATGGTGTTTTGAAAGAAAATTACACCCAAGAGTGTCATTTGAGCCCATGAATTAAATGAGAAAATATTAAGTTGTTTCGGAAAAAGTCATAAAATTACACCTGACTTCTTTCATTAAAACAAATGGTAGTTACTTATTTATTAGTGAACTGAGAGTTTCTTTTGTAACTAACTAGCCATTCTAGATGAGAAAAATGGCAGTAACATGTTAATATGTAAAAAATTTATTAAAGCGTGGCTGTATTTAGTATATGACCATAAAAACGACACATATGTGTTTATAATTTATAAAATAAAATATATATATATATATATATATATATATATATATATATATATATATATATATATATATATATATATATATATATATATATATATATATATATATATATATATATATATATATATATATATATATATATATATATTGCTTAGCACCTGAATAAGACATATTTCAATTTATTTTAGAGGAATTTCGAATTAAAATACTTAGATTTGGAAAAGTATGTTCATTTATTGTTGCGAAACTTTAAGCTCAGGTTCAGAATATGTTAATTAATCGAATAGTCACTGCTCGTAGAATGATTGAATAATTGCTTAAATATTGTTTTAAACTAAGGCTGACTATAAAAAGGAAAATATTAGGAGAAATCCGTTTGTGCTTAAAGTTTCAACAGTGAGTTTGTGAGAGGATCCAAAATTAATAAGACTACCTAACAAAATGAATCTAATTATTATATTAATCTATAATAATAATAACAATTACAATAATAATAATAACTTTTGTACATATCAAGCGCGTCGGGTGTAATAAGCATAAACGAGTAAACGTTTATATTTAAAAATTTCTGAATGAAAATTCTTTGCTTGCGACGACAATGAAGAGCTGAAACAAACTGAGCTTTAATTTGGGTAGAATTGTAAGGTTAAAAAAGGAAAAAGTTCAACAATTAAAGTGTTTTACATTATGCTTAAATTACACTTATGCAGGTTCAATAATAATAATTTCATTCATTTTTATTCATTAAAAATGAGTATTAATCGTGCTTCTTAAGTATAGGAAAAAAGTCTGTTCTGAAAAAGCACAAGAAAGTCCACAAGCGTTGATGACAGTTATGAAAGACGTGACATTGAAAGAATTAGGAGATGTGCCATCATATGCGTTGTTTTTAAAAAATTACAATTATAAATTTTTTTCTTTAAGTTTTTCTGTGGCACGTAATTAATTTAAAATTTTTAATTTCAAGTACTTACTATTAACAAAAATTTAAATTTTTTAAAGATAAATCAGTTTTTAAGATTTTAACTACTATAGAACACAATTCAAACGAATTGAACTTAGTATTGAACGAAACATGCATGGTTTGCAAAACAAATCATATGAGACTGTATTGTACACTTCGTGGATGAAAATTGTCAATGGAAATGTGGAGGAGCACATTTGTTATCTATAAAATGTTCAGACCTCAAAATCATTTTAAATGTGCTGATAAAATTCTAGTTGTTCCAGTCTATACATATAAATCTATACAATAATTCCATTCTATACATATAAAAAGACTTGTCCTCATTGACTACTTGACTCAGTAACTGCCTGATCCATCATGACAGTACCTTAACTACTACGACTAGAAACATGAAAGTTAGACTATAAGTTACTTTGATGTCGTTGAGACCCATTGAAAAATTATATTTCCCCCTGTAAGGGCTAAATAGAAGCTAAAAGTGATTTGTTTGAAACTTTAAACATTAACTGGCTTATATGCGAGTCTTCCGAATATTTTCCTTTTCCATTGCCAGATTTCGTTTAAAGCAAAATTTATTCCCGTTTCTTTGAGCATATAATATTGCGCCTATTGAAAGCAATACAGCTGTTAAGCATCCTAGTATCGATAAGTTAACTATTTAATAAATCTACATACAGTGACTATTTGATTAAATCTACTATTTTGAGCCTGTGCCGCAAGTTTCGTAACAACAATAACAGCAATACCTGGATCAGGGTAGAACAAACTTTTCCAAATTAAAATATTGTAATTTGAAATTCCCCTAAAATAAAAGGAAATATATCTTACTCTGGTTTTTAATGAGTAATTTAATTTTTTTATGTCTATTGTCTTACAAGCAACTTATTGATCATTAGAGTTTTCTAATCGAATGCGAGTATTGTCCTCAAATTGAAACTAATTAATTAGTTATTTTTCCATAATACACTGTTATAAATTGCTCGAGAATAAATGTTTAACTAACTTTTTAGTTAATTAACTTTTTAGTTTAACAAATAACCTTTAAAAAAAGAGAATATTCAAACTGTCCACAGTGAGAAAAACGTTTATTGACTGTTTTTCCCTGATACGGGTAAACAACTAGAATTTTATCTGAGCCAACTGGGCCCGTAGCCAATAAGAATCGAACGCCAGTTGTTCGAAAGCTAAAAAATTTGATAAGGAATACGACTTAATATTTTCACTTTACATCAACGGTTGCCAAGCTTAAAAAAAGGTGGAAACCTAAAAACTTTATAGTTATAAGTGTTATTAAACACCTCTATGAAGCCTCTTTATGAAGCCATAGAAACGGCTGAGTACATATTTTAGCCGAGAGGGCTACTCTGTTAATCTCAAGACCAGCTTAACGGGTGTTTGAATCAGGTGATCATATTACAGCGTTCCGTGTATTCCTTTAACACATGAAGAATTTCCGATATCCTTCACTTTTCAATTGGTGACCCTGAACCACTAAAATACAAAACACTCATTCCCGCATTAATGACAGCTTCACAGAGCTGCTTTTCGCAGAAGGTCAAACTTTTACTACCTATCATGATAGATGACACCACTAGATAAAATAATTAAACTAACCCTATCCCACTAATATATTAAATACAATTAGTGCATGTGTCACATTGTGCATGAAGCTGCTAACAATTAGTGTAATTTGCATCAAAAACAAAAAATTTTCAACGGCTAATAAGTTTACACGCCGATTTAAATAAGTTTATCTTAAAATTTAGCGAAATAAGGTTATATTCCAGAATTACGTTATGATAAAGAAACGACTCTTTTCGTTTTAAACTCTTAATTTAAGCATGTAATCAAACTAAAAAAAAAAAACCTATAAAAGCATGGTAAAATGGGATAAAAAATATTACAGATCAGTACCTTTAAAATATTTAAAATCTGGATATAAAAATATTATACAGGGAAACAATACCTTTACGACTTTTACATGGAAATTAATGTAGAAAATATGATACTATCAAGTGATTTTTCTGGCCAGTAGAAACATACCAGCAACAATGGAAAACTGTGACACCATCATCGGATTTATATATATATATATATATATATATATATATATATATATATATATATATATATATATATATATATATATATATATATATATATATATATATATATATATATATATATATATATATATATATATATATATATATATATATATATTTATATATATATATATATATATATATGTTACCGTTAAAGTATGAAATCCGTTATTTTATAGAATACCTAGTTATTTCATAGAATAACGATCTGCAGCCCGTTAAAGTGTAAAATAATCTATATCATAATCATATATCTCGCACGACAAATACATTTACCTTCCAACCCTACTGCGTTTATGAACTATTCAACAAAAAATGTTTTTGTTTTAGAAATAATATTCTTTGTAATTCCAAGTGTCATTTTAGTAATCCTTGCTGTAACAAATGATTTTCTGGTACGTTTCCATAAATACCATTTATGCGCTGCATAAAATAGATAAATTGCTTCTTTTTCATTCTAATTGTCTATCATTAGTTTATTTATAGAATACCTAGTTATTTCATTTTAGATCAATTGTTTATTTTACACTTTAACTGTCTCTCATTAGTTAATTTATAGAATACCTAGTTATTTCATAGAATAACTAGTTAAGTGTCAAATTAATAACATATTACACACTTTAACGGACACGATCAGTTATTTTATGGAAGTTGTTGTTTCAAGTCAAAGTTTTACAGGAAAGATTTAGTTGACGAACTTGAAATTTTTGGCATGTTTTCCCGATATCACTTAGATGATTTTGATCGTGGCCGAATTATTGGAAAGATCGAAGAAGGGCGAAAAATAACATATGTTGCCTGGAAGTTCGGCATCGTTCACAGCGTTGTTTCACGGCTGTGGAAATCATTTAAAACTACTGGAATGTGTAGTAGGCGGCACGGGGGAGGTCGTGTTAGAAGTACGACGGCTGAAGAAGACAGATACATTGTCCTATTAGCAAAAAGGAACAGACGCACCACAGCTCAGAAGGTGGCAAATCAGTTTCTTGCTGCCACAGGAAAGCAGATCTCCCAAAAAACTGTTGCCAGACGTTTGAGGGGAGAGGACTATACGCCCGCAGACCTGTTGTGTGCGCCCCATTGACTAGACAGCACCGTACTGCCCGTTTGCAATGGTGTCGTGAGTGTCACAATTGGACTGAACATAACTGGGCATGCGTACTATTCTCAGATGAGAGTAGGTTCAGTCTGTCCTCGGATTGTAGACGCCAACTAATCTGGCGCCAGAATGGTACTGGTTATCGTCCAGAAAATATCCAGGAAAGGGACCGCTATCCGACATGCAGTGTCATGGTGTGGGCCGGTATCATGATCAATGGCCGCACGCGCCTACATATGGTTGCTAATGGGACTGCGACGGGCCAACGATACATTGATGAAGTTCTACTTCCTCATGTTCGTCTTTTCCGTGGTGTTGTCGGTGATAAATTTGTTTTTATGGACGACAACGCAACATGTCAATGAACAATCGCTGTTCAGGATTGTCTAGACAGCGAGGGTATTCAACGCCCCGTATGGCCACCACGTTCTCCAGATCTAAACCCCATTTAAAATGTTTGGGATGCTTTGGGGAGGCAACTTGCTGGTCGAAACTATCCTCCGACAACCAAGAACACCCTCATCCGTGCACTGACTGAGGAATGGGATAATTGCCTCAACAGCTGCTGGATAATGTTGTGCAAAGTATGATACGACGTGTAGAATGTTGCATCACACTCCACGGTGGACATATCCCGTACTGATACTTTTCCTCAAGTTGCCTGCTGACATTTAGACGCATTGTTCCATTTTTCCGTACGCAGTATCAAATGAACATTTTTTTTCTTTCAGATGTTTCATAGCTTTTGTACTTTCCAGAACAGTTAATATTCTTTATTCTAATGTCTGAACAGTGTGGCAACTATGTTTTATCCTACTAGGCCTCATGTCGTGCTTAATGTTATGCTACATTGCAATTTGTGATCCGTCCTTAGCAATTGTTCAGCAGTGTAGTACTGCAAAATTGCTTTTGGAACGACAATTGAAACTGCAGTTTTGGAAATGCTTTGAGACAGTACACTACAGAAAACATATCAGTTAGTTATTACTTAATGTAATCATGAATAGCATTACAATATACTACACTTTAATATTGTTTTCGATATTTAGAATCATTGTACATCAATTATTACTTTTACAGACCGATTAATGAAAATAAATTATATTTGAAATGTTTTATTTTTATTTGTGCAGTGTTTCTAAATTTTCCTTTCTATGTTGAGAAAAAAATTCACTTTCTAGAAAATTCGATTATTTGAAACGAAAAAGAGTCCATAATGTAAGAAAAATCTTTCAGAATCATCCCTCGTGAGTCTTAAACATGGAAGAGCATTCGAACAAATGTGACTTCGATTGCCCCTTCCTTAAACCACGATCACAAACTTCCAATAAGTGAACCACTCCTATCTCGTAACTCTTGCCTTAGGTTGATATAATTTAAGTTTGGAAGCGGAAATTCCCTGAGAGGTATAGTTTAATCTTTAATTCCATACTTTGAAGACAGTTTGGCACATCAATTTAAAATTAAGTTACTTTCATGTTATTCACTGCAGAAAAGATTATACAGTCACACCTGAGACTTAAATATTAATGTTTTAGGTGACGTCTATGTTTTTTTTTATGATGTTTTATGCGATATCAACGTTGTTCTATGCGATGTCTATGTTATTATTTTCTTACATTTTATAACCGTCGTTGAATAGTTGACCCAATTTTTGTGTTTACGATTACTAATGTTCAACTCCTTAGCCTTGTAATTTTGAACCCAATCCAGAAGACAAGGAAACTCTTGGATCAAGTATTGAGAGAAATTTGCCTTCGTGGAGAACTTTTTGAAGGAACTAAGCTGACTTTGCGTTACCTGTAGAGGAAAACTACGAGAACCTCCCACGGTTAGCCTGACAGCAAGGGCCTATAACGGCTCTAACCTATGCAAGGGATGACTCTTACCCATGATCCGTTTACCACTGAGGATATTTCACGTCAGCACTGCTGCCGGTGCAAGGTGGATGGTGTTATACGATGTTTGATGTGACATTCGTATCGACTAGCCATCGCTGGGATACGAACCCGTTTCACCTCATTGGAAAGCGAACGCTCTATCCCCTTGAGCCATCGCAGCTCTCTATGTTATTATATAATGTTTAATTTCTTACCTGACTTCTATGTTGTTTTATGAAGTTTACGATGTTTTATGGTGTTATACGATGTTTGATGTGACATTTTCAAATATTTTGATTTAAAGGGACAAAAATATTCAAGTATTCCCAAAGTATTATAACATAGATTACATAAGGGAATAAATGTTTAGTTGAATTTAAACAAATATTTTTTTTTCTCACCTAATTCCTTTGAGGGGATTTCATATCTGAAATAAGTTATAGTCTTAATGGTACAGATTTTTTTAAACGACATTTTCAGTCCATTTCTTTGTCGAAATGTATGAGTTTAAAAATGTTATATACAACGAAGAGTTGCTTAGATGCTCCGATTAACGATTAGAAGAGTTAAGGGCACACCATCAGGATTAAAATTGCTTAGGAACCCATGCCCGGAAATGTCATCGAATGCGGCTAAGTTCCCCTGTTATGATCTGTACAGAAGCACATGGGGAAACAGTTTATATTGGGGGAAGCACTCTTAATGGCGTATTGCGGCATTTCTTGGCATGCGTTCTTTAGCAATTTTAATAATGATGATGCGTCCTTCTCACTTCCCTAGATGTTTGTCGGAACCTCGTGAAACTCTGTAATATGTGACGTTTTAAAGCTGGCACATTTCTCTGAAAAATGGACTAAAATTTTTTTTAAAGTAAAAACAAAACTATAGCTGGGAGAGAAAAAAACTTATTGCAGATTTAAAATCAGTGATATGAAAATTTCTAAGATCTGTTGCGAAAGCCCATGCAATAGAATATAATACCCAATTGCTACATATGATTTACGAAAAGAAAAATCTTTTGAATTGAAATTTGCGCATGAAACAAGCATTTGTAAAACATTCTAACATAAATTATATGTGACTTAAAGAAATCTTTTAAATTTAATTTCGCGCATAAAAAATATTTTAGTTGCAAATGAGTTAAAAGAATAGTATAAAAATGCTAAACTATTAAGACACTTTTGATATTAAGCTGTTAAATGTTTTAAGCTACGTAAATAAATTTCAAAAAATATTGCACACACACATGAGATTTTTTTTTTATAACTGTAATCGACTCAAAGCATAAAACACGAATTTATTTTACATGTTTTTGTAATGAAACACGGTGTAACTTCTGATAGTTTTCAAACATTTCTAGTCGAAGAATATATTAGTTTAAATATAACAACTCTTATAGAACACTCATAAAACAAACCAGAATTTTTCTCTCCGAGTTCAGATGCCTGTCATTATTTTCTTTTTCGCTGAATTCTGATCTATAAAAAATTTATTATCTGATTATGGCATGCGATTGTGGGTAATAGTTGATGAATCAAAATTATTATAATGTGGTTTCCGTTTATTGGAAGATTTAAAAAAACATGTGTTGTGATTCATTTGTCTTTTTTTCAGTTTCACTACTTGCACCACAACTCATATAAAACTTTTTGAATTGAAACAAGAATTATGAGTAGAAAAATTAATGCCATGTCACAGTAATTAGATGTAATATTTTTTTCAACTTTAACCGTTTCAGAGTTATTAATTTTTTTTCGCTGTTTAACTAATTAGGGATACCTTTTGAATTTTTTAAATATTTTTTTTTTCGTGTAACAAATGAATTGTACGAGAAATATATTGATATGCGTTAATTATATAGCTGCTTATCAATGATATAGTTAGTTACATGTTAATAAAACAGTTACCATTAAAATCAAATCATAATTTTTAATTTATTTAAATGTCTTTTATTTTCAAAAATGTGCATTTTTAAAATGCGTATACCGAATAGTGAACGGTTTAAATGTTTTTTGTTGTTTTTCCAGATTTTCAGGATTTTGGAAAAGTAAATGCAGTTTTTCTCTAATGGTTTCCAGTTTTTTTTTTTGTATTCAAATATGCTTTCTTTTCTAGAAATTTGCATCGTTAATTGTTTGAAAATAACGGAAACGAAGAGTTGACATACATAAATCACAATTTTAAGCTTACATAACCTGTAAAAAGTAGAAAAAAAATTGTAAATGTATGTGGTTTTTAAGGGATAGTATGTAAAAATAATGTGTAAAATAAAAATGAGCTGAAATACGAGATCAGGATAAAATATGTTATGAAAATTTGACATACATATGACAGTGTGTTTTTTAAATAACTCTAATTAAAAATAAAAATCTGTTTACACTTTTAAATATTTTCCTATTTCATATATTTATCGCCACTATTTCAAAATATCCTATATCAAAACGCGTAAAACTTTGTCAACTTGAATTCATATCACGAGTTAGTGAACACAGTGAGTATTCTGTAATTTAGCGTATGATAGAGTAGATATTAATGGCACCTCCTTTCATTTTCAGTCAGCTCTTATCTATTCAAACGCGAACTATTTAGCATAGAAGCTCATTAGTGAAACAGCGTATTAATTTGACGCCTTAACCAAATGGGGAAATGATTTCTCTAAGGTATATGAAGCTTTTAGCTCACACTCATGCTAAGACAAATACAATTTCCGTTGCCTTGGTTGGTGTGACATTAAATACAACTTTATATTCATCAAAAACTCTTAAAAAGAAGTTTTATCAGATTCTAAGTACCTATATTTTTATTTATCAAATGTTAAGTATTTTTGACGCCTTAGCCAAATTTGTAAATGATTCCTCTAAGGTATATGAAGCTTTTAGCTCACACTCACTCAAAGACAAATACAATTTTTGTTGCTATGGTTGGTGTGAAATTAAATACAACTTTATATTCATCGATAACTTTCAAAAAGAAATTTTATCATATTTTGAGTACATTTTTAAAATGTTTTCTTTATATTTAATTTTACTGTTATTTAGTATTTCAATACCTACTTCATTTTACTGAATTAAAGTAGCATAAAGTTATATTTGCTTAAATGCTTAATCTTAATGCTTAGGGATTAAAATTTTAGAGTATACTCTTTCTATAAGTTTCTTACTTGGAAAAAAGAATGAAAAATTTTGAAAAGAATTAATTTATTTTTACCATTTGTGATATGTTAATTTATTTTTACCATTTGTGATATGTTAATTTATTTTTACCATTTGTGATATGTTAATTTATTTTTACCATTTGTGATATGTTAATTTATTTTTACCATAAGTGCTGACTTACTTTCATGTGAATACCAAATGAATCTGTTTACGGAGAACTCTACGAGTGTTTTAATAACTAAGCAAAATAAAAGTAAAAAACTTTAGTAAGAAAAATATGTAAACAAAACCTTAAAATTATCTTGGTTCTTAATATTTTATTTTAAATTCAAATCTAGCGCTTACACGCATAAATTACAAAGGTATTAAATTTTAACTGAAGAAGGGTCGGCTATGCAAGTAAATGGGTAAAAACTCATAAATTTATTGTGATTATTTTTCATAAAACACAACTAGTGTTTTAAAAAAGACACTCCACATAAAGCTCGACTTGTGTTTTGAAAAATAAATAAGAAAAAAAAAACAATAAATTCTCTGTATTTTTTGCACCTTTTGGTTAAAATCAAATTCAGTATTTTTTGTGGAGTCGGAATGAATGACAAAATTATAAAATTTTAAAGCAAGAGCAAGTTACGTTAGTTATTGAATAAAACTTTTCACTAATTTATTACGAATGTTTATCAAAAGACTATGCTTAAAAATCTGTTATGAAAAATTAAAAAGAAAAATAAATAAATATAAGTTATTTAAAGCCTCTGCCATATTATACCATAAAGTTAAAATTTTCAAATTGTTATAAACATTTAACTATACGTTCCAAACAAGATATTCATGAATTCAAGGCATTATAGCGGAAAGCAATATATTTTCGGCCGTCATTTCTAACCCAAAAGATACATAAAAGTTTCTTCGCCAATACATCTTTCGCCTCAGATTCATGCGTAAAATACCTTTATAAGGCGTATGAGTTAAAAGGTTTCTTTCAGAATAACATTTTGTTTCGCTTTCAGTCTCGTATTCAACTGAGCATTCTTTGAAATCAAAGTAAAAAGAAGATGTTTGAAAATTTTTTTTTAGTTTCCTTATTTGGGCGTAGGATATGTCAGTGACGGGTCATTACTTTTGCTTTTTGTTTCTCTGTTTTTATATATTTATTTGGTTTTATACACTTGCGACACTTAAAGGGTCGGTGTAGAAAAATGTATGCTTTCAAAAACCATATCGTATGCTTTATGCATTTTTCTGAAAAGCTTTTAAAGAGAAAGGGGTACTTAAAATGATGTATGTGCATGTAGAGAGGTAAGTGTGGATGGAACAGAATAAAATAAAGAAAAAATAAATAGAACATATTAAAAAAAAAAGTAGTATTGACATAAAAGTAATAATGTAAAAAAAATGGTTCATGTGTTTTTAAGATTGTAGGTTAGATAAAATAAAAATGGATTTAAGATAACTCGATTCATAAATAGATGAGATTAGTTAGTTTTTCTTAAAACTATAGCAAAAAAAGAACAAGCAAAAAAAAAAAAAAAAAAAAAACAGTGAATCTGCCAAATTAATGCAATTTCGGCTTTACGACTGCTAATGCTCAACTCCATAGCCTTGTAATTTTGAACCCAATACAGAAGACAAGGGACCTCCTGGAACAAGCATTGAGAGAAATTTACCTTCTTTGAGGCCTTTTTTGATGGAACTAACCCCCGTGTGCGTTAAACGTTTGCGTTACATGGTATGCGTTACATGGAGCGTATCTACCACTACGAATATTAAACATCAATTCACTGGTATATAAGACATGCTAATTTGATTCAATCACGAGGTACCTTTTAATAGATGAATGATGGAATATTCGATAGCTCCCCCCACTCACATCCTTTGAAATCAAAATTCAACCTCTATTGTCACCGGATAGGTATAATATAAATATTATATGACTAGGGTGAGGTGAGAAAATTTAAAATCTCATAAGAATACCACAAATTTTAAAGATTATGGATGGTTGAATGGATACAGGCAGGGATAGAACTATGATAGTGAAGTAAGTTGTGTCATTGCTATTTCTAGAGCCCCTGAATTAGACAGGCCGACTTATCATTTATTGTTATGGTAGAATGGTAGAAATCATATAAATCTTGGTGCGCTGCCGCAAAGCGGCATTAACCGATTGATCTGTAGTAGTAATTCGATGATGAGGAGTAGTGAGGTGGAATTGAGATGGGGGGAAGAGGTGGTGCTTAGCACCAAAAATCGAGAGTGTATTTCGTGTGCTAGGGCAACGTCATATCCCTAAGGAAAAAGGCAGTGATTGGGCTAAATTTAGTGTTGTCGTCAATTAATTCAATATCTGGGAGTGAGTTAAAATTGCTGGTGGTACAGGTTTTTGCTTCATCGTAGAAATTTTGGTTTAAATTTTTTATATAGACGTTGATGTCATCAATTTTAAGATCCCTTTTTATACTATTATTGCTAATGCATTTAGAATCATTTATTGTTGGAGCAAAGAGCTAACATAAGCACAGCGAATAAATATTTTCAAGTGGTAGTTTATTAATTGTAATTCTGGGTTTAATAAGTTCGATTTAGTAGATTTTAATCCACCAATATTTCTAAACAGTGCGTAGGCTTATATAATTCACCACTTAATAATACTTATGACAGGAGCAAGCTGCTCAATTTATTTTTGATTCCTTTTTAGTTATTCAAGCAAAGAGCTTAAAACATTCATAAAAGCAACTCCATTGCCTGCTTACCTCATTGCTCAACCAAAACTGTTCTAAAATTCCAGATGAATGGGTTAGGGGCCGCTTCGCGGCCCAGGTGCCCAATAAAATCTAAACACTAGGACTAGAATACTTATGACATGCTTTACATTTTTAAAAAGCAAGCAAATATTGTCAACTATTTGCAAAATTTACTTTATAGTTATTTACCGTTTTTTTAAATTAGTTTGGCGAGTCCGCAGCAGTTGGCATCTCTGTAATAACATAACGAATACTAAAATAACGTTAACTTGCGAACTTGTTTGCTCCAATATTGCTTGATAGGTCAGCTCTGATAGTATAGGAGCCTCAGCTATTTCCAAAGTCAGAAAATTTATTCAAATCAGACTCCAGTTGGTTAATAGTTAGGTTCTATGGGCTAAAAGATGAAACGAAGATTCTGTTTTTAGAAAAATTATATAGACAAGTTTCAACGCGAGAAGAAAATTATTACTTTACTGAATATTCTGAGAATCATTGAAACTATAACTTGTTACAAATTCAATTTATCACATTAAATTGTTTTTAAGCTAAAATTTGATTTAACTATTGAGAGAGTGCACAAATTCTGAAACCAAATTTATTTCGCTCATTTTAAAAGTTATTGAAAAAGATATGAGAATAAATTTTCTGCATCAGATGCTAGTTTCCTAGTTCAAGGATGCTGTATAAAGTATCTACGTGTAAGGAGATATTTATAAATTTACGCGGGAGTATGTGAAAATTGAGATCTAGTACTTTTCTTATAATGTTTTTGTATGATTTCAATATTTTGAAGAAATATGACTATCATTTTGCACTTTGTAAAGTTTATATTCTCAATCATTGTGTAATAACGTGAAGCGTAATTTCAAATTAAATATTTCTAAATGCAAATGTGCAGATAAAAATTAAAATTATTATTTATTCAATAAGCGTTAAATTTTTCTGGGGATTCGGTGAAAAGTTTAGTCGAGTATTAGGGGGATTCGGATTCTAATACTCAGAAAAGTACTCAGATTCTAATACTCGGAGTTGAACCTTACAGTAAGTGACTTCACATCTCTGGGTCTTTTGCCGAAGGCTTCACACATAGAAAACCTGCAAGGGCTGTAATAAACTTGAATTGTTTCTGTAATTAGCGCAAGTTTTCACTGTTAAAAAGTTCCGTTAAAGGCATATTAAATCTGTAACTCTTCCTTACACATAATTTCACTTCTCTAAAATTACAGAAATTTACTGTTAAATTACACCTTAATATGACAAAAGAGACATTTTTTCTGGTAGCCAATAAAATCTGAGTCAATTGATACAGATTTTGTATGTTGGGTAAAGATTTTTTCAGTTCTGAATATTAAAAACTTTGGTATCAGAACTGCAACAAATAATTTGATAAATTGAAAGTGGTTTCGTAGTGGTCAAAGAGTTGGCTTCAATCTAAGAAGTTTCTAGGTTATTGGAACGTCTTAACGTCCATATTGAAACGTCTTAACTTATCGATAGAAAAAAAGGTAAAAATACTACCATGATAATTTTAAACGTGATGGTTTTCTAAACTTCAAAAATCCCCAAAAAAAATTCACAAACTGCAGAGTAATTAAAAAACTAATTGAAATTTAACAAATCTAATTCAATATGCAATCAAGAGGATATACATGTGCTTCAAATATATATAAGTAGCAAATTACAGTTGACATTTTTTAAGCGAATAATATATTCGAGAAATCATCAATTGCTGCACATTGCTGAAATCTAGGGCATAATTTCAATTTCAGCAATGCCTAAATTATTTCCATCCCATGCACTGGAATTTTGTTTTGTTCATACGAATGCTGATTCTCTTGTTAACGACCTCTGTCCCTTACCACCTCTTCATGGCACGTGGAAATGCATCTTACCCTGATTTACCCCTCTCAGCCACTGTGTTTTTTCTTATTCTGTTTCTCAGCGTTATTTTTCCATTTTTCTCTGACAACTTTGCATTTTGCATTTTAAATCACTTTTGCTTCCTCTCACTCACGTCTGGTAAGTCTTGAAAATGGGTGCCTACTTTTGATGCACCTGAATCATGTCGGCTATTATATTATTTGCTATTTATATATTTTTGAATCGAATTTTTTAATCAGGTAATTTCTAACCACTTCAATTTCTTGGTATTATTTATTTAAGTGTTTATGCAGTTGCTACCTTCATGCCAAATTTTTCTGCCAAACCTCGATATACGGAAAATATCTAGTGAGTACAAATATTTACTGTAGTATTTTGTTACAGGGAATTTCTGGCGTATTTTTTTCCGTAGCATAAGGATAATATTTGGCAACCTCGGTGCCTGAAATTTTTTGTAATACAATAAGTTTTTTAACAGTGCTGTATTTGCTTCATCCATCTTAGTTTTTTTAATCACAGCCTGAGGGAATTGTGATCAGCCCTTTATGATCAGGAATAAAATTAAATAAATTTAATGAATCTAAATCAATAAAAATCTTTATCTTTTATTACTATTTCAGCTTTAGAAAATTCACAAAGGAGTTACTTTCAATTAAAACATTTATATTCCAAAAATACTTAATTAAAACCTCTATTATACCAGGATAAAAGCGTTAATCAAACTGAAATTTTTAAATGAATTAAAAATTTAAATAATACAAAAACATTCTGAAATAAAAAGAAATACACTTTTTTTCCTCATTGGTGAAGTTCATTAAAATTAAAACATAGTCACTAAATCTTGTTTAAACATGACATTCCGAATATCTAAAAAAAGAAAAAAAATTGCGTTTCGCAGACACTATTCTCTATTTAAGAATCATAATTACCATTTTAATTCTCAGATGTCGTGCTTAATTTCGTTACTTATTTCCTGACATACATTCTTGTGTTAATTTCTTAGTGTACTATTTAAAGATCTTTAGTTTTTATCTCTCCAATTATTCATCAACCTAGATTAAAATAAATCACATTAGAATAAACAAATAAGTACTACTAATGTTTCTTTTTTGTTTATCCTAATGAATGCAAGTTTCCTTAAATGTATGAAAGTGTGAGTTCATTTATTAATAATATCAAAGATTCTATTCTTATGTGAGGGTATTAAAAACTGCATATCTATTTTTTACTTTTTTTATTTCTTGCTATTATCATTATGTAATTATTTATTTTTCCTTCGTCAACAATTCTGTAAAAAATTAATTATTAATTCTACTTTAAAAACATAATTTTACAATTAGTTCGTAACAATGTATATTTTTATCTGATTATTGCATCTGTAATGTTAGTTTAATTAATAAGCGCTGCTTTAAATATAAAGCAATATAAAATTGTTGGTTTTAGGCAGATAAATCTAATATTTGTGGCTTATTTCTTTAATTAATTTATATATGTTATCATTTTAGAGCAATTTCATTGAATAATATTTAATTTGCATAAAATATAAATGTAAGTAGGATTTTATACTGTGCACTTTTCTTAACAAATATTTTTATTTATCTAATTGCTGAACATTTGGGAGTAATCAGCATTATTTCTTAAATGCAAAGCCAACAGTTTAGTTGTTTTTTTATAATCAGGGACTTCTAAATACGCAACTATAATACTATGATAGTTATAAATTTGTCTAATAATTGGAAATATTACTTGTGTAATTATTATTTGACCCATACTATTGTCTAGTTATTGAGATTTGAGATTTATTATAAGGGTAGACATTTTCAATCGTAATAAAAGTGAAATTTAAATTTTAACAACAAATTAATAACTTTCAATAATTAATACTTAATAAATGAGAAGTGTTTTTAATTAATTATAAATCATTAAACTTTAAATTACATCAACTATTATGCAATTCAAGAATTATATTACAATTTTTGAATCAAGTAATTTTATTACTGCCTCAAAATGTACAATTAAGAATTTTTCTGTAGAATCTGAAATATAATTGAATAACAGTATCTATTTTTATCTGAAATAATCATTTAACATTATTAAAATTTCCTAAGTTTAAAAATAGTATTGTAGAAATCAGAATAGACTGCATATTTGATGTTTTTTATGTTTAACTATATTATTTTATTTAATACAGCCTTATTTTCTTAACGCTTCAAATACAAATTTGATAGAATGACTAACTATTTTCGAAAGCCATTAGGTTCACTTATTTTAATAACTCAAACAATAAGATTAATAGGAGAAAAATATGCTAGTTTTATTAATATAGTTGGTTGTATATGCATTCAAATTGTTAAATGTTAGGTTGTTGTTAATGAAGAACTAAATTGTTCAAAATTTGGCGGTAATGATTGTCACAAAAAAAAAAAAAAAAAAAAAAAAAGCACTTTTTTGGATATCGTTACATATTATGTTATATTTCGTCCATTTGAAATTATAATCCTTGCTCACTCTTGTTGAATATAACTTTAATGCATCTTTTTAAAAGAAAAGATTGAATTGCAACATTTATTTAAAGATAAAACATAAAAGACTGAAGAAAATGCTGCATTACAAATGTACTTTAATCTTAATATTTTTTATCTTGAAAAGTTTACATACTGAATTCAAAATAAAGTCGCGAAAAAATGAATTAGTTATAAATAATAATGTCCTAACTACATATGTTTTGAACGAATGAATTTACTAAACATTGGTAGAATTTTCCTTCTAAAGTTACGGTAAAATAATTGGTTGCAATCTGTTCATCTATTTCCATCTAAAATTTACGGTACAGAACATTTTTTATCTTTACGGTTTTGAAATCTTTTACAACCAGTATGGTTAAAATACCATGAATACAATGCTATACGGGTTTTTACCATTTACAACTAACATTGTTTCAAAACCGTAGAAAGAAAATTTAACTGGACATTCCAGTAAAGCGTTTCATTAGGTAATAGACAATAGAACTGCGTTGTGGTTGAGTTGTATTTAATCAAATGGACTAAGCTAGGGATGTGTCTTAATAAAGTTATCAGGTTGTCTCACCTATCGTAAGAGAACGGGAAATACTAGATTTTTTTGTGCTTAGCAGCTTTACGGTGCTGCCATCTAATGTGAATTAAAGTATCGTATTCCAATAGTCTAGGGTGACAAATTGGGGAACGCAGAACACTGGAAACTCTTCATATGTTGAAGAGAATAGAGAAAATATTGTTGTGTCAACGCTGGGAATCGAACCCTCATTTGATTCACAGTTTTCATGAGATTAGTGATCTCGACTATTATGTGTATCCAGTTGCAAGGAACTAAAGTTCTATACATTAGGTGGGTTTAATTGGCGCGATAAAATTCTGGTAGTTCAACCGTATTTCACAGTTAAAAGTTCTAGTACCGTCTTATTTTGGGGTATTAAACTGCTTTGTTTTAATATGTTAAATTAAGAGATAAAAAATTGTTATTTGACCATTTTTTCTCCAAGAAGTTACAAAGAAGAAGTAAAATTGAAAAGTAAACAAAAAAGTTTCAAGATGTTTTGGAAGTTGGATTTGCATATCCATATCCACATTTGCGCATTGTATGAAGATTATATAACGTTTAAAACCCTTTATATTGAGAAACTCCCATATTTACATGTAGAACAAATATGTAAAAATAAAAATTTTTTGTTTCTGGATAATAAACTATTAACAACATAGGTTTTGAGCAAATGAATTTATATAAATCACTAAATAAATAGACTAGTCAGATAAGCTTTTAGAAGCACTGCAAAATTACTTCCGAATTCATAAATGAAATGTTTCAGGGGAGTTTAGTGTTATTCAATTTTTTGACTACTTATTATATAATTTTGTTGAACTCATGATGTTGTGTATGAACATATAATAACCAATACTGAATATTATCATTTGATTTGCTTATAAGGATAAATAGAATTTTCGTTTTATCCGGATTTTCTGTTTTATATGTTCAATTTATCAACTTTATAAATTATTTTTGCAATTTTGAGACAACCATGCAAATTAAATGAAAATAAATCCATACAAGTATTTAGAGTGACAGCGAACATCAATTATAATTGCTCTGAGCAACAGATTTAATTACATACGCGAAAATATTGCAACAAGAAAAAATCAAATTATAAATATTTTTGAACGATTTTTCTCCAAGAAAGAAATTGGATTTCGTGGTACAAAAAAAATTTATGCACACATCATACTTATAATAAATTGTAAATTTATTTGAGTACTTTAAACAGTCTACTGGGTGTAAGTTAAAAACTAGTTGCTCATAAGATAAAATTATTTAGTTCATCATTTTTTAAGGATCAAAAATTAGTAAATGAAAATATACACAATATGTTTCCTAAAATTTGTTATAAACAATAAATGCATTTTTTTATTAAACAATTTACTTATTTATTTTGATCACACTGAACAATGTATTTAATTGCATTTTTAAAAATTTTAATTAAATAAGTACAAATTCATATTTTTTTCAAAATTTTATTTTTTTTCTAATAAGGATGATATTGTACATCACGACATTAAAACAAAAATGTTTACATTTATCACAAAATCGAATAATAAGGAATTGAATCTTTTTTACTGAAATTAAATCAATCTTTCATCTAGACATTTGCAAAAAAGTCATAGTATAAAAACTTATTAATTTACAAGTTCGTTCTTTAATATTCGGAAATATTTTAATTTGAAACACAAATCAGGTAACTAAAATTGTTTTTTACAGTACATGCATTTTCTTTCCTATTTGAGCAATCTACTTTAACACGTTTTGGAGAACAAGCGCATGTTATTGGATTTTTTTCTCGTTGATATTTAATTTAATACTTTCAATACGGGAATTACAGTTTTGAGTTTTATTTTTACCTCGAGTATAAACAGACATCCTTGGGGTGTGGAGACAGGTGCTAAGGTGACACGAAATCTGACTGAAAAACAAACTTTGAATTCCTTCAAGGCAATTGTCAGTCTATGAGAAAAATGTCACAAAAACAACGAACTTTTTTGACTTCAGGAAGGACAAGATCAATAAAAAGAGGACCAAGAAAAAAACTAAGAAATGATAAAAGAGAGATTTGTATCGAAGAACTTTCTTAGAGTATTTGAAGAAGGTGTTGACTTTTCTCCAATCTTGACACATCCATAATTTCTTTTGCTGAGTCCTTCTACCATTTCTTCTCATCTTCACTAACAAGAACTTCTGATTCTAAATGTTAAAGACGAAAGTTGGATGTTATCTGCAATGAGAAAAAAGGCTTAAAAATTAATTGTATTTTCATTAAACAAAATTTTGCTTATATCCTCTGCAAGGCAATACTGGGCCATAAATATCTTGCTTTTGGGGGGATATATTTATCGCCCATGTCAACCTTCATCTATAATAAGGTACCCCAACATAGAATCGAATTAATATGTTTTTTATACTAATGAATTTGAATTGTAATTTTGTAGTAGTTTATACACTACAGTACTCCCCTACCAAAACTATAGCTGTGATAGAATTTGACGAACGAATACCACTTATTGATTCATTGCTGTTTTGTAAGAAGCCGGAAGAGCTGTATTAAGATCACCTTACTTTTGAGTGTTGATCGTGAGAACTGTTTTAATTTCACGGTCGTGGTCGCTCCTTTGTTGTCTTCAGCAGTCGAGTGAATACGTTGTACGTTGTGTGTGATCGAGACTGAGTAGCAACAGCACGAGGATGTGAATAACGTCGCAGTTACAAGTAGCACGTCAACTGTTCAGTGTGGACTATCCATCAAAGTAAGCGTCTTCAAATCGAAGTGGGAATTTCCGTCAAGGTAGGAATGCTCACATCACGTCCGAAGGTCACCAATGTGGAGAGGGAGTAATCGGCAATGTCAACCTTCATCTACGATAAGGTACACCAACATCGAATCGAGTTAACATGTCTTATATACTAGTGAATTGTAATTGTAATTTTGTAGTGGTAGGCACACTACACTTTTTTAGAAACAACCTTTTATTTTTCAACATACTCATTTGTTTTAACTGATAATTAAATTCTGAGAAACTTTCTTGAAATTCAGACATTTTCTTTAAGAAAAAAGACCATTAAGCAACAAACTTCAGTAAATGTAATAGAGTTGATTGTTAATTTATACGGTTATTATATGATACTTCCTAACTATATTCGGGTAAATACAGTAAGCTAAATAAATCAATCAATCAACGGACCAAGTTGAGTAACTTTTTGTTTTCTAAAATTCAATCGTAATGCTTCGCGGCGGTGACCTCATATATGCTAATTAATTAGTGCTGACGATATTTTAAGTTACGAAATCAGACATAAAAACTTACTTTTCTTGAATAAACATACTTATTTTTTCGACTGAGTCGGATATTTGACCCCCAAAGTGTAGGAACGAGCCGCAATCTGAGAATATGGTCCCAGTAGTTTGGTCTAGAGAACGATCCAAAGATTATATCATTTAATACAGATTTCACTATTTTTTTGTGTATTGCACTCCAAAACTTTTCAAGCAAATCGAAACATTTTTGAATACAGTTATAAAATTCGTTTATTCTAAGATAATTCCATGCAAAATTTGACTTTTAGCTAATATTTATTATTTTATTTGATAATAGTCGATAAAAGTTTGAATTTTACTCTATACATTTTTTTTAAAAATCATTTTAAAGAAAGCAATTTTGTAGTACAGACTATAAAATTAGAGCGAAATCCGTCAAAGAGTTCAGAGACTTAAAATTGGTTTTTTCAAGAACTATTCGAGCAATTTTGTTTTAATTTTGTATTTTGTCATATAAAATCACATTCTTAAAAAAAATATGTGAAAATGCTGTGCCTTTCATTTTAAACTTTTTTTCGACTATTATCGACTATATTTGGACAAACCACGGAATTATATTTGGATAAGTAAATTTATGTAAACATTGTTCAATTTACTTAGAAAGTTCTAAGGAAATAACAAAATACGCAAAAAGTAAAATTAACATTAGGGAGTCTAAGCTTTGGACTGCTGTTCTGACCTAACTATTGGGGATATATTTCCAAGATTGCGGATATCCTCTATATTTTAGTGGTCAGAAATTCAAATCCGTCAAAAAATAGGTATGTTTATTCTGAGAAAGCAAGTTCTTGTGCCTGATTTCGTAACTTAAAATATCGTCTTTACAAATTAGTTTGCATATTTGAGATCACCCCTTCGAACCATTAACGGTGAATCCTAGAACATAAAGATCCAATCAGTAGATCAAAAGCTATTCTTAACAGTCTGTTCCTTTGAACCCAGGATTTGGTAAAAAGCGGAAAGTGCACTTTCTCTCCATTCGTGATAGAGGATAAAAGACACTAAACTCTCTTCCTTCCCGACAGAGGGCAGCACTGCGCTATTTTGCCTTGTTTTATGGTATGTCTCAATTCGACAAACTATTTCAGAGTGTCAAACAACATCAAGCCAATTAAAGTTGTTTTTTTATGATTATAAGGTTAAATTATGCTCTTTTTCAAAATATTTTACATGAAAAGAACGGCGGACCTGTATTTTTATGGTCTTCACAGCTTTCAGAGCATTCATTATGTTTTTTTTTTTTTTTTTTACGGTCAGTGATTGAAACACTTTTAGCCGCCATTGACCGTAATCTAGAGATGGAATTTTTTTAGAGAGTAGTTAATGATGCAGGAAAATATTAAGTTATTTAAAAGTAATTATTAATTTTTTTTCTTAAAATCGTGTAGTTCTACCCTCTTAAATAAAATTAAATGAATTTTTCTAATATTTTAGTTAGCCTGAACAAATAAAGGAAGGCGATTATGATCTTTAAAACGTGTACACAAATAAAATCATGTGCCATCTGAACTAGAAGTCCTTAGCATAAAAAAATTCCAGATTAAATTTTTGAAACATACGTAAGCATTAAATATATTTGAAGAACTGACAATTTCTGTGATATTTTGTAATCAGATATCGAATATTAAGTTCCACACCCAATTTTTACAAGTGGATCACAGTTAATCTTTAAACTTGATTTTAAATAACTTTTATATTAAGTGTACAAAATGTATGCATTAGTTTAAAATTTTAATTCTTAAAGATATTTAGTGCTTTACAATTTTTTCTTGATTGTTACAAAAAAAATGCTTATGTATATGAATATTTTATGAAGTTTAAATTTGTCACTAAGTACTAACAATTTGTCCCAAAGAAGAAAAAAGTCCTCGAGGGAACAGTTTGGTATTTCAACTTTGCCAATGCGTGAAAATTGTTTCTTTTCAATTATTCCGTATTTGAAAAAAAAAATACATCTGAAAAAAATGTGTTCAAAAATATAAAAATGTACAGAGAAGTTAGTTGAAATTTCCGTAAAATATTATTTTCAATCTTTGTATGATAAATTAAAAATTAGAAGTTTGAAAGGATGTTTGTCAATTTGAGCATGACAAGAAAAGTTTTGTATGAAAATGAGACATTTTAAATTCTTTTAGATAAAATACCCAGGAAATATATTTATAAAATTTTATTTTCAATCATTGATAAAAAAAATGCATAAAATATGACTTAAAGACATTTTTCTATTTTTTTATTTTAAATATTTATAATTTTACCTTGATATTAGCTTATTATTTTTTTATTCTAATAAATTGATATATATGGTGTTTTTCGTGAAATAACAAGGTATGAAATCAAAGCGTCACTCGCATATCAAACTAAATTTTTTATTTAGATAGCAATTTTTTTTTTGGTTATGAAATGTTATGCATGAAGCATTTTTCTACTTTAAATTGGTTGCAGAAAGTAAAATTATATAAACGTTATTTATTTTAAATTATATATTGTTATTAAAGTTTAAGTTATATATTTTCGTTATAAAAATTCTTTTTAGATGCAGATTTACACAGAAGTTTTGAAATTAATTACCGTAAACTAATTTTTATATTTTAATTCTTTAGGTTTCAGCCTTTAAAACACATGTTAACGTGTCAAATTAAGGAATAAAGTCTTGACTTATAGCTTAAAGCTACTTATTACAATCAGCAATGCTGATTGAACATAATTTATGAATACATTCTGGAAAAAGATGTACTTTTTAATTGTTTATGACTTATAATTACTACGAAATAAACTAAAAGCATTTTATACATAATTTCAATTTCCAAACTCCATCTGTATCTGTAAAAAACAGGTATTATGGTATTTTTTGGATAAATAATCTCTTATGATATCATTTCTGCATTTTAATTTTGTACTGTAGCATCTTTTATATGCATCTTTCGAATAGAAAAAAAATATAGTTTAATTCAATAAACTAAAATATTTCAAGCCAATATTTGTTTCATTATTTAATATATATATTTGTCTTCATATAAAATGGAAAGAAAAATTGAAGAATCAACAATAAGAGATGATTTATCAGTTTATACTTCAGCATTTTTTAGTATGGAAACACTATACAAAAAAGAAGATTCACTACCTGTTTGCAAACATCAGCCGTGTTTAAGTAAATTCAAGGAGAAATCATGCGGAAAATGTGAATTTAATTGAAAAAAGTAACTTTTAAGCTACAAGTTCCTCCTCCCTCGATTAAAAATTTATTTATGCATTTTTTGTAACAATTCAGATCAAAATAAGCACAAGCTTATAATATGAAGATTTCGAGAATGAAAACAAAAATCTGTAATATCTAAATAGTCATTTTCAAACCAAAAAAAAAGAAGGGTAAAAAGAAATGGGAGGAAAAAAACACTTAAAATTGTGAAATATTAAAAAAAAAAATGAAATTACTATATTTCAATAAATTTCTATAAAACACTCGAGTTTAGTTCAAAAATCAAAATTATCTTCCCTGAGCGTTAAATTTCAACTCTGTAATCACGTTTAAGTTGGCAATTGATTGGCTCACATGCTACAAGTTTGAAAGTTGATAATTCTTGAACTTAGTTTTTAATTCCACCATATTTTCTGTAGATTGTTTTCACACATTTGTAATAAAACTTAACACTTCTAATAACACTAACTCTATGAAGAACCATTTGAGCGAGATGAACAAAATGGAATTTTCTAATTGATTAAGCTCTCTAGCTTCTGTTTTAAATTTCACTGCAGACGATTTTCAGATCAAGACAGATAATTTTTTTTCTCCATACAATTTAAAGATAGCATCAGTGATATTGTATAGCTTCTTGCTCTGATTAGTCATAATAAGCAATATGATCGAATAGAGCTATAAGCTAGGAAAGTTTATCGTAGGTTTAAGTTTAAGCTAATTTATTGCATGCACTTTAATATTTAATTATTTTTTGTCGCTATATCAGAAAAATTCAATGAGCAACACTAACTTGGTAGAACTTGTCAACTACGTCAAAGAATTAATACTCCTAGAATTATCTGATATCAAGCGTTTATTTCTTTTATAGTAATTCGTTTGAGGCGTATTTTTCTCTAAAAGTAAATAATTTAAAATCAACGGTCTTTTACTTTATTTTATAACCGTCGTTGAACAGCCGACTCATTTTTCGGTTTACAACTACTAATGTTTAACTCCGCAGCCTTGTAGTTTTGAACCTAATCCAAAAGACAAGGAAACTCCTGAATTAAGTATTGAAAGAAATTTTGCTTTTATGCATGATTTTTTATGGGGACTTACCCGTATTTGCAATACGCATAGAAGAAAGCCTCCAATAGTTAGCATGATTGCGAGGGTACTCTAACGCATGATCCGTCTACTACTGAGAATATTTCTTACATTAGCAGCCGGAGTGTGGTCGGTGCAAGTCGATTGTGGGATTCGTATGGACTAGCTATAGCTGGGAATCAAACCCGGCTCACTTTATTGGAAGGCAAACGTTCTATCTTTAGCCACCAGGGTTAAATTAACGGTATTTGAAAAGAAAAAGAAAAAATTATGTATTTAATGGCAAAATTAGTGGCAAAATAGTGCTAGTTCGTTTAGAAAAAAGGAAAAAAAAATGCCATGACGCAAACGCCAAAGATGCATGATGTATATGCATATTGAAATAAAGAAAATAATTTATGAACTAAAATCAAAATAATTGGATTAAAGGTACTTATTCGTCTGAAGGAATCGTAAAAAATCACCACACCATTACTGAAGACAATGATTTTTAATTTATGATGATAATATGTACTACCTTAAATAAGATAAAGAGTAAAATTAATGAAGAAAATATACTTATAACGTTTTGGAAAACTAAAAAAAATCCCCATGTTATTATTGACACGAATGCTTCACTAATATATGTTATATGAATCAATTGAAATATAAATTAGCTATGTAATAAAAAGCAAAGTTAATGGACGAAATTTAGAAAATCTCCGTAATATGTTGAAGCTTAATTAATGTTGGTAATCTGTACAACCTTTATGGTAATTGGTGCAGTTTTAATAAGAATACTGACTATAACGTAGCTTCAGAAAATATTTCTTTACTGCAGTAACAAAGATGGTGTATTAATATTTTAATGAGTTAAAATTAAAAGAAAATTTTACCTCTTCAACTTATAAATATTAGAGGTCAGATAAAGAAATGCGAGTGCTCTAGAATCCTTTTCAAGGTCTTAAAAGAACTTTGCTTTTAAAATTCCAGCTTTAGTTTGCTGACACTCATAAATGTATTTCGCACGAAACTCAAATGAAGGTTCATGTAATAAGTACCAAATGTACTAAAGTATTATATTGATAAACTTGGTGATTACTAAAACTGGACTTATACAAAGTAATTTTAATACCGAATATTGTGGAAATAAGTGTTTTACGACTATTTAAAAGTGTTACGTACCGGAGAAAATTACACTTGATAGTGATAAATTTTGATTATCTCGAGTTGGTCCTGAGCAATATTATCACTTCAAGTGATGTTAAATACACTTAATCTCTATTCTGGATATGACGAGCTACGAGAAACGTGTTTCGCTTAACCTAATAAACTAGAGCCACCGGTAAGGGCAAAAATTAATGATGAATAAAAAAATGATATTATTTTAGCTTCATTATTTGAAAAGCTTAATGGGAAAACCAAGTAAGTGGCATTTTTAAAAAGACTAAAAATAGGGTACAAAAAAAAGTGGTATCTGAACTATTTTATTACCAATTAGTTAGGTGGCAGGACCAAAAATTCAAAGTAAATTTACCACTGCTTAAGGTTTAATAAAAATCATTTAAGCATAAAAAAAACTGGTGTGAATTAAAGGGAAACAAAAAACGCTTATGTTACTATAAACATGCCCATATTGATGCAACCACTTTGTTATTTTCTCTAATTCATTAATTTCCCTATAAATGTCACTTACCTGGTTCTTCAAGTAAGCTCTTCAACTGCG
This sequence comes from Parasteatoda tepidariorum, assembly GCF_982258835.1. NCBI lineage: Eukaryota > Metazoa > Arthropoda > Arachnida > Araneae > Theridiidae > Parasteatoda > Parasteatoda tepidariorum. The sequence goes on along the minus strand of NC_141755.1, from coordinate 20,771,339 downwards.
CAGTTATATGTCTTTCAAATTTGAGCATGATTTTGAAGTGTTGCTCAATTCTGATTTATTGATATTTTTTTATTCACCTCATGAGAGGATTGGGTTTTCAGTTAGTAATAAAACAAATTGAATTATTTCACTTTATTAATTATATTGGTTTATATTTTTCAGTTTTGTGCGTAATCACATAGTGTTGTTCAGTACTGATTAATTGATTATTTATTTTTCTCACCCTTTTTAAAGAGCGGGTGTTCTGCTAGTATAAAAAAAAAAAAAACTCTCGAATCAAGTTTACCCCTGCTTTCTAATAAAACTTATCTCAACATTTAATTGCTGAAGCTCTAAGATGCTCAATGCGAATTTGTCGTTAATAAATATAATAATTACAGTAATATTACTACTACTACTACTGAAAATAATAGTAATGATAGGCATTATGAATCATATTAATGAAAAGAGGGGAAAATAAAAATTAATAATTTTATAATTCATATAAATGTTCATAATTTCGTTTTTCTGTTTGAATTTTTATTTGTATTTGTTTTATTTGAATTTGCACACAAGGTGAATTTAAAAAGATCCATTTTAAACGAACAAATAAAACTAGAGACTATTTATAGCCATTCTTACCTGTCACCCTTTTTGTATGTGCATTAGAGGATTTTTGCTTTTAGCTTGCGATTGATCTTCTATTCCTGAATATGTTTATGCATAATTTAATGAATCAATTCATTCATTCATTTACTTTTAGTCTTCTTTAACATCCAAGATTGTACTTCAATTATTTTTACACTTTATTTAAATTTTGTTGGGGGCTTCGTCTCGTTCTTAATCACTCACCATCAACTAAGGCAACTTCGTAGTTGATTTGCAATATCTGAACTTGCTCATTTTCGCTTCCGTTTCAGTCAATATCGCAGAGTTTACTCTAATTTCTTTTACACCTTTTGTTTTTAAGTATATTAGAGGCTACACTTGCGATTTCTGTTACTTGTCAACCACAAATCTGCTAGAACTGTTCCAGCACATTGCTATGGGATCTTTAGCGGGACAGATACAGCTGTGAAAAAAACAGGACCCATAATCGTTGTTAGCCCAAATCAGCTAAATGTACATAACACGAACTGATTTTTTTTAAAAAAAACTCTCCATATTTATTTGCAGTAAGTTAAAATAACCCGCATTTTAAATGCCAGCCGATTTACACGTAAATAAATTTAAATAAAAGCTGCCAAAAAACAAACATTAATATTTGTAAACTTTAAAACTAATTCAAATCTTTTTTAAAGTACCAAAAATCATTAAGGCTGTTGAGATAGCACATTTATTTAAAATTTGAACATAAGAATACACTTCTGCTAATGAATTATCATTTTTCTGCGTGAAGTTTTGTTCAGTAGATCAAAACACACGCGTGGTGAAACTTTTCTGAAACAACGGTGATAACATTATATATATATGTTACCATGAATGAATGAAATCACGAGAATGTCGACTGTCACCAATCACATAGTCGCTTTGGGGAATGTCCGAAATATTTGTTATGCTCGATTTGATATTAAGTTATTTGTTGATATTATTACTTTTATTCGAGAGAGAGACATTAAACCAACTTCTGACTCGAGCTTGTCATTACAATCTTAAAGAAAGTTTCTTTGTAATCAAGATTTTAAAATAGCGAAAACCTTAATACTGGCATTTATACAAGAAAGATATATTCGGGATGTTTTTTCGAAAGTTTTCATTTACGATTCCAAAAAAAAAAAAAATACTTATTATTTGACAATATAAAATCATTTGTCAGTTTCAAACTGTTAAAATGTATTTTCGGAATTGTTTAAATTTATATAACAATATGTATTTAAAAATATTTTCAAAATATCCTCACTTTCTCAAATGCATATATGTCAAAACAAATTGAAACATTTTGCACAGTATTGTTCTCTGCTGAAAAGTATTTAGAAGAGAGAGAGGAGTGGTAATATATTCATACATTTTCAAACATTATTGTGCATTAACCTGATATAATTTAACTTACTATACTGTTTAACTTTCTGAGATAATTAATGTATATAAAATTGAATATGTATTAGAAAAACTATACAATATTAATTTACAAACATTTAAATCCCTTTTTAATTTCCCCCTCGTTGATCCAATCCGTAGTATTTTATGTATACCATTTATAATACTATATTGTTGATTATTGTTATTAATAATATAGTGTAGACTATTGTTATTAACATTATACATAATAGTATTATTATTATTATTATTTTTTGTCATGTCTATGACATAGCCGGATCAAATGCGTTCATGTGTCTTGATTACTGCTTCTGCGATTTGCTTGATATTGTTTTTAATAATATTATAAGTCGAAAATATATCCTAATTATAAATCTTCTTGGAAAATTTTTATTGCAATTTTAGTATACGAGTATTACGCATTAAGTTAGTAATAAACAGTAAATTTGAAGGAATAATACTAAAATATAAATTATTAAATACATAGAATCTAAGAGAAAACATAAATGTTTTACACATAAACAGTGCAATCATTATCATCACTGTAACATTTAATTTTTTTTTATAGTTCAAAAACTATCTTTAGATTCTTTTTGGTTTTTCAAAAGTTCTTAATTTATTCATATCATGATATATAATAAAGTTACAATTTGTTTTGTTTTCTTAAGGTTTTTTATTCCATTGTCTTTAGATTTCAATTTTATTTTTTCAGTTTCGAAATAATTTGAAACACTTTTGACAGCATAAGTATAAGGCGTTGAAGAAATTTTGCGTCACTGCAATTCGAGCAAAAAAATCTCTTGACACTCAAAATTTGAAAGCAAACAATAATAATTTTTGCCTTTGTTTCTGTTTTCACTGTTAATACATGAAGTGATTTAATGTGTTTCAATGGCAATCAATAATAATGAAACTTATTATTAGAGAATCTCTGAAATTAGAGAATCTCTGGCAAGAATGAAAGGAATAGGAATGAAAAAATATCAAAACAAGTTTGATTGTTAAATGGAAGTTGCATGTGTTTCTTGCACCTTTCAGTTTCTCTTAGACTCATCAACCAATCCAACAGGTTTTGGTGCTCTTAGCGCCATCTGCCCTGGATGGAATTTGCAAGATTTATATAGCATTTCTTTTTCTGAGTTCAAACTTTGATGTATAACTCTTAATGCGCATACTTTCTGACCTCATTTTTTGAAAAGAGTTGTAAAAATATATATTAAGGAAGGTAATTACAAAATACTCTCAGCATTATTTGTCTTCTGAGTTTATATTTTGATGCATGTCCCTTAATGTGCATACTTTCTCACCTCATTTTTTTAAAAAAGTATTCTAAAAATATAGATTAAGTAAAGTAGTTACAAAATACTCTCAGCATTATTTGTATTTGCGTTTTTTTTTCTCCTTCAGGAGATCAGCAAATTATAGGAAATATATCCTCAATTCAGTCAACTAATGATTATGAATATGCTTGCATTTTTAATGAATTATTTAATATGTTTTTTCTGTTATTTACTCGTCTTACTCAACTCCCCTGTTTTTTCGACACTCGTATCTAAATTTGTCTCTCACCCCAGAACTTAGGAATTTCTGTATTAAATACAAAAATAAAAACAATGAAATTTTAAACAAAATTTCAAGTTGATAAACGCAGTATTTTCAGAACTATTTAAGCACGTTCTTTTCTAAAAATAAAAATAATATATTCCCATTCTCGCTTTCCAAGAGTCTTAAGAAGCTAACAATGATTATGCATTCAACTGAAACAAAATTAAGAACGTTTTAGGCAACTATTAGTACGCATTTAATTATTCAAAATTGACATTGAAGCGCAAAACATTCTAAGCCTGTAATACTGCTAATCTTAAACATTTAAATAATAATGCTTGTTAAAGCATTACACATTTTTGTTCCAATTGAAAACACAATAATTGTTTGCAACATATGTATTTAAATAAAATTGTTTTTCAATATAAATAAAATTATTTTATTTTTAATATTTTAAGAAAGAAACATGCTAAATGAATCTTAAATTATTGTAATGTTATGATGGAATCATTAAATTTTGTCTCTCAATACTTATAAAAACATTATACAATACCTATATTGTAGTGCATTTCGAAACTTTTTTTCTTCATATTTTGGTATAAGAAAACAATTTTATCTTATTTTTGCATTAAATTTCATATTTAATTTGAGGAAAAGAATACTAGAAAGAAAGAAAGAAAGAAAGGATAGTACTTACTTCATTTAGAAAAATAGATATTGAAAGTTTCTTCCATTCAGGCTGTGAAATGTCTTTTTAAAATGTTGTGAAGTTTGTATTTACGTTCGATTTCATTCAACATTCCACGCTGAAATGTATTTCTTTTCTCAACTTACTACATTCATCAATATCTATAGCATTCTAAAAATTTCAAAATTTTAAACTAAATAATTTTATTTAATTAACTATTGAAATGAAATAGGGGTTCAATCGAAATAAAATCGATTCGTAAACTGAAGCATTCAGAGCCTGTAATAAACTCAATCTTTCAATCCTATACCGGTGAAATTCCCACACAACTAAAGGAGTGTGCTTTTACCGAAGAAACTCAACAGCACAACGCCCCCTGTTGTCCATTTTACTCCATCAGTATCCGATAAATCACGAACTATTCTTCTTCTCCTCTTTAGGATTGTTACTTTTATGTTTTACATCGTCAACCATGTTTTTTATTGTCTCGGAAAACAAGGAGAGTTTAGTTGTTCGTTGATGTTCAAATTATTTGAATCCTGTATTTTTTGTTTTCTTAAGTAGGGTTGCGTTTTTTTTTTTAATTCAACTTTGGCCTCATTTGAATTGACTTATGATAGAATTATAAAAAAGAAGTGTTTTAAATGTAATTGAGTCCTCTGCTAAAAATTAAGAAATATTAGATGAAAGATGATCCCTTTTATTGACATAAACTGAAGGGAAAAATTTCGTCTCGCTATAAACTGGGATAGGTAACGAAAAAGTTAAAACATAATTGTTGTTTTAACTTTCTGCAAAAATAATTATGCGCTAAGACGTACAAGAACGTGTTGCTCGAAAAGGAACGAATATTTGTAAAAAGAATTGGGAATGTAATATGGTCCCTCTTGAATTACTTTTCTATTATTTATAATATTCACAGAGAAAAATAATATTTATTGAATTTTTATTCTTTAAATTTTAGTCTTTAGTTTAATATATATTTTTATTGCTTAATAATTATCTAAGGATTTCGTAACAAGATTTAACTTTCAACTGTTCTAGATTTATAAGCAACCTGATATTAATAAATACATAAAAATAAATAGAATGAATTGGATGGCTCACGTGATTCGAATGAATGATGACAATACAATAAGAAATATACTGCTTTTTAGACCCACTGGAACAAGAAAGGGGGGAAAACCGCGGTTAAGATGGGCTGACTCAGTGAAGTCTGATTTTCTCGCAATTAATGAAAATAATTGGAGATCAAAGGTAAATCGGAAGTCGTCATGGAGAAATCTTCAGAGGAAGTCATTGGCTCACATTGGGCTGACTGACTAACTATGATGATGATGATGAAGTTTAATAATTATGTGTAAAAAAGATTTGGCTCTGAGGTATTTTTTCTTTAGGTTTACATTTTTATAACTAAGCAAAATTATATTTAATATATTCCTATTCTCTAAATTTTATTTTAGAATTTAATACTTTTTTATTCTTTAATAATTATGTGCAAAAATAATTGGAAATGTAGTATTTTCGCTTTTAGTTTACTTCTTTAATCAAGAATGTATAAAAAAATAATATTAATTAATTTTGTATTCTTCTAAAACTAAAAGATATTAATCCTTTATGCACTGACTGGAGTTCTGAAATCCACTAAAATTACTTTCACACAACATTGAAATGAAACAAAAATCGCATCTGAACTTGTTTTTTTTTCTATTACATGACTTTCTGTTTATCATTACTATTAATTGGCAACACGCAATTACTTAAAGATACGACTCCTATGAAACTATTTAGTTGTTGATACTTTGATAGAGGACGATATCTTATCATTCCTCAATTTCTTTCCTCCATTCACAGCTTTCTATGTCACTCAATTTTGAAAGCAAGTCCTTTATAATTTTATTGGTTTATTAAAATTTTCAACTATTCACATAACAATAAATTAAATGTTTAACGTTTAAAAATTTATAATGTAGTGTAAGTCAAAATCAAAAATTTTATTAAAAGCAGGAAAATAATATAGAATATTAAGAAAATATTTATGATAATGTAAAATGAAATGATTTAATGGGACAAAAATTTTCTTTCTTTATATTTTTTTCATAATTTGTTAAATAAATGTGCTTTTCAGTTTGCTTTAATTTTTTTTAGTATAGCTGTTCTATAGTTTTCATATTCTGAATCATTTCCTGATGAAAAATGGTAAATTAAGTTTGGAGAAAAGGAGGAAAAATTTAAATTTCCTCAACACAAATACTGCAAATCGTACATTTCTGTCTCTTCTCTTTTATACTTTATTGAGTTTTCAAATTGCCAATACATTTTGATACAAAGATCATATAAAGCATGAACTCATTTAAACAAACGTATAATTTTAAATCATTAGTATACAATTCAAGGGAGTTGAAAGATTGAGTTCTTTTTAGTAATTGAAATATTTTTTACTCTTATCTCTAATTTCTCCGGTTTAAAATTGTCGGAAATAAGTTATAAAAAAAAAAAACAAAAAAACAAAAAAACAAAAATTAAGAAAAATTCTGAATTGAATTTTAAGTAAGTAAGCTATACGTTTTCAGTTTATCTATCCTTTTTAGACGATTCCTTGAAATGATTTCTAACATAAATTTTGTTTTAATCTCTTGGTATTTTGAGCAATACTTTTGAATTTAATACTGATTAAAGTAACTTTCACACTTCAAATATCTACATTGCAATTGGCAGTAAGAATATTATCAATATAATCGGGTTTGTCGATTCTTTTAAACCATACTACGCAGTTAGAAATTTCTCTGAAAATCTGGTTAAATAACTATTTATTTAATTGTGATTTTACCATATACAAAGAAAACTGCTAAATAATCATAAATAATATAGTACTTAAACTGTTAACTGAGAGAACAACCGTTTTTTAACTGCTTTCATCGATTGTGGTTAAACAGCGTGAAATTTATCGCACCAACTGAATCCCCCTAATGAAGCCACATAGTTCTTCACCAGCATGCTGGTTATAGCTGAGAGGGGTAATCTGTCGTTTTCATGACCGACAGAACTGGGGTTCGAATCTCAGCGTTGACACATAAGTAATTCCTCCATTCCCTTCAACACACAACAACGCAATCCTCAATTTGTTACCTGCAATCTCCAATGCCCGTTACTTAACGAAAAGCCCACCTCCTATGTCCACTAAAATTTCCTTTTTATGATTTTGAAACCATGCTAGTTGTGAATGGTTAAAATCTGTATTGTTTTGTATATATGGTTTTATAACCATGCTAATAGTAAATAGTCTCAATACCGTAAAGGTAAAAAAGGTATTTTACCGTAAACTTTACGGTTAATCGCATGGACAGACTACAGTCGGTTATTTTACCATTTTGGAGATAAAATTCTAACAGTGTGATCTTTTTTCTTTTAAATATTCGTCTAATTTTATTTCATCAACCAGCAATCATCAACAATTATTTATACCATCAACAATCAACATAATTTTTCATCCAGCCCACGGTATCATTTTTAAAACGAGCCTTTCAAACTCTAGCAACCCAAGAAACAATGGACGTGATTTCAATAAGTACTCTCATAACTATTACATCTCCTTTTATTAAGCAAATGTACTCTTTTGTATTTATACTATTGAAGCATGCGGACATGGAAAAACGCTTCTTTTTCATTCTGCCGTTCTTAAAGGGGTTAAAGAAAGTCACTGATGTGCAAAAATTATACTGTTTTTATGCTTTTATACAGATAAAAATAAGAAAAAAATGATCACCGCTACTCATCGATACTAATTGAATAGAAAAATCACATGGTAAAATCTTATTTTCTCTCTTGACGATCTTCTTTGGTTGCCAATGTAAATAAAAATTTCAGAAAAATATAAAAGTGAAATATTTAACTGCTAATTTAAATGCATTTACCGATGTTGATTTTAACTGTTGTCCCAAATAATAGGTTTTACAATAATGTAGCATTTCTTTGTTTTCATGTAATCCGTTGAAGTTGCCTACTTATTTAAAACAGTGCTTATCGGTTTTTCTATTATTCAACCATAAGTACGTTACATTGTTCAATCAACGTATCCACTTGAAAAGAATAATAAAAAAAATAATTATAAATTATAAAAAACAGTAGGAATAATGTACTATTTCTGAGCAATTTTTTCGACTCAAGTAATCTAAACAATCATTTCAAAAATTAAATAGATTATAGAAAAATAAAATTTAAGAAGAAGTTTAAATAGAGGACAAGGGAAATCATTAGATTTATTTTTCTTTTCCAATTGAATCAAGAACTAAATTTTGAAACTAAATCTATGTAAATAAAATCAAACAGTTTTTCTTGAAATTTTCATTAGAAACCTTTTAATTTAGACGTAAAAAATCTGTTTTTAAACAAGAAACAGAAGAAGATTGCAGAAATACTGATAATTGGTAAACGAAGCGGGCCGACTGCAGATCCCCTTAGGGTAATCATACTTTGTTTTAATTTGTATTGTTTTTGAAATTTCGTACATTGTATATTCTTCCGTACTTCAATAAGGAAAATAATGTTAAAAAACAGCAAGAATATATTATTGTTATTTTTGCAACGTAACGTCCAAGATTCGATTTATTTCTTTTTTTGGGGGGGAGGGGGGGTTCTCAATGTATTCTGAATGATCTATCTTTTCTTCGATATTAGTTTTCTCTCAACATTTCGGAAAAGCTGTTATCTAGAGACTTTTCATTTGCAGACTCTTTTATTTATTGCGTGACATAACTTCATTATCGGAAAACACAACTTCATCTTCACTTCATTTGGGCATCTGGTAATACTGACAAAAATGAATCGTTACAAAAAATACAGAACATTCAAAAGATATATGTTCATTTCGAGTATCATGGAAAAGAATTTTGTTAAGATGTTCCGATTTTAGTTTCTGTTCCAAGAAATTCATTAAAAAATATCGTGTTTCCTAGAACCGTAAAAAAGTAAATAAATAAAATATGAATCATAAGTAAATAAATAAATTATAAAAAATATAAATGAAAACGTTAATACTCTGTTTTACATTTATTAGAAAGAATATTGTTACTTAAGAATATGTTTGTACTCAGTGCAAAAAATCATTAAATATGTTTATTAATAACTGTAACAAAACTCAAAAATCTAAACTTTTACTTCGACATTTGTTTTCTTTCAAATATGTATTTTTTTATTAAAACATTAACATCAAATTTATCAGTTTCAATTTATTTTTTTAGCAAAAATTATTCTTAGCTCTAAAGTTTTAAGATCTTGTTATATCTAGAATATTTACTTTTGGTAGTTTGTTTTGGTATCATAAGTGTTTTTCTGAAAATTATTATTTCTTTCTTTTAAACAGTTAGCATCGGAATTATTCTTTGGGAATGATTGTATAATTCCTCATATTGTTATCCTTTCATTTCATTGCTGTCCTTTGTATTTTATTTACATTGTTTCATATAATTTAAAAGCAATAAAAATTCCATCATAGGTGGTATTTTTGGAATATTAATTTTGTTAAATAGCGTATTTGCAGTCCAAGATCATTGACACGTAAGACTTTTGATGTTTCATTTAACATAAAATGATAAAAAATAATCTTTCCTCTAATTTTTACCTTTTTCTGACCTCATATAAGCGTCTGCGTGTTTTTAAATTTAATTAACTCACACTGAAATAGCATGGTCAAATTAAAACTATCAGAGTATTGAATATTTAATGTATTTCTGACTCTATTTCAGTTTATTTAGTTCTTTTATTTTTTTTATATAGCCAGAATTATTTTTAAGCAGAAATGGTATTAATCAATTAAACGGTAATTTTACCATTTTCTTCCGTGCACATATAGAAGATATGAGCTTTTAAAAATTTCAAATCAAGTTTATCATTTTAAAAAGAAGCACGCTTAGGCACAATAACTCATTTAATTCTATTAATTTTCATTTAAACTTAAAAGCCTGTATAAGTCTAAGCCAGCCGGTGTAAAGTGATTTTGTTTAAAATTATAGTGATTTTATTTAAAAGTATAGTGATTTTGTTTATTGAAATATGGAAGTTTGTCTTTAAAGTTGTCTGAATGCAATATTAAAATCATCATAAATCATAAATATAGTAGATAAAACTTAACATACTGTGATAAAAAAAAACATACACATTGAATAACTTTTGTTTTCATTTAAATATAAGACTTTCGTGTACATGTTTCAATCAGTTTTAACAGTTCGAAGGCCTGAATTTGCGTATTTCACCATTTCTCTGAAACTATTGAAGCAAATCAATAGAAAATTTTACTCCCAAATATAGAACGTGTTTATCCAATAATAATTCCATATAAAAATTATTTTTTTGCAATTATATATATGTTTCATAATTTAATTTATTAATGATCGTAAAAAATTGAGTTGTTAGTTATAGAATGCTTTACCCCATTTAAGTACGCATTATTTCTTAATACTTATTCTAAAATCTGCTTAAAATCAGCCAAATAGTTCTTATGAAATAAAAAATTAAAAATGCAATAATTATTACTACATAACACATATAAGTAATAATTATTATGAGTCCATACACGTGAATATCCAATAATTCAAACGAAAGTTATCCACGGAATTGTTTCTTTTTATTCCAAGTACTGAGCAACGAAAAATATGTATTAGCGCAACAAAAATTATTTAAACGGAGCTGAAATAACAGAAAATATTTAATACAAATATCAAAATAAATTGCTTATCAGATATGACATGAATGACTTTTTTGGATTGTAAAGCGCTCTCTGAATTCGCATGGAAATCATGTAAAATTGAAGAAAAAATTCTCTAGATATCTGATAAAATCAAATTAAATTCTATTCTTGGTTGGCACTATCATTTATTTTCATGGAATCGTATAACCTAAAATTCAGCGCCTTTAACTGTCTATTCGTCTTTTGAATGAAAGTGAATGTGACATATTGATGCCCTTAGGGTTTCATAAAAGCCTTCAGACAGGTATCATACTGGCAAACCGAAAAGCAAGATGAAACGGTCGCTATTCAAAATAGCTCCTTACTCCGAACTTTTATTCAGAATAATATTTCTGGGTCATGATATATTCTTTTCTGTTAACAGACATTTAGAATTGCAAATTGAATTCGAATATAAAATTGAAAATTATGTAAAAAAAGTAATTTTAAACATACATTTAATATATAAAAAGAATGCACTAAAAGAATTTCAGCACTCCATGCAGATTCATTAAACATTATCTGATTTGTAACATTCAAATATTATATTGCTTAATTTAAATACAAGAATTTAACCAGTGGGATATTTGGCACATAATTCTGTTTTTTGAAAGGAACTTATTTGTTTCATTAGTAATAATAAACACAAATACTAGCCACAACCTTTTCAAAATGATTGTAAAGAAAATAAATTATCCACTTAAATTTAAAGTATATATAAGAACGCTTTTTCTCCAACCATGCAGTGTTAGAGCTGTAATCCCTCAGGGGAAAGAGCACTCACTTCCCAATGAGGTGACCTAGGTTCGAATCCCAGCGTTAGCTGGTTGATAGCATTCTGCCCCTGACTCGTACTAACCACAGTGCAGACGAAAAATATCCTAAGTGGCAAACGATTCATGGTTAAGAGTCCCCTAACCATTAGACGAACCGTGGGAGATTTTCAAGATTTTCCACTTCATGTAACGCAAATGTACGTTAGTTGAATCAAAAAGTCTTACACTTTAGGCAAAATTTCTTGATCCAGGAGCTCCCTTGCCTTCATGATTCGGTTCAAAATTAAAAGGCTGCCGAGATGAACATTGGTTTGTGGTCGTAAACTCAAACCTGGGTACTCTGCTCAATAGAGGTTATAAAATAAAAATTTGACATGAAATTGTTAATATAGGGTAAACTAACCAGTGAAGGAACACTTAAGCTTCACTTGCCTTTTAAAAAATCATATAATTTCAAAACTCGTAATTTTAGTTAAATGACAGTGTCAACATATTTGTTACTGATTGCAGATTATGTAAAAAAAATTGTAGGGAACTTACATAATATTGTTTTAAAGCAGCGATTCTCAACCTGTGGGGCGCGCCCCCCTAGGGGGGCGCGAGCACACCAGAGGGGTGGCGCGAGAATATTCAAGAGAAAATATTATTTAAAAAAATTGATTAACTGGATGAAATGAAAGCGCACATATACATAGAAAACAAAATACATTTTGACATATTTAATAACTTATTAAAGTGAAACAACTTATTAAATCAAAATTTAAGGTGGGGAGCCAAGGGTGGCTTGGCCTTAAGGATTTTTTTATAATTTTCTGATTAAGTCTGTGTATCTGAATTTTTTCTGTAACATCTTACACCTATCTCTAATATATATCACGTATACTTTTAATTGTAAAATAAAATTATAGTACAATTTTAAAATTTTAGCTTCTGCACCTAAGGTTTCGCACAGGTTCCAAAGGTGAGCCATGTTTTGAAATCACTTTTTCACTTACACAAATTATCTTTAGAAAAAACACTTGGACTGGCAAACTTCTTTTAAAAAGGCACTTTAAGTGTCTTGCTGGTAGGAACAAGTTTCACGAGTTTAAAAAAGATATTGGTTTTCAGAGTGTATAATTTGTTTATTGATTTTACTTTGATAGTTCTTGCGTGAAGTCACTAGCGATTCTTTTGAGTTCACTCATTAGAATTAATCAAGAATTATTGAGTTAATTTTTTCAGAAGGATTAGCCAACAAGTAAGAGTTAAATAACCATACTAGAGCTAACTAACTAAACCCATAACTAATCTAAAAATACCCAAATTTGCAAGAAAATACCAGAATCGACCACAAAAACACTCATAACTACCACAAAAAAAATGACTTTAAAATGCAAGCAAAACAAAAAAACTTGAAACAAAATATCGCAAAGTCAACTAAAGTGCAGAGAACGTCAAAATATTATAAAAATTTAAAAAATACCGAAGTTCCACATTTGCTTAAAATGAAATAAATCAATTGGTATTTAATTCAAGCATTCCTTTTTGAGAAATAATATGCTACGTAATGATTTATAATTAACTCTTTTATAGATTTCGCGTTTGCTTCCGAAGGTGGCCCGAGAGTCGCGCCACTTGGGAACATACATAAGGTCTCTCTTACCATTTGCACGACATAAAACTATTAATCTGATAGATTAATTCGAATTAAAGTAATGTGGTAAAAGAAAAAGAAATAAACTTTCAGAAAACATATTATAACTCAAAGTTCTAAGAATTGAAACACATTATCTTCTCACCTGGAAATTAGAACGACAACTGCAAGTAATTATATCACTTCATACAATGGAGGCCATTCAAGGTAATATCTTCCAATTCAGCCTCGTGCACCTCAGATACAAGATTTACAATGCAGAAAGGACATCTTATGATTCAAAATAAATTTCATTTTACTTTGGGGGGGGGGCACGTTAGGAGCAATGGCCACCTTTGGCTTACCCACCTTACTTAATCAAACATACTAAATTTTTAAAAAAAATTAATAATTTTTAGTGACTTCCTTGGGTCTGTCCTGCAGAACAAAGTTTTTTGAGGTGAGGCTTAATATTAGAAACAGCCATTCTCAGTCCTGTTTCTATATTTAGCCGTGATCTGTATTTTGTCTTCAAAGAAGCCACAGCAGAAAATCCAGTTTCACAAAGGTAGGATATTGAAAACGGTAATAGAATGCAAAATGCCCTTTGTTTCAGTGCAGAAAAATCCTCCTCCTGCCAAAATTCAAATAGTGATTTATTACTAAATTGCATTTCAGTTTCGCCACTTGTCGTGAAGTCTATGAATTTTTCTTCCTCATCAATTGAGATTCCTTCGGGAGTCTTATGAAATGGATTCCTAACCCACTCGTAACTTGCTAGCAGTTTGTCATGAGCAGGAAAATACTTTTTAAAATTCTTTGCCAGCATGGCTAAATGATTTTCAATGGTTGCAAACGTAACTTTCATATATTCTTCTTCTGCCTTATAAGTTTTAGTACAATTATCCACATTTGCAAACATTGGTAGGTTTTTTGTTTTAAATTTCTGCCCCACAATTCTAATTTTCTACAAAAAGCATCAACTTCATCACTCGTATCCAACATATGTGTATTTGCTTCTTGGTGTTTAAGATTCAAGTTATTTAATTTCTCGAATATGACGACCAAGTATCTCAATTTCATCACAAATTTCTCACATGATAAACATCTTGCCTCACATTTAAATAGTAACTCTGAATGTACTGAACCCATGTCATTACAAAGAGCAGAAAAGATTCTCGATCTCAGGGTTCTCATTTTTATATAATTTGAAATGGTTACAACCGCAGTTAATACAATATTTATAGCAGTTAATACCAGATATTGAACAAGCATATTCCAGTGCATATTCCGATGCAATTTTTGCATTCTGTGTTTGCATCATTCATAACATCATTTAAAATAGCAAATAATGCTAGCGCTGTTGTTTTGAGTTCTATTGATTTGCAGAAAAGTAGTTCTACTACTAACATATTATCACAAAATCAAACATAGGCAATGAAATGAGCATCTTTATTAATATCTCTTGCTTCAAAGTTTATTGAAAACATTTTGTCACGCAACATCGAGAAAAGCTGACACTACATTTTCAGCTGTATCACCAATTCGACGAGCAACAGTATCATTTGAAAGAGATCTGGACTGTAATTGCTTTGAAAAATTAACTCCAAACATAGTTTCTACAATCTCAATTGCTGCTGATTTTTACTTTACTTTTGTTTTGGTAGTTAGTTAAAAATAATTTAAAGAAAGAATTCGAAATACTCAATATACATTATTGTTGTATACATTTTACTGCAAGGGGGGGGGGCGCGATGAAAATTATGATTGAAAACTGGGCCGCGAATACTGAAAGGTTGAGAAACGCTGTTTTAAAGCTTTGGAGGTTCATATAGCAAGTAGTAAGAAGACCAAGTGAAGGAACAGCTCTTACCAGTGAATGAACACCCAGTAAAGGAACACTTAATTTTGGTTATTTTTTAATGCTCTTTATGAATTTATAAGCCATACAAATATTTAAAAACAAGCCTATTCTTGAAATTATAACATATAAATACTTGGGAAATGTTAACTTTTTTTTGTAATCATGAATTGAAAATTAAAGTGTCAACATATTAACACATACTGTTCATTCACTGGGAAATCTATGCCCAGTAAAGGAACGTGCCTGTTCGCTCACTGGTTAGAAGTTGTTTTTCGTATTTTTAACATACTTTTGATAGGGAACATCACTAAAGGTACAAGAAAATTAAAGTTTATCTTTTATTTTCATTAACTTAGAAAAAAAAAAAAACAGTAAAGGAACACTTGTTCCTTCACTGGTGTTTCATCCGTTTGGTGATCCAGTGAATTAACACTCCCTTATCTCAGTACTTTATCATGCTAAGATGCTTAAAAAAAATAAAACGTAAGTTCAATAACTATATTTTGAATTCTCTTTTTCACAGTGAGAAAAATAAAACTATTACATGCAATTAATTCCACTTCAAGCATATAAATACAAGCACTCACCTTATATTTTTTTTCAAAGAAACAAGGTGTTGCAGAGATAATAACAAATTCAAAAAATTTTCCGGAGAAGTCTATTTGACCAGGTAATCCAAAACATTGCTAGATGACTTCCTATTGTTTGGCAGTAAGCTATTGTTACCAATCAATCTAAAGAAAAACTTTCAAATTCCTATTTTTAATCTATATATATGAAATGTTCCTTCACTGGGTAGTGTTCCTTCACTGGTTGGTTTACCCTAATATTACTTACATTTTTCCTGCGTTTTCATTAAGTATCACATTCAAATCATGATAGAGTACGCTTTGTGCCACAGATGAAGTAGGAAAAACAGTGTGGATAAAGCGCAACATTTATTTTTAACTCTTTTGCGCTTTACTCTCTTTGTTTTTGCTATATTAAAGTATTACATTTCTTATAAACATTATTTTCGACCATTATTTCCTTGTACAGGAAAATAAAAAAGACACTCTATTAAAAATATTCGCTATAAATTATTGCAGTACATATTAATAGTTTATATTTAAAAAGGATTTTATTTAAAAAATAAATTAGGTAAAAAAATATAGGTGAAACGCAAAAAGTTTAACAACCGAACATTAAAACAAAGTATTTAAAAAAATTGAATTGCTTAAAATTTCAATTCCTCTTATAATAACTTATGACTTACTAACACTTATAATTTTAAGTAGAATCAAATATTAGTATTTTCTTTTCTTGGATTGCATCTGTAAGAAACTTTCGTACGTAGCCGCTATATTTTTTTAGAAATTAAAATGTGACCTATATCTAATTTGTTTTCAATTATATATTAATTAAAATTGGAAACTTCTTCAAAAATATTACTAAATATACAAACTAAATAATGTTTTATTAAAAACATATGCAATAAGATAACTACTTATAAAAAGATTTATTAAATTGTTCAAAAGATTTTTGCCTCAAATTTATTTTACAAAAATGCAGTTGCATTTGTTAATAGAAATATTTTTAACCTTATAAGAAGAACAACGCAAAGGAATTTTACATTTCGTTGCTCTTATAATTAAAGGAACTTCTTTAATCTTGTGTGATAAATCTTCCTTATGTGAATATATAGCTGTTTTTTATTCCTTAATTCATTATAATCATAAATAATCGAAATAGTTTAACTAGTAAGCGAGGAGATTCCTTATATTTTTGTTACTGTGGCTTTCTTTTGTAGATGATTTCTTACAAAATAAATAATAAACATTCATAAACGCTTACATTTCCCATTTATTTTTAAATGATTCAATAAAATACTGTTTGAGCTAAGGCAAAAGAGAGTTAAAATTACATTTATAATATCACAAAAAGGGATACTTTCATGAGTGATTTTTTAACCTTTTAAGTTTCATACATCAACACAATTTAATAACATTTACACAAGGCTTTTTTAAAGATTGATTGCGAATTTAGTATAATTGAAAAATATCTCTCTTACTAAAAGAAATCAATACATATTAATGGAAAGAAATCTTTGAAAACTATTCTATTTTTTTAAAAAAATTATATATGGCTAGAATCTTTGACATATTTATAACACTTGACTTCAAAAAAAGCTTAATCTTGTTTTCAGATAAATTAATAAATTTACAGGATTTACAACCATACAGCAAACTGAACTATAATTAATCATTATTACAGTTAGAGCAGTTATATTTTAATTCTTCTATTCCATCTTTCCATTTTAATTTTTCTCGTGATCCTCTTTTTTTTTAAATTCTAGAATTTAATTAAAACAGTAAATTTTAAGCATTGGAAATTCGTAGTTTAGTGTTATTATCAACTCCTCCATCTATCATCACTATTCTTATATCTTCTTTTCCATTTTATTATTAATTCAACCAGGTTTGCTCCAATATGGCAAACGGTGTTTAAGTTTACAATTTTTACTCCTTAAATGCCTAGATTATTTTTTTTATTGAATGTGATTCTTTTGATTTTTGTCTCCTTTATCTTCAAATGAGCTTTTTTTAAGCTTTGAGAAGATAAGAAGTATATTGTCCACATAATCCAGATCTTCCAGAACAGATATTCCGAAATGATGTAATTTTAAGTCTTGCTGTTTTTTACCAGTTGCTATTATTCTCGAACATCGCATTGTATCATTCATTTATGTCTTGTTTGTATTTCAAGTTACGATTTCATCAACTGAAACCAAATAATGGATAAACCCCGATTAGAATAAAAAGTAAAAAATGGAGAAGAACATGCAGTAGCTTTAAAAAGAAGACAGCCATTCTTAAGGTTATGGGGAGAATGATTGAATGAACTCTTGCCTTTCACTGACGCCACTATCTATCTTTGTAACATCAAACTACCTATAACATCATATGTCTTGCTTTCTGCTTATTGAGGTGAATAAAAGGATAGTAAAGGAAACGTGACACGCTGATGTCCAATGAAGTGTATAAAGTACTTGAACTGAAATCTTTGGCGAAAATAGTGTCAGACATGAACTGTCAAAGGAAAATACTCCAAGTGCTGTGATTTACGTGCTGTGAAAATACGTGCTGTGATTTTGATTCACGATTTTTCCTATTCCAAAAAAAAAGAACAAAAATATTTTATTGGAAATTAATTCCTATAATTTAATTCCAATAATTTAATTCTTTTAATTTAATATATTTTCTTTATTTAAAGTAGTTAGAAAAAGCAAGTTAGCACAGAAAAGATAAATTGTTTTGAGTTTAGGATTGATTAATCTAATGTTACTATAAACAAAAAAAAAACGTCAAGAATTGCAAAAAGCATTAAATCGAAAAATAGTCCAAATATCTATTTAAATGGTACCAAGTTAAACCTCATTTATGAACTTCTTGGCTTCATGATATTATTTCATTGCAACTAAGCCTAATTACTATTCAAATTAACGAAGTTCAAGGGTTGAACTATATCATATTTCAAGGTACCGATACTATAAAATATATATTTTTTAGGAAGGAAATATTTTCATCTACTTAGAGAAAAAATTTGTAGATACTTAGAATCTGGTCGACAGTTCAATGCCAATCAAAAAATAAAAATTAAAAGAATTTCCTTCCCAAAAAACGAACGTATTTCTAATCGTCATATACGTGGTGATAATTTAAAATATTTATTCAGATTATCAGATGGCCACTATTTGTGCATACAGGATAATGTCTTTGTAAGAGAAAAATACTACTCATTTTTTTTCAAGGTAAAATGTCATACTGAAACAGTTAGTAAAAATTGTTTCATATCATAGTCTGTCATTGTTATTCATGAAGAAAATAAGTAATGTTTGTTAGTAACCAATATTAATGGTATTTTTAAGGCAAAAAGGCAGCAATTAATTGCTCAAATAATTCTTTTTGTTAATACCTCCTGTATTATAATAAGGCAAATAGTATGTTTCAAAAAAATTGTTTTACTAATTTAGATTATGTTTATAATTGAAATAGTTGAATTTACATACAAAAATAGTTTAGGCAATATTTTCTGATAAAAAAGTAAAAGAGCAAAAGTTATCTCCTTTATTTAAACAAGGTTTTTATTACTTTATTAAACAAGTACTCCTTCATTTACAAAAGTTTTTTACCAAATCTTCACTACAGAATATTTCTTAAGCAGCAAAAAAGATAAAGATACTCTACATGGTTAGATAAAAATATTTAACTTTTTTTAAAAATCTGCATGACAGAATATTTCTCAAGCAGCAAGAAAACAAAAATATTTTAAATACTTATATAAAAATATTTTATATGCTTAGATAGAGTTTTTGGAACAACTGCTTTGTCAAATCCTCGTGACAGAATATGTCCCGAGAAGCAAAAAGTTAAAAATACTGTATATTTTTAGATAAATTATAAAAAAGGAACAAAGCAGGTATTCATTAATATGGGATATGGAGGTAGCAATTTTACTGCAATTGAATTTTTTCGACATTTCCTTAAATTCCTTCCGTTGCTACAGGTTACCTCAAAATAAAGACGTACTTCGACCAAAAATTACGTTTCTTGTTCCACAACAAAATGCAGCACAGCAAATAATTTAAAGTAAATCTAATTTCAGCAAATCTTCAGGAGTTCATTTGTATTTCGATTCTTTGTATTCAGCTACATTTTGTATGAAAGAAATTATCAAACATTATGTTCTCAAGCTCAAATTCAAGCTTTTGTTACGCAAAGTAAAGTTTTATTTATCTTACTGAAAAATTGATAGTATTTACTTTACTTCATAATCTAAATTACTCGTGTAATGATATAACTATTTTATACTATAACTATAACTATTTTATATTATATATTTACAATATAAATACATTTTTTAAAGGTATTACTCGTTTCACAATGCTGCCGAACTTTAAATTGCCTAGCTATTTCCATTTTAAATGCATCTTTATTTCCCCCAGCAAATATCATTATTAAAGCTTAATAAGAATATTTGTTGGAACATAGTCTCCGAAACACATCAGATCTTTTAGTTGTTTAAATGCTGAAAGGTTTTTGAATATTTAAATAAAAGCAAACTATTTCAAAAGTAGAATAAATGAAAAAATACTTTACTTGAATATAATTTTTAAAAATATGTCCGAAAATTTAGTCGATTCATCAGAAGAAATATCTCAAGAAAAATATGGGTTGCTTTTCTGAAGATAAAAAAATGAATAAGGAAAACAGAAACCAAACATGTAATAAGAATATTTGCTGGAATATATAAACTGAAAAACATTAGCTCCTTCAGTTTCGTAAATACGATAAGGTATTTAAATATTTAAATAAATTTTAATTTTTTTAAAAAAGCATTATAAATAAAAAAAAATACTTTATTTGTATTTGAATTTAAAAGAAAAATATGTCAGAGAATTTAGTCGATTCATCAGAAGAAATATATCGATAAAAACAAAAATTGCTTTGGGAAACGAAATGGCTGAAACAAAAAATAATAAATTTTTTAAACTGCTATACTTGCTTTTGAAATTAATTTTAATTTGTGAAATAAATAAAAGAAGCGATATGTTACAGAAAAGGAAGATAATTATTATCAGTTACAATATTTTTATAACTGTATACTCTATTAGCTGTATTGCATCATATCTCTGTATCGCTAAGCAGATTAAAATTATTCAGGTACTTCTATTTTCTATGAGTACTTACATATTACTTAGATGGGTATTGATTTTCAAAATTAAAAGTTTGAAATCTGTAATAAAACAAGTAATGAGATTATCGCGACACTTAAATTCGCCTACCTTAAGTTATCCATTGAGTTGGTTTTGTGTAATACTAATACTGTTTTCAATACTTCACGCTCCTAGATTTGTATACGGTTTTCTTTCTCAATACAAATACAAAATGAAGCTTGCTCTATATGGTTATTGCATTGAAAACGAAATTGTAAGGTTTATAGCAATTTCATGCCATTTGACTTTTACATTAGTTTCTGGAATACCACCAGTTGCTTTCTTTTTAATTTACTACACTTACGTGTGCTACACTATAAGAAATCAAATCAAAAGCTTGAATTTATCACCTTTAAAGAGCGAAAAAGATTATTTTTATTTATTACAGTCTTATCTTCAAATCAAAGCTTTGATAAATAATAGTGACATTAAATTGTCCTCTATCACTTTTCTTGCATTTCTTTACAGTGCAACTGGAATACGTTATGGAATAAATATAATATTGACGCCAACTGAAAAGAGATGGTTATCAGGAATTATTTGCGCTTGGGGTAATAGTTTCAATGGTGTTTGGAGTATAGTTGTCATATACTTATCCGCTTCTTCTGTTTATAATGAGTCGAGAAGACTGCGTAATCGCATACAATTTGATTTGGAATGTAAGCCATCATTAACATCTATACAGAAGCAATTGTTGTCAAGTTTTGCACATCTGCCGAGTTTTACGCTCTGGAATTGTGTACCTATAAAATCCAGCTTTATTCTAGGGTCGTTTGGAACAATTTTGTCTTACTCTATTTTACTTGACGTTTTTCAGTTTCAGAGCTGATTAATGCTATTTGAAATGCGTGATGCTTCAGAAATATGAAACATTACTATAGAATCTATTCATAAAATTTGTAGGAAAACTGAAAGTGAATAAAATCTTCGAAAAGTAAAATAATAAAATGTTTGAAATATTTTGGCCAATATTTGAAGATCATATCTTTTCAAAACAAATCACTTCTAAAAAGTGAAAGTTACTATTTTTTTTCAATGTCTTACAGTTTGTATTCTGATCTAAGTGCTAATAAATAATAGTGACATTAAATTGTCCTCTTTCACTTTTCTTGCATTTCTTTACAGTGCAACTGGAAGATATTTTGTAATAAATTTAATATTGAAGCCAACTCAGATGAGGTGATTATAAGGAATTATTCTTGCTTCGAGTAATTGTTTTAATGATGTTTGGAGCTATCTTATGCTACATATTTTAACTATTTTATGATATTTAATATTATATAATTATAATATAAGTGCATTTATTAAAGTATTACTCATTTTACAATGCTACCAAATTTTGAATTACCAAGCAATTTCCATATTAAACGCATTTTTATTTCACCCAGCAAGTATCATTATTAAATCTTAATAAGAATATTTGCTGGAACATAATCTCCGAAACACATCAGATCTTTTAGTTATATAAATAATGAAAGGTTTTTGAATATTTGAATAAAATTTAACAACTTAAAATGTAAAATAATTCTCAAAAAATCGCTTTATTAGTGGGTAAGTTTTAAAAAAAATTGACGAAAAATTTAGTCGATTCATCAGAAGAAATATCTCGAGAAAAATATGAGTTGCTCTTCTGAAGATTAAAAAATGAATTGAGAAAATGGAAACCAAACATGTAATAAGAATATTTGATGGAATATATAAACTGAAAAGCATCAGCTCCTTTAGTTGTGTAAATACGGTGAGGTATTTGGATATTTAAATAAATTTAAATTTTTTTAAAAGCAGTATGAATAAAAAAAAACTTTAATTGTATTTGAATTAAAATTTTTTTTAAAGAATTTAGTAAATTCATCAGGAGAAATTTATCGATAAAACAAAAATTGCTTTTCTATAGATAAAGAACTATAAATTAGGAAAACGTAATGGTTGAAACAAAAAATACAAAATTTTTTAAACTGTTTTACTTGCTTTTAAAACTAATTTTGATTTGTGAAATAAATGAAAAAAACTTTTATTTGCAGAAAAGAAAGATAATCATCATCAGTTTAAATATTTTTATGACTGCAAACTCTATTAGCAGTGTTTCATCATATCTCTGTCTCTCTAATCAGTTTAGAGTTATTCAGGCAATTTTTTTTCTGTTAGTATTTACTTAATATTTAGATAGGTACTGATTTTCAAAATTAAAAGTCTGAAATGGGTAGCAAAAAAAGTAATGAGGTTATCGCTACAATTAAATTCACCGAACTTAAGTTATCCTGTGAGTTGGCTTTGTGTAATACACATACTGTCTATAATACTTCACACTCCTAGATTTTTATACGGTTTTCTTTTTCTGTACTACTACGAAATGAAATTTTCTCTATATGGTTATTGCATTGAAAACGAAATTGTAAGGTTTATAGCTGGCCATATGACTTTTACATTAGTTTCTGGAATACTACCAGTTGTTTTTTTTTTAATTTACTACACTTACGTGTGCTACAGTATAGGAAATCAAATCAGAAGCTTGAATTTATCACCTTTAACAAGAGAAAAAGATTATTATTATATCTCACAGTCTTATCGTATATCGTAATAACAGCGACATTAAATTGTCCCCTCTGACTTTTTTTGCTTTCCTTTACAGTGCAACTGGAATGCAATTATTTTGGAATGTATTTTGGAATAAATATTATATTGACACCAACTGAAAAGAGATGGATATCAGGAATTATTTGCACTTGGAGCAATTGTTTTAATGGTGTTTGGAGTATAGTTGTCATATACTAATCCGCGCTTCTTCTGTTTGCAATGAGTCGAGAAAACTGCACAGTCGCATACAATTCTATTTGGAATGTAAGTCCTCATTATCATCAATACAGAAGCAATTGTTGTCCAGTACTTCAAGTCTGCCGTGTTGTACGCTTTGGAATTGTGTACCTATAAAGTCAAATTTTATTCTAGTATCATTTGGCTCAATATTTTCTTACTCTATTTTACATGAAGGCTTTCAGTTTCAAGCTGGTTAATGCGATTTGAAATGCGTGATGCTTCGGAAATATGAAGCATTGCCATAGAATCTATTCAAGAAATTTGAGTTTAACTGAAAGTGGATAAACACTTCGAAAAATAAAATAATGAAAAGTTTGGAATTTTTGACCGATATCTGAACATTATGACTTTTCAAAACTAATCACCTTTAAAGAGTGAAAGTTACTTTTTCTTAATATCTTACAGTTTATATTCTGATCTAACTACTAATAAATATAATACCAGCAATAAACTGTCCTCTCTCATTTTTCTTGCTTCCTTTTCACTGAATCTGGAAGTAATTTTGTAATAAATATAATATTGATGCCAACTCAGATTAAGTGGTTATCTGGAATTATTTCCGTTTGGAGTAATTATTTTAATAATTTTTGGAGTTTC
Source organism: Parasteatoda tepidariorum (assembly GCF_982258835.1). Lineage (NCBI taxonomy): Eukaryota > Metazoa > Arthropoda > Arachnida > Araneae > Theridiidae > Parasteatoda > Parasteatoda tepidariorum. Next base: position 20,746,945 of record NC_141755.1, on the reverse strand, counting down.
CTCGTCATATTCTTTCGTTCCAAGCTGAGTAATGTTATATGAAATGCTTTGTACTTCAAAAATATGAAGCATTTAGCATGAAACATAATCAAGAAATTATTTTACACTCTGATATTTGATAAAATCTGTTTGAGAAATTATTGTCTGAAAATTGCATCCTTTCAAAAAAAAATATTTATAATTGTTGTTATAATTGTTTAGGGCAATTTTTGAAGGGAAATTTTATACAATGATCCAATTTTAAAGTAGACCCTAAAATGGTTCGAGACCCTAAAATTAAATATACGAATTAATTAGTACAAACGTAATCTAAAATTACGAATTCAAACAAAAAAAATTACTTTCTCGGAAAAAACATAAATCTTTTTCGGCAGATCCAAATTCTAAAACATCAAAACAAAAGATGGATCTACAATTTGGAGCATTGATCTGCATTCTGCAAGAGTTTGGTCAGGAATAGCAATCAAAATTTAGACGAAATTTGGAAAGAATATCTATCAAAAACATACTATACGGTGTGGCAAAAAAAACTTTGACTAATAATTCTTTATTAACGAATTATAGCAAATAATAATTAGAGTAGGAAATAAATAGAATAGATTAGTTTTCTAATGAAAGAATTTGATTGGTTTCAAATGTCATCTTTCGAAGTGATGAGTAGTCACATACGCTTATAAAAATTTTCAGCTCTGGGCAAGTCATTCATTCTAAACCATTCCTGCAGAAGTAATTGCTTTAGAGAGTCCAAACTTTAGCGTACAACGACTGTATATAAAGAAAATGAACAATTTCACTCTATCAATAAAAGTGCGCAAATAACTTTAAAAACGCAGATATATTGATTTATATTGTAAAAAAGCCGAAAAATAATACGTACAGAAAGCTATTGCAAAATACTTTATAATCAAAGTGGTTGAAAAAAAATGAGGTTTTATAATTAAAGTGGTTGAAAAAAATAAGGGAAAATACTTCCTTGAACTTAAAAAATTAATAACCATAGCAGCGAGGAAATGTGAAAGATAAAAATTTGTATTAATTGGGTATGAGATGCAAAATAATGTTTTATAAGCAATAAGTGACGTAATTGCTTGGGTTTGTACAAAATGGAAAGTTTTTGTAATCTGTTTACGGTTCTTGAACTATTATTTGCTACTTATGAACAAAAAATATTTTACTCTGGCTTAATTATCATTCTATGTTTTAAAAGATAATCTAATACACCATGTACACTTTTCTTGCATTTTCAATAAGTATCACATTTAAATCATGATAGAGTATGCTTTGTGCCACGAATGAAAATAAGAAGAAATTTGTAGATATAGTACAATATTTATACTTAATATTTGTGTGCTTTACTCTCGTTGTTTTTGCTATATTCAAGCATTGCATTTCTTATAAACATTATATTTGACCATCACTTCTCTGTTGCGGAAAATATTAAATAAAATGCTATATCAAGAATATTTTTGCTTTAAATTATTGTGGTATATATTAATAACTTATATTTTGGAAATATTTTTATTTAAAACTGGAATTAAGAAAAGAAACAGGTAACGTACAGGTAAAAATAGGTGTTCTCAATTCTTCATGTAAATGGTTTAAGTGAGATCCGCGATTTGTATTATAATGCAGAGATTAGTATTTTTCAAAAAAAAATTTTTTTTTTCCAAATTTGATTTTGCTAGGAACTGAGATAATTGAATTTATATACAAAAATAGTTTAGGTAATATTTTATGATAAATATAAAAGAAAAGTTAGTTAGCTCCTTTATTTAAACGAGAGTTATATTACTTTATGAACAAAGTACTCATTTAGTTAACAAAGCTGTTTGTCAAACATTCATAACAGAATATTTTTTGAAAAGCAAAAAAAGCAAAAATATTTTACATGGTAAGATTATTTTTTTAAAGGTTTAGATAGAATTTTCGGAATAACTTTTTTGCCAAATCTTCAAAACAGAATATTTCACATACATCAAAAAATATATTTTACAAGTTTAGATCAATCATTAAACATGTATTCATTAATAAAAAATAAGGGGGATGCTATTTCACTGATATGGCATTTTTTTCTATATTTGTTTAAATGTCTTTTGTTGCTATAGGTTACCTCAAGATAGATAATTACTTCGACCAAAAATTGAGTTTCATGTTCAGCAGGAATATCTAACACAGCAAATAGTTTAAAGTAATTCTAATTTCAGCAAATATCCAAGAGTTCTTTTGTATTTCGTATCTATGTTTTTTGATAGATTTTACATGAACTACGTTTCCAAGCATGTATTACATTTTTAATTTCGAATGGAACTTTAAAACTAACTAAGCAAACAAGTAATTTTTTATACAAATAAACTTGTATGTAAGATAAATATTTATTAAACTAAAATTGCTTCAATGCCATTTAAAGTGATTATTATTTAGGCATTCTTTTCACGAAAAGGGTAAATTATTATGTATCTTACTTAAGAAAACTCGTAATATTTACTTTACCTAATTATCTAAATTACTCATGTAATGATATAACTGCTTTATGCTCAGGATATAAGTACATATTTTAAAGATATTACTACTTTCATAATATGTTAAACTATAATTTACATTTCCGCACGTAAAATGTAGTAATTTAACCAGCAGTTCTTCCCACATAGCAAAACAATTTTTTTCATGTTATGTGATAGAGAATCAATGTACTGGAGAAAAACATTCTACTAATTATGCCATATTTTCTTAATCGTTAGTGGGTTAAATAGATGCATTATTGCCAGTTTAAACACATCTTTATATACCCTAGAAAATATCACTATTAACGCTTAATAAGGATATTTGCTGCAAAATTGTATATGAAAAACATCAGCTCTCTTAGTTGTATAAATACATTAAGGTATTTGAATATTTAATTAAAATTTAACTATTTGAAAAGCATAATAAATTTAAAAAAAATCCATTATTTGATTTTAATTTTAAACAATAAATTTAGTCGATTCATTAGGAATAATAATTTGATTTAAATAGGAGTTGCTTTTCTGAGGATAAAAAAAATGAGTTAAGAAAGCGGAAACCACAAATATAGAAAGGATATTTACTGGAATACAGAAACTGAAGATCAACAGCTCTTTCAGGTGTGTAAAACGGCCAAGTATTTGAATATTTGAATCAAAATTAATTTTCTCAAAAAGCATAATAACTTAAAAATATACTTCATTTGTATCTGAATGTATAAGAAAAAAATAGTTTAAGAATTTAGTCAACTCGTTAAGAGAAATATCTCGATGAAAAAAAATTAATTGCTTTTCTGAAGACAAATCGCAATAAATTAGGAAAACGAAATGGTTCAAACAAGAAATACTACATTTTTTAAACTGCTATACTTGTTTTTAAAACTAATTTTGATTTGTGAAATAAATAACAGAAACGATATTTTACGGAAAAGGAAGATAATTATTATGAGTTTCAATATTTTTTTGACTGCATATTCAATTAGCTGTATTGCATCATATCTCTGCATCGCCAACCAGTTAAAGCCTGTGCAGGTACTTCTATTTTCTGTTAGTGTTTACTTAATACTTAGATGGGTATTGATTTTCAAAATTGAAAGTTTAAAATCTGTAGCAAAACAAGTAATGAGATTATCGCGACAATTAAATTTGCCGAACTTAAATTATCCTTTGAGTTGGTATTGTGTAATGCTAATACTGTTTATGATACTTCACGCTCCCAGATTTGTTTACGGTTTTCTTGCTCATTACTACTACAAAATGAAGTTTGCTCTATATGGTTATGGTGTTGAAAACAAAATTGTAAGGCTTATAGCTGTTTCATGTCATATGAATTTAACATTAGTTTTTGGGATATCACCAGTTGCTTTCTTTTTAATTTACTACACTTACGTGTGTTGCACTATAAGAAATCAAATCAAAAGCTTGAATTTATCACCTTTAAAGAGCGAAAAAGATTATTTTTATATCTTACAGTCTTATCTTCAAATCAAAGCTTTGATAAATAACAGCGACATTAAATTGTCCTCTCTCACTTTTCTTGCTTTTCTTTACAGTGCAACAGGAATATATTTTGGAATAAATATAATATTGACACCAACTGAAAAGAGATGGTTATCAGCAATTATTTCCGCTTGGGGTAATAGTTTCAATGGTGTTTGGAGTATAGTTGTCATATACTTATCCGCTTCTTCTGTTTATAAAGAGTCGAGAAAACTGCGCAATCGCATACAATTTGATTTGGAATGTAAGCCTTCATTATCATCTACACAGAAGCAATTGTTGTCAAGTTTTTCAAATCTGCCGTGTTTTACGCTTTGGAATTGTGTTCCTATAAAATCCAGCTTTATTCTTGCGTCATTTGGCACAATTTTGTCTTACTCTATTTTACTTGACGTTTTTCAGTTTCAAGCTGATTAATGTTACTTGAAATGCGTGATACTTCAAAAATATGAAACATTGCTATAGAACTTATTCAGGAAATTTGTGTGCAAACTGAAAGTGAATAAAATCTCTAAAAGTAAAATAATAAAATATTTGGAATTTTTGGCCGATATCTGAACATTATATGTTTTCAAAACAAATCACCTTTAAAAAGTGAAAGCTACTATTTTTTATATCTTACAGCTTACATTCTGATCTAAGTACTTATAAATAATACCTGCATTAGAAAGTTCTCGCTCATTTTTCTTGCCTCCTTTTCACTGAATCTGGAAGATATTTTGTAATATATATAATATTGCCGCCTACTCAGATGAGGTGGTTATCTGAGATAATTTCCGTTTGGAGTAATTATTTTAATGATGTTTGGAGTATCTTTGACATATTCTTTCGTTCCAAGCTTATTAATGTTATTTGAAATGCTTTATACATCATAAAAATGAAGCATTTAGCATAAAACTTAATCAAAAAATAATTTCGGACAATGAGTTTTGTTATAATCTGTTTGAAACATTGATATCTGAATTATGTATCGTTTTCAAAGTTTGTAATTATTATAATTATTTTTGTTTTAGTGGGTAATTTTAATAGGGCAATTTGATATAATGGTCCAATTTGAAAGTACTTAGTTGAAATCTATATTTTTCAACAGCCTGGCATTAATTATGCGAATTAATTAGTACAGTCGAAATCTAAAATTACGAATTCAAACAGAAAAAAACAAAATATCTCTTAATAAACATGCCTCGTTTTCGATCAGATTCTAAAATATCAAAACAAGGAATGGATCTGAAATCTGGAGCATTGGTCTGCTATCTGCAATCTTGAATACAGGGTCTCAAGAGTTTGGTCAAGAACATCAATCAAAATTTAGAGCATCATACAATACGGTATGGCAAAAAAACTCAGACTAATAATTTTTAATTAACAAATTATAGCAAATAATAATTAGAGTAGGAAATAAATAGAATAGACCAGTTTTCTAGTGAATGAATTTGATTGGTTTGAAATGTCACCCTTTGAAGCGATGTAAGGCACAAACGGTTATTAAAATTTCAGCACAGGACAAGTTTTTTAATGTATCTCATTTCCGCAGAAACGATTGCCTTCGAGAATGACTTTGGAGAGCAAAGTTTAGTGCACAATGACTGCAAACAGAGCAAATGAATGATTTAACACTATCATTTATCTTGCATAAGCTACTTTAAACTGGCAGATCTGTTGCTTGATATTTTAAAAAAGCATAAAAATAATACGTAAACTATAATTTGCAAAATATTTTATAATTAAAGTGGTTGACAAAAATCAGGGAAAATACTCCCTTGAACTTAAAAAATTAATTACCATAGCAGCGAGGAAAAGTGAACGATAAAAATTTGTATTATTTGGGTGTAAGATGCAAAATAATGTTTTATAAGCAATAAATGACGTAATTGCTTCGATTTGTGCAAAATTGAGTTTTTGTAATCTGTTTACAGTTCTTGCACTATTATTTGCTACTTATGAGGAACAAAAATTTTACTCTGATTTAGTTATCATTCTATGTTTTAAAAGACAATCTAATACACCGCGTACACATTTCTTGCCTTTTCAATAAGTATCACATTTAAATCATGATTGAGTATGCTGTGTGAAACGAATGAAAATAAGAAAAGCTTTGTAGATTACGTAAAACATTTATGTTTAACTTTTTGGTTCTTTACACCTGTTGTTCTCGCTATATTCAATTGTACATTTCTTATAAACATTATATTTGAGCATTACTTATGTGTTAAAGAAAATAAATATGCTATATCAAAAGTATTTGCTTTAAATTATTTTGTTGCAAATTAATAATCTACATTTTGAAAACAATATTATTTAAATCTTGAATTAAGAAAAGAAACAGGTAAAGCACAAACATCTTAAAGCTTAACAATCAAATGTTAGCATAAAAGTATTTTAGCAAATTAAATAATTTTTTAAAATTGCAATGAAGGCAATATTTAGACTAATTTTACCCTTACAATAAATTTCTAAGAATTATAATTTCAAATCAAAACAAATATTAATATTTGATTTTTTTTTACTGGGATTGCATCTATAACCCATATCAAAATATATCTTTTTCAGAAGTTTATTAAAACAAATTTATTTCTTTAAAATTACTTATTCATTAAAGGTGAAAACTTTTTTAAAAAAAAAATACTAGTTGAATATGAAATAAAGTTTTTTTTTTGTCAAATAATATATGTGAGATTTCAATAAAAATAACTACTTAAAAATATTTATGAATTTGCTCAAATTATTTCTGTTTTAACTTTTTTTTTCACAAAATTGCAGTTACATTCCTCAATTTTTATTTTTTAAACCATTATAGAAAAACAACGCTAAGGATTTTTGTGAAAAAGTTTATACCTGGCGGGATAAAATTTCATTATTTAAACATACATTTCATCCTATTTTTTTATAATCATAAAAACGAAATATTTTCCCTAGTAAACGAGAAAATTCCTCATATTTTTGCTACTATGGATTTCTTTTTTTTAACAACAAAATATAATAAACATTCGTAAATGATTATATTTTGCATTTATTTTTAAATATTCACAATATTCAGTGAATTAAAGCAAAACAGCTTTAAAATTACATATATAATGTCACATATATCGACATTTTCATGAGTTTTATTTTCCCCTTTAAGTTTCATACGTCTACGTAATTTAATAACATTTGCACAAGACTTAGCAAACAGCTTAAAAATTAAATTACATTGATAAATTTTTAAATGATTTCATTTATTGATTTATTAAGGGTTTAGTTAAACTAAAAATGTCTGTCTCACTAAGAGAAATCATTAATGTAAGACGTAAAATACATGCATATTTACATATATAATACATAATTAAAATACTAAAAATAACAAAAATAAAAATAACAAAAACTGGGGGAAAAATAATAATAGAAAAAAAATCCGAAAAAAAGGATAATTTTTTTTTTAAAATATCCGGAAAATTAAAGATTTAATCTTTTCATCAGCCCACAAGATGCACTCTTTTTTGCGGATATAATAGCGTGGGCTAATAAAAAGATTATACCTTTTATTTTCCGGATTTTTTAAAAAAAATCTCTCCTTTTTTTCGGATTTTTTTATTATTGTTAATTCCCCCCCCCCAGTTTTTTGTTATATATATATATATATATATATATATATATATATATATATATATATATATATATATATATATATATATATATATATATATATATATATATATATATATATATATATATATATATATATATTTATATTTATATATATATACAATAAAGAGACAGAAAAGAATAAAAGAAAAGAGAGATTAACAGATTATCGAAGAAAATTAAGAAAATAAAGAGAAAACAAGGAAAAACTATGTTCTTAAAGAGAAGAAGAAAAAAAGTTTCACAAATAACCGCTAAAGAAAATGCACTAAAGTGGAAAATGAGGGGAAAATACTAACACACATGGCAGCATCATCAGGGGGGAGGGAGCATTTCCATGTCTTAAATACAAGAGCTGCTTCTGCTGTCTATCTTTGCTGTCAATGGAATATATCTTTGAAAGCTATTCTACTCTTTTAATTATACCTATTTGACTTGAAAATCAAACTTACTTAGGACGTTTGGCCTCAAAAATACTTAATTTATTCTCAAGTAATTTAATACACAGGATTTTAGAATCAAACAGAAAAACGTTTTAACAATAATTATTTATTATTGCAGTTAATTCTGTTCTTTTTGAATTCTTCTTTTCTATTTAATTTTTCCATTTAAATTCGTCTAGTGATACTTTTTTTTTGTTCTTGAGTTTAATTAAAATAATTAATTTTAAACCTTGGTTATTCGAAGTTTGGAGTTCTTACCAGCTCCACAATCTATCATCCATATCCTTATATCTTCTTTTCTATATTCTTATTAATTCCCCAAGGTTTGCTGCAAGGTAGTAAACGCAGTTAACATTTACAATTTTCCAACTTTTAAAGCCTAGATTATTTTTCTGATTGAATGTGATTATTTTGGTTTATGTCTTATTTATCTTCAAGTGAGCTTTTTTAATATTAGCGAAGAAGAATATTGTCCACTTAATCCAGATCTTCCAGAACAGATATTTCGAAATGATTCCTTTTTATTCCTTACCTTTCTTTACTAGTTGCTACTATTCTCCTCAAATGACTTATTATGCTCTTCTTAGGTCATCCTAACACTGCATTGTATCATTCATTTCTGTCTTGTTTGTATTTCAAGTTACGATTTCATCAACTGAAGCCAAATGATGGATATATACATGTAGAATAAAGAGTTTAAAAAAATGGAGAAGAGCATTAAGTAGCTTAAAAAAGAATACAGTGATTCTTAAGGTTATGGGGAGAATGATTGAATGAACTCTTGCCTTTCACTGACGCCACTATCTATCTTTGTAACACCAAACTACCTATAACATCATATGTCTTGCTTTCTGCTTATTGAGGTGAATAAAAGGATAGTAAAGGAAACGTGACACGCTGATGTCCAATGAAGTGTATAAAGTACTTGAACTGAAATCTTTGGCGAAAATAGTGTCAGACATGAACTGTCAAAGGAAAATGCTCCGAGGATACGTGCAGTGATTTTGATTCACGATTTTCTGGATACGAAAAAAAGAAAAGAAATATTCTATTGGAAATTAAAAGTACAAAACATTTTTCTTTTAATTTAAAACACTTTCTTTTAGTTTCATTTAAAGTAGTTGGAAAAAATAAGTTAGCACAGAAAGGATAAATTGTTTTCAGTATAAGATTGATTAATTTAATGTTACGTTAAAGGAAAAACAAAATTGTCAGTAATTTCAGAGTTTATTAAATATCGGAATATCATCCACATATCTATTCAAATGATATCAAATTGAACATAATTATTACACTTCTTGGTTACTTGATAGTATACATTTGTAATTAAGCCAAATAATCAAGATTCAAATTAACGCCTTACTAAGGTTGCATGATATTATAGTTTAAAGTACCGATACTATAAAAAAATTTTCTTGGAGGGAAGTATTTACATATTCTTAGTGAAAAAAAATTATGCTTACCATTTATAGTTTACACAAAAGGAATTTGCAAACTATTGGTATTAAAAATGATTTTGAAATTGAATTATACCTATAAAATTGAATATAAAATGCATTAATTGAAACTTAACTTATGCACAGAGAAAAATACCATTTTGATGTAACATTAAAATATTAAATTTGATTATTATCCGTTTTGGAAAATTTAAAAAAAGAAAATAAGTTTGGGTTTTATGCTGCTAAAAACTTTTAGAAATGATTTTCAATATTAAAGTCTCTTTTTAAATACACCAACTTAGATTTTGAGCTACAAATTATTGTGCGTCGATATCCTGTAAATATGCAAATGGTTGATTCAAATAAGTCCTATTCATAAAATCTTTTCATATAATATTACCATGTTGAAGAAGAAATTTTAGTTCCCATGAAAAGAAAATCAAATTTTGGTGAATTTTTTAAGGTGAAACCACATTTTTTTAAGGCATATTTGATAGTTTTTCTAACTTCTCATAAAATGCAAAAGCAAGAAAAATGTACACTGCAAGTAAGGATCGTTTGAAGTAAAAAAAATATTTCTTTTTCAAAGAAAAAAAATTAAAATGTTTTCTAGTTCAACTTTATTCTGTTCCGAAGATGTGCAAATGGTTGATTCAAATAAGTCCTATTTATAAAATTTTTTCATATAATATTACCATGTTGAAGAAGAAATTTTAAAAGAAAATCAAATTTTGGTGAATTTTTTAAGGTGAAACCACATTTTTTAAGGCATATTTGATAGTTTTTCTGGCTTCTCATAAAATGCAAAAGCAAGAAAAATGTACACTGCAAGTAAGGATCGTTTGAAGTAAAAAAAATATTTCTTTTCCAAAGAAAAAAAAATTAAAATGTTTTCTAGTTCAACTTTATTCTGTTCCGAAGATGAAGATTTAATAAATCAACACTGAAATAAAACCGCATTGTTTTGAGATTTATTTATTTTTTCTGTAAAAGAATTTTTTAATGAAAGAAATATTGACATGTGACCAAATAAGATTTAGATGATAGATAATAATAAGATCGAGATAATATTAATAAGATTGAATGATAATGTTCAAATATTTAGTTCAGACGTGGTAAAAGTAAAATATATTATGTCCATTATATAAGCGTATAAGTTAAGATATTGCTTTCGTGGATCCTCTCTCTCTCTCTTGTTTACCAAATTTTACATTGGCAGATATATGATTTGTCAGGTGGTGTAAAAAAAGAATAAATTCTAGCCCTTTTTTAATGAAGGTTCTAAAATGAAGCTTTTAAGTTAATTTGACGGATAATTTTGATGCCTTTTATGTACATTGGATGAATATGTATTAAATATGAAGCTTAACTTATCAATTTTGTTTGATGGTTTTATTACAGTAATGCATTCAAAAGAACATATTTTGATAAACCCATTATCCCCCGAGTAGTGGGCATAGTTCAGAAATTAGTATATATTTCATTAAAAAGATATGTAATTATTGTTTAAGAAATAAAAATACTCGTTAATAAATGTATCTTGAACCTTTTTTAAGAGAACAAGTGTTGAAAATATATTCATGGCTATAAAACTATTAAGTTTCACCTCAGATGAAGTATAATTTGCTGAGATCAACATACTTTCATTAAAAAGTAAGAAAAGTGTAATAGCTTTTTGTTTTTTTGAAATGCAAATAAAAATGCGGAATTAATGTGTATATAGTTGTGATTTAAAGTGTTTGTATTATTTATAGAAGACATGCATTTTTAATCAATTTAGTTACTTTAAAGAAATTAATTTGTTATTCCTAAAACAACTGCCATATGCAGGCAGAAACTTATAGCTACAAATATGCCTTAGTATTACTATTATGCTATTTATGAAATTGTTTAATTGTACAGTACATTTTCATTTCCCCTATATTATTCTTCTCTTTAAAAAAGAAAATTTGAAAAAAACTTTGTTTTCAGAGTTAAAATTACTATGTAGGACTGCAATAAAACAAGTAAATTATTTTTTAGCAACTTTATTATAAAGTATATAGCATTAGATACTTACTAAAGCTAACCAGGAATTAAGAAAAAAAATATCAATCATATAAAACTCAGCTGAGTCTAACAGTATACTCACTTTATATCATCTCAGAAAAAAATTCATAATAAAATAAATTATGAAATTTATTCGTAAATTTCTATGCAAATTTGTTCTTTAGATGTCCATCTACCAGTTTGTACAAAAATTAATAGTTTTTGCTCTTTAGTAAATTTGCTTTTTAGTAAAATTAATGTTTATTGCTATCAAAATTAAGTTTCACTTGAGATGATATTTTGCTGATTTTAATACATTTTCAAAAAAACTGCCATTATGATGGAGGAAACTTATGGAAAAACTCATTTATATCTTCAAATAGGCTCTCTAAAATGTTCTAATATGCTACTTCTGTATTTCTTTTGACTGTATAATGCGTTTGTTATGTTTTTATTTTCCCATATCTTTGAAAAGTAAAATTGTAAGGAAACTTAGTTTTCATTGATAAACTTACTATGTAGGATTGTAATTAAACAAGTAAATTATTTTTTAAATAATTCATTTTTAAGTATATAACATTAGTAACTCACAAAAGAACACATAACAATATTATTTTTTTACTAACACAGAAGTAAAAAAAATATCCATATCATGCAACACTTGGCGAAGCATAACCATTAAACCCACTTCACCTCACCACCGAAGAAAATTCAAGATAAAATAATTTTGAAATTCTGTTGTTCTTAATCTTTCTAAATCTGTTCTTTAAATGATCATCTACCAGTTTAAGCCAAAAGGCATAGTTTTTTTGCCAGTTTTTAATGATATTAGAAGAGAGTTCATTAGCAGCTTAAACTAACATACTGTATAAGTTGATCATCAAATAAAATTGTATCAAAACGTGTAAAAAAAACTGTCTTACCATGTAAAATATTTTTGCGTTTTTTGTGCTGCTCAAAAAATATTTTGTTTTGAATATTTGGCAAAAAACTTTGCTAAATAAATGAGTACTTTTTTAATAAAGTGATAAAACTCTCGTTTAAATAAAGGAGATAATTAACTTCTGCTTTTTTATATTTATCAAAAAAATATTACCTAAAATATTTTTGTATATAAATTAAATTATCTCAATTTTTAGCAAAATCATATTTACTTTAAAAAATTTTTTTCAAATCTACTAGTCGCTGTATTATAATATAAACCAGATTTCCCTTAAACAATTTACATGAAGAATTTAAAAAAGCATTACTTCAAAAAACAAACAATTAACTACTGCTTTTTGACCTTAAAAATATCCTTAATATTGATTACTAACATAAACATTACTTATATCATTCATGAATAACTATGATCTGTTATGATACGAACCAATTTGGTAAACCAAATTTAGTAAAATTTTTTTCTCTCACAAAGGCATTGTTCTGCTTGCACAAAAAATGGCCATCTGATAATCTGAATAAATATTTTAACTTATTGCCAAGTGCATGATGATTAGAAATACATTAGTTTTTTTGCAAGGAAACTCTTTTTTATTTTATTTTTTAAACGGTAATGAACAGCTAATCAGATTCTGAGTTAACGACTGTCAATGCTCAACTCCGTAGCTACTTAATTTTGATCTCAATTCAAAAGGCAAGGAAACTCCTTGATCAAGTACCGGGAAAAGAACTAGCCTTGATGGAGGACTTTTTGATGGAACTAACCCACATCTGCATTGCATGGCAAGGGTATTCTAATCTATTATTCGTCTACCGATGGACTTATTTAATTCCAACACCATGGTGAGTAACATTTGAGTGCGAAGTAAAATTGAGTTGAAATTCGAACCTGGATCACCTCAGTGAGAGTTGTGCGCCGTATCCCTTGAGCTTTAGTAGTTCGCAAGAGATTCATTGTAAATGGTTTTCTTAACCCTTAATGAAAAACTCTTTTTTTTCACATTATATACGTTGTATACAGTATAAAAAACTGTTTGAAAGAACAGCCTCTTTAAGAGCACTACTTTAGTGAAAAGGTTCCGCCATCAGTTTTGGTCATTGCTTTTTATATCAACAGACATATATATATATATATATATATATATATATATATATATATATATATATATATATATATATATATATATATATATATATATATATATATTTTAAACCCGTCGTTGAACAGCAGCACCAATATTTGGGTTTACATCAACTACTGTTCAACGCCATAGTCTTGTAAATTTAAACCCCATCCAGAAGATATGGGAACTCTTGTGTCAAGTATAGGGAGATATTTCCCGTCGTGGAGAACTTTTTGATGGAAGTAAGCCGCATTTGCGTTACATAGAGAGGAAAACCACGAAAACCGGTTAGCCTGATGGCAAGGGGACTCTAACCCGTGATCCGTTTGCCAGTGAGAATATTTTACATTACCACTATCGTCGGTGCAAGCTGGAAGTGGAATTCATAACGACCAGCCATCGCCGAAATTTGAACTCAGTTCACCTCATTGGAAGGCGAACGCTCTATTCCCTGACCTATCATGGCTGCATGTATATATGGTGTTAAAAGCAAGCAGAATTTGAAAATAAAGCAAATAAAAAAAAATTGCTCTATTTTCTCTAACTCAAGACTAAACTCGAGATAAATGAGTTTCCCTTTTGTTCTCGAGTATAATATTATATTTCGGTAATAATATTAATCAGGAGGGAAAACCCATGTTTATCACGAAACTATTCGATGTTATTTTATTTATTTTACAGCCGTCGTTGAAATGCCGACCTATTGTTTTGTACTACTAATGTTTAACTCTGAAGCTTTGTAATTTTGAACTTAATCCAGAAAACAAATGAACTCTTGGATAAAGTATTGGGATAAATATGCCTTAGTGGAGTGCTTTCTGATGGAACTAACCATCATTTGCGTTATAGGGAGAGGAAAAGCACAAAAAACTCCCATAGTTAGCCTGACTGCTATTGGACTCAAGTCTATGATCCATCTACAACTGAGGATATTTTACGTCAACACTGTGGTCGGTGCAAGTCGGTAGAATTCGTATCGACCAGCCATATTTGGAATTCGAACCTAGTTCATCTTATCGGAAGACCAACGCTCTATCGCCTGAGGCAGCATTTTTCTATTGGATGTCCTTGCGGAAAACAACTAATGCATTTGATAGAGTTAGGTTGAGAAAAGTAGGTATAGGTTATTAAACATCTATTTTCTCCTTTTAAATTGAGACAGTTCATTTAATATTTTTAGAGACATTTACCGGGATTATTGCCAGTACTTTTATTTCAGTTTCATAAACTGATAAAGAAGTTATATATTTACAATATTTATTAAAGAATAACTTTTTTGTCAAATCTTCAAAACAGAATACCTGACATACATGAAATTTTTTTTTCACATTTAGATCAATTATAAAACATGTATTTATTAATAAAAAATAAAGAGGATGCTATTTTACTGATATGGTATTTTTTCTGTGTCTGTTTAAATTTATTTTGTTGCTGTTGGTTACCTCAAAATAAAGAATTACATCGACCAAAAATTAAGTTTCATGCTCCGCAAAAATATCTAATACAGCAAATAATTTAAAGTAATCCGAATCTCAGCGAATAACCAAGAGTTCTTTTGTATTTCGAATCTATTTTTTCAGATAGATTTTACATGAAAGACATTTTCAAGCATTAAATTTTTAATTTCAAATGGAACTTTAAAATAACTAAGCAAACAAATAATTTTTTATTAAAATAAACTTGTATATTAGATAAATATTTATCAAACTAAAACTGCTTCAATGCCACTTAAAGTGATTATTATTTAGGTATTCTTTTCGCGCAAAGGGAAAATTAATAATAATAATAAAAAAAGGGAAAATTAATAATAATTTACTTAATAATCTAAATTACCCATGAAGTGATATAACTACTTTAGAGTCAGAATATAAGTACATATTTTAAAGGTATTACTAATGTTATAATATTTTTAAACTTCATTTTACATTTCTGCATGTAAAAATTTGTTAGTTAACCAGAAGTGTTCCCCACATAGCAAAAAATTTTTTTTTCATGTTATGAGATCGAGAATCATTGTACTGGGAAAAAGAATTCTACCAATTAAGCCTATTTGCTAAACTTTTAGAGGGTTAAATAGCCAAATTATTGCTGATTTGAAGACATCTTTATGTACCCTAGAAAATATTACTCTTGACTCTTAATAAGGATATGTGCTGCTACATTGTATCTGAAAAATATCAGCTCTATTAGCTGTATAAATACCGTAAGGTATTTGAATATTTAAATAATATTTAAATAATTTGAATATTAAAAAAAATATATATAAAATTTAGTCGATTTATCAGGAGAAATATCTCGAAAAAAATATTAGTTGTTTTTCTGAAGATAAAAATATGAATTGTTAAAACGGAAGAAAAAAATATAATAAGGATATTTGCTGGAAAACAAAAACTGAAAAACATCAGCTCCTTCAATTGTGAAAATCCGTGAAGTATTTGATTATCTAAATCAAATTTATTTTTTTTAAAAAAGCGTAAAAAATTAAAACTATACTTCATTAGTCTCTAAATTTATAAGAAAAAAGTGTCAAAGAATTTAATCAACTCATTGTAAGAAATATCTCGAAAAAACAAAATTACTTTTCTGAAGATAAAGAACAATTAATTAGGAAAACGAAATGGTTGGAACAAAAAATACTAAATTTTTTAAACTGCTATACTTGTTTTTAAAACTAATTTTGATTTGTGAAATAAATAACAGAAAAGACTTTTTACAGAAAAGGAAGATAATTGTTATCAGTTTCAATATTTTAATGACTGTATACTCTATCAGCTGTATTACATCATATTATTGTATCGCTAATCAGTTTAAAGTTATTCAGGCATATCTATTTTCAGTTAGTATTTACTTAATACTCAGATGGTTATTGATTTTTAAATTAAAAGTTTGAAAGTAGTAGTAAAACAAGTAATAAGATTATCACGACAATTAAATTCATTCACCTAACATAGTAACCTGTGAGTTGGTATTGTGTAATTTTAATACTGTTTATAATACTTCATGCCCCTAGAGTGTTATTTGGTGCTCTTGTTCAGCACTACTACAAAATGAAAGTTACTCTATATGGTTATGGTGTTGAAAACGAAATTGTAAGGTTTATAGCTGCTTCATGTCATATAACGGTTACATTAGTTTTAGGAGTATTACCAGTTGCTTTCTTCTTAATTTACTACACTTACGTGTGCTACAGTATAAGAAATCAAATCAGAAGCTTAAATTTATCACCTTTAAAGAGCGAAAAAGATTATTTTAATATCTTGCAGTCTTATCTTCAAATCAAAGCTTTGATAAATAATAGTGACATTAAAATGTCCTCTCTGACTTTTCTTGCATTTCTTTACAGTGCAACTGGAATATATTTTGGAATAAATTTATTATTGACGCCATCTGGAATGAGATGGTTAACAGGAGATATTTCCGCTTGGAGTAATTGTTTCAATGGCATTTGGAGTATAGTTGTCATATACTTATCCGCTTCTTCTGTTTATAAAGAAACGAAAAAACTGCGCAATCGCATTCAATTCTATTTGGAATGTAAGTCTTTATTATCATCAATAGAGAGGCAATTGTTGTCAAGTTTCTCAAGTCTGCCATGTTTTACGCTTTGGAATTGTGTACCTATAAAATCCAGCTTTATTCTAGTGTCATTTGGCTCAATTTTGTCTTACTCTGTTTTATTTGAAGCTTTTCAGATTCGAACTCATTAATCTTATTTGATATGGGTAATCTTTCAAAAATATAAAGTATTGCCATAGAATCTATTCAAAAAAATTTCGTGAACGTTAAATTTTGATAAAATAATTTTGAAGAATAAATATCTGAGCTTAGTATTTTTTCAAAGAAATAATTATATTACCATAATTGCTTTTGATGTAGTGTGCAATTTTAGATCTGCCATTTTATATGGATATCCGATTTCGAAATACTTGAATGTAATATAAAAGTCTCGAGTACCTAATATTAAATATACCAATTAATTAGCACAGATGATATTTAAAATTACGAATTCCACTATTGAAAACTGTTTCGACTTGTTTTCGACAGATTCAGTTTCTAAAACCTCAAAACGAAGAATGGATCTGCAACTTGGATTCATATGCATCTGCAATTTAAAAGGATAATCTGCAATCTTGAATACAGGGTCTCAAGAGTTTGGGCAAGATAGTGAACAAGATTTCGAGCATCATTCTGTAAGGTGAGGCAAAAAAATTTAAAAAATTTGATAATTATTTTATATTACCAAATATAACAAAATAACTAGAGTAGCAAATAATTAGAATATATTATATTTCTAATCAATAAATAAAATTAGTTTTAAATGCAATCTTTTGATGTGATGAATAAGGCACAAACGTTTATTAAAATTTTTAGCTCTGGACAAGTCCTTCAATCTAAACCATTCCAGCCGAAGCGATTGCTTTAGAGTTTTTGAATACAACGACTGCATATAATTCCTTTTTCGCACTGTCATTTAACGTGCTTGAACAACTTTAAGCTAGCAGATCTTGTGATTTATATTGTGAAAAAGCCGAAAAAGAATTCGCAAACTAAGCTATATGTTACGGCAGTGTTTCCCCAATTTATGACTTTGGTGTACACTTTCTAAATTAGTCGTAACGCTGTGCACCACTAATAAAAATATTAATGAATTTTTTTAGTAAAAAAAATTGCACGAAATTTAAAAATCACAACTAGTTGTTGACACCACTAATTATTAACTGTTAACTTTGCAAAAAATAGCCAATAGAAAAATATTTAATTGTAAATTTTCAAGGCTAGCTTTGTTTATGAATAAATTTTTTTGAAATTTTCGTTTGTTGCAAGATATTTCGCAGAAGAACGCATACCCCCACTAAACTGCTCCCGTACCCCTGGGGGTACGCGTACCA
This sequence comes from Parasteatoda tepidariorum, assembly GCF_982258835.1. Classification (NCBI taxonomy): domain Eukaryota; kingdom Metazoa; phylum Arthropoda; class Arachnida; order Araneae; family Theridiidae; genus Parasteatoda; species Parasteatoda tepidariorum. The sequence continues at coordinate 20,728,464 of NC_141755.1, read as the reverse complement.
CAGTTTGGGAAACACTGTGTTACGGAATATTTTATAACTATAGTGACTGAAAAAAATGAACACAAATTAACAATAAACTAACTACTATTTTATGATAAATAACTTACGAGAGTCTTTGTAACACCCTCACATTAAAATCTGTAGTGTAATATCTCTTCAAATATGGTTTTGAGGAACAACTATAATAATTGTGTTAATGAACACTTTTTTTAAGTTAACACCTTATCGAGCTTTCATATACACTGTTAAAAAATTTGGTGTTGCTATTATTTTTGGTGTTAAATTAAGCTAAATGAATTTTTATATTCACAGCCGAAGTTACAATGGTGAAAATTTATATAAAATATTGAAAATAACAATTAATTGAGATAATTAGTGTTAATATATTACTAAAACATGTTTTTTTTAAAAAAAAAAACAAAATGATTTTCTAATTAATGTATTAAATTGATTCGAAAGCGCATAAAATTATGTGTTGTTAGCAAAAAATTGAAAATATATCAATTGATCGAAAGAATTAGTGTGAACATATCACTAAAAAATGTTTATTTTTTAATCGAAATAATTTTATAAAAAATGCATTGAATGATTCGAAAGCGCATAAAAGTATATGTTCTCAGTAAACAAACAGAAAATGTGTAAATAAAAAAAGAAAACTATGACAGTGAGAAAGTAAATAAAGAATGCGACTACATGCACTTTAAAAAATTTTAGTTTACCTAAAATCATTAAACTCGGCAACTATGCGATTACATTTTTTACAGTGTACAATTTAAAAGGTGTATGATAGTTCAAAACACCAAAAATACAGACAAATTTACACCAAGATCACGTGCATTCATTCCATACGTTAAATAATTTTGTTTCCTAAGACTCCGAAATTAGAGCGCTTTCATATCGTTTGTAATAGTTTACAAAAAGGGGTTCTGCAAGTGTTTTTTCGGTTTCTTTATTCTTGCCTCTCATCTACAGAAACTACAGCTAACCATTAAAAATATGTATCAATGTTTTTGACTGTGTAATAAAGATATTACATTTTAATTTTAAAATCTTTCTAAACTCCAAAAATAATTTTATAATGTTTAATTCCTGTCCATTCCTGTTCAGTTAAATTTGTTCAAATTTGTCTTGTCATTGTGCTACGTGTGTGTGTTTGATTTATAAGCTTTTTCTGATTGCTTTGACTGATAAGCTTTTTTGATTTATAAGCTTCATCAAATAGTACAAAAGATCATCCTAAAGGCGTTTCACATTAAGAGAAACAATCGTCAGTTTTTGGTGTAATGTGTTGTTTGGTTGAATAACACAGAGGCTAATGCCAGCAAATAAGGTATTTATTAAAACATAATATGAGGAAACAATAGTTCGCACACACAGTGCTACACATCTGAATCAACCAACAACCAGTCAACTTCTTCAACAAATATATATCGACATCCCCTATCGGGAAGTCACTGTATTACATTACGTAACTCGCGCAACTTAACTGAGAGGGAGAGGAAAAATGAGATTTTATTTGCATATTAACAACATAATGGAACACATAATGAATCTACAGAGAGCCAGATATTGTGAAATTCATAAAAATAAATCAAATGAACTGGGCAGCTCACATTTTCAGAAGGAATGATGACTCAAATTTAAAGAAAATCCTATTACACAAACGCCTAACGAACAGGAAAAGAGGTAGACCCAGGCTGAGATGGCTGGATTTAGTTGAAACTGATTTCTTTACTCTAAAGGAGAAAAACTGGCTAACAAGTGTCAAAAGTAGAGAGAAGTGGATTCGAATTCAAAGGAAGGCACTGGCCCACCCTGGGCTGTCTAGCCAGATATGATGATGATGGAACACATAATAAAAGACAGCTTTGGTGTAAAGTTGGTGCTCATGTATCTTGTTCAGATGAGCTAAAATTTTTACGGTGTTGTAAATATTAAATGTTTTACACTTTTCGTTCGCACATGGTCTCAAAAATTGTTCGACCAATTACCGTCAAATTTCAGATTTATGTCTCTTAAAATTGCATTCGTTAATATGTTTTAAGGATTTGAATGTTTTACGTTTCAAATGTTTTTAATCAGCGAGCAAACCAACATTCTTTCTGCGCATAATTGTAAAACTTGTTCATATAATTATTTGGAAGAATATCTGTGAAAAAAAGTATTCATTTAGTTATTATATTTTTTATTATTCAATTTAGTGGTTAGAAGATACAGTTAAAAACGCAAAATAAATTAAATTAACATGAAGGTGTTCAAACATTCGGCCGCTTTCTTGGTCAAGCAATCGTGATCATATTTTTAGACTGCATAACCGCACATTTTGAATGTTAAGAATCAAAATGTGTCGAAAGGACAGTTTATTTGGAGAAAGTATGTTTTCTCTTTTGATTTCTTAACTTAAAATATTGTTTTCTCTATTTAATTTGGTTATTACGTATGCTAACTGGAATCTAACCCCCTTAAACCAAAAATGTAAAAAAAATACCATCGGAATATTGAAACAAAAAGTATATTAATGAGGTATGATATGCAAAAAAAATGTTTTGTAAACAGGAAGTGACGTTGGGTAGTTAAAAATCTGAGTGTTTTAAATCTGCTTAAAGTTCTTACATTATAATTTGTTGTTTATAAACAACAAAAGTTTTACACTGATTTAGTTATCATTTGATGTTTTAATAGATAATCTAATAGATCGCGTAATTTTAAGGGTTCAAAATTCGACATATTTACAAATTTATTTTGTATGAAGACATCTATAGTTTGCATTTAATATAGTTTGGGAATATGTTCAGCTTGTTTTACAATCTATAGTATTACTATGTTTAAAATCTACATTAAAAGCACTTTAACTGTGAATATAATGTGAATAATATTCAGGCACTTTCAAAGAAATTTTTCTATTTATTTCAGCTTTTAAACAAACTGTGTATATTTTATAGACTGTAATTATGCAAATATATTTGTTAAATTTAGAGTATCTTAAAAATACGTTTAAAAAACGACGGTATATTAAGTAGAAAGTGACTTTACTGACAGGATTAATTTTTTAATCACTTGACAACCATGAGCGTAATTTATGTACGCTGAAATTTCTTTAGTACGATCTTTTAAATTTATCGATATTCGGAGATAAATACTTTGTTTTAATCAATATTGAACAATGGCAATATTATCAGTTTTATGGTCCTTAATATTACAGTTTTATTTCTCTATCCTAGTAAATCGAACTCAGTTTACTAACTACCCTACTTAATTGAAGCAACAGATTAAGTTAATTATAGATCAAGCAACAAACAAGAGTGACTTTGCTATCAAGAAAAACATCTAATGTAAAATTAACGCGTATTTGCATTACATGGTGAAAAAAATAACCACGGAAATATATAAACAAAGTACGGAATAAGTGAAAAATTTCTTTTTTGCATGATACTTTATCACTAAAAATATTTAAAATAAATAATTATATATATTGAACATATAATGTGATAAAGTATCCCAAGTATAACGTGTTAAGATTGTTTTCAGAACTATCATTTCAATAACTCACATAACAATACTTTCTTAATAATTAAAGATATAAATTTGTAACTTTATGCCTTTAAAACTTGCTAACCCTTATCCCATGCCAATACTATTAGATACATGTAACTTGTGTAATGTTAATTTGGAGCTTCACATTACATGTGATTGCCCTAGGCACGCATGCGAGTTTTTTTAATTTTTTTATTTAATAACCGGCCCCAATTCTGAGTTTACGACTATCAGTGTTCAACTCCGTAGCTTTATTGTTTTGAATTCAACCCAGAAGACAAAGAAACTCCTCGATTGAATATGGGGATAAACTTTGAAGAATACTTTTTCATGGAACTGACCCGCGTTTGAGTTGTATGGAGGGTAAGAAAATATGTAAAATGCCCACACTTTGCTCGATTTCAGGGGATATTCTAGCCCGATCCATATTCCGTCGTTGATATTTTATGGGAGAAAAATTTTTCATCAACCAATTACTCCTGGGATTGGAACCTCGCATCACACTTAATTTGGAGAGAAACGCTCTATCCTCTAAGCCAACACTGCGCGCATGTGATTATTTCGTCACTGTGGAAGGCCAGCCAACCTGTGACCTCAAAACTTGTGATTGTTTAGATACCACATGCAATGAGATGGCTTGTTAAGACAGGTTCGCGCAGCTGAACGTCAGAGACAATTGAGCGTCACCCAACTGAGTAACTTGATTGCGGAGTAATCACACATACTCCATCAGGAACCATGCTACAACAGTTTGACTCCTGATGACGGCGAGCTTAATCATTAGGGTTAGCAGAGGGTATGCATAAGAATGCGATATACAATACGAGGAAAGAGGGGAATGTAACATTTTTAAAGTGTTTTTTTTATTCAAATAAGTGTCTGGTATATTATTTTATCCAACTTTTTTTCTAGTTTTGAATATTAATTGAAAAAAAAATTACAAAAACTAAGTTAAATTAAATTTAATCTTTAAACCCAAAAATACAGAAGAAATATAATTTAAAGTTTATTTATCTGTTTAAAATGCATTGTATGAACTACAAGTACCATAATAAAAATTTTATTAACATTAAATATTTGAAAATTTAGTTTGATTAACGCGAAAATACATACAAGCTTCAATCAGCAAATATACAAGTTTATTTTGATTAGTTACATTTGCATTATACTTTGACATTGTAACACCTAGCTCGACTGAAAATCTAGTTCAAGGTAAAGCAGATTCGAGTAGCAGCTGCGCTGAAAATTGGGGCGTTTGATGATGTGTGTTGAGCAAACCGGACTGTGTAGGGGTCAGGAAATTGACCTAACATCCGAAAGGTTCTGGGTTCAGATCCTGTTCAAGGCATGGATTTCTTTCATTTTCTGTACAATCCGTCCTAATTGTGGGAGCATGTTGTCCCACTTAATATAGTGCCACTGAAAGAGAGGCCAGCATAATTACATCTAAATTGACAAGTGTCAAGCCAGGTGGGCATTGGAAAATAAATGACGCATGCTGATCACTCTGCAAACAGGCCAGATAGAGACAGACGATCAGTTTCTGCTGACGTTCAACAAGGCAAACCAAACCTAATGAATCAATTCTTTTTATTTAGTTAAATTTCGCATTATTTAACAGAAATTATTAATCACAATTTTTTAAGAAAAATATTGAAATGAAAAATAAATGAAAAATATTGAAAAATATTGAATTAAAAATTAAAAATCTAGGGATAAAAATTTTGCACCTAGAATCACTTTGACTCTGTCAACTTTATTCTCAAATACTAATTATTACTGAATAAAATTATTCTTTTTAATATAAAATAGTGACATTCCTTATGGCGGATCGATTATTTATTTAATACTTATATATTTGTTACTTTCTAAAATTTTCTGCGGAAAACAGTTTCTTTTTTCAAAAAGTATAACGTAAAAAGAACGTGCCCCATGTGAAAATTAAAAGAAATGTTTTCATTCAAGAAAAATATAAACAATTTTAAGGGACAAATTCCTCCAGATAATGAATGGAACACGAGAAATATCCCTTCCCTACGAAAATCAAAGTTATTTTTGAGGTTTATTTGAGGTTGTTTTGAGATCATGGTTGATTTGAGATTTATTCGAAGTTGATTTCAAAAACAATCATGAGAGATCAATCTCCAAAGGTGTAAAATCAAGGTGTATGAAGTTATTTTATATACACTTGGGGTTGTCTTGAAGTTTATGAGAAATCTACTTTAGAGCAAAAAGCTTAGGAAGGTTCTTTTTGAGGTTTATAGATTATTTTTCCTGCACTCTAGTATATTTTAAGTGTGTCTAATGCTATCCGATCCAAACTAAAATTATTTCTGATTAATATGTGAGGTTGACTTTTTGATTAGATTTGAGATTAATTTTGGTGCAAAGTATAACCTTATTTTCTACATTAGGTGCATTTTTATGCATCTGCAATTCAAAAACCCTCAAAAACACCTTACTTTTTTGTAACGACTTCTGGTTCATTTTGCCTAGCTTTATATGGAAGCTTTATATGGACCTAGATTTATATGATAGCGCTATTTTACATTCCAGCGGGCTTTAATGACTTGTACTCCTATTTGGAAATTTTCCTTTTCGCTGTAGCTTGTCACAATGCAAGATTTAACTTTCTTTTAAAGCTTGTTAACTGAACTAAAAAAGCCAAATGGAAGAGCAAGTCATTTAAAACTGCTTTAATATTTTTTTTAAAAAAATAATAAGATCTAAATCAAATATCATATGAAATAATTTCAAATTTGTTGGTTTGAAAAGCACTTTAGTGTAAAGAATAAAAATTCTATTATAACGTTTTATTGATTTATTTATTTGAAATTTATAAGGATATTTATTTATATGGAATTTTTTTAACGATTTTTTAATTTATAAGAATTTTTTTTTAATATATGAATCTCTTGAGAATATTAAAATTGTGTATTTTTTTAACATTAATCCTGTTGCCCTTCATTGCAGAAAATTATTATTATTTGTTCTGATTATAACGTTGTTTCGTTTTAAAAATTTTAATACAAGAAAATTATCTTTTAGCTATCATTATAATAATCGTAATACTAACAAGCAGTTTAATATCATCTTTATTTTCATTCTAATTTGCGATTTTAATAACATTGATTTTTTTCGATATTTGTTTTAATTTCTTTCGTTGGCATAGGTTACCTCAAAATAAAGAAATACTTCAACCAAAAATTGAGTTTCATGTTCACAACAATATCTAACACAACAGATAATTTAAAGCAATTCCGATTTCAGCAAATAACCAAGAGTTCTTTTATATTTCGAATCTATGTTTTTAGATAAATTTTGCATGAAAGAAATTATCAAACATTATATTTTCAATTCCAAATGGAATTTTAAAATTAACTAAGCAAACAAAATAATATTTTTATACAAGTTAACTTGCATGTAAGACAAATATTTATCTAACTAAAATTGCTTCAATGCCACTTAAAGTAATTATTATCTTGGTATTTCTTTCACGAAAAGTAAATTTTTATTTATCTAACTTAAGAACTGATAGTGTTTAGTTTACTTCATAGTTTAAATTACTCGTGTAATGATATAACTTGTTTATAATCAGAATATAAATACATATTTTTAAGGTAATAGTAATTTTTTAATATTATTAAACTCAAACACATTATTGCAAATTTAAACATATCTCTATATCTCCCAGAAAATATCAGTATTAAAGCTTAATAAGGGTAATTACTGGAACATGACAACTGAAAAACATCAGCTCTTTTAGTAATATAAATACTGTTGGGTATTTTGCAGATTTAAATAAAATTCATCTATTTAAAAAGCGTTATAAATTTCAAAAATTCATTATTGGTGTTGAAATTTTAAACAAATTTCAAAATATTTAGTCGATTCATCAGGAGGAATTTCTAGATAAAAAAAATAATTACTTTTCTGAAGATAAAGTACAATGAATTTGGAAATTGAAATGGTTGGGATAAAAAATACTAAGTTTTTTAAACTTCTAAACTTGTTTTTAAAACTGATTTTGATTTGTGAAATAAATGACAGGAACTATTTCTTACGTAAAAGGAAGATAATTATTATCAGTTTCAATATTTTTATTACTGCATACTCTGTTAGCTGTATTGTATCATATTTCTTTGTCGCTAATCAGTTTAAAGTTATTCAGGCATTTATATTTTCTGAAAGTATTTACACAATACTCAGATGTCTTTTGATTTTCAAAGTTAAAAGTTTGAAGTCAGTAATAAAACAAGTAATGAGATTATCACGGCAATTAAATTCGCCAAATTTAAGTTATCCTGTGAGTTGGTATTGCCTAATACTAATACTGTTTATAATACTTCATGCTCCTAGATTTTTATTTTGTGTTGTTGCTGATTACTACTTCAAAATGAAAATGGCTTTTTATGGATACTGCGTTGAAAATGAGATTCTAAGGTTTATAGCTGTTTCATGTCATATAACTGTTACATTAGTTTTAGGAGTATTACCAGTTGCTTTCTTTTTAATTTACTACACTTACGTGTGCTACAGTATAAGAAATCAAATAAGAAGCTTAAATTTATCACCTTTAAAGAGCGAAAAGGATTATTTTAATATCTTGCAGTCTTATCTTCAAATCAAAGCTTTGATAAATAATAGTGACATTAAAATGTCCTCTCTGACTTTTCTTGCATTTCTTTACAGTGCAACTGGAATATATTTTGGAATAAATTTATTATTGACGCCTTCTGGAATGAGATGGTTAACAGGAGATATTTCCGCTTGCGGTAATAGTTTCAATGGTGTTTGGAGTATAGTTGTCATATACTTATCTGCTTCTTCTGTTTATAATGAGTCGAGAAAACTGCGTAATCGCATACAATTCTATTTGGAATGTAAGTCCTCATTATCATCTATACAGAAGCAATTGTTGTCAGGTTTCTCAAGTCTGCCTTGTTTTACGCTTTGGAATTGCGTACCTATAAAATCCAGCTTTATTCTGGTGTCATTTGGCTCAATTTTGTCTTACTCTGTTTTATTTGACATTTTTCAATTTAAAGCTGACTAATGTTATTTGAGATGCGCGATATTTCAAAAAGATGAAGCATTACCATAGAATCTATTCAAGAACTTTTTGTGGAAACTAAAACTGCATAAAATCTTCAAAAAATACAATAATAATATCGTTGAAATATGATGTTGAACTTTTTTGAGAAATCAATATCTCAACATTGTATTTTTTACAAAAAAAATCTCCATTAAAGAGTGAAATATACTTTTTCTTTATGTCTTACAGCTTATCTTCAGATCAAGCACAAATAAATTATACCGTCATTAAATAGTTCCTTCTCTTTTTTCATACTTCCCTTACACTTCATCTGGAATATATTTTGAATTAAATATAGTATTGACGCCAATTCAGATTAGGTGATTATAAGGAACTATTTCTGAGTGGAGTAATTGTTCTAATGATGTTTGGAGTAGGCTTGTCATAAACTTTTGTTCCAAGCTGGTTAATGTCATTTGAAATGCGTTACTTCAAAAATACGAAGCATTTAGCATAAAATATAAATAAGAAAATTTTGTGGACGCTGAAATTTGATGAAATCTTTTTGAAAAATCCATGTCTGTATATTGTATCTTTTCAAAAAAATTCAGTTACTATAATTATTTTCGATATAGTAGGCAATTTTAGAATGTACATTTGATATTATTCAATTTTAAAGTTCTGAAATGTTCTAAATTTTTCGAGTTTTAAATTGTTCTAATTGTTAAATTGCCAAACATTAAACATCTGAATTAATGGGTGCTGACGATTTTTTAAATTACGAATTTTAAAAAAATTACATTTGTTGAATAAACAAACTTTTTTCTGACAGAAACAGATTTAAGAACCTCTAAACAAAGGATGGATCTGCAATCTGGAGCATGGATCTGCAATCTGCAATCTTGATTACAGGATCTCAAGAGTTTGAATCTAGAGTACCATTCTACAAGGGGAGGCGAAGCAATACTCGAACTAAAAAATTTTACTTAACAAACATAACAAATAATAACTAGAGTAGTAAATAATTTGAATAGATTAGATTTCTATACAAATGTCACTGTTTGAAGAAATGCATTGGCACAAAGGCTTATTGAATCTGTCAAGTCTTTTTATCTATACCATGCCCGCCCAAGCGATTGCTTTAGAGAGTCTAAGTTTTTGTGTACAACGACTGTATATAATTACGATTTCACACTAGCCTTTAACTTGCTTAAACAACTTTAAACTAGAAGATCTTTTGATTTATATTGTGAATGAGCCGAAAAGAATACGAAAACTAAGTTATATGTTGCGAAGTATTTTATTACTAAAGTGCCTGACAACAAATGAATACACAAATTTAAAATAAATCTACTACTATTCTATGATGTAATATTTTTGTCAGAAATTTTGCACCACTATCCCTGTGATGTAACATGTTTCCGAATATGATGTTGAAGAGAAACCCTAAAAATTGGATTAAAAATTAGTGAAGGAAAACCTTTCTTCAAGTCAGAGCCTAATTGAGCTTTTATGTACACAGTAAAAAAATTTGGTGACGCTATTCTTTTTGGTGTTGAGGTACAAGTTAATTTTTGTGTACAGATCCGAAGTTACAATGAGAAAAATGTACAAAATTGAAAACATATTAATTGATCGAAAGAATCAGCGCGAACATATCAATAAAACATGTTTATTTTTGAATCTAAATGATTTTCTAAAAAATGCATTGAATGATTATAAAGCGCATAAAAGTATGTATTCTCAGTAAACAAACAGAAAATACAAATAAAGAAAGTTATGACATTGAAAAAGTAAATAAAGAATGTATCAATATGCTCTGTAAAAAATTTTAGTTACCTAAATTAAAAAAAATGGAGGTAACTATACAACAACATTTCTACAGTGCACAGTTTAGAGAGAGAGTAAGAAATCTCAAAACATCGAAAATTCAAAAAGTTTACACCAAGATCACGTGCATTCACACCATTCATTAAATAGTTTCGCTTCCTAAAACTCTAAAGTTAGCGTGCTTTCTTATGGTTTGTAATAACTTGCAATCAATAATACGCTGGCGAGGGGTTGTAGTGTTCCGTAATGCTGCTTTTCATTTACAGAAACTAAAGCTAACCACTGAAAATATATATCCATATTTTCAGCTGTGTAACAAAGATGTTTATATTTTAATTTTAAAATCTCCCTTAATTCCGAAAAGAGTTTTATAATATTTAATTCCTGTCCTCTCCTGCTCTGTATAAAGACATAATTTCGTAACCACATACCTTTACAATCTGCTTCGAGCCTTTATCCCATGCCAATAACATTGGAGGCATGTAACACGTAATGGTAATTGGGATCTTCACATTGCATGTGATTACCCTAGACTCTCATGTGAGTTTTTTTTTGGCTATTTAATTTATAACCGACCCAATTCTGAGTTTACGATTATCAGTGTTCAACTCCGTAGCCCTATAATTTTGAATCCAACCCAGAAGACGAAGAAACTTCTGAATTGGACATTGGGACAAGCTTTGAAGAAGACTTTTTGATGGAACTAACCCGTATTTGACTTACATGGAGAATAAATAATATGAAAACCATCCACAGATTGCCCATACTAGCCCATGGACTAGCAATAGGCTAGTGATAGCCAAGGCAAGAAATATTCTATCCCATGATCCTTTGTCCGCTGATGATATTTCACGGGAGCAGAATTTGTATCAACCAATTACTGCTGGGATTGGAACCTCGCACGCTTCATTTGGAGAGGAGCGCTGAGCCACCACAGAGCACTTGAAATTGCTTCGTCACCCCAGGTGACCAGCCGACCTGTGCCCCCAAAACTTGTGATTTTTTAGATACCGCATGCAATGATGTGCTTTGTTAAGACAGGTTCGTGTATCTGAACGTCAGATGCAAGTGAGAGTCAACCCTGAATTGGCCTGTTTTCTGAGTAGTCAGCATACGTCATCAGAAGTCCCGCTACAACTGTTTGACTCCTGATGACGGCGAGCTTAAGTTTGAGCTTTAGCAAATGATGTGCATGAAAATGCAACAGTACGAAGAAAGGGAAAAATATATTATTTAATAGATTGTGGAAGAATTAGATTTTTCCTATAAAGATGCTCATTTGAAAAATAAATAAATAAACCATCATAATATAAAATTATCACAGAAATGAGTCCGCCACCCAGTTATAAATTTTTAATGATTTCCTTTATAACGAAACGCGGAAAGAAAAATGTAAGTTTCTTTTCAAATTACGAAGAGTAATTTAAAGGAAATTACTTTAAAAACTTTTTTTTTTAAAAAATCATTTTATATCAAATATGACAGTATATATTTAGTAATATAATGCTTAAATTAAATTTTAAAAAAACACAATAAAATATATATATAACAGTATCTTAAAATAAAATTAATTTCTTATCCGTAAGTATAAGAAACAGAATAATTTTATAATATTTATAGTATGAAGCCACGATTCATGAATAATTTATTTAAGATATTTTGTTTACAGATATTATTAGTTTAAATATAAAATCAGCATACTCAGAACATAAATAATATCTAAGCATATGAAATTATGCAGACATTGGTTATAAATATTGAACAATCATTTGCTTATTTTCATTTTAAAAAAAAATCTTATTCTGTTGAATGTGGGAAAGATATGCAAAAGAGCATTATTACACAAAAATATTGTGTCATTTTACATTATTTATTTGCAATAAATATTTCTTTATTAACGTTATTCAAATTCAGTCACGAAAAATTTAATTACTGTGCTTCATCACGAATATTTTTCAAGTGCTTTTTTAATCAAATAAATTAGTAGTATAAAATTTCATCAGATTTTTTTTGTTTTGAATATCATTTGAAAAAAAAACAATACAAAAAAATAAAGACAAACTAAATGTAATCTTTAAAACCAAAATCTCAAAAGAAATCTAATTTAAAGTTCATTTATCTGTTGACCACTGTAAGAATTACAAATACCAACATTATAATTTTATTAAGAATAAGTATTTGAATCTTTAGTTTGGTTTGCGCAACAATAAATACGAGCTTCAATGAGTAAATGCACACGTTTATTTTAATAAAAAAATTTTTTTTTTCTCTTTAATTCAACATTCAAACATTTTCAGCATATTTTGCCATTATAACACCCAGCTCGACTGCATGTTAAATTCAAGGCAAAGTAGATTCGGTTGGCAGCTGCCACCGAAGCTTGGAGTTTGATGACGTATGCTGAGCAAAGCGGACTGTGTAGGGGTCAGGAAACTGACCTTGCATCAGAAAGGTTCTGGGTTTGAATCCCGGACAAGGCATGAATGTTCTATCTGTCAAGGCATGCGTGTACTATCTGTCCTTACTACGGGGGAAAAGTTGGCCCTCTACTATACGGCCTATGAAAAAGTGGCTACCATCAGCCCTAAGTAAACCTGGATAGGAGAATGTATAAGCCAGATGGGATTAGAAAAAAAAGTGATGTATGCTGACCACTTTGCAAATTGGCCAAAAATGGGCTGACGCTCAGATGCTGGTGGGGTTCAGCTAAGCGAACTGAACTTAACAAATCACTTCTTTTCATTTTGATTCTTTCAATTTCACAGTATTTGACAGAAATTATGAAAAAAAATTTTTAAGAAAAATATGAAAAATATTATTGAAAAATCTCCTGTTAAAGTTTTATATTTTGAACCACCCTGAATCCATCATTTTTGTTCTCCAATTTTAATTTACATTGACTAAAATCATTATTTTTAACATTGAATGGTGACATCCCATTTAGCGGATCGAATATTTTTTTAATGCTTACACATGTTTACAACTTTCGAGATTTTTTTACAGAGAAACAGCTTTCTTTTTTTTTTCAAAAAGTATATTTTAATATAGAGACCACCTCTGTTTGAAAGTTCAAAGAAATGTTTTCATTCAAGGAAAATATGAACAGCCTTAACTGACATATTCCTCAAGAAAATGAGTGGATCACGAGAACGATACCTCCTTTATAAAAATTGAAAGTATTTTTGAGGTTTATGTGAGGCTGTTGATTTGAGGTTAATTCGAAGTTGGTTTCAAAAAGCAACCTTGAAAGATCAACCTCCCAAGGTTTATGATCAAAGTGTTATATGAAGTTGTTTTATTTACAATTGATGATGTCTTAAGGTTTATGGAAATCTACGTTTTTTGAACGTTTTTTTGAAGTGTATGGATTATTTTTTCTACACCTCAAACACATACGTCTATTTCAGATGTGAATAATTTCACCTGATCGAAACTGATATTACCTGAGTTATATATGAGGTTGAAATTGTAGTTTTTTAAAGAGGTTATTTTTGGTACAAAACCCATAACCTCATTTTCTACATCAGGTGCATTTTTATACATCTGTCGACGTCAAAAAACCTCTCAAAAGCACCTAATTTTCTTTGTAAAGGCTGCTGGCTTGTTGAGTCTCACTTGCAGCCGATAATTCTTGACAGCCTCATCCAGAACAGTTTAGCAAGAAACAGTTTAGCTATCGCTAGACATGAATAACATCGAGCTAAAACAACATAATTTAGATATCTTAAAAAAATAATTAATTTTCGTTGGTTCATTCGCCTTTTCGAATTCTCATACCTAAAGTTTCATCTTGGCATATTAGAAATTAAAAGTTTGATGAGATATCAATTAATATTCATGCTTAATTGCATACATTTTAAAATGCATTTTAGAATTTTTTTTTTTGAAAACTTAATAAGATCTAGATAAAATACTGAATGAAATGATAGCAAATTTGATAGTGTGAAAAGCACTTCAGTTTAAAGAATAAAAAATCTATCATACTTTTTTTACTTATTTATGTATTTGAAATTAGCACATATTTACGAAAGCAATTTAATTTATCATGTGTTTTAAATAATATCCAAAGCAAATTTTAAAAAAAGTTGAAATTATTTACTTAAAATTCCAAGCGTAATTTAATTTTTATTATAAGATTTAAATTAATGCATTATTTTAGTTAATGTTTCTTAAATTTGTGCTATCAAGTTTCTTATAGTTTGATGCATTTTAGAAATATATTTTCTTAATTTTTCAAAATGAATATATAAATAAGTGTTTAGACTAATCTTTATAACAACATTTAGATACTTTGGTTAAGTAATATGAATCTCTAGAGATTATTACCAGAATTGCTTCATTTTTTTTACATTCATCCTGTTGCTATTCACTGCTGAAAATTTACATATTATTTGTTCTGATTATAGCGTTGTTTCGTTATAATAATTTTAATGCAAGAAGATTATCTTTTAGCTATCATTATAATAAATGTAATAATAAGCAGTTTAATATCATATTTATTTTTAGTCTGATTTCCTAAAGCAATCAGACCAAATGATAATGGAAATATTTAACTTTTAAGGAGTTTATATTTGCTGTTTAATGTAGAATAAATTGAATGGCTTTAAAATTATAGTACTTTAGTTTCAAGCATTGCTCGTTCTTTTGATTTTTCCTTAATAAAGGGAAAATCAGTTTTTGAATAGCATCATCAAAATGAATTGCTTTAAAAGCCATTACTTTAACTGCTTTTAAAAGTATTAAAATTTTAGCATTTTGTCACTATTTTTCATTATAATAGTTTGAAAACAACCATTTTCATTTTTATTCATTGTTTATTTTTCTAAACGTATCAGGAGAATAACTTTTTAAATAATACCATTACGTCAATATAGATGATTACTTGTATTATTTATTTTTTGATAAAAGTATTAAAAAATTCAAATTTAAAGAAAAAAACTCTTTTCAAAATAAAAACTATCCCTTTATAACAAAAGAACAGAGATTAACTTTTTAAATTATTCATTGAAATAAGGAAATCACTATATATTAGTATAATTGTTGTAAATAAAAGAGAACCAATGAAAATGCTGCGTATGAGATATGACTTTCAAAATAAACATAATTTTTGTAAGATAAAACCGAACCTATATTCTATATAAAAAAAAAATTTCTAAATTTAGGCACAAAGGCCAACACTGCTGGTTATAACTCGAAAACGAAATTGGATCCGAATTATACAAAGCAAGAAGTAGTACTTCATTATTGAAAATAAAGAACTAATACAGTACATGATGAACGTCTTTTCCTTCTCAAAACTAATATAATTTTAGCAAGCAATACAGAACATAATTTTTTTTAAAAAAAATATTTTTGAAGCTTGGCACAAAATCAGTATTTCAAGCTAAAGCTCTGCAACGAAATTGGATACGGATCATTTCCGAGTAAGGGAAAAAAAATTCAAATAGATATCATTGTTGAAGATAAAAACAGCACAAATAGAAATTGCCGAATATCAGATACTCCTTGTAAAATACAGATATTTTTGAGGCATTAAACGGAACATCTAAATTATAATAAAAACACTTCCGAAGCATGTCACAATAATCAACACTACCAGATGAAACTCTGCAACTACTTCGGATGCGTTTTGTTTTCTAATTAGGCAAAAAGAAGCTCTGCTACTCGATTTCATTGTTGATACTAAGAAAAAAAACTTATAAATATTGCGACCCGTAATATAAGTTTTTTTCAAATATATGAACTTTGAATAAATACACTTATTTAGCATGGCACGTGGATTAGCATTTCAATCTGAAGCTTAGCAATGGAACTAAATCCGCAGCATTTCTTAAAAATGTAAAATAAATCACTACTTATAAATATCGCTATTGAAGGCAAAAACGAACTAATAAAAATTGCAGCACAAAAGAAGCAATTTGAAGAGTGAAGCAATGATTAACATTATAAATAAAAGCCCAGCAACAGAGCTGGACCAGATTTATATCTCAACCCTGCGAAAAAGCTAAGTTGAAAAGTATTATTCTTGAAGATAAACTAGAAATTGCAAGTTTTGCAAGTTATAACGTAACAGAAAACTTCGAACAACATTGTGGTGCAAAAATCCTACACTGGTAAAAATAAAACTGGGTTAATAAAAACTGCATTGTATTAGAGGCGCATCTAAAATAAGAACAATGATAAAAATCACAACACAAAACTGTAAAATTTTTAATTTAGTTTATGTACTTTTGCATCACAGCTTGATTTGGAACACAAATAATGGAAAAAACGTGTCACAAAGAAAGAGAAATTTTGTTTTTGGTTTAAACATTCTTATACTCATGTATTACTTCTCATGTGCCGCTTCGTTTCTTACAGTCTCTAAGCAGCAAAAAGTGTCTCGGGCGTATGTGTTTTCATCTATGGTATACCTGGCAAATAGATGGGTTCTGCTTTTAAAATATAATAGCTTGAAATCAGCTCTACAAAAGGTAACAAATCTTTCGCAGAAGTTAAATGCACCAAATATAAGCTACCCAATAACTCGATACAGTATAATTCTAGCATTGTTTGTGTTATTTACCATTCCAAAAGCTACATTTCTCTTTCTTGATCTGTACGATTACAACATGGAACTGGTATTGTATGGTTATAGTGTTGAGGATGAATTTATTAAAATTTTATTAATCTTGCTTCATTTGTATATTACGCTAGTTTTGGGTATCTTACCATTGGCTTTCTATTTAATTTACTATCCATATTTGTGTTATAGCATAAGAAATCAAATACGTAGCCTTAAGGTATCGGCCGAGAGGAATGATGAAGGCTACTTTTATATTTTGCAGGCTTATCATCACATTAAAGCTTTAATATATGAGTTTGAGAATAAATTTTCTTTCATTACATTCATTTCATTCCTTTACAGTGCATCTGAGATATATTTTGGAATAGGGATAGTTTTGATACCAGTTGAAAAAAGAGGTTTACCACAAAGTATATCTGCTTGGTGTAATTGTTTTCATGGTGTTTGGGGAATTCTTGTTATTTGTTTACCCGCCTCTTCAGCTTATGAGGAGACAGCGAAATTGTTTAACTCCATCAAATTTGTATTAGAAGCAAAACCTTCATTATCATCCATACAGAAGCAATTATTGTCAATATTTTCGAACATGCCAAATTTTACGCTTTGGGATTTCGTACCTATAAAACGAAGCTTTATCTTAGCTTCATTGGGTACTATTATAACATATTCAATTTTATTCGAAACACTGCAAGGTTAAGCTTTTCAATTATTATCAATATATTTAAAAGCACTACATTTCATGGTTTTGGATTTTGCATCTATTAAACGAAACTGTATGATCACTGTATTGAGTGATGATAATATGTGTAAAGTTAGAATCATTGTAAAGTCAAGGTTTTCAGTTATGATCAATACATTCAGAAACATGGAATTTAACAATTTGGGATGTTGTACTGATTTTTCAGGCTGCTAAAACGTATTCAATTTTATTTCATTCGTAACCAGGTGAAGAGTTTCAATATATTCATTAATACCGAATTCTATGCTTTGGTATTTCATACCTATTAAATGAAGCCTTATTCAAGCTTCATTGGGTACAGTGGAATCGGACAGGGGGAAAAAGTTAATAAAATGACCGTACGGAAAGACAATATCATTTCTGGTTTAAAAAAAAAAGAGGAAAAAAACCTAATTTTGTTGATGAAAACTAAAATATTCGGTATTTAAAACATTCATTTGATAATGTTTCCGTTTTTATGTAAAGGAATTACCAAGATTTCTGTTTTTTTTTTCAAATTATAGTTTTTGTTTTACCCTGAGTATAAACCTGAAAATTAAATTTATCCGAATTGATGAATTTTAGGCCATACTCGTTTGTATTATTATAAAAATCACTAAATTTTACGACATTTACCAAATTTTATGATGCATTATAAAAACATATTTTATTGATAATTTTGAGAAAAGACTTTGCAAATGCATTAAAAAATATTATGTCACTTTCACTTTTTGATGATTGTTTTGTCTCTTATAGTCAACAAATAAATAAGTGTAATATAAATAATAATAATAGAAATTTACTAAAACATCAGCATGATTCCAAAGATTGACTCATATAGTGAGCATTTTCAGGAAAATAACATTACATCTTGAATTTTCAGAAGAATGTTTTGCCTCATTTCATCGATAGGGAAATAAGTGTAAGATAAATAATAGCGATACAAACTATTTGATGAATAAATATGAATATGAAAATCAACTCATCGCGTGAGCATTTCTAAGGAAATAACAATGCATGTATATTTACAAAAAAAAAAGAAAAACACTTTATTTTGTGATATTTTGTCCATAAAAACGTTTATAACTGTAAAAATAATTCAAACTACTTGAAAAATCCCTTAAAATACTCAAAGTGATGCATGAAATAATCATGCTCTCAAGAAAGGAAAAGAACTATTCTGATCTCAACGTTGCACACTAACTTATTTATTATTTTTTTAAAGAAAATCGACTCTTTATTTATAAGAGTACACAGCTGAAATGAATAAAGCAAAACAACGGCGAAAAAATTTAAATAATGCCACTCAAACAAACATACTGCAGGTTTCAACTCTATAATGAAGAGCCTTCAACAGTTCAGTTCTTTGAAGATTTTTGAGTAGCGAACCAAAGTTGTGAAACATTTCTGTGTTACTTTTACTTATTGTGTAACTAACTCGATTCATTTTTAGCAATATATTCCCCCTTTTTTCAGGTACACACAGCATTTAATTTCGGAATTCAAACTTCAAAATTAATCAAACTTTCGATTCCCGAGGTATTTAAAAAAATACCATCCCTCTATCTTATGATTTCATTTTGAAAATCTGAAACAAATATTAATTTAAAATTTTATAGTAACTTCAATTGCAGCAGACTGAATATTTCTGCATTTTGGTTAATTAATCATATATTTTTCTTTTATATAATCACGTCACATACTGACTCTCGAATATGAGGATAATCATTATTCCTTTATTAAAGCTTGTGTGCATCTCTTTGCCTTACATGTACCCCTTATGTGTTGTTTTTATTGAAAAGTAAAAACGTGCAATCGTTCAAGCAATTTTTCAGATGTTGTCTTTTAACACATTAGATCTAAACACTTAAATTTCTGCAAATCGCACTCATAGTTATCTATCACATGAATTTACTGCATTTTTATGGAATGTATTATTGACAAATGTATTTTATTTTATTTTATAACCGTCGTTGAATAGCCGACCCAATTTCATGGGTTTACGACTACTTACGTTCAACTCCGTAGCCTTGTAATTTTGAACCAATCCAGAAGACAAGGAAACTCCTGGATCAGTACCCCCAGAGGTATTGATTTGTTGTGGGAACATGGAGGACTTTGAGACTCGACAGATTTAACGTGCATCAGTCACCATTTACTACACGGGGAGTCTTCGGCCGGCGAGGATCGAACCCACGACCTCTTGGATATGGGCCCAGCGCCCTACCGACCAGGCTATACTTATAGCTGTGATTTGATTATAGCTATGATTTGATTGAGCATAATTGCTACCATTCAATTCAATAAAACTCACTCTAATGTGATACAGATATGCACAGTGCGCGAAAAAAAGAACCACCCTGAAAAAACTTTCGATCTAATGATAGGATCCTCACTTTATAGGACTCATTCCTAATGGTTCGAGATGATGAACTCAAATATGCTAATTAATTAGTTCAGACGATACTTAAAGTTACGAAATCAGACGCAAAACTCATTTTCACTGAATACCATTCCATTTTTTGGCGTAAATATTTTATGAATCATATAATTCACTAAATACCATTTTTGGACGGACTCATATTTTTGACAACCAAAATGTGGGGGTATTCGCAAAGGGAGGAATATGGTCCCCCTTTTTTTGTCAGAAGAATGATCCTAAGTTTGGACACTTTCTCAATCTTAGTTTATGCATATTTTGATATATCTCGAGAATTCTTTGATAGAAATAAAAAAGTTTTGCACTCAGTTAAAAAATTTGTTTATCCAAGGATAATTTCATGAATAAAATTTCAACAATTTTTTTCAAAAATTTCAACACAAATTTTAACAAATGTCAACAAAAATTATCAGTGCTTATTACTTTTTTATTATTTATTTTATAATAGTCGTAAAAATTTGAAATTGTAAGACATAAAAATGTTCACGTCATTTTAAAACATTTACTTTTACATGGAAAAATAACAAAATTAGAGTGAAATCACTTGAATGGCTCCTTAGAAATCAGTTTTAAAATATATTACTTGTTTAAAATTCGATTTCTCCAGAACAGTTCAACCGATATCTCTTAAATTTTGTATTTTACCAGGTAAAATTACAAAGTTTAAAATGATGCAAATATTTATACTTTTATTTAATAAAATAATAAAACATAATAAAAATTTACTAAAACTTATATTTTTGCAAGGAATAATCTTTGAAAAATCGAAGTTTAAAATTGTGTAAATTTTTTTTCTTAACAAAATTATTAAGATACGACGAAATACGCAAAATCTACAATAAACATTAGGAGTTCCAAACTTTGGATTGTTCTCTTGGCAAAACTATGGCGTTTATATTTTCCAGAGAATACCCTTTATATTTTGAGAGTCAGAATTCCGAATCCACTGAAAAAATGGTATGTTTATTCAGAGAAAGTGAGTTTTTGTGGCAGATTTTAAGTTTTTGTGGCTTTTAATTTTTTAAGTTTTGTGGCTATACGAACGTGTGTTTGATTTACTTAAAATATCATCTGCTTTTATTAATTTTCATATTTAAGGTCACGTCTTCGAAACATTAAGATTAAGTCTTAAAACGTGAAGATTCGACTACCATAACAAAAGTTTTTCAGGATGGTCTGGTTTTTGAGGTGCACTGTAGATATACTTTTGTTTGTTTCCTTTTACTACATATATTGTACTATTATATCACATTTACGGATTGCATTTTTATATTATTTCTACTAGTTGCTTCTTTGTTCTAAAAACAATACTTTTTATATCTATTGATTTGCTTTGAATTTAAATCAATATATTGTACCTAATAAAAGCTTCTCTAGTAAAAGGCTGCTATATTGTAAATATTTTTTGCATTCTTTGCATTGATTAAATAATAAAAATAACTTGTAATGTAAGCATAAAATGTACTGAAATCCCACATTGTATTGTAAGCAAATATTGTATTCAATTGAAGATCGCTGAACTATTTGTTTTTTCTCTCAATATTCTCAAATTCTATTATTATTATCACCACATAAAATAATAAAATTAGTATTATAAGTTTAAAACTTGTTCTGAGTACACTCCGTCTATTCGGAGCGACAAAACTGCGAGATAAGTTTAATAAAATGACACAAAAATATTAAAGTTAATTATTTTCACATATTAATTGCGGTTCACGTCAGTTCCATTAACTAACAACTATGAATAACAATATTGGAGAAGATAAATGAAAATATTTTTATTTCAGCTTATATTAACCTACTTTTTAAAAATATTTTCTTGTACTATTTAAGATAGGATTTCATAACTTTCCAAAGTGACCGTATTCATACTTTAATTACCCCAGTTCATATAATACATAGATTTATTTCAAAACAATGAGTAATTTAACCTTTCATGATTAGAGCAAACTAGTAAAATTGTACTAAAATTTTCCTGCCAATTCCATTTTCCTATTGCTTGATTAATAAAACATGTTTTCAAAACTATTCCGGTTGATGCGGGAAAGCAAACAACTGAAAGTTCGGTAAAGGTAGGCAAAGGCTATGTTGTGCAATATGAAGTTAATGAACTGAAAAACAACTCCATAAACTTGCCTTTCATTTTTAGAATATTTGCTTTTAGATATTTTTTAGAAAATAATTTTTAAATATACAAATTTTGTACCTGTTCTGCTTCTCAAGAATAATTCAACCGATGACATTTAATATCCCCAATATTGCTTAAAATGCTATTTCTTACAATTCCTAGCAAAGCAATTTTGATATTCTATATATTTCAATTTAGCAAGGCTTTTCTATATATTTCAATGCAGATTTCGTTGAAAAACTTCATTTAATATCTAAATAAAGGAAAAAGATAACTTTCAATTTGAAGGGAGATCATTTATTTGATAAGGTATTAATAAATTTCCAAAAGGCAACTTTCAAGCATTAAAAATTTTAGTTACTTATCGCATCTTCAATTTCACTTCATCAATGTAGGGATAAAAAAAAATATGGTAAATACCATGTGATTGGCGCTGAATCCCGAGTTCTCAATGATTTTGTGATTGAATAAATGAAGAAATGATGAAATATTAAATAAATAGTCTTAACTTTTTCTATAAGAAAATATTTTTTATTATAAATCTTAATATTTATATTTTTATACAAGCAGAAAAATTAACTTCTGTAATTTTACTTTGGCAATTTTATTTTTAAGCTAAGTCCTTTGAATGGTAATGACTATCGCTACTAAGCTGACTTAATTTCGGAAAAGAAAAACTTAATTGTTTTAAAATGTTTGATTTTTTTTTCAAGAAAGAGAAAAAGCTATGCCGAAAGACAGTTTAAACACGATTAGACAAGTTTTTGTTCTTCACTGTTACGAATTTCTCAGAAAAAATGTTTAAATAACAATTTATTTGATTGTTATTTTACCACATTCGAACAAAATAGTTGTATAATCATAAATAAGATGATATTTAAACTGTTAACTGTGACAAAAACCGTTTATTAACTACTTTCATCACATACGGGACCCATAGAACAGGAGCTCGAAGCTGAAAAGTTCTCAGTGACTCGCAATCCCCAATTTGTGAGAGAATGCTGTTAGGAAACGATACGTTCATTTACGCATAGATGGCAGGACCATAAAGCTGCAAAATTGTCCCCATTTTCCAGTTACATTTCTATTTTACGATTTTGAAACAATGCTAGTTGTAAATGGTTAAAATATATATATATGTATATATATATATATATATATATATATATATATATATATATATATATATATATATATATATATATATATATATATATATATATATATATATATATATTATATATATATATATATATATATATTTAATATTAACCTACCATTGGAACATGGTCACGGATACGGTTTTGAATATTAACCTAAATTACGTAAAGTCTGCAAGATAAAGAAAACTAATCAGGAGGTCATCATGGATTTTCAGAAAGCTAGCATGGCTCTTGATATAATTTTATCTATACGTTTTTCCTGTAAAATTTAAATAACTCTATAAAGTCTATAGTAATATTTGCCTCCAAAGCAATTTACCTCCAAAGCTGTATTGCAAAAAGTTTTTTCGCGAAAATTTATGAGGGAAAAAACTAGAATGCTTTTTAATTATATTAGTTCTTGTACAGTACCGAAAATAAAAAAAACGGACAACCTTGGTTAACTTTAAATCTAATGATCGAATTTTCACATTCTAGAACTCTATCTAAAAGATTCGCGTGACTTCATCGATGCTAAGAAATTAGAGGAGACGATATTTTATGTCATGAAATCAGACTCAGAAACGTACTCTAAATAAACATACCATTTTTGTGCTTGATGGACTTGGATTTCGGCTCCCAAAATATAGGAGGTAGTCGCAATCTGGGAAATTTAGTCCGAACAGTTTGGTCAGAGAGCAGTCCAAAGTTTCAAACCCTTAATTTTTATTTTACTTTTTGCCTATTCACCATATCTCGAGAACTTTTAAGGAAAATTCACCCTTTTCACATACACTTAAAAAATTTGTTAATCGAAATTTAACCCCATGCATAATTTAAATTTTAGTAAAACTATACGTTTTATAAAAAAAAAATTTCATTAATTTATTTAATAATATCCGAAACAATTTAAAGTATCAAGGTGTGCAATATTTTACATTATCTTAAAGAATGCAATTTTAAATGGCAAAATACAAAATTTTGGTCAAAATAGGTAGAATAGTTTCTGAAAAATGGAATTTTGAAAAAGTCGTGATTTTGAAATTCGATTCTCAATAACTATTCGACCAATTTCGCTTAACTTTAGTATTTTGTCATTTAAAGTTGCTCTATTCAAAATGATATAGGATATCTCATACACCTTACATTTCAAAAGTCATTCGACTATTAATAATTTTTAGATATTTAATTGAAGTTATATTTTGGACGAAATCATCTTTGGATAAACGAATTTTATAATAGTGTGCGAAAGTTTTTCAATTCGCTTAAAATGTTCTCAAGCTATGGTCTAATACCGAAAAAACTTATACTCTATAGATGAAAAATACTCTAAAGAGACATTATTTCAGAAATAATGAAATATTGTTATTCATTTCATAAGCAAGTAGCCACATGTTCAGAGAGATGGGTAAAGTCCTCATTAATCACATGCTCACAAGCTGTGTTTTCTGCTCATTAGCAGGGAGTTCTGGTTACATCAGATCGGATTTCTTTTCTTTTCAATCAAGTTTAATCTTGTTGAATTATACCATAATGTTTTGACCCTGATTACTGTTGTAGGTCATTTATGTCGCACTACAGCTGCGCAATGGGCTATTGGCGACGGTCTGGGAAACATCCCTGACATGCCATCGCAATTTTGATCCTCTGCAGAGGGAATGGCATCCCCGCTTCGGTAGCCCAACGATCTGCACGCGAAGTCGAGCACTTTACGGTAGAACAGTTTAACGAGGACCAATACCCCCTGATTATTGAATTCTACTATAATGTTTTGACACTTATTGTTGAATTCTGATATATTGCTTTGACTCTTATTGTTGAATTCCAACATAACGTTTTGATACTGAACGTTAAATTTTGCTATAATGTTTTGACCCTGATTGTTGAATTCTATTATCATGTTTGGATCATGATTATTGCATTCTACTGTAATGCTCCAACCCTAACTGTCGAATTCCACTATAATGTTTTTATCCCAGCTGTTTAATTCTACTATAATGTTTTGGCACAGATCATTTCTGGACCAGAAAGGGAATAATTTCTAAAAGCTTGGAAGTGATTAACAAAATGTTATTTTCTTTAAGCCTGCAAAATTACAGAGTCTTTTTTGAATATTTTTCTGCATTTTCACAGAATGCATACGTTTATAATTCTCTGGTTACATCTGATTAGATTTATACTTTTTCAATCAAGTTTTATCTTGTTGAACTCTACTATAATGTTTTGACCATGGTTGCGTAATTCTACAGTAATATTTTGACTCTGATTGTTGAATTCTACTATAATGTTTGGATCCTGGTTGTTTAAATCTACTATAATGTTTTGGCACTGATTGTTAAATTCTACTATAAAGCATTGACGCTGATCATTTCCTTGTCTGAAAGTGAATAATTCTTAAAGGCATAGGAGTGATTAATAAAATTTCATTTTCTTCATGCCAGAAAAATTACAGCGTCCCCTTCAAATATTTTTCTGTATTCTCACAAACTATTTCTATTTTTAATTCTCTGTAATTTTGCTGAAGATTTTTAATTTTTAATTTCAAATTTTATGAGTACATATCAATTTACACTTTTCAATTTACACATTTCTATTTTTACATTTCAAAAATTTATTTTTTTTATTTTGTTTTTTAAAATTAATTGTTTAAAATAACGCACCCAAAAATTAAAAGAAATCTTTTGTCTAATCTGATATACTTTTTCCTCCTTCAAACAAAAAATGTTTTAAAAAAATATAGTGGAACAAAACAATTTCTCTTGCTGCATGCTCTATTTCATTTCTATCTCGCTACTCCTATTGCTTTTTTTTTTCAAATTTGTTTTCACATCACTTCAACACGTCCTTACGTGAAATACAATTTCTCATTTCGAAATTTCGTTTTACGCTTCGTGTCTTGGCAATTTATCAAAGTGAAATATTAGCTGAAAGTTACATAAAAATTCTACTGCTGAATTTTGAGTAAAAATTATTTCCTTTTTGGTTTAGAATATTTGTCTCAAAACTGAAATAAAACGAAAGAATAACAATAAAAAATTAGTTCTTGATGGTATTAAGTTTTTTGATTAAAAACAATTTGAACAAAATCAGCTTCTGTTAGAGTCATTCAAATTAGCATTTGTTAAATGCGTACAGCAAAAACTGTCCAATTTCTTATTTCTTATAAAGAATAATGAGTATTGTAAAAGTTAAAAATAAAATTAGTTTAGAAGAAAAGGAAATTTTTCATCTTTTTATGCATTTTTGCATGAATTATGCTTTAAAACTGATTGATATACATCAACCAGATTATGAGAACGAAATTAGCTTTCGTTAGGGTCATTAAAACTGGCTTTTGGTACATCCGTACAGTGAAAATTGTCTAATTCATTACTCTTTTTATAAAAAATAATGAGTGTTGTAAAATTTATAAATGAAATTGGTTAGATGAAAACAAAAGATTCTCAGGATTTTATACATTTTTTCACGAAATAAGCATTTAAACTGCAACTACATCCTGAATCAGAAATTATAATCAGATATTGATATAGGGCATTTAAAGATAGAGATTCACACTAAAAACATTAACAGAGGCAGCAATGGAACCAGCCTTTTTTAGTGATAAATATATCTAAAAAATATGGATTCTATATATCTGAAATTTATATATTTGATAACACTTACATCTTCTGAACAAATTGTATTGAAAAATATACTCATGTTACACATAAAATGTACTATATTTTCTGAATATGGCGCTGAGAATTTTTTTCAGATATATTTTAATATTCTATAATGAACGTTAGACAAACACCGCGTCGTTTATACCTTAATATTTGAAGGTATTTCGAGTTTACTTTTCTTCTAGATTAAAATTTAAATTTGAGTTCCCACCGAGTCAAGCCTATTCCATGAATTCATCAATCACTTTGAAAAGTAATTTAGCCAAAGTAAAGAAAGGACAATTTTATGCTGCATCAATGTCTCAAATACAACCCCTTGATTATTTTTTTCCTAAAATATATTCTACCTAGAGGAAAGAAATTACTTCTCATATTTTATTAAAAACTAGAAGATTCTACCCTTTGCTGATTAACTGCCATTTTTGCTTCTCGATAATTTTTGTTTTCGCTCGCAGAACTGATTGTAACATAAAATTTTAAAGAAAATATTTTATTTAAAGATTTAAGCATTTTTATTTTGACCGAAGCATCGCATATTTGGTTTATTAGACTTAGTTTCAGATTCCATTGGACTAAAATTTTTATACTTATGAATATGCTCAGTTATCGTGACCATTATGTTTCTAAAATTCATTTTTAAAAAATTTTCATATTTAAAAATACCCGCAAAATTTATTCGTAATAGTGCTTTCGAATCTTAAATTACTGTTTTGAATGCATTATACATGAATTTGAAAATTAAATTTTGCAGGTGACAGCGAAAAAACTCCAAATTATTGCACTTTAGAACAGAAAATAACTAATTTATTTTTAATTCGTCAGTCTATTTCTTCGAAACTACTACTTTAATTATAATATGTTTTGTAATCTGTAGCTTAATTTACTAATAGTTGGTTATAGGTTTTTTTTAAATGTTAAACAAAAAATTTTATATTCTAGAGTTTTTCAGCTAGGAAAATGACTGTGTGAAATTGTTCGTTTTGTCTGTACTCTCTCTAATTGCTTCGACGGGGATGGGATGTACTAAAGGTAGAAAGAAGGCTTGCAGCCCATTGCTAACGGATAGCGGCCCGTTTGCGCCTCTGCGAATCTGAAAAGGCTGCTAATTTGAAACCAATTAAATTTATCCAATAGTTAAAGTCTATTTTTATTATATACTATATCATATTATATTATTATATACTATATCATATTATATTATTATATACTATATCATATTATATTATTATATACTATATTATTCATTCTATACTTATTATAAAGTCTATTTTTAGTCCACTTACTATAGCAAATGTATATATTTTTAATAAATTTATATTGTAAGTAATCTGCACGCCTTTTATTGCTGATGCTGCAAATCGTAAAATTATAAATTTTTAAAGCAATTAATAAAAATAATAAGTTGTTAAATTCAGATCTTAATTTTAGTTGGGAATTAATTAAATAAATTTATTTTTTAACTCTGATTTTAAAATGCAACTGGAATAAATGGAGAAAAAAAAATTATGTTATGCAATCCAAAATTTCATGAGAATCAACCAATAAAACTTAGCATTTTTTTTTACTTTAAAGTGCTTCCAAACCTAACTTACTACATTTATACCTAAAAAAAAATAATAATAAACTAGAAAGAGAATCATACGAATTGCAAATTTTTCATTTTACTTTGACTGCATTTTTGAGAAATAAAAGTAAAATGAGTTTACAGAAATTAGTTGAAACTATATAAGAGAAATTATCTTTATAAAATTTTCTCAGATATCAATTCCGGCAAGATAAATGGCTTTTAAAGACAACTAAATGAAACAAAATAATGTACGTTTCCTAAATTTCACTGACTCTAAATAGCAGAATACCTGGAAAAGATTGTTTTTCTTAGTATTCTATTTCTTCAACTGCAAGTTAAGTTTTATTAATAGAAAAGAATTGTTAGAAACAAATCTTTCTTTATCATATTTTCTCATTAGAAATAAAGTGAATTGTAGTTGTATTTATGTAAGTCTCACAAGAGCTACTAGAAACTAAGAAATTCAAAAAGAGAATTAATTTTTCAACGCATTAAAATTTTGAAACACCAGAGAAATAGTTTATTATTTTTTATATTGCATTCAAAATTTTTTTCAGGAGTTTTTAAATGTTTTTACATACTTTGTAAAAATAAAATTGAAAAAATTGAAAATTCTTAAAAGAAAGGCTTAAAAACTAGAACTAAATTTAACATCAGCACAACTTTCAGTTTCCAATCTTTTTATTGATACGCAATGAGATACCTGCCAAAAACGTAGTGTGGGTGTCTCTAACCTGATTGGTTGTGGAAAATGGGTATTTGTTTTCTTTAGCAACTGTTCTTTCCATTTTATTCAAAGTAAGCTATGCCCGCCAAGTACCAATTCCTTTAAGTGACACATTCTATATTCTTTCACAAAGATGCTTTCACAAAGATTCAATTCCTTCGCTACATATTTATTACTTAACACAAAGACAGGCACGAACCGCTGTAGAACATAGACAAAACAAATTATGCATCGAAGTTGCCAGGTATACAGAACAAAAATGTATCTTGGTTACAAAAAGATAAATAAATCTAAGCAAATTACGAAGACGAGAAAGATTAGTATTTCAACGAATTTGATTTGCGATACGACACTATAGTTAATTAACAAACTAACTTATGTGGAGTAATTTAGCTCAACTTTAAGACGTCATTTTGATTATAAACAATCAGCTGGCGCTGATGTCGTAGGTCACATGTGTGGCTAACCATGATCTTCTTCTCCCTTGAAATGCAAATACCCGATTATGTACCCACATAAATAGGATTTTCGTGCATTTTAATTATAAAATTTATGTTTCTTCGAACAGCTGAAGAATGAACAGTTAACCTTTCTCTAGAAAAATGATTGTAAATATATCGCAAACTAGCAATCAATAATAACTAAAAATGACATGTAGGTAAGAGGTGCGCTACCTTGAACCGCATGCAGGAACCATGTAATGTAAATACTTGAGAACTTTTCACTTTAAATACCTCGGAATTAAAATACGGAAAAAAGTACTAGAACCCTGAGTGCCATTACTTTTTACGGTAAAATGTATTTTTTTTTTTGTAAAACAAAATTTTACAGTAAAACAGAGTATCTTGTAATTTTTTACAATAATATTTATTTAAATATTGTGATTAAGTAATTTTATAGTAAATTATGCTGAAAAGCTGTATTGCTGAAAACTGTATTGTACTGAAAGTGATATTGCTCTTTGTTACCTAAGATTTTACTGTAAGAAGTAATGGCACCGTGAAAAGTATTTGTAGAAAATGGACACAGCTCGAATTGCGTGTTTGAGAAAATGGGCGTAGATATTTAAGAAACATATAATTTGCTTTTAAATAATCTTTTAAAGGAATTGTTTTATTTTAAACAATAAAATAATGAATCTAAATAAATTAGTAATGCGAGATTGTTCGTTTGCTTAGTAAATATTTTAATAAGTCTTTTTTGAAAAATTATTAAAAGTCAATTTTCTTTTCTTTTTTTTTACAAATGTTTTAAATGGGTGCTATAAATTTAATAATAGTGATTGTAAATTGACTTTGTACAAATTTAGATTTTTTAAAATTACTTTATGGTAAAGACCCCTGAATGCAGCGAGATGGCTGACAAGTTATAATCCAACCAACCCAACCTTGAAACCTTAGACTTTACACACTATTGATTAAGTGTTTAAAAAATTAAAGAAAATAATACGTATGAAATTTTTGAAATTTTGGTTGATTATATAAAAACTATATTTTTGATTAATCTATTTTCTTAAACACTCAGTTTGAGCTGTGTTCATTTTCTTGTGCACTCATTTTGAGCTGCATTCATTTTCTTAAGCACTCATCTATTTTTCTCTCATTTTGAGGTAGCTCTGTCTATTATCTTAAACATGCAATTTAGGTTGCGTTTATTTTAAACACTCATTAAATGCTGCGTCCATTTTCCTAAGCACTCATTTTGAGCTGAGTCTATTTTCTTAAACACTCATTTTGAGTAGTGTCCATTTTCATTAATGCTAATTTTAGCTGTATCCAGAATAAATAGTTCATCGACAATATGTAATTGATAACGGTGACTAAAGGTATTATTTGCTTGTTTATTTACTTGTTTATTGGTACGACATACAATTACAGATCTGCGTGCTAATTTAAGTTTTATGAACATTTGTCAAGTGAAGGTCAGAGAGCGCATTACAGGGAATGACAGCCCGAAGATATATCCGAGGTAACAGTGGGATTCGAACCCGGTGCCTTTACGCTTCACACATCATGGGCACCGCTAGGCCAGAGAGAGACCGTACTATCTCCTATGTTGTGGACCATTTTAGATTTTTCAGGCATGGAAAAAAGATCATTTTTTTACTCTTTTAGATAATGGGTAATGTTTTAAAATCAGTTCAATTTGGAAATGAAACTCTATAAAAGTTATAATCAAAAACAAAACAAGAGAAATAAAAGCAAAACTTCTATTATCCTTTATATAGCATTCAAAATTTTTTTTAAAATTTATTTATTTTTATTAGGCTTAGCAAAATCAAAAATCTTTACGCTTGTTACATTTTAGACAAGTACTCGCCTTTGTACCTTGGATCTGCCCAAGGCATATGTGCAACAGTTCCAATTAGCAAAAATACATTTCCATCTGGGCTAGATCGCATATAATATATAAAAAAAAGATTCGTTGTTCGTAAAGCTATTAATTTTTAAAATATTCCACTAAAATCAAGGTATTATGTTTATGATTTACTTAATATGTTTTAGATTTTACAAACTACATGGTAAATGGCTATAATTCCATGAAAAGCCAAACTCAACCAATCAACAAATTATTCAAAGAGTAATATATTATTAAATAGGAAAACCATATGTGGTGTTCCTAAGGTAAAAGACCCTGTTGTGTCTTAGACAGATTTTTCTTGCTTTAAAAATATTTTTTTTCTTAAAGCATGGGAGAAATTAATCACAAAATAATTTACTAATATAATTTGACAAACGTATTATGTATTTCTCATAACGTTTCCAATCTACTTGTATTAATACATTTTTTCAGATAAAAAACACTCTCCCTAATGCACTACGGATTGATATATATTGTGCGGCAATGATTAATGATCCAATAGGTGTTGAAAATTACAATTATTATTCTCTAATATTTCGATTTATTCATTCATTAAAATTTTTGCTCTACAAAGATATTGCTTTTCTTATTCTTCAATATTATAAGGAAATTTTATTTAGAGTTGTGATACAAAATTTTAAGTCCGTTCCTTTTTTCGGGAAATAACACAAAAGGGTGCATATTTAAAATTTAATTTTGAAAATTACTTGTCTTCAAGTGATATAATTACTTTTCTGGTTATTTTTTATTTTTTTAATGAGTTACTTTCCTAATTACTTTCCAATTCAAAGTTTAAATCTAAAGTTTAAATCCAAAGTTTAAATCAAAGTTAATTCTTAAGTAATGAAACAAACTGGGTACTTTTGGGTCCAAACTGGGTCCCTATGTTATAATTATTTCTTTATAGTGAATTCAATTATAAAATAAATGTAAGCTACAAATGTAAACAAATTTAAGACATCATAAAAATAATATGGATTGCGTTTTAAATGTTACCTTACATAATTCCAGTTCTTCATATTTCTCTTAAGTGATTCAGATTTGTTGTAAAATAATCTGTTATTTTCCCATGATCTATAATATTAAAAGGAAGAGTTTGTGAGGGTGTCTATGCTTTTGCCTCTTTTTTAACTCTAGAACTATTTGAGCTACCATCCTAACGTTTGGACAAAGGCAGCTAGGGGAAGATTTACTTCCTTCCTAAAAATTGTTCAAAAATTTTTATTGGCTCATTTGGAAGAGACTTTTATTGTTACGTCTTTGTAGTTTTTATTTTTTATTTTTGTGAAGCATCATAGCAGCATTTATTTTTGAAATGCATATAACTGTTGGATTTGCCTGGTTGGTAGGGCTTTGGGCCCATGTACACGAGATTGTAAGTTCGATCCTCTCCGGCTGAAGATTCCCCGCGAAGTAAATGGTGACTGATGCGAGTTAAATTTGTTGGGTCTCAAAGTCCTCATGTTCTCATAACAAATCAATACTTCTGGGGGTATTGAATTCAATAGTGATGGTCCTTTGGTTCAGAATGAAATTACAATCTGAGGATGAATAAATGATTGTATGAATAAATGAATGTATGAATGGGCCTTCCCTATAAACAAGCTGTGAGATGTGTGTGGCTGAAGTCATATTCATAGTCATAGATGGCGCCATAGAAAAACAAGAAACGTACCCTCTGCCTTAAATTTGCTTGGTTTCACCAAGCAGGCTTGCTGGTATTGACAAGTGATATTGGAAACAACAACATACATAGTATACGAGCGTAGCTAATCAATATTTTCAAAATTTATAATACATTAATAACTGTATAGTTGTATTCATATCGCATCTTGTGTCTCTGGGGTTCAAAATAAAAGTACTAGAGTGTGATGGTAAGAAATCAATCATTAGAAACCTGAGTGGGACTGCGCTAAGCTTTCACTATTTATTGCTTTTGTTTGCAATTTATAATGTTAATTTTTTGTTTTAGTTTTGTTTGAGCTACCAAGCTACAAGTTTGAAAGACCATGTTTTGTGTCAGAATAATGAGTCAGAATTCAAAGGTTTCAATGAGAAAGATGAAAAGCGACTCAAAAAAATGGCTTAAGTTTTAATGTTTTTATATTTTGCTAAAACAGTTTTTCTTTTTTAGTCTGGTAATTTTTCTGTTCTAATATTTATTTTAGACCGTGAAAATGAGTATCAAAAGTGTCTTTCCCTCATTATGAATGTGTTCTGAACGGTTATTTGATTTATGCATGAGACAAAGTTCAGGTTTGTTAGCATCGTAGAAGCGATTGTATAGGATGTTTATTTCTTTCGCTGTTAGATTGAAGAGATCTCCAGATGTGCAAAATCAGTTATCTTTATATTATTTCTAGCTTAATAAGAGTTTTTGTAAATTCAATCAGCACGTTTTAATTTTGCTTGCTTGGCATTTTTCACTGAATTAAACCTCTGCCATAAGATTTTTAAAAATAACTAATCAATGGTAAACATTGATCTCTAATATATAAATTGTAAACAGTATTTGCCACAATCGTCTAAAGCAATTTAAAACTGAATTTAAAGCAATTTTTAAAATTTAAAGAAATTTTTGACTGAATATGAAAAAAATCATGTCTATATCATCAAGTGGAAAACATATTTTATAAACGACTTACTAAATACTTCGGGTGATTTATTTATTATTACAAAATGACAAATACAAAGCAATCCCAAAAAATATATATTATGAGAAAATCTTTTTTACGTGAATTTTTTCTCAACTCCCTCAGAGAGAAAAAAGTTCTGATAAAAATACCGTACTGAATGGTAATGACATTTCTGGTAAAAAAATCAACTCCTAATTGTTTTTAATAAATACAAAATATTCGGTATTTAAGCCATTTATTTGGTAATTTTTATTTTCATATGGGAATAGGTTACCGGGAATTCGAGATTTCATACCGATAGTCCTTGTTGATACACATCTAGTAAAAAATACAAACTGAAACGATAAATTTAATTGAATAAATGATTCTTATGCCATTCTCAAAGGTAGCATGATGAAATTACCAAATTTTAGCACATTTGCCAAATTTTATTCCACATTAGGTAACCATATTTCGATGTTAATTTTATCAACATCATTACCAAAGTGTATTGATGAAAATTACAGAGCATCTTGGTTTTTACGTAGCTAGAAACACAGTAAATTTTACCATATTCTGATAATTTTGATCATACTTATTTTTCAAGTGCAAAATTATGAAACAATTAGCCATTTCATTGAAGATTAAAAAAGCATAATCAGGTTTTAATGGGAATTACTTATATGTATAATGGTTGGCAGTATTGACATATTTTCGTTAAAAAAAATTTTCTTCAGCTTTTTAAATACACTGCTCAAAAAAATTAGGTGAGCCATGTGCTCCCCCAATTTTTTTGAGCAGTGATATATACACTGCTCAAAAAAATTAGGGGAGCACATGGCTCCCCTAATTTTTTTGAGCAGTGTATTACTTGTTTTCTAAACTTTTATTTTCATTATTTTTCTGATAAAATAAAAGCCAAAGATATTTATTCACTCCTTGATCTATTTCATGTGCTGTATTTAATATTCAGTGAGGAAAAAAGCAAACCACTCTGAATAACTTTTGATCTAATGACCGATGAATGAAAAATATGATTTTAAAAGAAGTCGTATATTTAAAATTTTATTATTATTTTATATTTTATATTTTTATTGTTATTATTTTATTAGGAATTATTGAACCAATTTCGCTCAAATTTTGCATTTTAAAATTCAAAATTAGATACTTTAAAATGATGTAAAATATTGTATACCTTACAGTTCAAAAATTTTCAACTATTATTAACTAAAGTAATAATAATAAAAATATATTGAATGAAATTGATTCTTCGCATGGAATTTTCTTTGGATAAATGAATTTCATTATCACGTGCAAGGAGTTCTTCCTTCTTTTAAAAATTTATCCAGATATGACGATATACATAAAAAGTAAAATTAACATTAAGAGCTCAAAACTTTTAAAAACTCTTCTGACCAAACTATTCGGACAATATATCTCATATTGCAGCTACCCCTTACATTTTGGAGATCAGAAATACAAATCCGTCAAAAGAATTTATGTTCATTTAGAAGAAAAGACATTTTTGTGTCTAATTTCGTTACTTAAAATATCGTCTGCACTAATTAATTAGCATATTTGAGGTCATCCTTTTGAACCGTTAAGATAGAGTCGTAGAAAGCGAAAATTCAATCATTAGATCAAAAGTTATTCAGAGTGTCCGTTTTCTTTTTTTGGTGTGCTGTACGTCTAATATTTTCTTTTTCTTTCCTCTCTTTTTTAATTTAATATTACGAATTTTTTTTCTCAATTACTACTATTTTTATTATACATTTTATTGTATGGAATTATCTGCCAAATCTATCGAGTGATTTTCTCTTGTTAGTAAATATATATATATTTTTTATCTTGTTTGCATATTATTAAAATTAAATTTAAATTGCAGACATAAGATTAGCAACTAAAACTGCTTTTAAGTTAAGTCGTAGTTTTAATATTCTTTCTTTCTTTTAAATTATATATCTTTTAATTATTTGCAACTACATATAGTCGCTTAAAATAATTAAGCACCGTATAATATCTAGTTCCAATTATTAATCTTCCAAAAAATAAAATTTATATCCAAATTCTTTTACATCCCTTAAAGCTCTTAAATGTGAATTCCATTCAAAACATATGACAAGGAGACAAACGTTGTTTTATTTCTCGCTAACATATGAGAATGAAAATACACTAAAGCCAGCATTTATTATTTGAATTTTCTCTACATTATCATTTCTTAGATAATAAAACATAAGTAACCCAAGACTATTCCATTAAATTGAATTAAAGGATTTAATTTGATTTTGAAATAATGGGATTTGAAAAATCATCTTCATAACTAGAATTTCCTCTGAAAAGAAATTGTTTTTAAAACGGAATATTTCTTTTTAAACTAATCACTGCGCATTAAGTATTCTTAACATTCGTTTGCTTCATTACAATGGAAGGCATATATATTGCTGATGTTATTAAAATAAGTGTAGTTTTAAACTATAAGAAACGCAAATAAATAAATAATTTTTAAAGTTTACTATATGTTAAAATGCCTTTTTATGCGTTCAGTAGAGTTACCGCTCAGTACAAAATACAATACGCTTTTGTATTTAATGACTATATTTTCTCGTTATTGCGAGCACTAAAAGCAGTTTAATGGGTCCAAATTATGTATATGAAAATGCATACACAACGCAACATACATAGGCAACATCTATACATACGCAACATACATACACAAGTTATTGTAAAAGGTTAATTTTGAAATTGAGAACCTCCAGCAACAATCAGGTTTCGGCTTCACAATTTTGTGAGCAATGGTGTATTATTGATACTTTGATCATCATTGCGCACCGTCTACCTTTACATCTCTGACAAGCTGGTATCTAACAATTATTCGGTATTTTAAAAGCCACCTTCGGGGATAAATTCCACAATTCTACAGGATATCCGCTGAATGCTTTAATATATGTGCCACCGTATCTAAATAAAATATCTAAACCATATCTAAATTTTACGCAAATAAATTTTTTATTTGTTTCAAATTACCGAATTAAAATTCGCTTCATATTTTGCTTCATTTAGACAAAAATAAAACATTGTAAATATAAATTATATAAGTAGTGCAAAATGTCTAAATATTTATTGAAATAATTGCAAAATAATATTAATTCCAAATAAATAGAATATAATAATTATTTAATTATAATAATTAAATTCCAGATATATAAATTCCAAAAAATATAAATTTAAAAATAATATAAATTCCTATTCCTATCCCATAAAAGAGAGAAGTAATCTTTTCTAACTGCAGGCACACACAGTGGATGATGCCGGAACTGTTACTGATTTAATGTTACGGTGTGGGGACTTGTGAGTAAACATTAGCCAAGCCACACAATCACAGATCAGTTCATAAAATGCACCAGATTCACGCATCACAGGAAAACACACAGAGAGTAGCATGTATGCCCTAAACAAGATTCGAACACTCAGCCTCGAACAAACAGGATTCGAACAGTTTAGTCTCCGGCCAGCTTAGAGAAATATTAAAAATCAAAAAGAAATATGAAAATAAAAGTATATGAGGTGTTGCAAATTTCAACCAAAAAATTCAGGAGAAGGTATAAAAAGGCATTAAGATAAATAAAGCTTAATATAAACCATAGGCTTATAAACAACGTTTAGCAGTAAGTAATCGTGAAAAAAACCATCCAGAAAAATGACGTCATGCTAGAAAGCAGCTAAAAAAATAAAACAAACTGGTCAACTCAAAAGTATTAATTTGATCACATTATTTTAAATCTTTTACAAAGTGGAGACACACAACCCACTCACTAACATCATTGCACCTGTCTACAATGTTCTTGTTCTAAATGTTTTATAAGTTGGATACAGAAAAATATTGATTTCAGAGTTGTTTCATTGTAGAATTATTCACTTTGAACTAATGAGTTTAGAAGGCTCCAGATAAGTAAGTTTTAATATTTTAGAGTTTCATGTTAGTAGTTGCAAAATTTGAGCAATTAAGTAAAAAAAAATATGTTTTTTAACCTTGTAAATATCATTCTATTCTGACAAATACAATTGAAAGAAAAATTAAAGACATGAAACAAACCCTAGAGCAATTACTTATTAACGAAACATTTGCTATCCCATTAGAGTTTCAAAGAACGTAATTTAAGAATATCATAAAATATTCTACATAAATGCTTCCTATTGTAATATTGATGCATTTGTGTAAACATTGATTTGAAATGTCTATATTTCTGTCGTAGAAAATGATACTAAGTAAACAAACTAATTAAGTCATACTATCAGAAAAAAAAATGTAACCAGACATTCAAACAACGGGAAATTGAATTACGCACAGTGACATTCAAAATGAAAACACGTTTTCCTAGAGGCGATTATTTATGGTGCTTCCAAATGTTAAATGAAAATAAATAACAAAATATTTATGAAATTTAATTTAAACCGTATATATATGTATATATATCTATATTTGGTGCTTGAAGCTAAATTAAATTAGTTTATTTCTCAACAAAAGCATTTTGTATATTTTTTTTAAAACAGAAATAATGAATTCAATAATATAATTACATGTTAGGATCTGGAAGCGATTTAAGTTTTACTTTTCTTTCAATTTAATTAGCAGTATTTTGAAAGGAATAATAAAATATCAAGTTCTTAAAACTGAAATAAATTCTTTTTTTTTATAATAAATTACTTTAAAAAAGTGAAACAGTAGCTATGTATTTAAAAAAAATATATAGAACCTGTTACATGACTTAATAATTATATGATTGAATAATTTAAAATAATTTTTCTGTACTCATTTAGTAGGAAATTTTTTTAAGACAATTAATTACAATTTACAGAATATATAATTAGCATACTTCTTTTGTACTCAGATTCAATATGAAAAAAATCTATAATAATTATGACTTTCTAACCTTTAACATTTTCGCTATAATGAATATTTGTATTTGTGATAGATTATTTAAAAAAAAAAGATTAATTAATACAGTTATTTTTTTTTCATCTATAACTGCTTAGTAATTAGCAACCCGCTGTAGATAAAGAAGTTGCAATATTCTGGTATCACTAAAGTGTTTTATTTTGCAAACTTGATGAGTTCAAACTGAATGTAAACGATTTAACATGAAATTCATATATTCAGACTTTACCGAAGTGTTTTATTTTACAAACTTGCTGAGTTCAAATTGAATATAAGCAATTTAACATTGAATTCCTACATTTAGACTTCACTGAAGTGTTTTATTTTGCAAACTTGATAGGTTCAAACTGAATGTAAGCAATTTAACATGAAATGCCTTTATTTAGATTTTACTAAAGTTCTTTTTTTCACTTTTAATTTTAGTATCTTTTGAGGAAAACTAAAATTTGCTTAAAAAAGCATATGTATTTTTCTATATGAGTTAAAAATTATATTCTTCTTCAGTGAGAAATAAAGCTAACGGAAATGTTTTTATATTACAAAATCTAAAAAAAAAATTATTGTCCAAATTTTTATCACTTTAAATGTAATATATATTTGTCACCTGAATATTTAATTTTGTAGATAGTTTCATAAATTAATATTAATTATATTAATATCAGTTTTGTTGTTTAGAGTAATCTATCAGAGGTATCATTTTGTTATAATGAGTATTTTTTGTCTAATTATAAGGAGTGTCTGTCACAAATAAGGCTGGCTAAATATTTTATACAGTTAACAATTTATATTAAGAAATATCATACATAAAAATTTAATCTATTTCTTTTTGGTTGGGGAGTTATAAATTATTAAAAATAAAAGTCTGGGCCAAAAAGTCTGAGAGTTCTCAGAAGCATCACCACTGAACAATCAGTTGGAAGAATCCCTTTCATGCCCACTTTTCCTTTCATATAGTAACAGTTTTACCGGGAATTCCAATTAATAAATAATTCTCAATATCACATTTCTGAGCTGCGTCCAACTCCTTAAAATTTCATTTTGAGATGCGTCCAGAATAAATACCTCACTAACGAAATATTTTTCACTAAAAATTCAAATTTAATTACCAGCTCAATAAAACGGTGAAGATGTTTTGACACGAACATTAGTTTGATTGATAAAGTTAAAAAAATCGAAAAATCAATTCTTTTTAATAAAATAATGAATTTTTTTGCTTTAAACTT
The DNA here is from genome assembly GCF_982258835.1 of Parasteatoda tepidariorum. Taxonomy (NCBI): domain Eukaryota; kingdom Metazoa; phylum Arthropoda; class Arachnida; order Araneae; family Theridiidae; genus Parasteatoda; species Parasteatoda tepidariorum. The sequence continues at coordinate 20,687,981 of NC_141755.1, read as the reverse complement.
ACGATTTGAGTTTGATAATGCCGGGTTTTGCGAAACTGGAGGAAAACTCTAGCAATCAAAAGTATTTCAAATATTATATTGATACAATGTAGCAATCAATAGGCATGTAGTGCTTGTGTTTACCAAAACTAATGCAATGATAAATATTTAACGTTTCGAAAAACCATACCTATGTTTTGCTGGTAATAAAGTTTAGGAGATTTTCGAATAAAAATGATATATCACTGGTTCAAAACTAAAACGACACTTCTGCACTCACTTTTCATGCTATTTGAATAAGATGTGAGTGCAGATGCGTCGTTTTAGTTTTGAATCAGCGATATGTTATGTAACCTGGAAAATTAGATACATTTTAAACCAGTTTTTATATTGATTTGTTATATATCAATAAATAATTTGATAAAGGAAATATATATTTTCAGGATGTTCCAGTTTAATGCTTGACAAAGCATTACATTAGCGTGGATGCATAAAAAATGTATATAAACTGTTAGATTTGCCCCCCCCCCGTTAAATCTAATTTGAACAAAAAAGTAAAAAAATCATGTTTCACATCATTGGTATTATTTTATAGATGCGTTTTTGAATTAAAACTTCATATTCGACCAGCATGTTTAGTCCATCATGTAAAATCCCTTGTATCTCTTTTATGTTATATATCTATTTTAAATAACCATTATTGAAAGAGTTCTGAAAGTTTCCAAATAAGTTTAAAAACATTTCTGAAGTATACCAGAGATATTTTGAAAATACTAGGAATACTTTAAAGATAAAATCCCAAGCATTTTTCAAAAATAATATCTCAGAAATATTTTATTGTCAGCCAAAGTAAAACCTCTACAAGAATACCTTTCAGAAGCTTTTCTGAAAATACGTGGTGTTTTCTAAGAGACTTATAACTTATATTATGTAAATGCGATGTTTTGAGTGGTATGGAAAAACCCGCTCAAAATTACTTTACTGAATAAATATTATGTATAGACTTACCGTCTTTTTTTGATCATACGCTGATATTTTGGAATTCAAATATTTTAAAACTACTTTTTACTATTTGAATATCTGCATGGAGAAAAAAAAATTTAAATTACCATATAGTAAAGACATTTCTGGTAAAAAAAGAGAAAAAAAAACATTACGGTTTGTAAAACCAATATATACCGTGCTTAAACCATTTATTTAGTTATTTTTTTCTGTTCATATGATAAAGGTTTATCAAATCAGAGTTTAACGAGGTTCACTGTAAAGGTTACAAATTTGAAAAGTACATTTAACTGAATAAATGGTTTTTATAACAAGCACTAGTGAATAACGATTAAATTAACCGATTTCACCACATTGACCAAATTTTATTATATACACTCTATAACAAAACAATCGACGCACCAAGAACGCAAAATCGACGCTCGATCAGGCTGGAATGATGCCGACTGGGGACGTATAGTCTTTAGCGACGAATCCCGCTTCCAACTGTGTCCTGACTATCATCGAAGACGTGTTTGGAGACGCACAGGGCAGAGGGAGGATCCTGCCTTCACTATTGCAAGACACAGGCCCTCAACAAGGCATTATGGTCTGGGGTGCCATTTCCTTTGACAGCCGGACCCCTTTGGTCGTCATAAGAGGTACACTTACTGCACAGCGGTACGTCGACGACATCCTAAAACCTGTTTTGCTACCGTTCCTTTTGCAGTGTCCTGGGCTGGTTTTTCAGCAGGACAATGCCAGACCACATACGGCACGTGTTGCGATGACCTGTCTGCAAGATTGTCAAACTCTTCCTTGGCCTGCCAGATCACCAGATCTCTCTCCTATCGAGCATGTCTGGGATATGATGGGAAGGCGATTGCATCTGGCACGGAATGTTGATGACCTCGTTCGACAATTGAATCGAATTTGGCAGGAAATACCGCAAGAGACCATCCGGGAGCTTTATCGGTCTATGTCACGTGGTGTGGCAGCTTGTATCCAGGCTAGAGGCGGGTCAACACCTTATTGAACTTGTTACTGTAACTCTGCAATAAATTGTTCAATTGTTCTGAACTTTTAATCATTTACTATTATGTACATTGTCTTCCTATCCACCAATTTTCGTTTCAATCGGACAGGACAAATCCTTCTTGGTGGGTTGATTTTTTTGTTATAGAGTGTATAACAAAGCAAATTTGTTTGGTTAATTTTACCAAAACCATTACCAAAGCGTTTGGTAAAAATTACTGAGCTTTTTTGTGATCCCATTTAAGCAGAAATATTATAAATTTTACCATATTCTGGTAGTTTTGATCATGCTTCTTTTAGCCGTGCGTTTTTCGTGTGAATTGAAAAAAGTAAATAAACTTCAAATTGAGACTCATCTGAACTACGAAATCAAACAAATAAAATGCGTATATTGATACAAGCAAATTTTAAATAACTTCAATTGTTCACTTATTTAAAATATGTCCATTAACCTGAAGACTTTGTTTTTCTAGATGAAACAAACCGCATTAATGTATTAACCAAAGCCCATTACAATATTAATCCAGATCTCTAAATTAACGATGGTCTATTGGTCCATGACCACTGCAATTTCTTTCTACCACCACAAAATAAAATTTAGTTGTTCTTCAGACCAACAACTATGCAAAAAAGTGGTTTTTGTCTCTTTTTTGTGTGTTTTGGTTTGTGTTTCTTTTTAAAAAATAGCATATTCCATTCTAATTGTGGGAATTGCTCATCCTTTGTTTTCTAAATTTGCACTTAACTCACTATAATAATTTTTTTAAAAAAGAAATCTAAGGTAGTACCAATAAAAAAATACACGTACTAGTAACTTCACTTAGTTACTTTTTATTTGGCCCAGTTACTACAAATTCTTAATTTCTACCAGTGTATTAAACTATTCAACATTCCAAAATAAAGATTAACTACACTCTGCGTCATTCGGCACTAAATATGCAACTATTGCTAGTGTCAAATAAAAGATAATCAATCTTTCTCACAATTAGGCAATTTTCTTTATCTTCATTAATTTCGAACTTTTCTTGTAACAACTACCTTGAATTCAACATCGTTTATGTTCATAGGAGCACGCTTAAGTAGAATAATTAAAAACAAAATAAACATGTATTTTTAGATAAATTTCATACTAATTATTCGATGCCATCATCCAACTTTGATTTTACTCATTTTCACCTAGCTTGATCGTCATAGATAAATAATTACTAAAGAAAGTGCAGTAAATCTCGTAAAAATCGTCAATTTTGATCAAGTGAAATTCTAAACTAACAAAAATCACTAATGATCACTTTTAAGTATCGAAAATAAGGCAGAATTGTCTAAAGTTTAATCTATAGAAATGCCAAATGTCTACCTATGAGAAAAATTCCTTTTTTAAAAGTATTTACAATGTGGATTGATTAAAAATTTGAAACAAATCTTAAACTCAGGTGATAAAATTTCCTCTTGCCCCTGCTCTCCAAATTTTGGGAGCCTAGTTTTAATGTTAAAAAGAGACAAAGGCGAAAAAACTCATTTTTCGTATTATTTAAGGTAATTTATGTAATAAACAAAGAATTAATTCAAAGTTTGAAACTTATTTTTTATTTTTAAATATACGAATTTTAATAAATTTTAATTATAATTCAATTTTGCAAAGTTTTGAACTTTTTTATGATCATTATTTGTTGATAAAATGAATAAAATTCTGAGCTCAGCAAATAATTTTTAATAATTCAGACGTTTTCCCTATTTCATTTTAAAATAAATTAAAACAAAAAAAATAAAGAAACTGAAAAATAACCCCGAATTGAATGAAACCGCTGCAATCTAGTGCAGTCATCCAGCTTTCAAAGATTACAAGTTAAATATTTTTTTATCGCATCAATACTCAATTACTTACAAAAGAATGTTTATCGGTTATCAATATATCAGAAATTAGTTTCAATTTTTCTCCACATAAAATTTTTTGATTCGTTTTATAGAAAAACTGAAAGAAAAAAAAAACAATATTGTTTAACGATAAAGAGTTGGAATTCGAAAATGTTAAAAGAGAAATAGAGTAAACTACAGCAATTGATTGATCGAAGTAATGTTGCAAATGTATTTAATACTACTATAATACAAACTATAGATTATTTCTTTTTGTACATTTTATGGTTTCGTGGATAGAGGCACAGCAACAAAGGAAATATAAACATAATGGACAATTTGTTTTTAAAACTTCTTATTTTTCTTATTTTTTTAAAGTCATTATGTGACAGAATACTAAAAAAATGAAATTCGAAATTTTACCAGCTTTTGAAACTGAAATATTTAAGTTCCGGACTCTACAGAAAAGAGCTCCAATTTGAACTTACTTTTTATGCAAAATCTCTTCATCTTGGGGAAGTAATGAAAATTAGCGACTTAAAGGTGCACTGTACCGTTATTACAAACTATATTTTTTAATAATTTGTAGCTTAATTGTTACTTAATAGACAAAATAAAAATTGTTTTATTATTTCCTAGCACAAACTTTTTTTTTTACGTAAATGATTCAGCCTGATTGATAAATTAAAGTACTCGTACCTCTTGCGTATAACAAAGATATCTTGATTAACAATAAATTGTGGCACATTTTATTATGAATCATTGAATTCTCTTTAGTATTGTTCATTAATGCAATTTAGGTCATTATCATTGTTTATATTCTAAAATGAGTAAATAACTACCAGAAAAATTCGCAGTCGATAACTAAAACTACAGAATTTTTTGCAAGTATTGTTAATAATATGGTGCAATTTTTTTAATGCATCAAGTAATCTTCTTTATTTCAAAGACTTCACAGTGAATCTTGGAGATGACAACGCTTCCAATATTTAAAAACAAAACTGATTTAACAACAGAAAAGATGAGTATAGATAGATTGTTTTCATAAAATTTCCCCAAAAGTTCTATTATATAATTTTGCATGTACTTAGTATTTTTATTATTAAAATGTGAACTTATATCTTCCTTTAATTTGTTCAAAAAGAGAACATTCTGCATAACTTTTGATTTAATGAAACAATTTTCGCTCACCATGACTGAATCTTAATTCAAGAGTATAACCTTAAATATGCTAACTCGCTATAACAAACTATATGTTAAGCTACGAAGACAGACACAAAACGAAATTTTTCCTAATTAAGTATTAATTTTTGCGATCTATTTATATTCTTGATCCTAAAAGTATGGGATAGAACCAAAAACTGAAAAAAATACGGTATTAGTATTTTAGACAGGAAAGCAGCTAAAAGTTTGGACCCCGTAAATCTGTTATCAATATATCATATTCTTCACATTAAAATAATAATATTTTTCTTATGGAAAAAGTGAAAAAGAAATTGTTTCACGAAAAAGAATTGGGATCCGAAAATACTAAAATAGAAATTACAATAAAGTTAATAACAGCGATTGCTTGATAGAAAAAATGCTTCAAATACTTTTTTATTACATGTATACTTTATTAGGAGATATTGTATAAACTGAAATATAAACACACTGGTAAATTCTAATTGAATTACTGCAATTATCCGCACTTTAATTATCACACTTTGATCTTTTTAAATGTATAACATATATTGATTTTGTGAAGTATGTATATTTTTAAAAGCTTTGGGCGTGCCAGGATAGCCTGGTTGGCAGAGTGCTGGACTCGCGTTCGTGAGAACGGGAGTTCAAATCCAGCCGGTCGAAGACTCCCCGTGTAGCAAACGGTGACTGGTGCATGTTAAATCTGTCGGATCAAAAAGTCCTCCATGTTCCCATAACATATCAATACCTCCGGCGGTACTGAATTGGAGATTGATCGTTCTTTGGTTCAGTTTAAAATTACGATATGTGAATGAATGTTTGAATGGGTCCTCCCTATAAGCGGGTGTGACGCATAAGTGTGTTGTATAAGTCGAATTCTTGGACATAGATGCCGCCTCTATCAAACAAGAACAATCGTACCAATTGTCCTGATGGCCTACGACAACAACAAAGCCTTGGGTATAAGTGAGCTTGTGGGGGCGGAGTTACGCCACAATACTCCCCCACCAGAATTTTATCAAAGTGGGCGTTATTGACAATACCAACCTTCATCCATCAAAAGGTACCTCTTAATTGAATCATGATGTACCTTTTGATAGATGAATTTTGGCATGATCGATAACTCTGCCCCCACATTGGTGACCCGGACGTGATTTGAACAGGCATTAACGCCCACTTTGATAAAATTCTGGCGGGGGAGTTATCTGGCGTAACTCCGCCCCCTCAAACTAAGTGACAGTCTTGAATATTTTTTGTCTGTGGGAGTAATAGAAACTGGCTACTTCATAAAAGTAAAATCTGTATTTTTCAATAATTTAAAAACTAACGGTTCCTAAAATCTGGACAAAATAATTTTTTTTATATTATTTTCTGGCTAAAAAACTATCTGTATAAAAATAATTCAGTCTCATTGACAATTGTCCCTTTTTATATCTTCATTGTTAGTAGAACAAAACTATCTTCATCAATAAAAGACTGTTGCACATTTAATTACAACTTATTGGTTTCATTTTAACATTATTTACAAAAACAATTAAGGTTATTGACATTGTTCAACTGCGTTTTAAAATAAGTAAATAATTACCAAAAAAAAAATCAGCACCGTGAATCAAACAAATTCTGAAATATTTCCAACAATTTATGCAAGTATTTTTAAAGAGATTTATATGCACAAAAGAATCTTCTTTATTTCAAAGACTTCTTTGCCAATCTTGGTGAAAACAAAAAAAATAAAAAACGGAAAGAAAAAACAGTTTTAACGGTAGAAATTAGGAGGATAGTATAGATAGTTTCCATATATTTTCCAAAATAAGATTTACTATTTAATTTTGTACGGACTTGGAATTTTCGTTATTAAAATGTGAACTTATATTTTTATTTAAATTGTGAAGTGCTCAAAAATAAAGAACTACCAGTATAGCTTTTTATCTAATGACCGGATTTTAATATATCGGGACTCAATGGAAAAGAGTTTAAAATTAAATGACAAACTTAACAAACAACAAATTTCTTCGTCGTCGGAAAGAATAGAAGCTGGCGACTTATTAAAGAATTCAACTGTGGTTTTCGGCGAATTTAAACTTAAAAATTACTTAAAAATGGACAAAATAAATATTTTATATTATTGTTTGACTGAAAAAAAAACTACCTACACATAAATAATTCAGCCTAATTAGCCAGTGACTCTTCTTGTGACTAGGACAAAAATATCTCCTTTAACAAGTGTCTGTTGAACATCTGACTATAAATTATCGGATTCTCCTTAACATTATTTATAAATACAATTTAGGTTATTAACATTGTTCACCTGCATTCCAAAATGAGTAAGTAATTGCCAGAAAAAAGCGCTGCTCAAGCTTTTTCTTTTCTTTTTTTATGCTTTTCTTGAAGGGAAGAAAGAAAATAAATGGCGTCGATAATCCGCTAAATCTTAGGATAAGAAAAGAGTAAAAACAGTGTGATATTGTAATTCGATACTAAACGCTACTCGTTTATCGTTTTTCTCGCATCAGTACTCAATTACTTGCAGGCTAGAGCATACATCGATTTTCTAGGATTCGAAATTTCATTATGTTTTTCCTTCAACTCGAAATTTCGTTTCTATTACAAGAGAAAAAAAATCAGTAGCTGCGTTAGTTTTAAAAGAAACTTACAAAAAAAAATGATTTTTTAATGCTGAAAATAATCGAAACGGAATAATTGTGATTGGAGTCCGTTGATGTTAGGATTTTGCTATTTATTTGTGACCGTTTCGCTTTATAATATAAACAAGAACTGAGATTTGCATTGTTTTTTTTATTAATTTAGAAAAAGTTAATTGTTTTGTTTAAACGAGATAACACATATATATTTTGAAATATTTTTAAAGTAATTGCACCGTTCGAATTTTCATTCTAAAATTACGGTCAAATAGCTCACAGTCTATGCATTCAAATAACCCTAAAATTTACTGTAAAGAACAGTTTTTGCCTTTACGGTTTTGAAACCATTTACAACTAGCATGGTTATAAAAGCATGAATACAAAGCTATACGGTCTTAAACATTTACAACTTGAATAGTTTCACTATCGTAAAATAGATAATTTAACTGGATATTGGAGCAAGGCTTTTCCTTAGGTAATGGACATTTAAGTCAGTTTGTGGTTGAGTTGCATTTTATAAAACGAACCGTGGAATGTGGTTCTTATCTGGTTGTTTAACCTATCGTAAAAGATAGGAAATACTAGACTTTTTGTGTTAACCCACTGACCGCTCTGCACGCAAAAAGCCATATTTTAATCTGCAGTCTTCATTGCATAGCAAAATTGGCTTTTCCGTGTTATTAGATAGGGAAATAGTGTATCGCGGAGAAACATTTTCCTAATCTTTTGCAAAACCGGCTGTGGTACAGCAGCTTTACAATGCTGCAATCTGTGAGCGAGTGTGAGTATCGTATTCTATTAGTCCAGGGTGACAAATGAAGTGCGGGGCAATGGAAACTCTTCAAGAATGAAGGGAAGAGAGGAAATACTGTGGTGCCAACGCTGGATTTAAAACTAACATTCTTAAGGATAATTACCCATTCCCACTTATAGACGATACAATACAAAATCTTCAAGGAGTAAAGTTTTCAAAAATTGATTTACACAATGCTATCTTAAATCGAGTTAACTCAAATATATTTAATTTGTCACTCATAATGATCGGTTTCAATTTTTAAGAACACCTTTTGGTCTGCGCAAATACCCTGCAATTTTTTACCAATACCTTGCAATTCAATACCCTGCAGCAGGGCTCGAAAAACAGCCCGTCCGCCCGTCCTCGGCGGTCAAAAACTCCCCGCGGACAACGAATTTCTCGAATCCGACGTCCGCGCGGACGGCCATTTTCCCGTTAATGTTCGTGATGCATTTTCGATTTTTGTTATTAGAATTGATGTTTTCTCTGTCTTGGAGTACTGCAGCGGTTGAAAGGGGCTTTTCAGCCATGAACTTACATAAAAACACATTACGTACTGGTCTTAAACAAGAAGTGTTAAGCGCAATTATGAACATCTACCTAAATGAAAAAACCTTTTCAGATTTTCGTGCAGAAACCTCTGTAAGTCATTGGTTTGATTGTGGAACTGGCAAACGTCATATTTGATTCATTTAAAAAACGCAATACCCTCGGATAAATTGACATTCTAGATAACTTGACCTTTGTCATTTAAATTATTTCGTAAAAGAAATACTAGGTTACTATAAGTAACCTAGTATTTCTTTTTCTACTGTATAATATAATCCTAGTATTTGTAATCCTAGTAACTACTAATACATTGTGCAATTTATATAAATGTTTGTAATAAATAAACAAAAATTATATTTTTATTTATTTAGAAGATACGGGTTAGTTTCAAAGGAGGACGGGTACATCGTGGAAAAAGCCGTCCTCGGGGACGGGTAAAATTTCTGAGTTTTTTCGAGCCCTGCCCTGCAGCATTTCATTAACACGATTTTCAGGGATTAATTATTAAGGAACATGTTATAATTTATATGGATGGCATGACTATATCATCAATAGATGAGGACGAAATCTCGAAGCGCTTGTATTAGTACTTTCAATGGCATCCACTTATGGATTATAGATTCATTTTGCAAGTGAATTTTTAACTAGAGAAATGGAATTTATTGTTTATTGAAAATGATACAATGTACCTAACACAACAGAAAATTAAGGCATGACTTAATTTTTCCCCAACCCAAAAGTCCCACGGACTTACAATTATTTTTTTTGTCTGGCTAGTTATTTTCAAGAATTCATTTTAAATTTCTCTCTTATTGCAACTCTGTAAGAAAACTTCTATAGAACAATCGTGAATTTAAGTTTACTGGAAGTAAGTACTATTTAACACTCAAAAACGATATTCTTTTCCCCTATCTGTTCTTAATATTTACAATCAAAACTCGGAATCCTAAATACATTGTGATGCCAGTATTCATGGCTATGGATGTATTTTGGTGCAAAAATCGTTCGTGGATAATTCGTTTTACCCGATATATTTTATGAATAAGAAAACGTCAGATGCTAAAACATAATATGGTACTTATAAAACTTAAAGTGTATGAAATTTAGAGAAATTTAAAATTTGCTTGTTGGCAAGCATTTTTAAATAGTAACCGATTGCTGCGCGTTCGCAATGACATTAAGCAAAAAATGATTTGTGAACTCGTGGGGCACTTTAGTGATCATTATTGCAGTATTTTGATTGCATCATGCAGCCGATACCTAATTATGTTAGTGCAGATAGCCTCTGCACAAAAAAATAGCAAAACTCAAGAAGGCAAGGAAATTTAAACGATTAAAGTTAACGATAAAATGATAAACTACCATGCAGTGACAGACATCTTACACAAGTTTGTAAATGGTAAAGAACTCCTCGCTGTACCCAAAAGTATGCAAATAGATATTATAAGAAATTCTGATGAATGTCGACATTATGTTTCTAAGCTTACTGAAGAGACATTGAAACATCAATTTTATATCCCAAAATCCGCCTCATTAAGAACTGCGTAACATGTATTTTGATTAATCGCAAGTAACAAGAATAAGCGTTAAACAAGAATGTTAGATGCATCCTGTTGAAAAAGAAGCCTTTCCCCATTCATACTTATTATATTGGTAATCTTGAACCATTACCTACTACAAATAAGAACTATAAATTCATATTTGCTGTTATTGACTCTTTCACAAAATGTTGATGGTTGTATCCTACAAAATCTGCAATGATACTAAAGTTATATCCGAATGGGGCACTCAAAAATATATTTCTAGTAATCCATCTCGAGTTATTTCATACCGTGTATCAGCATGTTTACTTTGAAACAATTTATTGATTATTATAGTGCTGAAAAAACTGAACATTTTCCTGTAACAACTGGTTTGCCTAAGTTAAATGGATAAATCGAGAATTTAAATTCTGCTATCATCACCGTTTTCTCCGAATTGTCCATAGAAAATCCAAACAAGTAGCACATCCATGTCAGAGATATTCAGAGAATTATAAATTCGATTTATCAACGAAGTATTATTTGTACTTTTTTGGTCTATTTTTTTGGTACCACTACGAATTTCTCAAACATTGAACTGAACATTAATATCGACATTCTTAGACATTTTCATTTTTTTTTCTCTTTGCAAATATTTCTTTCGCTGAAATTCAATACTTAAGTTTGATAATTAATATTTCTTATTAATTTTTCAGAAGATGTTGGAGCGAGACATTGTGAAATTTGAATCAGTGGGTAAATATTTTGTTTTTTGATTACACTGTTTTCACTTGCACACCTGGGGTCAGGAGCGATTTTTCGGATGGCCAGCTTGAGAATACACATCCACACACAACAGCAATGCCACCAATTCTAATTGCATAACAATTTTAGCTCTCAGATGGAGGTGTCATTTTAAAAATCTTCGCATATTTGTTAATTTTCATAATTAAAGTTTTTTGGTTTTCTTCATGTGTTATCTTAATTCTGGCTCATTATACCTGAAGCCAACCTCCATATTATTATGATTTAAAAGTGCTTAAGAGAAATTATTATTTTATTCTAGGTCTTTAGTTTATCCTTAAAATAATCATAGAACACAAATTGATTTTAATAGTTTCATTTTTTTAAAACTACTTTCAGTTAGGAAAGATCAAACATGTAAGCTGAATACAATGTTTTAATCGGTTAATAAATAGTTAACCGATTAAAATGTTTAACGTTTCAAACAATATCGTGATCTCCCCCAAACAATTTCTTTCTTCTTCTAATCCATTCAGTTAACCCTTAATTTATTTATGGAAAACTTTTAAATAAGATCTGCATTAAACTTTTTAAAAAATTAAAAGGTGGAATTTGTGTGTGGTCTGAATTAATTTTGTTGAACCAACATTACTTTCCAGCAAGCACACATAACTAAAATACCCAGTTGTACACTTTATCTTCATTAAATATTTTCCACACGCTATCATATTTCACTTTGTTTTCCCGTAGCGTAATATTTATTTTTAAGCGTTTTTAAAATTAAATGTTGAATTAATATATGGGTAAATGAAGGGAAAAAATATGAGTAAAATTCACTGATTTCGAAATAAACAAAAAATAAGTTTGTTTAATGGTTTAAATAACCAATAACTAAAAAGTTTCACGTTTTGTTAATTTCATAAGTTTTAATTAATATTAATGTAATGCCACCTCAATTAAAATGAAATATTAAATTTAAAAAATATTTAAATTTAAGCATCTCGGTCATAAAGATAATTACGATAAGTGGATAAATTTAGGAAAAAATTGTTTCCAGAGAAACTCACAGACACAAAAAAAACTATGCTTTGTTTTTTTTTAATTATGAAGTCAAAAATAAAATTCCCAAGGTGTTTTTTCTGAATCTTACCCTATTCTTGGTTTTATTCATTAATATATTATGACACTATAAGCTGGGGTGATGATTACGAAGCAAATTTCGTTTTTAATAGGTCTCTTCAAAGCAAATGCTATAAAATTTTAAATTTTCAGCTTCAAACCACTTCATGAGCTCAAATAATATTAAACTGGATAATTTAAACAAGTTTATATTTAATAAGATTGATATTTAACTGCACAATTTTAATGATTTTAGAAAATTAACATTTATTTAAAAAAAAAAACAAAAAAATAAAGAGAGAGAGAGATGATTTGCCCGTTTTGCACAAATTCTTAGTCATGGATTTGCCCGCATTGGATTTGCATATTAACAAGAAGTCTTTGATAAATTTATTAATAATAACATTTGATTAACTCAATGATCAATATAGAATTTAATTACTTTAGTTAGGTAACCATTGCTTTTATCATTGCTCTTTTGATAATAATAATAATTTTGATAATTTCTGCATAGTTCGAGGGGTTGACCTCAAATATGCCAATTAATTAGTGAAGATGACATTTTAATATACGAACCAGACACAAAAACGTTTTCTTTCTCTGAAAAAACATACCGTTTTTTCACAGGGTTCAAATTTCTGACCTCCAAAGTACAGGGGTCAGCCGCAATCTGGGAAATATGCTCTCCATTGTTTGGCTAGGAGAAGCGATAAAAGTTTGAATCTCTTAATGATAATTTCCCTTTTTTACATATTTTGACATTTCTCCCACTTACTTTTTACGTATCTCTGCCTTACTTTTTACATATTTTGATATTTTTGTTCACCAAGACTTGAAACATTTTTGCACACAATTTTAAAAATTTGTTTCTCAAAAGTTAATTCCATGCAAAAAATAAATTTTAGTAAATATTTATTATTTTTATTATTTCACTTAGTAATAGTCGAAATTTTTTTTTACTGTAAGGTAAGCAATTTTTGACATAATTTTAGAGTATATAAAATTACATGGCAAAATAAAAAATTTAAGCGAATTCGGTCGAATAGATGCCGAGAAATTGAATTTTAAAGAAGTTGTATATTTAATGTTTGATTTCTCAGGAATTATTCAATTTGCTCAAATTTTGTATTTTGTCTTCTAAAATATTCATACCTTAAAATGATGTAAGAAATAGCGTTTTAAAAATTCTAAATTTTTTTTTACTGTAATTAAATAGAATAGTAAAAAAATAACAAATGCTTATCAAAACTTATTTTTTGAACGGGATTATGTTTGGCAAACGAAATATTATAATTTTGTGCAAAAAATTTTCAATTCACTTAAAAAGTTCTCGATATATGGCGAAAAGCGTAAAAAGTAAAATTAACTTAAAAAATGCGCAAAAAGAAAAATTAACTAAAAGTTAAATAAAGGGCCCAAACTTTGAATCGTACTCCTGACCAAACTATGGGGACCCTGATTTCCAGATTGCGGCAACTTACTATATTTTGAGAGTTATTAATCTGAAACCACCGAAAACATGGCATGCTTAGTAAGAAAAGTACGTTTTTGTGTCTGATTTTGTAACTTTAAATATCGTCTGTACGAATTAATTAGCATATTTAAGTATGAAGTCAACCCTCTAAACCATTATGATTAAATTTAAAACAGGAAGATCTGGTCATCAGATCAAAAGTTATTCAGATGGTCCGTATTTTTAGCTCTCTGTAGAAGTTTTATTATGTGTATGTATTATTTGTGTATACATATAAATATTTGAAGATTCTGAATGTTCTACATGTTTTCTTTATGTTTATTTTATAAATTCATTGTGTATTTCACTTCTTTATCACCTGATCAACATAGATAATCTTCGCGATAAAAATATGTTAATTTTAATCTATTTTCTGTTTTGTTCAATAAAGTTTGTTTAAATAAAAAAATTCTTCGCGAAAAAAAATTCTCTGTAAAAAAAAAAAAAATTCTTCGTATTTATCTTTTACGTCTGGAAGGTGCTTTTAACTTCTAATAAATGGCAGATATAATTTGCCTGGAATCTAAGAGATAAAATAATAAATTAAAGATAAAAAAAATAATAAAAAAAGATAAAATAATAAATATTAATGATTAAAACTTGAAAAGTAGTAAAGTAATTTTTTTTTATATTTTGCTTAATTTAGTTGCGTTTAAGGAAATGAGAAATATGATAAATAGTCGACATCCATAACATAACGTTTGTTTTTTAGAGTTATGCTTCGTAAAATGAACAAAAAGAAATTGCGTAAAAATTAAAACGATTTGAAGTTTAATGTATTTATATTAAGTTCATTTTTTTCCGAAATTTGTTTAGTACCTAATTGCTCTTTTCAGTTTGTGTAATTCCTTTGTTTAGTTCAGTTTATGAAAACTACTTATTCAGATGAATTTACTTTTCAGTTTTGTATGTTTACTAAATGCTAGGTAATAAATAACTATCATTTTAAAAACTAGAAGTTTAAGTATACCTTAACCATATGAGTGGAAAACTTTACTATATGAATGGTTCAAATACCATATATTTTGATTTCATTATCAAAACTATTTTTCGTTCTAAAAGAAAAAAACAGAATTATTTTTACCATACAGTGCAGTATTTTTAACAGAATTGTTTTCTTCATGCAGTAAAGTATTTATGAAACTAAAGCAAAGAAATATTATACAAGAAACATGTTCTTGAGCTCTATTTTTACTCCGTTCAGTATTAATAGAATACACAGAGATATATCCGACTTGAATTTATTTTTCATTATAGGTAAGAAGTTCTACAAACAGCTCGATACTATTTCTAAAAATATATATCTGTAAGCTAATCCTTTGATTGAAAAGAGTTTGTTTTTCTATGCAGTAAACAGTTTGATTTCCGCATCATTTTGAAATTTTGTATAGTTTCTTTATTATTTTTGTTAAAAGAGGATTTCTGTAAGCAGCAATATCAAGCTACATCTATATTATATAAAACGCTAATACGTATGTATCAATAAAACCAATGATATTTCTTTTCTCGCGTTGGCAACAGTTTTCATTTTTAATTGATTGGATTCGGCGCGCAAGAGCACGTAGTGAGCATCATATGGCTGATCCATGTTATATAAAACGCTAATACGTTTTAATTGATAGGCTTCGGTGCGCAAGAGCACATAGTGAGCATCATATGTCTAATCGGGTGAATTCTCACTGAATTATGAAAAAAATTCTCACAAAATTATCTTCATCGAAGCCGATGCTTTACATCCGGCTTTCAGTACTATTTCATATTGTTTTACAACACATGGTTTTAGCCCTCTGGTGGGAAAGACTTTAAAACAAAATATACAACAGTTACTTTTCTCAACAACTGAAATTTAGAATAGTGTGATTAAGAAAAATATGTGAACTGTTTGCAATTTCAAATTAATATTGAAATGCACAGGTTTAGAATTTTCTACAGTGAAAAGTTTTCGGAACTTCAGTGTTCAAAAAATTATACAAAAGCTAGACGTTAAGAACGTATCCAATGAGCGAGCATAGGATTGCGAAGCAATTCGAAATGAACTGCGAAAGCTGTTCCGGGGGTTGGCGAGTCCGAGCGAGCAGGGGACGAAGCCTCCTAGTACTAAATAAAAGATTTATATCAGTTATGATCCGGTTTTCATTTTCATTCATTTATTTTCATCTTCTTCTGTTTTCATCACTATCTTCAACTAGTTTTTTGAAAAACTTTAAGAGTATGAAAAGGTGTTTGGAATAAATATAACTAATATATTACGAAAAGTCAGTATATTATGAAAAGTCCATTACTAAGAAAGGTATTTAAATTACTATTAAAATGCTAATATTAAGAATAAAAAACTCTTTGTTTATAATGAACCGAAAATTTCTAGCCTCTCACTATTGCGAATTTTTTTTTAGCAACTATGAAAAACAGCAATTGTAAGAAATTCTTATTCAGTTCTGATATCAATACTGAAAAGGGAAAAAAACATGTTTAACTTGCAATCTTACGAATAATTGTAATTTTTCTTAAACTATAAATCCCAAGCAAAATTAATTGTTTTTTGGAAGTCTGCTAGTTTATCCAATCTAATTATAAAAAATGATCAAAAGTACAATTTTTTTAAACTGAAATTTTCTTATAGCACGATATTTTAACATAATGACTAATGTAAACAGAAATTCATAAACAGCGATTTGAAAATCAAAAAACACAAGTGATTTTGAATTCAATTCAATGAAAGTTGTTTTGTTTATTGGGTAAATTGAGCAGATGTAGAACATAAATCCAAAATAAAATACTGGTCATATTCCTCGGCATAGCTACACGATTTATGTGCCCAACCATTATAGTTACTCAATTCAACCTTCGTTTGATTTTAGCCTGGTTTAACTTGTAGCTATTGTTTGTGTACTACCTGGTTGAGTCCAAATAACAAAAGCGTGGTTTACCTCAATGATGTCGTTTAACAGAAAACGAGATTTTGATTATTTTATACTTGGCACAAAAAATGAGTCAAGAATTTAAAATAACAGCTATAAGAAACGTTATCAGATTTTGAACTTAACGAAAATCAATAAATGTTCCATCACTTAAAAAACTGATGAATGAAATTGATGACGTGAAAATCAAAACTTTTGCAATCAAATAGCTTAATTTTTATTTCATTTATCTCTAAATAACTGAGTAAAAATCGTTTTATAAGATTTCTGAGAAATGGCAGTAGTATCTTTCTTATTTAAGTATTTGTGGGCCATGGTCTGTTTAAAATATATGTCCACCAAGTTGCTAGTGACATGAATTTACATTCATTATTTGTCATTTATTGTCAAAATTAATCAAGCACTTGCATCTGAGCTGCGAAAGCTCAGGAGATAGACCGTTCATGGTTGACATAGTCTAAGATTAATTCCCCACATGCCTTCCAATGAAGTGAAACGGGGTTCGAACCCGGTGATGGCTGGTCGATACGAATTCCAAATTTTCTCCCAATACTTGATCCAGAAGTTCCCTTGTCTTCTGGATTAGGTACAAAGCAACAAGGCTACAGAGTTGAACATTAGTAGTCGTGAAGTCATAAAATTGGATCAGCTGTTCAATGACCCACCTTCCTAAACCAGTTTCTGGTTCGAGTTCCAATCGGTGTGAAATGGAAGCTTCTGGGGGTTAAAGAGTATGAGTTCATTTTTCAGGTGTTTCCAGCGGATTTGGTATTTTTGATTCAGATAAAATTACCAAATCCTGATTATTGTTCCATTTTCCCCTCCTAATTTTCTACTTACGCTCGCCTTTCATAAAAAAATGCGTCTGACCACCTTTTATAAAATTTGCATGCTTTTTCTTCAAATTATTTCCCAGCAATTGGGTATAATATGAAAAAAACACAACTACTTTGATTTAGTAGGAACAACATATGACGCAATGCTAAACGAATGGAATTTAGTTGTTGTTTATTTAGTTATTGTTATTAGTAGTTGTTGTTATTTGTTTTAGTTGTTGTTGTTTATTTAGTTGTATTTAGTTTCAATAACTTTTCTTTATAATGCAATAAAATCTGGCGAGCAGCTATTTAAACGATCGAACACTTCGTTTGTTTATTTGTGGCTTGAAGTTAGGCTCGCAGAAAATGCCGTTCATGGGTTAAATTTAGTAGGAACAACACAACCTATGACGTAGGCTATATTATACCCAATTACAAATAAGTATCTTACTTGTGTACACCATACGCAATTTGAGAAAACGTATTCTATTCCTTCTTTAACGTTTACTTGAATTCCAAAATAAATGCTTCCATGAGAAGAGAAGGAAAATACTATATTGAAAGAAAGAGAATAGAAAAATATGAATAGTTTTCTCAGATCATGTTTCATCTGAAGAGTGAACGATATTTGCTTCTGAAACGTGAAACTGATACAAAAGTATCAGACGAAAAATAAAGTACATTTCTTTGCAGAAA
Source organism: Parasteatoda tepidariorum (assembly GCF_982258835.1). NCBI lineage: Eukaryota > Metazoa > Arthropoda > Arachnida > Araneae > Theridiidae > Parasteatoda > Parasteatoda tepidariorum. The sequence goes on along the minus strand of NC_141755.1, from coordinate 20,669,635 downwards.
GGTCCAAACTAGATAAAAATAAACTGAAACAAGATGACACCCTCAGCGAAGCCAATCAAGTTGAAAACGGTTTGCTACATCGCTTTACTGTTTTTTTTTTCTTCGAGTTTTTTCTTCCGTCTACCATCCAAAAGATGGCAACGGAACAAAATATTATTTTACGAGACTAAAATTTCATATGCGGAGATGCTTTCAGGAAGTTTCGATGGTAACGCAAAAGAATTTTTCTTTTAAGCCATAGTCAATTTATTTTAAATACTCCTTGAAACTTTATAATTTTATATATGTTTCTAATTAAATGAGTTTGTAATTTAATTTATTTTAAATTTAGAAGAAGGCAAGATAGTCCAAAGAGTGCCTGTAACAAGTGACTATCAAAATTTTCATTTAACCCACTGATGGTTCTGCCCGTAAAAAGTCGCATTTTAACCAGCCGTTTTTTCTGCATAGCAAAACCGGTTTTTCCACAGAAATAGAAAGGGGGCAGTGTATAGGGGAGAAATATTCTCCCAACTTTGTTTGAAATAATTTATTAGAAAACAATTTGTTAGAAATAAAATAATTCAGTCTATTGAATGAGGCAGTAGATTCATTTTACGAAATCACTCAGCATTTGGATCATCATTCTAAATATTCCAACTGCTTCTCTTTATTCGCCGGTTTTATTAACTTGACTCATCATATTTTTCCCTGCTTATAATTTGAAATAAAACATTGGTTAACTAAAAAATTGGCGCACGAAAAAAAGCATTGGTAAACTTACCGTACTCTATGCTGATGGTATTTCTGAAAAAAAAGCAATTCTTATTAATGTAACCAAAATATACAGCAATTAAACCGTTCATTTTTTAAATTTTCCATTCATATGGCAACAATTTACCGTAAACTCTGGTTTTTAAAATCATAGTTCTTATTACCACGCATTTATTAAAAATTACAAAACCGAAAAATAAATTTAATCAAATAAATGGTCTTTTTTTGCCATGTATGTATCATGATAAAATTATTAAATTTTAGTACAGCTACCAAATTTTATATCATATCTGAAAACCATACTTTTTTTTATCAATTTTACCGAAATCTTATCCAACGTGCTTCGATAAAAATACCAAGCTTTTTGGTGTTTCCATTGATCCCAAATAACGGTAATATTTACCATATTCAGGTTGTTTTGACCATACCTGTTTTCTCGATGTGTCAGTCTTTTTTCAAAAATTAGATAGTGAAGCTTAAGTATTCATTTTCTAAAATTTTGAAAATTTCTACATTTAATGCATCTAAAACTGCTTTAGAGCAAAAAAATCACATTGATGTTTAAAAAGATTATAGAATCCTAATTAAAAATCGGTAGTGAGGTCATTTTCGGTAGTGAGGAAAGTGATAGAAATTTGTTTTTCTCTATTTGGAAAAAAAATTTAAGTTCACCACTGCTTTTGGGACATCTGTGTTGTTTTGCGTTGCGGAAACTATTAAACTTAGAAATTTGGCGTTACACCTTGAGTATGAAAATGTGTAGAGAAAATGGAAAAACCATAAAATCTAAAATTCAATAATTCATTCAAGAATTATTATTACTTCTATTATTAACTTCCAGTAGAAATATTATTAACTTCCAGTAGAAATTAAACATGACACTTTGCAGGTCGCTGAAATGACTACAGAAATACAGAATTGGATTTTGGCGAGATGATATGACTATTTTTTTAATAAACTGAACTTGGATTTTTTTTCGAAATTGCAAAATGTTGGAAAATTGTTACAACTTTAAGCCATGTGTGTGTTTTGCAAATTTTTCTCACTTTTTTTCCGTTTCGTTACTGTTTCTTTAGATGCACCGAAACCATGAGAACTTGAAATCACGCAGGTGGTTAGAAAAGTGTATAAGAAAAAAGGTGGAATGAAAATAAAGTAAGATTTGAATATTAGTTCTAGAATTATGAACTGTTAAATTTGTAGTAATGATTATACCATCAGGGATGATCCTCAGTTGGCTGAAACGCAAAAACAAATTACAACAAATTTGAAGTTCGATATGCTGAATAGGCTAAAATTTAAACATTTAGAGAGAGTTTGTCTTTATTTCGAAACTCCAGTTTGTTCGTAATCTTCATTTTATTAGCTCTCACTTGTTTCGATATAAAAGTAAAAAAAAAAAAAAAACTTGCAAAGAGAGAGAGAGAGTTATTTAAATTTTTAACACAACTTATGGCACAGGGGATACAGCGTTCGCCTTCCAATGATGAACCGGGTACGAATCACAGCAACGGCTGGTCGATACAAATTTTGACTTGTACCGAATCGGCTTGAGGCCGACCACAGTGTTGAAGAAAAATATCCTCAGTGATAGACGGATCATGGGTTGGAGACCACTTGCCGTCAGGCTAACCGTTGCAGGTTTTCGTTGTTTCTATGTTTGGAGGGAGGATACGTGGTTTCAAGGGTGACTATTCTATGTTTGTAGAAAATAGTTTTTAAAAGTAAAACTAGGGTTAAAGAGGGAAAGCACAATTATATAAACGAAGCCAATTGTAAATTTTAAGTCCCTGAAAGTACGTTAATTTGATGAGCCAAAAGAATTGAAAAAGCAGGTAGGAATTCGGTAAAAAATTCATAAAGGCATGAATTGTGTTCATCTAGACGTATTTAAAAAATTCTTTTTTTCAGAATATGTGGAATATTTTTTTTCAATATACATATAATCATTTTATGTCCAAAAAAAGTTGGATATAATAATTTGTTTTTCAAAATTATATTTAACGTTTGCATGGTTTTCGAAATGGATACGAGTTCATTCCAACTGAAAATATGTACTAGGATACAGCTTAAGCGATCATAGCAACCGCGTCGAAAAAGCTCTCGTTAAATGCCAATGTTCCAAAAATGAGACATCGTTAAGATCGCTTTTAAATTTTTTCTTGTAGTTTTATTATTTTAAAGTATTTAAATGCTGTTTAGTAAATTTATGAAATTTCAAGTTATTTTTTTCTCCATTTCTTATTTCGGCATTTAAACGGTTTACGTTTTAACAAAATTTTCTTACATAAAGTTATAATAGTGATAAATATTTTACAACCAAAATAATTTTAAGAAAATATCAAATATTGTGAACAAAAAAATAAACAGTGATGCTGAAAGTGAAGCCGCTTTGTTAGTGAGCGGAGAAGGAAATGAAAACCTTAAACCTTTGATTGAAAATCTTGAATAATACCTATAAAAAGTTTAGGATTGTTTTGTTTCGAAAATGCCCAAATATTTAATTCTCTTTGTCTTGATTCTCTCTATTTTTAAATGCGTTAAATCAATATATCAATTATTCTGTCAATAATATACTGGAATATTTATATTCATTTTAGGATTTATTCTATTCCTTATCATTAAATTCTACTTTTATTCCTCCCACCAACTTATTATCATCCATTTTTTTCGGTTTTCCGGAAACTCTTCTATTTTTAGCAATTAATTTGAAAATTTAATCCTCCATGTCACCCAAAAGATTCTTAGGTAAAACTATCACTTATTTACAATAACTCAGCCTGAAAACGTTTAAAAAGAGGCCTTTTAATTATCCATTTTATATTAATTATCTTGCTATTTTTGCGTGCTACAGATGTTCTTAATATGACAAACCGAAATTCCTTGGAAATATATTTAGCATTTTTTAAAAACCAGATTAATATTTTCACAATGATTATAATGTTTGTATGTTCATAATATTTAAACAACTTGAAAATATGCAGAAAATTCGCTGATTTTTACTAAACTAACAGAAAAGTCCAATTTCAAAATGATATCGAAGAGTTTGGAGTGCAACAATTTGTTTTTTGTTTAATATCTTAACTAAAAACGCAGACGAATCTTCTTTTCATGAAATTGGTTCCAAATAGAGAAAATAATTTAGTAAAACCAAATAGTTTCTATTTAAAATATAGATGCTTCTTATTTAAATGTCATACATAATTCAAGAGTTATTACCGAGTGGAAAAAATTACATATATGTTTGCATTGGAAATGTTTCTTTCCCTACATGGGAAATTGATTAAGCGTCTCGTAGGGAAAATGGAATTCTTAAAACTTTTATTACTTTTAGAAATTCGTTTTAAGAAGATGATTTATCGAATTTTTACTTCTCAAAGCCAAAAATATTAGACTCATTCCAACTCCTCAAACATTAAAATATTAAACAAAATGAGACCCTGACATATCATTGATATTTTCTACTACGAAACCATATATTGTGTATGTGTCCATGTTTTTATTTTAAAAAAAAATTTTTTTTTTGTGAGTGACAGCAAACAAATATTGTACCAATCAGTTATTATTGCCAATCAGAACCAAGGTTGAAGCCTTATCATACATACATATCGCTCATGGGCGGCAATAGTGGCACAACTAAAAAAAACACGCGCTTTGGACTAAGAATACGTGTGAATATGAAAATACACATTCTTTTCAGCAGCAATACTAGCGCAACTCAAAATTCAACTTGAAGGTAATCGTCGTTTAAGCAAACTAAAGCATTTTTAATATTTTTTCCTCATCAATGAAATGTGTAAACGCATATATCACAAAGCATGATTTTTTGAGTTGTGTGTATATATATATATATATATATATATATATATATATATATATATATATATATATATATATATATATATATATATATATATATATATATATATATATATATATATATATATATATATATATATATATATATATATATATATATATATATATATATATATATATATATATATATATATATATATATATATATATATATATATATATATATATATATATATATATATATATATATATATATACATATATATATATATATATATACTAGGAGGCTAAGCCCCCTGTTCACTACCGCTCACCAACCTTGATGATTCCTTCGCAATAATTGTTTTTTTTTGTCAGAAACAGTTTTATTACTAAAGTTAAAATTATTCACTTAACATATATGTATTAAAAAGAATTCTGTTTGCTTACGCTTGCGCCTCCTCTTCCCACGTCCAAATATTACTATCTACTAGTATTATGAACATTTAGATCTTTTGGTGAAGAGAAGTGATTTTTCGAAGTAATCATTTTTTTGAAATGACATTTATATTCTTATAGCATTATATTGTTCAAATAAATTTAAGTTCATAATAGCAGTACTGGAAAAATAACTTCAAATTAGGGATACAAAAATATTTAAAGGAGAGTAATACCTTTACGACTTTTGTTATTTTATGCTGATGACAACCAAAACAATTAGAAATTAATGAGGAAAAACTGGATCCTACCTCCTAATTTTTAGGCCAATAGAAATGCACGGACAACAATGGAAATTATTAGGTATACTCGAAATAAAATAAAAATCGCTACTCAAATTTAGATGGTAAGTTTAGTTGTAGCATTTTAGCAAGCAACATTATTAAAAATCATTACCTTCTCTCACGCAAGCATTCTCAATTTTAATTCGCTGCTTTGTGCGTTGCTAACTGCAAGTGCTCTGTATATATATATATATATATATATATATATATATATATATATATATATATATATATCTGTGTGTGTCCAGCTCCTGTTTTTCTACTTCTTACTTTCAGCTCTAATAAGATTAGAAGAATATTCGTATTAATTATATTAAATTGAATTTCTAGTATTATACCAGATTTATAATTGATATGATTTTTTTAAAAATGATAATGGATAATGAAAGATAGAATATTTTGCAAACGCTGAACAGCTTTTGGAACCCAATTTGCAAATATACGCAATTACAAGCAGGGATTTTAAAATCCCTATATTTTTAAGAGATAAAAGGGCCTTACAAATCGACAAAAATGACAAGAATAAGAACTAATGTTTTATTTTCTTAAATATTAAGAACATTGAATAATTTTTAAGAGAATAATTAACAATTTATAATATTTCTAGTTTTTCAAGTATATAGTATTTTTAAGTGTTAAATCTTACTCGTTTTGTGACACTTTTTTAGTATTTCCCTATAAGAGAATCATAGATGCATTAAAAATATAATCAGAATAATAAAAACACGAATTAAGAGCTTTATTTCTTTAATTTTAAACCTAGTTTTTGTTTTATTGATTACTCGAATTTATGCGGAACATTATTTTGTTTTCGCCATTGTTTAATCAAATTTTTTTCCTTTCAATTTTTTGCATTGTTTTGTTCTAGTTTTGGTTACATTTTTTATGTACTAAACTCTTTTTTTTCAAACGTGTATTAATTTATAAAAAAAGAGCGAATTTTCCTTAATTAAAAAAATGCTAAAAATGTTTACTGTAAGCCGCTTTATTGAAAATATTGTTTTCAAACTATAGGTAATTTTCTTTCCTAAAGTAAATAGGTTTTTATCGAAATCAGTTTCCAAAAACTATGAAAAATATCTATAAATCATTAACAAAAATGCTTCCTTTTATCTAATGTTTCTTACACATAACGATCGATGTAGATCTATTTTAATGACACAAATACTTGGTAGTGTTTATATTACAAATTTGGAAAATTGAAATGTTTCTTATACTCGTAATAAAATTTTTCATCAAATACTAAGCATGAAATTAATAATCATTCGATTTCAGTTATTGTACATGACATTTTTTCTTGTAATAAATAACTGTGGTAGTTGTAAGTTCATAAGTGTAAAGGAAGAAAGTTGTTTGTTTTGGTTAAATTGGAAATATTTATGTTTAAGTTAAAGTTATATATTTATGCTCCCTTATAATCAAATTAATAAATTTGAATTCAGTAAAGTAATTTTGAAAACTGAGGGAAACTTTGAGTAAATATTTTTTTTAAGATTTGATTTTCTGATTTAAGAAAATTTATTAATGTATTTGCTTCTTCATTTTTTTACAAATTTAAATTTTAGGTGCGTGCCTTTTTAATAAATTTGAATTCCTGATAAACATAGTGATAAGTTTGGTTCCTGTTAAAGATATTGATACATAGTATTTTAATTTAATAGGAATTTCTGAACGTTGCATCCATACCTTGACTGAATATTTAGTTATTCTGCTAAACCACCGTTCATTACGTTACTAATTAATTCCAAATTTAATTTTGCAAATTAGGTTACATTAGGTTAGGCTACACGAAGCTTACATATATTTACATACCAACGTGATGGAGGATGTAAGAAAAAAAATTCTGACCAGGTTTTTAAAATCTGCATAGTAGTAGTTCTATTTTATTTACATGTTATATATCTATATATATGACATGTATATGTCATAGCATTATTTATTTGCATATTTAATAAAAAAAATGCTGAAAAGTGAAGTAATAACTGAGGGTATTTGATGTAAATATATCCAAGATTCGTGAGTACAAGAAAACAGTAATTTTTTTCACTTAAGTGTGTTTTCTACCTTTCATCAAAAACACTAGTATTTGATTGTGCATTTTTTATAAATCTGGTAAGAGCTCTTAAAGAATGTCATTTTCAGCTTTGTGGATTTTAAATTAAGCCCAATTTTCATTGAATTTGAATAATTACAGCAGGGGTCGTCATATTCAGTGAACTCATGACAGTTGATATTTGGTAGTTTTCCTGATTTATGATATTTAAGGTAATTTTTTTTATCATAATAATAATTTTGATTCCAATAAAAAAGTATTCAGAATTTAAATTATTCAAGATTCCTATCTATTTAAGATTAAAAAATTTTACAAACTATATCTTTACTACTATGTGAGAATTATATTATATTTTTATTATATCTTAACTGTGTCTTTACTCAAGAGAGCAGTTTCTGAACGCCGGATTTCTGGTATGAATTAAAAAGAGTGTTAAGTAAGTTAAAAGTAAGTTAAAAAAGATACAACTTTTTTTGTCATGAATAATCTTAAGGACTCTGTACAATATATATACGATGATAGCTCAGGTTCGTAAAACTCGGAAATGCTGATTATTTTATGATTTTTCAGATTTTGGGCACCTAAAATAGATTTTAAATTGTTCAACAAAGACTGCTGTAAAATATTTTGTGAACTTTTGTGAATTTGTCTTAACTGAGTGTGATCATTCATGTTTTCTTCTTTTAATAGCTGCTGCCAGAAAAACAAAGTTATGGAAAAATCTTCAAGAAAAGAATTTGAGCTTCTAGAGGCTATTCAAGCAGAAATTATCCCAAGCAAAATCTACCAGTTTCTCGACAAGTTTCAGATGGTCGTGATAATTACATCACTTTACTAAAATTTATTAACCATTCTTTCAACAAAGCAATTAAGAAAAATAAATTTCATACATTTACTTTCTTAAGCAAAAGCTATATATTTGTTTACAAATAATTAAGACTCTGTATTTATTAGTTTAAAAATATTTTATTAAAAATTCTGCAATAATTAAACGAAAATTTCATTCAATTATCAAAACATTTGTCGAAAAGTGAAACATCACGTATAAAAGTAGTGAATTATTTCATTCGAATCATTTAGAAAAATTATGAAATTTCACAAACAAAAGATATTTTGGAAGTATAACAATATTATTTTCAAAGAGGAGGTGTAGGTTTTTCTATTCTAATGGTTTGTTATTGTCTTATATTTTTAAATTCAAACGTTTCGTAAAAATTTCAATATTGCCTGTGAAAATATATATTATAAAATGCGAAGGATTGCATTTTCGTTAAAAAAATTATATTTTTATGATTTGTTATGCTGTTTACAATATTGTTTCTTTTCATTTATCTTTATGAAACTTTACTGAACATCTTTAATTTATATATTCCAAATCAGGGAAATAACTTTCCCTGATTTGGACCAGAAGAATGGTTTTTACACAGTTTGCTAAAGTAATAAAATTTATTTATACAAACAATACATAAAATTAAGAAAGAAACCAATTTAGCGTTATATACAATAATAAATATTAAAAAAGTATATAATTTAATTAACAATAATCTGGCATTACTAGAGCAAATATTTGAGAAAGGAAAGAAATTAATAACTGCCTGCAATAACTTTGAACTACTTCTTTAAGACAATAACGAGCAAAGATTAAAATAAATTACATATACAAAGCGTAAACCGTAACTTTATTCGTTGTGTATGTTGGGATAAATTAATTTAAACTCTTGACTAAAAAAGAAAAAACTCTTGAGTAAACGAATAAATAGAAAACTAAGAAAACAATATTAAAAACTTATACGTATAAATTTGGTTATGAAACTGATAAATTTGCGTCCCTCGATTTATCAACAAAAAACTGATGCAAAGCGAGCTATGAATTAGACTGATATTAGTAGTTAAAAGAAAATTGTTTGTATAATTAAACGAGCTAATCAGTTTTAATGATACTGAGTAAGTAATATAAAATCTGTTATTCAAAAATATATATTCTGAACAGAAAGAAGGATTCTGAAGCATTAAAATTTTTTTCATCAAAATTTAAAAAAAATAGAACAAAATATTAGCCATCAAGACAGTGATTTTTTCAAATATATACACTTTTTTTTGGATTACGTTTATGGCGTTTAGAGAGAAGTAGAAATATGCGTAAAACTGTATTTAAAATAATGCTTTAATAATAAAAATGCAGTTTCGGAAAAAATACTTGTAAAAATTCTGAGAAAATTTTTATTTCCAATTAAGACAAAAAATTTAAAATCAATTCTCCGGAAGATAAACTCATCTTAAAATAGAGGAACATTTTTCGCTGAACGGGAAAATTTTCTTGAATAAAATTTTTGTAGTAGAGAGCAACAAAGTACATCCTTTTAAAATGTACTTTAGTTACAGATAATCATGCATAAAAAATATCATGGCTGAAGTTAAAAATGAATATTTAAAATGAAGGAAAGAAATTTTAAACAAATGATTTAAAAAAAGGTGTGATTTTAAACAGTTGCCCTCTTCTCATCCTGCCAATATTTTAAAAGTAAAATATTTCAAAAGTAGTTACATTTTTAAGGCTTTTAATTCAATATGCCATTTATTAATTCACTATTAATAATCATGCATGCACTCAAATTTAAACAAGCTAATCCATATCCAAACGAAAAGAAAGAGCAAAATTACAATAGAGCTCTACGAAAAGAAAATTCCCGAATTTTACAATTAATTGTTTACCCATAATTATTTGTTAATGATTATTTATAAATAATCAATCGTTATTTGTTAATATAATTTAATTTTATGTAATTAGTTCCTTGAAAATTAATTCCGAATCAAGTCATAAAATATTTTCTAATTGAATTAATTTTATTACATTAATTATCTCTTATTAATTTTAAGATCAGAAAATATTTAAAACTGTGTGCTAATACTTAAAGTATTTAATGTTTATGCATTAAAGTTATTCGAAATATTCTGCACTCCTAATATTACAGATAAAAAGGTTTGTCCTGTGTTATTCATATTACTTTGTTGTGTTGCAATTCGATATTCATGTTGTAAAAATACCATAAGTAATAAAAAAAAATTATATTCGCTAACATCGAGTTAAAGATTATTTAAAAATATTTCTCAGGAAAGTCGCGATCAATTAAGAAATTTGAAAGATAAAATTTAGCTTTGCCTCAAAAATTATTTCCGAGCTCTTACGACAACAGAGAAATTCTTGCGACATTTTTTAATCTTTAACATTACATGTAAACCACAAGAATACATAGTGGTTAGGTAATATTGCAAGGCTATTGAGTAAGAATTAAGTTGCTTTGAATTTTCAGCAAGCGGAATTGCTTAACAATTTTAATACCATCTATAAAAATTTTATCATACACAATTTCTTTCACAAGTAACTATTTTTAACGTAATTTTATCTTAATATTTGTTATGAAATAAATTGAAAAATAACTTAAATAAAATCATACTTTTTTTCAGAAGAAAGATAAAGTAATCTGAACTTTCGTAGAATTTGTGTTGCAATGAAAAATTTCGAAATATTATAAGTTTTTAGAAGAAATGTTATTCAAAAAAATTAATGAATATGTTTTTTTAAGGACAAAAAAGTGAGAAAATAATGCTGTTGCTAACATGCTTAAAACAGAAAACGCAAAACAACATCAGTTTCGAAATATGCCAGGAGAATGTTTTGGGGTGAAACATTAATTGTATAATACGCAATACGCATTTCATAGCACGAGTGATAAAATTAATTTCTCTTTTGTCTCAAAAGAAACTAATATATATATATATATATATATATATATATATATATTCAAAATGAAGAATAAAACAAAGAAAAATAATAGACATTTGGAAAAAAAAAGGATTAAATATTATTTAAAAAAACCGGAAAAAAAAATATAATCTTTTCCTCAGCCCACACGATTATATCCGCAAGACAGAGCGCTTTCTGATATTGTAGCAATAAAGCCAAAGCAAAATATATTAATACAATATTGTGAGGAGCACTCAATTTTTTTTTCTCATAAAAATAACAACAAATAAAATAGATCACAAAAAGTAAAAATAACATGTAAAAACAGAAAATAAAAAAGAAAAAACATTAAAAGGGGACTATAAAGCGAGTAGCAAAATCAGATCAACTTACATATCTATATCTATATATATATATATATATATATATATATATATATATATATATATATATATATATATATATATATATATATATATATATATATATATATATATATATATATATATATATATATATATATATATATATATATATATATATATATATATATATATTTATATGTATGTACATATTAGTTTGTTTTCATACTTTAAGAGTTGTGTCTCGTATATTTTTGATATCTGACATGAATAAGCCGATCTGCTCTGAATTTGGTGAATAAACGTTCAAGGATACGGTGAACCAAACTGGCCACGTTAAAACACTCTCCAACAACCAGTTAATGTGTTACATCCCAAAGAAAGAGTTTTAAACAGAATTTGATAAATATTTTATGAGTATATTATTTGCAAACTTGCAGCTCTGCTCAATCAAAAATAAGTTTCATCGCATGTTTTCATTAATCTTTGCTTTCATACATAAGGTTATAACAAGTAAAAATCAACGTTGATATTTTCCCAATGTATGATGATGACATCACTGCGTTGGTATTTTATGAGGTATATGAAGCCACGTTTTTTTATTAATTGATATTTGTGATTTTAAAGCGTGTCTCCATAAACTTAAATAATGAAAAGTAATGAAATAGAATTGAAGTTATCTATTAAATTATTTAAAAATTATGCTAAATTCTGGATATCACTTTTTAAATTATGCTTTATGTATTCCTATTCTTTCATTCATTGAGTTCAACTTCTAGCTCATATTACGGTGAATCTAATATTAAGATACCGCACAAGAATCCCACACTGCGAACAAGAAAAGAATAAGGTTGCTTATTAGGAGCCTATAATATGTAGTTTTATTTTAATTTATAACCGTCGTTAAACAGCCGACCCAATTTTCGGGTTTAAGACTACTAACGTTCAAATCCGAAGCCTTGTAATTTTGAACCCAATCCAAAAAGCAAAGGAACTCCTGGATCGAGTATTGGGAAAAATTTGTTTTCGGGATGACTTTTTAATGGAACTAACCCGCATTTGCGTTTTATGGAGAAGAAAGCCACGGAAAACTTCCATGTTTAGGCTGAAAGCAAGCGGACTCTATCCGTCTACCACTGTGGATATTTAAACTTCAGCACTGTGGTATGTGAAAGCCGGATGCGGAATTCGTATCGACCAGCCATTACTGGGATTTGAACCCAGTTCACCTAATTAGAAGGTGAGCGCACTATCCCCTAATCCATCACGGCTCAGAAAATGCAGTTGTGTAGAAAGGAACACAGATTTCAATAAAAGTCTAGCTCTTTTTTTTACAATGTTCCAAAAAAAGCATCGATGTTAGTTCACTCACCAAAAATAATTATAATAAATTTAAGAGTTGTTATTAAGTATTTACGTTAATAAAAATGTCTTAATTTTGGCAACAGATAAAAAAGTGTAATTAAAAAATAAAATGTCCATTAAAGCAGTAAATTAAGGGAGAAACGGTATTTGTATATGAGAACCATAAAAAATGGACAAAAAATTATTTACGTCAATGATGCTTTTTTATTTTATTAATATGTACAAATTGAAATAAAAAGTAAGTTCCGTACTAAAAAAATTTATGTCCGTAATAAAGAAAACTTATGTATTCATGTAGAAAAGCATTAAAAAATCTTAGTATCGTTATTGACGAACTGATGCTTACTTAATTTTGGTATTATGTATTAATGAGAAATGTTGTATAGTGTTTATTAGTAGGCACTAAATAGTAATATTTGTTACCAAAGCACCTACTTTTGCGACTCGACAGATTTAACGTGCATCAGTCACTTTACTACGCGGGGAGTCTTCAGCCGGCGGGGTTCGAACCCATGAACTCTCGGACATGGGCCCAGCGCCCTACCGACCAGGCTATCCCAGCCTAAGAGAAATCAATAATAATAGGAAAATGGAATTGTTTTAGATTAGGTTCTCGTGTTTAAGCGAAGGATCTCGTGGTTTTCATTTCCTTGTAACGCAAATGCCGGTTAGTTCCATGAAGGCAAAATTTCTTTTAATTCTTGATCCATGAGTTCCCTTGTTTTCTAAATTGGTTTAAAATTTTCAAGGCTACGGAGTAGAACATTAGTATTCGTAAACCCAAAATATTGGGTCAGCTGTTCAAAGACAGTTATAAAAAATAAATTAAAGAAACTATTCATGCAGTGGGTTGTACATTGTCTGTAAAAGCATAAAATACCAGATACAGTTACATAAGAATAACACCACTGACGAATATAGACCAACATGCAATAATGCATGTTGGTCTATATTTACACACCAGTAAAAGTTCTACACACACACACACACACACATATATATATATATATATATATATATATATATATATATATATATATATATATATATATATATATATATATATATATATATATATATATATATATATATATATATATATATATATATATATATATATATATATATATATATATATATATATATATATATTTACACACCAGATGAGTTTTGATACGAGAACTTCTATATTCATCGAAAAGTAATTTCGTAGTGTTCGTAAGAAGCTGTGAGGTTTCGAAGATAAGCTTCTTCCTCGAGGGACTGCAACTGAGAAGAAATCTGTTTCTCGTCTTGTAGTAGAAATAGTAGCTTTAGAGATCTTGATTTGTGATAGGATACAGGAAAACATTTTATTTTTATATTGAATTATTATTATATTTTGCATATATTGAAAACAGCATTTGTAAATAAGTTTTTTTTTAAAAATATTAAATCAGAAGTAAATTTTAATCTTTATTTTTATTATATATTTTTTAAGAGAAATATGACACACAAATTCATCGCTTTTAATTGCTTTATCGAAGCAAAACTGTAAAAAAAGGTATTTGAACTTTGTAAAATTTTGCAAACCTTTCATCAAATTGAGGGAATTACAATCTTTACTTGTTTGAAGATTTGTTTGAGGAACATGGAGCTTAATAGTAGGGATTCATGAAAACAATTGGTTAAAAAATATAATATAAATAAAAATAGAATGAGTGAAGGAGTTCTCAGTGATCACCAGGAATTATAACCAAGGCGCCTATCCGGCAACCTGTCCTGTAACAACCAGTCTAACAGCATGAGTACTTTTAAAATCAGATAAAAATATTGAAAATCCATCAAGTTCATGTGCATAAAAACGGCTAAAAAACATTCGATATAAGAGAGGAAAAGAATAAAATAGCGGATATGTAAAATAATAGAAAACAAAAAAAGACAGTTATATAGTCAAGTCTTTGAGAGCTCGCATTTTGTCAAAAATCATAGATTCCGTTAACGAACTGGTTTTGAAATATCGTAGACTGCTCGCAAATAGCTTAATCATAATAATGCATTGTTACATTATTATTATTTAAAATTAATTGCATATAAATACCAATTTAATGTTTGAGGTTGAAAAGATAAGAAAATGATGTATAAAGTAATATAAAAAAAAAACAAATAACCTCCTCTGTCACGCCCTGGATTAGGAGGATAAGAAAGCAAATGGTGTTTCATGTTCCATTAAATACACTTTCTTACTCTTAACGTTGTCCTAAGCTTCTTTCCACCAATGACAGAGGAAAATCTTTAATTCTTATGTACGACTCTGAAGCTTAGGGGATGTTGTTTTGGACCCTCAGGTCTGTTTGTCTTTCTTTGAAGTGTTGCGAGTCGCACCTGAATCAAGAATAGATTTTATATCACGAGTCAGAACACGATTTCTCTCGTATAATGGAGTCCCGCTGAACATTCCAAGAATATTTATAGAATTTGGGAGATTTTTAAAATGGCTTTATATTGAGGAATATTTAAATGCCCGTTCTTAAAGAATTGTAGAATTCGAGATTAAATGTTAGTGCTTAAATAACATGTTATTTAGGAAGTATAATAAGGTGAAATTTAAAAATTTATGCGTATAATTAAAAATATGTGGAAAGCTGCATTGAGTATTTTAAGAATAGCAGATAAATTTTACTAGATTGGAAACATTTATATAATGGGAATTTAATTCAATGTTTGAAGTATTTCGAATTCATTCAATGTTTGAAGGATTTAATTCAATGTTTGAAGGATTTATTGTAACGGTACGGTACTTTTTTACTTACGTCTTCGTGAAAGACCTTTTTGATTTAATATTAAAAGAGGAAAATTACGAGAAGCTCCCATGTGCAACCTGACGGCAAGGAAACTTTAACCCATGATCCCTCTACAGCTGAGGATATTTTATGTTAGCAGCACTGTGATCGGTGCGAGCCGGGTGCAGAATTCGTATTGATCAGTCATGGCTGGTATTCGAACCCAGCTCACCTGGATCTGTAGAGATATGTGGTGAAAATAAAATGAATGATTGAATGCTGAGGAAGTGGGTTCGACCATAGAATGATGGACATTGAACTCCTAACTCATTTATGTTAAATCTAATAGTGAGAAGCCGCTTCAGAATTTATGACAATTAGAACTAATTTAAAAGTTATGCATTAGATTGCCATGAATGTGTAAATGTAAATATTAGGATACCTATTCGTTTCAGAGAGACATAACTTTATACACCAGTACCAAATTTGGTTTCAAATATTGGTTTAACTATTTAAAGACCTGGTGTATAGAAATGACCAGGGCTACCCAATGGTCAAACACGGACCATTCGGGAACCCTAATGGTTTATGTGTAATAGGGAATTACTAGGGGGTGATAGAGATTAATTTAAAATCATTCACCCTATGGTGCAGAGACTCATTTATTCTTTACGCTCTAATAACAAGCAAAACTATACTTAGGTATTTTTAATTATAAAAAAACAGTCAAATAGTTACTACGTATGGGGCCATAAAAGTTTTCTTTTCGCCAATAAGGCTTAATTTATTTTGGTAATAGGTACTACAGATATTATATTAACTGGTGTTTTTAATAAGTTATAAATATTAATTTATATTAGTTTCAAGATACCTACTATAGGTATCTTGAAGTAGGTTTTCTACATCCTACCTAAAGGAATAAGTAGCGAAGTTACCATTTGAGGTAAGTGGTTGATTATGGTAATTTTTGACGTTTCCGAATTGATTTCAAACAATATCATTATGCCAATTGATACTGAGTACAGTTAATATTTATTTTGAAGAGAAACATTCTAAAAGCATGCCTTGCTCAATTTAATATCAAGGCACTGAAAAAGGCAACAAATAAGTAAATAAAACATAAATAAATAAAAATTAGATATTTTATTAGATATTAGATTAGATATTAGATCAATAAACATTCAGTAGGCTAAATGAGCATATTTTTTTAAAGCATCACCAATATTATTTTGTCATAAGTATGTCGATAAAATATCTATACAACATTAAGGAAAATGAAATTATTTTCATATTCGTCAAATTTTGCCGCCGCTAAGTTTATATTATGATAAAAGGCTTTAAATTCGAGGTAAAATCCAGATAATTACATATGAAAGAAATATTAGAACATGAATATCACCAATCGCTGCGAGAATTTTCAATTTTCAAAAACTATGTAAAGTATAGAAAGATGTGACAAAAATGGACAATGCAGTTTTATCCAATGATTCAGTTGACGAATCGGGTCAGATGACGTGAGTTATATATAAGAAATTTACATATGAAAGTAGAAGTTCACATTATTATAATTTTTGATCAATACTTCTAAGTAATTGAGGTAAGCCATCTTTAGAATTAAAAAAAAACTATTTTGTGTTATTTTGTACTTGTATTGTCTTTTCACCATTGATTGTTATTGGGCTATATTAATTTTGAATTATGAAGTATTTGATGGCTCTGTGGTGTTCTAAATAATAAATAAGTCACAAATTTTGCATTAAAAGTTGTCATTTGCTGGTGCAAATATGTCCTGTATTTAAAAAAATCTATATACGTATATATTTTTAAAATTTTTAATTATTTTTTTCCTCCACATATGATTAAAAACGCTCGGAGATTCAGTTTATGTTTTTAAAATATAAGATGTAAAATAAGATCTTTAATGACCGATGGATTTTTATGAATATTGCACTCTAATAATTTATAATAAGTGACTGATTTTAGTTAGTTTCATATATTTGAACAATCTATATTATGATATGTGCAAGTTTTAATAATATTTGTAATAAATAATATTCTTATTTGCAATTTTGTATATTTTGTATTTACCTTTTAAGAAGTAAATATTTAAATATGAAATTCGCAATGAAAATAAATATTTTTTGTTTCATATAATGTAGACTTATTTTCTTGTGAAAAAATACATTTTATTCTAAAAATTGCATAAAAGCTTCGTATTTTGCCCTTCACAGAGAGTCAATCACATTTTTTGGAGTTAAAATTTTTTGCTCTCAGCTAATCTAACATGGAAATTTTATGATATAGTAGTATAGCTTACTATTAGTTTTATATCAAGAAATTTACTAAGGATTTCACATTAGAATATTATCATTTGATCACAATATTTTTCTTTTGGAAGAAACGAAAAGGCGAGTTTTAAGGAAAAGTGGCGAAATTCCAGTTAAAGAATTCATTCATTGTTAAGAATAACGACTCCGAGTCAGAAACTTTTGGTCGCAATCTTTCAAATTGTTGCATCTCAAAAGGGAAATGAAAGGAAATAAGACCCAGAAAATAAAGGAAGGAAGCGATCTACCTAATGGAGATTCCTAATCATGAATTAAAAGGCATACTCTTAAATTCTGCTCCTTTTCATCAGTAAAAAGCTCTTAATACAGAATATATACTTAACACGGAATATATACTCAATACAATCGCTGTATTATAAGTATATAAGATATACATGAGAATTTAAGTAGGAAAAGAGATATATAGTGCTGTAATGTTTTTTATAAAATTTTCAAAATTTATATTTAATACACTTTTTAACTCGTGGAATATTTTTTTGATAACGATTGGGACGGTTTTCTTTATGTCAAAATATTTCTAGAATAAAAATGTGTTTAGTTTTTCCATAATATTTTTTTAAATGTTGCTCTTGTTCCCACTAGCGTCACTACATGGAGCTAGTGTTAATAAACTTGATAACTTGTTAAATATTCATTTATCCTCAGAACGGTACATTGGAAGCCAAAATTAAAATTAATTTCAATCTGAGCCTTATTGAAGAATAATGATTTAAATATTTTAATTGAAATACTAATTTTATTCGAACATTTCACTGCACTAAGGAAGACTTATCGAAATTTATTAGTAGATAATTCATTTGTAAACAATTATTCATTTTAAATTACTTGAGAAATATTTTGAAATTAGTTTTTTTTTAATCAAAATATTTGACAAGTTGGCTTTAAATATGTATCGAGTTGAAGTTCTGGTAGTTCTACTAGTTATTGGTAATGGAAGTTTAGTGACTATTTCTTCTCCCGAAATTTAAGAAACGTCTTTTAAAAAAGTAAATAAAAATTTATGATTAGAAGAATTATGTTCCTCTTTTTTCTTAAGATTTTAACATCATATCTACTAAAAACTTCCGGTCTACCAACACAATGCACAGCACTTTAAAAAAAATAGGAACAGGAAAAAAAGGAGGTAAGACAAATAGGAACACGAAGGAAGAATGAAATTTGGGACCACCATATCAGAAGGGGAATACAATGAGAGCATCATAATTGGCGGCTAACCGTATTATTAAAAATAAAAATCTATGTTTAAAGAATTGATATTGTCCTCTAATAAATACACTTGCCGTAAACTTTAATGCGAGGCAAATGTGTCTTTGCCGGCTAGCATTGTGGCTAAGTGCATCGAACAAACAGCCGAAGGGCTTTGAAACACAATTGTTGGAGTGGATTCATAATACATCACTGTGGAGCTTTTTTTATTATTTCAATTAATACATGTTACCAACATCAAATAGGCGCCATTGTCGTCAATAATAGAATGACGTTTTTTACGGCTCCTCGAAACGAATACGCAACTTTTCTCCATCAATTTTGCTTTTTAGTACATAGCTATTTCTTTTATTTCAAATGCATATGTTACATTAATTAATTACGCATCAGTGGCATCAACAAAAGAATAGGATGCCTAACTAAATTTTTCCTATCAATTACCGTTGATTTTAAATTATTTACTTTTATAGAAAGACGTTTTAAAATAATCACTATAAGCAAAAGAAACACGCGGTTTTATGAAACTTGATCAAATAGGACCATAAGGTACCAAATATCACTGCTATTTTTAAAATATTTTAAAAAAGTACAATCTTCTAAATTTAAATTTAAAACAATGGCTAAATCTTAAACTATCTGAAAATTTAAAATCCTCCTTCGCTATCCTGATCGAGCGGTTCGTCGTATAATGCTTTAACGTCGACATTGCTTTTAACCTAGTGTTTTGACCTCATGATTATTTAGGAGTCCATAAAGGATACACAAAACAGATATCCCTTATATACACGCACACACACACAGATATATATATATATATATATATATATATATATATATATATATATATATATATATATATATATATATATATATATATATATATATGTAGTACTCAGGGACATAGTTATATGGTATTTATGTCGAAGAAATTGGGGAAGTCTAGATGTGTTGATAAATAATATTAAAAAAGAATTTGCAGAAGAAGAAGAATAAATGAAAAATCGTACTTTTCCATTGCCACTGGAGTTACACGCATAATAAAGAAAAGGACTCAGTAATCGAATTATATAATAAAATTGACATTTAAAGCAAAAGGATTCTTAAGTGATAAAATGTTAAAAATTATAATATGCGAGTGAATGCGCAATAAGGAAAAAATTCTGCTAACATTACAATACAGTATGGTAATAACATTACTAAAAAAAAACATAATTCTGGTTAATAAAATCAAAATATATGGTATTCAAGCTATTTGGTAATTTTTCTATTCATATAGTAAGTATTTAGCAGAAATTATGGTTTTAAAAATTATTGTTCTTATTACCATACGATTAGTAAAAATTGCAAAACCGAGAAGTAAATTTAACCGAAAAAATGGCTTTCTTGCTCTAAGGTGTCATGATAAAATTACCAAAGGTACTAAGGCACAAAATAAATTTATTAAGTTTTATCACATTTTACAAATTTTATCATAGATTAAAAATCCCTATTTTATTGTTCATTTTACCAAAACCATTGCCAAAGCACTTCGGTAAGGATTACTGATCTTTTTGGATCTCTTGGAGCCAGATACACAGTAAGTGAAAAGGTTATATATATATATATATATATATATATATATATATATATATATATATATATATATATATATATATATATATATATATATATATATATATATATATATATATATATATATATATATATATATATATATATATATATATTTATATATATATATATATATATATATATATATATATATATATATATATATATATATATATATATATATATATATATATATATATATATATATATATATATATATATATATATATATATATATATATATATATATATACATATATATATATATTTAAAATATAAAAAAAAATATAATATTAATTAATATTTAAAAATAGTTAAAGAATTAAATGAATTAATTCGAATTATAAGCTCATAAATTTGACACTTATAACCTACACATTACATCCTTACGACCTAATTTTTATCATTTATTTAAAAAAGATATTTAAAAAATTTTAACTTAACAAAATATTTTTTTAAAAATCCTTTTATTAAAAAAGTTCTGTTTGTTTGAAAATGCCTCACCGGAATGCCAAATAGAAAAAAAAAGTTCTAAATAAATCTGAACAAAAGAGTTAATAAGGAAATACATTATGAAGAAAATTAGATAAAGAAAAATAAATATAATTTAGAGAATGAAAATAAACAGACTTGGCAAGCTGTCAAACTGTTTCTTTGCTGCAAATTTGTTTTTTTTCCCTCTTCGTAGAAATACTTAGAATAAAATACATTATTTTGTTCCGTAATTAAGTTCTAAATTACTCTCTTTTTTACATTACTGCATATGCAAATGAAGGTTCATTTTTAGAAAAGTTGCAGTTACGTCTAGTGAAATCACTACTTAGTTTTGAAGGTTTTCAATAAAATGCTTTTGCTTCAAGAGTAAATTGCTTTGGTAAATTGTTTGTCAAAAGATTAGGAAATGTTTTTAAGCCTTGTTTTAGTGATTTCTATCAAAACTGTTTTTTTTTTCTTCGGAAGAATAATAGCTGCCTTATCTAGATATTAAGTTAGAATAATTTAAGTTTCATCAAAGGGGATTTGTAAAAAAGAAAAATGAATGTTTACGCAATGATTCGAAGATTTAATTTGTTTTTTTTTTCGATTTTATTGATAAATTATAGCTTTTACAAAATTTGAAATTTGCTGTTATGAGTTTTGGAGAAATATATTGTTATAACTTGGGAAGCGTGAATTATCGCAATTTTTCCATACGATTTTGAAATGTTTTATCTCATCATAATTAGGGCATTACTCATCATAATTTTTTTAATTTATCATAGTTGTGCAATAAAAGAATAGAAAGAACAACTTTTTGAGGATTAAATTATGAAATGCCTGATTGTTTCAAGTACTATCCGTGTTTAAAGTGAGAACAATAAGTATCACATTAAATATATGAAGCCATAATGATTGAATTTTCACTTACTAAATTAATCTTGACTGTTAAAAAGGCTTAACCTCATCCATTATAACTAATTGGTACTTAAAGTCATCTTTATTGTTCAAAGTGTTTAACCT
Organism: Parasteatoda tepidariorum; assembly: GCF_982258835.1. Classification (NCBI taxonomy): domain Eukaryota; kingdom Metazoa; phylum Arthropoda; class Arachnida; order Araneae; family Theridiidae; genus Parasteatoda; species Parasteatoda tepidariorum. The sequence continues at coordinate 20,647,350 of NC_141755.1, read as the reverse complement.
CATCATTATAAATAATTGGTGCTAACTTGCTAAATTAATCTTAATTGTTCATAGGGTTTAACCTCATCCACTATGGTTAATTGGTGCGAACTAACTAAATTAATCCTGATTCTTCGAAGGGTTTAACCTCATCCGTTATAATTAATTGGAGCTAACTAATAAGAAAGTTAAGGAAACAGACACAAAAACGTATTTACTCTGAATAATCGTACTTTTTGTTTAACGGATTTAGATTTCTGAAGTAGAAACATGGAGGTTACTCTATAGTCATATTTGCATGGTAGTATTAGGTTATTGTTGAGAGCTTGAGAATTTTAACGTTAATGTGATTTTTTGTTTTTAGACCTCCGAAACGATTTGTCAATTCAAACAATTCTTGTATGAAATTTGAAACTATGAAAAGTTTAAATGAAATTAAACTTATAAAATTTTATTTTAATTATTAATACTTTTTACTATTATTTTAATTACATTAAAATCAATTTTGAATTTTAAGGTATATAAAATTTTACGCAATTTTAAGTTCAATTATTTAAAATGAAAAAATTTGAAAAAAAAAAAAAAAAAACTAAATGAAATTTGCTGAATAGTTTGTGAGAAATTAAAAGTAATACTTTTTGGAAAAATTTTCAAAACTCAGAAACCTTTTGAGAGGTTTGAATTTTGTATAGACAAATATTCGTAAATTTTTCTTCCCCTGGAAGTAAGAGAAACTTATTTAAACTTAAATTGTCAATTATAGCATTGCATTTCATCAAATAAAACCATTTAATGAATTGAATGTTATTGAAATAATTAAAAACAATGAAATATTAATATCAAAAATTGAATCAAAATATATAAAACAGTAATACATTATTTATATATTTATCTTTCTATTTGTACACAGGGAAAAAAATTCTGGTAAAATTACCGTACTATGTGATATTTTTGGAACAAAAAAAACATAATTCTGATAATGAAGCCAAAATATATGGTACTTAAACCATTAATTTGGTACTTTTTTCGATCCTATCTGTAACGGCTTACGGGAAATTCAAAGGTTTAAAGTTACATTGTTTATAACTTCACAATTAGTAAAAATATCAAACCGAAAAATAAATTAAACCGAATGAAATGGTTTTTTATGCCAAGCTCTAACTCTAAGGTATCCAAAAAAGTAAAATTTCCGAATTGTATTACATTTAAAAAAAGTTTATTGCATATTACAAAATCGAATATTAAAATTAATTTTTTAACAAAATTATTTCCAAAGTGCTTCTGTAAAATTTACCGAGATTTTTGGCGTTTCATAGAGCCAAAAACACCATGAATTTTACCATAATTTGATAGTTTTGACCATACATTTTTCTCAGTGTAAATCAGTTACTTTCTAATTATACGTATTAATTAGTGTATGAATTAGCAGCTTTTTAAATAGTTCGTTAAATTAAACAAACATTTTAAAGTGAAGATTAAATTTATTATCATAAATTTGTTGTTATTTAATTTTATTATTTTTCTATGAATGCCAATAATAGTGTAAATGACTCTAGAATTTCGAACTTCCTAAATAACCCAACACTCTTCTTAGCAAGCACTTTTATAAATATAGTTATTTATCTTTGCTAAATTGGATATATAAATATTCTATAATAACAGCTGAATCTGATTTTACGATCTTGTATGGATCCTAAATATCCATTTAGTGACCACATGTTTTGAATAGAGCTTAGGAAATATTATGTGTTAGATTAAAGTTCCCTTCCTGACAAAGTCTGGGTTAATATGAACAGCAAGATAATATTATGTTTACTCACATAATCTCACATAATATTTATTAATATTAAAACATGAAAGCAAAGTAGAATCAACAGCATAGTTTGTTCTAAAACATCTGATATATTCATTTCTGATTTATCTTACTGTTTTAGATTAGAAATTGAAATTTTATGTTATTAATTTATCAGTATTTTGAAATATTAATATTTTGAAGTCACACAATACACATTATAAGATTATATTTTTAATGAAATAAGCTATTTTCAAAATTCGGTGTCATTTGAATATTGAATAAAGCAAAAAACGATGTAATGTAACATAGATATTTTTTAAAGAATACTTCATTCTTAAAAGAGTGCAAAATTTTTCAAAGGATATTTGATTTTTAGAAATTATGTAATTTAAGACGTATACTTTTTCTAAATTATTTAAGAATTTACAAAATAGTCTTTTTTAATTATTTTAAGTTGATATTTTTTATTCAGATCCGGGGAAAACTGTCTTGTCTGTTAGCATAATCCCTTCAATTTTGTCATATAAGAAACACAGATACATCCAATCTAGATACCAAAAAGGGCGGGAAAAGGTTATGTTTATTCAGAGCAAGTATGTTTCTGTGCCTGATTTTGAAATTTAAAATATAGTCCTTACTTACTTATTAGAATATTTAAGGGTAGGCCCATATTATCAAAAGTCAGTCATAGAACATAAAAATCCTATCAATAGAAGTTATTTCGGTGTTCGTTTTTCTTTAAATGAAGGCAGCATTTCTTAGTGAAGGTCGCATTTTTTCACCAGAAAAAAGTATAGTCAGACTACCAGAATACGGTAAAATTTACCGCGTTCTAGATCCCTTAGAGCACCAAAAAGTTCGATACTTTTTACCAAAGCTCTTTGGTAATGATTTTCGAAAAATGAACCATGGAATATATAGTGTAATAAAATTTGGGAACAGTGACAAAATTCGGTAATTTTAATCATGATAATTTAGAGCATAGTATAAAAACCATCTAATCGATTACATTTAATTTTCTGTTCTTTATTCTTTACTAAATGCATGGTAAGAAATACTATTGTTAAAATTTCTGGTAAACTACCAAAAATTACCTAATAAACGGTTTATAAATATCGTATATTATCGGTTAATTACCCAAATTAGTTTTTTTTCCCTAAACCAGAAAAATTATTATTATAAAGTACGGAAATCTTACAGAAATTACTTTTCTCCGTGAATAAAACACGAAACAAAACAGGAGATGAACGTTACGTTTGCCAGCAATTTATTTTTGTTTGCTTATAACGATTTTCACAAAAACAAGGCTTGTTATGAATTCCATTTATAAGGCAACATTATTGCAAATTATGTTATTTAAAGAAATATATGCTTCAAGAATGTATTTAACAATAAAAATGCCACATTTTGATCATTCAAAAGATAATTTCCTGAAGAAAATGTGAAAAAATATGTAATGATTTTAAAAAAACTTTTGAGAGGAAATTGCGCAAGCTGAAGTAATAAAAATACCAGCTAAAGTAACAAAAACACAAGCCAAAAGTAATGAATATACAAGCAAAAGTACTAAACTTTAAATGTAACAAGGTACAAGAAAAAGAAATATCTTTCAAAAATTAAATAAATAAAATAAAAAAAATCGAAGAACTAATAACAGCACGTACTTTTCACCTTTACTTCCGTTGCTTGTAACAAAAGTTCTATGGTCGAAAATTAAAAATTTAAATTCGTAACATAAACATACATATACGCAATATTTTTAATGTACCGAAAACCAGGTCTCTCTTTGCTTTCCTACACCTTTTTTTATTCTTCTATTTAAGTTAATTCTGTAATTTGCATGTAAACCTATTATAAATTTTTCATTGCACTGCCTCCATTGCCGGTTTCAACTTTCCGAAGTACAAAATTCAAAAGGCGGAAAGAAGCTTTTAAACCTATAGGGTTTTTTGGAATCAGTAACAATCCTTCTCTTAATTATCTCATTTAAATCAAGACTTTTGCAGATTTATTTGTAGGATCTATCGCAAAATTCTTCAAAGCATTGGAAAGATCAGAAATTACACTCAAGGGGGCTGTTTATGTCATTTAAATTTGTATTAGCGAAATTAGTGTGAATGTAAAAGGTTGCATTTTAATTATTTCCCCTGTGATTCAAAAATAATACCCCACTATCTGCTAATGCGATACGGCATTAAATAACGATAAATAATTATTCTCATTTAATTCATGTTTCAAATAAAAAGGAAGAATAAAAGGGATTTTCATCTTATGAATAGTACATTTTTATCACTTTGATCACGTCATTATTTAATAAAAATCCATACCTGTCTTTGTAGTTCTTAAACAAAGAACCACCTTACAAAATAACTTTGTATAGTATAGTTAGTCAATTTTTCATTTTAAAATGGGCATTTTAATAACAATCATAATTTAAAATGCTTCTAAAATTTATACTTTTAAGAACCATACCATGCAAAAATATGTATAACATACATTCCGACATTTAAAAAAAATTATGAATAAATTTAATTATTTTCCTCATTTATGTAATATATATATATATATATATATATATATATATATATATATATATATATATATATATATATATATATATATATATATATATATATATATATATATATATATATATATATATATATATATATATATATATATATATATATATATATATATATATATATATATATATATATATATATATATATATATATATATATATATATATATATATATATATATATATATATATATATATATATATATATATATATATATATATATATATATATATATATATATATATATATATATATAACGTCGTTGCCGAGTGGAAGGATTAAAACAGGTCATAGGTCGGGAAGGAGGGTACAAAATTTATTTATTAATTATTAGACAAGAGCAGTCATGAGAGTGAATGAAAGTGCACACGAAAAGTTGCGCTACTTGGTTATACGTTAGGGAAAATCTTGCAAAGTAAAATCCGTAAAACGTCTTAATTTAGGGAAAGGGGGAAATCTTAGTAGCTTAGTAGTTGCTATTGGTTTATGAAAGAGATCGCGCGTTTCCCACACAAGAGCAAAGGGAAAAATGTCCTGCTCTTAATTAAATGCATACTTGAGCCAAAAATAGATTTAAGAACAGGATGTGGGTTTTAAAAGTGTGAGAAAGTATTTCGATTAGAATAATTAATTAGGATGAAGTTTTATAGCAGAGAAACTAACATAAAAAGATTAATTGAAGCTTTTTATGTTACATCCCCCCTCGCCAAAAATGTTTAATTACAATCCTAGAATTTTAAAAATTATCCATTTGCAAAATCTTCCCTATGGTAGAAGTACAAATAATATAACCAAATTTGTAATGGTAACAATATATAAAAGTAATATAAATTATAAAATATTTACATATGTTCTCATTGTAAAAAATTTAACACAATCAAAAATCTGTAGTAGCATCATCAGCAATTTTAAAATTTTCATTTTCAACAGTTTTTTTTTCTGAATTAACAGCTTTTTCACTATAAGAAGTATTCTTCATAAAAACACTATTTAAGTTAACTCTTCAATCATGATGACAAAAATTTATAAACATTTGTTAGAAATGTGTAATTTAAAATGTAAAACACAAAATACAAAAAACATTTTTCCTGGAAAAATTTCAATCTGAAATTAGATTTGAGTATTGTTTACCTTGTTTGAAAACAAAATTAAAAAAAATGACACAGTGGTTGTTATTGTTAAGTCCAAGATTTCAGTATTGTCTTTATTTCACTTTATTTGTTATTTACCTTTAATATTTATCACTTTAATAGCAAAATATCCGGAAAAAATTTCTTTTTTTCTTTATGTCCAAAATTTGCCTTCTATAACATTTTTTCTTTTCTTTTTCTCTCTTATTCTTCTATCTACTTTCTATATTTATTTATACTTTTTCTTTATTGGTATTTTTATTGCAATTATTAACCCGGATTTCAGGAAATATGTAAGGACAAATTGCTTTTATAATCAGAAAAGGTGATCAGTCTTCTCAGATTTTACATTACAACCCGTTTAACACAATTTATCGCTAATTGAAATCCAAAACAAAGCTTTCAAATTTAATATGGTATTAAGGTAAATCAGTTTTTAATTTTTGACTGATCTAGCTATTTTCCTTATTTTTAATCTGAAGTGCAAGCTTGGTTTATTTGCAAATTACCTTTTATTTTATTTTTTTTCATTTATATCTTTTATTTTGGACATAATTTTTTTTTTTTCAAAAATTTTAGTTTGGACATTTTTTTAAAGTAATTTTTGTGCAGAGATCTTAATTGGTAATTTAATTTGTCACAATTGTGTGTTAGAAAATTCAAATATTTTATTTCTATTTTAAACGTTTTAAGTGCATTTGGTTACTAATACTTTTCAATTTTTGTTTGATCATTTTCCTATCTTTATGTTGTTTGTCTATGGAAATGTCTGAGCTAGAACTGAGCTATGAACTATTTACCAACGTTGAACTAAAGCATTAATGTCTGGTTTCACATTTCAATTCAAATTCTAACAACAAGTATTTTATTCATTTTTCCAAACTATTTGTATTAGTTTTAACATTTCTTGATTTAATTTTTGCAACAACGTAATTGCATTCACATATCTAAATTAAATTTCAATAATTACTGCAGTTGCACTACGAAGAGAAAAAAAAATTAAATGGCATTTTCATCTTAACCCTACACACTATAGTAAAACAAAAATATAAATTCTACTAACCAAAAAATCATAGAAGCTGTAACACATAAAACAATAAATTTGAAAATAATTTCTCGAAACATTTCTTATGACAATCAATTCACTAAAAATAAAAATTTCAAGAAAAAAAATTCAACAGTAAATACGATCAATATATAAAAAGTAGTTTCACTTTGAAACATCAAACATGGGAAAAAATTAAAATCATAATCATTTAAGAAATTGTTTTATGAGAATTGTAAAAAAAAATAAACTCAAAGGATACGTGAAAAAGTTCGAATTAGTCCAAGATATTTTGAAAACCACAACATCAGAGATGAGAGTGCGTTGAAATTCCGTGAACACAATTCCAAAACCAAAGACGAGAGCTGCTAGGGAAAAAATTTGTTTCTTCGTTAAGATGAATCGTAAATTAACACCAATAGTGACGGAGAAATTGAAGCTTATTTTTCTTTTGAATGTCGAACATCTAAGGAGACCATCGTAAACCATTCCGGGGTATGAAAACAATTCATCGACGATAAAATCCAGCTCAGCACTTAAGAGTGGCAAAATCAACGCTTTCTCAAAGGGATAGGGTTTCAATAAAACATTTTAATTATCAGGAGTTCGATGCAGTTTTTCTTTTTAGTCCAAGGAAGGAAATTGAAGCTCAGCTTTCTAGTAGTCTCAGGAACGTAGACAAAATATGCAGCATAGACATGGAAAACGGATGATCGTTTAGTTCCACTGTGCGTAGGTATAATTTATAATAAACAAAAAGTTTTGAAGAGTTTATTTTTTGATGAAGATACTAGATGAATTAATTATTGCCATAAGTTGAAGAAGAATTTGACTGCTTATTTACCAAATGTCCATTTGAAAAAATGATTTGAAGTTATTCCATATTTTTGATGTACCCTGTTCCGAAGTTGATTTATTTATTTTCAAATGAGAGATATTCCATATCGTTGATGTATCGTACCCCGTTCCCGACCGTTTAATCCTGTCGACTTATAACGTCGTTGCCGAGTGGAAGGATTAAAACAGGTCATAGGTCGGGAAGGAGGGTACAAAGTTTATTTATTAATTATTAGACAAGAGCAGTCATGAGAGTGAATGAAAGTGCACACGAAAAGTTGCGCTACTTGGTTATATGTTAGGGAAAATCTTGCAAAGTAAAATCCGTAAAACGTCTTAATTTAGGGAAAGAGGGAAATCTTAGTAGCTTAGTAGTTGCTATTGGTTTATGAAAGAGATCGCGCGTTTCCCACACAAGAGCAAAGGGAAAAGTGTCCTGCTCTTAATTAAATGCATACTTGAGCCAAAAATAGATTTAAGAACAGGATGCGGCTTTTAAAAGTGTGAGAAAGTATTTCGATTAGAATAATTAATTAGGATGAAGTTTTATAGCAGAGAAACTAACATAAAAAGATTAATTGAAGCTTTTTATGTTACATATATATATATATATATATATATATATATAAAAGCATAAGTTTAAAAATAAGCAGTAAACGCACAAAGCATAAGTTGAAGTTGTAACGTTAAACAAAAATATGCTTATTCTTATTGTTGTCAATGACTCTAAAAATATATTTATGTCTGTAAATCTAACATGATCATAAAAATGCTCATAAATAATTTCGTGTAAAGTGTTTAACCATTAACCCTAAATTAACGAAAAGCTCCTAAAAGTTATTTTTGGTTCGAGCCTTGACTTAAATGGAAGTTTACTCGATTTGTTAGATGAATCAAGACGAACCGTGGTGCGGGGCGAAATAGTGTAATACTGCCATCTTCAATTTTGTTGTTCTTTTCACCAATACAGGAAGAGTGGGTGAGAAATGTCCTTTATGACCGGCTGGAATAGTACCCAGGATTCATGTGTCCACAGCCAGATACCACGGTGAAGATTGTACAGTTGAAATAGTTATAAATCCCGGAATGGAGTTAGTAAGTTTATATATTTAATGATCAGATATATAACGAGCAACGATATAAATTAAAGTTCAACTCTATTTGTTTTGCTAAAGTTTGTTAAAATTACGATTTTTTCTTTCGGAAAGGGAGATGGTTATAAAATTAATAATAAAACTTTAATAATTGTACTAAAGTTTATTACAATTACGGGTATTGGAATTTTTTTCCCAAAAAAGGGAGCTTGTTGCGAAAATTAATGACCAGTGCTATGAATGCTAAGGGAATTTCTTAGAGTGTATCAATTTTTTAGAGTGTTATAGATCAGGGGTTTCCAACTTACATGAGGCCGGGGGCCACAATTAAAAACACAAATCAAATGGAGGGCCGCAACTTTATCAAAATTTTTTGTAGGACTCTTTTATGTTTGAAGAAACATTAATTATTACTGTGAGAGTTTTGCCAAGTTGTACAAACAAAAGTATTGAATTACAAATTAAAATAAGAAGTAGATTTTTAAAAATATTTAATTGTTATTAATAATAATTTTAAAGACATAAATAAGTAATAAAAATTCGGGCTACAATAACTTTAATGTGCTCCTATGTATTAAACAATTAATGTGCTACAGATATCTAATTGTTAAGGTATTAAAACTTACATAGTAGCACACAAAATATTCAATGAGAAAATTGAGCTTTGTCTGCTGCAACCACACGAGAATCGATATTTACATTTTAAATTTACAAATATGTGTGTAAATATTTTCGCCCAAAATGAGTGGTTTCAAAAAGTTAAATCGGAGAATTTCTTCGAGAAATTTTTTGATACGCTCATGCTAAATTATATTCACAAAATACAAAAAAAAAAAAAAAAAGAAGAAGAAAAAAAATTAAATATAAAAGAGCAACATACACGATTATTTTTGTATTTGAATAAATATTTTCTTGGATGGAAAACCTGAAAAATAAATTTTCTTGCACCGTTGGTATGTTAAATTTTACAGAAACGAAGAAATTAGGTTTTTAATTACGAGAAAAGTATTTTAAACCTATATAGAATTTTTACGAAAATTGTCAGCAGAAAAATGACAACTAATATATTTTAGTTCGCGGGCCACAAAAAATGGCTTCGCTGGCCGGATGCGGTATGCCGGATTTAGATTTCCCCATCTCAAGCAATTTTCTTATATTTATTTATCTGAAAAAAAAAATTCTTTTCAATGAATCTTGTAACAAGTTTTCTGTCATTTAGAAAGGTAATTTGGTTAAAAAAAATCGCAATTGTAACTTAACTGTCACAGTAACTCATTTGTCAAATAAATATGCAAGATGCATAAAGAATAGCGGGAAAAAAATTTCGAATTATTTTTCGAAATTTAGGATTTTCAGCCATCTTAACGAAATGACTACAGTTTGATTCTATCTTAGTATTAATAAGCCTTCGAAAATGTGCCTTATCCGGTAAAATTGCAATTACGCACCTTATTGTGTTGTGAATTTTTAATTAAACTATAAATGAATTTCAATGAAATAAATCATTTGTTGTAAAAATACTAATTTCCATAAAAAACCTGAAGCAACCCATTTTCAAAAGAGCGTGAGGTTGAAGTTAGACATAATCTTTAAAAACTGAACAATAAACATTCATTGGTTTCTTAAAACCGCAGAGCCATGCAACAATTTAGTGCAAACTGCAAGCAATTAATGTATAGTCATTAAAAGTAATTCTAAAGAGAATTGCACGCAGTTGCAGTACATCTAAAGTCAAATTTTGCCATCTCAGTTTGCATGTTTTTCCATTCACCAGATCCAAGGGGGGAGGAATCTATGAGATTGGAATCACAGATTCAGTCCATTTTCACCATTCCAACTGCGTTTAATCAGGCCATCACCATGGAACCATGATGGAAACCGAAGAGAACAAATACAGTACCACTGGAACGTGACCCTCGACAAAATGGTTGACCAAACTCCCATGACTAGCAACTATAATCCAACGGTCACAGAGGGAAACTTGATCAAGGTATTCAGCAAACAAAAACAACCGAGATCAAAAAGATATAAAAGAAACAAACCCATCATATTTTGAGTACTCGAATCCACATCTGCTGTTAAAGGGGAAAAACACCAATTATCTAAAGAGATCTCTGATATTTTTGAGTTCTGATGATGTCAAAAAAGTTTTTTTAAATAAATTTGACCAATGGGAAATGACACTTAACATTGGATTGAAATCAATGGCTTTAAGATTCCCCTTCTTGTGTAATTCTTTTAGATAAACATTTTAAAAAAAAAAGGCTATATTTCTCAAATTCATGATATAAAAATCTCACTATCCAAGTAGATGGTTAATTTAACTTAAAAAAATTGCCACAAAGTAGATGACTGTACCTTATCTGAAGCACTTTTATTTGTTCAACATAGTAATAGCAATTTAGAAAACAATCTATCATTTTTATGTGAAACATTTTTATGTCAGTGAAAGAAAACTAAGCCATTTTCTTCTGCCCATTTTTGTCTAAATTGTTTGTTTGGGCTTCTTTGTAATCATACTCATGTTTATTTTATTTTCATTATGTAATTGGAAGTAAAGTAGAATTCAGCATTATGAATTATTTATGATATCTCGTTTATTATTATTTTTTATGAACACGAACAGAGATCGCACCAAAGAATGTTTGAAAAGAGCATTACACGTTTATTTTTATTGTTCCTGCGTCGAAAAATAATATATTTTTTATGAGGATATACCTTAAAAGAAATATCCAACACGTTTTCTCGTTGTTAAGTAATGCCAGCTGGTATTAGAATTTCATGCTTTCGGATGACGCAGTGTAAAGAATACTTTTGTTTGAGTAAATATAATGAGTTATTTTTGTGGGCGAAAATAAAATCACCAAAACCTATTCCGAGTAAATTTGATTAAAATTCTTCATGTCTGTGTAGATGTATTTTTTGAAAATGGAATGCTGCGCAGTTACAAACAAGGCTTTCTGTATTAACTACTTAATGTTTATCTTTATAACCATTTTTAAATTGATTTAAGGAAATATAAACATTAGGGACCTCTAATATTGAAACTAGGGTTAAATAAAACTACTGTAAAAGGTTTCCAAACCAAGGAAAATGGAATATAAGAACTAGATTGATTATTTGCTGAAAATCGGAAGCGTTTCTGTAATGATTGTCATTAAATTTTTATATGCTTCCTTTATTGATGAAACATATTTTTTTGATTTTCAATCCCGATCTCCTCATGGTTGATTCCCTTAGTTTTGACAAAAAACTCTTAATATTATAAGTTTTTAAGAATTAGAATTTTTTAACTAACTTAAGTAGTAATTTGCGGATCCTAATATTTATATTTCGCTAACTTTTCGATAGGTGATTTATAATAGGTGTAGACCACTTTCTGTGCCGGTTATTAAAAAATTCAGTTAAAATATTATTGAGCATAAGGTGAAGTATTTAACAACTTTGCGAAACAAAGTGTTCTCTGATGCCCACCCCTCAAAGCATGTTTTTCGAACATTTCTCAATAATCGGATATGGATGCATAAAAAATCGAAATATCCTTGAATTTCGATTGACATTTACAAATGTTTCTAATCTTTATCTCATCTCTGTGTCCTCCCGTAAACAAGTAAGTTTTAACACTTATATGTACCCACCTTAGTTAGTAGTAATTTTAAGATAAAGCAAAAGCTTTTATATATATATATATATATATATATATATATATATATATATATATATATATATATATATATATATATATATATATATATATATATATATATATATATATATATATATATATAAAATACTTTTTCTGCCTGAAATACATTTTTACTATCCCCAAAGCGCATATATTTCGGTTCCTTTAGTGTGAAAACTCTGAATATTTAAGTTGAGGATAGCCATTGTATGGACTACTGTATCGCTAATATCATGGATCCTTATTATTGTATCTGTATTATTGTATTTGTGTTTACCAGCATCTTTATTATTGTATCTGCAGTTTTGTATTTCTACATTAACTTGTGCACATGATCTGTAACTATTTTAAGGAACTTTTGGAAGAGAAAAACATTTTATGCATATTGGGTTTAAAGTTTCTGAGTTGTTTGCGAAAAACATATAATAAGAATTAATAAATTTTGAGTTTAACCAATTTTATTACACATTTTGCTTTGAACTTCGTAATGCAATTAAATTCATAAAACTGGCAATGAATAGTTCAAAAAATGTAAATTTTTAATTTTTTTTAAATGCTGCATAGTACTTGAAAGATAAATAAAGTCATTGTCACCGTGTCACAGTAAGTTAACAGCATATTAAATTCAATTATTAAAAAAATTAATTATTACTAAAATTATTAAAAAAAAGCTTTTCTTTTTTAATTAAACAGCAGAAGAATGTAGCTTTGTTAATTGTAAAAATAAAACTAAAAAATGTAAAGATTATCAATTTGATTAAATAATTTGATGAAATATCAGGTATTAAAAGTTTATTTCTTGATATTTATCAATTTTAAAACAAAGTATTACTTACATTATTTATCTAAGAAAACGTATTAAAATACGAACCGGATTTTAAGAACTTTTTACAAAAAGTTGACTGTTTTCTTTTGTTTATTCGTGGTTAAGTTTCTCCAATCAGAGAACTATTCATTACTTTGATATACAATTACTTTATAAAATTTTTGCTGGAAAACGCTATTATTTTATGTTTAAATGTAAAAATCTCTGTCAACGCACAACTTTCATTTTAAGACTTTCTATGGTAAATTTTAAAGCATAAAAAATAATAATATTTGTAGAAATACGGTAACTAAAAACTCAGAATTTTTATTTTCAAGTTATGAAACAAAATATTTGTAATAACTTTTAAAAACGAATTCTATTAGAATAACGGGATACGTTTTTAAAAGGAAACATTAAAGTAAAGAGATATGCTTGCATTGAAAATAGAAACATTTAAATTTTCTCGGTTTGTTTCAAAGTTAAAAAAGTTTTCTTTTTTTAAAGTTCAGTAAATTATTACGTCACTACTTCAAAAACAAAGGACGGGATTTTTCTTTGCGGTATACTTATTCAGATGTTACTTTGAAAGGAAGATTAATAACTCTCTTGTCAACAAAAGTAGATTAAACTTGAAGCTCTTTCTTTTGGCTTGGAGCTTTATAATGATGCGGAAACTGAACAAAAAAATGTAAAAGATGCCAAATTAAAATTTTAAAAAATATTGCTTTTTATAAATCTCGTCGAAACTGAGCTTAAAATACACTACTAGTGCAAAAAGTTAACTAAACAATTGTCAGAGAATTATATATTTAAGCGTTTTGCATGATATATTTACACAAGAATATCCAAATGGAGGTTTACATAAATTCCATAAATTAACTGCATCCATAAATTTAAAAGAAAGTTATGGATATTTATTGGTGTTTATTTAATTTAGTTGACTTGTAAGAAAATTTCTGTATCATTTATTTTGAAAAATTATGATTAAAAGGATAATTAGTAACCTTTATTTTAAAACATTTTACGGTCTTAATGAAAACATTATATTAAATTGATTGATTGATATTCTATGAATTTACATAAGAGAGGGTGGATGGCATCCATTGGTAGAGTAACCTCTTGTCACATTCTTCGAATTTTCATTCTAAAATTATGGTACAATAGCCAGCAGCAGTCTATCCAACCGATTAATCGTAAAGTATACAGTGAAGAACAATTTTACCTTTACGGTTTTGATACCGTGTACTACTAGTAACTGTAAAAAGAAATTTAACTGGGCATAGGAGATAGCTGTTTCGTTAGGTAATGGGCATTTTTATTTTATTTTTTGTTTTATAACCGTCTTTGAACATCCGACCAAATTTTTGGGTTTACGACTTCTAATGTTCAACTCTGTAGCCTTGCCATTTTGAATCCAATCCGGAAGACAAGGGAACTCCTAGGTCAGAGCATTGGGAGAAATTTTACCTTCGTGTAGTAGGGCATTTCGATGGAACTAACCAGCATTTGCGTTACACGGAGAGAAAGACAGCGAGAACCTCCCAAGGTTAGCCTGACGGCAAAGGGATTCTAACTCGTGATCCGTCTACCACTGTGAATATTTCACGTCAGCACTGTGGTCGGTGCAAGCCGGATGCGGATTTGTATCGACCAGCCATTGGTGTGATTCGAACCCGGTTCACCTTATTGGAAGGCAAACGCTCTATCCCCTGAGCCATCACGGCTCAGGGGATAGATTAAATTGGTATTGGCATTGGAGTGTGCAGGGCAATGGAAACTCTTCTTGTGCTGAAAAGAAATATTGTGTGTGCGGAAAGAAATATTGCGGGACTTGAACCCCAGCTCAATCGGCTATAAGACAGTCAGATTACTCTTCTCGGCTATATTCTGTATGTAGTTGCAAGAAACTAAGTGGCTTCCTTAGATGGGTTTACTTGATGCAATAAGACTCTGGTAATTCAATCGTATTTGGTGAAAACAGTTAATAAACGGTTATTCCCACAGTTCACAGTTTAATTGCCATATTCGTTATTTTAAATATACTGTTTTATTTGAAAATGGTAGAGTAAGAAATAAAACCATTTCCTTTCCGAGAAATTTCTAACAGTGCACAAAAACGAAAGTTCTGCGATGTTTTCTTCAGCTTGAAAGCTAAAATTTATCTATCATGACTCTTATTTTATCTTCATTCCCCCAAACCAATTATGATCTTCCACGTGTGAACATGAAACAAATTGTTTTTTAGAGATAATGAGTCACCAATTGGACAACAGTTTGTTTGGTGACTCAGATTAGTGTCGCCAATTAAGACATTAAGAAGAGATCTCTCATTTAAGAAGAAAAAGGAATAAGATTTAGTTGCAAGTTTAAAAAAAAGCACCATCTCATCAATATGAAAGGAATTAAGCTAAATTACATCTTGTATTGAATTAATCAATGTTACTTTAGCAAAAGGAAATATAATTCTATAAAAAAAGTAAAATTTTCTCTCAGCAAAAATTGTGAGCCAAGGAGGTTATGGAGGTTAAGGCTCTATAATTTTGGGACCAAATGGCAATGCACTCAAAATGTGGTGTGAGCATTGAGCACAAACCACCTTTACTACCTGGTACCAATCGAGTGATACTGTAATGGCTCAGTAGTAAGAAAAAACCAAAATGTATAAGTGAAGAAATCAGTTTTGATCCTCAGCCATGGCTTTAACAACACTCAACTTCTTTTTTAATATCTAAGGAATCACCTATCATTGAAATAGAGCAATAAATCATCCGGATTTATTGCACTATTTCAAAAAAATTTCAAATTTTTTCGCCTTGAAATATGCTTGGAACGTACGAAATAGTAACGAAAAATAGCATTAAAAAATTTCCGTACAAATTTTATAGTTCCACGCGTGGTCAAGGAATTCAATTGCTCCCTAGGTGAATGTGATTTTAAAAGTTCAATTTAAAACATCAAACTATTTCGAGTAAAATGCTCAAACAAAATAAATAAATAAATGGCATTTTTCACATACATTGGTATTTTTTAGGGTACCACTAAACTACCTAAGTAGTTCAAAATTTTTATTCTAAGACTCTTAAAAGTACCTCAGTAGTTTTAAATAATTCAAAATTTAACACTTAAATAGTTTTTCTGCTTATAATCCATTTTCTGTTAATTTTCATCCCTTAAAAAATACTTCCGATAATTACTTATTTCGAAATTAGTATATTACAGATAAACCGTTTCATTAAATTAATTCAGGAAATATATATTTTTTTAAATTAATAATTATGCCACAAAATACATGAATAAAATATTTGAGTGCATTAATATATGAATGTAATATTTCAATGCGTATATTTAACTAGAAAGCAAAACTGTTAGTGCATCTTATCACCAAAAATGGTGGGGACTGACCACTTTATTCCAAAAATGGTGTTATGATGTACCAGAAATAATACTTAGTGTAAACAGGTACCAAGTATAATTGTTTGGCCAGTGAATCACAAAAAATGTTCCTTTGCACTACTTCCAGAATATAGTATATGCCACCATTTCTGGTATTCTCTCATATAATTGTTTGATCAGGGAATCGCGAAAATTGTTCCCTTGCGCTACTTTCTGAACATGGTATATGCCACCATTTATGGTATTCTGTTATATAATTGTTTGGCCAGTAAGTTAAAAAAATTGTTCCTTTGCACTACTTTCAGAATTTAGTATATGCCACCATTTATGGCATTCTGTCATATAGGGGAGAGTCGGGTAGCCCCGCTCACTTAAGGAGTATTGCTTATATTTCTGTATAATACTGAGTAATGATCAACATTTTCGTATGTTTCTATTGTTTTATCATCTAATTAAATAATGCAAAACGAATAAACCAAAAAAGAATAGTTAAACTTAAAAAAATAGAAATTTAAAAAAACATGTTTTTCAGCTCTTTTCAAAACGTGTCGGGTAGCCCCGCCCAGTTACAAAAATTGTGTTTTTTGGCTATTTTTTCTGGTGTAAATGAGAATGATCAATGTATTGACAATAGCTAAACCTCATTTATTATTTTTATCGCAAAATTATTTTATTTATTGCATATTTATATACTTTTAGTGAATTCTATCATTTAATAACAACAAATGTCATACTTTTTATCATTATTAATGTATATTAATATATTATAATATTAATATATATTTATATTAAATATTTAACGAAAATAATTTAATATAAGTAACAATAATTAATAACAATAGTTGTTTTTCAATATAAACTTATTTGGTTGATCTCTTCTTATAAACTTAATATAAAATACTTCTTATGAAATTACAAATTCACTTTGCATTTTGATTGCATTCAAATGCCTCTGTAGATTGATTCGTTCATAAATAAGTGAAAAGAAATAAGTAAGCAAATAGCTTACCATAATATTTATGATTTCTTGATATTAAATTTAGTTTGTATATATTAATTACATTTTTGTTGTTAAAAATGCATATAACATTCAAATTTGAAGCAATAAAATAATAATCTTTGCAACCGTACATTTATCGACGAAATAATATTGGGCGGTGATAACCGACATTCATGTGAGCGGGGCTACCCGAAAACCAATTTTTTGTGAATTTGTAATTACTCGAACAATTTTTTACATACAAACGTCTTTCTTTGTGCAAATTAAACTTAAGACTACATACTTTAATGCTGTATGTGTAGAAAAAATTATTTTTTTTTGTATTAAAATGAAGTTTAATTGAAACATTCAACCAATTTTTCTTAATTTCATGACTACTGTATTCAACATATTTTCAAAACTATTGTTTACCATGTTACCAGTTGCATAAATACTTGAAACTTTGAAAATAATCTTTTTTTAATATAACAATTAATGTCCGATGACCCATTGACTTGAAAAAATATTCTATACATATGAAATTGACTGTGGGCGGGGCTACCCGACTGTCCCCTAATTGTTTGGCCAGTGAATCACAAAAAATATTCCTTTGCAATACTTTCAGAATATGGCATATGCCACCATTTATAGTATTCTGTAAGACAGAAATTTATAATTAAAATGATAAATAATAAACACGAGTCAGTTAAGCTGTTTATACCAAACGATTTAAAGTAAGAATTATTAAATTAGAATACATGTACAAACACATCATTTCATAAAATAAAATAAATTTGTAAATCAAACATGCATAAAGCACAGCAGGAATATTAGAAAGGGATCAAATTAGGATAATTAGAACAAAAGCTAAGATAAATATTAAATATTACACCTCGGAATTACAAAGCAACTATATTTTTCTCGATTTATATTTTAAAAATGAATGCAAAAGTTTTCAGCAATTGAATAAGCTTATTATCTGGTTTTGTTAACCTTGCACATTATTCCGGTGCAAAAATAATATATAGCTCATTTTTTAGATATTATATATTTTTAGATCTGAAAAAAAAGAAAACATGTACTGGATTTTTAAAAAAAATAGAAATATAAATAAAAAATAATTAAATAATTTTAAAAAAATTAAAATGAATGTAATTTTTTAAAGGAAGATTTCCACGATATTCCAAAATTTTGTCTTGTAATTTGTTTCTTAACACTTCAAATAAATCACAAAAAGAATTTTTCTCAGAAAAAAAAATGACACGAGGCAATTTAATTTCAAGAAGAGTTTTCATAAAAAATATTGTTTGATTGTTTTTTCAGTTCATACTTTTCTTTAGTATTTTTATTTTAATATTGTGGTAAAAGGGTTTTTCGCTGAATAAAAGACTCTTTTCAAAATTTATAATCATAAAAATAATGCTTTCATCTTGAAATAAAAAGAACATCAGGGTTTTTATCAAATTTTTTTTAACTATGAGCAAATATTTACAATGAATTCTAAAGTAGCTTAATTTCTTTTAAACTTATTTATTTAATTTTAAAAAATTATTGTTGAAAAATTTAGCTTTCAAAACTTTTTTATAGTCGTCTTTGCATTTCACATTTATCCATATAATGTATACATAATATGGCTATGTACAATATTGATATATACAGAATACAAATATATATATATATATATATATATATATATATATATATATATATATATATATATATATATATATATATATATATATATATATATATATATATATATATATATATATATATATATATATATATATATATATATATATACATATACATATATATATATATAGGGGAGAGTCGGGTAGCTCCGCCATCTTAAGGAGTATTGCTTATATTATATTGAGTATTGCTTGTATAATATTGAGTAATAATCAATATTTTTGTATGTTTCTATTGTTTTATCATCTAATTAAATAATGCAAAAAGAATAAACCAAAAAAAAGAATAGTTTAACTTAAGAAAATAGAAATTTAAAAAAGCATGTTTTTCAGCTCTTTTTAAAATGTGTCGGGTAGCCCCACCCAGTTACAAAAATTATGCTTTTTGACTGTTTTTTCAGGCGTAAATGAAAATGACTTATGTATTGACAATATATAAACCTCATTTATCATTTTTATCACAAAATTATTTTATTTATTGCATATTTATATAATTTCAGTGAATTCTATCATTTAATAACAAGAAATGTCATACAATTTATTATTATTTATGTATATTATTATATTATAATATTAATATGTATTTATATTAAATATTTAAAGAAAATAATTTAATTTAAGTAACAATAGTTAATAATAATAGTTGTTTTTCAATATAAACTTATTTGGTTGATATCTTCTTTTAAACTCGTTTTAATTTAAATATATAAATTTATGTTTCATATAATATTGAAGCATATATTTGTCGTTAAAAATGCATATAACATTCAAATTTGAAGCAATAAAATAATAATCTTTGCAACCGTACATTTATCGACGACAAAATTGGGTGGTGATACCCGACATTCTTTTATTTAGAAAGATTTTCAAATGCTTGGTATATGCAATTCTTCGATACTGTATTCCCTTATAGAAAAATTTAGAGAAAGAGATTTTGAAAAAAATAGAAATTCAATTTTAGTAAGAAATCTTTTTTTTTTCTTATTGTAATCAGTCATTCTTATCAGCTTCTCGGGCTATTGAACGAAATTATATTCCTATTTTATATTTTTCTAGCTTAAAAAAGCTAAAATATTTTTTTTTAATTTTTTGCGTACTTTGCTATTCTATATCTTTTGCTATATCAAAGCTCAACTCGAATATTGCAGTGACGCTTAAAGAGATTGAATTTTGAAAACCTATTACCAGATTCAGGTTCATTTAATAAATTTCAGTCAATTTTGAAATTGCTCAATAAGTGGAAAAAATACAACAAACGCAATACAAGAAAACCATCATCAAGACTTAATTGACGACAGTTTTAATTTTTTTTTGTATAAGCTTTCATTATTTACAAGAGCTTATGAATGGTGTATCCTGTCTAAAATACTACAAGTCATAAACTATGAGGTGATGATAAATCGTTTTCTTTCCACAAAGGATTGCGATGGTCTAAAATGGACAGGAGCTCGAAGTAGAAATCTTTCATTTGGAAAAAGAATGACTGATAAGAACGGGCATATTCTGTCTTTCTAGAATCAAATGCTCGCTTCTTTACCACTACATGAAAAATAACTATACTTTAGATTAAGCAACAGTTACAATTCTACTGTATTGATTATCATTCGTCATTTGTTTAATTTCATCCACATTGCACATGGGTAAAATAAATTCTGGTAAAATTAGCGCGCTGTATGATAATGGAATTTCTCGTAAAAATATAACTATCGTTAATAAAAATAAAATAAACAGTATTTAAACCATTCATTTGGTGATAATCTCGTTTGTATTGTAACTATTTACCGGAAATTCTGGTTTTTAAAATTATATTTTCCCTTACCGCACTTTAGTTAAAAAAAAAAGAAACTGAAATGTAAATTCAATCAAATAAATGAATTTTATGCCATGCTCTAAGGTATTGTAATAAAATTATCAAATATTAACTCATTTGCCAATTTTTTTAACACATTGTAAAACCATATTTTACTATTAATTACCAATTATCATTATAAATTTTACCAGTATTTATTATCAAACCCCTTCGGTAAAATTACCGAGATTTTCGATGTTCACCAAAGCCAAAAACACGGTAAATGTTACTTTAATCTATGCTATAGATTATATAGCAAAGAAAACACTACTGTATTATCACTGCTCCCTTGCGTAGCTCGTAGAGAGGTTATTACGCGAACATTTCCCAGAATTTCCACCAGATTGCAGCACAAAACACTGAAACCTCTTTTTGTCTAAAAAAAATAGAGGTTATGTTTCACCAAAAATCTTACCTGAGCACATAGAAACTTGATGGGTCGACTCCAGACTACTTATGGATTTTAAGATAAATTGCAGGATTTATAACGTTACACTGTGTCATTTTGGTTCAATGTAGAATGTCTATTTACAAAATATTTAAATAAAGAACAAAACTTTCTTAAGTATTATCAGTTTATGTAGTTTTTTGTGATATATTTTGACTATGGACATTTTTGTTCATGCTCTAGAATTGCATAAGCAACTAAACTAAACTCAACGGCGCGACAGCCCTTGAGGGCCAAGGCCTACTGTACTCATCTCAGTTTTCTTGACCTTGGGGATCTGGGGTGCAGGAGCAGATGTTTCGGTCAGGTGGTTAACCGAAAGTGGAACCCCCAGTGAGTACCAAGCATGCTTGGTACTCATTTATCGACCCACTAAAGGGATGAAAGGCTGAGTCAACCATGCCCGGGCCCGAGGATCGAATCAGCATAAGCAACTACGCACACAAAAAATTGTATTTTAAAGTTAAGAACGTCTTCTAATAATTACCTTTTTAAAAATTGGGTAAGTTCTTTTTTTTTTAAACCCACCGGTGGTTTAGCAAATAGGCAAAATTTTGAGAATGCTTTTCTGCAATATGCTATATCTCTACTGCTTTTGCTATGCGGAGAAGACTGCAGGTTAAAATATGGCTTTTTAAAAATACGACAAAAAAACAACCAGTGCGCTAAAAAATACCATAAATTTCGTGTTAAAGCAAGTTAATAATTTAAAATGCTTTGATAGATGATTTTGATGAAAAACACCACGTTTTCCAAGTAGGCTATAAGACTTTTTGTATATCTTACTGCACTGTATTGGTAGTTTCAGAAACTTGTTCTGTACTTATGTGGAAACTATTGCTACAAACTGTTTGATCGAGCCATTATGTTTCAGGGGATAGAGCTCTTGCCTTCCAATGAGTAAACTCGGTTCGAATCCCAGCGATAGCTGGTTGATACTAACCCCACACCCAGTTCGCAACGGCCGCACTGCTGACGTAAAATATCCTCAGTGGTAGACGGATCATGGGATATAGTCTTCAAGCCGTCAGCCTAACCCTGGACGTTTTTCGTGGTTTTCCTCTCCATGTAACGAAAATGCTTATCAATTCCATTGAAAAGTCATTCCCGATAGCAAATTTCTCCTTATACTTGATTTGATAGTTCCCTTGTCTTCTGGATTGGGTTCAAAATTACAAGGCTAATGAGTTGAACATTAGTGGTCGTATACCTAAAATTGAGTCCGCTATTCAACTATGGTTATAAAATACATAGGAAAAACGGTTTGTTTACCTTTGGAGAAAGTTTGCCTTATCACTATGCCAAATATTTTGATAAGTCGTTGAATTTCATTTCTTTACAAATAAATTTGGTTTGATTTTGAAAACTCAGCTCTTGAGGTGGAGTAAAATATTTAATCTATTATCCTCAACAAATAAATACGTATGTAATGAAAGTAAACGAGCGTTGAATCTTCTTATCACATCATATTTTCTTCTTCCTTAATTTTATCTGACAATCTATTAATACAAATTTCAGGAATAGTCCTAAAATAGATTCGCAACATTTCATACTCAACAACCAAAAGCTCAAATATCTTTTGAACTCAACACCTATATCAAAACCCACAATCATAGATGGTTCAGAAGTAGGTGAAAGAGCAATTCATTTTTGCTCTCTTTCACTCCCCGATAAAGGGAGAAAGCGTAAGAGCAGGTTGTTGCCATTCTTGAAACGAAAAAAAAAGAGAAAGTGAAAAAGCTGTAAGCGGAAGTTTCATTCAATGACTTCCCAATTTGTTCAAGATCTTTCCCTTTTATTCGCAGTTTTACATCCGTATTTTACTCTTTTTTTTTAATACGTTTTCTCTAGATTTTCTAGGTTTATTTCTTCCCGTAAAGTCTTTTTTTTTCTTCTTGAATTTGTGCTCTAGACTTTCAACTATCATTCCTTAAATTTGGAGGAAGATTACAAAAATTTCCAGACTTCTAATTGGCTTATTTGTTGTACTTTTTTTCCTATTGCAACAATATATTGATTACTTGAATGTATCACTTTCTTTTGCAATTTTTAAAGTTCAACAATTGATTTTTTTAGTAATTGTATGTTTGAGGGTACCCGTTAAAAAAGTAATGAATTAAATATGTTCTTACTAAAATCACATAATCATAAAAATTATACGAAATATGTGTATATTTGTAACTAAAATGTAATATTTTTAACAATTTCTCTTAATAACCAGATTAATAATCTGTCTGGAATAAATAGAGTAATGTATATTTCCTACACTAATGTTTTTTTTAAAGATAAATGGTAATTCCTCGGTTTTCCTTATATTCTCTACTTTAATGATCTTAAAGTTAAGTGTTATTGTTCTTAATTCCCTGCGCTGTTGTTTTTCAAGGTCAAGTGCAATTACCCGATATTCTCTATACTGAGTTTTATCCTAATCTGTAGAGTAATATTTAAATAATAATCTTTTATATTAAGCATTATAACGAAATACGCTTGCTAAATTGTAATTTGTGTATAAACGAATTCCTTCATTGAAGAAAAAAAATTTTGCTTTCCCATCTATATGAAGAAAAATAATTCAATAAATTTCTCTGCTTTCTATGACTTTATAAGTGAAAATTTCATGTCGGTATATCATTTCCTAGGAGAAACTTTAAGCTATAAGTATTAACAATAATTAAGAACCATTTAATACTTATAATAATGTATATTTTTGCCTATTTATTTTGAAAAATAATTTATTTAATTCAGTTAGACTAGTTAGTTCATATAAAGATTTACTTAAAAAGTGAAACTGTCGTGTACTATTATCGTGTCTTTCATCTTTAAGTTTGTGTTACGAAGCTCTTCAGGGAAGAAAAGCTTTAAAAAAACTAGAATTGGAAGCAAAGCAAAAATGTTAAACTATATGTATTATCTATTCATAGTTCTCAATTGTTTAAGTTTCATGGTGTGATGGAAACCAAGTTTTTACGAGGAACGAAACTCAATTGAACTGTGACAAAAGTTCTCTTTCACACGTAAGAAAAAGAAATTAAATCTTCTAACTGCAATAAGATTAATAGTTTTTATCCCTTTCTTTTGTTTAATTTTTGGGAATTTAAATCGATGATGATTCGTGAAAGTTTGCTTAATTTGTATGAAATATTGAACAGTACATATTACCACCACCTCCCCTACACACACACACACACACACACACACACATATATATATATATATATATATATATATATATATATATATATATATATATATATATATATATATATATATATATATATATATATATATATATATATATATATATATATATATATATATATTTTCTTTTTTATTTTTAAATTTTAAAACATCGCTAATTTTGAGATATATTTCCGCTTAATTGAAAAACAGTAAAATCTATGAATAATTTTAAATGTTTGCCATATTCATTGAATTTAATGTATTAATGCCTGAAGCTAAAATTGTGCGAAATATTCATTTCTCAAACAGTCCTTCTGAACAGATTAATTGAATAATTGGAACAATTTTAAGTATCGAGGGAGCAATTATTCTTTATACCCATCCTCGAATTTTCATAATGCTTCATTAACAATTCTGAAGTTATAAGAGAGAGGTACTCGCAGACAAACTTACAAACACACACGCATACACAAACTGTTCCTGAAATTATTCCAGGCTATTGCATTTTTGCAAAATTGTACTTCAACTTCATTTTGAAATTTTTCTCTAGTTTTATTATTAATTTAGGTGCTGGTTAAAAGTTGCAGGAAACATAACCTAAAAGTTATGAGTTACAAACTCACGTCAGATTTGGAAAAAATAACATTAGCTGACTGACATTAGAGAGATTTTGCAGTTTTACTTATCATCCCTTAAGTTTTGAAGACGCTGCGAGACAGCCAGTGTCGATAAAGAGCGCGCAATAATAACGTTGCAAAAGTATCAAAATAGCTAACTAACATGCGCATTAACTTCAATATTACGAACGAAAGTGGGTGGTATCTATATTATATAAAAATCTAATACCTATGTATCAATAAAACCGATGATATTTCTTTTCTCGCGTAGGCAACAGTTTTCATTTTTAATTGATAGGATTCGGCGTGCAAGAGCACGTAGTGAGCATCATATGGCTAATCTATATTATATAAAACGCTAATACGTTTTAATTGATAGGCTTTGGCACGTAAGAGCACGTAGTGAGCATCATATGTCTAATCGGGTGAATTTTACCGAATTATCAAAAAAATACCTCACAAAATTATCTTCATCACAAAATTATTCTCACAAAATTATCTTCATCGAAGACGATGCTTTACATCCGGCGTTCAGTACTATTTCATGGTTTTAGCCCTCTGGTGGGAAAGACTTTAAAACATAACTTACAACAGTTACTTTTC
Organism: Parasteatoda tepidariorum; assembly: GCF_982258835.1. Lineage (NCBI taxonomy): Eukaryota > Metazoa > Arthropoda > Arachnida > Araneae > Theridiidae > Parasteatoda > Parasteatoda tepidariorum. The sequence continues at coordinate 20,621,629 of NC_141755.1, read as the reverse complement.
TCAACAACTGAAATTTAGAATAGTGTGATTAAGAAAAATATGAGAACTGTTTGCAATTTTAAATTAATATTGAAATGCACAGGTTTAGAATTTTCTACAGTGAAAAGTTTTCGGAACTTCAGTGTTCAAAAAAGTATACAAAAGCTAGACGCTAAGAACGTATCCAATGAGCGAGCAAAGCGAGCATCGGATTGCGAAGCAATCCGAAATGAACTGCGAAAGTAGTTCCGGGGGTTGGCGAGCACCAGCGAGCAGGGGGCGAAGCCTCCTAGTATTAAGTAAAACTTTAAAACTATAACTAATATATTAAGTAAAAAGATTAATTAAGCAAAACTATTATTTTCAAACGATGATGTATCCTTTTAAGAATAGCCTAGTACATACAATCTCGTAGTACCTTCAAAATTTACAAACAAATATTTTGTCATTTCTTTTTGAAATATTCTTCAAATCCCATAAAAATGTGAAAATTAATTCCATAGTGCACTGCATAAATTATACAACTTTCAAACTGAAAAAAACTCAACTGATACTGCGAATGTTTTCCCAAATACTTTAAGCATTTTAACGACTTCAAAAGTAAATAAAACTCCCTGTGAGATCTAATAAAACAACCTTAGAAATGCAGCGATTTATATTCACTCGGAGTTTCAACTTCTTTTTTGCAACCGTTTGTCCAATTCCATTACGGTTGTTGCCTTAATTTCCGCGAGGCTGCTTCTTCTTTTTAAGTGTATCTGCATCGTGTTTCTCACCCCCTCGCACTTACAGATAAAAAGACGCGCAGTAAGCTTTTCCTTCAATCTGAAACACTTTAAAGTTTTTTATTCCCAATTTTATTCACCACCTCAAAAAAAAGGCATTAAATCCACTCTCGTGAATGCTACTGATTTTATCATTTAACAAAAGAAGGCAAAACTTAGGATGAAAAGTACATTGTTGCGCATTCACTTTTGCAAGTTCTACGGAAATGCCAAACTGCGTATAGTAAAAACTACTTTGTTTTTACTTGGCAAATAATGTTAAAACTAATAACAAACACTAAAAAGTTCCTGTAAATATATCCAAATATTATAGTTTATTTTAAGATGGAATGAAAAAAAAATAAGAAAAATATTGATGTACAAAAACCATTTCTATAAAATACATAATGATCTTAATACTTACATTATTTTTTTTGACGATTTTAGCCTGTTTCGAATGAATATCTATCGGGCGAAAATATACTTTAGAAAGTTATAAATAAAATGTTAAAATTTTATACGATTTTTTTTATTAAAAGAAATCTGCTAATTTGCTATTATGCTGAAATAAATATTTTTTTCCTCGCTTAGAAGAAATGATTTTTTAAGTGCTATAAGTTACCAGAAAAGATGGCAATCTGAATTGTATAAAACGCGAATAATAAACTAGCAAAATGTGGACGACTATATATATATATATATATATATATATATATATATATATATATATATATATATATATATATATATATATATATATATATATATTGTATATATATTCACATTCGACTACTATTTGTTTATTTGTTTTGGGCTATTTTGATTCATTTCTGATCAATTTTAAGAAACCCTTTTTTACAGTACTATGTACACTCGTCCAATATTCTGTTCACTAGATTTTTTTTAACGTAAAAAGCCATTTCCCGGTATACTCTAATCGAGTCTAAGATAAAATGGAATTTCATTTTGATAAGCATTAAGATTAAATAGTATTTCACGGTGTGGGAAACAGTAAAGTTTTTCCTAATCAGTTGAGTTTTATAATAACCGAACAACATTTGTGATGCATCTAAGAATTATGTACTGAAATATCTAATTGTAGAACTTCATTAGCCATAAACTGAATAATATTTAATTTAAAAGTAAAAATAAAAACTTTAAATAATAATGGATTGCTTCTTTCGAAAATTTTTCATATTTACAAAACAAATTAAATACCTACAAAATTTATGAGTTATTTTAATATTAAGTTTATGAAACGTTTTATTTATAGTTAAAATAGCTTCAAAAGCTACCAAGATTATCTTTTATCATAAAAAGAAGAAAACAATTACTTTTATAATCAAGTATTTCGAATTGCTCAAATCTTTCTTTATCAACAAAGTATATACTTAGATATTGCGCAGCCAATATTACCACTGTAATGTTTTTTGCACTGATTGGATGTATTCCGGTGTGAATTCTCATGTGGAATAGTATTTTTGTATATACTTTTCGATCGAGAAGGAAAATAATGGAAAAGAAGAAAATACATTTCAGAAAGAAATTCTCTGAGGTATATGGCTGCGGAATCCCTGAAGGACCACAAAGAAAGTATTTCCATCACAATTCCCATTGAGTCAACTAGTTCGTTCAATAAGTTGAGGTGAACGTGAGCATTTTCGTCTACCTAAAACAAGCAAAGGAATAATAATTGAACTCAATTTATAGTAAGATAATTAACTTTATTGTCCAACATATTCATTACTGCAACCAAAGAATACAATTACTGATAAACATATATTTGAAAAAAATAAAACATTAATTCAATGCTTAAGAAAAAATTTTCAATGTTAAAGTTAAATGTTAAGGGAGGAATTAATAATTTTTCAAATGATTTAAATCAATGTATTTTAGTTTCTCATAATCAGAATCTAATATTAAATAAGGAGCGCAACTTAAAACTATTTTAACACTCATTTATCATTCATTCAATTCACAGAGTTTGAGAAAATATATTTCGTTCTTAAAGTCACAGCGGTCCAACTCCATATTTTTTTTAATTTTTTTAATTAGTTATCCTCACTTTCTACTTAGTATTGTTAACATACAAATCATTCTTGTAAAGCACCTTTACCTTTAATACTTTCAATATTATACCTTATTTTTGCTATCAGCTCTTTAAATTTCAATTATTTTGTGACGTAGCAAAGTTAACTATTAACTGACTTTAATGCCAAAACGTTAAACCCTTGCCTGTACTTTGTACAACTTTTGAAAGCAACTGGGATTTACAAAAGGAACACATGAGACTCGTAATGAAGTACAGCATGTTGAGGTAACGAAGCATGTTGACGAAGTTAATGAACATGTTAATGAAGTATGAGGTAATACAGCAAGTTGACGTATTGAAGTATAGAGGTTGAAGCAATTAAGAAGATCAAACCAGCACGTTTATACTGTTATGCTGTTACATCTGTCTGAAAAACGCATGCAAGAAATTATTTTTAAAAATTGTACAAATATCTTACTTTATGCGTTTTGACCATTGGCCAATGGATTTAGATTGGTGATCGGGAATAATCCTAATGGCCAAAATGAAGTCCGCCGAACTCTGTAGAGTAAAATAATAGTCACCACCAGCTACAGAGTGACTTAATATTACATGTGGTGAATAAGAAATTATTTTGCCATAGTCCATCTCATCGACCATTTCTTCATCGAAAATGCACCTCATTTTTTTTTTGTCGTGAATATTTTAAAATGCTTAGAATTATTATGAATATCTTATAATATTTTGAAAAATACTGTATTTCACGTTTGCTGAAGTTTTTAACTTACGAAATGACCCTTCTAATATTCATTGCATTTTCAGAAGTGATTCAAACGAAATTCCCTATATCAATGAAATCAACAGTTTTCTTAATCATTTAAAATTTCCAATCTTTGAAAAGGTGACTACATGTTTTAAAATAATGGCACCTGTTAAAAATGCTCCAAATGGCCGCTGACTAGTAGCAAATTTCTTTTTTTTAAGTTTGCTCTATATGAATCTCACTTTCGTTTTGGTTTCTACTTGGCCCAGCGAATGCTTATAGCTTTAACAGATACGAACGTAGTTGCACTCTGAAATTTTATTTTAAAATTGAAAGAAAGTGAGAAAAGTAGGATAAACAATGTGATAGGAATTTCTTAAAATGTAAGCATAATAATATCCTCTACAGACCGGAAGATGATGTACAGGACCTAGATAATGAAGCTGTTTACACTATAAAGGAGCACATTAAAAAGTTTGTAACTTCTGAGATATGCAAGGTAGGGTAATAAAATCACTTTTTTTCTAAAATCTAAACTTAGCTAAGTTTAAATGTACAGTTTTTATTTTATTTCATAACCATTGTTGAATAGCCGACGAAATTTTGGTTTTACGACTAATACTCTGTAGCCTTGTAACCTTGAACCCTATCCAAAAAACAAGGGAACTCCTGGGTCAAGTATTGGGAGAAATTTGCCTTCGTAGAGGACTTTTTGATGGAACTAACCTGCGTTTGAGTTACATGGAGAGGAAAGTCACGAAAACATCTTATGTTTAGCCCTACAGCACGTCAGCACTGTGGTCGTTGCGAGATAGGTGCGAATTTCGTATCGACAAGCCATTAAATTAAGATTCTAAAGAAATTGCGAAATCATTTATTCCAGCACACTAAAGAATTTTCAGAATTGAGAACATCCAATGACTGTTTTATACTCTCAGAAAAAAGTATAGTAACCACCAAATGTTGGACCGTGTTTCTGGCTCTATGACAGTCCAAAAAATGTCGATAACTTTTAAGCACTTTGTAATGACGTGTAATGTTGTCGAAGCACTTTGTAATGGCTTTTTGTAAAATTCATACTAAAATATGGTTTTGTAATATGTTATAAAATTAAGTAAAATGGGTAAAATTGTGTAATTTTTGCATTGATTCTATAGAGCTCGCTGTAAAAACCAGTTATTTGATAAAATTTAGATTCAGTTTTGTGCCATTTACTGAAAGAGTGTTAATAAGGACTATAATTTTGAAAACAAGAATTTCAGGTGAAACATTGCCAGATGAGAAGAAAATTGACTAAATGAATGGGTTAAGTACTGTATATTTTGGTTTTTATAAACAGAATTATGTTTTCTTTTTCCTTTTTTACTAGAAATATCATTACCATACATCCCAATAATTTAACGAGAATATTTTTCTCCCTGTAGAATCTTCGGAAACTGCACCTAAAAGTTTTTTTTCCACATAAATTTAACTATTAAAAAAAACTAAACATTAAAGAAATCAGCACTATTATCTATTTAAAAGGAGGAGAATTATCTTTAATTTCAGCCAGATGCAGTTTTAAGATTCTTATGATAATCATGTGCGCATTATACAATGACCACAAGAAGTCACATTTCCATGCATTGCATAATATTTTGTTTTCCGTGAGTCAACATTCCATTTCAAGTAGAGAGCAGAATTAACTGCCAGTGAGGAAGTCTGGCAAAAATAACGATCCTTATAGAGATCAATAAACCAGGTCTCTTCCACAGAACAAAAGTGGAAATGAAGTACCATCCCAGGGATGATTTCTGCTCAAATACCCTGAAGACATCTGAGAAACGAAGCATTGTGTGTTGAGAGAAACAATGAATGGGGGAGTATGCTACATTATCTACTGATTTCAAGGTACGCTGATTCACATATATGCAGGAATATTTTTGTAAGGATTCAGTTATTCTTCCATCTACTGTTTTCGGCTACAGTTTTAAAACAAAGCGTATACAAATGTCTGGAGCAGCTAGATAAGCATCACTTGAACATAATGTGACTGGTTCAAATCAAGTGTTTAATGAACTATCTGAAAACTATAAAATTTATCTGTAGTCTCTATTCATTTAAGATTTTTACTTTTTTTTTAAATAAAAGTTATTTTCAGAGGATTAGTATTATTTTAGATATAAAGATACAATTAGAGCCATGTAAATAAAATACCAAAATTTCTAAATTGTTGTGTTATTGTTCCTAAGTGTGTTTTTATTTAAATAATATCCAGTTAAAAATAAAAAGACTTGCTTAGTTATAATAAATTTAGTTATAATTAATGAATCAATAACAATTATAATAGAGTAATTATTTTTAATATATACATATATATATATAAGCTCACCGGACAAAAAATTAGTCACCCTAGTGTACAAGCACCGATGAATCCTTAGGTTTCGTTAGATGATGCAGTGGTCAAGTGATGTGCTCAACTGCATGCACACTGCTTCAACCTGATCATGAACAAATAGCTATAAGTGGGATATTTTTGTTTGAAGCGGAAATTATGTGTAAATATGGGTAAGAGTAAAGATGTGATAGAGTGGCAAAAAGGGGCAATTGTGTTTGGCCGTGCCAATGGTCATATGGTGAATGAAGTTGCTGAATCTGTTGGCGTTTCAAAGCTGACTGTTCAACGTGTCTACAAGCAGTGGTGTAATATACGTGGTCACGGAAAACGCCGACAGAATTGCGGTCGAAAAAAGATCCTGCATGAAAGTTACCGGAGACGTGTTTCACGACTTTTCAATCAAAATCGCTTCCAAACTGGACAGGAATTGCTTCAGTTATTAAATGAAGATCCATCACAGCCTGTTAGTGAGAAAACATTGCGAAGGGAGCTGCATGCAATGAACATACTGAGTCAAACATCTCGTAAGAGGCCATTGCTCACACGAGCACATAAATCTACGCGACTTCAGTGGGCTAGAAGTCATCGATCGTTGCTGACTTCGTTTTATGTAATATGGCCTGACAAGTTTTTGTATTTATTCAAAAGACGCACGTCTGCGAGTGGAACGCAGACCTGATAAAGCATTTCATCCTGACTATGTGCATGTTCATGTTCAAGCCGGAGGTGGGTCTGTCATGCCTAGGGGATGTTTCTCTTGTTATGGAATGGGTTCCCTCACTAAAGCCCTAACATAATCCAACATGTTTATTTGAATGTTCTGGACAGTAAGGAGTTGCCTTTCAGTCACCCTATTCATGAAGAGTGTGTTATCGATACCACAATTTTTCAAGATGGCAACAGCAATGCTCTTGGTCCTGGAAGTATATGTGACTGGTTTTATGAACACTCAGACACTCAATTGCATCTCGGCAGGCGTGCAAAATCACCTGACTTGAACTCCATTGAAAATTTGTGGAACATGAATAACGGGTAAAACGCCAAAATCAGCATTCTCACAATTTGGTGATTTTGCGCCATCAAATCCTCAACGAGGGGCTTAAATTGGATTCGACGTACTTGCAAAACCTTGTGAGGTCACTTCCTGACCGAATTCAGATGGTTATCAAATCCAGAGGGTGTGTCACACGTTATTAAAGGATCTTTTTCATGATTTCTCTAACGGTGACTAATTTCTTGTCCGGTGCTCGGATATATATATATATATATAAACTGCTGTTTGTAGAAAATGCAACACCATGAAGGAATCATCAGAATCAAATGAAATTCGCAGCAAATGTCAATTATAGGATATTATGCAAATTAATAAAGTTTCAGAGCCATCGCGCGTGCGTGGCGCGCGCAGCGCCCTCTGAATTGATGCTGAAAGCGTATAAATAAAGTGCTGTAGCGGGACGTTGAAAATAGTCTATGATTATTTGTTAGTGGCAAACGTTTAGTGAGACCTGAGTATGCCTCCACGACGGAAGAATAAGAAATTCAAGCAACTTACGGAGTTTGAACGAGGGAGGATAATCGGCCTTCGAGAAGGAGGATTTTCCTATCGCGCAATAGCAGCTCGTATGCAGCGGAACAGTTCCACAGTGATGCGAGTTTGGAAGCAGTGGACCGACGAGCACCGAACAACTCGAAAAACAGGCACTGGACGACAGAAGGTGACGTCAGAGCGCGATGATCGACACCTGCTCCGCATGGCGGTGAATGATCGCACAGCTTCCTCCAGGCAGCTGGCAGCACATTGGTCTACTGCTACAGGTGTACAATTGTCGGCTTCGTCAATTCGTCGTCGTCTGCTGCGCCGTGGATTGCGTGCAAGGGTGCCATTATACAGGATTCCCCTCACGGCGGATCATCGACGGCTGCGTCGACAGTGGGCTCTTGAGCACAGAGACTGGCGAGCTGATTGGCACCAAGTTGTCTTTTCAGATGAATCACGCTTCAATTTGTGGACCCATGATGGCCGTGTTCGTGTTAGACGTTATGCCGGTCAACGCTGCCTTCCTGAGTGTATTATTGAACGACATAGTGGTCGAACACCCGGAGTTATGGTCTGGGGTGCGATTTCGTATCATGGACGATCCAATTTGATACGAATTGAGGGTAATCTCAATAGAAACAGATACGTCCGTGAAGTGCTACAGCCCGAAGTCGTTCCTTTCCTTCAAGGCATCCCTGGAGCTATCTTTCAGCAGGATAATGCACGCCCACATGTTGCGCGGACTGTTAGAGACTTCTGTTCAGCACAACGCATTCAACTTCTTCCTTGGCCTGCTTATTCGCCGGATATGTCGCCTATTGAGCACGTGTGGGATATGGTTGGTCGGCGTCTCACTCGTGATCCGCGTCCTGCAGTTTCCAAAGACGAACTTTGGTTGCGCATACAAGCGATATGGAATTCTCTTCCTCAAGCAGATATTCAACATCTGTTTGACTCCATGCCACGTCGTATAGCAGCACTTATTGCAGCGCGTGGTGGCTGCACCAAATACTGATTTCGGACGCTTAATTTGTTTCTTTTGTTTTGAAAATTTCATCATTTATTTGTATCAGTACAAGTCGTTTCTGGATTAAATTTCATTTGATTCTGATGATTCTTTCATGGTGTTGCATTTTCTACAAACAGCAGTTTATATATATATATATATATATATATATATATATATATATATATATATATATATATATATATATATATATATATATATATATATATATATATATATATATATATATATATATATATATATATATATATACAATATTATTTTTCTACCACAAAATTCTTTGGCAAACGGCTAGTTTTTTTTTTATTCATCGCAGTCCAGAAATATACCTTCTATCAAACGCAATGTAAGCTTTTTCTTACTTACTCATATCATATATCATTTCAAACACTTGAAAGTTTTCCGTGTTCGAGGTAATATTAGGTTTCCCACTTTCATGGTATGTAACCTTCTGCAAAACATAGCTGACCTTTGAAACCATATATGTTAAGGTTTCAATTCGCTTTCCTCTGAGCCATTTCCTCTTGGCTAAAGGTCTAAAGGTATATTAATAACAAAAACTGAAGGTGTTTAATGTTTTCTTATCAAATTTGTATTCATATATATTAAATAGGGAAAAAGGAAATATATCATTAAATTATTATTGTATATCCTAAATAAAATATGTCACGAAACACTAAAAACACTAATTCAGATGAGATTATTATATTTTCACAGTTAATAAGAATTTAAGAATTCATTTGTTTCAAATACTTGTACTGAAGCTATATATGGGCTTAAAAATGATACTAACCCTCCTCTTTTATTCAAATTGTTTTCAAATAAAGTCATCTGTGGTTTATAACCTTCTGTACCTTGAGGGCTCATTGTTTAATCCTCACTTCTCAGTGAGACAATTCAGATTTGAATCAGAGCGATGACATGTCGATTGAGCTGGTCAATGGTTGGTTAAAAGTGCGTAAAAGTCATAAATTTATAAAATATTTCAGCATAATTAAGCAGAATTCAGAGGTTTTTGATAATAAAAGCAAATATTAGAAGAAATAATTTGATAACTTGTAAATTATTGCAAGAGAAATATATTACTTCAAATTTTAAAAGGTCTGTGGTTTACAAACCTTCTGAAAAGAGATAGCTCATTGGTTAGAGACGATACATGTTCAGACGAGACGATACATGTTCGAATCAGAGCGATGACAGATTGTTTGAGCTGGTCGATGGCTAGTTAGTACACAAAAACACATTAAATTTCATAATATCTGAGCATAATCAAGCAGCACTACACAGCTTGCATCAGTCAAAATATTTTTTAATTAATTATATTTAGAGTTTTTTTTTTGCGTTAAAATGACAAATCTACTTGAAAATTAATTTTTTTCTTATCATTAAATTTGATAAAGTTAGTAAATTAAGGAAGAAAAAAAGTGGTTTAGCGTATTTACACTGAAAAAAAGTGTAATCAAAACTACCAGAATATGATCACATTTTCAGTGTTTCTGGCTGTCTGACAATAACAGAAAGCAAGGTGATTTTTAAGCTTTGGTAATGAATTTTTGATACAATTAACAATAAAATATCGTTTTTATTGTCATGCTGTTTGTTAATAAATGCTGCAAAAATTAGGTAATTTTAAATGAAATTTGGTACTTTTAGCTGCTCTTGTATAGTTTGAAACGACGCAATAATGTTCGTTTTGATATTTGATAGAAATTACTTGTTTAATTTGTTACTTAGCGGTGATTTGTTTATTTTTTCGTATGTAAGCTATAATATTAAATTTACTAACATTTAAAAATCAAAGAATTATGTATTTGGGTACCAAACAAAGTGTAACAATAGATGTGGAACAATAAATTCTTAAACTAAGTTTAGATACATATACAAGGCCTCGTGTTTAATGCAAATAATTATTTATGTCTTGTCAAACTGCCGAACAGATAGCATAAAAATCAGAAAATAGCACAAATATATTGAGTTACCTTACCAACTACCTTTACGTTCTTGAACGTTTAGCAAAACGACAACACCCATGTAAATGGAAACCCCAATAATATATGGTTGTTTTATTTGAAACTCACCGTGTTGCATTGTTATTCTGCGAACAGCTGTGAAGCGTATATGTAATGAGTTCGAATCCAGCTATAATATGTATATTCCTTGTTGGCTTTCGTAAAATTGTATTTACAAGGAAAACCACTTATGCATGTAAAAAATATATATAAGACTAAGATAGATAAATCAATCACAAATACCTAAGTTTAGTATCTTTCAAACACTTTGATGAAACACTTGAAGAAATCATTCTTATTCCTTTAACCCTTGTTATACTTAAAAAATAAAATAAAAATAAGAAATTATTAACAGTCAGCTAACTACTATCTAACCTTTAAATAAACTAAAGCTTTAAATAAACCGTATAAGTGCAAACAGTTTATTATTATTCACAGTTATAATAATAAACTGTTTGCAGTTATAATAATAAACTTCTGATGTCACTATTATATTAAAATTATTAACAGTCAGCTAACTACTATCTACCCTTTAAATAAACTAAGGCTTATAAGTGCAACCAGTTTATTATTATTCACAGTTATAATAATAAACTGTTTGCAGTTATAATAATAAACTTCTGATGTCACTATTATATTAAAATTATTAACAGTCAGCTAACTACTATCTACCCTTTAAATAAACTAAAGCTTTAAATAAACCGTATAAGTGCAAACAGTTTATTATAATTCACAGTTATAATAATAAACTGTTTGCAGTTATAATAATAAACTTCTGATGTCACTATTATATTAAAATTATTAACAGTCAGCTAACTACTATCTACCCTTAAAATAAACTAAAGCTTTAAATAAACCGTATAAGTGCAAACAGTTTATTATTATTCACAGTTATAATTATAAACTGTTTGCAGTTATAATAATAAACTGTTTGCAGTTATAATAATAAACTTCTGATGTCACTATTATATTAAAATTATTAACAGTCAGCTAAGTACTATCTACCCTTTAAATAAACTAAAGCTTTAAATAAACCGTATAAGTGCAAACAGTTTATTATTATTCCTTTTGACAAGAGGCAAAGACATCAGAAGGTAAAAAATACCAAGTAAATGGTAAATCGAGTGACGATTCTGAAGATCCTTTTGGTAATTTTATCGTGAAACTTTAAAGCATGGCACATAAACCATTTACTTAGTTACATTTACTTTTGAGATTTGAATTTGTAACTAAATGTATTGAAATAGTAACTAAAATTTTGAAAATCAGAATATCTGGTAAACCGTAATAAAAGCGATCAGTAAAATTACCGTATGAATGGTTTAAATGCTGCATATTTCGATTTAATTCTTAGAATTGTGATTTCTTTCCCCAGAAATGTTTTTACCATTAAAATATGGTGATCTTGCCAGAATTGTTTACTCCATGTATAAGAAGCAATTAATTCTTAAGAAATATTTAAGTGAGTATAATAAAAATCTAAGCTTTTTTAATCTAAAGAACCATAAAGATATTGTGACATAACTTTTTAAGAAAATATAACTAAATATTATATGAATAAAGAAAAAAAAAGAACCTTATTTAATATTATTTTTAGGTCGAAGGTAAACTAATTTCTTGAATAAAGATAAGCAGTTCTTCAAGAAAAGGAAATTATGTAAAGTGAATAACGAACACGTATTAAATACTGAAAAATATATATAATACAATGAAAGAGTTAAAGGTTAATGCTCGAATGTGTATCTAATATTTTCATTGATATTATATGCAAATAGCTTTTTAAAGAGAAAGGAAAAAAAATCGTTACTTGGATTCTTTATTAGCTAAGAAATATACGATAGAGTAATAACACCAAATGGCCTCAAGAATATTTTCTTAAGCATTAGATCTTTAAAGCATAATGTATGGCAAATAGATGTACTTTGTATTTTAAAGCTTTAATAACTATGAAAGAATATTTTGATGCCGAATAAAAAAAAGAACCTAACTGATATTTAAAACATTATTTTAAACTTACAATTTTCAAGTTTGAATGCATATTAATGCATTATTTTTAATACTTAAATACTCTTAAGACTATATGATCCCTGAAATTTTTTTTGAAAGGTTTTGGTAGTAGAGGGCGTTTATTATGAGCTCGTAAATATTTTCTGTATAAATACTTCATTAGATACAAAACATTTTGTATATATAATATTTCGAGCTCCTTAAAGGCTTAATATATAATATTCTATTACATGAGCCAAGTAATTCTTCTTCGTTTAGTTCTGTCACATTTGGCCCTTACATTCTCCCATAGAAATTCGTTTCGGTCTCTAACGGGCTCTCTTTCTCTGCACTGCAAATTATTTAGGATTGAATTACTGGGTGACCGCATTTTTTTCCCGTAAAACTCCTTTTTACAATAAAATCATATGGGACAAAATATCTGATATACCATGATTTTTACTGTAAAGTCAATGAATCAATGTAATTAAATAAATATTACTGCAAAAGTTACGGCATAAATTTTATGATGAAATGAAATTTTACGGTAAAATGGATTTTAAGGATGTTGCACTCACCATGCCAGAACTTTTTACTGTATTGTAATCTAGAACTGTTTACAGTGACATTCATAATCCTTAAACCATTCTCAACATTTTTTTTCTAACTTTGAATCTTACAAGTTCTTTCTGCTCAAGCAAATTTTAAAATTTCAATTTCATGAATGTACATTTTCCCTCTGCGCGTATCATTTATTTCTAGAGGTACAATGTATATATATATATATATAAATATACACAAATTAACATGAAAAACATGAATAAAATAAAAATAAAAAACTAAATGGTAGAGAAACAAGAATGGTAAAAGCAAATAGTCGTTGTCAAGACACATCTAATTGCCATAAATAATGCGATATTTCTGAATAAAGAATAATTATCCTAAGATAAAAATTATTCTTTATATGTGTCGATATCGCAAAAAACCTAATGTTGAAAAAATCATGAAATAAAAGAAAAATGTAAAAGGAAATCAAACTTACCGGCGTGAATTAAAACGCGGTTTAGGTTTAAAAGTACAATATATATATATATATATATATATATATATATATATATATATATATATATATATATATATATATATATATATAAGTTCAAAATGAAGAATAAAACAAAGAAAAATTATAGACATATGAAAAAAAGGGGGTGGGAAATAATAAGTAAAAAAAAAACAACAAACAATATTTTATTTAAAAAAAAAAAAAAAAAAAAAAAAAAAGGAAATGTTAATTAAAAAACCGGAAAAAAAGCCGGAAAAAAAAAGATATAATCTTTTCTTCAGCCCACACGATTATATCCGCAAAACAGAGTGCTTTCTGATATTGTATCAATAAAGCCAAAGCAAAATATATTAATACAATAGTGTGAGGAGCACTCAAAAAAATGTTACTTATTGTTTTCTTAATTTTCTTAGTGTTTTCTTGTATTTATTTTTTTATTATATATGTATATATATATATATATATATATATATATATATATATATATATATATATATATATATATATATATATATATATATATATATATATATATATATATATATATATATATATATATATATATATATATATATATATATGTGTATGCATGAAACAAGTACGGTGCGACCGAAAGAACGAAACGAATTCGGTTGACAGTTCAAGTAGCAGAATTGTAATTCAATTTTGGAAGCAGCATTTCCCAGTTGGTATAGTTAGCTGAAAATTGTCGAACACGTGATTGTTTTCTTACAATTTGGAACGATCGTAGACCCGTTACGGTTACGATGCGTATATTACGCCGTATTGGAGTTTGGATAACTAATATAGGCGTTATTTCATTTTCGGTAACATTTTAAAATAGGTTTCTTTTCTTACTGTGCAGTTCAAGTAAGTAAGATGAGGGAAGAAAAAGGCAAAAGCTCTGTATAATGTTATTTAATGGTAGGAATTTTACGAAACAATTTTAACTTAAAAAAAGTAAAAGGTAAGTTTCGCAATTTTTATGATAAATACACTCATTAGTTGATGTTTTATATTAAGTTACAAAATCAGTATATTTTTTAAAGTAATAAGTATATCTTTGGACTGCCTCAATCCAGTTAAAAAAGAGGTCAACTTGATATACGGAGGATATGAATTGAATGGCTTGATATGATTGCACATTTGAAAAAAATCCTTAAAATTATATTTCCTTTTTTTTTCGTATTCAATTCTTAAAAATTACTTTTTTCTTTCTCGAGCCTGACTAAAAAATTCCTGTTTTAAACTATTTTCGAGCTTATTCACCCAAAAATAAACTTACGGCAAAAAATTTTTTAATAATAAAGATTTTTCCTTATTGAATTTCATAATTTTTAATGTGATTTTTAAAAATATTTACATTCATTTAAATACGATCAAATTTGAATTTTTACAAATTTACTTCAATTAAATTCCAAAAAAAAAAATAATGTACAAATGTGGTAGTGATCGTATTGTTGAATTTTTAGATTCATAACTATGATCAATATGACTGTAACTTTTTTCGAAAAACTATGATCATAATTATTTGTCATCAAGGTGATGTTATTGTCTTTCACTCATTGTGTAACTTGAAAACAAATACTAAATATATTCAAAATCTCTAAAAATTTCGTTAATTCAAACTCATTACGAGTTTTAAAATGCAGTTCTTTTTTTTTGCTCTAAAATGCTTTTATTCTACGTATGGTAGAAGCTATTTATCAATACTATTTGACTAGCTATTAATTTAAATTAATTACTCTTTTTATGAAACATCCTGTTTAGTTGCTACTAAACTAGATCCATTTTTTTAGTTGCTACTAAAGCATTGTATAATTTATGAAAGTAAAAAAATTTAAATTATATTTCCGTAGTTTGCTCATTTTTAGGTTCTATAAACAGTACAATAAATAATTTTGAATTTTCTTTGTAAATTATAAAGCAGCTTGAGAGTGAAAAATAATGCTTATTTACAATTTAGTCTTACTCTAAGGCAAACAATGAAAATTATTCTTAATATTAAAGTTCAACACTAATTAGTTTAATTTTGAGTAACGTCGGTTTAAAAAATAAAACAACATTAATATTAAATGGTGATTTAATGACGGAAAAAAAAATATTAATTTAAATTTAATTTATTCCAAAGAAATTGTAATTTTGAAACAATTACTTAAAGCGAAATTATAATCAATGAAAAATTAATATAAAAATGTTGTAATGAGATTTTGATAAAAGCTTTAATTGAAAACAAATTAATGCGGAAAAAGAAGGATATAATACCTTATTTTACATTAAATATGATTAAATAATTCTATTTGAGAATCGAAAAGAGCTTAAGGAAATTCGTAATTACTTTCTGAATCGAGATATGGCTTTAGAGGAGTGACAAGATAAAAAGTGCTTGACGCAAGGTACCTTCGAGAAATTTAAATGTCCTTCAAAAAGATTTATTTCGTAGCAAATTGAACTCATTTTCTCCGAATTCTGAAAATGTCCTTACGAAGAATTTTATGAATAAAAGCGAAAAATAGAACCTTTAAGTGGCTTCATTACGAAACACATCCACTTTTAGAATGCTTTTGAAAATCCTCTATCCTTATTTTTGAAAAAAAGGATTGAAATATGGCTTATTATATGCGTTCCATAAATTTATTCAAGGATGGCATTATTAAATAAAAGGTTCTTTTATGCAACTTGTGCCTAAGGGTGAGTTACTCATTTTGTTAGAAACATGAATTTATACGAGAAAAATCGAAACAGATTTGAGTTATAAACTTAGTAAACAAATATTAAAGCAGTACTGTAAATATTAATCGAGCTAAATACTTTTTTGTTTTTAAACCTACAGCTATATTATATATATATATATATATATATATATATATATATATATATATATATATATATATATATATATATATATATATATATATATATATATATATATATATATATATATATATATATATATATATATATATATATATATATATATATATATATATATATATATATATATATATATATATATATATATATATATATATATATATATATATATATATATATATATATATATATATATATATAAAAACAATAAGGAGACAAAAAAGAAAAGAGAGATTACAAAGAAAACTAGAAAATATATATTTTTAAAGAGAAAAAGAAAAGTTATTACTATTATTTTAGTAGTAATATTTCTTCTTCTCTTTAAAAATATAATCTTTCCAGTTTAAAGATATTTTGTCTAGTTTAAATACCTATATTTGATAGTAGCAGGCGTAATTCTGCCACGCGGGTAGCAGTTCAGCTTATTTATCAATTTGTATAATGCGCAAAAAATAAATGAGCCACCCTAAATAACTTTTATTCTAATAATCGAATCTTCACGTTTCTGGACTTAATCTTAATGGTTTGAGGAGGCGACATCAAATATGCCAATTAATTTAAATGGAAGATATTTTAAGTAACGAAATTTTTCATGAAAACATGCTTTCTCTGAGGAAATATACTTTTTTTCGATGAATTTGGATTTCTAACAACCGAAATATGAGAGGCAGCAGGAATCTGAGATATATGGTGCTCATAGTTGGACCAGCATTGTTCAGCAATGCCAAGCCTATCTTATGGGTTGACCACCCAATTACCTGAATGTCATCTTTCAATCTGAAATGATAACTGTTGTTGTTCCAATATTGACTAACTTCACCGGAGGATTGACATTCATAAATTTGAAACATTATCTTCTATCATGAAATGATGGATGATGTTGGTCCAACAACAACTATCTTCATTTGATTGTTGAACAAACCCATCATTAAGTAATGGCAATTATTAAACCAACGATGCCAAACATATCGAATTGGTTAACCATCAAATCAATATGACATAATCTTCCGACATGAAATAATGCATGATGTTAGTCCAACAGCAACTAACTTCATTCGATGGTCGACCATCATTGCAGAAAGACATCATATATCTTCATGATGTAATGGATAATGTTAGACAAACAATGACAAACATATTTCATGGTATGACCATCAAATTAGTCAAACATCATCTTCCAACAGGAAATGATGGATGCCGTTTCCCAAGAGTAACTAACTTCATTTAATGGTTAACAATTCTAGCACTGAAACACCATGTGTCATCGTAGAGTGATGGATATCGGTCGACCAACAATGCATACATTTCTTATGGGTTGTTCATCAAATTAGCATAACATCATCTTAAAATCTTAAATTATGAATATTGTTGGTTCAACAGCAGTAAACATGCCATAATGGTTGACTATGTGAAACAACACTTTCCATCATGAGATGCTGGCATTTTTTTTTTACATCAAAATTAAACTTCTCTTTGCGATTGACAATCATAGCAGTGAAACAACATCTTTCATCATGAGATATTAAAATTTCGTTCCTTCATTAAAATCAAACTTTCCTTGATGGTTAACCATCATAGTCTTAAAGTAACATATTCCATCATGGAATGATGCAAGTTTGTTATCATATCAGATACCAAGCACACGTAATGGAAAACGTTGAATGATGGTGATCGTAAAATAGTGCTTGGCCATCATGAATCACACTGAAACCAATATAAACCATCAAGAATTTTAATGGGACCATTAAAAATTTTGACTTGGGTACAGTTTGGTCAAGAGAGATATCCAAAGTTTGAACACCATAATGTTAATTTTACTTTCTGCATATTTCGCCATATCTTGAGAACTTTTTAACCGAATAAAAAATATTTGCAATCAATTATAAAATGCGTTTATTCAAAGATATTTCTATGTCTGGAATAACTGTTAGTAAATATTTATTATTATTTAATAATTTTATTTATTAACTGTCGAAAAAATTTTAAATTGTGAGGTATGCAGTTTTTCACATCAGTTTAAAATAATGTGACTTTACTCGGCAAGTACAAGATTTGAGCGTCCCGCAGTGGACTGATCGTTAAGACACGGTTCCCAGCAGATCACCGAAGTCAAGCATCACTGGCTGCGGTCAGTGTGCGGGTGGGTGACCACTTGGATCAGTCTGCGTAGGGACCGAGGGTGTGCGGTATTGGTCCTCGTTAAACTGTTCTACCGTAAAGTGCTCGACTTCGCGTGCAGATCGTTGGGCTACCGAAGCAGGGGTGCCATCCCCTCTGCAGAGGATCAAAATTGTGATGGCTTGTCTTCGGATCATCCTCAGGGATGTTTCCCAGACCGTCGCCAATAGCCCATTGTGAAGCTCTAGTGCGACGTAAATTAACTACAACAACAACAAAATTTGAGCTAAATCTGTCGAATAGTCTTTGAGCTGAATCTGTCGAATCTCCTAATCAGAAAAATGAAAGATTAAAAATTTTATATTTTTTGTAAATTAACTAATCTGTTAATTTCAAATGCGCGGATCGTATTTTTTTTAACTAGCTTTACCTTTATAGCATATATACAGTCCAGTCTTTGTCCCTGATTAAAATGCCGAAGAATATTATAGAGGAATGAAATAAGACCCCTAAAATGAAGTTAATTTTTAGAGCATTTATTAAAAAATTACTAAGATTTTTATATTTACCTTTCAGTTTACCTCCCTTAATCTGTAAGTTTAAAATTGATTGATTTTAAATGATTCAATACATTGCAAGTATTTTCAATAAGAAAAATTACTATAAATAATAAGTATATTACCAAATTTCACCAAATACTGTAAATATTATCCATTTAAAATGTGAAGTTATAAAATGTTATACAGATATTAACGATTTTAATCAGTATTTCAAGACTTTATTTATAAACTATTTTCAACGTAAACAATATGATTCGTTAAAAAATGTATTTCTATTTAAAACACAATGCATAGTTCTTACAAAATTTGTGTAATCGCCTTCCTTTTAAAAGCTTCTTCGAAAATAAGAATAAAATACCCTTCATTCTTTAGAACATGAAATATTTCAAACAACAATCCATATGCATTATAGTTTCCTTTAAAGATGAAGAAACATATCAAGCGCGTCCACTGAAAAATGATTTTATTTTTCAGGAATATTATTTTGAAACAAAAGTAATGAAATTTTTGTTCTTTTTATTTACGAGTAAAAACAAAGCTTTCTAACAAATTTGTTTTCTTTTGTCGAATATAAAACACACTTTTAGAAGTCATAAAGCAACCCAAATACTAAGAAAATTTCACATAAATACATTTTTTAAATTATCTATCCTTAAAAAAACATTTTTTTTTTCATTTATTTTGAAAACTTTCATTTCCGATAATATCTTAAAGGCAAGAAAAATATTTTGTCTTTTTTCGTCATTGATTTTAATTACTGTTTTACTTCATTAACAATGTCGATAACATTTTTAATTATATTTACATTTAATTATTTGATTATTGATTTCACATAACTGATTTATTGTTATAATTTTCCAATATTTTTATAAATATATTTTGGTTTTAAGTTAAGTAATTAAGAATCTGTCATACCTAATTGAATACATCAATGATTTACATTATATTTACAATATATTCTCAAAGATAAACAGTTATTAAGATAATAAATGTAACATCGAATATGTAATTCATTAAGCAGCTGTGTAATAACATGAACGTAGACGCCAGCACTCAGCTCAGGGCCAATGCTCCCGCTATGGAACAACAGCTTTCAAAGCATATTTATTTTATAAGTTTATAAGCTATAAATATCAACCTAACTTATGAGTTTATTTTAATGCTGATAAGTTTATTGAGGATTGCAAGTAATTACAATAATTACTTTTTTAGCAGGAATTCATCCATTTCTCGATATTTCGAGGGTTAAAAAACAAAATTATTAAACAAAACACAAACTTTAATGCACCTATTATTTTCTGATATTAGAAGGACTAGATGTCTTTTATCCTTATTCCGACATTCGTTTATCATTCATCAGATCACTGAAAACTTTAACGAAGTAAGATATTTTAAGGTTACCAACAGAGCAATACTAAAACAAAGAGATGTTTATAGAAATCTAGGAATGAAATTTGCTTTACTTGGAATATATTTATCAACGAAAAGTTCTGTGCCTCGAGGTTAATAGCTTTGACAAAACTGCGAATTCGCCAGTCTTTTGCATTGTTCTAAATGTTGAGGGGAAACATTTTCAATTTCCCTTTTAGAGATATTTATGAAGTCGGGATTGATTAAGAAGAGAACAAGTTTTGCCTCAGGAACTCTTTTCTCGCAGTTTGAGCTAAAATCTTATCTGATGTTTAATTGAATTGCTCTAATTTAGATGATGGGAAACTAGATAATTGGTAATATAATTTATGCCTGGAAGAGGAGGTGTTTAGATCAACATAGTAATATTAAATTTCACTCTGACTTGATTTAAGTAGTTCTTTCATATTGAGTAAAAAGTTCCTCCTATATGACACTAGAAACACCAAATCATTATATTGATTGTACTAAATGTTAAAGCAATCGTTCTTTTTTTAAGTTCATGTAGTTCGTTCAAATAGTTATTTGAGTTCACTAAAGAAAATTGGCACTTCTACTTAGTAATTTATTATATTGTGATAATTTATATTGTGTTAAATAATAATTGAAAATTTCATATTGTTATTTCTTGCGTAAACACTTGCAATTTATGAATAGGATTTACATTTCTTACAATTTAAGATTTCATTGATAATTAGAAAAAAATGCTTAAGAGGAATGGTTAGCAAGTTTTCAATATCAATGCTGTATGCAACACGTACACGCAATTATATTCGAAAATTTGTAATAAGAAACGCAATGAGGATAATAAGTTTAAGAAATATTTTACACCATGAGATATGTAAGAAAAGAAGAAAGCAACAGAATTTATTAATAAAACTGAAAGCTTTCTACTTATTACAAATTTTAAATACAATTTTAAGTGCTAGAATACAAATTTTAAATTACAATTTCAAACTCATATACCCATGCAAAAGAACAAAACAAGAGTAGCAGTGGTAGCACTAGAGCTGCAGAATGTGATATTGACGGCAAACTGGAAAATTGACTAAGGTCTGAGAGGATGATTCGAAGACATGCCAATCCTAAGACATATAATTTTGATCCTCTGTAGAAGGGATAGCACCCCTGCTTTAGTAGCCCAACGACCTGTATGAGAAGTCGAGTACTTTACGATAGAAAAGTTTAACGAGGACCAATACCGCACACCCTCAGTCCCTTCGCAGGCTAATCAAGGTGGTCACCCACCCGGGTACAGACCGCAGCCAGCGATGCTCGACTTCAGTGATCTTCTGGAAACTTGTCTTAGCGATCAATCCACTGCGGGATGAATAAAATAGGAATCTGAATGCACATAATATGGTAATATAAATTATATACTCAACCAATGTCTTACTTAAATGTTTTAACGAATATAATATTCAAAATATTCTGATTCTGGGAAAAAGATTGCTATGGGAGACCTAAAAAAACGAAGCACTTTTTTCACAATTAAGTGGAGCCTGGAACCAAAAAACATACATCAGCGAGAAATAATTTTGTAGAGATACAGTTTTTTGAGTCTTTGAGAAATTATCACTGAATCACCGAATTCTGATGACTTATTTTTCAAATACTTTTAAGTTCGTATTTCTTTCTTCAACGGAGAACATCAATTTTTTTGGATGATTCGAAAACATACTTGCAACTATTTCTATTTGCTTTTATGGAAGAGAAACAAAATGAATCTTCCAACTTTTCATTTCATCAAAGGGAACTTAAATGAATTATAAATTCAGTGATTTGTCCTTTTTTTTTCTACTGCGGTAAAAAGTTTAGTCGCGTTTGAATATTTTTCCCACTTTTGAGCTTACTGTTTGTAAACTTCCCAAGAAAAACCTTCCTTCTTTTCTTATAGTTGGAAATTATTAATGGATATAGCCAAAAACAGTTTGTTATTGTTTGTTACATCCAAAACGTACTTTACAGCGAGCTTCTAAGATAAAGAGATTTCACTTATAGAAACAACAAGTACTTTCCATAGACGGCACATACGATAGTTTTTATTAATTTTTATTTAGCACCTTATGGTAAAATTTTCAAGAAAGAGTTATCCCCATCAGTCAGAATCGTGAGGCTTATTCATTCAGGTAGTAATTTTACTAGCAGTTATACATTTTGAAAAAGCTACGCAAAGTTTGTCTGCCCCGCCTTTTATGTAAGGATTCTGAAAGGATTGCTTCGCAAAATCTTCCCTAATGTAAAAGAATGTCATTCAAAAGCAAAGTTTAACCATCTTGATTCGTTTTAGCAGATGGCGCCATTTATGCAATAGGAAACTTTTGAATTTTCACTGAGATAATATTTCTGAAAATTATCATCCATTAACCTCATAAATAATCATATATATATATGTATATATATATATATATATATATATATATATATATATATATATATATATATATATATATATATATATATATATATATATATATATATATATATATATATATATATATATATATATATATATATATATATATATATATATATATATATATATATATATATATATATGTAATACAAAAATAATAAATGCTTTTGTATTAATAAAAGAGTTAAAGCTCTTTCGGTTTCATAAAATGTCTTTGTTAAAGAGTAAGCGTAGAGCTATTCTATTTTGGGAATTCAAGGCTGAAAACATACCATTGAATAATAATTAGATTTATATTTGAAAAGAGGAGTTATTTTTAGAATCTTGGGCCTCTTTCACTTCCATATTAGGAAGCATTAAATGATTTTCCATAGTGCGTAGAGTTACAATGGCATGCACGACTGTAACCTAATTACACTAATCTCTGTACTACTGTACTATTTAATGCGGGAGCGAAGGTTTTCGCATGTCTCTTGCTGAATAACGTGTTCCATTAAACATCTGCAGGAACCATCCGTAGTTTCGTTCACACCCCCTCCTTTGCAGAGGGCGGATGTGAACTGTTATAATCACCAGCATATCTTTTAATAAACCTTTTGAAAACTTATTATGGTTTTGACTGCATTTCTTAATATGAATACACCAATGATAACAGAGATGTAGCCCTGTTATATATATATATATATATATATATATATATATATATATATATATATATATATATATATATATATATATATATATATATATATATATATATATATATATATATATATATATATATATATATATATATATATATATATATATATATATATATATATATATATATATATATATATATATATATATATATATATATATATATATATATATATATATATATATATATATATACGTATTTACACACATATATATATTTGCATTTCTTTTTCGTTGTGTTTGAGAATTAGACTCTTCAAGTTTGGAAGAAATAAAATGAGTATATTAAAATAAATAAGTTTATAGTTTTGGACATAGATAATGCCCTTAATAATTTTCTAAATATAAACTAAGTTCAGTATCCTTTTGACTAAATAAGAATGAACCATTAATAAAACAAAACTGAATTACTTTATTGTGAATAAATTTTAAGGATATATCATTCATCTATTTTGCGTATTGAAGAATATTTTTAAGCAGAAGATACTCTTTGAATTATGTGTTTTAAATATGTATCTTTTTCATAGTTAATTTATAAAAATAAGTGTCTAGACAATTGCCAAATAGTAAAACTGTATGAAAACACTTTTTTTTAACACTGTTGATAAGTATTTTATCCCAAACATATTGTTTTAAACTACACAGTAACTATATTATTTGGAGGCTTATTATTGTTAAATAATTATGATAAAACTTGTCTGCAATTCCTTTTGAATAAATCGGCTTAGAAGGCTTACAATGTATCAAATGAGACAAAGTAGGAAGTTAATTAAATTAAATGCAACCATTTTTTTTAAAATTTCAATTATAGAATTTGTATCAAGCTTTCATTGTTCACCGTCTCATGTGTTTGTTTCAGACTCACACACTCAACGTTGTGTTTCTTCACGGAACAAGACTTTTTTTAGAAGTTATTCCACTTCTGACTCTGGTAGCAAAATTTATGAAGTCTATCCGCAAATTTATTTTCATTAATCCAAACTTGTCTGCGATGATATCTGAACAGAACAAAAAAAAAACTGCACAGGTTAAATTTTGATTATTTTTTACATGAGATTTTAAAATACATACAAATATCACTGAAAAAGTACTTTTGGTTTCTTGAAATGGAATTTATCATATCTTTGAGTTAAATGTTTCATAATGTTAAAGAATATAATTATAATTAATGAGAAAATTTTCAGAGCATACTTATAATTTCTAAAATTTATTTTACTTCGAGGTGCTTGTAATAAGCCTACAAGCTATAATAAGTTCATAGGAATATCAATATATAGTAAATATATTGACTATAATAAATCAGAGGAATTATTTTCAATACATTTTAACTACTTCTCAATATATTTCTTCAGCTTAAGAATTGAAATCAGATTTCTGAATTTAAAGGGATTAAATTCCACATGAAGCATGAATTAATAAACATGAATAATAGCGGTAAATTGTTTCAAATTACAAGAATTATTGACTTTAATTATTACAATAGAATTATTGACTTTAATTATTACAATAATAGAATTGTTGCCTTTAATTATTACCTATTTAACTTTCTTCTCTTTAATTACTACTATTTTCCTACTATTGCTTTTATTTAGTACAATTTAATAATTAATTCCTTTATGTATTACTATTTTAGAATTATTGTCTTTAATTATAACCATTTTTGAATTATTGAAATAAGAAGCAAAATAAAAAGAACTTTTCCGTAAAAATTGATTAATTTAGTTTTTGTAGCTTGTTTCCTAACCGGGAACTTTGGTGCAGAATTATAGAAAAACATGTAGTACCATTTTTTCCCAATTGTTTCGATTAATCAATTGTGGATTCATAAACTACTTACTATTTCACACCATTAGTCAAGTTATCATATTTCCGTCATAAATAAAATATAAAATTAACAAATTTAAAAAAAAAAAAAATTAGCAATTAGAAAAATTTACTCTTTTGCTCTCTGTAAACTTGTTAATGTTTTTATCCCAAATCGATATTTCGCCTGGTAGAATGTCAGCAGCACTTTTTGAGCAAATTTACTTCCCATTTAACACATTTATATATGGGTCATTCTCACAAAAACAGTCATTTTCATGTCCCCAGTACATTTTATATTTGTTTTACAACTTACGAAAAAGAAATTTCAGGGAAAGTGTCCTTCAGAATGCAGGCTAACAAAAGAATAAAAATAAAATTATCAATTTTTATTTTTTATTTATTTTAGGTAATTAAAATATACCAATATGTCATTCCCTCACTTGTCCCCACTGTTGATTGTTTCTGAAATAAAAATGAAAAAATTTACAGATTCGTGTATTTTATTTCAGACTATTGAAATATAGAATTCAGAAAATCAATTTTAAATTTAATTTCTGATAAAAATATTAACACAGCACTATTTTAAACTTTGTCCCTAATGTTTCGCGTCATTCCCTCACAACAATGTTTTTATCACCTGCAATCTTCTAAGAATAAAAATATTTTAATAAAAACTTTAGCAGTTAACAACTGGCATCATAGAACAAAATTGCAGTATGTCTCCATCTTCAACTTAAAGAAGCTCTGCTGTGAAATAAATTTTAATGAATCAAACCAGGTAAAATTTTTTACATTTGTCATTCCCTCATGTCGTTTTTTAGAGTAAAATAAAATACAACTTCATCGAAAAAGTGGATAATTATATGTTGCTTTCTTGTATGAATATAATGGTATGTGATTGATTTCAGAAATTAATTAGGCCTAACTGTTATTTTTAAGTTTTATTAAATTTGTCATTCCCTCACTAGTGTATAAAGTGAGGGAATGATGCTGAAGTGAGGGTGATTCAAGATGATTCAAGATGAGTATATTATAAAAAAAATTTTTGTTCAATCGTGCCAGCCAATTTTATTTCCCAAACCTTTAAAAACTATTAAGTATATAAAACTAAATTATAATAAATGTTAGATATACTTAGTATGTTATCATTTTCAAACTTGAGGTAGCTGTAACTTAGAGAAAAACATGTATTAAAATAAAAGATCATTCCCTCACTTTTTAAACAGTGAAATTAATTAATTTATTTAAATATTAAGTATAATTTATAGGATATATACTTTCTTTATAATATGCCATTACATATTTCTATTAATATAAAAAGTTTTAGAGCTTTTTATTCACTTTCCTTCTTTGGGATTTTATGAACTGAAAAATGACAGTTTTCGTGAGAATGACCCATATATATATATATATATATATATATATATATATATATATATATATATATATATATATATATATATATATATATATATATATATATATATATATATATATATATATATATATATATATATATATATATATATATATATATATATATATATATATATATATATATATATATATATATATATATATATATATATATATATATATATATATATATATATATATATATATATATATATATATATATATATATATATATATATATATATATATATATATATATATATATATATATATATATATATATATATATATATATATATATATATATATATGTATATATTCATTCAAAATTTTAATAAAGCAAAAAAACTCCCAAATATCCCGTAATGGATCGGATCGGATTGGAGCTGAATGCTCCGTAATTACGTTAACATGATTGTCATCTC
The DNA here is from genome assembly GCF_982258835.1 of Parasteatoda tepidariorum. Classification (NCBI taxonomy): domain Eukaryota; kingdom Metazoa; phylum Arthropoda; class Arachnida; order Araneae; family Theridiidae; genus Parasteatoda; species Parasteatoda tepidariorum. Next base: position 20,594,365 of record NC_141755.1, on the reverse strand, counting down.
TTTGGTCAGCATTGCGCACTAACATCGTTTTCCTCTCAGACTAGCTGGTTCCCATCGACCAGCAGTGGAGAGGGCTTGAAATTCAGTGGGAGAAGAATCACAGTATTTCGCTGTTTTAACTCAGTGCCTTATGGGGTTTAGGTAACTTTGGTTTTATCCAAAACACACCAATGTACAACTCGTAAGAAGAAAAAAGAAGTAAAAAAAACGAACTTTTGAATGTGTTTTGACAAAACGTTTAATCGCATCTTCACGTTTTAGCTCTCAGTATTAATGGTATGAAGAGGTGATCTCATATATGCTAAACAATTAACGTAGATGATTAATTATGTTACGAAATTGGTGCAAAAGCGTACTTTCTCTGAATAAACATATCCTTCTTCCGATAGATTCAGATTTCTTACCCCCAAAATACAGGGATAGCCCTAATTTGGAAAATATGGTGAACATACTTTAGTCAGGAGAGTGATCCAAAGTTTGAACCCCTTAATGTGAATTTTACTTCTTGCTTATTTCGCCATTTCTCGAAAACTTTTTAAGAGAATGGTATATTTTTCACACATAATTATTAAATTTTCGTTTATACAAAAATAATTCGATGCAAAAAATTTATTTTAGTAAATAAGTTTTTATTATGTTATTAATTAAAAGCCAAAAAATTTTTAATGCAAAATATAATTTTTTTCATATTATTTTAAAGTATGTAATTTTACATTGCAAAATATAAAGTTTGAGCAAAATTGGCTACCCCTGTATTATAGGGGTCAGAAATCTGAATACGTGGACAGAAAGGAATGTTTATTCAGAGAAAGTACGTTAATCTGATTTCGTAACTTAAAATATCGTCTGTGTTAATTAATTAGCATATTTGAGGTCACCCCATCGAGCCATAAAAGAAGAAAATAATGTAAAAAATCTGATCTTTAGATCAGTTGCTATTCAAGGTGTCCTAGTTGTTGTTTCTTTGCGCATTGTATAACTTTTTTTTAACTTTCCATAACTTATCGAACTATGAACAGAACATATTGAATTTTTCGCAGAAGTTTAGGAAAAGTATCGATATTATTTAAATGTATACACTTTTGCGGAACAATATTGAAAAAATTTAACATAGTTTACTTAAGATCTGAAATTTACATGAAATAATACGAAAATGTTTAGCGCTCGCAATTAAAGTCATATCACAATATGGTCACAATGAAAATCATGGTAATGCTTCGAAACATTTTTTAAAAGGTAGTTAAATATGAATTTTCTTTAAACACATTCAAGCTTGAATTAATAGAAATATAAAAAAAAGTATTTCTAATTTCAAAGAAAATAATTATTTTTATAAAAAACTGCATGCAAAATATGTACCACAACTCTAGTGCAAGTATGAATTTTAGAAACATACGATAATTAATCTAATTACCAAGCTTTAACTTGATGGCTCTATTAGATATGAAGTAATCTTGCGTTCCAGGTGAAAAAGAAATGGGTTGAGAAGAACAGATTTAAAGACAAAGCCATTATTCATAGCTTTAAACAAAACACTTACATTTCCTGACGATTGCAGTTTTGCAAAAATAGGGTTGTGCTTTTTTTTTCTTTCAGGGAGTGTTTTTCTGTAATTTTGCAAGTTTTTAAAGCATAATTTAATACGTAGTATTAATGTTTTAAGTATATTCTCCTACAATTAAATTCAGAAAAAAATTGGTCATAACATAGGTTATTGAATTTTTTTATTAAGAATTAAATTTCTTGCAAAATCATTCTTAACCTCGAAGACTCCCTCACCCCTAAGTAATCCTAATACATTCATTATACATTTTTAAACGTATTAAACTTGCAATGATTAGTTTTAAGCAATAGTGCCCACCTCAGAGATACGTTTTTCCCTAGGGTTCTCTAAAAATATGCTTTGCAAGGCTCATTTTTTAAAATTTGTTTAAATAAAATTTGACAATGATGTACTTTTGATTACTTATGTTCAGGATAAAATAATTCATATTCTTACATAAAAAATTAAAAAATAAAGAAAATATACTTTTATGGTTCTTCAAAATCCATGCAACCTCTTAAATTTAGTTCTGTCTCCAACTTTTAAAATCTTAACTTCTGCAATTCAAACAGTTCTCCCATTTCTGGCCATAACTATATTCCTGCATTTGAATCCTTCTTAAAATCAATGTCAGGTCACATTAATGCATTCCATTTACAAAGAGAACAAGTTGTTTCATTTACTGCCTGTTCCCTTTCTAAGTATGTAGTTTTGTGATATCGATTTTAATGTTGAATCCATTATGTGTCATTCAAATTTGCCAAAGTGTTTCACTCAATTATTATGATTTCTAGCTTCCCTATTCACTAAATTTGCTCTAAAAGGATCTTAAATTATTCAGGATATATTCTATTAAAATACGAGTTACTGAAAATGAATTCGCTTTAATCTATCCCATGCAACGTTCTAAATAGTTATCCTGTTCATATACAAAATTTCAAATATTCTTCTTTGTAGAGTTATTTTCATTATTTTATTACATAGTAAAATGATTTAAAAGGAACTGAACTGAGAAAAAAGCATTCATTCTGGAAATGTCAGTGTAGTAATCTCATTTAGGATGTGAACTAATATTGTGGCTAACTCTTTTAGGATATAAACTTTTAGAATATGAACTAGAAAGAACGCTTCTAAAGAAGTGCTTTCGGCCAAGATTTATAGATAGAGAGAATCTCCAGCTGTAGCACTTTCGCACTAGATTATAAGGACAGCATGAAAACAATCCTTACACCTATCCAAACTATAGTGATTTTGAGCGCGCTAAATAGATTTGCGGTGGTGCCATTTCAGATTTGATATACACTTGGTATTTTCGAAATAAAAACAAGTGCATAATTTTTTTTCGAACTTGAATAGCTATTTACTATATGCTTGAAAAAATGTCTTCTTAATTTATATCTAGTTAAAGTTATATCTTAGTTATCGCTCGCAACACCATTACCCTTATGAGCACCGTTCGAAATTCAGTAGAATGGAACTAATGGGTAACGGAAATTCAGAAACTGGCAAATCTTAATAGGAATTCCGGAAAATAAAACCTCAGATACAAAGATATGCTTGTTAGTAATCTATTAAGCATCCTAGATTATTTGAGGCAAAAATTTCATTTATATAATAATTAGCATACAAATTGTATTGGTTAAATCAGTATCAATTTGTAAGTTTCGGTTTGGGTATTGTTTCATTCTTAGTGTAATATTTAGAAGATATTATATCATTTTTAATACTTCATTTTCATGTTACTAATAAAGTGAAAAAGCGTTTCACAGATTCACATTAGCATGTTAATTTCTCAAGCATTTATTTATGTTATTTTATATTGTTGGTAAGAGATATTAAAGCAACTATATGAAAGTTTTAAAAAAAAAGCAGAGCAATTCATACATTTGTATATTTTTAATGTATCATTCAAATTCATATAAAAGTAACTTAAGACGATTTAGAAATTGTGATAGCATGGAAACGCAATATTACCAAGGTAATAATATATTAACTCTTTTTCGGAAATTAAATCATGAATACTTTAATTTCAAAAGTATGTGCTCTTAAATTTTTAAACCTGAAGCAAAGGTTCTACGAAACTAATTTGTTCTTCCATAACTTTCTCAAACACATGTTAAACAATTTTATTAGTTTATTTTCTTCGTGGAATGACTCATTATACTTAATTAGTTCTGTCATAGGACTAAGTAAATCAAGTAATTCAACCTTAGTTTCAAATTCTTGTTTACATGTCTGTAATTAAAAGTTTAGAGAAATCATTGGGAACATCATTTTAAGTGGAAATAGTTGATCTTGTTAACTGATGTAAATGGTATGGAAATTGCACAGAATTTACATAATGATTTGTTTTATATATTTTTCCTAAATGTAATTTTTCTAGAATTTGCACTCTGATGAACTTTGAATGAGTAGCACATAATAAAGTGGAATGTTTTTGGCCGAACTCTGATAAAAGAAATTACGTAAAGTGCAGTGTGCAAAATTAAAATGCAAACATTTTAATAACGTTTGATCTAGTAATTCGGACCTACACGCTCTAGAACTCAATATTAATAGTTTGAGGCCTAACCCTAATGGTGCTATTATCTACTGCAAATTATAATTTTAATTAATAAATCAGGCCCAAAAACGTACTTAATCTGAATAAACATGCTTTTTCCGATTGAATTAATTTTTTGAAAATCAACAAGCGATGCGCAAATTGGAAAACTAAGTCCTAACAGTACAAACAAGAGAGAAGTCAAATATTTGGGCTACTTAATTTACATTTCATTCTTTGCGTATTTCACCACCACGTGTTTTCTAAATTCTTATTTCTCAATATCTTATTGGTCAATTTATCACAAACTTAGGATATTGTGATTTAAAACTACGTAAATTAAATTTTTTTAAAAATGTGTATACCTTACGATTCAATTTTTTTTCGACCATAAGTAAACTAAATAAAAAATAATAAACATTTATGAAGAATAATTCTATGCATGGAAATATCTTTAGGTGAACAAGCTTTAGCAGTGTATACAAAAATATTTTGTTTCCTGAATTAGTTCTAAAGATGTAATAGAGCATTACTATACAGTACAAAAATGTTATTGTATCTCAACACCGAAAATGGCGTAAGCTAGTTTACACCAAAGTTGTGTTTCACTAAGAATTTCATTACACTAAAGTCCATGGATAGTTCTAATTTACACCAATATGATGCTCCACTACACCAAGAAAAAATTATATTTCAAAGCACCATTAAAATATAAGCTACAAAAGAGAATAATAAAAATTGATTAATTTCAATTAATAAATTTAAATTTATAAATAATATATTAATTTCTAAGTAAATAATATGTTCTAAGAATTTCTAAATGATAATGATGAACTGCACTGTAAAATTGTTGGGTCAAATTACTGTATTAAGAACTGGTACTTTGGGGGCATCATGTGCAGAATCCATTTTTACTGTGAAGTATTATACAGTAATTTTAGCAATGATATTTATTTAAGTAGAATGAGTCAGAGATTGCACGACAATTATTGCTGTAAAAATTACGGTATATCAGATTTTTTGTTCCGTAACATGTTCTGGTAAATATGGAATTTACTGTAAAATGTGCCGGCAACTCGAGTGCCAGTAATTTTTACTGTAATATGACCCGAAGTTTTTACATTGTAGTTAAAATAGTGTAACTATTTGCAATATATGTGATTTTGCAGCTTTGTCTTACACGTGCCGTATGAAATTAAATAATACATCTAAAGAAAGAATTATTTTGTGAATATTCTCAAATATCGTATCTGAATATGAATATAATTATTAAAAAATACTTAAACAGAAAACACTTGTGCAATAAATGGTTTTTGAATGTTCTTCTGACGAGAAGTAATCCATGTAGCTATTTATTTGTAAAACTTAAGTATTTTATACATATTTCTTAAACGTTCAGTTTATAAACCTCATTTGCACATAAATTTTAAATTTGATAAGTATATGCCTTCTTTCTTTTACTAGTGTTTGAAGCAATAAAATAGACTACAAAGCTTACACGTTCTGTGAAACTATATATTTTTTAAATTTTATTACAAAGGCTTCTAAATTTTGTTATCTAATATTTATTTTTATAAAAATGTGTTTCCTACATGTTTGTATTTTTCAAAAGGAAATGTTTTTGAGCAAAAAAATACTCAAAAAGAAACTTTGTTTGCGTAAGAGGGAATGGAAAAAAGAGAGAATATTTTATGCAATGTTTATTGGCGGAACCAGCTATAAAATGTGAGATTCAAGCGAAGAGAAAATATGCGAAACTCCATCCTTCAGATCTTTTTTACTTTTAAATTTAACTTCCAATCGAAACTTGACAGATGCATTTGCACTTCTTGATGGAGTAGCAGGCGGAAAAAATCTCACATCACTAGGGATGAAATATTTTGATTACTTTTGAAAAGATAGGGTTCGTATTTCCTGGCAATGTTTTTCTTTCTTTCTTTTTTTTTAACTATACGAACTTTGCTTAGATTTTTGTTATTTGGAAATTTAAAGTTGCAAGGAGAATATTTCGTGATAAAAGGGTTGTTTCAGCACTGTCGCTTCACAGTTCTAAATATCTGTTACGTTTGCCTATGAATTTGCTTATGAAAGTATAAAGATGGTTATTAAAAATATTAAAAACGATTGTTCAATATAATATTAAAAAAACTAGTGATTCTCAATATTCTCTGAACTCTTTTATAATTAATTGAGTACCAATTGCACATGGTAAAAGCACTCTCCAAGAAACGCGCACTTTTCTCAATTATGTTTCAAAATGTTAAAGTAATCAATAGTAAGCAAACTAGCAACATAAAGGTATCAAGAAAGGTGACAAATTATAAATAAGTAAAAAATGGCAATTTTTTAAAAATTTGTTTGAGTCAGTATAAGCTGAGATGGACTTTGTCTAATCTGTTTAGATGCCCTGCTATTTTGAGGACATCAATTTGGGAACGCTACAGGACTGCTTGCTCTCATTTAAAGATTTATTGTTGTCTTTTTGGTATTCAATTGCTTTTTTAAGGTGTCATTGAAAGTAATAATTTTTATTTGGCAATTAACTAAATAGTATTTCTTACTTTTAAGCAATGTTATTTGTTTGGAAATGTAAGGTTTCAAATATTGTATTTTATAATAAACGGCTTGATACAATGGTGTCGATTCAGATTTTCAAACATTTGTTGAATTTTCTTAAAAAAATCTAATAGATAATGAAAAAAAAAATTTTGAGACAATTTTTTTCAATAGAAAGCATATATATTAATAGTCTGTAAATATTTTTTCCTCCTTTTACAATTACATACTAGTTAATAAGATATTTACTTTTGATGAATACGTTTCAGGTGTTCAATCATATCCTTTGACAATTTTTGAACTGCATTTCGTTATTTTTGGCAAATATTTCGTCATGAAATCATAGTTTTTTTTTACGAAAAGTACACTCTTAAAAGTTTAAATAGACCGAGATGGCCTTGGTAGGATCTAGACTTGTTCGTGAGAACGGCATTTCGAATCCAGCTGATTGAAGACTCCCTGTGTAGTAAATAGTGACTGGTGAACGTTAAAACTGTCGGGTCACAAAGTCCTCCATGCTTACATCACAAATTATACCTCTGGAGGTACTGAGTTGCAGATTAATCGTTCTCTGGTCCATGTTAAATTTACGATCTATGGATGAATGATCGGATGTATGAATAGGTTCATTCTATAAACTTACCTGACTCATAGGTGGGTGTAGCAGAAGTCAAATTCTTGGCATAGATCAGCCCACTGGAAAAAAAGAACAATTGCACCATCTCTGCCTTAATGGCCGATTACAACAAAAACAACAAATGTTTAAACAAAATTGCTTCTTCACCCCTGTATCCTCTCAGCATATTCTACCAGCTTAAAATATTTCTGCATGATTGACTCCACTCCTTAGCCAAATACTATTGTTAGTTGTGTGGTATTAACTTTTAGAGTAATTGACGCTAAGAATGCTATGTAGATTAACTTTACAACAGATTTTTTGAAAAAAATCGGCCAAAAAAAAGTCAATTTTTTGATGCAAAAAAATTAATTCCGCTCCTGGTTTAATTTTTCTTTTTGTGGACATATTGCGCTTTTGTTCCATTTAAAAAGGCTATATTTTATTCATGAATAAATAAGTGTTATAGCTTACAATACTATGTGAATTATAAATATCAATAAAACGATTTTTTTCTTCGCTTTCGCATTGTTATTTTCAATTCTCGATTATATTAGAGTGGGAAAAATTATAGCTGCACTAAATACAACATCACTCGAATTATCTCGAGTGTTTGGCCTGTTTAGCACGCTCGAATTAACTCGAGCGCACAAGTTAAATCGTTAATGGAAGACACTGATAGTATTCTTATTAATCATAGTAAAATCACGATCAGTTCTTCTATATTTTGTGTCTAATTCGAATTCCATTTTCTAAGAATATTTTATGGTAAATGCGCAAGCGCGTTGGTTTGTCAAATGTGAATACCGGAATATATTCCTTGAGATGAATGAATACCTTTCATTCTTGATCACATTTACATATTATGTTCAATTTCCTAATCAATTGTGGCAAAAACATACAGCACAGTGAGTCTGTTCCCTTCCATGGAATTTATAACCTCGAACGATTTAACCTTTCAATGAAATATTCCCGCGCTGCGATTACCAGGAAACAGATTAATAAAAAAATGAAAAAAAATTTCGTAAAATATGAGTAATATATTTTAAAACGAAAAATTTAAATGATTCCTATATGACTACCAACTACGGTAATTTCGTTTTTTTTCTTCTTTCAAGCAAATTATATATAAAAAAAAATAGTGCGTGGAGTCCCTCCGCACGGAAGAAGTTAAACTTCGCAACCTGCGACGTTAATTGTAGAAGAATCAGCAGTCGTAGAAGGATCACTAGTTCTATTCAACGACTCTTTTTCCTGCTCCGCTCGCTTACGCGCTCTGTAATCACGGTAATATTGTGCATTTTTCCCTCGTGGACCAGTGGAAGTGCTTGTAGTTGCCTCATCGTCTCGCCCTGGAAAATGTATTTGCATTAATAATCGATGTGAATGCGTCATAATGTAATTTCAGAAGAGAAAAAAACATTTGATATTCACAAGAGACGTACCTTGACATAACCTTAAATCCGTTGCCCGTGGGATTGCTTTCACTCATTTTTTACAATTCTTATCCACTAAATTTGAAAATAAAAAATACTACCCTATTAAATTATATGTGTACCAAAACAAACTAAAAAAATATTTATAGAAAAACAATACTTTTATTATATGCTAGTGAGAACCAAAACAATATGGAAATGAATGAATGAAAACTGGATCCCTACCACGTGATTTCCCGGCCAATAAAAATGTAGCGTTAAACGTTTAACACAACCCTGTTGGAAGTCGCATAAGAAGTATAACTTCAAAAAATGTCTATAAATTAATTAAGAGAGATTTTCCTTAACTATTTCATCTCGATGAACGAGATGACTCATTTTCCAGGAATATTCGCTGCGTTCTATTTTCGTATTAGTAAATATGGTTATTGATTGTAATTGATTATTATTTTTTAAAGTGAAATTTTTTAAAGGAATTTGCATTTTGTTTCAATTTTAGTTCTGCGGGAGAGCTCTAAGCACAGAGGGTAGGACAAAGGCACGTCAAGGGATTAGCGTGTTTGAAATTAAACTTGGTAACAATTAAAACATTTTTAAGTTTTATAAGTTTAAGCATATCTAAATACTTTTTTATTTATAATGTAAATCAATTTGTGTTAAAATAAAATTTTAATCTCTAACTGGAAAAAATATTATTAGTAATAAAAATGACATTTACGAAAATATATGTTGCTTATTAGGCTTATTATATTAGGTTATGTTAACCCAAAATATATAAAATTGTAAACTGAAAAGATTTCAACACTAAAAAGGGTAGAAAATAATTTACACAAAAGTGTTCTACTACACCAAGAAACGAAGATAGTTCCTGGTGTAATGGTGAAGCACTAAAAATGTTTATAAGTTAAAATTCCCTCTTCGCCAACCTAATCGTGAGAGGTTTTTGTAGTTTCCCCACTCCATGTAACGCAAATCTGCGTTAGTCATATGAAAGCTAGTTTGTCCTAATGCTTAATCCAAAATCTGCCTTGTCTTCTGGGTCGGGTTCAAAACCAGTTATAAAGTAAAATTGTGCCATGCAAAATTGTTCTCTTATAAATACAATATATATATATATATATATATATATATATATATATATATATATATATATATATATATATATATATATATATATATATATGATTATACTTATGATTCTAACAAATGAAATACATTTATTCTTATATTGTATAAAAGTGCAGCTGTTCAGAAATGAAACTTTTCCGCCTACGTAAGTGCCATAATCCGAAATATGCTTGTATACAAAACCATGTGTTAGATTATCTTACTATTTATCGAAGACCGAAACTCCATTATTGTAAGGCAGAAATATTTCTCCACTTTATCCGTATCTCAATGCAATATAAAACGAGAAGATAAAAAAGGTGCTATAGAGAGTGTTTCTAATAAAAATTGATAAACTTAATGTTATGCGTTTTCTATTGATTATTCTGCTTTTCCTGCGTTACTAAAGCAAAATTCTTACATCTTTTCTTTGGATAGCTAAAAATAGATATTTTCTCAAAGTTTAAAAAGACTGAAAAAAATATAAATTTACTTCATTAATGCATAAAAAAATGAAAACGAATGAATGAAGTAAGCAAATGAAAATGAGAATTATAATTGAGTTACTAGCTAGTATAGTGTAGAAATTTTAGTAAGTTAAGTCGAACTCGTTGTTTTCGATCCTTGGTTGGTCGAAATTATTGTTTTTATGAAAAACATTTTAATAAATGATTTGTTAAATGTCAAAAAACCAAGTGAGAAATACAGTTATTGCAAGCGCAATTCAGATTTGAAAATTAATTGGCTGAAGAATTTTGATGAAAATATTTGACTACACGAGTTAATTAAATTCCCTTCAAAAATAGATAACTTATTCATATTTTAAAAATTGCATGTTCATCAATAACAAAGAGCAACAATGTGTAATTTCTTTTATGCCTTAGCGTTAATCTTGTGTTAAGAATAATAAACGAAGAATGTTGCAACTAGCCATTGAGTAGATAGCTTACCGCCCATGTTTCTGTGTGTTTTTTCAAGGATAAATGTTTTTAAATTGCAAAATATAACAGTGATGTAGAAGAAACAATTGAATCACTGACATAAACATCCAAAGACTATGGTTCAGGACTTGCCCTCTAAAGAATCAACATATGTTTTTGCCACTCTCATAGTACGTGCAATAATACACAGTTAGGAATTTTACGGAGAAAAATGTTTAAATAACAATTTATCTAATTATCATTTTATCATATTGAACTAAAACAGTTAAATAATCATAAAGCTTGTTAGTATTTCAACTGTTAACTTTGAGAAAAATCGTTTATTTACTGTTTACGGTTAAGCAAACAGACTTTTACCTGAACCAACTGGATTCACAGTCAATGAGAGTCGAGCACACGTCTTTCACCTAACAGGAAACTCACCCATGTTATAGGAATCGAGAATTCTTATTTTTCTTTTCCATCAACGAATGTCAAACACAAAAGCGTTTGCCTAATAAACTTATAGTAATGAGCCTGTAGACAGCTTATCAGGCCTCTTATTTTCTTGAGGTGGGTACATATTTTAACCGACAAGGCTAATCTGTCAATTTTCAAGACCGGCGCAGAACAGACGCTTGATTCACAGCTTTGGAACAATAATGTTTCCTCCATTCCTTCAACAAATGAAGAGGTTCCAGTGTCTCGCTCCCCTCAATTACAAAGCCTGGACTATTGAACTAGGAAACTTTCCTTCAAGTATTAATAACAGCCCCACAGAGCTTTCATCTATTAAGATATGTGATATCTATCAAAATATACCACATCTCTCACAATAGGTGGCACCTTAGAAAAATTTATTAAATCATAATCCACGGTTTACTTGATAAACTACAACTCATCTCTAGCATCCGTCATGGAACGCAACGCCTCATATTACATAACTTCAATGACCAATTAGATTTCTTTTCCTTCTTTTTTTTGAAACAATGCTAGTTGTAAATGCTTTCAAAACCGTATAGTTTATGCTCAAGATTTCTTAACCACACTTACGGGATTCAAACCATTGAGACATGATTTGAAGCCCGTAAAGGAAAATAATTGTTTCTAACCGTAATCTTTACGGTTTACCATTTAAACAGACCGATGTGGGTTATTTTATTGTAATTTTGTAAGACATTCTATCAGTGTAGTTAAACGAAGTTTTAAAATATACAGAGAGATAAATATTGAACTATGTGAAATAAAACGAATATAATATGAATAAATTATTTAAAATCTACTGACTGCACAAACTTTATTCAACAAGTAAACGTCACTACAGATATTTGAACTTCGATATGATAGCCATCTTTGCCTGCGAAGTGGCGCAGTCGAATAGAAAAATTCTGCGTGATCCTCTAATATGTCTAAATATCGATGCTGTCGTGCACAGCAATAATTTTGAGTTAGTTCTGTACATGTTGTTTTTAACATAGTAACCAGAATGGGGCCCCATAAGCGCTCCTCCGGGACATCAAACACTCTTTTTTCGATGTGATCAAGCTTCGTCTTGTATGAACTGCATCTTGTCGAAATCAGGGATATTTCGGATAATGGGGATGAAATCATAATCCAAAACATTCACGTATCGTTTAGTGCTGTCAACGAAGACACCACAGATAATTCAACGACTAGACATTGTGTATCACTAATGTATTGCATACCCATTGGAGTTAAAAGAGACTTCTTGGTCCCTCAATCGAGTCATTATTGCTTATTGACGAACCCATGCAATTGAACGTGATCTTAAACCCAACCACCTGTTCTGTTTCTAAACCAAACCATATCCACATCAGATTCCTGATCGTCAATTCTCTCGACAATGGTGCTGGAGAAACACAACCGTTGTGCTGGTCTTAAGCAACAAATCGACGCTGGGTCCCCCGGTTGATACAAACCTTTCCTGTAGCTCCTCTGATCGGTTTCCTTGGGCTGGCTAGAAACACAACGTGTGTCGTCTCGATGTTTTCAGGTGATTATACTCTTATTTGTAGATCGCCATTGCCACTACTATCTGTCATCAGAAGCATTACCAGTTCTCTCAAACATGAGAATCAAATTCTTGATTATTAGCATACTTGAACCAATTGAGTTCATCTTCTACTCCGTGGCAAACTTCCTTTGAGTCGCTATCGGGCTATTATTGCTCGCATAGTAGGTTTTCACCGATAAACGCTCGAGCATATAGTACCCTGACACATTTTCACTCGCAACAATTCCGACAACAATTAGTTTCATGTGCATGAACATACTTATTCCCACCATATCCAGTGCCTAACCACGAAGTTTGGACGTCACCACGTATACCGTTCAGAAGTTAGGATGGTTTTGTGCAATATAGCTTTTTTTGATAATTTATACCAAGACTAATTTAACACATATACCGTTAGGATGGTTTTGTGGAATATAGCTTTTTTTGATAATTTAATCCAAGACCAATCTAACAATCCTCCTCAGTAAACAAAAACATTATTCCGAATCCTGCGTTATCGTTGTAAACGAGTTTGACTTTATAGGCTAAACGAGTTACTACCTTAATCACTGCCACTAAATTTCATTAATTTTGAATAATCAATAACCCATGTGTGCTACAAATTAAAAAGAGAATAATTTAAAAGCTTATATTTCATTTCAGTTTAAGAAAATATATTATATTAAATTCAAATTTAATAGTAACTAAAACACGCTTCCAATTCATTAATTTACAGTTTTCTTTCCTTTTTTTTTTGAAAAATGAAGAAAGTTTGATATAAATTTCATAAATTTCCAGAAATTCCTTTAGCTCAATGATAAGCTTTTTTAAACTTGTCGTTCCTTTTCAAGGCTTTAAAAATAAAAGGTTTAAGTTAAAGCAATATCATTGAAAGTGTTCCGACCCTTTTTGACTCTTAGTAATCGCTTCAAAAAAGCTGTCTATGACAAATGCGCTCCAATTTTTCCGACAAAAGTCAAGCTTTTGAAAATGAAATAAAAGATAGCATGTCGCTATTCTCGGAGCATATATCTTTTCATTGCCTTCGCTACTTTTTTTCTTCTTTTTTTCCCTTCAAAATTTTGAAATAAAGTTAAATGAAGCTTTTCTAAAATCTTTTAGTTTGTCTTTCCTTTAAAATAGTTGTTTTGTATAGAATTCCACACTGTGTATTATGTATTTTAAGAAGCTTTCTTTACGGTTAAATAAGTTTCCAACCTTCATAATGCTTTATACTATAATCACTTTTGTTTGAAAGAAATAACTTGCACTTGTGCACAATCACCAACAGTTCTGAGGTTCTGACAATTCTGACACCTTATTTTTAAATGGAAAATTTCTGAGATGTCTGTGTTTTTCGAAAACTTAATCAACTCATTTTCATTCTTATTTTTTCAAAGATTTTGAATAATATTTTTAATTAAAGAATTCGTTTTGATAATATCGAAAATAAATAAACAACAACGTCTATAATTAAATAAAAAATGCATTTAAAATAAACATTTTTTTAAAAATTATCATAAAATATTTCTTTATGCAAAAACATTTGATAATTTTTGTATTAGTTTGATACATAATTTATTATATATCTCTTTTTAAAAAATCTTCGGCTAAATATAATCCTCTATGGCATTGTTCAACTATATCGCTAATGATTCAGAAGATCTCTTATATTTATATCGTTTTATGCTTTAAATATTTAAATTTATATGTATTTTATTTTTTTACATCAATGAAATTAAATGCGGAGATTAAAAAATTAAAAACATAACAGTGCAAATGTCTGAAATTATAATAATGAAATAACGTTTAAATTTTACCTTAGCAAAACATAATTGCAACTTAACACCAAAAATATTCGTTTTTTGAAAGGAAGATATTGCAGTAATTATTGATGCTCATAAACACAAGAATTTCGCAGAATTCTCGTAAAAATATTTCTGTATTACCTCAAATAGCGACTAAATGAGAGACTAAATTTTTGCCTAAATTTTTATATATTTCGCCATTTTTGAACAAAATTGCATCTCAACTGCAAAGTATATAACATTGTTTCAATTTATGTCTTACGTAAAATAGAAATACAAGACTACTTTGTTTAAAAAAATGACAGTTGTATACGGATTATTTTATGAAATTATGACTAAATTTGAAACGTTGCAAAGAACAGTATAAAAATGAATTTTAAAAATTTCCAATACAGTACCTCTGTTTACAATTATTTTATTTTCAACTATGTATTACAAAGGATCAATAGAATCGAAATTTATAATATAATTTAAAAGTTGCACTATATTTATATTTTTTTAAAGTAATATTCTACAAGCTCTTTTTTCAGTTGTAACGTAACAAATATTGAGATTTTTGATTATACCTTCTTCATTACAATGCAATGAACATTTATAAATGAACATTGCACAGCTAATATTTGCACAACGAACATTCTCAAAATATATTTCGAGTGGAAATATATTCCTAAAGTTCATTTTGTAAAGTTATGCATAGAAGAAAAAAAGGTTTTGTATATCTCAACATTAAGAATGGTGGCAACTGCGTTACATTAAAGTGGTGTAGTTAAACGGTTTACATAACTCTTTGATCTAGTGTTTCATTACACCAATGCTTTTAAACACTTCTTGGTGTAAGGTTGACGCCACCATTTTCGTTATTCTGTAACACTAAAATTTATAATTACAGTAAAATAAGATACACATAGGAGTCAGTGAAGTTATTTTTTGAATCAATACGAAGTAAGAATGATTAATTTGGAATACGTGCATGGACTAATTCTTAAAACAAAATTAGTTTGTAAATCAAACATGAGCGTACCACAGTGAGAATCACGAGACGAATTCGAAGTAGGTGAAGTGGATAAGAAACAATAGATTATAAAATCAGTTAACAGTACTCAGAGATTTAAAAATTAATTTTTATAATTATCCTTATTTCACAACTAAAACATACATACATTTTTACGGTGAATTTTCATTTTTGTAGATAAACATTTTGCTTTGAAAATAAGAACTCTCGCCAGCTCATTCCAGACCGTTAACAAACGACTCGCGATATTCTGATTGGCGTTTCTTGAATTCTTGATCTTCAAAGTGCGTCAACATTGACACTTTCAAAAAGGAAAATAGTTCTCGTATGATGTGAAAGCGTGAGCGTTTGATTTATATTCAATTTGAAGTGCTGGGGTTTAAATTACACCCTTTAAATCATATATAAACTCTCGATTTGTTGTTAACTGGGAATAAAGCTTCACACAATTTTTTTGGATTGTTCAAGATCATACTCTAAGAGATATCACATTGCAGGTTTTAAAGTGTGTCAAGTAGAAAACGCGGTACGATTAAACTTGTGAAATCTTAAGAGATCTTCAAAGAATTATTGTTATGTCATTGATGTGGGAGCAAATATGAAACTTTCTTTTTCTACGGCTGGCACTGTACTTTCGTTCTTCACCTTGGAAGAAGCCGGAAGTGTTGCTCATTTAACGTTACCCAGTGGGCACCTGTGAACCTAAGTCATGAAGGCGAATACCTAACCTTGCCCAATACAATATGGCCAAAGAAAGGCTTTCTGCCAATGACATGAACACACCGGGACGCAATACTCGCTTGCAATCAAGAATCTCAAATAGGGACATTTTCACCTCATCATGTTCATCTCAACATATTTTAGACAACAGTGCCAATTTTGGAGCTTCAAGAAATGCAACGCGACAATCGACTAGCCATTCCTCATCACCAAACAGTGTTCATTCACATGATGACTCTGATGCTGAAACTGTTATCGACGTACAAGAATCTCCACTTTCGGACCCAACTATCCTGGATAATAAAGAACTGGATCAGCTCTTCCAACAGATTGAGAATAGTCTGAACTACCGAAATAAACAAAAAAAAACTTCTGTCTTCCAACCACTCCAAGATTGGACGGCCTCAGCGCCTTTTCAAGACTAAAATACTTAATTTTTAATATTGCCAAACCGGATACTACAGCAAACACGAATCTGAGCACTATAGAAGGACAACTAACTGAGATCAATAAAAAAATCGATGACCTTAAATCTACAACTTCTACAACCACCGACAAAATCATACAGAGTAAACCACCAAAACCTATAGTAATAGAATCTACAGAAAATGTATCTACTAAGGATATACTGCAAAAGTTAGGAAATTCCGCACCAAAACTACCTATTAAAAATTTTTACCGAAATGGAAAACTTGTTGAACTGAAGTTCCTCAGTCATTCGCAAAAAGAAAATGCTATACAAACAATTAAAGAATCAGGCCTCCATTATAAGGATAAAGAAACAAGGCTCACTTCGCTAATTTTATTGAACACACCAACGAGCTTCACAAATGAGGAAATCGTCGAAATCATTAAAACCAGTGGAGATTGCAACGAAAACTATGACACTATCAAATATGAAAAATCCATCCCGCACAAAAAGGAACAGGATAAACAGCATCTAGTCATCCGAGCTACCCATCACCTATCTCAAAGACTACTGAAGCATCAGACTTTCTATGCTGGTCTTCAGAAATTCTTCATCAAGAAACGCATCATCCTTCTTCGATGCAGAAAGTGCCAAGTAATTGGTCATCACCAAAATAATTGTGAGTACAATGTCAGTACCTGTGCCCGCTGCGGCGTAAATGGACACATATCCAACCAGTGTACTTCCAAAGATGAATTCTGCCAAAATTGTAGTGATTCGAACTATGATGATGGAACCAACTTCAACTGTGCTCATGCCGCTTCCTCGCCTACCTGTTCCTATTATCTCAAAAGACTCAAACAACTATGCTCCGGCCAATAGATCAAACACTGATTTTTCATTCTTCAAACTTTTACTTTTTATATTTCTGTTTTTGTATTTCACATTTCATTTTTACAATGTTTACCCCTCTCATTTTTCTATAATTTAATCCACTTTAACTTTTTTCACTATTTTAACTCTCTTTTTTTTCATTTTCTTTTTAAGGAGAGAGAAAAAAATAACTTCATTTCTTTTTATATATTTTTTTTTCCTCTTCTTTTCTCGTATTCTTTCTCTTTTAAGCTTCCCAATATAATTTATATATTTTTTGTGAATTTCTTTCTAAATTTACCTAATGGATAATCCATACGCTAATGATATTAAACAATTCACAATCTCCACCGATCTTTATTAACTTAATATATTACAGATAAATCTTCAAAGAAGCAAAGCCGCCATCTTTTTATTGCAAAAAACTGTTGTTGATCTTGACATTGACATAATCTGTTTTCAGGAACCATACAAACCAAAAGATTCCATAATTGGATATCCAAGTTTCTGGAAATTATTTTCTTAAGTAAACGGAAAATTCGGCATTTTTATACTCAATAAATCAATAAGCCCCCTTCAGATAGATTCTCTTCAAGATTCTGTTTCGATATCAATAAACTCTTCAAATAATTCACCCTTGATCCTAATCTCATTTTATAATTCTCCATCAGACACAGACTTGAATCTAATGAAAGATCTAATTTACTACAGTAACAAAAACTTCTACAATTATCCAACAATAATTTGTGGAGACTTCAATTCACATCACAGCTTCTGGGGTTATTCAAACAACGACGCAAGGGGAGAAGTATTGTTAGATTTTATCATATCCAACAACTTAAAAATTTTAAATTCACAACCAGCATTACCGACTTTCGTAACATCTTTAACTTCATCTTTTCCAGATCTTACTCTTACAAATAACATAGATATTTTAACTTTTTCTAATTGGAATGTTCTGGATATAGAAAGAAATTCAGACCACAAATATATCTTATTACAAATCAATAACAAGTATACGTTCTCCTCATTCACAAGGTTTAAAACTAAGTTTGGAAATCATAATAAATTTAAAAAACATTTCTCGAACTTTATTCCAGATCTAAACATTGAACTAGACAACGTACAAAATCCTATGGATCTTAATATTTTTACAAATAATCTCATTAGTAAAATTTTCTTAAGCTGCAAAAACTCCTACAAACTTAAACTTTTCAATCGTCCTACAAACACTTCTTGGTGGACAGCACAACTTTCAATCCACAAACGAGAATTACAAGCAATTAAAAGACGTTTTCAGAGATCAAATATTGATGAGGAAATTAAAAAATATAAAGCTATTTACAAGCAAAAAAGAGCACAATACAAAAAACTAATTATCAAAGCAAAGTACAATAGTTGGTAATATCTCTGTGAAAGCATTAAAAATCCCCATGGAGCTCATTATAAGTTATCCTTTAAAACAAACTCCTATCCGACCATCTTAACTCAGATTTATGACACTAACTGTCCAATAGAAGAGGCCAAGAATGTTCTTCATAATCTTTTCCCGGATGACAATGTCATCCAACAAAACGAATACAGCTATCAAAATAAAAATCCAGATCCTCCCTTCAACCACAATGAACTTCAATGTCTTGTTAGAACACTAAAGAACAAAAAAGCACCAGACATAGTATATAATTGTAATATATGTATTGATTATATAATTGTAAAAAACTTATTCATGTTTTTCGGTCCACTTATCCTAAATTGTTTCAACAAATGTCTCACTCTGGAAGTCTTCCCTGACCATTTCAAAAAAGGACAAGTTTTACTTTTTCTTAAAAGAGGCAAAAATTCCAATTTTTTATCTTCATATCGTCCTTATAACACTACTTCCTTGTTTGGGTAAATTCCTAGAGAAATTTATCGTTAAGAGACTAACTTTTCATTTAGAGAAACTCAACGCACTGTCTGATTTACAATACGGTTTTAGATTTGGTAAATCAGTCAATATAGCTCTAGAAAATTTCAAAGATAACCTATCACTTTTAAAAAATAATCACAAACACGTCGCGGCAATATCGCTCGACATCAAAGGGGCATTTGGCAATATCCAGTATGATCTAATTAATAGAGAATTGTCAATGTACCAAGTCCCATCCAATCTTTGTTTCATAATAGAAAGCATCAATACGAACAGGCAAGCCATCTTAGCAACAAATCGGGGATATGTAACAAAAACAATTCAAAAAGGCTGCCCACAAGGGTCTTGCATAGGACCGACTGCGTGGAATTTAGTAATTAATAACCTTTTGAAAATGCAGTTTGAAAATTCCATAATACAAGCCTTTGCAGACGACTTGATAATTCTTACATATGCCAACTCTAGGAGGCAGTTAGAACAAGTATCGAATCTAACTCTAAATAGTATTCACAATTGGATCACCAACAATTCTTTAACTCTTTCAATTGATAAAAGAGCCTATATACATTTCTACAACACTAACAGGGGTGCAATCTTCAAAATTAACAACGAAAAAATTAAGCAAACAAATCATTTTAGGTACCTTGGAGTTGTAATCGATAAAAAATTGAATTGGTGTCCTCATGTCAATATCCTTAAAGAAAAGGCAAACGCTCTTCTCAATTCTCTTTACAAAATCAATAATAAATCTTGGGGAATAAATCAAAAAGCAAGAAAACTCATTTATAACACAGTAATAGTCCCCTCTCTAGCACACTGTTGCAATATTTGGGCAAAAAATATCTCACCCCGGATATCCAGAACCTTAATTTCGATTCAACGCAAATTCCTTTTGAATATGACCAGGGCATATCACTCTACCCCCACGGCAGCTCTTCATGTTTTAACAAATATCCCCCCCCCTTCCAGACCAGATTATGCTCTTGTCATGCTCAACAACATTAACTCAAATTTAAAAAAATGCATTCTTCCATCAGATAAGTTATAATCATCAGGACTATGAAAATAAATTAAAAATGCCAATTTATCACCCATCTTATTATATAAAAAACAAAATCTCTTTAACTGAGCAAGGT
Source organism: Parasteatoda tepidariorum (assembly GCF_982258835.1). Taxonomy (NCBI): domain Eukaryota; kingdom Metazoa; phylum Arthropoda; class Arachnida; order Araneae; family Theridiidae; genus Parasteatoda; species Parasteatoda tepidariorum. The sequence goes on along the minus strand of NC_141755.1, from coordinate 20,573,764 downwards.
AACTACGACTTTAGAAAAGATACCAACTTCTTCACAGACGGTTCCAAAACTGAAACAGGCACTGCATTCGCATTTCTTAACAATGCTCATTCACAAACCTTCACATTGGATATTAACAACTCTATTTTTCAGGCCAAACAATTGGCAATATTAGAATGTGTAAAACACATCAAAAATAACTCAAACTTTAACAGAGAAATAAATTACATAATCTGGTCAGACTCTAAAGCCTCAATAATATCAATTAAAGACGCAGGATCAACTAACCTCATAACCAAAGACATTCAACACGCACTAATGGACACCGCGATTCAAATCTCTTGGATTAAAGCGTATAACAATAAAGAAGGTAATGAGAGAGCAGACGAATTGGCCAAAAAAGCAACACAAAGCATTAAAAATTATTCCTTTCCTCTCCCTGTTTCTCACCTAAAACAATCTCTTTAAAAATATTTATCTAGTAATTGGCAAAACCAATGGAATAATTCCGATAGAGGAAGACGTCTGTTTAACATCATCAATAATGTCAACTACTTTAATTCAATTCCAATTAAACAAGTCATCTGGTTTCTAACAGGTCACGGCCCTTTTCCTTCTTTCTTTCATTACCTTCACATCTCGGATACAAACCTTTGTACCTGTGGTCAACCAGGTACACCAGAGCATTACTTATCAACTTGTCTTTACACAATATCATGGCATACACGACTTTCAAACATTAATAATTTACATATTTGGCAAAAAAACTTTCTTACAAATAAAACATTAAACTCTAAATTAATTAACGTAATGAATTTTCTAGCAGAAAACCTGACCTTTTATGTAATCTTGATAGTGTTTAAAAGTTTTTGATTTTGTCCTTCATTATACATTTTGTCCTCGTTTACATTTTCTTTATTTGTTTTCGTTTTGCTTCTTTTTTTTTCAATTATTATGTATATAACAAAATTCGCTTCATTTATTGTTCTCTTTGCATCAATTTTTTTTTAATATATATAAATTTAACTAATGTGATACGCATTATTGTCATCTTTATTGTCATCTGTATCATCTGTATTGTGCAGTTATGAATTTTGTAATGGTTTACTTATGTGCCGAGTTTTGTGCGAGCTAGACTGTCGTCCAGACGTGGACTATACGGTTAAGGGTTTTTCAAATTTAGGTACGTGTCCACGTCTGGAAGAAAAGAAAAGAAAAAAAAAGTCACGAAGGCGAGCAACATTACTCACGCTACACTGTCACAGATACCCGTTTATAGGTTAGGCCACATTCACACATTACACTATATTTAATTTTATATTATTTTATAACCGTCGTTGAAAAGCTGACCCAATTTTGGGTTTACGACTACTAATGTTCAACTTCATAGCCTTGTAGTTTTGAACCAATCCAGAAGACAACGAAACTCCTGGATCAGTACCCCCAGAGGTATTGATTTGTTATGGGAACATGGAGGACTTTGAGACTCGACAGATTTAACTTGCATCAGTCACCATTTACTACGCGGGAAGTCTACGGCCGGCCGGGATCGAACCCACGACCTCTTGGACATGGGCCTAGTGCCCTACCAACTGGGTTATCCCGGCCTCACATCACACTATAGAAAACAACACACAGAAAGAAAGATCCATGCCTTGAGCGAAATTCGAACCCACAACCATTGGCTTCACAGTCAGGAATGCTGACCGATCGGCCACCTTGCTGGTGCAAATAGGAAACTAAACATTGTTATTTTGGTATGCTAGGACGGAATCAGCCAGGACATCTCTTGACATAATCTTTTTTTTTTTGGAAAAAAAGATTTTTTCTTTGATCCATGAAGAGTTCGAAAGTAAAGAATGGACATATTTATAAGAGCCATCTCACACAGCGCAAATTGGATTCATAGGGGGATTGTTATGCATTTTACATATTTGTTTATTTCCTCGAAATGTATTTTGTTCATTTGTAAATATTGCATTTATTTATTTTATCCATTTGTTCTTTTTTCATTTCATTGCTAGTGCAATTGACCTTAATAACGATTCATTAGACTTTTGAAATTCCTTTCCTAAATAGAAATTTTCTACACCTATCGTGTCTTTGACTATCATTTTAGGAAACAATTCTGCTTTGTTTAAGGAAGCATTTCTTTACAACACCCGAAGCTTTTAACTACATTAAAATATAAATTACCCATCAGTTAAAGAGACAAACATAATGCGTAGCTATTTCATTATTTATTGTAGTTTAAACATTCAGTTTCACTTTTAAAGTAAGATACTTTAGATGTTTCAGTAAAAAAAAAAAAGAATAAATAGTTCCCAAAGTCTAGCGTAAAAGTAATGATTCTGAAAGTACCGGAAAAGATTGAACAAAATCCCACCTACAGTTGACATTACTATCAATCTTTACCGCACTACAAAGCTTCAACACTATAGATCTTGCTTTGTCCCACTTTAAGAGAACAAAAATGAAGTAACAAAATGTGACATATTTATGTCCAATGGATTCATACAAAAATCTCGTTCTGAATCCCCTGGTAAAGAACAGTTATAAAGAGTATTTGTATAAAGCACTTTACTTGTGTTTTGGAAATCGTATCCTCGGTTTTAAGTTCAATTGCAAATAAGAAAAAAAAAAAAACTAATGTTGCTTTTTTAGCTCGTAAAATGTATGCTTTCTATAATGATATCTTTGTTGTGTTTTATATTTGAAATGATTGAATTTCATTTATTTAAATTTTTAAAAATTTTACGTAGTTCAAATAAATGTAAGTTGGGAAACGTTACCGTGTTTTCTGGCTTTATGAGAACACCAAAAACTACGGCAATTCTTACCGTAGCACTTTAGTAATAAGTTCTAGCAAAATTACAAGCAAAATATGGTTTTATTTTGACAGTGAAGTCTGTAATTTTAATAGTTATAGTATAAGGTAAAACAAAAATGAATGTACCACATACCTCGCTAGTGCGACCTTGGCTACATCATCCAAACAACACGAATTTTAAAATTTGACTAAAGTAACATGATATGTATGTTCTTATCAAATATGCAATAAATCACATATTTGATGCGCATTGTTAGAGTCTTGGATATAAGGGAGAAGTCGAATTCTTTTCCATAGATGGCACCACTGAAAAAAAACAAGAAACGCACACTCTGCCTTAAAATTTGCTCGGTTTCACCAAGCAGGCTTGCCCGTGCGGCAAGTGTCATTAGAAACAACAAAAACACGCATTTGTAAATATATAAGTGCCTGTACAAAGTTGACCTTAATCAGTAAGTTAAGTGTTACGTATCAGGTTGTCGCAAAATCGTAAAATGAGAGCATGTAGGTATAGGGTTCGAATACCACCGCAGCCCATTTTACATCGATTAATTGATTTTTATTTATTTATTGCTGTGTACAGACTTGTGTGTTCCTTACAAAGTTTGGCATATAAATCTCTGTAACCTCGAAAAATATACAAGAGATAGGGAAGAATATCACAAAGATATTTCTAGGAATGCGATGAGATTTGAAGCTGCTTATTCCACGCTACAATAAATATATCTTTGTAATGCCTTCTCTGATTTGTGATATCTGTTCTTCAGCTTGACATAGGCTTATAAAAATCGTATTTTGTAATGAGCACGCCAGCCTGTATATGCGTGTATCGCAGCAACAAAAAAATAAATAAACAATTGGAATAGATTCATTTTATAAGTATCACTGTAGTTAATAAGAATTAGGTGATTTTTGCTACCTTCGAAATAAGTGAAGATATTAGTTCCTGCTCCAAAAATGATTATAAAAATATTAGAGCCATAACAAATTACCTTTGAGAGTTCAAGCTAATTTTTTTTAGTAATTACAATTTGAAATAAAAAAAAATATATTAAAAGCTAAATTAATGGCATATATTATTGCTAAATATTAAAATATTAAAAGCTAAATTAATGGCATATAAATTTGACATATTATTATTGAGGTGAATTAATTAATTTTGTTAATACTTAGACACAAATGGAAATTAAAAAATAAATTTTGCACTAAAAAGCTAAATTTATGAAGAAAAGATACTTATTCAAGTTGAAAAACTATAAGAAATCACCTTACTTTTTATTGACTCTAAAGATGCTTATTTGTAATACGTACAAATGCACTACAGGGTAACAAAAAATTATAGGGATCATTTTTGAATGTTTTTATTTCCAAAATTTATTACATAAATTCAGCGATGTTTCTCAATATGTCGACCTCCGGCATAATAGATTTGTCTACAACGCTTCGGCCATGATTTTAAAGCCCGCAAAATGATTTCCTGGGGGATTTTCTTCACCTCTTCTCCAATAGCTCTTTGAAGGCCTCTCAATGTAGAAAATCTTTTCTTATTCAGTTTGTTTTTCAGATGTCCCCATAGGAAATAGTCGCATGGTGAAGCATCAGGACTGTTTGGAATCCATTGTTCTGGTCTTAGGAATTTCACTTGCTGATCTGTTAGGAATTTCTGGGTGACCTTAGATGCATGCGATGGGGCAAAGTCCTGATGGAACACAGCATCACTATTAGAGTACAATCTGCAGTAATCATCCTTAAAAAAGGGCTTTAATATCTTCTGTATGGAATACTCAAAATTAATTTTGGGCCCCAGGTTTCACAAACCGAGGTTTGGTCACACCATGGGCGGATATGCCCATCCAAACCATTACGCCTTTGACATGAGGCACCGTGGTTGATGGTGTCAAGTCTCGCCTGTTCTGTCCACGGCTAAGATATTGAACTTTAGATTTAGCATTGGAATCAGATAGATAGATCCAAGCTTCATCAGTTGTAATGAACTTTCGCCATCTGTCCTTACAGAGAAGCTTGTAGAGAGGCCATAAGCGTTGCCTCCTAATCTGCACCGATCTCTCACTTAAATGATGACATTTAGGTTTTTTATGGCATTTTTTCTTCAACTTTTGTTTTAGTTGATAGCTTACAACTTGCTGGCTCCCGTTAAGAGCTTTAGCCATGCTTGTCTGTGTTGGAGGATCTGGTTTTGATGTCATCTTATCAAGCTTCTGCAAATCTGATTTCTTCAATGTGCTTGACCGTCCACTTCTTTTTGGTTTTGCATTATTTTGCATCGATCCAAGTTTTGAATTCTTGATAAGACTGATATGGCTGAGTGAAATCGCAATACCTTTCTTTTTAAAATGAGTTTCTATAATCTTGTGGCTCCATCGAAGTTCTAAAAATGCTTGTACTAGACCAATTAGCTTTTTGTCAAATTTCTTCAAAAGCATTTTTGTGATTTTATGAAGTAGTATTGCAATTGAAAGTCAAATAGTAGTGCTTTAGATCAGTATGCTATATGTGTAAAAAGGTTTTAAAACTTTAGTGGAAGATAACCACAAAAGTGATCCCTATAATTTTTTGTTACCCTGTAGTTTAATTGGTACTAAGGTAATTTTGCTTTTAATATATACAAAATATACGTACTAGTACTGGTACCACTTACTATAGGTACTGAATAAATAGGTTTTTACACCCCACCGAAAGGGATAAGTACTGGAGACAATAGTTGATTATTGTAATTTTTGTCTATCCTGAGTTTCCCTCGAGCATTTTCAGTGCTCCAAATGATAGTAAATAAAAATGATCTTTATTTTGATGGGATGTACTGTTTTAAACTTGTTTTGCTTATTTTGATAACATTAAGTCCCCGGGAAGGGTACAAAGTACTTATAGAAAGAAAAATTAGAACTATTATAGCTTTTTTGTGTCGATATATATGTCGTTCCAATCAGTACGTATTTCCGTAGCGTTGATTAATGCCTGTTTATTGCTTACTTAATTTTTTTCCCACTCCGTATCTTATATTCAGCTGTAAATAATAAACCTTACATACATCAACCATTACCAAACCCTTCATATATCAACCATTTGAATAACATTTAATGCTTAGATATAATAAAAAAGTATTTCCTCCTCAGCTAAAACTTTATAATTTATAGATTTATTACTTATTTTAAAACTGTACCTAAATACTTAGACATAGTTCAAAATATTTTTTTTAGCTGAAATTTTATATATTTATATGTTTTATTACATATTTTAAGCAGTTGGTAAATGCCTAATTATAATGCTTCTTTCTCAGATAAAACTTTATGGTTTATTTTTTATTACTTTTTTTAAAACAATAGGTTAATAATTGGACATAATTCAAAATTTTTCCTTCTGAGCTGAAACTTTATTGTTTAAATGTTTTAGTAATTATTTTGAAACAATCGGCAAATGCTTAGATATAATTAAATAATATTACCTTTTCAACTAAAGCTGCATAGTCCATATGATTTATTACTTATTTTAAAACAATAGATAAATGCCTAGAAATAATATGATATACTTACTTCTAAGCTAAGATGTTATATTTGTTTTTATTACTTCCATAAGAAGGCCATGAAAGTATTAAAAGTATAATATTTAGAACTCGAGTAAAATTAAGTTACTACAAGTAACTCACAATAAACTCTGATATAATGAAATTACGAAACTGCTTTCACAGATAAAGTTTCATATTTTGAACAAGTAATCTAATTTGGAAGCAGTTCTTGATGCTCTTGTCATCTTTCTTCTCTTCTATAATAAAAGATATTTGAGCAAAGTTTATCTTTGAGTAAAGTAACGTCAAAATAACTTTCTAACTGAAACACACCAGGCTTGGAAAATAGTAAAATGAAGATAAAGATAAGTAGATTTCTTCTGTCACTAATGCAAAATGTAATTTATGATAGTTGTATATTACAATTAAATTTTCATTACATATTCAGTAGTGAAAATGCAACATTAGACAGATAAAAATACATACATCAATAAAAATATTTTTTCAACATATTTGAGATATAATATTACTGATTTCTTTTTATATAGTTTACTACAGAAATGACTTTAAAAATACTGTAAAAATTGCAATGCTGAAAATTTCCCCACCAAGTTGCGGTCAATAACTGTAAAAAGGTGCTCCAGTGATTGACGTTACAAAATATTTATGACTGTCAAGCTATAATGATCTTTAAGAGACAGATCTGCTCAAAACTTTTTCTTGTAAAATATGCAGCCATTGACCGTAAATTAACATTATACTTGTAAAATTTATCTTCATAACAGGCTTTCACGTTGTTTATTTACCGAATTAAGCAAATCATGAAACGAGCAAAAATGGTTTAATGCTGCCGAGGATTGCGAAAGTTGCGTGTTTGTTGCCAGTTGTTACCATTGTAGAGGTAACGTGTGAGAGGTGCTGACGCCGTCTAGGTTCGAACTCAGAACTTTTATATCATTTTTATCTCAAGGAAGAGAGCTGACGGTAAAAATAAACAGTAAACTCTCCCAATTTCGCTGAAGTTCGTTACAATTGCGGGCACTTGGCTTTACCTTAAAAAAGGTAGCTTTCGGCAAAAATTGCACGCTACTCAAATTTCGAAGTTCATTGCAATGTAGCACTGGGCGTTTTTCTCATAAAATAAAGATTAAAAATAAAAATGCTGATCTGAAAATACAAATATTAAATATTTTCAAGGAATATGTAGTCAATATAAATATTAAATATTTTCAACGAATATGTGGTCAATATAAATATTAAATATTTTCAAGGAATATGTAGTCAATAAAGAGAATTTTCACCCTAACTTCACTTCTGGTCAAATACAAAATCTAAATAGAAGCACTCAATTTTCAAAGTTGATTTGGATTTTAAAAAAAATACCTAAAGTGAAAGTGGGCGAGTGGTTAGCGTACCTGACTGCGGGTTTGAATCCCACTCAGGGCATGGGTGTTCCTCTGTGTGTTGCCCTCTGTTGTGTGATGTGTAAATGTGGCTCACCTTATGAACGGGTACGTGTGACATGGATAGTATAGCTCGCGTCTGTGACTTTGATTTACAGGTGCCTACTGATTAACGATAAACGAGCAACACTTCCTACATCTTGCTACATGATTTCAGTACCTGCCATAATTTAAAAAAAGGAAAATTAAAAGTTTTATAAACTATTGAAATTCCGGAGCAATTTTTACGATTATTTAATACTTAGACAAACAATTAAAGATTAAAATGTTTCAAAATTTTTAGGTAAAGAAACAAAAAAAATTACATTAAAATTTTATTTTTGTTTCTTAATAAGGTTAATTTTGAAAACACGTGAAAGTCAGAAAATGCATCATAAATGCTTAATAAATAATAAAACTGCTTATTCTTAATAATAAAGAAAAAAATAGGAAAGAAAATACTTTATTTTGATATATTTCCATGTAGAAAATCCAATTTGCATAAAACCATCTCTTTGCTTATAATTGACATTAAAGAACGACATCGGAAAGTCCTAAAACTTTTAAAACGAGGATTCATTTTCTTTTGGTGTTTTTCAATGTAGAAAACAAAATAGCTTTTAAAGGAAATTACGTAATTTCTTGGCTGTAGGTATTTTATGTCTCTCAATCAAATAGACAGTAAAAGTAAAGAAAAAGAACAAAAGCAATTTTCCATTGATAGCAGCTAGTATTTTTTAAAATGCACTTGTTTCAGTGTCCTTTTTAGAACGAAAATAAAAATAAATAAGTAAATAAAATAGGTTAGAGCAATAAATTTAATTTTTTAATTTTTTGCTTCTTAAATATACTTACTAGTTAAATCAATACATATTAAGCATCAGTAATTAAAAAAAATCATTAAAATATCACGAAAGGAAACTATATGTTCCTATTTTCTTCATTTTATTTTATAATCCTGATTCAAATAACATAAATGAGATAAAATGAGAGAATTTAGAAGCTCAATTTAATATAAGTGGAAATTAATAAACAATAAATAACTTTAGTGCTTTAATTTATCTTATTCAGCGTCATAATTGTAAAGCATAAAAGTATGACAACTAAACAAGAAACCATGTTATCGATATTTTTTAACCTCAAAATATTAATTTTGCACAGAAACACACAATCTGATGTTTAGTCATTTTCAATGTAGAATATTGTGTACTTATACATCTACAATATTTTATATGTGTCTATTTTTATTTCAAAATATTGGAATATAATTATGTAATAAATTGCACAAATATGATTCCTTAAATATTCTTTAAACTAACCAAAAAAGAAAAATATCTGAACCAATAATTAAAAATCTATCAGTTGCGAGTTAAGAATCTTCGTAATAAGACATTAGGATTGGGAAAGCTACAATAAGTTTTCGGGTGATACTCCAAAAACTTTAAATTTTAAAATCCCAAATTCTTGAAAACTAAATGTGGCAAAAAATTGATAGTTTCTTTCTAAAAAAGAAGTTAATGTGAGAAAAATAAAGAGAATTCAGTTTAACGATGCTGGCTATAGAATCCATCATCGGGCTCAAGAATATATTTTTCCAGCTTCAAAATTCTAAAGACATATTTAGGCTTAAGAAAGTTCATTTATTAGAATTGTCTCATTATTACACATAATAACATGTTTTATTTTTTTTAAAAAATGTATTTCACGCATAATAGAAATATACTCTAGATCAGTGGTTCCCAACCTGGGGGCGATAGAGCTTCACAAGAGGGCGATAATCCTTAGGGGGGCGATCAGGGGGCGACGAGTATTCAAAACATAAAAATTGCTTATAATATTAATAATAAAAGCTATTTGAGATTGAAATTGAAAATGTATATGAAGCCTATGGTTATGGTATAGACAAAGGATTATGATAGTTAAAAATTAAAAAAAAATTCAAGTGCAGGATCGTTTTCGTCATACGTTTTGGTATCGCAGGCGGAAATCTGATAAGTCACTCTGTTCCTCTGAGCAATAATACTGTTTCCAGGCGTATTGATGAGATGACCGCCGATGTTGAATCAAAACTCATCAAATTTCTGAAAAAAGATAAATTTGCGTTGCAGATTGATGAATCAACTGTGAAAGATAACAGAGCTGTTTTAGCTTACGTGATATTCATAAATGAGTGTAAGGAGATTAACGAGGAAATGCTGTTTACAAGAGCTTTGTACACAGATACAAAAGGATCGTCGATTTTTAAATTGGTCAAAGATTATTTTGAGGTAAAAGAAATTCCCCTCACAAATGTAAGTACTTGTGCAACAGATGGTGCTCCAACCATGTCTGGTTGTCATACTGGGTTTCTGGGTCACCTTAAAAAAGAAGTACCGGAAGTTATCTCACCATTCATTATGTCATTCATCGTCAACTTTTGGCTGCGAAAAATTGGTTATTTCTGGAATCAATAAAATGAAAGCTAATTCTCCTAATAACCGCTTGTTCCGAGAACTTTGCCTTGAAAATGATGCAGATTTCGAATTCCTGCTCCTACATACAGCTGTGAGATGGCTTTCAAAAGGAAACTGAGCCGTTTCTTCGAATTGCTGGATTCGGATACTGAGTTTCTTGACGCCACTGATCCTGTTTTAAGTGAGAGTTTGAAGTAACGCAAGTGGGAAACTGCGTACCTCACTCATAGTTTTGAAAAAATGAAGGAAATAAACGTAAAACTTCAAGGAAATAAAATGAACATTATCAAGGCTAAGGGAATCATATCTTCATTCATTGCCAAATTTGATATCTACAAGTCAAACATTGGTCGCAAAGAGCTAATGCAATTTCCAACTCTTAAAAAGTGTTCAATGGCAGATATCGAGATTCTCGAAAATAAAATCTTAATTTTTACTGATCACCTTGATCAGTTATGGAATCAAGATTTAAAGATTTGATGAAATTAGAAATTCCGGATTGGATTTTCGATCCTTTCTCTTTTGAAGTTGTGGATAAGCTCACTTCCTCTTTGTAGACTGAGTTTTTAGATTTGAAGTATGACTGAGAGGCTTAAGTCGTCTTTAAAAAATACGATTACGAGTTAGCTTGGGTAAAGCTTATGGACACTTATCCACAATTGTGGAAACAAACTGAGCCGCTTCTCATCTCGTTCCCGTCAACATATTTAGTGGAGAGAGGATTTAGTTCTGTCTTCCAGCTGCTCACAAAGCAAAGAGATAGGTTGGACATTTGCTTCAAAGGAGACCCGCGTTTAGATCTGACCCGCATGAAATCTGACATTCAAGCTTTAACTTGAAATACACCAAGCACAGGGCAGTCATTGAAGTGGTAAAAATTTACTTTCTCCCTCTTCATTTTTTTTCTCAAATTTTAGTTGTTAACGTTTTAACTTTTTCTTGATTACATTAAAATATTAGTTTAAAAAAATGCACTTTTGTTTTGATTATTCCGTTTTAAATATCATTTCTTTTTTAAAATAAACGATGCACAGCTTTTTTCAATACTAAAAATGACAGGATAAATGTGCTTCCTTATTTGCATTACAATTCAAATTAAAATCAAATAACATAGCATATTTTCAGTGTTTGGTTGCTCACAAGCAACAATGAATGGCTTTTTGAGCAAAAAGAGAAAGGGGCGATATGTGTCAGCCAACCCCAAGAGGGGGGCGATGGTCCACAAAAGGTTGGGAATCACTGCTCTAGATTGAAAGCAAAAAAAAAACTTTTGCATGCCTCAGTTTATAACTTCGAATCTATGATAAGAGCGTTAGGTGAATCTGATATTCAAATCACTTCATCAATCCAACAGAATGATGGCAATAAATAGGAAAAACTCTAGCTCTAAAAAATTCTCGTTTTTTTTTCTTCTTAAAATCATCGAAGGATTTCTTGAGTCAGGAGAGGGACATGAAAACCTTGACACAAAATTTGAAATGATTTAACTTGGTGAGTTAAAGAGTTAAACTTATTGAAGAACCATTATTTTACATATATAAGTAGCATAAGCTACATATATAAGTAAGCGTTAAAAACCATATTTTAATGAAATCGATCTAATACTATCTGAAAATGCTTTGCCCTCTGTACCAAGTGCTCTTCGGCCCAGGCATCCCCCGAACATCTACAGGGCTGCCTCGGTCTTTTAAAACAAGACCTTATTGAAAGACCCTTACTTGTATTAGACTTTTTGAGGGTGAACGATCTCATGGATTTTGTCTAGCTAGGTTAGAAATGGGGATTTGAAAGAAGAAGAACACTTGTGAATTCCTAATGCACATGTTAAATTTAAATGTTAAAAAATTATTTCTCGATCCATAAGAAGAATATAATTAACAAGAAACATATTATATTATTATATGATAGTCCGAAATACTCATGATTGGTTAGTTTCATAGTATTAATATTTTAAATTAATCTCCTCTATCGATAATGAAAAAAAAAACATGTTAACTTTTAATACAAAACAAATGAAATAAAACAAAAATACGACCACCGAAGCCGACGTCTTCAGGGGGTACCGGCCCCGGTAGCCATTAAAAACAAAACCATTTCTATTTGAGGGAGAAGCAAAAGCTTAAAATATCTCCCTCAGTACCCCGATGGTTTTGTATAGAGGTCCAGGAAAAACAAGATACATTCAAAAGAATAAACAAATTACGAAAAGAAAATCAATAAAAATCATCAGAAAATTAAAAACTCACAGTCACAGGTCAAGAATCAACTTCAAAAGCGGAGGAAAAGAAAACACTAAAAACTGAAAAACAACGCCCCCTATAATAATGCGCAGTAAAAGTTTAAAAATGATATGAAAAGGTCAGGAGAAGGAGATACGTAGATAAATCAAAGAAGAGGTTTTCAAAGAAGTTTTTTCCTTTTGATCTTAATTATTTGTGTTTTCTTTCAGTATTAACTTTTAATACGCATATCACGTTTAAATGTTGAAAAAATATTTTTTGAACTATAAAAATAATAGAATTTAAAATAAACGTTGCATATATTGATTTAATTGTCCGAAAAACTCATAATTTGTTTTTTTATTAATATTAATAGCTTAAATTAATCTCTTCTATCGATAATGAAATGAAAACATGTTAACTTTTAATGCACAAGTTGCGTTTAAATTTTAAAGAATAATTTAGAGACCATTTTTATCTCTAAAGATATAGGGTATAAAAACAATGATAAATAACGGTTTTTGAGTGGTGAAAGTATTGTCTATTGCAATCTGGCGTAAGTTCCGTGAAGAGAAAATGATAGCAAAAAAGAGAGTTCTATATTTTTCGTACTTAAGCACCAAATTTATGAGGCCATTATGCTGGTTTTTCTTCACATTTTTGTTCTTCTCCTTTTTTTTTCGTCACATTCAATTTGTTGTTCTGTAAGCCGAACTTTCTTATTACTTTTCTCCTGTTGTCGGAATCATAAATATAGTGCGCGGTATTTCTTGCCAAAATTAGCTAACATATTCCGCCTCTTTTTTTTATTGCAACCGAGAAAATTGGAACACGCTCTTAAGGGTGTTCCGAAACTCGTTTCAAGTTGAATAGAATAAATGGATAAGTGAGTATTAAATAAGAATTACACCTACTCCAGAACATTTAAGAAGTAAATAGGTTTTAATGTTTATGTTTATTTAGGTTTATTGATACTGGATATAACTGAAGAGCTTAGCTAACCGTCTAAGTGAATTTGAGTAAATGAATATTAAAATTTATACATTCCTCCTTTTTTGTTTTTCAGTCCAGTCTTTATGTGTTTGGTATGTTTTTAGTTGCTTAGCATGCTTTTAGCATGTTTAGTAAGTGGGCATAATTAGCAACATTTTTAGGAGTCTATTTGATTATAACTTTTTTATAAACGAAGATTTTAATGATTTTTGTGAGCAGCATTTGCTTATTTGCGCTGACGATTTTTAATGCTTTTCATCGAATATATTTTTGTTCGAAAGGATAAAATAAATATGCATATATTTGGAATGATATTCATAGAATAAAATTTTAGCAACTTTTATTTGGAACAAACTGGTATCAAACTTTAACTTTGTCAGTTCGAAACCGATCAAAAACAATTCAGAGGCAGTTTGAGCACAACTTCTGCAGAGTAGATGTTTCACCGGTATGTATCGCTTTAATTGGAGTCAATTCGGTAATTTTTGATTTCAAAAAAGTATTTTTTTAAATATTGCTGATTGTGATAAAATATGTCATTTCGTTAGATCTAACGGTATTTTTGACGTTAAATAAAAAATATTCTTATTAGTTTTAATACCAAAAATATTCAGGTATAGTTGTTGAAATACAAACTATATTTAATTTTTCAATAAAATAGCGTAGTTTCATGTAAAATTAACGCATCTTTATCTATAGAAATATTTATACGAGAATATTGGGTCTTTTTCTGAGGAGGAAAACTACGCTTTCATTTCTACGCGAACCACAAAAAAAAATGTATGTTGAAACTGTTTAAGGGTTATTTTTTCTTGTCTTTTTTAATTATTATTTCGTAAGAAAAGGCATTAATTCTTCCTTAATGTACGGAAGCTGCTCTTTCTATTTCTTTATTTTCACCAATATTTTTCTCCCCCGTCTTAGCGATCGAAGCCATAAAAAGGTTTTCTAGGGTTGTATATTGACGATTTGTCATCAGAATCCTTAGCCTGTTATTAGCTTGTCTAAAGACTGTTTATAGAAGTATCTAGTAGGTGATACAGCAAGTATTCCATTTGAAATCCATCTTACATGCTGCTAAAAATATTTTGACGAACACAACAACTAATTTTGAATAAAGCTCGTTTATATAAAAATAAATAAAAAAAATTAAAAAAACTCAATAAACCTTAATTTTTTAAAGTATCGGTCATTTTTTGGTACATCTGATAGATTTACCTCCGCTGTTTCAGACCACATTTATCAATGAACAATATCTTTGAGACTAAAATAATGATCCAAATACTTTAAATTATCTATACGAAGAAAGAAAAACCTGGCAAAATAACCGTACTTGTAAGGTCATTTCGAACAATAAAAAAATTTACTATTTTTGTAATAAATCTAAAATATAAGACATTTAATGCATTTTATTGGTAATTTGTCTATTCATATGGTAACGATTAACCGGAAATTTCGGTTTACAAAATTATAGTAGTTATTACCATACATTTAGCAAAAATACAAAACTGTTAATTAAATTTATCAATATAAATGTTTTTAATGCCATGCTCTAAGGTATCATAATAAATTTACCACATTTAACGTCATTCACCATATTTTATCACATATTATAGGACGATAATTTTATTGTTAATTTTACCAAATCTCTACTAAAGAGCTTCAGTAAAATTTGTCTAGTTTTTTGGAGTTCCCATAGAGCCAGAAATGCCAGCTCCCATAGAGCCAGCTCTAATTCTTTAGAACTATCATTCATTTCACCAATTATATGGTAGTTTTTCCCATTTGCTAGTAGAATAGTTGTAAACTGTTTATACTTTGATAGTTTATTTAAAAAGTGGTTTATTTCATTGGCTAATAGGAGTTAGGACTGCCATTCATTTTGAGAATTATTTGGTAGTTTTTCCCTTTTGCCTAATAAAAGAGTAATAGACTGTTTATACTTTAATTTATTTAAAAAGCGGTTTATTTTATTGGTTGATAGGAGTTAGGTGAAAGTTAAATATTTATTTTCCTAATACACATATCTCTATAAGAGTGAAAAACTGCCTAAATAATCCATTTTAGGTGTTTTAAAAATACTATGTCGGAAGATCAAGCTATGGTGTTTATAGTATGCATATCTTTTATGGGGGTAATTTGATTTATTTATTTATTTAATGGCGTATGAGGATTTCGTTGTAAAAATTAGCTTAAAAAACTCTTTTCAATTTGAAATTTAGATAGTACAAATAAAGACAAACAGAAAGAATATACATCTAGTGTTACAGCGGGGATCGATTATACTACAACCATGCTTCAAAGTGATTAGCAAGCAGCGATACCTGACTAAGATCCCTAATAATTTTTGCAAGTAAGCAACCATATATTATCGAACATCCGATTGTGAGGGGTATTGTCCGTCCACTATGTGCGCTGAAACGTAGGGTTAGTGAGTGTTCAGTATGATACATAATATAGCTATGTTTTTTTTTTTCTAAATTGACAAAAGTCAACATTGTTCGTATTAAGCACACAAACCAGTTTTTATCACATATTTTAACCAAATTTATTAATTTATTGTTTCACACCCAGGATTACAGTAGGATTAAAAACCGCTACCTCCATTTTAATTAAAGTTTGACGGAAAGGCGAGATTGCTCGGTCGGAAAGATCACAATGATTTAAATTAAATGAACATTACTATTCTAAATATTCATTTATTTACTGTTACGCACACATATGCAGACTTGTGTGCACATAAGCCCTTGCCACGTTGAACAGACAGCTCAGGTTAGAGACAAACATTTATTTAAAAAATATAACATGGAACAAATAGGTTCAAATCCTACCGTATCCTTGGATGCCTTTTTGTGTTGTCATTCTCTAACATGTGCTATCTTGACACTTGACAAGGGCTTATAAGCTGAACTTTCTCAATTAGCAAACAGGCAAGCATATGTATGTTTAACAATAATTGAATATAAATAGATATATTCTTCTAAAGTCGCGGTAAGATTTTAACACGGTAACTCTACGCTCTCATTTTACTGTGTTGGAAAAGCCCTGATACATAAAAGTCAAGCTACTTCCTTCATTTAGCCCAGCCAAGACACTTACAAATACAACTTTTTTTTACAATTTTAAAAGTTGGTAGATGTTAGTTTATAGCTTACATAGAAATAAAAGAAACTGACTGACGAAAATAATGTTAAATAAAGCATGGTAATAGAACCATATTTTGTAGTTATTTTTACCTAAAGAAGCTCTTCGGTGAAAACTGCCATGCTTTTTGACAATCCATTGAACCAGAAACACAACATATCTTACCCTAACAACTGTATTAAATCTTACCCTCTTCTGGTAGTTTCAACCATACTTTTTTCTCAGTGTAATGATAGTACCGATAATAATTTCTGATTACTACCTAATCATCTCTTTCATTTTCTTTTAAACAAACATAATTAAAACAGCTGAAAGTTTATACTCCAAAGAATTCATCGTCATAATATTATTTTAACGTTTGTATAATTATTTCTCTTATCAATTTTATCCTTTCCAATTTTCAAACCGCACGAAAGAAAAAAAAATATTTTCTTTTGTGTCCAATCAAATACACCACATTTCTTGGATGGAACTTTTTTTTTAACCCACATCGAAATATCTCCAATGAAAAAACGAAGATAAATAGAATGAAGATAACAATAGCAAAGATATTTTTACATTGAGAAAGAAAAGGGTACAATGCTTGAATCGATGTTTTCTACCAAATCATTGTTCTTTCAACAATGATATTGTGTTGCATAACGAAAACCTTTTTCATATAAAAACATTTAAGAGGAAAAAAAATGAGCAGTTTTTATTATTTGTGCAAGCAATTTATTCTTGTACAAATTAGGAATGTTTTTTTTTTCGTTTGTCTAACTGGATTTTTTTAATCAAACCTATAATACGCTTAATAAATTTGTAGTGTCGATTACTCTTTAATATTTTTATTTATGTTAAAACTAATGTGATTACTGTATATTTATTTGAATTTCGCACTTTTATGTAAAATAAACAAGATTTTTCTTTATAGATTAGTTTAAGAAAGATTTTTATGGTTTCATTTTTAAGTTTAATCATTTATGTTACCACGTAATTTTAATAAATTCACAGATTTATTTAAACAAAAAAACTTAATTTTATACATAGCGAAAAATAATCATATTAAGAATCAACTTTTTCAAATAAATTAAATTTTTTCATTTAAATTTTTTCAAACTCAAATCAATAACTTGTTCATTAAAATATTTATTTCATAAAGTTCCAGAAGTTTCAAAAAAATAAGGAAAAAAATTAAATTGAAGCAAAATTAATATTTTTATGCAAATATACAAATTTACATTAAAAAATTTATGTTTGAAATTCTTTGAATGCAAATCAAACATATTTTTTTTATGTTTAAAAAACACAGATATCATATATACCTGAAAAGATGTTGGAAATAAATTTTACCCTTCACCGTTTATATAATATTAAAAATTATTTTGAAAATAATCTTACTTTAAAAAACTATTTGTTTGATTTTTTTAATATTGAGTTGCCTGGAAATTAATTTAGTTTTTTTCATCCGAATACTTAATTATATTTTTGCCACAACCAATTTCATGCCTGAGCCGCATAATCGCTGTAAATTTTGACACTTGATATTGCAGTTTTATTGATTCTACGGAATAGTTTTTTTTGTTCCGTTTCACATTTGGTAAGTAAAAAGCAGAATTTTCGGCATATTAAACTTTTTTGCTTTAAAAAAGGTAGAAAAGTTGTTAAAGCAAGAATAAAAATAAGGAAAAAAAACAATGAAATAAACGAAATTAATTTTCGAAAATACAGCCCAATCCTTTATTTTCATAGTATTTTTTGTTAATCAGTTTGTTTGAAATTAAATATATACAAATGTTGCATCATCTCCCATTTTATTCTAATAAAATTTCGATTTACTTTTTACCTTTTTTAAACTTCAAAACATTTGTTTCTGCATTAAATATAATTGATTAGAAAGGAAAAAAATATACTTAATATCGAAATCAAAATTAATTTGTTTGCTTGAGGAGAGAGGAGGACAGAAACGAATATTAGACAGTCTTACAGCATAGAAACTGGTTTTGATGTTAAGAAATTTCTCTAGATAGAAAATTGCAAGCTGAAGTTTTGATCGCAAAAACATGTCATTAAAATTACAAATCGGAATCAATGTCAAGGCTAGAATTGCTTAACCAAAGGTTAGACAGCAGTCCTGAAGATGATAAATAGCATATTTCAGTTGTTATTCAAGCGTTGTCGGAAAAAAAGAAAAATAGTTACGAAAATTCAGCTCACCAGAGGTTGGTCTTGGAGAAGCCTTTATCAGGAAGTGTTTGTTTGCAAGAAAATAGAAAACATAAAGAGAACCTTTCTGTCTCTCGAAAGCGCCTGAAAGTTCTTAGTTTTAGTTGATTTACTTTGCCTTGATTCATAGCTAGTGAAGTTGGCTCGATGATCGTAACATTAATTGATGAATTGATTTGAGCAATTGATGCTTTTAATGGGTTTAAATAAGGGTTTTTGCAGATGATAGAGATATAACGCTCAAGACATTCCAATCACCCTGGTCGGTCGCTACAAATTGAGTTGGCGTGACCATAGTTCTGATATCAAAAGTGCAGGATGGATCACCATCCTCCAGGAAATAAAAATTACACGTGATGCTTGACATAAACCAGTGACGTAAATATTACAATCTGAAATCATCTGAGCAATTTCAATAACATTGGAATAAAATTTCGGGTATAACTTGTTTAAGAAACTCATTCGTTTCAGAAATATACGAATTAAAATTACAGTCAACATGGTTCAAGTGCTCAAAAATAGGCTCCCATTTTCAAGACTTGCTAGACGTGAATGAGAAGAAACAAAGTGATTTTAAATATAAAACGCCAAGTTGCCAGTGAAAAATATGAAAATAAAGGCAAGAAGCAAAAGTAGAAAAACCACAATAGCCGAAAGAGAAGGAAAATGAAAAGCAGAACAAACAAAAAAACTGTGGCTGAAAAGGACAAATCAGGGTAAAATGCATTTCCACGCACAATGGAGAGTGATTCCACTTTTATTTCCGATTTAAGTGCTTTTGAATTGATAAAAGCTTTTAAACAAGTGACATATTTCAGCTTTAGTTTTTTAGAATTATTTATTTGAAACATGTTAATGGTTTCGATTGTAAAGGCAATGATCAATACTTAACTGAGTTGCTCTGATAAAGGGAGAATTTAAGACAGACATCGCTTGAGAATTTAGTTTGTGGATTAAATTATATTTCTTTGCTTAAAAAAATATAATAATCATGCGAGATTTGATTACTTTGTGTGTTTCTTAGAAAACGTAAAAGAAATAATGCTTTTCATGAGATTTATGTTCATTAATACATTTTCTGCAACAAAACTTAGATATATTAACATTTATTGTCAAAATGATTTGTTTTAGAACTGTGTAACACAAAGAAGTGTTTTCGCGAGAAGTGTGTTGTTTTTATTCTGTTCTTTTTTTTATCATTTCTGAATAACTAAAATCAGAAAATATAAATTTTTGTTGAAATATATTTTACAAAAATTTAATATCTTAATCCCTTAATACACTTATTTTTAAAGAAAAATCTGCAAAAAAATAAGTTTTTTGATTTGGGAAAATATATTACAGAATCTTATTTTGAAAAAAAAAGTGTAAAATGAATGAAATCAAAATTTTATTTTATTTCAGATTTTGACTAAGTACTTATTTATATTTTTGAATAAACAAATATTTTAGCTGACCTAATCCTATATAAATTATGAATGTCAACAATTTTTTCTTAGTTCTCTTACTGGTATTTTCAATTCTTGATTACATTCGAGGGTGAAAACTGCAGCACAAATTACGACACCGCATGAATTTTACAACCAGTGAGCTAATTTTGTGCTGATTTGCTCTTTAAAATTAACTCGAGAGCACACGTTAAAATGTTAAAATAAAACTGATGGAAAAACTATACAAACTGTGATTCGTATTTCCAATTGTCATATTTTTCACTTCTCAGTTATTTTGAATTTACTCTACATACAAATATTAGAGCTAATATTTCTACAAATATTAGAGCTCATTTTTCCAATAAATCCAATCAACATCTTTTCAGCATGTTTAGAAACATGAAAACATTTTCAAAGTTTCCGTTAAAAAGTGATGCACAATTCTTTCTTCTTGATAAACTTCAGAAGAATCAGAAGAGAAAGCTGAAAGATACCTTTTTCAAAAGTAATCAAAATATTTCATCCCTAGTGATGTGAGATTTCTTCCGCCAGCTACTCCATCGAGAAAAGCAAATTCACTTGTCAAATTTCGATTGGAAGTTAAATTTAAAAGTGAATAAGTATGCAAAACATCTAAAAGAACAGACTTCACATAACTTAGCTGTAGCTTAAACTCTGCATTCGTAAGCAAGTTTTCTCAGGAGCGCTGCCTACTTTTCCTCTAATTCCTTCTCACTGTCTTAAGAGGAGTTGATGGATTCATGGGATATTGGATGGTAACATACCTGTCATTGAGTATTAAAAATTGTATTTTTACATTTTTGAAAGAAATAAAAGTTTGCTTTCGATTACAGTACAGTTAGTCAAATAGCAATTTATGTATCTATCTATCTATCTACAAATATATATATATATATATATATATATATATATATATATATATATATATATATATATATATATATATATATATATATATATATATATATATATATATATATATATATATATATATATATATATATATATATATATATATATATATATATATATATATATATATATATATATATATATATATATATATATATAGCACAAAAAAGCAAAGAGAAAAACGAAAATAATTAATACGTTTTTGCTTGATATATTTGTTTGTTTTTCCGTACATATTTTTTACTTAATGTGTTCCAATTTCGTTAAAAAATTTTTGAGTGCTCCTCACACTGTTGTATTGATATATTTTGCTTTGGCTATATTAATACAATATTAGGAAGCACTCCTTTTGCGGATATAATCGTGTGAGCTGATGAAGAGATTATATATTTTTCAAATACTTTTAAAAAATTATTGTTAATAATTTTCTTCTCTTGTCTTTTTCCATATTTTCTCAACTTTTTAGCGTATATATATATATATATATATATATATATATATATATAGTAATTGTAGTAGTGCCTATTATAACATTGAAAAAACGTATTTAAAAGTATAATTTTTTAAAATTTTCCTAGAAAGCCTGTTCCCATTTTGAAACTACTTGCCAATCACATCAAATTTGGGCGTATGTATGTTTAGATAAGCATTACAAAAATAATTGATATGAAAATTTGAGAGTGCTTTTCTTGAAAATGTTTTATTTGCTTGAGTTGATCTCAGTAAAAAAAACTAAATCACACAGTTTGCAGGCAAGGATTTCCTTAGTAGTTTTATATTAGCAAAATATTTTGTATCTTTTTTTTAAACATAGTATGATTTAAAATTACCGAAATAATTGTCTCGATCCTGGTGATAATAGTAAATTTGAATTTTATTTTTCAACACTTTCGTGAATATCAGAGAGATCTTTCAAATATCTACAACATAGTTTAATGACAGTTTGTGTTTATAATACATTTATATATCTGGAATTTGCGAAAAAATAAATGATATATTAAAATGGATTAAAAATAAAGCGATCAAAACTTTCAAAATAATAGAAAGAAGTTTTATAGGAGCTGAAAGTATTTCGTTCAAAGGAAAATGAGACATTTATATATTTCATGGTTCCAATTAAGCTTTTATTTCAAAACTGCTGTTGTCAAAAATAGTTTAGTATTTATTTCCTATTTAATTTTTTTGTATCGATAAAACATACCACATAATATATCCTTGAAATGAAACTATTTTGTATTAAATTAAATATCGACGAAATGATGGCAATAGATATTTAACTAGGAATAACAAAACTTTATTTATGATTATGGCAATCTATGAGCTTTACATTACATTTAAGAAGTTATTTAAACTACATTTTAAGAATAGTGCCATCGGGCTCTGTAAAAAATCGTTACAATAATATTTTAAAAAGGCTTCGCAAAACCGAAATGCGTTCAGCTGCTAAAATTTTTAAATACATTTCTTGCGTTCCCCATCTACCCTGGTTACTTATCTGGACTTCTAAGTACTATTTTTTTCCTGCTTAATGTTTTGAAAAGTTTTACACATACCAGATGAATATTCAACGGTCTGAAAAATGAAACGGTTATTTTTCTTTTAAAAATTAATCATTTATTACTATGAATATGAATAAAATAAAAATTTATTGAAGAGTTAAAAATAATTTTCAGTTACATTTATTTTATATTTTGGGGGAAATTCCACTTATTTTATGAATTTTATATTGACAATATTAAGCATTAGGAGCACCATAATTTGCTTCCATTGCAAACTATGCAGGTAGATACAGTTTTAGTTATTCCGATAATAGTACGGTGTTTAATACTTGATATTAGAACCAGAAAAAAAAATTATGAGGAAATTTATTATTACTACTGAATAATACTTCAGAAGTAGTGAAAACGATATTGAAATTGTGAGTTTTTCAATGCTCTTGAATTGAACTACTAATTTCGGATAATCTATTCGTTAATTCCTGTTATAAAGACTTATTAGAACATGTTAAAGTTTGGAAATGTTCTACTATTTAAATAACAATGTTGAATTATTCTAGATATTCCCAAGGACAATTCGTTTTACATAATAACTCTGTCAAACAATTTAATTTACAAGGCTGTTGCCACAGACATTTCAGCGCTTACAGTTCCATTCAGTAAAATTTAAACTCCATTATTCAGTATATCTGCCTTCAAAGAGACGTAAAACATGCAACATTTTACAATAAATGCCGTTAGATTTTGCACTACATGAAACCAACGATCTTACTGACAATGCAAAACAATATACGGAGAAAAAACTTCTGATAAAGTAACAGGAATGCAAAACAAACTCTTTTAAATAAATGAAGAAATTACACCTATATAATTGTTTATATATAGCATCAAGCTGATTGTAGAACTTCCTATATAGAATGAAAAATAAATTTAAGCCGTTTGCATCTCTTTATTAATGAGGAACGAAAGGTAATATAGAGCGCAAAAACATTGTTTGATATTTCCTTACTTCATTTTCATAAATTTCTTACTGCATGGTGAAAATTGCACTGTTCAAATTACCTTACTGTAAAGACTTCTCTAATAAAAAAAAGAAATTTTGGATGCTAAAACTAAAATATATAGTATTAAAACTATCCATTCGATATTTTTGTCATGGTGACGGATCATCGGATATTCTGTTATAATTAATTCAAAATTATAGGTTATCTTCAAAATTATAGGTTATCTTTACCACACATTTAGTAAAAACAAAACTAAAAATAAATTGTTTGCTGAGCTCTCAGGCGTCATGATAAAAGTACCACATTTACTGTATTTTATCTCATGTTATAAAATCATTTTTTATTATTAATTTAAGCAAAATCATTACAAAAGCACTTTGGTAATAATTATCACTATTGAGACAGAAGCATGTTTAATTTTACAATAATCTGGTAGCATTCTGGTATTCGTGATCATACTTTTGTTCTCAGTGCAGTCTGTTTCTCTTAAAGTTCTTAAGTTTTTAGTTTATATTTATCATTTTGAAGGGGAAATTTAGCTAACATATAAATTTAAAAAGTGAACAGATTTCAGTTAATTATACTATAAAATGATGAAATTAATTTATTTTGATTGACTTAATTCTTTTTAGGCTTTGACTGTTATAAAATGATTAACTGAATAATGTCAGTTACCTAAAAAGCTATTAACAACTTGATTAGTAAACTGCTCTTTCTTTCTTTTTCTTCGTCATAGCATAGACATTTAGTAGATTTTAAGATTGATTCAAACCTGTGAAACTACTCTCCTAAGCGATAGAAATTTGTTTCAAGATATACTGAAGAACATACATGGTGCAAAATTGTTACGAAACACGATTTACATAAGGGTTATTATTACTGTTTAATATTGCGCCGCACAGCAGTGACAGGTTTACGTGATAAATAAACTTTGAACTGTTTCACAAAGTGTTTTAGAATTATGTTCAGAGCCAGTTTTTTTAGAATACAATTTTCTTATTTATATATCATTTTATGGCTTTATAACAAGTTTTCAAGAGTATTTCGTTTGTTATGATATCTTACATATATTGATAGCTTAAAAATTTCAAATTTTTAAATAAATACAAGAAAATAAATAAGCGACAGCAAAAGTTTTAAAAAGTTGGAAAAAAGATGGTGCACAATGCTTGACAATTTCTAAAATTGCAACATTTTTGCAATTTAAAAATTTTACATTTCAGCATTGTTACATTTATTCTAAGTCCATTTCAAGTTAGAATAATTTTTTTTAATTAAACATTGATTAGTCTTCCAGTACTAATTTCTTTTTAAATTTGAAATTTAAAAAACTACAATGCGATTTTATTGAGCAATCATGTTCTTCAAGACGAAAAATTATATTTCTTCATTCATAATATTATTTCTTTCAGCATACGACCATTGCTTTCAATTATTATTGTTATTACTATTTTCATATTAAATTACTGTTATTGTTTTGTTGATTAAAAGTTAAATTACTTTATCTCATGTAATAATTAACTTTTATTACAGAAAAGCAATAAAGCATCACTTATTATCTTATCAGTTTTTAAATCTTTGTTTACTCAGCTTAAGAAAATATGGATAATTTCTCGATGAAACTGCGTCTTTCCGAAACATACAATATTAAAACATACTTTTCAGAACAACAATTTATTCTCTTTAAAGTAAAGCCTTACTCCATAAATGTCTCTCGAAAGGGCATTCAAAGCAATTTTCCAGAACATTTAAGGCAATATGAGAAGAACGTTATACGGGCTTGTATCTAAACCCAAGTCGTTAGCACTGCGGTGTGATACATTTGTTACGCTCTTCTCCCCGTAAAACGGTCCTAATCGTCGAACTTCGATGATCTTTGCTGATATAGAACTTATTTACACTTCCCCACTCTTCCCTTTACTGCTCTAATGATACTATCGTTTGTATTCCAATGGATTGCTAGTATTTGTTTTAGTTTCGATATCAGTTGTTTAAAACAGAAAAGAGGCATTTAAGTGCGCGCAAAACAGTAAAGAAATATAACTAATTTGCAAACAGCATTTATAAGCAACATTATTATTATTCTACAGGATATACCCCCCCAATTCTCTGCCTTCCATTAATTAAATTGCTTCAAACGCTTAATATAAGTGGGGGTTGTCTAATGCTCTGCAGACTCATGCTTACTTTAGCCAACCGAAACTTCTTTCTAGTTCATGTTATGCACAGTAAGAAAATGTGAAAAATATGGAGGATCTCTGTTTTCAAGAATCTCTGTTAAATTTCAAAATATCATGTTTAATTGAGTTTCAAAAAATATTGATTTTTCCTTGTGCATTTCTCGAAGGGGACATCCGTTTCAATGTATCTCTGACAACCACTTAGTCCGCCTTTTTAAATAAGTACGATTTCAAGCTTTTCTATATTTAATATCGTGCAGTCAAAACTCAAGACAATATGCAAGTATAATAAACTCATACTGCTCGAGAGATGGTGGTTTTAACTTTTGTCTCTTGAATAATCGTATGGTATTGTAAGTATCATGGTAAATTTGTTACTATTTAATTAGCTTATTTAAGGCCACTCTTTCGGACCATTAAGAATGAGTTTAGCAACAAACAATTTTTTGAAAATATTCGAATTCTTATAATCTCTTTCCCTACTTTAATTTGAGTTTTATTAAAGGAAACTTAAAATTCTGTGTAATGTTTAAAACCAATAATTTAAGGATTTTTAAATATTATCGAAGAATACAAAATTTCATGAGGACTCTTAATTTTACGCCCATAATTTTAAACCCGATTCTAAAGACAAGTAAAAATAACACGTACTTGTTTATCTGTTAGCCAGATGTCAATTGGATTATAAACTATACTCCGATATGAATAGGTCATTATTTTTATATCAACACTGCGTCACGAACGGTTCAAGAACGGTATATAAAAACCATAAGTCACTCATGTCTGCTTAATGATGGAAGTTAAAAAATAAAATATCAAACCAAATTACATAAACAAAAAGTTACTTATTCCATGTAAAAAAATACTTTTATTTCAATCATTTAACGTAGTATGTTATGGGTAAAATTAAAAAAACTTAAAGAGGAAGGAAAAAGTTTTAAGTTTACATTTGCTTTTTTTATAGTATTTATTCAATACGTTATTATAAAGAAATTTGCAAACATCGCTTATAAACATTAATGTTTTAACTTACAAAAGTTGTGATAAAGTTATATAATTTCAAATATTTAAAGTCAACGCTCGACTATATTAGCAAGCATTTGATTCAAGATTAATGTACTACCTCTTTCAAGTTTATGAAGTATATCTCACAAGTTTATTACCTTAAATCCATCTGGTGTTGCTCAGAAAAGCGATATAATTTGTGACTTTCTAGTAGAATCGTTCTGGTAGGACGATTTTTTAAAAAAGGTTCAAGGCAATATCTCTCATTTAAAGAAAAATAAAGCAAACATTCGTTCATAAACTTATTAAATGCTGTATATTTTTTTTCAAATTCAGAATAACTCTTTTTTTTGTGGAAATAACAGCATGTATACCAACTAAATTGTTTATTTTTTTAAATAAATTTAATTCTTTTAAAAACTTGAGTTGGCTTATGGTTGGATTTATAATTAAGCTGGAAATATTATTTTACTTTCTCTAAGTTTATAGGCGATTATGTTTAAATACTCCGCTAGAACATTGATGAAATTACTATCTTTAGTAGTAAGAGAATACCAATTTTGTCAAAATCTATCGTCTTAATGTTGCTTATCAATTCACACAATAAGTTTGAAAATTCAACTTAAAATAAAATTGAGTTTGAATATTTAACATACAAGAAAGTCACATTCAGGACATAAACTTAGGAAAACTGCTTGCCTAGTGCGCATGCTAATCACTTTACCAACCAGTCGCAAGAAGGAAACGATTTGTTGAACTCCATTATTGCATTGAGATGGTACAGGAGTGAGGATGCAATTTCGTAGGTGCAATTTTGAGTTGGCCTTTCTCAAAGATCACGTGATTTTTTTTGACAAAACGTATCAAAAAAGGAGAGCTATAGCTCAAAGAATCCTGAATTGTCCAAAGAATGATAGTTTTATTTCTGAGAGAGTAATTAAATTTGAGTTCAAAAGACTAAAAGTAGTTCAATTATGGTGATTCAAAACAGAAGTTTCTTTTTTTTCTAAAATGTTCAGACTTAATATTTTTGATCTGTTAGATTGTTGCTCATTAAAAGAAAAATATTCTTAATATTCAATTCAGAAATGCCTTTGTGAGTTTAAATGAATAAATTTATAACTGTTCACTTGTTTTTAATAACACTCTTGCACACACGATTGAGGCTTACAGTATTACCGACAAAAATACATACGTTTAACTTGCTTTATTTTTATTTTTGCTGCTAATAACATTAAATTCATTTATTAATTCAGAAAAATCATCACAGCTTGATATTTCTTCGACTAGTTTGAATCCAGTTGTTCCACCGCGTGAATCTTACGCATTTTATAGTTAATACGATGTAAAGAATCATATGCCTTAAGAAAGTCATTATTATACTTTATACATGATGAGGATGTGTGTTTAAAGATGCGATGATTTGCAATAGATTAAAAAAAGCAGCTTCGGCCACGAACCCTAATATTGTGCAAAAAGGTTTAAAAATGATTATAGCAACTTATAATACGGTATAAGAATTATAAGTATGTAAAATATATAGTCTATAATATATAGTCCATAATACAGTATATAATGATGATACATTTATGAACGTTACTCCAATGGACGATTAAAAATTTCTCCGCACCCGAAGAGTTCGAATTGACCAGCCATTGCCGGGATTCAAACCAGGGGAACCATTTAGAGAGGCAAAAGCTCTATTCCCTAAGCCACCACGGCCCTTCAAAGCGAATCATATTTCTGTTGAAATAGAAGCATGGTATCTGGTAATCAAGTTTAAGATTTACGACTACATGGTTCAACTTGATGGCCCTATGTTAAGAGTGCTTCTAATTTGAGTGATATTCAGATTCGAGACAGTACAACACCATTCTAACAAAATTATTACTATTTAGCTGTTTGCATTTACATTCTTGCGAAAATTGGCATATTATTTAACCATATGACGTCAGTACTATCATAATAGGGTGCAAATTTGCTGAACCCTTTATAAGATGTGAAAGTAAATCATGTTTTGGTTCAAATCGAGCATAGCATCTTGTTTATAAGTTTACGAGTTAAAATTTCATGGTTCAATTTTCCCTCATATTAGTGTTTCATCAGATTTGAACGATATTTCAATTCAGCACTTTTTCAACATTGTTCTACTAAAATTATCACTATTTAGTTTTATTAAATATTATTGTACAATTTATAGAGCGATACAATGTATACATAACAGAAGGAATTTCTACTTATTTTAGAATAAATCGAAGTTCACTACAAATTATTTCACAGAGTTCGCTATTCCTCCAAATCGCATTCCTACGCTCATACTTTGTCGCCATCAATCTATTTTCTCCCTTTTCCGTGGAAACATGCTTCCCTCGAAAGGGTAATTCAACATTTCCTCCCCCAGAAGAAGTGCAACCTACCAAATAAATTCGCCGTCCCAACTTATATTCTTTTCCTCTTTCAGAGACTACGAGAAAACTACGAGAGGTAGTGAATATTTCAGTGCCCACTCATTCTCAAACCCCAAGGCGTTATGGGTCATTACTTGTTCTCCCTCCGAGATTATGATGAACATTTTGTATGACAACGCATTTACATTTGCATGGCTAAATTGAAGCTTTTTGCAAATTCGTGATATTGGAAAAGGTTTTGAAACATTTGTACTATAATTCTTGATGCATATTATGCCTTTCTTATTTGTGTGCAATATCATTGGAAGATTTGAAGGCTATTGTTGAAATGATAATAAGATTTAACTGAATGGTTGGAATGATGTTTACATTTCCAGACCGTTGATGAGAAAATAATGATGAATTCTAAAGCGGCATGGAGATCTTCATTATTTTGAAAGAAATGCTATTATGTACGAACATTAGGTTAAACATCGGAGAAAATACTTTGAATTTTTAATAAAACTCATTCTTATAGCTTGAGCCAGCTTAGTATCCGAAAGAAAAACTATTACTTGAGAAGAAAGATCTTTAGAGTATTGAACTCCTATTTAATGATTTAGCATGTGAAAAAGAAGATAATTTTGAGCCGTTAAAGAAGAGCAGTGTTTTTATAAATTAATGTTTCAAAAATATTTGTAACTTAAATAAACATTCGATAATTCGTTTATCAGTCTACTATATGCTAGAATCAGTCAGAACTACCTACTTTTGAATGAAAAAAATATAATATTTTTTTCAGTAACCTCTACACTGTTAAAATTTTTATTCTGAAAACACGGTAAAATAACCCTGTAGCAGTCTGTCCATTCAGTTAACCATAAAAGTTATGGAAAACAAAATATTTACAGTCACGGTCTTGAAACCCTTTGCAACTAGTATAATTAAGAAACCACTAATGCAAAACTATAAAAATTTTTAGCGATTTAGTACGAGCATGGTTTCAAAACTGTAAAAACATTTAACTATTTAACTAGACATTTTGACTACTCTTTTCGTTAGGTAATAAGCAGTAGAGTCAGGTAGTGGTTGAATTGTGTTTTATCAAATGAACCGTGGAATGTGGTTTAACTAATTTATTTGGTTTTTTCACCAATCGTAAGAGATGAGAAATCTAAACTTTTTTGTGTTAAGCAGCTTTAATGTGCTGCCATCTTTACGTGAATGAGAGTATAGTATTCTAATAGTCCAGGAGTTGGGCAAATTGACAAAGTACAATTGAGTACAAATTGGGGAGTACAGGACACTGGAGACTTTTCATATGTTGAAGGGAATGAAGGAAATATTGTAGTGCCATCGCTGGGTTTCAAAGCCTCATTCTGTGGGTCATTAGATTGTCAAATTATCCTTTCGGCTATAATATATACCCGGTGACTAGGAACTAAGTGGCTTCAATAAGTGGACCTAATTGATGCGATAAAATTCTGGTTATTTAACCGTATTAGGTGAAAGCAGTTAATAAATGATTTTCTCATTTGATTTACTATCTCATTTATGGTTTGTTGGCTGTTTAGTTTGAATATGGTAAAATAACAATCAAATAAATTTTTATGTAACCATTTTCCTAAGAAATTTTCGAATAATGTATAATATTATACTAATTCATGTAATAAAATATTTTACGAAAAAAAGGCATTTTGTTTGCTTATGCTGTCTACTTCAACATCCATACATTTCTTTTATGATTTCGTTAATATGTAATGGTGAACGTAAATTATTTTACTTCATTCACACTTACACAAAATAAGACAACAAAATGGAGGCTTTATTGTTGGGACAAATTTGCTGGGTTACCACTGCAATATTATTAGCAAAGCTTTTAATTTCTATTTAATTTTCAGTTTCAATAAACACTCAATATGTTTCTTACCGATTAATTTATTTAAAAATAGTACGTAAACTTAACTCCTTACTGTGTCATGAAATTTTGATTTCATTAACTTTGAAGGCACACGTTGTTTGGGCACAATCATGCCCAAAGGTTAGGAAAAAGTAAACGTATAACTTACTTACAGTATGTAATTTGGGGAAAAAAATAATAAGTTATCATAAAGTGTAATATTTAAACATGTAGTACTTATAAGTTCAGAAAGGCAGTAAAAAATAGCCCAAGCTACCTTTGAGAGTAGCAGTAAAGGTTAATTAATTATGGTAATATTTAATGCCATACTCGGTACCTACTATGCTATGTTAATAGTTTTTTATGCCCTCCCGAAGCAGATAAACACGAAATATACTTATCATAAAATGATTTGAAATAAGCACGTAAAATTGCCAACGAAAAAAGGAAAAATAAATGTGAGAAACAAAACTAGAAAGCCTCAGTAGCCATCTAATAGTCCAGGATAGTATTTATTACTTACTATTACTTTTTAAGAGTAAAAAGATGAACAGAACAAAAAATACATTCCAAGTGATATAGCACATTATGTAGATGATACATATGCCAGTTCTCGCGAATCCGAGAAATCATCAATTGTTTCACATTGTACAAAAGTTAAATTTCGATAATGCTAAAATTATTCCCGCCCCCACCCCAATCACTTCAGTTCATCTTGATGCTCAGGAACCTTGTTTTATTCATATAAATGCTGATTTTCTTGTTAATGACATTAGTTCCTCCACACCAATGCGTAGATATGCATTTTACCCTAATTTGCTCCGCCCGGCTACTGTGATTTTTCGTGTTCTGCTTTTCTCCTTTTTTCTCTTTCGGCTATTGTGGTTTTTCTAGTTTCGTTTCTCACCTTTAATTTCCCATTTTTCGTTGGCAACCAAACGTTTTTATTTCAAATCATTTTTGTTTCCTCACATTCAAGTCTGGCAAGTGTGGAAAATTTGTGCCTATTTCCTAAGAGTTAGAAACTTGTAGACTATTATTTCTTATTTGTGTTTCTTTAAAGATAATTACATTTTCAATCAGGTAACTCTCTTACTTTTTATCATAAACACATCATTAAAATTTAGAAATATTTTTGAATTAACGATTTTTTTCGTTTTTAAATTAATTACTGATTTTTTTTCGAAAAATAAGCATATTTCATTTATCATTTTAAACTAAAGGGTTAGATAAGTTTGAAGATAATTCTTGAATAACTAAGAGTTATAACTTATCGATATAGCAATAAACTTGAATTTGATATTTTGATGCTCCTTGTAAAGAAACCAACTTTTTGTACAGAAATAAACTAAATAGTTTTATAGTTTGATTATTAAGTTATCTTAGAGCTTTAATAGTGAAGAAAAAAATTAAAATAAATAGTTTATTGAAGTTTAGCCCAAATCATTTATTTAGCAATAGCCCATAAAAGATTTTGCGTGAATAGTTTTGCGTCAATGGTAGCTAGTATAATTCAAAACGTTGATTTTTTTAATGTATATATAAATCATTCTATTTAATCTTGCCAACAACATTACTATTACTTTTTAATCTTTGAAATCATTCTAATCCTTTGCTGTTTTTTTTAGTAGTTGCATTTTTGTGAGAATCAAAATACACCATTTCAAATTTTTATACTTTTAGGAGTGTTTTGCAATCACGTTTTAAATTCCATATAAGGAAATAAATTATTTTAGTAAAACTTTTCCCCACTGTCATCAAAAATGTCGTAAATTCTATTTATTTTCTTTAAAATGAAAAACTACTGAGAAGCTTTTTCAACATAAAATGCACGATAGCTTTCTCAGAATCCTGAAAAAATAATCAATAGCAACGTGGAATGCTCTTTATTTTCCGAATATATAAATGTGCATAAAAGCTTTCAGAACGCCGTGAACTGGAAAAAGTAACTTATACATCAATGTTTCAATATTTATTGTCTTAATATTTGTAATTAGAAGTAATAATGATGGATTATGATTGGAAATCGATAATTAAAGCCTCATGTTTAGTTTTACTTTAAAATAGTCAGTGATCTCTCACTTATGCACCACCTCTTTTATGCACCTTTTTCATTTATACGACGGTTTTTATAGGACCCAGTACATTAGATAGGAAAATAATGATTAACATCCTTCATTTATGCGTCGCTCTAAAAATAAATTTTTCAATTATGCGCCGAAATTTTAGGCTAGCATTTTAATTTTTTAATCCTTTAAATATTTTTTCTTTTTAAAAAAATGTTTTAAATTAAAAATGAAGCAAATGAGCAATCCTTGTTACAGATAAAACGAAATATTTCTTGTTAGATCCTATTGAATTTTCTTCCCCCTGTGACATTTTCCTTTTTGCTGTTTCTGGAAAGACATTTTTTCTAAAATTTTGAATAGGGTGTCTTATCTGTTACACCAACAACAATGAAAGCCCATTCATCTTTTAGAAAATGACCATTCCTCTTGTCCAGAGGTTAGTTTTACTCCCATGCTGTTTTCTAGAAAAAGAAGACACCTGGAATACGAAAGATGAAAGAGACCGCGATCACTTTCTTGCAGTCAGAAGGACATTATGAGTACATAAAAGGAGGTGATCTGTTTAGTGAGGGAAATACTTGAACAACTTATTGTGCAGCATATTATGACGTCAAGTACTTCTCTTGATGTTTCACCCCCTCCCATAAAACTCAAATTTTTTGTAAAGAACTGTTCATTTTCATCTAACTAAAACTTGTGAATGATGAGAACGAGGTGGATGATACTGACGAGATGATAAAGTTCCTCCAAATCACACAGTAGTATTGAAAGCTGTAGACACTATTCCTGACTATTTACAATTTAATTTTGCTTCTGAAACTCCCCCTTATCCCATTGATATGAACTGGAAAAAACTGTTTTTGAATAACGTCGGCAAAAACAAATACAAACATGTATTAGGAATATTTTGTAAGAAAATAAATTGTCTTAAGGTATGTTAAATTTTATCTTTGTATAATTATAGTAAATACCAAAACAGTATAAATATTAACATTAAATCTTTAGAAACATATTTATTCATATTGTCACTGCAATTTACGTTGCGTTTTAGAATTTTGAAGTTTTTCACTTATGCGCCTCTTTCACTTATGCGCTTTTTTCTCTTGGCCCCTTACACCGGTGCATAAGTGAGAGTTCACTGTATTTTAAGAAAAGAAAGAAATTCACCTTTTTTACGTGGCGAAAATAGTCGTAGTTTTCATGTAACAAAAACTGTCCCAGCTAATTGTAAAATATTTTAAAAACAACCTTGTTTAAGTTATTGTTTGCAGATAAGAGAAATCAGACTACACTTTTATTGTAGAAACTGTTGCATGGATAAAGAGTTATAAGTATTAGAAACTGAACTATCATAAATTATAACTGTTACTGTTTCAAATTTTACTGGGTTTTTATAGTTGTTATAACTGTTTCGAAATAAGCTCAAATACACAAAAAAAAATAAACCTTACAAATTGCGATATTAAAAAAAAAATTATATTTATGCAATATTCCAAAATCTAAAATATCTTACCTTTACGAATACATTGTTTTTATATTTACTTTCCTTAAATGTTAATAAAATTCTAAAAGTTTGATGATTTCTATTAAGCGTTACAGGATCATCCAAATTTTTTCATCTGGGTTCCCTTTTCTCCCCAATTGGTGCCAATTTGATATTACCATACTTAAAAAAATACATTCAAGCTTTTAAAACTACTTTAGATCAACTACTTTAGATAATCTATAAATAGCTTCAAAGTGTGAAATAAAATCTTGCTTAGTTTAGTAAGTTTTTTTTTTCTGAAAAAGTAGACTTAGATCTAAAATGACTCGTTCAATGAGAAAATACTCAGAGATTTGGCTTCTGCTTTGTGGATGTTTTAATTTTCTAATTAACGTATATCCAGTGACGTACATAAATCGCTAATCGATTTTTTTCATATAATTTAAATACATAATTTTTTGTAGCCTTTTGTTGTTTTTGATTTGAAACAGATACGGAAAATATTATTATAGAGTCCTACGGTCAGATGTATAAAATGAGGAAAAACAACTGGTAAAATTACATAGAGAATGGTAATGCCATTTCTAGTAAAAAAAAAAGCCTTGAAGTAATTTTAAGACACCCATATGTTATTAGGAATAACAATGGGCAAAAATGATTAAAATTTTAAATTACAATTTTAAGGTAAGCCTATCATAAAAACTGCAATTATAAATTACTTAATTGATACAAGGAGGAAAAAAATCTGGTAAAAAATAACCAAACTGTATGATTATGGCATTTCTGGTAAGATGAATCATAATTCTGGTAAATAAAATCAAAATATATGATATTTAAACCGTTTATTTGTTAATTCTTCTGTTCAATTTGTTTTCAAAATTATAGTTCTCATTATCAAAATTCTAGTAAAAACTTACAAACTGAAAAGTAAATTTAACTGAATTTATGGCTGTTATGCCACGCTCTGAGGTATCCTGATAAAAATACCAAATTTTACCACATTTACTAAATTTTATCACTTATTATAAAATCGTATTTTATTATTAATTTTAACAAAATTATAAACAAAGCGCTTCGCTAAAAATTGTCAAGCTTCTTGTTGTTCGCGTTGCAAGAAACACTGTAAATTTTGCCATCTATTGGTAGTTTTGACCATACTTTCTTCTCTGTGCATGAATAAATTTTAAATAAAATTTAAGAAAAACAAACTTGCACGCATTATTCTTGGGACTCAAAACTTTTGTTCTTATAATTTTTTGGTATTCCCTTTACTATCGGAAGTAAAAAAATGAATAAAAAATAAATAAAATAAAATAACCAGCGATTTAAAAAGAACTATGCCTTCTCTTTATGATTTTCGTAATTAATTTTAAAACTTCAGAACGAATTTATCATTTAGTATCCCTTAACAGATTGCAACTAATCGTATTTCTCTGTCTCCTTTTGCTTAATTTTTATTATTTTGTTACATCATGGGTTAGGTCATTTAAGCAATATATCGTAAGTACACATTGCAAATAATCAATTTAATCCTTGCTCTTGTTTACAGTTTTAGAAAGTCAAAGCTCATTCGGGGGTACAATATAACACAATAAAGAAAATCACATTTTAATTTTTAAAGAGATTTGGCGTTAGAAATGTTTTTTTCATAGCTCCTTTTTTTCTAATAAAATGGGATTTTAGTCAAAATAGAATATAGTAATCGGGATATAAAGCATTTATTAACACTACTGAACATTTCCATTTAAAATCACCAACAACTTTACTTAATTCACTTTTTAAAGGAGGAAAGTTAAACCATAAATTCAATTTTTTTATGTTTCAAAAACTTAAAATAAAGATATTTTATTCTAATTTGGGATTATACAGTTTTTTTATGCTTTGTAAGATTATTTTATTGAAAAATTCAGGTAGCCTAGTTTGAGAAAACAAATATTTAGGTCAAAGATATCTTTTACAATAATTTTCTATTCAAAACTCCGTAACGAAAAAAAAATGAGTTGGGAGAAAAACTATTTTTCGAACTTTTATCTTCTTGAAATTCAGTTTGAATCATAGTTTATCCCTTTCTTTCAAGAGATCAAGAAAAATGATACATTTTAAATTCAAAGAAAATGATAGAAATTCGAGGATGGTTAACATCTAAAGCGTTTGGAATGTGGTTCAAAAACCATAATGCCATGGGACAAATCTAGTATCATAAATCATCCGGAGCACTTGTGAAAAATGAATCGGACATTTTTCCATTTTCTGATATTTATAAAATGAATTTTGTTTTCCTTCTTTTGAGTTTGTTGAAAATAGTGTTTGAATTTTATTCTTTGATACTTTTGACATTTTAAATGCATTTTAAGTATAAATCCATTACTTAATACAAATGTTTAAAAGATGAACAATTTCAAGGAGTATTTGTAAAAATTTATTTTTGCTTTACTGAAAATAAAATAATGTAATGGATGTAATATAATAATTTTAAAAGGGACTATGTTTTCTATGAAATGACAGTTCCACAATATTTTAAACGAGTTTTCCTAAGTAATGTTTAAGGATCCAAATTAAATTTTAAGTTGTTTTGAAGGTGGAAAAATGCAAAAAATGGTATATTAAAAATTTGTAAAACTTTATATGTAGAAACGAGGCTGCCATCAGAGTAGGTAAGAATTATTTGTTTATTGTTTACTATCTCACAAATGGCGTTTAATATAAAAATGTGTTTTGTTAGCATTTTCCTTGACATTTAACATTTTCTAGAAACCCAATTTATCATACAGCTCAGCAAGTCGGACATTTTGGCTATCCATCACTAAAGATAAAAGATCTCTAATATATACTTTAATTTATAAATTCGTCCGTCCGATGCGAGACTTATGATAAGAAATAGATGAACCCTCTCTATAACCTTCAAATAGGTTTCTTTGGAAGGTGGATAGCTCTCAAGGCCTGGTTTCTTAGGACAGGACGCCGTCAGCTGGAAATCAGCGCTAACCTCTGATTGGTCCATTTGTGAGTTGGATAGTATACGTCATCGAACGCTTATCTTGAACTTCAATTGCCGTCCAACTCAACTGCAGTTGGATTACAGCGTGACGTTAACCACAGAAGCAATGGCGGACAACATCCAACAGCACATTGAAATCAGCCAAGATTTTGATTTTGACATTAAACACAGCTTCTTCATTAAACATAGCACTCTTCATTTAGCTCAGCTATAATGTGTTTTTTCTTGAACAAAGTCATTATTTGTTCTCTAAAACACTGGTCGACAATAACAAAATCAATACAAATTCAAAATAAATATTTGTTTACGTTATTAACGCATGCGCAATGAGAGATAATGTCTGCGTTGGACCGACTGCTCACGCTGAGCTAACAAAAAAGTATTTTTTTGGCGTCAGATCTACGTCAACTTTCCGCTGACGCCCAGATAAGGCGTTAGTTCTAAGAAACCAGGCCTTGAGCTAACAAACCAGTATTTTGTTGGCGTCAGCGTGACGTTGACGTCCCGCTGACGCCCAGATAAGGCGCTTGTCCTAAGAAACCAGACCTTTAAAGATATTTCTCGCTTCGTATTTGGCGTAGCAGACGCCAAAAAATATTGAAATTTGTCTTCCTCCTTCAATCCACCATCGTTATGTAGGTGGGAAAACTGTCCTAAAATGACACTGAAAGTTTTGGAACAACCTCACATTCTTTTAAGACTAACTTAAAAAGTTTTAAATTCGCGTCAACTTGTGAATGAATATCGCATAATTTGGAGACTGATTCTTTCTGAACAAATGAATCACAAAATACTTTCACTTCAATAAATGAGTGGATCCTAGAATAGCTCACCACTTGGTTTTTTTTTTTAAAAATCTCGCTAAGCAAGTTTTTTAAATCTCGCTAAACTAGATTTCCGGAAGATATTTCGGGGAGATTATTTTGAACGCGATTTATTATATTTATTATTAACGTTACTTTTATTTTCATTTTATTCTTATCTTTTGCGGTTAGAATCACAGTTATTATTTCATTTTTGAAAGTTATTTCATCTATCACAGTTATTATTTCATTTTTTATTTTATTTTTTGAACTGTACCGGTTGAAAATGTTTAAGTAAGTTATTTTTTATTCTATTAAAAAATATTTTAATAAATTTCTAATAATCAAAAAGCAGCGTTTATCTCAGTAACAATCGCCAACTTAGAGAGATTTCGAAAAGTTACAAGTAGGTGGGCTCTTCTAGGATTTTACCTAATAAATTCGTATCTATACGATTCAGTTAAATCAAATTATTTTTCAGAAATATCAGTTAGTTGACTTATTTGAGAGTCTAAGTCAAACAACCTAGTTGACATATCAACTTCCTTATTACAAATAGTTAGAATTTCCTTACTTTGGATTTCCTCGGATTATTCTAACAAAACAAATTGCAAGCTGTAGTATAAGTACGACGGAGCCGTGTTCTTACTTTCTTCAGATCGTCCAAGTCATAATCCTTGTTATTTGCAACAATTTTGTTTTCTTCCATTTTGATATGAAATTCCAAAGTTTTAACGAACACTAATCGTCTTATTCGAAGTACAATATTTTTAAACGATGTCCCAGAATTTTTTTCATGCCCTGGACGCCATGTTACATTTGACGAACGAGACCTCCTTATGATGTAAGAGGTGAAATTCATTAGTTTAAGACAGGCCGACTTATCATCTATTTTTGATCCAAAGAGCTAACATAAGCACAATACTAACATAACGTTAACTTGCGAACTTTTTTGCTCCAATATTGCTTGATAGGTCAGCTCTGATAGTATAGGAGCCTTAGTTTAAGACATATGCAAATCAATTCTCATATTTTGATCATCAACAGACAACAAACATCTTTTATTTTCTAATATTTTACTATTCAGCTGCCAGATACAATTGGCTATTTATTGAGTAGATAATCATAACAAGTACGATTAAAATGTATCAAATCAATTCAACAATTATCATATGTTGTGATGAAAAGTTTAATACAAATTCACCACAATACCCATTTTCTCTAATGAAAAATTCTCCATAACACAAAAGAACTAAGTGTGAACATCCAAGAAGCAAAAATTAAATCCACTCTCACTTTTGTAATATGAAATTATACTTATATAGTTGTTGAGTACGGCAAGAAATATACCCTATTTCTTCCACTCCTATATTTTATTAAACAAAAATTCTTAAAAGAAAATACAAAATTGCAACATATTTCTAAAAACATAAACTCGAGTTCCATTGTATAAGTCAAAAGTTGGGAGAATCCTTTCTGCCCCAAAGTCACAGGTGTGCCTCGCTCAAAGTTTTCCCCCCTCCCTTTATAATCACAGGTTCGGAGTTGACGCTAATCCATCGCACTTGACATTATCTTTCTTTCCATAGGGGTTGATAGTCATGATGCGTTTATCTTTGATTGGCGCCATTTCGTTAATATTTATTATTTACAAAATGTTATGATTTTACAAAACAAGAATAAAATTCAGAATTTTTAAAGACTGCTTTCTTTTGCGCGACGTTATTTTTAAAAATTTATTTTTTGTAATTCGTTTAAAAACTTATTTATTGTTTTCGTTAATATTTATTATTTACAAAATGTTATGATTTCACAAAACAATAATAAAATTCATAATTTTTAAAGACTGCTTTTTTTCCGCGAGGTTATTTTTAAAAATTTATTAATTGTAATTAAAATATCAGTATTGTAGAGTTATTTCGTAATATTTTTAATCCCCTTTGCTCACAGTATTTTATGAAACATAAAGTAAAATAAATATGAAATTTCTTGAGACATTTTTTAGAGTGTGTTTATTATTAAAATTTATTTATTGATTATTTACAGCAATATTAGTAAATTAGTGTAATTTAATGCAGCCACATGCTAGGAACTAAACCGGACGAGAAACAGCATTCTTTTTGTCACTAATTTTTTAATATTAATTTATTAGCAATTTAATTCTAAATAGGTTGTCCCATAATTGCGAGATCACTTTTTTTTTTTTAGAATTCTTGACTAGGTAGAAAAATTACACATAGGTAGTCTTGAAGTAACATTTTAAAAAAGAAAGATTGACGCAATCTATTAATTACAGTAAATGTAGCATAAAAATATTTAAAAGCAATTCCTTTTTAACATATTTTAAAGGTGTTCGCTTTAGTTCCATACCATTTTTCACTTGAAATAATAAAATTGTATATTAATTATTTAATTCTGCTGTGATGAATCAGGATAATCTTTTATGAATCTTAATCAGCTTCTTAAATATTTACCTTTTGTCAAAAATTTTAAAACTAGCGAAGAGTGGAGTTTATGAAAAAAAATTATTTTGAATGTTTCTGAAATATAGATAGAACAGTTGTGTTCATCAAGGCACTATCATTTCATAACAAATAAATCAGCTATGAAATAAAACTAAGGAAATTTAAATACACACTACCGTGCAATAATAGATAAGACACTATCAGTTTTTCACCTTTTTTTTGTGGAATTTCTCACAAAATACCTAGAAGATTATTTTATGAATTTCAAGAGTGTAATAAATTTTAAAAACTTCAGAGGTGATCTAAGGGGCCGGCAATAAATTATGAGCGAAAACAAGTATTATAGCATCTTATTTCAGAAAATGTAACAATAAATTTATTAACTCAAAGGACACTTTGTTATTATTTGTAAGAAGTACATAAAATTTCGTAAGCTTATACTATGAAAATATGGACATTTTTATAGAATAAATAAATAAAAACTTTTGATTGCCATACGATTTTTTCCTAAAACAGGAAAAATACTCAATAAAATAAAAGTTTTATTAGCAATTTTTCATTAACAAGCATGTTAAAATTAGACCAAAAAAAAAAAAAAAAAAAACAAATCCTTTAAAATACGTTTTTAAAGTAGTTCTTTCCCACCTGCGCTGAAACAAATATTTTTTCCTAATTTTGCAGTATAATTTTTTGAAGATATTCAAATTTTTTTTCCCACGAGCTGCTAACTACAATTCCCGACAAAATTTTGAAAACAATTCTTTCTACGCTCATATCTTGCGCAATTTTAAACGATTTACTTTCTGTTCAATTTTAAAATTATCTTGTAATTAATTAAAAATTTCTTCAAAACTTTTATTTCATTTCATCCAATATTTTTAAGCTATAGCAAAAAACAGCTACAAAATAATCCTCAAATTAGGACAGTGTATGTTCTACATTTACATAGCTGTAAGAGGACCAATTGTATTCGATCTTGAAAGAGTGAAAAATTCTTTGGATTGGATTGAAATATTACCTATGATATAAGAAAACTTAAGTTTATATTCAATTCAATGCTACTAACCTCGATTTCCGATAGACAATTCTTCGTGTAGGGGAATTTATTTATATTATGCTGGATATAACCTATATACTATTCAATAAATATATACTATATACACTAAACAGCCTAGAGGAGAGAAAAAAAATTGTAAAATTCGATAAATTTTTATTTTTTGGCACTTTGAAAATTCTATATTCGATATAATATCCATAGCAATTTATAATAAAAGATGTTTACAAGAATGTAACGGCAATTTTAAAAAAAGTTATGATACATTTAACAAAAGCAGGAATTAAAACTTTAGTTTTTCGAATGATACTGAATCTAATTTTATCAAAAAATCCTTACTTTATTAACAAAATTAGTTTATCTGAAACAACTCAATAAAATATTAGTACAGTAACATATTTGCAAGTTTCTCTAAAGTAGTATAGTACATATTAAGTTTTAATAAATAGCCGAATTCCTGTAGCCGAATAGCCGAGTTTTAATAAATAGTCGAATTTGCCGAATAGATTTTTCCTTATTATTTAAAGTCTTACTTTTTTATAAATTGATTACAAGAAATCAATTTCAATTTTAGAAGTAAGTGAAAATTTATCAATTTGTTCTAAAATGAATGTGTCAAACAGAACTATTTTATTTCGTCTGAACTTTAGACTGATTCTAGATCTTGGAGTTCTATAGTTATTAAGGTTTATGCCATTAAACTATTTTTAAAAGAAACTAAATTGAGACGCACAAAATTCTTATGCGGCTTTCACATTTATGCACGAGCGTTTATTTATTGTTTTCTCACAATCACAAAGGACGCTCGTCATTTCTTCATAATTTAAAGCTGATTGACCTAAAACCCTACGAAGAAGTTTTTTAACCATCTGCACCATTCTTTCCCAAAATCCTCCCCACCATGGGGAGGCAGGAGGATTAAAGTTCCATTGAATCCTATTCACAGATGCTTCAATTTCGATCATTTTCCAATCTAACGATTTAAATAGGTTGTTAGCTCCTGTAAAATTGGTGCCATTATCGCTATAAATAACTTTCGGTCTTCCTCGTCTGGCTATAAATCGTCGTAAACCAAGCAAAAAACTTTGTGTTGATTGAGAAGTTATCAATTCCAAATGGATGGCTCTGTAGACAGCACATGTAAATATAATTATCCATGCTTTGCATTTTTCTCTAAGCATCAAAGGTCCCGCCAAATCTATTCCTGTTATTTCAAACACCAATGCATCTTTGACTCTGTTTTCAGGTAACACTCCTGGATTGCATTCGATCCTCGTAGTTTGGTGTCTTTTACATCTCACGCAACGAGCTAAAACTTTGCGAATACGAGATCGCGTCTTACGAGATCTTATAATCCAGAATCGTTCTCTTAATTTAGACATCAATATCTGAATCCCCGCATGGCACACACTTTTGTGCATGTAAAAAATCATTAATTCCACAAGTTTATGCGTGCTTGGCAGCAGTATAGGACTGATAAAGCTTTCAAGATCTTTTCTTTCAGTTAACTTGGTGCTTACTCTTAAGATACCTTCTTCGTCTTTGAAGACGCATAAAGATTTTAATCTTGAGATATCTTCGTCATTAAATGACTTTTGCTGAATCTGCTTCATTAATATCTTTTCAGCCTCATTCAATTCGTACAATTTCAGCTCGCCAATCTCTCGTTCAGTTCTTGTTTTCTGAGCATTTTTTAGGAATCTTAGAATCCATGCCGTCATTCTTAAAATTTTTAAGTAACTCGAAAAATATGCTAGCATCCATGAATTTTCAGTGTTCTCGCAGGTAAGAGTTGCCACAACGGTTTTTCTCTGCTCTAAGTATATTTCCTCTTCATTTTCTATTGGGGTTGAATTAGGCCACTCTTCTTTAGACTTGGACAACCAAAGTGCTATCTTCATCTTGCATCTTCTATTTCATCTTGCGATTCATTTCTAAGAAAAATGGCAGTTGCGTACGAATATTTTGAAGCGTCAGCAAAAACATGCAAACTACTGGAACTTCTATTAACTGCTGTTGCTTGGCGAGGAATTCTTACTGATGATAATAAAGGTAAATCCTCAAGCCAAACTA
This sequence comes from Parasteatoda tepidariorum, assembly GCF_982258835.1. Lineage (NCBI taxonomy): Eukaryota > Metazoa > Arthropoda > Arachnida > Araneae > Theridiidae > Parasteatoda > Parasteatoda tepidariorum. The sequence continues at coordinate 20,529,693 of NC_141755.1, read as the reverse complement.
AGAATTCCTTTTTCAAATCTTCTGTTAATTCGGTATCCCAACTTAGTTTTTCTTGCCAACTTTTTTGCAGAATCAATTTTGGTATCAATGTGACTGGACAACTAAATCCAATTGGATCAAATATTCTTTGAGCCACAGATAACACTGTACGCCGTGTGATTGGCATATCTTTCATCTTCATTTTTGGTACATCACAAAACAAGGAATCTTCTCGTTTGTTCCACAGTAATCCAAGTACTTTAGTTACTTCCTCTTTTTCTTCATCTTCATCATTATGTATTTTCGTATGCTCCCAGCATCTTAAGTCAAATTTTCCTTTGCCCATTATTTCGGTCGATTTATTGATGAAGTTCCGCAATTCCTCTTCAGTATTCACAGAAGTGACACAATTATCCACATAAAAGGAATATAATAACTTCTTGGCAATTTCAGAGTCAAACTGTCTCAAATGAAATTTGATAACTGCTCCAAGCAGAAACGGACTGCAGTTTACCCCGAACACTACACGACAATGTCTGAAAAGTTTTATTTCTGTTTTATTATCATCCTTCCACCACAAGAAACGTAAGTAGTCACGATCTTTATCATTTACTGAAATTTGAAGAAAGGCACCTTTTATATCGGAAATTACCCCGATGCTGTTTTCTCTAAATTTTAGAATTATCAATGGTATCAGTTCCAGCAAATTTGGCCCCTTGGCTAAGCAATCATTTAATGAAAAAGATCCTCTCTGTTTGGCAGATGCATCAAAAACGGGTCTCACCGGAGTTGTTAAGCTGTTTTTAAAAACTGCTCGGTGAGGAAGGTAATGTGCACTATTGCCTTTAAGTTGTTCAGGGACTTCTTCTATAACACCTTCCTTACACCAATTTTCAAAAATTGCATTGTAGTCGAAAAATTTATTAGCTTCGTTAAGTTTTGTTGTAGTTGATAGTAATCTTTTTTCGGCTACTTTTCTATTGTCAGGCAAGATGTTGGCTTCTTTGATCCATGGCAAATGAATTTCATACCGTCCTTCAGAATTCAATTTAACTGTTCTTTCGAAGTGCACTTGGACTGCGTCCTCTATTTCCTTTTGATCTTTTATTTCACATGCATCTGTTATACCTATTGCTTCAAGCTTTCAAATGCTTTCAAATGTCAGTGGTCTGAGTTAATAGAGAAATCAAAACATTCGAAAGATTGGCGTCAATTACTGAGGGTTTCATTTTCCCCATAATGACCCATCCTAAATAAGTCTCTACTGCAGTTAAAACACACGCCAAATTGCACACTTTCCCAGTGTAAAGTTTTCCTGCTTCATCGGCTCCAATTAATAACTCAATAGGCTGTCGATGATTCCCAATATCACTAAGTGAGATGCCCTTCAGTACCATTTCCTGCATCCAAGGTCCATCATGAAGTCGTGGAACAAAACTGCAAATTTTATGTTGATCCAAAACATGCATATTACAACTATAACTATTTTTCAAATCGGTAACTTTAATAGAAAAAAGATTATGAATTTCGCTGCTTGATTTTGACCCTCCAAATAAGCTATGAATCAATGTTTGAGTATCAATTTGGCGAAATTTCAGTTCCTCAACAGTGCTCTTCAGAATATATGAGCGTTGAGAGCCAGTGTCAATTAATGCTCTTATAGCACGTTTTCCTTCTTTACTCTCAATATTTACCATTAAAGTTTGAAGGAATATCTCTCCAGAACAGCAAGAATTCGCAAGTATTACATTTTGGCATTCACTCGAATCAATTACTTTTTCATTTTTTACTTCGTGCTTGTTTGGCGATAATTCTGCACACATGATCGACCAATGTCTCTTAGCACAAATTAGACATTTAACACTTGATTTGCAATATTTTGCTTTATGTCCAAACTTAAGACATATAAAGCAAGCTTTCTTCGTCTTAATTAGTTCTTGCTTCTGATGGTAAGCCAATTTGGCTGCCGTAAAACAATCTTTACTCTCGTGGTTTTTGTCGCAAAATACACACCTTTTATCTACCACAGTCATCGAGCTTTTACTTCCAGAAAATAACTCATTTGCTGTCGGTATAAATATATCAGCTTCAGTCTTCTTTTCTTTCTTAGTACCAGCAGCAATAAATTTGAATCCAGTTCTCACTAAAGAAATTCGTTGTTCTCCTTCCCCTTCGTTTCTCAGAAACAATAGCAGTTGCTTCAATTTTTCACAATACGTATTTTCTTGAACCTTTGTTGTTGAATAACTCCTTAACCAAACTCTTAAAATCTCTTCAGGAATGCACGATTCAACCAAAGGGAATAACATTGCTGCGTATTTGTCACTGGTCATACCTATTGACTCTAAAGAACGAAGGTAGGATTCCAATTTATCGTATAAATGAGTTACATTTATTCTTCTCGGTTGTTCTGTGGCATTTTTAATAACTAGACTCAATAATTCTCTGACATAAAATTCAATTAATAATTCTTCACCACCAAATCTATTTTTTAAGCATTCAATAACTTTATCATAATTGTCAGCAGTGGCGGGGAAACTCTCCACGATTTCTCTAGCTCTGGAACCAACTACGGTTGCTTGATATAAATAATGGAATTTATCTTCTTTTTCCATTTCTAGGTCATCGTGGATACGCTTAAACTGATTCCAGAATGTAAGCCAATCCTTAATGTCACCTCCGAATTGTTTCAATTCAATCTTGGGTAACTTTAATTTTCGTCTGCTTAGCTTTGGCGACGAACTAAAGGAAGCCAAGGAAGGTTCAACTTTTTTATTGAAATAGTCTGCAATTTTTACGCGAGCGAGATCCATTTTTTCATTATACTCTTCTGTACTTGTATGTTCCATTTCAAATTCTTCATCAGTTTCAAACTTTTTTTCTAGTACTTTTGAATCGAAATCATTTAATATTCCATAGAGTCGTTCTAACGTGGCACTTTTAAATTTTAATACTTCATCATCTGGTAACTCTTTATTTAATTCTTCAAATAAAGTATTAAACGTTTTGGTAAAGGAAGCTCCAGTAGCTCTGCGTTTTCTTAATATTGCATCCATTCCTTTATTTAGGTACTACTCATTAGTATGCATTTATTGAAATGTAAACGTTAGCAAAGTATGTACCTTTGGCGGTAAAAGTAGGTTTTGACAGTCAAATTCAAGGAAAATAGATTTATTTCGAAGCCTTTTGAATAACTTTTGACTTCCGAGGCAAAGGTCATCTCCAAGTATTTATGTCTGTACAGTAAGTGTGGAAGAAGTTAAAAAAGAAATAACTGTAATGACGTATATATTTTGCATATAATTATACTTTTAAAACGTGTTTCCATAAAACTAAATAATTTATAATCAACAGCAATTGAAATTTAAAAAAAATAATGTAAGGAAAAGCAAAGTTATTTTAAAAGTGGTTCTAATTCGTTCAAGAGAAACGTTGCAAATCGTCAAATTATTATTGAAAAAAATATGCTTATAATCGTTTAAGGGAACCATAGAAAATCGCCATACTAACAATTAACGTTGGTGACGCTTAATTAACTGTGGTAGCACTCACTACTGCTATTATGGTAATTGGTGTAATTTTAATAAGGGATTCTACCACAGATTTTCTCTATTGGAATTACTTCAAAAAAATTTTTTTCAATGGTATTAATATTTTAATAAATTAGAATTTAAAAAATTTCTTCACTCGACTAATTATAAAATGTTTTAAACCTTGTATTAAAAGGTCAGACAGAAAATAGTCAGTTATAAAATTCTTATTAACGTTTGATAAAAAAAAATTCTGCTTGTTTTTTAAATTTTGGCTTTTGCTTCCTTACGCTGATATTTCACACAAAACTCAAATGTTGCAGGATATGTACCGAACATACTAATGTAGGTACAAATTATTAGTGTGATAGATTTGTTAATTATTAAATCTACACCACTGCTGAGTAGTTTTAATACAGATACTGCTCCTCGAAAGGGATATGTACCAGAGAAAATTTTTTAATAATGGTAAATTTTGACTATCATAGATTAGCTTCGTGCAATAGCGTCATGCTAAGTCTTGCAGAATTCAGTTAGTCTCTATTTCGATTGGATTTAGTCCAAAAAGTTTATTTTACTCAATTTTTTAATTTTAAACCAAATAATAATATATAAATAAATAATTGTTATTACTTTTACTTCATTAGTTGTGTCGGGATATGCTTTTCAGTTTTCGTAATGTTGCTCACCAGTACTAGATACTTAAAAAAATTTCAGTCAGCTAGATAATAAAAAAAAACATTAATTTTTAAACAAATAATATTTTAAAAAATAAAAATATTTAGAAAGCTTAAAAGTTAAGATAGCAGCTTAAAAAGCTTCTTTCCAAAATCCTTTCCAGTTTATTTTTTTTTTATTTTAAGTGACAAATCACTTAAAATTAGTAGCATTATTTGCTGTTTTTCTAATGAATAGAAAACGGGAAAATGCAGGTTAAGAAAAGGAAATAAAAGACTTGATCCCAAAAACTCTTCATTTTCAGTGTCATTTATCACCACCTCAATTCCTACCTGCTCTGTATTTTTTTTCCAGTCTGCTTTTTCAACTTTGGTTTTGCACACTTCGTAGATTGAAGTTAGAGGAAAAGAGTGATAAAATGTGTCTTAGCTTGATTAGAAACTCTCTTGCAACAGATGGTTCAACTTTCTGATTAAAATGTAATTTTAAACTTGAGAGATATCTTTTTTTTGACCTCTTACCATTTTCTTTTAAAGTGAACAAGTTACTTTACTTGAAAGAACTCTTTTGAAATGCGTATTTTTATGTATGAAAATATAAGAATGGTAAATAATTTCAAAATTTAAATTTAAATTTTTATAAAATATTTTTGTTTAAAATTTATTTCGATAAAAAGTTATCTCATGATAAATATTATTGTCTCGTTAGTAGATATTTAGAGCATAAGTTTAATTTTATTTTATGCTAACTGAATACCCGTTTGCAGGCACGGAGTAAACAAAAAACTAGCAATAAATCAGTACTGAACAGCACTATGAAATTATGCGCAAAACTTAACAAATACCAAGATAATTAATAAAGCTAAAATAAACCCAATTTTTCAATTTATTATTATTTTTTCCCTTACCTTATTATATTAACGTTGATATAGTTATTATATTAAGCAAAACCCATTTTTAGTAGTTTTTGCCATCGAAATGTTGATTAACTATATTTAGTATCTTTTAAAATGATGTTATTGCTCGAAGCCAACTCATACTAATGAAAATGTCCCAAAATTAATCTATTTTTGTTCTGGTATTTATTCCTTTCGACGGTCAATTGTAAATAAACTGACTTTTTTTCCACCTTATATTTAGTATCTTTTATCTATTAAAACTGCAGTATTTATCATCAAAGTATTTATTATTAATACTTTACTGCAGTATTTATTATTAAAACTGCAATATCTAGTAAAACTGCTGTATTAAACTATGCAAAACCCAGAAAACTTAGTATATATTAAAACTGCACCGCATTAGTTCAGTTTTAATATACTAATTTACTAAATATACTAATTTAATCAACATTATTTGGTATGGTTTAAAATTGCACAAAATTATCTTGACACCAAAAGTGCCTATTACCGAAATTAATTTAACACCATTGGCGGTGATAATAGTATGGCGAATTTTTAATGTTCTTCCTGAATGATGCAATACCATTTTTTCATTAATTTTGCTTTCCAGTACACAGCTTATTTTTCATTTCAGTTAGTGCCTATTACCAAAATTAATTAAGCATCATTGATAACAATAATAGCATGTCAATCTTTTACGCTTTACTGACATAAATAAAAATTAGCTCCCTAGTAGTTGGTCTTTTAATACATAGTTTGAAGATGTATTTAAATTAGTACCTTGTATCTATTAATTTTTGTTTAAAAATCATTGGAGACAGAAAGAAAAAGAGTATGGTAAGTTTTTCTTTTCTATTAGACTTATTAGTACCATTTCTTTTATAATGTTTTTTAATACATAGTACATTTTTGTGCATTTTTTATTCCAGTTAGTAACTTTTGCGAAAATTAATCAATCATCATTGTCCCCAATAATAGTCTAACGATTTTTTTTATAATTCACTTAAAGGATGTAGTACTATTTCTCAATTAATACTGCTTTTCAGTACAAAACTTATTATTTCATCTCAAATACCGTTGATTTCAAAATTATTATTTCTTAATAATTTAACTGTTACTATTTTACTATTGGGACCATACTTCCCTAGTTGCGGCTATTCTCTATGTTTTAAGGGTCAAAAAACCGAATCTATTGGATAAAGTTGTGTTTATTCAGAGAAAGTACTTTTTTGTCTCTGATTTAGTAACTTATTAAGATATTTTCTGCTCTAATTAATTAGCATATTTGAGGTCACCTCCTCGAACCATTAAGATTCAGTTCTAGAACGTGTAGATTCGATCATTGGACCGAAAATTATCTAGGATGGTTTTTTATTTTGCGACTTTACAATCTACTTTGTAAAATAGTTAATAACTTTACATTTAAATGAATATATTCATATTTAAATATTCAGTTGGAACATTCAGTGAACCAGAATGTCAGGTTTTATCATACCAGGGCTTTAAACCATTCATTAGGAAAAAACTTAAATATTTTTTTTAAATTAATATTAATAACCTTCCTTATTGATAAGCAACTCTTATATTTTTTTAGAAATCATAATAATAGTTTTATTTTAAAAAAATATTAGAATTTTTTAAAAATAAAACTACAAAAAGGTATTTGAAAACTAGTAATTAGCGTGTGTCAAGTTAAGAAAAGAATTCTTGTACAAAAGAAACATTCAATAATAAACTTAAAACCAGAAGTACGAAAAATTCAAAAACAACACAAATGTCTGCAGGAACAAGTACCAAAATCAGATGAAAAAAATTAGTTCTTTAATTTTTTAATCTTTTAAAGGAAATTATTTTGTGACAGTGTATAAAAAAACTTTAAATGAAACAAACAAAATTTTTTTTTATAAATGGAATTCTTAATTGAATACTCGGAAATAGAGAAATGGGAGTTCCTCTTATAATTATATATTATTTTATCACAGACGTTGAATGTAACTCCTGTATCAAGAAATTTACTCACATGTATTTTTATGTGTATGTGTTTTTATATAAACGTGTATGTTTTCTTTACGTTAGCGTGTTTTTTATGTGTACGTGTTTTGTACGAATACGTTGTGAAATTTTTTTCTAAACTGCATAAATCTCCTTACTTGGAGAAGAAAACAGAAAAAGCCTCTTACAGTTCGCCCGAGAGAAAGGTTTCAACCTAGGAACCGCTTTCCACGGAGGATATTGACGTCATAATTGTGATGGTTTCGAACACGAATCAACCAATCATCATCGAAACTGAAACCAGGTTTACGCCAATAGAAATGCAATTTTATATCTCTCATCCATTTAATTTTCACAGTTGCGTGAGTTATTAAAGTGAAATATATTTAATTTTATATTTATAAAATATATTTGGCACTTGGCACTTTTATTAACGTTGCTCTAGATTAGCACTGTGGGCTATTGAGAATGAACTGAAAAGCAACCCTGATGATATTTCAGAGACTACATTCCTACCTCACAGCCCATTGTTACAGAAAGGAAACATTCGCTAGCCACCATCTATCCACATATCGAGATTTTGACCTGATTCAGAGCATGATCAATTTCCGATTAAGTACCCCTAGAGATATTGAATTGTTATGGGAACTAGAAGGACTTTGTGATCTCGACAGATCTAGCATGAATCAGCCACCATTTTGTGCACAAGGAGTCTTCGACAGGCGGGAATAGAGCTCACAACCTCTCGGATATTAGCCGTACATTCTACCAGCCAGAAGCTTTTGACCTTGAAATATATTTAAAATATTATTAAAGTTTAATATAAAGTTTTTCAAATAACTGCCTGACGATTTTAGAAAAATTATAAAGCACTCTTCAAGTATTGAAATATTAGAAAAAAATAACAAGCAAAGAAAAAAAATTTTACAACGTAATATATTGTTGTTGTTGTCGGTTATCTCCCACTAGATCATTACTTGACCATTATTACCCATTATACACCATACTCCCACTAGATCATTATTTGACCATAATTAGACATGGTCTACCTCCGTCAGACCAGATCTGAGAAGGTGTTGACATTCAAAAAATCATATGCAGAGAACAGAAGATGAATGAATTTTGTCCTATATGAGTTCCAAACAGGCACATTTCGTCACTTTGAAACTAAGCCGTAGTAACTTAAAAAAATTTAAACCCTTTTAGAAAAACAACGTGTTATCTTTATAAGTTCCATAAAATTAATTTTGAGAGCAGATAAATCGTTATCGCATTGGCGCGATTCGCCATCCTTAAAAGTTAGAAATCGGTCTCCTGAAAAACTTGTTTTTTTTCTTCAGTCACCACGGTTTAGTTTCAAAGCAACCATTTGTGTTCAGATGAAACCTGGTGTTGGTGGCACTTGCGGAAAAGTGGATATATTTTTATAGCCTCAGAAAGACTTTTCGATTATAAGAATGGGTCAAGGCTAGACATCTGGCCTACTACCCCGATATCAATACTGAGTAAGAAATATCAACCAGTCCATCTTAATTTAAGATTGTTTCTTTGAGAAAAGTTCAAGATATGTTAGCTCTGAAGAAGCGGGGGAGAGACAACAGACTGCTCTTTCAAGACTGTCAGCCAAGTCATTCCATGGAAATTCACGTTGGAAGGAAGTAATTAGATGTGTATTATACTGAAATTAAATGAGTTTCAGTTCATGCATGGGGATACAAGTTTTGTCCCCCATTCGGGTCCAGTTATTGAAGTGTTGCATTGAGCTGCTATCTGCCAGCATCCAAAGGTTATCGTAATTGTTTTTTCTCAGAATACTCTCAAAACCTTAATCTGTTGCAAGAAGTTCGCTTCTGAAAATAGAACAAAACTCAGGGTTATGTTGACATAGGTAATCTAAATCTTCAGGAGTTTCAATGAAAATTCCACTTCCTGCTTGATTGCCAATTTTGCTTCCGTCAGTACGAGTTTAAAGTTCCGTTTGGGAAATTTATTAATAACTTCCAACGGCAATTGTCTATGATGTTGTGGCAGAAAATCCCTTTTCTTAGCAGAAGCAGGGAGATTGTAGAGAAAGAAGACACCTAAAAAATCCTCCGAAAGATTCGGGTAACATTGAAGGAAACATTATGGCTCAACATTATCAGCGAGGAGATGATGAGTGGCAATTTCACTAAACGGGCTGTTTTTATTAAGTCAAGTATTTTAGTGTATTGCTTTTTTGACCAAAGTTGGTGGGTTAGTTTTAATAATTGACGAGGATATCCTGTCTTCTGATTTGAAGAGGCTGCAAGTCAACCTCTAAAAGAGCAATTTCAGTAAGGCATCAGCTCTTTAATCCAGTGATAATACGATCTGCACTTATTTAAATTTGTTCTAATTTTTTTAAGTTGGTAAAAGAGAGGCACAACAATAAATTGGGAAACTATATTAAAGTATAAGTATAATTAGTTTCAGATAAATAGATTTAAAGGTAGTCGCATCACAATTTACCAGATGTTGAAGCATTTTCTAGGCTTGAAAATAATATTTTTGATATTTTTGGTACTTGTAAATTCTAAATCCAGGATATAACCCAAAAATTTTCGATGAATCTCATAAGAAGCTCATAACTAAATCTATAACTAAACTTGTAACTAAAACTTATGTTAGCAATTTAAACTTATGACCAAGATAGTTATTTTTTATAATTTAGTGAGCATTAACTGTTTCGTGTTTGCAAAATAATAATCAATTTAATTTTTTTCACTTAAAAGTAAAAAAAAAGAGTACTTTGTCAACAGGAAACTAAATGAAAAATTCGAAAAATTAATTTTGTATTAAAACAATGAATGCTTACTTATTAAGATGAAAGGTTCACTTTCTTTTCTTAAAACAAACTGCCACAAGCTTTTATTCCACTAAGTACTTCTTATTTTATTTTTAAACTGCTTTAATGAATAAAAAGTAAAGTCATTAATTATCAAAATATTTTTAAATGGGGTGAGGAAAAAAATCGTGAAAGATTGCATTATTAATTTTCCTTACCGCGGAAGAAGCTATTTCATCTATTTCTTATCATAACTAAATATTTTTCTAATCTATGTGCGCAAATTTTTTTAAATAAATTAAAAAAAAAATAATGGAAAATAAATTAATTAATTTGTTTTTCTAGCAAAAAAAATGTTTAAAAGTTTCATGAAATAAAGTTGTATTTTTGCTTTTTCTGCATGCTGTTTTCTAAAGAGAATAATTTAGAAAAAAAAAGCTGTGAAAATACTTTTTACCGAAAAGTAGTGAACACTGTTTAATTAAAACAATTTATAACTAAAATCCACTAATTTATGATCTTTTTCAGAAAAAAAAACATGAAAGTCAAAAATTTTCTTACTAATTTCTTTATTTTATTTATGCAATTTAACAACATTAATATGGCAATAATATTGTGTTGAAACACGAAATGTTGTGTTCACTGCTTATTTGCCATATTTTTCTTTTTCCAAATAAAATAAAAGAAAAGTAACGTGAATTATAAATACTCACCAAATCATATTTCCTCTAAAAACAAAATAGGACATAATTATTTTTTGTTAAATTTATTTTAATTGCTTAACAGAATTCTTTCAATTATTATTAAGAGGTAGTCTTTCAAGAGTCATTCTGGGTTGGATACCTGACATTTTTAATTTTGTTGAAATTTTCAAAAAATGTTCTAAACCTTTTAAGTGCTTTTTTGCGAATTTTTTTTTTTTTTTTTACAGATTTAAGGTTTAAAATTGGAGATACTCTAGAGTTTTGAGAAAAATACATAAATTTACGCATGGCTGATGTATCTTCAGAAATACTACAGCTATTTGCATTGTTGTAAAAATGATAGAAATATAGTTTAACGGCGGCAATCAAACACATTTTAATGTCTTCAGGCTTCGCTTTCCTCGTTAATAATTTGTCAAATTTTCAAAGCGTTCCTGTTTTTCAGCTTCATCATATATTAATTTCCGATTCCTAATTTCTTATATTTTTTTAAGGATTCTAAATTTGTACAAGTTAGAATTCTATTCAGTTTTTCTTACCATACGATAACTAAACCTTTTTGAAATCATTTTACGATTATTCTTAATACTTGTATTTACTTAACTGCATTAATTTTATGGTTCTGAACTTCTTATAAATAAAATCATGAATCGACTTTATTGTGAAAATTATACTCTACTGGGTTAGGATGTTACTTTAGATATAATTTTAAGTAAAGTTGTTAAGTTGCCAGATACTTTCATAGGTATGAGCCACTGTAGTTTTTATTGCTTCCACTCTTAAATCTGGTTTCAATAATACTTTTAAAATAAAGACATCGCTAGATTTTTCTCCACGAGGAAATCCAGTGCTTCGACAGCTCAGAGAATAGATCACTCGCTTCCCAATGAGGTGTCCCAAGTTCGAATCCCAGCGCTGACTGTTCATACTAATTCTACTCGCGGCTCTCACTGATCTTATTGATGACATAGCTGTCTTCTTTTAATTTTTTTAAAGAATATAATTGTTTGTTGAAATAGCAGATATTTTTTTTAAAAAAAATAGCAGAGTTTGTTAAGTTAACGAAATCTGTTTGCTCAAAAAACAATATCTGCTTAAAAAAACAATATCTGTTAAAAAAAATAACTGTAGTTTCTTGTGGAATAAACGAGCTTATGCTGGTACATCATCTGAAAGTTTTTTTTCCGTAAATTAAACAGATTTATACGATAAGGAGAACAGCGCAAAAGATGCGAATCTACTTACATTCGTTCGCGACATAACAGTTCTTTTTTTCTGAGAAATTTCAATTTCTGAAAACTTTTTTCAGAAAAAAAGGTTAAATAACAAATTATTTAATTGTTATTTAACCATTATTAATTAAAACAGTCAAATAACCATAAATAAGATGGCATTCAAACTATTAACTGTGAGAAAATTCGTTTATTGACTATTTTAACCTCATGCGGTCAAATGATCAAAATTGTATCCGCGACAACCTGGCCTTCCTTTTGAACCTACTTAGTTTCATGCAAATGAGTACGCACTGTAACCGAAAGGGCTGTTTTTAATTTAATGGCCGGCTAATTGGAGCTCGAATTTTAGCGTTGACACGACAATATTTATTCCATTCCTTGAGAGCATGAAGTATTTCTAGTGTCTTGCAGTCCCAGTCGGTCACACTGGACAATTAAAATACGAAGCACTTGTTAACGCATAAAAGGCAGCACCACACAATTAAAATTAAAAAATTTCCCATATTCCCAAAAATTTCCTCACATTTCCCATTTGTCCCAATATCACTACCGGATGAACTAATTAAGCCACCATTTATTTAAAAAAAAAAAACTCAACCACAACTTAACTCAGCTGTCCGAAACATATCCTAACTGTGATGGCAAAATGATTGCATTTTCGCAGCAGAAAACTTGCAGAAAATATAACAGCATATTTACTGTTGAATTTTTGACATCGGTACAACTACAAAATTACTTCTGTTTACAAATTGCAATAGTTCTGTAGTTCTTCAACATCGAGAATTCTATAGCAGAATCAGCCAAATCCCCACAGTCTTCAAACTGCATTTTTTTTCGCCTTTAATTTTCAGCAGTTTATTTTTTGCATGAGGCAAAATCAGCCTGTAATGGAAGATTGAGATGATACACATTTTATTCATGTTGCTTATCTAGCAGTAATGTACGCTTTCACATTTTTCAAAAATAAGGTAAACAACAACAAATAAAGATTTGTTAAAAATTACTGAGTATGAAAACAAACTTAATTACGAACCTAGCAGTGCTACACAGCGTAACAGTCAAGAACCAGAAAAAATAGCATATTTTTAAAAATACATTATCTCAAACCTTTTATTGGTAATAATTAAGGCCCGGATTTTGATGACATTTGCATTTTTTTGCATATTTTGCATTTTTAGACATTCTTTGTCCTTTAGAGCATTTTTTGAGATTTATAGGGCATTTTCTTTAAAATTTTGGGGCGTATTTTGCATTTCAAAGCATTTTTTAAATTTTTTGTTAAATTTTTCTAATTTTTATTATTTTTTATAATTTTTTATTATTACACTGGCTTCCAAACAATGAAGAAAATTTCTAGGATATTAACAGGTGAAGCAACATCTTTTCAAATTGAAGAAGAATTGTCAGTAAGTGTGACCGTCCTTTTCAAGTACGCACCAATAACATCAGTAGACGCTGAAAGAAGCTTCTCCTGGTATAAAAATTTGCTTTCAGACAAGACACACTCGCTTACATATCAAAATATTAAAAAAAAATTAATAATCCACTGTAATTCTGATATTTAGTAATATTATTAGATGGAAGTTGTTATATTCATTTAAGTTTCTATACAAAAAGAAAATGTTTTGGAGTCAATATATTTTCCTTTTTTTTGTTATTTTTGGATATAAAACATATTTGTCAAACTTTAATGAACGTAGAACAAGTATTGCATTGCTTTATATTTTTTGAAACGACTCATAATAATTTTAAAGAGTAAAACATTGTTTTAGTTCAATATTTTTACTTCTATTTAAGTCATATGTCATAAGGCATTTTTAGCGCAATTTTCGCATTTTAAGGGCATTTTTTGCACTTTTAAGGGCATTTTTTGTAGTTCATAGGGCATTTTTTACACTTTTTAAGGGCATTAATTGAGATTTTTTAGGTCATCAAAATCCGGGCTCTAGTAACAATCAATTTCATGCTTGACAAAAGCTCGTTTTTATAATACTTTTAAACATAATTATCATCTTTCTTTTAGTTCATAATAGACTATTGGACCTTATTTCATTCTGATTTTGAATAAGAATTTATAGTAATTAAGAAATAAATAGTAAGAGCGGCTTTCATTATTTCCCATTCACTACATAAATTCATTAGAAATTAAAAAAAAAAGATTCTAATTAGCATTTTAAATTTTCTTTTAGATATTGACTTCTTAGAAATGATAGATAAAAGTTAAGTTTAAAGGAAATATGTCCTTATTATTCAAATATATTAAAACTAATCATTATTCAACTTTCCTAATGGCAAAAATTAGGAATTAATGAGAGAATCATAATTAAATTTAAAATAATTTCAGACAAAACACTCGTTTTAATCTCCAATTTGTATGTTAATAAATTCTTTTTAAAGTAAAGCAATCTGTTGCAGATTTTTGCTTTTTAAATAGTTAGCTTTAATTAATTAATTTATAAGCAAACCTTGATACATTCGTAGTGCATCAACCAAAAATAGCGTCTTCAAGTCTCAGTTCTAAGCTTTTTTGTTACACATAATTATTTAAAACTAATTAGATAATTAACAAGCTCACGAGTGTGTAAAATATTGCGAAGGAAATCATTTAAGAAAAATAGCATTAATAATTAAATGATGTAAATATATTTCTGAACATTTACAGAAAAATCTTATTTACAATTAGCGTGTCAGTTCATTAGACTATAAATTCAATATTTACAGTAAAGATTGACGGTAGAAAAAATATAAAATACATATAACTGGAAAACCACTCGTTCTTGCCCAAAATTGAAATCAGGCTAACGTGTTCAAAGCCCATAGCTCTAACTCTGATTACATCCCACCATATAGTAAAGATGTTCGAAAACTGTTCATAATATTGTATAGTGTAAGAAGAAATCAATTATTGCACTCTATTGTAATTCAGAAGCTTTTTTGTATGCATTAAAAGTGTATGTTTTGGTTTTAAAAGTTAAGGATTTATTAGTGAGAGCACTTACCTAATTTTTTTGCGTTTTTTTAACTATTAGGAAAACCACATTCATATACTCTCGTACTTTTGTTTTTCATTTTTTTAATTTAAATGTAATTAAACATTTCTGTGCGTTTCTGTTTAAGTTGTACTTATTCTACATCATCTTGTGGTTCGAAATTCACTTTAATATAATCTTTCTAGTTTTCTTATTAGAGCAGAGATAGTCCACAGTCATTTTTCAGTTGCGAAGTGTGGTGCGAATAGTTGTTATTATTACTACTTCATACTTTTCAAATTGAAAATTAGCTTTTTGTCGCTGAAGTGAATTTCAGATTTCAGTAAATGTTTCACTAGCATATCTTTAGTGTAAACTGAAATTTACTAATTAAATTGTACTGGAATTGAAATTTTTTTTTCGATAGTACTGATAATAAATTTCTGTCTTGGTTTTTCTTCACCCAGTTTTTCTTCATTCATATTTAATGCTTAAGGTGTTAGTCTTAAAATCAACGCAATCCGTATAAAATATAAATTAAAATAATAAAAAAATAATTTAAATAAATAAAAAACGCATCCATAGACACGAGATATATTCAATGGTTTTAGTATTTTCAGACAGAACTGAGAGCCAATAAATTGTTTTTAATATCAAAAAAATATGATTTTCACCTAGAGAAAAATTTCATGAAAAAGTACGGTAATAAGTACCGGCACTCTGGGTGCTACTACTTTTTTACAGTAAAATATAGTTTTTTACCTTAATTTTTTATGTAATATTTACTGAATTACAGTGATTGAGTAATAATTACTATTAAAATTTCGGTTAATAAGATTCGGATTTTTATCCGTAAAACTTCACGAAGAAGTGGATTCCACGGTATAAAGTTCAGATACCGTGAGTGGTGGTACTTTTAATTACAATGTTTCAGGAATTTTTAAAGTGTAAGAAAGATTTATCAAGAATCTAAAATTAAAGAAAAAAGATTTTAAATAAAATACATCGGCATTTGAAAAGAAAGGAAATCTTTGAAGGAAAATGTGATGTTTAGGAATATTCTGTAGCAACAATGAACATGGTGGATATCTGGTAATTACGAAGGAAACCTAATCAGGAAAAATGTGGTATTGACGAGAAAATCTTATAATTTTTAATTAACTATTCTCAGTTGCCTAGCAGCAAAGAGGAATACAATATAAATTGTATTGAACAAAAACATGCTTAAGACAAGGTGCACCAAAGGAGTGTATGGACAGTTATTATTACAAGACAACTTTAAAATCAATATAAGATACTAAACATTTTAAAACTGTCGGTTTAAGCGCTTAACCAAAACTTCTGCTGTAGATTAATGACATTTCTGGCAAAAAAAACTACAACATAATTTTGATTAATAAAACCAAAATATCCGTAGTATTTAAATCCCTCATTTAGTAATTTTTGTGTTCAAATGGTAACGATCTATCAAAAACTCCTTTTTTTTTCCTTTAAAATTATTGCTCTTATTAGCACATATTAAGCAAAAAAATACAATCCTCAATCAAATTGAACCGAGAAAAGGATTTTTATGTCATTCTCTAAGAAATCATGCTAATTAAGACCAAATTTTCTAAATTTATTGCATATTATAAAACTAGATTTTATTGCTAATTTTATGTAAATTTATTTAAAAGTGTCCATTCAAGTTAGAAATTGTTGGTAAACCATAAAGAAAATCTAAACTTTATGAAAACTTCTTACTTTCAAAGAAAATTAATTAGTTACCTTTTATCTGTTAAATTATTTCAAAACGAAAATCAAAATGCTTTTAAGAACATTATTACTAAGACATTGCTTTGGAAAAAGAGTATCCAAACATGCGTCATTGCAAAATAATTTGCAAAAATTTTTGCAAAATATTCGACCATTCTCTTTTTTAGACTGTTGGAACCAGATTTTTTTAGATTCTGGCAACCACCCTCTCCCAATTTTATGGGTACCAATATACAAAATAATTGATTAAAAGTAACTTAATAAGGATAATGTATGTTTTTGTGTCCGCATTCGTAACTTTTCGAATATCTGTCGCAGAAGGAAATAAAAAAAGCTACCGTATCAGTACCTCATAATTAAAGCAAATTAATGATTTGTACTATATATAATATATATAGTATATATAATATATCATATATAATATATCATATATATTATATATAGTACATGTAATATATTATATATATACTAGGAGGCTTCGCCCCCTGCTCGCTGGCGCTCACCAACCCCCGGAACTGCTTTCGCAGTTTATTTCGGATTGCTTCGCAATCCAATGCTCGCTTTGCTCGCTCATTGGATACGTTCTTAACGTCTAGTTTTTGTATACTTTTTTGAATACTGAAGTTCCGAAAACTTTTCACTGTAGAAAATTCTAAACCTGTACATTTCAATATTAATTTGTAATTGCAAACAGTTCACATATTTTTCTTAATCACACTATTCTAAATTTCAGTTGTTGAGAAAAGTAACTGTTGTAAGTTTTGTTTTAAAATCTTTCCCACCAGAGGGCTAAAGCCATGCGTAGTAAAACAATATGAAATAGTAGTCTGCCACTGAACGCCAGATGTAAAGCATCGGCTTTGATGAAGATAATTTTGTATTTTTAATTCTCTGAAGCGCGCCACCTTAATAATATGGAATTCGTAAAATAAATATATATATTTTTGATTGTTGATGAAGCCTATCATTTTGTGTTTTCATCAGTGTTCAGAAGCAGAACAACTATAAGTTTTTTATTTTATCACAAAAAAATATAAATGTATAGAAAACAAAGAAAAGAGTAAGAAAAGGAGTATAGTGATAGAAAAAGTTGAAATTATAATATAGTATTTGTCAGTTAAAATAAAACTTTTTGTTTAAGTCACTGCTAACAATTCAAATTTCTCCGAGGCAATTCTAAAGTATAAATTAAGGTAGTATTGTTAAGTTGAAACACAATATTTTTAGTTTTGATGTCAACAATACAATTCAATTTTTCACTAAAACGATTGTTTCCATTGTTAAGTTCAATGTCAACAATTCAAATTTTTCTGACGCAACTCTTAACCTCGAAATATTATTTTTTATGTACACATTTCAAAATGTCAGTATTCAACCACAAAACAACTTAAAATCCTCAAATTTAGCATGAAATTGTAAAATGTAATGAAAGAGGGTCATAGCAATAATGAAAGTAGAAGTAAAGTTAGTACTGTAAAATTAAAACAATATTTTTAATCAATGAGCCAAGTTCTTCAAGAAGCAGTTGTAGAAGTAGGTTTTTCATTTAAAACTTTTTATAGAATTTCTTTAAGAACACAATTGTTAATCTGGGCATTTGTCGATACAACACTTTTAGAATTGAAGGATTTGTTACGTCCAGCGCTCAGGTATCATAATTTTGATCTAGTTGCGCTTCTATGTCATTTTGATTTATGTTGCTAAGTTAACTTTTAAAAAATTCTATGGCTGGCAACAGCATTTTTATTTAAGTAGTTTATTTTTATTTCTTTTAGAATTCGTTATTTTTTTAGCGAAATGTTTTTTAACCTAACATAATTCTTTGCCGACTGTTTTCTCTATGAATGAAGAAAATAAAGTAAATATTTAACTGCTGTGAAAAGAATCTTATTTAGTTGTACAAAGTACTTCATCCAAAATTTGGGAGGCACGTAAGAGAATTATATATAATAGATTATATATTATATATAGTATATGTAATATATTATATATATATTATATATTATATATAGTAATATATAATTCTTAACGGTAAGATGATATGTATTATATATCATCTTACGGTTAAGAATTATATGTGACACCATGAAGTATTAACTGACAAATAACTTAAATATTTAAAAACTTACCAAACTTTTTCTTAAAATCGAAAATTCAGCGACATTTTTCACTCTAGATGGAAATTATCGAAATCACTGAATTTTTATCTCAGCTTTTTTTTCATATTTTAATGAGCCCAGATAATTCCGCATAAAAATAATTTTAATCTAAATATTAAAAAATTGGATCACAACCGTTTTTCAGTTTTACAAAACTGTAGCTTCTCTCAATATTGTCGTTTGAGCCAGCATTAAAAATCAGAATTGATTCAGAATGAGCATAGATAGCGTTGACTTTAGATAGGCTACAATTGATCTAATTATCATGAGTAATGAGTTGAGAATTAAAAGCATTTCTGAAAATAGCATATTGTTCGCAAAAAAACATAATTTCATAAAAAACGACGGAGACTACGAAAAACAACCGTAAAAGGTGTGTTAGAGAGAAATACGTATGTTTTTGGGTCCACATTCGTAACTGGGAATATTATTTGCCCAAATTAATCAGCATATTTAAGGTGAAGCTCAAACGTACACTTTTCTTATTGCTGGAATCTATGCTTGCTAGCGAACTATTTAAAAAATGTATTCTCTTAAAAATTAACTTTGAAACGAGTACTCACCTGGAGGGTACTCATTAAAGTTTAAATCTGTTAATTGGGCTATAATATTCTCTCAAAATTGAGCATACTGTTATATGATTCAGAAATTACTTAAAACTTAACACTCCAATATCTCTTCAATTTTAAAAGTATCCTCATATTTTAAATGAAGAAAATACTTAGTTTTGGGCAAATGTCATAATAAGCCTCATTTGTTTATCTAGAGGTGAAATATTTTTCATCAAACTGATTCACTGTATTGTTTACAGACATCTGAATCACAATTTTTTTTTTAATTTTATAACAGGCGTTGAAAAGCCAATCCAATTCTGAGCTTACGAATATTAATGTTCCTTGTAATTTTGAACAAAACCCAGAAGACAAGAGAACTACTTGATCCCGCATTTAGACAAACTAACTTCCGTGGGGGATTTTTGACGGAAGTAACCCATATTTGCGTTGCACGGAGAGGAAAACAATGAGAACCTCTCTGGTTAGCTCGATGGCAAAGGGATTCTAACCCTTGATCAAATTTACTACTGAGGATATTTAACGTCAGCACTGTGGTTGCTCCGAGCAGTGAGCAGTTATTCCCTGAGCCGATCTTCCAAATTCTGTTTAGGGGTTTAACACGTGAACTGGTGCTCGGAGTAAACAATTAATAAAGAGTTGGTTGGTTGGCTCTAATGCCACTTGCCACTCGGGCAAGCCTGCTTGGTGAAACCGAGCAGATTTAAGGCAGAGTGTGCGATTCTTGTTTTTCAGTAGCGCCATCTATGGCCAAGAGTTCGACTTCTGCCACATCATACGTCACACCTGTTTATAAGGCGGACCCATTCATACATTCATTCATTCATCCACAGATCGTAATTTTTACCTGAATCAGAGAACGATCGATCTCCAATCCAGCACCCCTAGAGGCATTGATTTGTTATGGGAACATGCAGGGCTTTGAGACTCGACAGAATTTTAACGTACATCAGTCACCAACTACACGGGGAGTTTTCGGCCGGCGGGGTTCGAACCCATGAACTCTCGGACATGGGCCCAGCGCCCTAACGACCAGGCTATCCGGGTGTATAGTAAAGAGTTAAATCCGCTTATGAATGGCTTCTCTATAGGGTCGCATTCTAATTCATGGTGTTGTTCATCAAAAAAAAAAAAACTCTTAATAAACACTTGACTGACTGATTTAAAAGTATGGTACATTATTATAATGCCTCATGTCATTCAGTTACAGAATAACATTTTAAAATATATCAAAATATGAATAAAATATAGTATTTCTAAATAGAATAATGTACTTGTTTAAGCTTTTTTGTGATTTAAACTTTCTTTAAATAAACATGCATCTATTTATAGGGGGATGATTATAGAATTGCACTTTAAATAACACGAACTGATACAAACTGGAATGTAATGTTTCACATGTAAGCAGTTGTATCTAAAATGCATTCTTCGTTCAGGATCAGTAAACAATTTGAGCTTCTTTATACTCCTCATAAGTATTTCAAATATCTTTACAAATAAAAGGAATTGCGAAACAAAACTATCGATAGCAATTTTCCGTAATAGCACTTTTCTCCTGAAGCAGTTTCTATAATTCAATCTTATTTTCTTCAAAGAGGTACGGAACAAAAATAGGAAGTACTTCAATAAAATTTCGTTTAAGTGATATAGAGAGTATAGAATGTTGTTTAAACAAATAATGAATAAGAATTCTCAGTTTGCAAATGCATTCCATTTAAAAAAAATTGAGATAGAGGAGGCAGTTTTAAGCTCGAAACTATCTGTTACTGCTGTTTGCTCTTTACTATTATCTTTTGATCACAAAAGCTTATATTACAGATTTAAATTTGCTTTGTTATTTTATTTGCGAAAATGAAACGGAATTTTAAAACTTTAGTATGTAGTTAAAATTCTAATTAAAAGTAATATCCATCTAAATCATCTACTAAGCTAAATACCCGTTTTTGTATTTGTTTTAAAGAACGGTATATGATTAAAAAATCGATTTGAGTAGACACAGTGAAATCATGTACAATTTTTTACAGCATATATGGTCAGAAATAGCAAAGATTAAATAATTCCAAGTCTTCTTAATTCTTCTTATTATTAACTTTACTTACAGGGGACTTTATATTATTAGAATAAGCAAAATACGTTTTTAAACGTTTATTCTATCAGTATTAGAACTAAATTCAGTGTCGTTTTGGCACGATGCTATTTCGTGAGTTAACATTTACAAAATTGGGTAGATTTTCTGTTGTTTATCACTTTTAGCAAGACATAAAAACGTATTACGGTAGTATCGATTTTAAATACCTTGATTAGCATAATTAGCATTAATAACAAATAGCACGTATTACCACTCTACCAGATGTACTGACTACCAAAATAAATTATCATTGATGTGAATCATAGTTTAGCGATTTTCTATGGTTTAATATGGTTCTATGGTTTCTATGGTTAAGCGATTAATTGTCGTTTCTCGTTGAATTTTTCTTTTAAGCCAACTTTCGCCAACTGTAGCTAATTCGAGCTACTTTTAATTTGTTTTAACTTATTAATTTGTTTACAAAATTGTAATAATCAAACTTTCAACGTCCAAATGTTGTTTTAACCCATTAACAAAGAATAAAGAAATGTGCAATTTTTCTGAAAAAAATTCCTCTGTTTAAATTCTTTACTATTTTTAAAATTTGGTCCAAAAGAAAAACCTCTTTGGGTCTTATTTGGATCACTCACTTAATTTAATAAAAATGGGATACTATTCACAAGTTAGGCTATTGGAAGAATTATTATATTGTAAGCGCGAAGACTTTTAAATGAAATGGCAGTGCAAACTAAGGGAAAAAATATTTTACATCTTTAAACAATTAACGAACACTAACTAATTCTTTGGTTTAAGAAACACGAAAAAAACTTCATTTTCGCTCTTATTACTTTTGAATCCAAAACTTCTTATTTCAACTAGTAATCCGTCATCTCAGAAATATTGAAGTATTCTCATTTCATTGTTTCTTTCCTACCTATCTTATTTCCTTCCAACCAAACTTGATTTTATATTTTTATGAAATTATAAATTAAATTGATGAAATTATTTATGAAATTGTAAACTCCAGAGTTTACAATGATAACATTTTTAAATTACTCAGAATTGTTAAAGTTAATTACATTTATTAAAGTTATTTATTTTTATTAAAGTCATTTACTCTTATTAAAATTACTTATTTTTACCGAAACATCTTTCAAAAATATTTTTAAAAAATATTTAAAAGGAAGATAATCGATGCAGGAATTTTAAAGCGAAACATCTTAAAATATGATGATTGCAGAACGGCGGGAACTGATCAGAAATCCTAATTTAAGAAAAAATAATAATTCAAGCTACAGTTTAGTTAAACAAAAGCCTCCTTGTTCAATAAAAATGTGCTCAAAAACTTTTCCTTTCATGAATTCAAAAATTGAATATTTGTGCTCGTATAATTGAAAATAAATTTTTAAAGAAAGCATCAAACTTATTTTTCGCTAAATTTATTAAGACATTGATTTGGAAGTTTTTGCTTCGAATATCATTAAACAGTACCAAGATTTCCTTATATAGATAGTAGAAATATCAAAATTGTTCTTAAAATTACCTTTTTTACTTAATTATATTTTTTCATAAGTAAAAATGCATAAATGCGTTACTCTGGATAATATTTAAATAAATGTGTTTTTTAATGCTACGTTCTTTGCATATTTTTAAAATTATAATACAATTATTTAAAACAATTACCTTAATTATATTTTTGAATGTATAAAGTGCATAAAATTTAAAAAAGAATGTATATTATAAAATTTATAAAATAAAATTTATTTTGAAATTTATTAGTACAAGTATTTTTAACTTTATAATATTTTGTTGTTGCACCATCTTCAATAAGCCTAATGAAAATGTATATGGGAGTCACAAAGTAAAATCTTAAAAAAAATATTATATTTTACTTACTAAACCAATATATTCTGATTGAAGTAATTTAATAGCAGTATACCTACAAATATGGAAAATATACTTTCGGTTTTTGAAATTTTTTTCGATTTTCTTAAAAATTGCTTAGAGAATTATTTCATAACCTTAGGGTTGTTTAGAACATGCGATTTCTCATAATTATCAATAAGGTTTAAAGCTTTCAGAAGTTTAAAGGACAGGAAATAAGTTACGAACGAAAAAGTGTGTTTTTGAATATGAGGTGCCAGAAAATATAGCGATACACTTGTAAGATATATCAATTGCTTATACGATAAATGCACAAGATATCGCAAACTTTAATATTCATAAAAATAAACACAATTTTTGTAAAGAAATTATTCTTTTACCTAAACGCTTTCTACTATAACTATCTTTCTACTACAAATTTCTACTATAGAATCTTAGACGATTTTTTTAAAATTAATAACAAAGATATTATTTTAAAATATTCTTTTAAAAAAAACTGCCTAAAATATGAGCATTGTAAGTATTCCTTCCATACTACGTATGAGCGGAAAACTATTTTTTTCCATAACTTTGTTGTTAATCGTATTTCGTAATTTATATAAAGCAAATTCAATTGGAAAATCAAAAAAGTTTCTAGCAAAGCATTTTTTTGTAAATTTTGTTGGAGAGTTCTAAAGGATAGCGGGTTTCTCCTAAATTCATTTTGTATGATTATGCAACAATTACTAAAAATGACGCCGACCATTATGGAGGAAAGTCCCCTATTAAAATATCTTTTACTTCATATTGTTTCCTTTCAGCTTTACTTTTTGTTGTTTTGTTGTTTGTTGTTTTGCTGTTAGTGTTGTTAGTTGTACGGCGTTACCATTTACTATTAAATTTTGTTTTTGCAACAAAATAAAATTTGTGAACAATCCCTTTCTATTTAAGGCTTTCTATCAAAATTAAAAAAAAATTGTCGACATTTTATAAATTGCCTTAATATTTAAATTAGACTTTTTAACCAAATATGATTCAGAGCGCAGTTATGAAAAAAATATAGTTGTTCCCACATGCGCAGTATGAAACAATTAATTTAAATACTCATATCTTGTTCTATTCATAATAAAATTTTAAAATTATATTTTTGCTATTAAATAAAATTACCTAATGAATTTTATCCAATTTTATAGATTATTTTTATAGCTATAGTAAAAAAAACGTAAGCAAAAAAAAATAATTTTTTTTATTATTGAAATGTTGCTATTTTACATGGATACTAAAATAGTTAAATTGCTAAATTTTATGCAATTATTGATTACAATAATCAAAGTAGTCGATACAACTTACAAGTTTATCTTTATAATTTCCGGCCTTGAATTTTCAAAAAACTCTTCTTTCTTCCTGCTTTTTTGGTGGCACCTCAAGCCTATGAAAGCTTTAAAATTTATTAAAAAGTTTGAGAAATCGCATGCCCTAAAGCACTTCGAAAGTTATAAAAAGATTCTTTAAATATTCTTGATAAAATGAAAAAAAATGACAAAAACTGAAGGTGTCTCTTCATTAATTGCAAAGTAGCGTTTATATAGATTAATCTCGTAAAACGACACAGTAACTTTTTGTGAAAGTGAATAAAATAGAAAATAAATTTGAATTCTTAACATATTTTGTTCTTTTAAAACTGGTGATAATATTTTTATTGAAGAAAATTAAAACAGTCCTGTAAAAACGTTCGATTTGAGATGAAATTCAATTATTGTTTATAAACATTTTCTCTTTCGGTTTTTTTCTATAAATCGTTCTATAGCATCCAACCATCTATAGAAAATAAATGCATTGGATCGACCATCTGCTACATCTGAAATAGGAAAAAAAAGAACAAAAACATCGTGATGTAATAATTCAATTTCATACGCTACTCGACAATTGTTTTCTTCTCATCAATACACAATTACTTGGCGAGATATTGGCTTTCTTAGAATCGGAAATTTCATTACATTTTTTTCTCTTTCTTGAATTTATTTCAGATAAAAAAAAAAGACTTTTTGAAATTACGTTTGTTTTGAAATGCGATTTAAAGAAGAAAAAGAAAGAGTTTTCTGGATGGAAATAATTTTGATATTTTTATGAAATAATTGGACTTCAACTTTTTGACGTCATGATTTTGGCAAACTTTTTATTGCTTTTCAATGTGTATTTCTTAGTAAAACATGTTTTCTTGGCATATTCAATCACTAGATATGTAAGCAACTTTTTTTTTTAAATTATGACTTCAACATAAATGATTTTTTTTCTTTTCTGTAGAATTGAATCAATTTTTAAAAAAGAAGTTCTCAAGTTGGATGTTTTCAAAAATTGACATTACTAACTTCTGATGCAACTAAAAACATGAGCTTTAGATAACTTAAAATTCCATTTATTTTTTTTCAATAAAAATGTCCATGCTTCGACACTTTATTTTCAGTATTTCCTTTACAATTAGAGTTATAAAAATTGAAATATCTGAAACCAATTTGCGTGACACACATATTTTTAATTTTTATCTATATATAACTTTCTGTTTTTAACAGTTTAAAATATCGTAAAATAAAATATTTAAAATGAATAAAATTAAATTTAATATAATATGTGTAAAAAGAATTCTGACGATAAATTTGCGTGACTTCTAGGTTTGTTTTTATTTACATATTGAAATCTAAAAAAATACTATACGCTTAAATATCTGACTCGTAAAAATTTCTAATTTTTTTTTCCTTTCCGAAAAGCATGAGATTTACTGATTAGAAGTTAAAAGGAATACAAATTTGTAAATTCGCAGAATTCAAAATTGAAACGTCACTTAAAGTTTTATGTCATTCAATTCCCATTTTTCCATTTGCATTAATTTAGTTTATTTTCGTACTTTTTAAGAAGATATAAATAACACCAATATTATTTTTTATAAGGTACGACAGTTAAAATATTTCACAGTTTTTGGGTGTAACAGTCAAATGGTAATAAATATATTAAAAATTGTAACTTAAATGCCAAAAGAAAATAACTGAAAAGGGTGTTATATTATTTCGAAGCTTAAAACACCCGTTTAATTTATAGGTTTAAACTTCTTGTAAAAAGTTCATAAATTAAAATTATTTGGCATTTAAAAAAATTATATAAAAATTTTGAAAGGGAGCTCATTATACTTATTTATTTGCTTAAATAATTTTGGATTATAAAACAAAATACTTTGAATAGGACTCTCATTATTATCAGCGCATTCGCATTGGCTGGAAAACCATATGGAATTTTCCATATTTTACGAAGATCTAGATGACTTCGACAATTATTAGCATGGATTTAATTAATATTGCAATGGTTTAATACTTCTTTATTAACCCTTCTTGATACCATTCACGAAATCGTAACTTTTCTTATTTTGCTGCTTATTACTCCTAACATAAAAGTTTTTTTCTTTAACATATAATTAAGTGCGAGATATTGAACTTAACCTTTCATAACGTTTCATTTTTGCAAAACAAGGTTAAGTCCATGTAAGTAATTAAAGTAAGGAATACTAAATGATTTGTTAGTAACTTAAGAAAATATTAAAAATCAACTTTCCATACTGTTTCTAAATAATCTGTATTAGTAAAAATTATTACAGGGCATTATTTAGTGAAAGAAATAAGAATTAAAAGTAAAATAAGTTAAAATTTTATCATAGCAATTTCCTAAACTTTTAAAATTCTTAACGTTAATGAAATAAATAAGCTAATGAAATTGCTATGCTGATCAAACTAATAGTAATAATAAAACGGACGATTTAGGATGATGATGAGTGAAGCGAGCAGGAAAGTACTACTATAGGCAACGTAATTTTATGTTCTGTGAAATTATTTTTCTTCGTAGTAAAGGGTATTTCGATTAAATAGCTATCTAAGAACTAAATTAATGAAGGTAAAAGCTACATGATGTAAAATTTAAATTAACACTCCCAATTGTGTGTATATAGACACACATACACTTAGTATATTGAATAACTGTAAGGGTATAACTACTCGAGAATCAAGCCAGCGCCTTAAGTCACATAACATTTGTTCTCCTAGGATAAATCCCACATTACAGCTCATGTATTTACAAACGGGCACATGTCCCAAACATGCATCGTCATTTGTCCTATGCGGGTGTAAACGGGTCTCTAAATTCTCATTTGGAAATCCATGTACCATTAATTAGCTAGGTCACTATACATGTGAAGTGCCACTGTATCTTGAAATATTGCAATATACTCTTGTTTATAATACAATTTGTCGTCATATTGCATTAAAATTAAAGGCAAAACAGAGAATAATCAACATCCATTCAAACATTAAATTTAAGTACAATAGTTATTATGTGTTACCTGCATTGACAGATTTAACATTATCTGTTATTTCTAAATATTTTTTGATATTTCTCTTGAAATACTTAAAGAACTGTTTTGCAACTTTAGAAGTGTTCAAGCCATGCAATTTCTCATAATTAACAATAGAGTTTAGAGCTTTTAGAAGTTTTTGGGACTGGCAATAAATTACGAAGGAAAAATAATGCTTTTAATAACCTTGTGCCAAAAACTGCGGCGATGAGCTTTTTGTAACTCGTGTCAATTGCGTTGATTAGTATATTAAATAACTTCAGAAAATTTCGTAAACTTAGTTTAAATATTCATAGAGATGAGCTTTTTTTATAAGAAATTCAATTTTTTACTTAAGTATTTTTACTATAACTGCAAAAATATTCAATGAAATTAAACAAAATTTGAAGACTAATTTTTAATTAATAATAAAAATAAAGTTTTAAAATTTGAAAAAAAAATCATTTCAAATTGTGCAAGAAATGAGTATTTAAAGTAATATTTTCTTACTAAACAATCATGGAAAACATTTAAATTTTGTTTAGAAGCGTACTTATTAACTTGCGAAAAAAAGTCCAAATTCAATATGTTGTAAATGTTAAAAGTTTCTAGCAAATTTCTAAGTAGCTTGCGTATTTTTATTATTGGAAACTCTAAATGATAAGGGGTTTTCCAAAAATTTCATTTTGTATAAAAAAATGAAATTTCATAACAAATGATATTACCCTAAAATGATGGTCCAGACAGCAAAATTTGATTGTATTAAGAAGTAAAACATAATTTAATCTGCTGTTGTTCTATATAATGCCAATGCCGTTTCTAAAAAATCTTTTCTAATAGTACAAATTTAAATTTGGGAAAAACACTTTACTATTCAACTCTTTCTTTCCAAATTAACAAAATCTACTAAGAAAATTGATAAAAAGTCGAATCGAACCTTTTCTGATAAGTTATCAAATTCCAATAAAAACAAAATTATGAAGAAAAAAGTTTACATGTTTTTCGCGTATGTGTAGTATGAAAATATTATTTGAAATACTCGTATCTATCGTAATTTTTAACGAATTTTTTTTTTGAATTTTTAAAGATATTTTTACTATTTATTAAAAATTTTATTTGTTTCATTTACTCAGTAAAAATTAAATTTGTTTCATTTTATTGAATATTTATGCAGTTATATTAGGAAAACTTAGTAAAAAAATGGTTTTTTTTTTTGATAAAAATGTCCTTATCTCAATGAATATTTAAGCAATGTTTCGATTTAATACGATAATAAACGTAATTAATATGAGTCAAAAGCTAATCACTCTAATTTTTGTTATTGAGTGTTCAAATACATTATTTTTCGTTCGTAATGTATTGCCAGTCCGTCAAACCATTTAAACTTGAGTGATATGTATGAGAAAACGCATCATTTAAACACTTCTAAGATTCAGAATAATTTTCTAAGTATTTCTTGAAAAATGTGGGAGTAAAAACGTGTTTGTACAGAAGTGTTTCCATTATTTTCCTTATCCAACCCCTGTATATTGTTTTAAAATTTTGTCCTAAAACAATTTTCGTACTGTTTTTTAATGTATAGGAATGTAACACAAAAATTTTGCTTTTTGTAACAATACAAAAGATATATAAAATTGGATTTCAACACAAGCTGATCATATGAAGAGTATACCTAAATGTACACATTAAGCATTTGTTAGTGCATATTAATGCAGTAATTGTAAATTAATGCTTTCATGCCTGAATAAGCAAACAAAATCTGACAATTCACTATTGAGGAAAGAGGTATACAAATCAGTTTGATTAGAGAAGGAAAAATAGCAGGATTAAAGAGGGTTGCTGAAAAATATCCTTTCAAATTTCAATTGTAAATCAAATAAGTTTTAAGTTTTGAAAAAAAAATTCTTATAAATTTTGACCTAATGATCAGATTTTCACGTACTTGGACTAAAACTTAATGGTTTAAGGGATTAAGCTCAATTGAGCTAATTAATTGATGCAGACGATATTTTAGTAATTTAACTTACGAAATCAAGGCACGAAAACGTACTTTTTCTGAATAAACGTGTCTTTTTGTTTCTTGATTGGATATGAATTCTGGCCATGAAGGTATAGTGGGTAGTAACAATCTGGGGAAAAATGGTCCCAATAGTTTCGTCATGATAAAAATTAAAAATGTGGACCTCTTAATGCTAATTTTAATTATTTGCGTATTTCGCTATATCTCGAAAACTTTCGAAAAGAAATGAAACAAAAAAATAACACGCTCTTACAATATTCGTTTATTCAAAGATAATTCCATGCAACAAATGACTTTCAGTTGACATTTAATATTGATTATTATTTTATTTATTAATAGTCAAAAAGTTTTGAAGTACAAGGTATAATTTTTTTAATGAATTTTAAAGGATGCAATTCTACATGGCATAAAATGCGAGTTTTTTAAATTTTGATTTTTCAGGTATAATTTGACCGATTTCATCCAAACTTTGTTATTAGCTATTTAAAATTACATTCTTTAAAATGATGTAGTAAATTGTATACCTTAGAATTCAAAACCTTTTCAATTGCAAATAAATAAAATATTAAAAAAATAATAAAACTAAATTATAACTAAAAGTTATTCGTTGCATGAAATAATCTTTGAATAAACGAATTTCATAATTGTGTGTAAGAAATTTTCAATGCACTTAAAAAGTTCTTGAAATACTTCGAATAACGCAAAAAGTTAAATTTACATTAAATGGTCTAAATTTTCGACTGCTTAACTTACCAAACTATTAGGATAACATTTCCAAGATTGTAACCACCCCTATATTCTGGAGGTCAGAATTCATAATCCGGAGAAAAAAAAAGAAAATTCAGAGAAAGGGTGTTTCTGTATCCGGACTATTAGCGTAAAAAATCGTCTGCAATAAATAATTAGTGTATTTGAAATCACCCCCTAAAGCTATCGAGATTGAGTCCTAGTACGTGAAAATCCGCTCAAAAGTTATTGAGAGTGTTCAAACTTTTTTTGCGCACTGTACACCTATCGCACTCTACGGAATTTTTTTTTTTTTTTAGTTTTATTTCGGTCTTTTATTGCTTCAATATTTGTTTGTAACCCCTATTCTAAATATTTTTTGTCTTCATAAAGTAACACAACATAACAAAAGTTTTGTTCAATGACTAAATTAATTTCCAGTAAATAAATTCTCAGACAAAAATATCATTAAACATTTTCTACATTGATACTAAAAATAGTTGCGAAAATAACACACTTTTACGCATTCTATAAAAAAATGCAATTAGGTTTAAGTTATCTATCAAAGGTTTAGAAAAAAAATAAAGAATTTAAAAAGAATTATGTCCTTAATTTGTCCCTTTACCTGCAAGAAGAAAATAATATCTCAATATTCACTTTTATTTCCAGTAAATAAATTCTTAGACCAAAATATCATTAAACATTTTCCACATTGATACTAAAAATAGTTGTGAAAATAACATACTTTTACGCATTCTATAAAAAATGCAATTAGGCTTAAGTTATCTATCAAAGGTTTAGAAAAAAAAATAAAGAATTTAAAAAAGAATTATGTCCTTAATTTGTCTCTTTACCTGCAAGAAGAAAATAATATCTCAATATTCACTTTTATTTCCAGTAAATAAATTCTTAGACCAAAATATCATTAAACATTGTCTTCATTGATACTAAAAATAGTTGTGAAAATAACATACTTTTACGCATTCTATAAAAAAAATGCAATTAGGCTTAAGTTATCTATCAAAGGTTTAGAAAAAAAAATAAAGAATTTAAAAAAGAATTATGTCCTTAATTTGTCTCTTTACCTGCAAGAAGAAAACAATATCTCAATATTCACTTTTATTTCCAGTAAATAAATTCTTAGACCAAAATATCATTAAACATTGTATTCATTGATTCTAAAAATAGTTGTGAAAATAACATACTTTTACGCATTCTTTAAAAAAAATGCAATTAGGCTTAAGTTATCTATCAAAGGTTTAGAAAAAAAAATAAAGAATTTAAAAAAGAATTATGTCCTTAATTTGTCTCTTTACCTGCAAGAAGAAAACAATATCTCAATATTCACTTTTATTTCCAGTAAATAAATTCTTAGACCAAAATATCATTAAACATTGTCTTCATTGATACTAAAAATAGTTGTGAAAATAACATACTTTTACGCATTCTATAAAAAAAATGCAATTAGGCTTAAGTTATCTATCAAAGGTTTAGAAAAAAAAATAAAGAATTTAAAAAAGAATTATGTCCTTAATTTGTCTCTTTACCTGCAAGAAGAAAAACAATAACTCAATACTCACTTTGGCATCATGAATTTCTCGTTAAGCGTTTTTCTTGTCTCGATACTAAACTATGTGTTAACGTAAGTGATTCGATCCGCTTCAAATCGAAATTCCATTAAATTCTCTTAATCCATCAAAAAATACTTTGGATAAGACGAAAAAATAAAAATCCATTTTGTGTCTAAGAACGTATACAGAAAAGCCAATCTTCAGGAAACTAAACATATTGATGTGAAGTGTTATTGAATATTTGTGGGGAAAAAAAAATGCTTATTCGCTTAGTTATTTTTAAAATCTATTTTATGCTTGACTTTCAAAGCAATGAATGGAAATAATTTCTTAGTTCTGGAAAGAAATGTTTGAATGTTCCCTTACATCTGTTTCCGTAATGAAAAAAAAATGTCCAATTTTGTACGGAAATGCTTTTGGGTTTGCAGTGGATATTGCTTGTTGCACTAATGATGTTGCGGTTATTCACAGATTACATCTGAGAGCTATTGTATCCCAGTGGTGCATTTTGACTCATTCCCCCCTTTTTACTATTGATTGAAACTCATTCCTTCCAAAGCATATATGTACTATACTTATTTGGGAAAAGATATTCCTTTTATGC
The DNA here is from genome assembly GCF_982258835.1 of Parasteatoda tepidariorum. Classification (NCBI taxonomy): domain Eukaryota; kingdom Metazoa; phylum Arthropoda; class Arachnida; order Araneae; family Theridiidae; genus Parasteatoda; species Parasteatoda tepidariorum. The sequence goes on along the minus strand of NC_141755.1, from coordinate 20,497,192 downwards.
TTTAAAATAAAATAAAAAAAAGGTAAATATTTGATAAAATTTGGTTTACATGTGCTTCTGTGATGAAAAAAAATTTCATTTTTGTACAGAAATATTTTTGGTTTTGTAAAGGATATTTTTTTCCGCTCTAATGATGTTGAGGTTAATCACAGATTATATCTGAGTGCTATTGTATCCCAGTGGTTTCTAACCCATTTTGACTCATTTCCTCCTTTTTACTATTGATTGAAACTTATTCCTACCAAAACATACTTGTACTATACTCATTCAGGTAAAGATATTCCTTTTATGCTTTAAACATGAAGAAAAAAAGAAAAATGTGATGACATTTAGTTATTTATTTTTATAATATTTAAGAAAAATAAGTAAAAAATGAATTGATTATTTGTAAAAAACATATAAGTAAAACAACAATTCAATTTGTAATCAATTACTTTTTGATCAAAAGTTAATTTTTTTTTTGTTCTTTGCTTACTTTTGAATGCATATTGAGTAGCTCTGAAAAGCACACATCACACGTCTTTAGCACAAGTCACTGTTAACGTATACATAAAAATGTGATTCGATTATATAATTGGATTTAATAAATTTAACCTTTCTTTCCGAACTGCACGATATTTGGATTCATCATTTTGTTCCATACTAATTTCTATTTTAGAAATATCAATCAGCATGATTAACTGTTCGGAAAATACGAAATGGACCACCATGAATAAATTTTGATATAATGATCGTATCTTATATCAAAATACGATCACCTCAATCGTATACGCTATTTGACGTTATCACCTCAATCTTAAACGGATATCATACGAGACAAAAATAAAAGCAACCGTAAGCGTAACCTCAACTCTGTCATCCACTCTAAACGCAATTTTGCATTTCCGAGCTGCCAATAGGGTTGCTTAATTGCCTGAAAGATATGTCGAAACGAGTTGCCATTTTTTGCTATTTGTCTTAACTATTGGCTAACATTTTATTTTTTCATGTGATGATATTACCTCATAGTTTCTCAACGATGTTTGTCAAAGGAGGAAAAATTCACAGACGTTGTTAACGAAGAGGACCTCAAGACTTCCGGTTGGGTTTGCTTGTTTTTTTAGGAAAGATGGTGAATACGCTAAATCGATTAAGAATAGAACCAAACTGACTGATTTAATACTATGGCAGTTTGAAAATTTATTTAAGTTTCATGAGTAGAAAGAACATTTTTTGACTTTGACTTATACCACTTTATGCAACTGACATTGCTATCTAGACAAGTGAAGCATTTTTTCTAATTTGATTTTTTACGCTTAAACCAGTAAAATAGTCCTTTGAAATAATTGTTTGGAAGAAATGAGTGTTTAATGTATGAATTTTTGACTTAAATTTTCACTCATAAATTATTTATGACATTAAAATTATTAGATCTACCTAATCAATTCTATTTCTTTTTCTAATTTCTTCTTAAAAATACATAATAAATAACGTTTGACTTGACTATGCAACAATGTCTCAGAATTTCATTGTCATAAAATTCATTTACATTGCATTAACTGCAATTATTATCAGAAATTTCGCTTTTACGCAATACCAATTTTTAAAAACAAACTTTATACGTATTTTACCATATCTCGCAATGTTTTCAAGCGAATGGAAGAATTGTTGCACAGAATTAAAAAATTCGTTCATCTAAAAAAAAGTTCCACTAATAAGTTACCTGCAGTAAATATTTATTATTTTATTTATTGTTTTATCTAATAATAGTCGAAAATATTTTTAATTGTTAAGTATACAATATTTCACATAATTTTAAAGAAAGCAATTTCAAGTGGCGAAATACAAAATTTGAGGGGAATGGATCAAATATCTCTTGAGAAATCGAATTTTAAAAATACGACTTTTTAAAGTTCGATTTCCTGGGAAATAACCGACCGACTTTGCTTAAAATTTGGATTTTGCCATTTGATATTTTTTTCTTTAAAATGACGTAGGACATTGAATACATTACGTAAATTGCATGAATCATTATGGAGTGAAATAATAAAAATAATAGATATTTACTAGAACATAAATTTAGCATAGATTTTTCTTTAGATAAACGAATTTTATAATTGTCTGCAAATGTTTTTTAAGTTCTCGAGATATGGGGAAAAACGCAAAAAGTAAAATTAATAGTAAGGTATCCAAACTTTGGACCACTCTGCTTACCAAACTATTGAGACCATATTTCTCGGATTTCGTTTGCCATATTGTGGGGGTCAAGAATCTAATTCCTTTGAATAAAAGGTATTTTTATTCAGAGAAAGTACGTTTCTGTACCTGGTTTCGTATTTTAAACTATCATCTTGCACTAATAAGATACCATTTTTGAGGTCAACCGTTCGAACCATTTAGATTCAGTCCTAGAAATTGAAGATCCGATCATTAGATCAATAGATTTGCACTAATGAGATACCATTTTTGAGATCAACCGTTCGAACCATTTCGATTCAATCTAGAAATTGAAGATCCGATCATTAGATCAATAAATTTGCACTAATGAGATACCATTTTTGAGGTCAACCGTTCGAACCATTTAGATTCAATCTAGAAATTGAAGATCCGATCATTAGATCAATAGATTTGCACTAATAAGATACCATTTTTGAGGTCAACCGTTCGAACCATTTAGATTCAATCCTAGAAATTGAAGATCCGATCATTAGATCAATAGATTTGCACTAATGAGATACCATTTTTGAGGTCAACCGTTCGAACCATTTAGATTCAATCCTAGAAATTGAAGATCCGATCATTAGATCAATAGATTTGCAGTAATAAGATACCATTTTTGAGGTCAACCGTTCGAACCATTTAGATTCAATCCTAGAAATTGAAGATCCGATCATTAGATCAATAGATTTTAAGGGTGGTCCGTTTTTTTATTTTGCGCACTGTGCATAAATAGATATTATCAACAATTCAATATCATCATTCATTAGACACAACAAAACACGTGAGTTTTATCAAATTATACTTTCCGTTGCTAGATAATGTGCTACATTGATATACAATTTTTTTCAATCCTTTTCGGTCTTCTTCGATTAAATTCTTGTCGAAACAAAAGAGCCGGGAAAAAAACATCCCTTCTGAAGTACACGCAACCTCACTTTCCGTTTTTCTCATTTTCTTTGGGCACTTTCAGAAGTGAGACAGAAAGTTATTTCAGTTCGAAGCAATCTAACCTAATTGCTTTTGTTTTTAAGAGTTCAAAACTACATCCAATTTAAAGGGCACAAAACTCTTCGTGAGTTTGATTTTCTTACTATCGATGCGATTAACTTCAATGCACGAAGGGGAAGGCAAATAATGCATCTCTTCTACCTGTTCATTCCTTTACATTTATTTAAAAATACTTTAAGCCCCCTGCTCGCTCCACTCTCCAACTGTTTCCCCGTTATCATTGTTGATTTCCTTTACGTCCTTAAATGTTAATATTTTCCCATGAAAACAGCGGTAATTTCGATAACATAATATACAAATATTGTATGATGCTTGAAAGAAAAATTTTCCACCGCGTTAAATATAGTGAAATGAAACATAATCATCTGCGCTGAAAAAAAAACAATCTAACGAATACATATTTTGCAACTTAATTAAGGAAATAAATAAGTGAGAAGTAATTTTAAAAATTAACTTTAATTTTACAATTAAAAGAAAGCAAGATTTTTAACTCTCTTGTATTGCTGTTTATTATTCCTAAACTAAGGGAGTCCCTTGTTCGCTACCGCTCACCAAACCCGCTGATTTCTTCGCAATAATTGTTGTTTCTTGCAATGAAGCAATTTTTTCATGAAGGCTAAAATTATTCATTTAGAATATGCTTTCTTACGTCTAAATATTTTCAGAATAATTCTATCAAGATCTATTATTGAAAATAAATAATTTTTCTCAGCAATAATTTTTCTAAAAATAATATATAGGCTATAACGTTCATTAGTTTTAACCCGATGACAACCAAATATGTATAGAAATTAATGTGGGACAACTGATTCTTATCATGGGATTTTCCGACTAATAAAACTGCTCCTAGAACACTGAAAAATTGCGTTAAAGCATCCTATAAGTATATTATATAGAGACTTATAGCACGCATTTGAAAAGGTTCATTTATAGTAACAATAATAACAGTAATTTATGATTTTAAAAGGTCCCAATTTCTGATAGTCTGATGCATTTGAAGTGTAAGACTTCCACATTGTCAACGATTTCATTAGATCCTGCAACACCATCATTCAAATTTGATATATACACTACTGGCCATTACAGGCAGGAGATCCTCCAATGGTGTGATCAACGACGAACCTGAACACAGGAATGACATGACGTCGTCTTTTCAGACGAATCCCGGTTATGTATACAGTATCATGGTGGCCGCATTCGTGTTTGACGACATTGTGGAGAACACCCATTGGCAGCTTGCATTCGACATCGACATGCTGGCCCATAACATGGAGTAATGGTACGGGAATCCATTGGATACACTTCTCGATCACCTCTTGTCCACATTGCCGGCACTTTGAACAGCAGCAGTTGCATTTCTGATGTGTTAGGGCCAGTTGCTCTGCCTTATCTTCAAGGCCTCCATAACGTTACGTTTCAGCAGGACAATGCATGACCGCATGTTTTTTTTTCTAATAATTTAAAAATTAATAATTCTTGAATCGATTATTGATTTTTTTTATCGTGCACCCTGTAAATTTTCTACGCACTTGCGCAATTTTATCTTTAAATTTAATAGTTTTTGTGAAAAAAATGTCTAGCAAAATTAAGTACCCAAAGCAGTTGAGATGGTTTATTTAATACACCTAGATTTTAAGCAATAGTTGTTTGTAAATTCAGTTTTTAACAAGTTATTTCGCTTTCCATTATAATTCAGCATTTTTTTTTTGATTTCTTTGTATTAAAAGACTTTTACACATTAAATGAATAAAATTGTTTATTTCCATTTCTATGGATATGGAATTGACGAATTCGTTAATTTTTGATCTGCCTGGATGAGTTAAAAAATAACTGTACTGTATTAAATATGTTTGGCTAAAGGTAATCAACACAGTTTAACACTTCTCTAAGTTATCTTACATTTATTTCAAAATTATTTAGAGTGACTGTGTCCACTTGTGACCTCTGTTAAGCATAACTTAGGATAGTAATATAGTGTATTGATTATCACGAAAACATGAATGAGCCCAAAACTTCTTTATTAGACTATATCTTTATTGTAGATAAATATATAGATATTATAAATATAGATATTATAAATATAGATATTATAGATATAGATATTATAGGTAGATATAGATATTATAGATGGATTTAGATATTATAAATATAGATATTCCAATTAAGATTTTAATATACTTATTTGAATCTTTAGTTTTGAATATATTCCCATAGATAATGTAACTCAAATGAAACTTGTAAACACAAATAAACATTCTTTTAGCTTTCAATTTCTAAGTATAATTAAGAGTGTGTTATTTCCCCCTGTTAATTAGTCATGACTGTATTGAATTTCTTATCTATATGATTATTTGCACCAATGAATTGACTCAACATTTACTTTACTTAAAACGTATGCTCAACAAAAATTTCTTTCAGTAACTCTTAAACTTGAACTGTAATTTAAAAGCTTCCTGTATAAATTGAACAAAGCCTACCAGAATCACAAAATTTATCTGTTTATTCAAATTCAAAAGTTCCAATCAAAAATTTCCAGATTAGTATAGTACACACAACTTGCAAGAGTGTGTTCGAGAATTTCAGAAGAGTAAATCATGAACCTTTTTAATGTTTGTATAAATATTTTTTGTGATTTATTTCGATTAAAATACCATATTTAATGATTGCAATTTTACTATTTAGATTGAATATTTTTTCTTGATTACAATTCCCTTCATCTACATATAAATTATCTTGATTTTAAACAAGTTGAAGACAAAATAACAAAGCGTATTAAGTGAAATAGTTTCAAAAATATATTAAGCTTCAAAAATTGGTGATTTGCAGGTAAAATATGTTTCATATGTAACAGAATTTTTTAATTGAATTGATAGCCCCCAAATTAAATGTTAATTTAAAATTTCAATTTAAAAGGAAAATTTGTTTTATAGTGTTTGAAAATTGGATTAAAAATGAAAGCTCTAAAAATCATGCAAAAAATTAAACTGACAGAAAATACAGGTATTTAGTTATTTTTTAATTAAGTAATTATGAGTAAGTATAGCACTATATGTAGAAGAATATTACTGACAAATAGTTCCATATTTTTTGGGCAAATAGGTAAAATTTGATTGAAATTTTCAATGACTATTTTTGAAAGAAACTGATATAATTTCATTGAAACAATGCTTAATTTTTTTTTTGATTTAAAGCGTAGGGTTCATGAACTTGCTTCAATATACCAAAGACTTTGCAAGTAGGAAAAAGTGCTTCAATATGAAACAGCATAAATATGGTAGCTAATATTAGGTGGAACCGGAAATTATATGACCAAGGATTAACGTAATAATGCGGAAAATATAGCTTAGTGACCAGAAATGAAAACGCGTTAGTGTTATATACAAGACATCATTATTAATAATTCTGAACTTACGGTTCTCAAGATATCTTTATTTTTTTTTAACCTTCAATATTTTCTTGCACAAAGCTCTTGTCTTGAAATAAGTTTAAGACACCTGCTAGAACGATGTGCAAAAAAAATTTTAAAAAATATAAACTTCTCAACTTCTTGTGGCAATCCATCGTAAAATTGTTGTTAGATATTACTTAAAATATTAATTTACGTAATTTATAATTAAATAAAATAAAGTAGTGAAATTGAAAAAATAAATTTTCTAATGCCCGCCTGTGTTAACATCCGTCAATTCAGTCATCTACAGGGCGATTTTGTTGACCTCTCTTACAGGGGCAGCATATTAGGTGGGCCAACGTCGCTCCCACAGTAAGGGCAGATAGTACAGAGAAGGAAAGAACATCCCCACCTTGCCCAGGATTCGAACCTTTCTGATGCAAGGACAGTTCTTGCCCCCTACTCAGGCCGGTTGGCAAACTTTAATAACATCTTTCGATATTTTAAAAATCGTATTCTGTTTTTTTTAGCGAAAACTATAACACTTATAAGCTTGAGTTTACTAAGGTGTGTAGAAAAGTGGACAGGAATAAAAAAAATGGCACAAAACGAACTATAATTTGTTTTAAATTTATCAACTGGTAAACTTAGGGTAAAAACCACCATACGGATCGTTCTACTGGTAGCAGGAATGCAACAGCAGAGTTGAAATTTGCCACACTTGTATAAAACTTAATAATGAGTTTTTTTTTTTTTTAATTCTAATTTGATAGAAATATATTGTAATTTTAGTGCTTTCTTTTTCTCTTATTTTTTATCTTTATGTTAGATTTTGCTTTACGAAATTTGAAATTGCGAAGGTGTGGTAGAAAACTGCACAAGCAGATCGATGGAATAAAAAAATAATTACAATCTTATAGCTAGTTCGAGGAATGTTAACTGTTAAACTTGTAGTTAGGAGAAAAAATATTGTTTATCTCCTGTTCACTGAAATGCAACTACAAAGTTGAAACTTGATGAGCTGATGAAGAGTTACTTTCACTTGAAGTGCTTATATAGATTTTTTTTTAAAAATTCCCCTTAGTTCGAAAGTTATTACAAATTAAAGTGCTTTTTCGTGGTTTCGTTTCAGCTTCTTTTACTTTAATTATAAACTATTTATCCATTTTTGTAGAAAATTTAATTTTCCCATGTGAGATCTTTTTTTTTCTTTAATTCAAGATTTGCGTTCGAGTAGAGGTCAATCAAAAGTAGCAAAAGAGAAAGAATATACATGTTTTTAAATATATATCTTAGCATTCATAGTAAAATTTTTTGAAAATAAAAATAACTTAACTATCAGCAATAAATACTATTTCCCATCAGGATTTGTTTAATTTTTTTGTTACGAGTTAAATTGCTTCGTAATTGTTTCTTCTTATAGAATCTCAAAATCTGTATTCCTACGTCGTTATATTTTTGCAATACAGATGATTATTTTTCAAATCTAAGAAATAAAACTATTTTCTGAAATAAAACTATAATGATTGTATATTTTGAAATTAATATGCTCTTGCTTTGTGGAAACTGTTGGCAATCAAAAAAAAAAAAAACAATGACGACTGAGAAACAATTAAGGGCTGGCAAGCGGAATGAGCAGGGGACCGAGACTCCTAGTTATATAAAGATATGAAGGTTCATTTACGTGAAAAAAGTTTTAACTAAATAAACTTTAAACTCCTGCAGATATAGATATAATTATTAACTCAGTGATGGAAAAACGTACCACGAAAAACACGCTAAAGCAATTCGTTGCCACACAGATGAAGTTAAGCTGAAGTATTATATTTTTCAATATACTTTCATTAAAGATAAATTTTAGAAATTCAATTTCGGTTTTCTGTTTTCATTCCCCCGATCTTCACATAACAATGTTTTTCTAACACCCGATTGTCTTTCTATTAATACCTGATTAAAAAAATATTACTCAAAAGATGTGTATATTTTTAATTGACATTAACGTAATACGTTTTAGACTATGCGTATAAGAGACTATCATAACATTTTGTAATTCTTTTGCATTCGAATAAAAATTTAAATATAAACCTTTTTCCACTTTTTTTCCAATGCCTACTCTATTGATACACGTCAATCAGGAATCAATAGGGTAGATTACTTGGCCATTATTTAATGGGCACCTTATTAGGTGGATATATGTTACTTCCTCTGTAAGGACAGAAAATGAAAGAACATCCATGCCTTCTCCAGGATTCGAACCCAGGAACTTTTTGATGTTAAGTCAGCTAGCTGACCTCAACACAGTCATGTTCGCAAATCTCTTTCTATAAAAGCTAGGTTTTGAAAGCGTTATTTCGTTCATTTTGGAGATGGTTCACTGCACCTTGTGTAAAATGTAAGAGAATTATCTAAACTTTTGAAGCAATAACCGAATTTTCAGGCACAATCTTAATGGTTGAATGGGCTTAAACCTATGTATTTAATGAAAATGAGATTTTAAATCTATAGTTATAAGATGTGGAGTTTGTGTGTCTCTTGTAGCTCTTATAACTCAAGAACTTTTTGTGCTAGTATCCTGAAGTTTGGACAGTGGGTGAAAAGGAAAATTCATCCCCTGATCCTAAAAATGGTTCTCACATTAGATCATTCAGAAAAGACCTTTGGAAAATGAAAGATTGAATATGTTGGATAGGGGATTCTAAAATGACGCTTGAATATTGGTTCGCCATTTATGCAAATTAAATTGCAAATGATATTTCTTTTAAAAACAATTTAAAGATAAGATCACAGAAGTTTTCTAACTTACAGTTGTCATTTTAATGAAAAGCAAGAGTTTATTGCACAATCCTTAATATGTTTTTATTCTTATTCCTTATTTCAGGTAAGCTAATTGTTCAATCCTTGAACGTGGCAGCTTAAACGATCTACGTCAAAAAAATTAGTATGTCAAAATTTATTTAAAATCACTTGTTTTTTTGTTTATAGGTATGATTTTAAAATTTGTTCATATAAAACTGAATAATTTAAAATCCACCTTGTTTGAATTAGAAAAAAAAGTATGTACTAAAATACTAATATAGCGAAGAGAGAGCTAACTCTATTAAGAGATATTTAAAAAACTTGCCATATTATCATAGGCGACAATAATGCTTAGTTAAATTCGGTAATAAGTAATAATTTTTTTTTATCTTTTAACCATCGTTGAACAGCCGATGGAATTTTCAGTTTTCGACTACCAATGCTCGACTTCAATGCCTTGTAAGTTTGAGCCCAACCCCGAAGACAAGGTGGTCTTTTTGATGGAACTAACCAACATTTGAGTTACATGAAAGGGAAAACTTCGAAAATCTCCCACAGTTAGCCTAAGGACAAGAGGACTTCCCAGGATCCGTCTATCACTGAGGATATTTTTCGTCAGCTCTGTAATCGTTGCGAGACAGGTGCAGAATTTGTATCAACCGAATGATGAATTTGTATGAGTACGTCTTTGTATTTAAAAGCAATAAAACGCATGTGTTTAAAAAAATGTAGAAACTAAATACGCTTTGTTCGATAGTAAGGCAAGTGAAAGGCATTTTGCCAGTGGTAAAGATTTTTATAGAACATCGTTAAGGAACTGTATATTTTAAAATGCACTTTAAAGAAAATGAACAAATCTTAACACTCGGGCAAGGAAAGGAATATGTCTTTAAAATATTTCAAGAAAATAGGCATAACTTGTTAAGTGCAATTGAAATCTTACTTTAAAAGGTACAATAAAAAATAGTATATGACCATTGTTTGAAATACACCATATTCATTGTTTACAAACGTATTGGCAGATATCTACAATAACAAATTACTTATTTATAATTTTTGTACCTCTTGATGAAATTGAATCAAAAAAAAATTAAGTTTTCTGTTGTGAATACTTAAATTTATAGTGTACTAATTTTGAATCCAATTCAGAAAATAAGATAACTGTTGGAAATTTGTGAAAGAATTTTTGATCGAAATATCTCGAGTTTGAATTACTTAATTGGAAAACAATGAAAACCTCAGATGGTTAGCCTGATGGAAAAGATAGTTTGTCCCTTACACCAGCGATTCTCAACCTGTGGAGCGCGCCCCCCTAGGGGGGCGCGAGCACACCAGAGGGGTGGCGCGAGAATATTCAAGAGAAAATATTATTTAAAAAAATTGATTAACTGGATGAAAGGAAAACACACATATACATAGAAAACAAAATACATTTTGACATATTTAATAACTTATTAAAGTGAAACAACTTATTAAATCAAAATTTAAGGTGGGGAGCCAAGGGTGGCTTGGCCCTAATGATTTTTTTATAATTTTCTGATTAAGTCTGTGTATCTGAATTTTTTCTGTATTATCTTACACCTATCTCTAATACATATCACGTATACTTCTCATTGTAAAATAAAATTTCATTTATTTTTTAGTACAATTTTAAAATTTTAGCTTCTGAACCTAAGGTTTCACACAGGTTCCAAAGTTGAGCCTTGTTTTGAAATCACTTTTTCACTTCCTCAAATTATCTTTAGAAAAAACACTTGGACTGGCAAACTTCTTTTAAAAATTCACTATAAGTGTCTTGCTGGTAGAAACAAGTTTCCCGACTTTAAGAAAGATATTTGTTTTCAGAGTGTATAATTTGCTTATTGATTTTACTTTGATAGTTCTTGTGTGAAGTCACTAGCGATTCTTTTGAGTTAACTCATTAGAATTAATCAAGAATTATTGAGTTAATTTTTTCAGAAGGATCAGCCAACAAATAAGAGTTAAATAACCATACTAGTGTTAACTAACTAAACCCATAACTAATCTAAAAATACCCAAATTTGCAAGAAAATACCAGAATCGACCACAAAAACACTCATAACTACCACAAAAATAAAAAAATACCTGAAAAATGACTTTAAAATGAAACAAAACAAAAAACTTGAAACTAAATATCACAAAGTCTACTAAAGTGCAAAGGACGTCAAAATATTATAAAAATTTAAAAAATACCAAAGTTCCACATTTGCTTAAAATGAAATAAATCAATTGGCATTTAATTCAAGCATTCCTTTTTGAGAAATAATATGCTACGTGATGATTTATAATTAACTCTTTTATAGATTTCACGTTTGCTTCCGAAGGTGGCCAGAGTGTCGCGCCACTTGGGAACATACATAAGGTCTCTCTTACCATTTGCACGACATAAAACTATTAATCTGATAGATTAATTCGAATTAAAGTAATGTGGTTAAAGAAAAAGAAATAAACTTTCAGAAAACATATTATAACTCAAAGTTCTAAGAATTTGAACACATTATCTTCTCACCTGGAATTTTGAACGACAACTGCAAATAATTAAATCACTTCATACAATGGAGGCCATTCAAGGAAATATCTTCCAATTCAGCCTCGTGCACCTCAGATACAAGATTTACAATGCAGAAGGGAAATCTTATGATTTAAAATAAATTTCATTCTACTTTGGGGGGGGGGGGCTACGTTAGGAGCACTGGCCACCTTTGGCTTACCCACCTTACTTAATCAAACATACTAAATTTTTAAAAAAATTTAATAATTTTTAGTGACTTCCTTGGGTCTGTCCTGCAGAGCAAAGTTTTTTGAGGTGAGGCTTAATATTAGAAATAGCCACTCTCAGTCCTGTTTCTATATTTAGCCGTGATCTATATTTTGTCTTCAAAGAAGCCACAGCAGAAAATCCAGTTTCACAAAGGTAGGATATTGAAAACGGTAATAGAATGCGAAATGCCCTTTGTTACAGTGCAGAAAAATCCTCCTCCTGCCAAAATTCAAACAGTGATTTATTACTAAATTGCATTTCAGTTGCGCCACTTGTCGTGAAGTCTATGAATTTTTCTTCTTCATCAATTGAGAGTCCTTCGGGAGTCTTATGAAATGGATTCCTAACCCACTCGTAACTTGCTAGCAGTTTGTCATGAGCAGGAAAATACTTTTTAAAATTCTTTGCCAGCATGACTAAATGATTTTCAATGGTTACAAACGTAACTTTCATATATTCTTCTTCAGCCTTATAAGTTTTAGTACAATTATCCACATTTGCAAACATTGTTAGGTTTTTTTGCTTTAAATTTCTGCCCCACAATTCTAATTTTCTACAAAAAGCATTAACTTCATCACTCGTATCCAACATATGTGTATTTGCTCCTTGGAGTTTAAGATTCAAGTTATTCAATTTCTCGAATATGACGACCAAGTATCTCAATTTTATCATAAATAAACAATAGTGTAAATTCCCGGTTTCCGGTCTGTCATCTTCTAAGAAAATGACGATTTCTTCTCTTAATTCATGAGCACGTTTCAAAAATTTCTCACGTGATAAACATCTTGCCTCACATTTAAATAGTAACTCTGAATGTACTGAACCCATATCATTACAAAGAGCAGAAAAGATTCTCGCTCTCAGCGTTCTCATTTTTATATAATTTGAAATGGTTACAACCGCAGTTAATACAATATTTAAACCAGGACGTATTTCTTTCGAACCCAAAGCTTCTCTGTGGATCATGCAATGTGTCCAGACGCATTGAGGCGATTTTTGTTTTACTAGTGCTTGTATACTTTCGAACCTTCCGGATATTGAACAAGCATATTCCGATGCATATTCCAGTGCATATTCCGATGCAATTTTTGCATTCTGTGTGTGCATCATTCATAACATCATTTAAAATAGCAAATAATGCTATCGCTGTTGTTTTGAGTTCTGCTTTGCAGAAAAGTAGTTCTACTACTGACATATTATCACAAAATCAAACATAGGCAATGAAATGAGCATCTTTATTAATATCTCTTGCTTCAAAGTTTATTGAAAACATTTAGTCACGCAACATCGAGGAAAGCTGACACTACATTTCCAGCTGTATCACCAATTCGACGAGCAACAGTATCATTTGAAAGAGGTATGGACTGTAATTGTTTTGAAAAATTAACTCCAAACATAGTTTATACAATCTCAATTGCTGCTGATTTTTACTTTGCTTTTGTTTTGGCAGTTAGTTAAAAATAATTTAAAGACAGAATTAAAAATATTCAATATACATTACTGTTGCATACATTTTACTGCAATTAGGGGGCGCGATGAAAATTATGATTGAAAACTGGGCCGCCAATACTGAAAGGTTGAGAAACGCTGCCTTACACTGTCTATAGAGATGTTTTACGTGAGAACTGGGAATGATGCGAGGTGAAGAAATTATACACATCAACCCACCTTGACTGGTGTTCGTACCTCAGTCACCTTATTAGAGAGCAATTTCTCCTTCATCTATGATTTTACTTAAATGTTAAGATTGTAATGTTAATACTCAAGCTTAAAAATAAGTTTATTATATGGCCATCATCGCTAAATCAGCAGAAAAACATTGTTATATTTATCTTTTATTGAATTGAGTTTATATTTTACTCTAAAATAATTTATATGATGTTTGCTTGGTAGTTTTCTATAATAATTATAATTTCAAAAGATTCTCTTATTGAAAAATAAAAATGAGGTATACTAAACGAGAATAATCAGAAAGTCACTGAAATACTTCCAATATATTCTGAGTTTGGCAAATCATGATATTCTTACTTGAAACGTGAAACGAGTACAAACTCTATAGAAGATAAACTTGATTTTGTATGATTCGAATAGAACTCGAATGATTCGAAGAAAGTGAAATTAAAACTTGGGTAAATTCCCCAATGGATGTAATCAAAATGAAAATGCTTTCATGCATCATCTTACAACTATATATATGGATACAATTCACATAAAAAAAGGAGAAATAACAAATGTTTTTATTGTTTTGTGTTCACTTCTGAGAAAATAACCATGTAAAAGAAAATTATAATTTTCAATTTCATACTAGAGAAAAAATACATTTCTAGATGTAAGTACAAAATTTACTTTCAGTTGCAATGTAATAGGTAAGGTTTGAAGTATTTTTAATATTATATTGGTATATTATTATATATTATTATTTTATACATATACTAATAATACATAATAACGTAATATATATATTATTATTAATAATAATAATAATACATTATTGCAATATTATATTTTTATTATATTATTATTAATATATTATTATTATTATTATTTTATTAATATAGTATTTTTAATATTATAATATTATTTATAAGGTTAAAAAAGTAAAAGTAAAGAAAAGTATCTGAAGTTTATAATCAGCACAACATTTTAGCATTTTTAATGCTGAAAATGCTATTGTCCTAAATTCTTCTATTTCCGACGGTTTTCCTGCCTTACTAACTAATATTTTTTTTTCACTTGAATTAACTTTGTTTTCAGTCATTTCTGCTTAGTTGTTTGCAACTTAGTAGTTAAGTATTGTAGTTTTTGTAAACAGAATAGGCGTTGCAAGGTTATTTAAATTTCCGATTCTTTCCACTTCATCCTTCTCCGTTTCATTTGCAAGGTTTTTCGAAGCCATGTGGCGAAGAAAAATAAAATAAGGCCATAGTTTAAGTACCTTACACTTGAAGCAAAGCGAATATTTTATATTACATATACCATCTTATATATACCTGACGAATTGTCTGGGCTTTAGAACGAACAAACAATTTAACTTATTAAACTTATTAATTATTAACTTATTAATTATTAACTTATTAATTATTAACTTATTAATTATTAACTTATTAATTATTAACTTATTAATTATTAACTTATTAATTATTAACTTATTAATTATTAAACTTTTTTTAAAAAATCGGATAGCTTTCAAATATAGCATTGGATAAAGCTTTCAAATATTAAAAAATTAGACCACTAACGCTTTCATCTTTCCAAAACTGGGATTCTTCCCATTAATGACGTTTTGTGTAATTTTTAGAATAAGCATAGACAGCGCTGACTTTAAATAAGCTAAACTTGTCCTAACAGTCAAGAGCAACAATAGCAAACTCACAGCTATTACGAAAATTAGCATATTTTTCGGAAAAAAAAGTATAATTTCTTATGACAATGGAGCTTCTCCAAAGCAGCCTAAAGAAGTTGGAATAACATACAAGAATAAGAATAAGATACAATAAGTTGATACTCTGGCTATTGCTTGAAATTCGTACTATTACTGAAAAAAACTCGCATCACCTTGATAATTAATGATGTTAAATAAGAACCTCATCAATAAAACATAATTATTTTATAGTTAAAAATAAATGTAATTGAAAGCAAAACCGAGGTAAGTACTCGGTTCAGATTACACCAAATCTTTTAAGTGACTGTAGACATTGTAGATAACCATCTTTGATTGTCTCCTGGCATCGAAGATATTTATAATGGAAAACAAACATATTCAGCACTGGTTTCTGAAAATGATTGATAACGGAGATGAGAAAAGTGCATGGAAAGCAAGAGAACAAACTACAAGGATCATAGGAATGACAAGGAGCAATCGATACAACTCAACTGCGGTGTGATATATATATATATATATATATATATATATATATATATATATATATATATATATATATATATATATATATATATATATATATATATATATATATATATATATATATATATATTTTAATGGCGGGCACTTGGTTGTCACATTCACACAATCACACACAAAGGAGAAAAGACATAGAACACAGAGAGAAAGAAGCATCCATGCCCTAAGCAGAATTCGAACCCGTGACCAGCGACTCTGCAGTCAGGCACGCTAACTACTCGGCCACCAGATCGGCAAGGGTGTGAAGAAAAAACAGTTGCTATTAAATCGTTGCTAAGGCGAGAAAGGTAGAAATGTGACCTTCAGAAGATAACTTTATTCAGAAGGAGTATGGTTTTAGCAAAGATTTAGAATCAAATTTTAATACTTTGTATGGTTATCTGGTCTTAAGTAATAAATTATATGACTGAATAAATTGTGTTTCTTTTTAATAGTAGAGGCCCCTCCCTGAATCTCTACCGCCAACCCTATTGGTATTCTGCGAATCTAACTCGGAGTTTCATTTCAATACTTAATCTTTAAATTGCTTTATTACAACCGAAAAGATTATTTTGGTCTTAACAAATTTTTGACATAAATTTGGCTAATTAATTAATTTAGCGAAATTTTTTTATTAAATGCTCTTTAGATTTTAATTATTACTTGATTTGCTGCTGACCCCGAAAGCGCAGAGGAAAGCCCCACTTTGGGAAATTTTGTTCCCAATAGTTCGGTCAGGAGGGTGTTCCAAAGTTCGCATCCATTAATGCTAATTTTACTTTTGGCGTAATTCGCCATAGCTCGAACACTTTTTTAGCGTAAATTGTAAGGTAAGCGTTGAATTGTAAGGTATTTAATTTTTTACATTATTTTAAAGTATGTAATTTTACATGTCAAATTACAAAATTTCAGAAAAATGTTTTGAATAGTTTCTGACAAATTGAATTTTAAATATACGACTTTTTTAAGAAATCGGTTTCGCAGGAATTAATTGACAAATTTTGCTTAAATTTTGTATTTTGTCATGTAAAAGAAGGTATTAAAATAATGTAAGAAAATGTAAATTTTTTAATTTAAAGTTTTTCGACCATTATTAAATAAAATAATAAATTTTTTCAGACATTTATTTTTTGCATGCATTTGTTTTTATATAAAGGAATTTTATAATTATGTTCAAAAATTTTTCTATTCACTAAAATAGTTCTAGAGATATGGTGAATTACGCGAAAAGTAAAACTAACATTAAAAAGGCTGAACTTTGGAAACTATGGGGACATTATTTCCCGATTGCTGCCACCCCTTGTGTTTTAGGGATCAGAAATCCAAATTCGTCAAAAAAGGGATATGTTTATTTGGAGAAAATACGTTTTTGTGTCTGATTTCCTAATTTAAAATATTGTCTGCACTGATTATTTAGCAAATTTGTGGTCACTCTTTCAAAATTATTAAGATTTCATGCAACTAGTCACCAATGTTTTAAGCATTTCAAGTTTTACCTGTTCCTTTTCTTTAACTTTCTCACCCTTTGGAATTCTTGGAATGTTCGGCGATTTCTCTTTAATCAACATGTAGTCATGCCTAATATATCTCGGATTGAACAGGATTTCCAGAGGGAACTGTTGTTAAGTGGACATAAATTGCGGGCAGCAGTAATTTTCTTTTTTGCTAGCAAACGGGCAAAAGCAGATATCGAGATAAATACTTTGATGCTAAAGAGATGGGCGCATTTTTTTTAACGATGCCTACCTAGAAACTCAAGAAAAATAAAACTGAATTTCGTTCCATCTCTTCGGATTGTCAAAGAGTGGGATTCCAGATGTAAGTGCAATATTTAAAATATTACAACATTTAAATTTTTAATGTTCCATTTATGAGAAGAAAAATAATACCTAATCTTTTGGCTTAACATTTTTAGGACATGAATTCTCTTTAATTGACTTGGTGAATTGCTTGATCCCTTAATTTTTTCGATGCTAATTTGATTAAAGATTCACATTTGGGAGTTTTAAATGTAATTTACGAACTCTCTGAATGACTGATAATTATGAATTAAAATTTAAAATGGATTTCATTTCATGATATTTATCTTTTTTTTGTTGCTAAATATATTATGCCTAGGGTTTTGTTTTTAGTTTCTCTTTTCTCAACTCAAATTTTTTCAGCTGTAATGTTTACACTCTAATTACTGAATTGTTTCGTCTAAAACTTTGATATTATTTTCTTTAAAATAGTAGTTTTTTTGCACAAAAATGTAAATTTTTTTCGTTTCACTCGGAATCCCATCAGTCTTCTTACCCTGATTCCTCTGTGCATTAATTTCGTATTAATGAATTGTCTTGCTTTTTTTACGAAATATATTTTAATTTTTTCGTTTTTCGCTCAGAATCCTATCAGTCAAAGAGATTTGCCTAATTTTTTTTTACATTTATTTGGTATTATTGTATTATATAGTATGTTGCGATGCTGACACAATGCATGTTGTGAATTTATACTGCTTAGCTTCTATCCCGTTTGCAAATATTGCATTTTCAATTTCTGTAATATCTCATTCAGAAGAGCACCTGCTGAATTTTTTGCAATAGCTTTTATTTTCATATTTGCGCGGTTACGCAATAAAGTAATTGCGCAATATAAATGGTTTGTCGAAAAAAAATTTTAGTTGAAAAATAATAGTGTTTCATGTGAAATATCTTGTTTTTCAAATATTAAGATACTCAAAAATTTTTGTCAAGTCGCAATAATCCTGTTACACACTGTTCTGCTCCAGTTTCTGTTATTGTTTATTTACAATCAATTCCCATTTTACTTTAAACTTGTTTTCAGATGTATTACTAATGTTAATATATAAATTCATCTAAATTAATTTAATCATTTTTTAATTTTTAAATTCTTATTGATAATGTAAATTCTTATTGATGTTTCTTATTGATAATGATGCGCCACTATATAAAATAGCCAAATTTATAATAATTTATAATACATTTAAGACACTTGATTATAGAAGCTTGTAGAGTTCCTCCAATTGTAAATAATGGAGATAATTCTCTTACAGTTTATTCAATTTTCGCCAAATTGATAAATAAATATTTTTTTCGTGCAAAATTGAACTAAGAAAATCACATTTACGGGTTCACTATGCGTAGAAAATAAAGAACCGTCATTAATTCTTGGAATGTGAATACCTATTGATTTATAAATTCTACTACATGTTTGAGAGATTCTTTCTAAGTAGTGCTTACAATGCTTGCAAATTTCCTCACGTTTTCTTCTAGGGTTTCTGAACAAACTTCCAATCAGAAACAAGGGAGAAAGATACCAAGAATACAAGAAGACTGGCGAAAAGTAATTAGATACTTCAGAAGAGAGAGGAATTTATCTTTAAAAATCGAAGGTGGAATTTTAAACATGCTATTCTGTAATTCAGATCTCTTTTTCAATCTACATGTAGTGAAAAACCAAAGAACTATTGATGAAATTAATCAAATTTAATTTACGTCTTATGATTTTAATTTCTGTAGGATTTTTCATATCAGTTCAAATTACTTTTGCAACCCTTTATTGTAATCAATTCATGAAATTAAAAATAAATTTTGTTTTTTATACAATCTCAACAAAATTGAAAGCTGAATATAGGCTGATTTATGCTTATTGTAAGAACATCGTATGATATATGATTAATAATTGCAATATACAACACAATAAACAATTGTAAAACTTCAAACAATCAACTAAAATTTGATATCCATTTAAAGTAGGAAAAAATTGCTTGAAATATGCTGCATTGAAGTTGTAATTCAAAGTTGTATGCAGCTCAAAATTTTTGCTGCTTACTTTATTTACTAAAGTAAAATATTATTTTTTATTTTCATTGCATTATTTAATCTTTTCCAGTTCTCTTGACATGTAAAAGCATGAAAACGATACAATATTTCACACCCATCGTTATTACATAAATTATTTATTTAGAATATAAATATATAATTTTTAAATACATAACAATATTGCCAATAATCCTCCGTTCATCAGCGTGTTTTAAATTCTGAAACAAAATAATCTAAGTCAATTAGTATTACTGATTTTTAAAATTGAGAGTAAAAACCAGTCAGAGAGTGAAGGAACCCTTGGGTATTATTCATTATTTTTTTATTTTTGAACACACATTGCAACTTTTGCAACTTTTATCCAATTTTAAATTTTACGAAATGTTAGAAGGAAAAACCTTTATCTTGACCTTAATATATATATATGTATACATACATACATATATATATATATATATATATATATATATATATATATATATATCAATATGGAATATCAATAATATGGAATATCAATATGGAATATCAATAATATATATATATATATCATATAATATCAATATGGCGTTATTTGTAATAGAAGTTAGCTATCGTGATTTGAAATCAAAGTCTTTTCATTTGTTTATATATATATATATATATATATATATATATATATATATATATATATATATATATATATATATATATATATATATATATATATATATATATATATATATATATATATATATATATATATATATATATATATATATAAACAAATGAAAAGACTTTGATTTCAAATCACGATAGCTAACTTCTATTACAAATAACGCCATATTGATATTTGCCAGTAGCAACTGAAAGTGGAATAAAAAATTTTGTTTTAGCATAAATGTTTGAAAATGAGCTTTAAACATTTGATTGAAAATTAAGATCTCGCTGTGGACTGATCGTTAAGACACGGTTCCCAGAAATCAAGTATCACTGACAGCAGCTAGTGTGGATGACCAATTTCAATATACTGTGAAGGAGCCAAGGGTGTGTGGTATCGATCCACTTTAAAAAATTCTACCGTAAAGTGCTCGACTTCGTGCGCAGGTCATCAGGCCACTAAAGCGAAAGATCCATCCCTTCCACAGAGATCTGACAGTGATGATATGTTTTCCGGTCATCGTAAAGGGTATTTCTCGAACCAGCCTGTTGTACTACTCTAGCGGGACTTGAATAAAGTAAAGTATTTGAAGATTTCAACAAATTTATACATTTGATAGATTACACAGTCCAGCATGGTAAATTGCCGTTACACCACTAGATTTAATTTTCAAGTTAAATGACCTGCTTTCATAAATATAGCTCCCTTTTGTCACATCACCAGTAATATTCTTCTATATTTTTATGGTTTTTCTATAGTTTTATGGTTATGAATTTAGTTTAAGGGAAATGAAAATGAATGATTATTTTGAACGTTATGCATTTTCAAGTGGTAAAATAAATGAAAAAGTTCTAACACTTTAACGGTTGAAATAAGGAGAAAGATTTCAAGAAATTTTCTTCCTTAATTCGTAAAACATATAATTACGAATGATCTTTTTCTCTACACTCATGTCTATGAATTAAGGATAATTCAGAATCATGCGGAAATTGAACTCAAAAGTAAGAATTTCACCAATAGAATTATTACGGATATCTTAGAAATCTTATAATCTTAGAAAAATATACAAATTAAGGGAAGCCACCAGATAACGCCGATAGAACATCACTATGACGGAAATGTAAGAGAGGGGTATGTAAAATATGGTGTTAACGGAGTAAAATTGTTCACAAGCCCTTTTCAAGCCATTGAGTGTCTTAACCAAATAGTTCAGGACGTATGTGGATGATTTTTCGCGTGGTAGAATTATGAGCCATCTGGAATGTGGACATACTCATATGGAAGTATTCGAGGAACTTGGAATTGCCCAAAGTATTATCTCTAGGCATTGGCAACCATTCCAACATGACGAAAATGTCAGTAATCGTTGCACTATTGGTCTCTCGTCAGTTGAAACACCAAGTAAAAATCGGTGACTGGCAAAAACCGCCAAAAGAAACAGACGGAACACATCATCTGGCCTGTCTCGTCAGATATCTGTAGTGGTGGATACCTTAGTTTCAACGCAAATTATGTTTAAACGTTGTGTTGATACATGTGTTCCATTCACGCGGCAACTCAATGTCACCAGCGATTTACCTGGAGTAGAGAACATGCAATGTGGACATCGTCACAGTGGGCTTGTCTCATGTTTTCCGACACGTCGGACTTGCAGTACCCGTTACCACCAAGACAACATCATTGAATAACACCGTTAAGGTGGTACAAGATTGTTTGGCGTAGAATAACACAAGATAAACACTCTCCAGGAATCCAAAATGATCTACATGTTCAAATCGGAGCCATGACAGGCGAAATTTATCTCATATCTTTCTAGATCAACATAATGTATGCTTAGGAGTGCCATGGGTGCAGAATATGTGTTTTGGGTGACAGCGGCATACGTCACTCAGCAAACATTGCAAATGAATACCTTCAATCTGAGGACATCACTCGTATGAAATGGCCTGCATTCTCACCTGACTTGAACCCACTGGTCTGTAACGGGACCTGCAGGGGGTCTATGAGTTTCGGCTCGTCAACCGCCTCCTATATATGTGTTAACTTAGGAGAACATTGCTTGCTTAATGGAGCAATATTCCTCAAGATCAGCTCAATAATTTGATAAATACCATGTCTAGGCCTTGTACGGGTTGTATTTAATCGCATGGCAGAAACACAACATATTAACCATCAAATTAAGTTTTTGAAAGGTACCAGGACCAATCATGATTATTTTATGATTGCTCAAGGGTGCAAATATCATAGTTTTTATGAATAGCAGCATATAAACACCATTTCTTTTTGTTCTTTATCTTTAGTTTAACAAATGGGATTTATGAAATGACACGATTATCTTGTTTCTGAACCTTTATTTGCTGAATTTTTCCTTATTTTCAATTTTATGTCACATTACCTTATACTTAATTATTAGGCTTGAGTGTAGTTTCTTTCATATTTCCTTAACTTATTTTCGATTTATGATAACTTTAGGACCTTATTTTCTCCTCCTAGATACCCTCTCATAACAGAAATATTTAGCCAAAATGTTGGCTATAAGTGCTGAAGCGTTGCTCATGAATCCCTAATACAACGAATCTTTCTAACTCCCTCGCAAAAGTTTCAGGACATTTCTTAGGGACTGAAAAAGTTAATTTAACCATTAAAATTTCTGCGAGAACAGAAAGATTAAAAATTGTAATAAATCAAGAGTTGCAGCAAGGAGAATTTTTAGGGGGTATATTCCCCTTAAATTCTGGAGGAAAAAAACTGCATTAAAAATAATAGATTTTTCTACTTCTTACAAAATATTTTTTTCTCGACTAATTAAGTTAGATTCAAGGCGTCCTTAAGTAACTGGAGATTGTAGAAACCCATACAAATTTCCAGTGATGCGACATTTTCATAGATAAAAATCTTTGCACGAAAAATAATATAATTTGAGAAGGGGAACTTTTTATTTTATTTTATCGAGGGGTATGAACCTGTTTGTTTATTGTGCTATTGTATTATTGATGTATTTGTGTTACCTGTTGCCGGACAACTTTGTAAAGTTTATTTGAGAGATAGAAAACTTCTGGTATATCTATAAATATACTCCTAACAAAATAAAATTAACTGCAAGCTTGTATACGTAATAATCATATTAAAATATTTTTAAAGGAAGACCAGAAAAAAAATCTGTAAGTTACTTTACAATTTTAGAGTAGAGAAAATCTTTCTTTCTTCTACAACTTGTCCTAGAACTTTTCATCTTTTTCAAAACTATTTATTTTTTTCTATTGGGATAATGTTAATTAATTAAACGGTTCTGTCATTCTGAATTTTCCTTCGAACAAACATGAACATCCAAACATAAATTTTTCTGAAACATTCCAAACATAAATTTTTCTTGTAAATAAAGTACACGCTAATATTTAAATCCATAAGTTGTATCATTTAAATAATTCAACAAACAATAGACTTGATAGATTATCACTTAATTTAGAAATATTATTATTCTGCACTGTTTTGGAACAAAAATTCCTTATTTAACTCTCCACACAAAATTCTCTCATAAATAAAATGCATGTTTATACTAACTAAAGTTGTATCATTCAATTATTTCCTCAAAAAATGCATTCGATATATTACCACATTATTTAAAAGTATCACCATTTTGCGTTTTCCTTCAAGCTTAATTTCTCTCGTAAATCAACTAAAAACTAAAATTTAAGAATGTTCAATAAACCATTTGGTAAAAGAGAGCTCAGAGTAAGAGTGATCATATGAGAATTCCCATATGAGTCCTGAGATCAATGCAATGATCGAATGAATAAGACTCAAGACTCTTGTCTCCTAATTCAGGATCACGAATCCCCATTAGCCTGATCGTTTCCTTCCTTTATTTTAAGAATCTTATTTCCTTTCACTTCCCTCTCGGTGATGCTATAATTTATGTGGTTTGTGGCTAAAAGCTCCAGAAGAGAAATTTTTCAAGACGTCTATTTACTGATGCCAGGCTTCTGTCTACGGAAAAATTGAAATTTATACTGTTGGAGAGAGAAAAGTGCATCGTGGAAAATTAGCAGTAAAAATAGGAATAAATTGTTCTATAAAAAGTAATTGTAAATAAAACTTACTACTAAAAGTATTGTAAATAAACTTAATAATTTTTTAAAGCCTCAATCTTATTATTAAATAAAGATTTTTTGGTGTTTATATTCTATTTTTAACACTATTGTGTAATAGAATCAGTCATTTATGACTGTTAGTTTTAACTTTGCCTATTTTCAGCAAGAATTCTTTATGCTAATTATGAAAATGGTGCTTAATTCCAACCTTGATAAAAGCCGCAGTTTTAAGTAAAAATAGAAGAATGTGTAATTGAATATTGTAATATTTGAATAGTTACTGCAACAAGTCATTGTTTGGGTTCATAAAAATAAGTCAAGTTTGAGAACTATTTATTGGATTTCATATAGGTGGAAATTGCTCACCAAATTGGCAATTTTTTTTTAAATTAAAGTTTTTTCTAAAGATTTTGTTAGCTATTAATAACGTCAAGATTGCTTTTTTTCAGCAATATTAACTACATTTAAAAATCCTCTTCGATCTTAAAGTACTCAAATTGTGTTGTTTTCAAATTACTTTCGTAAAAGAGCTTCAAAGACCACCCCGGATCAAAGGCCTCTCCAATCACGTGCCCGATTGCATCTACGGATTTGCATACGCGTTTTTTTTTTCATGATTTGAGATTGGCCCTTTAGCAGTTCATCAGCTTCCTCGGGCTGAATGAGATATTACTCTTCTCTATTTATAAATTGAATGAGCCTTGTGGTTCAAGAAGCAGCAAATGGAATAACTTTTCTGCAGAAGTGTGTAATAAACTACTAAAGAATAATGTGCTATACAATTACGTTTCGATGTTGCACTTAGCAATTGAAAATTATCAATAACAAAAAAATTAGGAATGGCTTCGCTGTGATTAAATAGAAGATAATAAGATGATTATTTTTAGAAACTAATCTTAATGGCTTCATTACGGCACGCTACTTTTTATTTACTTCACAGTAGAGCTACAAAATAAGTTATTGGCGATAGTCTGGGAAACATCCCTGAGAATGATCACCATGATACGTCATGGAGGTGGAGACACCATGCATACGTCACATCCCGTTTTACGGAAAACACATTACACCATCAATCCATCCGCAGATCGTAATATTGACATGATTAAGAGCACGATCTATCTCCGATACAGTACACCAGATGTATAGATTTTCTATGGGAACAAGGAGGACAATGTAGCCCAGACAGATTTAACGTGCACCTGCGACCATTTTGTGACCATTGTCTTCTGCCGGTAACGGCTGCATTACATTAACCATACATTCACATATGGACGTTATTTCCAGTTGTTTAGCAGCTTATCAAAGCCAAATAGTAATACATAACTTATTATTAAGTGTTTACTTATTAATGTGTGTTCTGTTTGTACTATAATAGCATAACAACTATAGAGAGAAATATTTTTTTCCAAAGGATCTCACAGTAAAATAACTGATCGTAAAGATTTCGTTCCCAGTAGAACACAGAAATCAAATATAAATCAAGTATATATATGCACATTGCATGCACGTAAGCAAGTGATTTAAAATTTATTATTAAATAAAATATTATAATTATTAATATTCAGACACTAGTTAAATTAATTTTTTTAATATTCTCAAATGAATATAAATTTAGATATTATTTTACAAACAAATAGAGGGGGGGAGGCATTACAATTAAAGTAAATTTCTTAGAAAATTATTTTGACCTAAGGAAATAGTTTACATATTTTAATCGCATTTAATTTTAATATATTGTGTATTTTTATTATGATATTCTCTTATTTTATATTCGCTTATATATTCTCTAATATAGTCTATAAATACTATATTCTTTTATTTTCTTATTTAATAATAATATGTCGTTATTATTACATATCATTGCGTTATAATGTTGTTTATGAAAGACGTTTTCTTTTCTTACAATTATAGTTCTTTTTTTTCCTCATAAAATAATGTTTAAATGAAGTTTGTCTCTAGTTAAGATTTTCAAAATGCAAATATTATTTTTACCAAACACTATGTAAAGCTAAAATCAAAAGCAAACAAAAAATTAGTTTATTTTCCATAATTTCGCTTATAAAAATAAGAACAAGAACTTTTTTAGAAAACTTCTGTTTTCTTAAACAACATATACTGTTGTTCTTTTAAAATTACATTTATTCCTTTCAGGACTTACAATTGATTTAGCTTAACAATATGATTTTGTAAAGAACTTTGTTTTAAGAAAAAAACAAAAGGTTCTACAAAAGTTTAGCCAACTTTTGTAATCTGGTTTTAAAGATTTTTTTTCTTTTTTAATTGGAAGAATTACGCTGTTTTCTATTGTTTAAATACTTATCTTAAGTAATTAACTTGGATAAGCTGGTTATTAGCAATGGACAAAAGGAATTTAAAGAAAAGGAAAAACTTCAGGCTAAGTCAACGCATTAAGTCTAAACTTGAAACAAAATAAGTTGTGTACAAAAAAGAGAGAAAATTGATTTTTTAAGTTACTTGTGAGCTCCACCCTCGCTCGTTCCACTTATGAACCCTCATGATTGCTTATCATTAATAATTTTCCTTAAGTCGATTTTTCAAAAAAGCTAAAATTATTTTGTAAATTAAATAAATAGCTATTATAATTTTAAGTAAGCACGATTTGTCACTAAATGATCGAAACAAAATACACGATTACCTGGATTTGAAAAATGTCCATTTGGGCTTGAAAAAAATTTAAATTTAAGAAAATAAAATAGCTGACGCAATAGGAAGAAAAGCAATTTTACTCAATAACATTATCCAACGATAACCTTTCGTCAATATATTATATCATGCGGAGAATCATTTTTATCTCTCTTAAACTCTCGAATTAATTTTTTTAAATTTAATTCATATATTAACATGTTAAGTACCGCAACATCTAATTTCTCTCTCTGTATAATATAAATATCATATGTAGCGTATCTACCACTACAAAATTACAACTACAATTCACTAGTATATAAGACATGTTAACTCGACTGTATGTCGGGGTATTTTTTCATGGATGATGGTTGACATGTTCGATAACAACTGTATCCATATTGGTGACCTTCGGACGTGATGCGAACACGCCTACGTTGGCAGAAACGCCCAATTCGATATGAACACACCTATCTTGATAGTAACGCCCACTTCGATCTGAATACGCCTACTTCGATGGATGAACCACATTCGACAGTTGATTTGCTACTTGTGACTGCGACATTATCCATAGCCACCGAGAGTGAAGGCCTCTCAGTAAATTTGTGACGTCATCCTCTGACGGGTTAGCGAAGCATAAGACAACGCGGTATTCAGTTTTGTATTAAGAGAAAACTATAATAAATAATTCAAACTTTTGAGCCACGTAATATATTTTTGCCTCAGCTAATTTAATAGCACTTAAATTTTTTTCAAGTGGTGAATTTTTAGCTTTATCAGTTATTTTTAAAGTTATAACTCAATAAAATGAACTTGTAGGACTTCTTTATACTTTTCAATAGAAATGAATGAATAGAAATGAAAAAAGCAAATTTAATAAGAAATTTTTTACTTTTAATATTTAAATCTTGATTCCTTATAACTGTTTTTAATATCAAAAGAATAAACCTTATTTAAGTGCATAATTTATTATTTTATAATTTGTAATTAAACATTAGATTTAATCATATACTTTTTGAAAATATGAAATAATAAATTTTAATAATGAAACGGATACGAGACAAATAAAGAAATAATAGTTTTATTGGCACATTTATGAAGTTTTTATTTTACATATACTCTTCCAGACTTATAAAATAAGCCTAAATTGCAAAAATCTAAATTTAAATTTTATTTATTTTTTCTTCAAAAAAAAAAAAAAGGACCTATACTCTTCCAGACTTATAAAATAAACATAAAAATGGGAATAAAATGAGAATAGTACATATAATCTGGGGCAAACTCAAAATTTATTTATCTAAGTTTGCAAAAATCTAAATTTAAATTTATTTAAAAAAAAAATTAGAACATGTACTCTTTCAGACTTATAAAAATAAAAATAAAAATTGGAATAAAATGAGAATAGTACATATAAGCTGGTGCAAACTCAAAATTTATTTATCCTTAAAATTGCAAAAATCTAAATTTAAATTTTATTTATTTATTTATTTTAAATAGTGCTTCTTTTTTAGTTTTAGAATAGATCATTATATGGTAGTTCAAAAAATAATGAAGAAAATATTAATATAACAATTTAATAATATTTTTTTGTTGCCAGATTTGTACAAAAATATATTATAAGGAGGAAATATTGATTGGACAATTATAGGAAGAAAAAAAACATATTCTAAGAAAATAGAAAAGATTTTTTAATATGAACTACTTTGAATATTAATTAAAAAGTTGTCTATTATTTTCTAAAATATACACACTAGCAAGTAACGGCAGATTTTTAGATTGGTTAGCTTCGTGGGGAAAATTAATGTTCTGGCTATATATATACAAAGTAAATAAAATATATTAGTTTATAGAGCTGTCCTGAATTGGTACGAAATGTTAATTGTTAAAATAGTAAAATAAATTTTTTTAAGGTATCAGCATAAGATAACACAAATACGATTCATCTGTATTCGAAAGATTCATACCATATGAAGCAAGAACAACAGTTTCATTAATATTCATTTAAATAATAACATACAAAACTTAAAAAGGCTACTAACAATGAATTAAATTCCATTTTTATTAATATAATCTAATGCACCGGAGTTTTTTTTTTCAAGTATGAATATTTATGAAGTTTTACTCATATAATCGTAAGCTATCGTTAAGAATAAATAAGCTTCAAATGCCAATCAGCATTGTTATTAATTTTTCTTTCTTTTAAAAGTATAAAACTAAAGATTCTTTACTAGTTTTTTTTAAATAATACGAATGTTAACTCTTAATGACATCGTATATTTGTTTATATATACATTTAATCACGACAAATGATGTTTAAATTTTTTTTATTTCACGTCTAAGAGTTTTGCAAAAGCACGAATGCTTTACTAGTTTCATATTCTAATGTTTGCTAACAATAAGCAATACCTAAACCAATGTAATTCTTAAATACAATTTATTTCATTATTTAATTAAAAATCTTATTATTAAGTCTGTAAAAACGAATATTAAAACATGAAAGATAAATAACACTTACTCGACTATTAACGGTTATTTGATAACTGTCTCGTATGGTAGAATTAATCCATTTTTTTTTTAAATTTCCTCATTTTTCGGACACCTAAATACTGATACTTTAGGCACATTTTTGTAGTTCCCTTTATATTTTGGAACTACACACGATTATTTTAAATCGTTTAAAAGGACACATCTGACGGATAAACAACACTGCTATTCAATGGAGGACAAATATTTGAAATTGGCGGCTAATCACATATCCCCACAGAATGTGACGTCACTAAAAGACCTTGATGATCTCGACGGCCTTATTTCTCGATGGCTATGCATTATCCACCTCCTCGCACTGTTGCTACTCATACTCGTCTCGATCGCACTCAACGTCAGCCTGCATACACTCGACTGCTAAATGCAACGCTGGAACGACTACGACCATGATCTTAACACAGCTCTCATAACTAATGTTCAAAACCCGGTGACCTTAATCCAGCTCTCCCGGTCTGTCACAAATACAGCAACTAGTGGTATCCATGTATTGAATTCTATTACAGCTACAATTGTGGTGGGGGAATACTGTAGCGTATCTACCACTTCAAAATTACAAATACAATTCACTAGTATATAAGACATGTTAACTCGACTCTATGTCGGGGTACCTTTTTATGATGAAGGTTGACATTGTCGATAACTCCGCCCCCCACACGTATATTAAATGAAAATATCGTATACGATAATTTTTTTTTCAAATTTGGATAAATTAACGCAATGGAAAAATCATTAATATTTTTTATAAATGGATTAATAATCATTATTTAAGGTAATCACATTTACTGGGATAAAACACTTTAATATACAATATTTTTTGAAAAGTTTGAGAGATCAAATCGAATATTAAACGAAAATCGTCCTTTCAGTACGCCAGTCTTTGCATTTGTTTGGATTGGCGAGCGACTTGCATGGTAGATTTTACTCTACGTTTAGCTATTAGTTATCCATGATCTAATAATCGAATGTTAAATTTTCTATTCCAACGGGCTCTTTATACATTTTTCTACAAATCTTCATAGTTTTAAATTTCTAAGTTTCATATTTTTTGTGTATCTAAACAAAATGTAACATAAAGTAGAACACATATGAAAAGGCAGCGGTGGCTCCGTTTTTTTTTTTTTTTTTACTTTTCATTTTTAATAATTTTTAGATTGAGCAAAACTTTAAATCGGATCTTCATAATTACCGATCAAAAATAGCTCACGCTTGATATTATATTATAATTATATTGGTGCAATTGAAATCTGTACTTCACATTTGTATGAAATCATCTTTGATGATTAGAAAATATAGTTTCAAAGAATTTCTTAACACTAGAAAGACGGAAAATTAGTATATACCTATATTGCCCCAAAGCAGTCAAAATGACAGGATTGTGAATACGTAAATAAATTTGTTTAAAAGTAATTTTTAAAATTTTTTATATTATTTACAGTTATATAACAAGTTATTAGTCAATATTAACAATAAAAAAATTATACGTTACACAAAAAGTCACAAAATTCCATGAAATTGTATCATTATATACATCATTGTTTTTCTAATTGAAATTAAAAGCAGCGTTAGGCAATCTAGTGTTAAGCATAGTTGAATGATTTGGAATATTTCTTTCAACATATCAATGTTTACGCAAAAATAAATTCAAAGGCAGTTCTGATGATCAGTTAGCAATAAGCTTCTCAAATAATTAAGAGCCACTTAACTTACTTAAATAAGTACTATAAGACTGCATTATATTTGCGTGATTCGTTTTTTATATTAATTCAAGCTTAGTAAATCTGAAAATCAAACCATAAAATATCCCTATTTTTTGTTCTTCTTTTAAAAATATTGTTATATTATCTGTTCCTTTTCATATGAGATAAATTTTTTTCAATAACTTCTATTCAAGTTTTGAAACAATGTTTAAATTCTCTACGTTAATTCATTTTATCAGTTAGATAACATTTAAAAATCAGGAAATTAAATTTATTAAAATTTTCTGTATATTTATTATTTATTTTTATTTCCACTTTTAAATTTACTTTTTAGTAGCGAAATGTATCCCAATATTTAATGGATCGTACAAATGTAAATTTTGAAGTACCATCTTGATATTATCTTTTCAAAAAGCAAATGTAATTTTATTCTAAAATATTAAGCAAAAGACAAAGTATGTATTTTTTTATTTTAAAAGAAGAAGGACTAAAATGTTTTTGTCATCTTATTATATTAAACATATGGGATAAGTTTTCTCCCTCCCTGTTTTGTGATATTTGCAGAGCCAGTGGGTGGGAATTTAACATGTGTCAGTGACAGCTTCTTGGATAAAGATGTGCTCTAGAATCAAGACAGATAGATATCAATAATTCTGGAGAATTCTATTTTTGTTGTTCATCTTTTGTACTTTAACAGGTGTTTCTGCAAAACATATTAATGATTTTCGGACTAATTGAAGCTCGGCTATTGGGAGCAAACATAATAAAAAATGACATGTTTTTATGTATATAATAATAAAAGAAGGACTTATAATGTCCGTCTATATTATAATTCTAGAATCACTAGAACCCTAAAATTTCAAAAGCAGGAGCTGATTTTAATCCTATTCTTCAGATTCATTCGAAAAAAATAAATCGTGAGTTGGGAAAAAATTTATTTTTCGAGAGGATTAGCTTTTAACATTGTTGAATACAGATTGTAGATGATTCTGTTTTTTCTTACTTTAGTTTGGAAGATAATACCAGGAATGTTTCTTAGCTTACAACTCTAATTGACCAAAAATAAATTTTACTGGCAGTTTGTTGCGCGTTCTAAGATCACTTCTCTTTGATTCAATTTGTATAGTAAGTTCTCGTAAAAATCTGTATAGCATGTTAGGAAGGGTTTAGCGAATAAGTATTTTGAACACTGTTTGAAACAGCTTGTTTATTTTATTTGAAATCATGATTTTGAGAAGTAAAAATTTAAATAATATAAAATCGGTGGTAATTATAAAAAAAAGCTATGCAATAAAAAAACAAGCTCATCGAAAAGTTGTAAAATATGGTAAAGTATAAACTGCTTTGGCCAAGATCAATAATGTCATTATTGTACCCGAATATTACAGTTAATCTTTCTTTTGCTGACTTTAATGTCTAAAAACGTGCTTTGCTTAATCTAATAATTGAAAGCCTTATGAAAAAACATCAAATAGTAAACAATGAAGCTCTTTTTAAGGCTTTAACTTACATCGTTATATGTTTCAGATTTATGGATGATTGCGAATATTAGTTATAACTTTTCATTGATTACCATTATTTTTTTCTAACCCGTGCAATGACCAGATAGTCAGCTTTTCTCTTATAACGTAAATTTGTAAACAAACGTTTATGAGCCATAATTGAATGGTTAAACCTTATACAAAAGGAGTTTAGTTACAAAAAAAATGATATTTTTGTTATTAAACATTTTATTTAATTTGACGGCCATACCACCGTTAAGAATTCGACATTTCAGACATAGCATAAAGTACCTATCATTGATGTGGCAAAAAATAAAGATTTATTGTAAATGCTTAATTTTTTGGAGCAAAACTACCATAATTTTCCTAAAAAAACATTTGCAAATAATGGTTTCATGTTCACATTCTAAAAACAAAATGTTCTGAAAATTTCTGACTAAGTGACGCGTTTTAACAGGCAGATTAAAATATCCCAATGCTAGTTATGTAAATTTTTGTTTTCAATACTTATTTTCAGAATCAACTCTTCAATTATTAAGTAGAAAATATAAAGAATTTGTTCAGGGCTTTATAAAAATAAAATAGTAACAAAATAATAACTGCCATATTAAGAACTCTCAATAGATTTTTTTTCCTTTTTGTTTAAAATTTTTAAACTTTGCTTCTTATTTCTCAATTTTCAACTTCTCTATTATTGTGAAAAAACTACTAAGGAATTAGTTCAGGTATTATAAAAACAAAGCCGAAATGATGACAAATAGCAATCAACTGTCATGTTAGCGACTTATTGAATTTACAATTACTGGGTCAGTTAAAATTACTTTTAAAAACTCAGATGTCAAAGTTTTTGAAAAGCAAAAAAAGTCGAAAGTTGTGGCTAGAACCGGAGTAGCTCATGCGATAGAATCCTTATCTTTTACTGAATTGACTCGGGTTTGAATCCCAGTGATGGCTGCTGGTCGATACGAGATCCGCACCCAACTCGCACCTACCACAGTGCTGAATATATCCTCCGTGGTAGACGGATCATGGGTTAAATTCTCTTTCCCGCAGGAGGTTTTCGCTGGTTGTTTACAAATACTATTTGGTTCAATCAAAAATTACTCTATGAAGGCAAATTTCTTCTGTTACGCGATCCAGGAGTTCCCTTGTCTTCTGGATCGGGTTCGAAATTTCAAGGCTACCAAGTTGAACATTGGTAGTCGTAAACTCAAAATTACACTGGTGGTTTAACGACGGTAATAATAAGAATATAAAAAAAGGTTGTGGCTATATTTGCTCAACTGTATTCAATCAACATATATATAGATACATCACAAAAACGGAATAAATTCTCTACAAAAAAAGTAATCAAAATTACGACTCCATATTTGGTAAATTGCAGGAAATCATAAAGACTAATCACAGCTTAGAATGCAACTTATAACTTAAAATATATGGTTTAATTTGGTTTTATGTGGAAAGCAAAATTACTTTGTTAAAAATAAACAATGTCGGTTACATCCATTTTTATTCAACGCTAAACAAGCAGCAGGCATTATAATTTCCCTCCTGGTATAGAAATAACTTTTCTGGGAATTACTTTTTTTTATGAAGAATAAAATCTAAGATTATGTGCTGAATGATAAAATATATCTCATCCTGTTCACGAGAGCTACTTTTCTTTTTGATACTTTATCATGTTATGAAAAATATCGACCCAAGTTTGGACCGGGAGAGAAATTTGTAAGGATAAAGTGCGAATTGATATCTACCGAAAAAAAATAATCTACTAAGATTTTGCTTTCCTGGGTCTTATTTTTTGCGCAGGTGGCATCGATAAACATCACGTAAAATATTGGTTCTTCCCATCTGAAGTGATAGATAACTAGCGCCATTTTCTGGCTTCTATTCTATTCAGCAATAAGACGCTGCACTTTATCGAGACTATATCTTTCAAAAAAATTAAAAAAAGAAAATTGTAATACAGAATTAACACTTTGTTGAACAGTGATTTTACACAGACACTATATCCTGTCAGAATTAACAAACTATTACTTTGTAATTGAATATCATCCAGGAGTTTATAAATTAAATTTTATAAAGCAAGTGCAATGACAAGTTAATTCTTCATCGGTCAACATCGTTTGCGCATGAAAAGACGAGTTAACTCGTCACCGGACAATAATATGTTCATGAAAATTAATTTAGATGTATACTATGTCATGAATGTTTTCAAGGAAAAGATCGACCTAATAAAACTCACTTTTTCCACTCTTCAGCAATCCTAAAACATTTTTGTGAATCATTTCATCACATAATCGCCAAATTTTAAGGCGAAGTAAATAAAGAATTTAAAGAAATTGTTTTCTCAACTGGGCATCATCTTTTGTCAGAATTTTGTAAGAATTCCGTCTCATTTGTTTCTTTTGCATTTATCAACTTCAAAACACCGTACTCTTTTTCTAAGGGTGATAATTCCATTCGTTTAGAATAGTAAAATTTTTAACTGTATGCAGAATTTTAAACAATTTCTGATATTTTGCTTGTGCAGTTTTATTAAAGAGTGTGGTAACTACACTCATTCAGAATGGTAAACCTTTTGATTGAAAGTCGACTTTTGAGCATGTGCAATTATATATGTATAAGAGTGGGATAATTCCATTCGTTCTGAATAGCAAAATTTTTGATTGTATGGGGACATTTGAGGAAGTACTGTAGCTATTGAGCATGTGCAATTATATTCAAGAGTGGGACAATTCCATTCGCTCAGAATAGTAAAATTTTCGACTGTATGTGGAATTTTGAATAATTATTAGGACATTTAGCTTTTGCTGTTTTTTTAAAGAGTGGGGTAACTACACTCATTCAGAATAGTAAACTTTTTGATTGTACGTGCGATTTTAAGGAAGTGAAATAAGAATTGAGCATGTGCAAATAAAGAGTGAGATAATTCCATTCGTTCAGAATAGTAAAATTTTCGACTGTATGTAGAATTTTGAACAATTTCCGATATTTTGCTTGCGCAGTTTTTATTAAAGAGTGGGGTAACTACACACACTCAGAATAGTAAATTTTTCGATTGTATGTGGACTTTTGAGGAAGTACTGTAACTATTGAGCATGTGCAATTATATTTAAAATTGGGATAATTCCATTCGTTCAGAATAGTAAAATTTTCGACTGTATGTGAAATTTTGAGCAATTAGTAGGACATTTAGCTTTGCAGTTTTTTTAAAGAGTGGGGTAACTACACTCCTTCAGAATAGTAAACTTTCGATTGTACGTGTGATTTTGAGGACGTGCAATAAGTATTGAGCATGTGCAATTAAAGAATGAGATAATTCCATTAGTTCAAAATAGTAAAATTTTTAACTTTATGTGCAATTTTAGGCAATTATTATGATATTTAGGTAGTACAGTTTTATCAAAGAGTGGAGTAACTAGCATAGTGAAAAATCTGGCTATACGTGAATTATTGGCACTGTTAAAAAGTGTTTCTCAAAATTGAGCAAAAATGTATACAAAAAAGCTCCAAAACAAATACAGTCAAATTCAAAAACTCAATGTAATCATTAATGAGTATAGTGAAATGTTCAAAATAGCATATACTCATTTTTCAGAAAAATGTAGTTTTGCAAATGACCCAAATTATTCACTTTTGAGTTTAGAGACATGTTTAAAACAACATGTATTCCTCTTAGAGAAAAATGTATAGCCTCAAATGTGACACATCATGTACTAAGCTTGAGTACTTTGTTGTTGAAACTAGAGTGGACATTTGTCTCAAAAATGACTATATGATGTTATTGAGCGTGTCACTATAATCAAAAATAAATACTTGGTTTTTTTTTTAATTTGAATATAATTGTTTCTGAGCCATTTAGATACACTTTTTTCTCAAATTAAAGAAACCCTTTTTTGGACACAAAATTCTACTAAAACAGAGGTGCCTTACATCAGACAAGCCCTAAGAATAATAATAGGAAGAACTTTTTTTTGAGTGAACTATGAATATTAAACATGTACAGTTATATTAAATATTGCAACACTTTAACACCGAGTCCTAGTTACACGTGAAATATTGAACTTGTAAATTTATGTCA
This sequence comes from Parasteatoda tepidariorum, assembly GCF_982258835.1. NCBI lineage: Eukaryota > Metazoa > Arthropoda > Arachnida > Araneae > Theridiidae > Parasteatoda > Parasteatoda tepidariorum. The sequence continues at coordinate 20,460,099 of NC_141755.1, read as the reverse complement.
GAGATTGGAATAAATTAACTTCTTGTGAACAACAGATATTAAAAACTATCCGTGACTTTGTATATAACTTGCTCAATAATGACTATACGTGAGTTATTGAGAAAGTAACACACCTATTATCAGTTGTTGAGCAAGTAACACACCTATTATCAGTTATTGAGCAAGTAACACACCTATTATCAGTTATCGAGCAAGTAACACACATATTATCAATTATTGAGCAAGTAGCACACCTATTATCAGTTATTGAGCAAGTAACACATCTATTATCAGTTATTGAGCAAGTAACACATCTATTATCAGTTATTGAGCAAGTAACACACCTATTACACACATATTATCAGTTATTGAGCAAGTAACACACCTATTACACACCTATTATCGGTTATTGAGTAAGTAACGCACCGATTGAGCATGTACAGTTATATTAGTGAGTGGAATGTTTTAAGTTCTTCTGAATAGTGAAAATACATTACAGTTTTTGGATGGTATATTTGAGAATTTGGATTTCAATACTTATTACGTAATACTCTGCTGACTGGGTTTTACTAGTCATTTTATCCACTAGTCATCGACCTTCTTTTCCTTTCGAAAAACTAACATTTTTGCAATTTTATACCGTGAAAGTTTCAATAAACAAAGTATTAATAATAAATTTTCAACTTTGTGATAGACTTTTAATTTAAATATTAAGAAATATGTATTAGCTATAATAATTTTTTAAAAATTAAAAACTCCAAAACTTCTTACTCGAAATAAACCAATCGAACACATAATATAAATTCCAATTAAGTTTTACAATAGCTGTCTCTGTGATGAAAAAAACTTGCTTCTATAATTTATAAAATATATTTACAGAATGAATATATAAAAATATTTTATGATGAAAAATAAACTTGTCATCTTATGTAATTAAAAAAATATCTATGCACAAGTCAAAAGGAAAAAAAATCAATTTCTATAAGAATGAAAAAAGCTGTAGAACCATGACATAATAACCATTAATCGAATTCTAAGCTTTCTCTTTAAATTTATGAATAATTCCGAAATATTTAAATGAAAACTGCTTTTTTTCTATCCGCTTTTTCATTTTGTTCTTATAAAGTTTTTTGTAGCATTAATAATTTTTTTGTGAAGTTTATGAAAAAGAAAATTGTTTTTCATTCAAAATTCAAAACTTATTTTTAAATTTACCATTTTTATTATACAACAGTTTTTTAACAAAAGAAGATAACTAAATAAATATTTATCAAAGCATAAAAAATACTTTAATATATTAGTAGAAGTTACAAAGTAATACAAAATAATATAAGATTAGAGTTTTATTGAAAGTCTGAAATTCTTAGATAGTACAGAAAATAATTATTAATTCTTAATATTGATAAATACTTACTAATAAAATAAAGTTCGTTTTCGATAAGATAGTGAGCTAAAATTTTAAACTCATTTCATTTTTATAATACACTCATGGACAAATAAATTAGCTCACCAAGATAGAGTCGTCAAAATGAAACGAAATTTTACATACGTAATAACTACTTTGATAAAAGTAAATGATTAGAAAATCAAAGTTACTAGATCGTTTTTTTAATTTTCTAATCATTAACTTATATCAAAGTAGTCATTACGTATGTAAAATTTAGTTTCATTTTGACGACTCCTTCTTGTTACACCAATTTATTTTTGTCCAAGAGTGTACAATTCTTCAATCATACAATTTTTCATTTTTACAAATTCTCATTTAGTATATAATCCTAAAAATTAAATATGCAGGTCAACTTTTCATGTTTAGACCAAATAAAGAAAAATACAATTTTATAGTTTATTCGTTTGACCTCTTCAGACCACAAATAACCACCTTTTAGTTTTTTTTTTTTATCACTCATATTTTAGGCCGTAATCCTAAGAATAAGGTTCCGGAGCAAAGTGAAATTTGTCCCCGGAAATGAGGAAAATCAAAAATCCAAACTACATTTGTTTGACCACTTTTTGAATACAAATAGCGACCTTTATAATTTTTTTCGTTACACTTATTTTATCCGCACTCATGAAAAATAAGGGCTTGGGAAAAGTGAAGTTAGTCTCCAAAATAGAAGAAAATCAAAAATTTCATCTACACTTGTTTGACGACTCTTTAACTACAAAAAGCCACCTTTTAGACTTTTATTAATTTGTAGTATACGAATTTGCGGTATATGCGGTATTTCCTTTCATATGGTATTACCATATGAAAGGAAAAATAACCAAAGAAATGGTTTAAATATCGTATATTTTGGTTTCATTAACCAGAAGTCAAGTTTAAAGATTATATGCAAATACTAGGGGGCAAAGGCCCCTGATCGCTACCGCTCACCGACCCCATGATTGCTTCGCAATAATTGTTTTTTAGTGTCAGAAAACAGTTTTTCTACTAAAGTTAAAAATATTCACTTAACAGCATGTACTATGTACTAAAAGGAATTCTGTTTACTTTCGCTCTTGCGCCTCTACTTCCCACGTCCAAATATTACTATCTATTAAATTATAAACATTTAGATCTCTTGGTGAACAGAAGTGATTTTTTTAATTATCATTTTTTTAAATAACATTTATATTCTTAATACATTATATTGTTCAAACAAATTCGATGAGTTCTCAACCATAATTTTAAATTTTCGCTAATAATAGCAGTAATGAAAAATAACTTTAAATTAGGGATACAAAAATATTTAAAGGAAAACAGTACCTTTACGACTTTTGTTAATTTTATACTGATGATTACCTAAACAATATGGAAATGAATGGGGAAAACTGGATCCTACCACGTAATTTTCTAGCCAATGAAAATCTGCCGACAACAATGGAAAACGGAATCAGGCCATTATGATTTTATGTTACATAGAGATATCAGTTGTATATTGTATAACAATTAATAGAATGATTTTAAAAGGTTTTATGCCAGACGCATGCGGTTTTTCCAGGTGGTCACCCTCCCAAGTTCTGATAGTGCCCGATGATGCTTGACTTCGATGATCAGACGAGAACCGATATTTTCCTCATGGTTTTGTCTACGTGTAATTCGATTTCTTTTTAGTTTACTATTGAATTAATTTATTAGAGGAAACATATTACGAATAATATAGGGGACAAAATTGAAAGTACACAATTCGGAAGGTGAATATATTGTATTAAATATATTATAAAAATATTAAAAAACGAATTATGCAGATGGTACGCGGCGTTGATAGATGGTCACCCTCCCAGTTTTTGACAGCGTCCGATGATGTTTGGCATCGGTAATGAGACGAGAACCAGTATTTCCATAGTGGTTTGGCTGTTGACAATCTATACGTAATTCAATTTCTTTTCAGCTCCCACAAGAATTAATTTGCTCGAGGAAACATATCTATATATAAATAATATACGCGGCCGTGTGTGTGTCTGTCTGTAATCACAATATATCGCCCTAGAAGCCTCGCCCAGGCACGAAACTCGCCTCATAATTGTGTTTTGACATAATGAAGAGGTATTTTTTTTCTTTTTCAAAAATTTGGATTAGTTTTTTAGTTATCAGTCATTTTGTAAGAAAATCTATGCTTTTTCGTCTTCAAAGAGCCATATTCAAAAAGCTATTCGCAATCGCAACGCTCGAGTACGCCCTCTAGCGGGAGCCTGTAAATATCGGACATTAATTTATCACGTTTTCATTCAGTTCCATCAGAATCACTGGCAGAGTCGGTCGCCATTTTCTTTGCACGAAATAAGAAGCAAAATTTCCCTAAGGAAAAAGCCGAAAATCTTGAAAAAAACTCTCCAGAACATTGCTAAATCTTTCAGAAGCAGAACACGCCAAACATTTGAAGAAAATTCCTCAATAATTTTCAATTTCTATTATCTACAAACTTGCAACTGATAACTTCCGATTTCGCTATCGCATACTGTTACAGATGTGTGTTTTAAGGTAAAATGCATTTCTTCTGTCTTCAATTCATTACAAATTAAACTGAAGTCAACATTGCTTTCGTCATTCCAATAAATAAATGTGTATTCAGAACGTCAAGAACAGCAATTGTTATAGAATATTCTTATTTGTTATAGAACGGTATATATTTCTGTATCTATATAATTCGTTAAACAACAATAAAGAATCATCCAAATTACTTGAATTAGTGTCATTTGTGCTGATGATTAATAAATTTTTTATCGTTTTCTTGGTAAGTATTTTTTAGTTTTGAAAGAATAGATAATTTCAACTAGAATTCAGCTGTTCTGTTTTTAAGCTACATATTCAAATTCATATCGAGATCTTACAATTATAAAATTTTGATGTGTGGTATGTTATCTAAAAGTAATAAAGAGATAATCTATGTACATATTATTTGAAAATAAAACTTTCAAACGAAGAACATTTCATTTGGAATTCTGCGGATTTATAAAGAAGGTAAGTGTCATGATTTTAATAATAAAAAATTAGCTTGTAAATTTTTTTTTCTTATTTGATAATAGTTCTCTACAGAATGCTTTTTTACGTCTGATTAAGAACTATAAGAATGAAAAGAGAAACAATATGGAAGTCTTTTATTTCAATATGAGAAATTTTTAAAATCGTTTTTTTTATCCTAAGAATTCTTTATTTTACTTTTTTTAGTTTATAAGTTTTTGATAAAAATTGTTGTTAAAATAATTGTTTTGAAAAATTAAATGGTATAAAATTATGTGCTAATGCATACTTCTTGCATATTCTAATGTTTGAAGTAATATGATTCGGTACTTACGTAATAACGCCACCCCAACTACAGATTTAGCAGTTTTTAAGTGCAACCAATCTACACCAAACTTTTTGCAACAAATAATAAAATAAAACGCTTTATTTAAAATCAAAGTAGTTTATCGGATTTCGGTGGACAATGGGCAAAATACTTCGCTCCTGAAAAAATAAAATTACATCTTGTTCTATTTTTGGCAAATCCCAAAGAAGCATTTTCATAGCACTAAAAGATGGTAACAAAAATCGAAGAACAAATCATTTTGGAATTCTTCTGATTTATAAAGCAGGTAAGTGTTAATTTTTATAAAATGAAAAATTTTACTATTAAGTAATTTTTTTCTTGTTTGATTTAAATGATAGTTTTCCATAGAATGGTTTTCTGCGTCCGATTATGAATCCAAAAAGAAAAAGACATGAAAGTTGTATATTTTAATGTAAGGAATTTTTAGAATTGGGTTTTTCATTTTTGCTTTGTATCGTATGTATTCTTTATTTTACGTTTTTTAGTTTCTAAATAATGATTTTTATTGAAACTTGAAATTTTTTAATAAAAATTGTTGTCAAAAAACCTTTTTTACTAAATTAAATTTCATAAAATTATGAGGCTTATGTATACTTTTTGTTCATTTTAATTTCTGAACTAATATGATTCTTAAATCTATGGAGTGTAAAGTTTAAATAGGCCTTTCATGTTATATCATTAAATTTAGTAAAACTATTTTTCGGGCATTAGGTTTTAACTCTTATAAGAATATACATATTTTTTTCTGCTTATGTGCAAATATTTTTCCGATGTGTCTTGGATGTTCCTTCTCTAAAAAGAAGAGATACCATTTTGTTTTCGTTTGCATAAGAAAGGATATTAAACATTTTTCTTTTTTAAATTTAATTAGCCACGATGAAAAAGGAACGTTGCAATGCTACACGCTACATTAAAGACGTCTCCAGAGTAAATGAATGACTGTTCATATAGAAATCTCAGGTATTAGTCTCATACAACAACGCCCCCTATAGTTCGTTGCGATCGCGAATTAAAAAATGCATATACTTTTCTCCCCTCTTATAAATGTATGCTAATGTGAACCTTACAATTGAAATATTAATTTTCGACAACTTAAACCAATAATATACGAAGGAATTAATAATTTAATTGTAAGGTTCGCATTAGTTTACATTTATCAAAGTGGAGAAAAGTTTAACTTTTGTATTAAAAATGTGGCAACATATTCGATACGTAAATAGAACGCTTCGCTTTGATGTATTTGTCGCGTTAAACGCAGAGCTATAAGCAATAAGCAGAGAGCTCACCGCACTTAACTATACTCAATACTCAATACTATATTTGTCGCTGTTCATAATTGTTATAAGTTTTTCTTCTTCATTCCACGCTCTATTTTTTTTCTTAAGCGAAGACGATAATTTTTGTAGCGATATAGAAATAGAAATTGATACCATACAAAATTAATTCGTTTTCGTGTTCTTTTCATGTATTTAGCATTTTAGTTCTTTTTTTCTTAAACGCTGTAGCTATATAATATATAAAATAGGAATTTAATTGTTTTTGAAGGAACGATCACACTTACCTTGGATCTTTTTGGTTTCTCTATTCTTTATTTTAACAGTTTTTATTAAATGTAATTAGTTATTTTCAGAAAGTTTCAGTTTGCAGGTAAGCACTTAGATTTTAATATTGAAGTTTCATGATTTGCTTTCATAGTTGTTCTAAAGAATTTGTTGACTTCTTAAAAACCCAATTACTGACATGGCAAAACCGCCTTCCAAAAAACTTTGTATTTTGTCAAAGAAAAAGATATTAAGAGATTCTCAAGGAAGAAGAAGGGCCCAAGAAACGTCTGTGTACGTCAAAGACGGATGGAACATGACCGAATTTCGACAAGCAATTCTAGAGCCCAAGAAGTATCAGAGAAACGTCAAAGAAGATTAGAAGAGGTTTTCAGCTGTTGGCCAATGATGATTTCGAAAGCAACTTTTCTATGCTTTTACAATTTCTGAGGCCTTTTTATAAAAAAAAAAACAAGTCTCCACCTGATAGTTATATTATAGGTTAGGTTACCATAGGCCTTAGGTTACCCTAGCAAAGTTACATCTTCAAACATCCTCAAGAGCTATAACACATCTGCAGCAGAACTGGATATGAAGACAAAATTGCAGGACAGGAACACTTTAATTGTCCACTAATCTTCAGATTTTCTGCTATGTTTTAAAAAACTTTATTTGTGAAAACCTTTAGCGTGGCGGACAGCTGGCCGCCTTTGGCGGCTAGTTACAAATAAAAAAGAAGGCGCAATTATAAGTACACAATTCGAAGGGCGAATATAGTGCATAAAAAATTATAAAAATAATTTAAAAACGCATTATGCTAATGCCACGCGCTGTTCCTAGATGTATTTTTTTGTAATTTGATTCATTCATATTTGAATTCAGACTTTACGTCGCATTTAGCTGCAAATGAAGGAATAATTAAGATGAAGCCTCATTTCTTGGCAAAATTTTTAAATGATTCTAAAATTTAGTTAAAATTTATCTTGTTTTCTATGTAGAAAAGAAAACCTATGAACTCCTTCAAACTCCTTTGATCAATTTCATTTTTAATCAATAGTTACTTTTTGGTTCATTTGAAAATTACGAAATCCAGTTTAGAGCCCTGCAATATACTACAAAACGTCCTATAGTTCTCATGCTGAATGCTAGATCTACACTCTATCTCATGCAAGCACAATTTAATTTCCGAAACAAGAAATTCAATTTTTTCCCCAAAAGAAATTTTCTTAAAGAGGGCTGAAAACAAAATGACGTTTTTAATAACCACACTCAAAATAGAGTAAATAAAGCTTAATTTCCAATAAATAAATTTAAAATACAAGCATGCCTTTCTCTCTTTTAATTAATTTACGATACAAAAATTTAAATCTGTAATAAAATTTAACATATATTTAACACCAAATATCATTTCCTTTAATATAAGCAGTCGGAAGAATACTAAGAAGAAAAGAAACTTTTCGGAATAGTTCTTTTTTTAAATGCAAAGACGCTAAAAGAAGTCATTTCTCTTTACATATTTCCGTATATTGCAATTTCATTTAAATTAGGAAGAAAGAAAAATGTGAATTTCGTAATTTAGCAGCCTATCTTTACACTTCAAAGATGTACTCTTATCAAATAGAATTGAAAGAGCGGGATTTTTTTTTTTTTTACAGCCAAAGGCGAAATATTATTTCCTTATCCATTCTTTTTCTTTTTCGATTCCGTTTCCATTAAGAACCAGATGAAAATGATTTATGAAGAATACATTATTCACACTTTTCTGAAGAATTTAAGAGATAGGAGTGTTTTCTCAAATGTTTAGAGGGAATAAAAATATGTATTATATGGATTTTATTCGTGTCGTATACTAGCTTTATAAAAATACTTTTCTAATTTTTGGATTTAATTTAAACACATCAATTGTGATAATTCCCGAATAATATTAACTAATTAAAAAGCGTTTAAATGCGGTAGTTTAAATTTAATAATTAAAAATAGAAGAAAAAGAAAACTGTTATAATAAGTTTTGTTCTAAAATGAAAAAACTGAATGAAGTTTTGTCCGCTTTATGAAAGAAATATTGACTTAAAATGGTACCTATGGTGAATTTAGAAAAATATTATTCTAGTCATCATCATCATCACCATCATAGTTGGCTAGACAGCCCAATGTGGACCAGCGCCTTCTTCCAGAGATTTCCTCATAACGACTTTCGATTTATTTTTGATCTCCAATTCTTTTCATTAATTGTAAGAAAACTGACTCCACTGAATCAGCTCATCTCAACCGCGGCCTTCCTCGCTGCCTTGTTCTAGTGGATCAAAAAAGAAATATGTTTTTAATTGTATTGTCTATTATTTTAGTCATTACATTAATTTTACATTTAATAAAAGTGCATGCAACAAAATTTGTTTTTGTGTGACAGAAGTAATTCTGATGTTTTATTTTCCGTCGTTTTGTGATGTTTGTATTTTATTTAATTTTTATGATTAAAATTTTAAAAACTTCTCGTGGAATACAAAAAAACCACGACAAATTAGCTATGATTTAGTCTCGGAAAATATTATTTTCATTAATACTTTTACATTTGATTTAAGGTTTCATAATTTCGACTGAATTTATAATATTTCCAGGCTAATTATCTTTATGTTTCAAATATGTACCCATTGTTAGACAAGCTGATTAATGGCACTAAAAGAAACAAAAATTAACCATTTTCTGAAAATATTGTGCAATGCACAAAACAAAAACGGACCATTTTGAATAACTTTTGAATCTATGGTTGGATCTTCCTGTCGTAGGACTCAATCTTAATGGTTTCAGAAGGTAACCTCTAATATGTTACTTAATACTATTTTTGCAGCATTTTAAAAAATGTAGTTTTACATAGAAAAATAGAAAGTTTCGTCGAAATCAGTCAAATAGTACCAAAGAAATCGAAATTAAAAAATTCAGCTTTTTAAAGCTCAATTTTTCAGAAATACTTCGACCGATTTTGCTCAAACATTATATATTGCCATGCAAAATTGCATTATTTAAAATACTGCAAAAAACTGTGTACCTTACAGTTCAAATTTTTTTCAACCATTATTAAAAAAATAATAATAAATATTTACTAAAAACTATTTTTTACATTGATTATCTTTGGGAAAACGAATTTTACTATGGTGTGCAGAAATTTTTCAATTCGTCCTGAATGTTCTCGAGATATTGTGAAAGTAACTCAGAGTAAAATTAACATTGAGTTGTACAAACTTTGAACAGCTCTCCTGTCCAAATTATTGGGACCAAATTTCCCAGATTACTGCCCCCTCCCCCTATTTTTCGGGGGTAAAAACACAAATTCGACGAAAAAAGGTATGTCTATTTTTAAAAAAAGTTTGTTTTTGTGTCGGATTTCGCAACTTAAATTATCATCTGCACTAACTAATTAGCATATTTGAAGTCATCCTCTCAATCGATCGAGATAGCGTCCTAGAACGTGAAGATCCGATCATTAGATCAATTGTTATTTAGGGTGATCCGATTTTTTTCGTGCACTGTATATCATATTATTGTGTTTCATCTAATTTTATGAATACTGTGACACCGTTTACGATTTATGTCCCATGGACACCGAACCTTGATCAAAATCATGCGCATGATATTTTTCAGTGATAAGTAGAACACATGAGAAAATAACTAATTAGATTTCTTTCGATTTTAAGTTACAAAGTGAATTTGTAAAATGCAACATAATTTTTAGATTTACATATTTTCTGAAACTGATATTATAATGCTGATTTTTCTCCTATCTTTATAGAATAGTTGCACAATATTGGATTTAGATTTAAATAAAAATGTCATTTCAAAAACTTCTCTCGAAATGTTTTTGGAGAGTGCATTTAAAGTTTTACGATACATTCTTTTAAGTTTTTATTATAGGTTACGTAAAAAAGCAAACTTTAAGGCTTGCGAAAGTGAATACCTTCTTTCATAAAATCTACAAGGCCATTTCAAAGGTTCATGGAAGCACGTTTCAGAATAGTTATTACGAAGAAAAAAGTCACCTGGTTATAAAACTGTTAATAGGATACCTGCAAGTGACGTAATGGGGGTATCTCGATCTTGATTGGCTGTTGAAACGTAGCAGCTGTTTATGTTAGCAATTGTTCTTTCCATTCCATTTCGAGTAAGGCAAGCTTGTCAAGTATCAATTCTATTAAGTTACACTTTTTTTTGTTCTCCCTCAAAGGTTTCAATTCTTTCATTATATATTTCTTACTAAACACAAAAACATTCACAAAGTCATATAGAACGCAAACAAAGTAATTGTGCATCGAAGTTTCCAAATACATCAGACAAAAATATACCATGATTAAAATAAAATATATAAACGAATAATAAATCTCAGTTAAATATAAGATGCAGACGAGAAAGAATTGTATTTTGACAAATTCGATCTACGACGCGGTGATGTATTTAACTAACTTCACTTTAATTAACATTATAACTTATGTGGAAAAATTTAGCTCAACTTTACCGTGTCATTTTGATTATAAACATGTCTGTGTGATCTTTTTCTTGAAACGCAAGTACCCAATTCAATGACATTATCTCCTTTTCATGAGTTTCCTTGATACTATGAATCAAAAAATAGGTAATTTTTGAAAAAAAGACTTTTAATTTCAGAAAAACATTAACTTTTATTCTCGTTTCATATTTTATAGAGCTCCAAACTAGCAAACATCACTGATGCAATCTCTTAAATAGATGATTAAACAGAATCACCCACAATTTAATTTGCGACAATGCTGAATGCTAAAGCGATTTGATAAATTAATTTTTGCCACTTTCCTCCCGAACGGAATGGTTAATAAATGTTATCGAACCTCGGGGCTGAAAATTGTATCATTACTCGCTGTTTTAGTTTAAAGAACCTAGCATAAACGATGCTGGAATCATAAGACAGACTAACGAACACTCAGTCAGAAATAAAAACTTCTCCCCTTTGCTACTCTAGATATTTCATATTCAAATGAAGAGCATATCTTGGTCTTCTTGAAATTTCTCTGCAATTTTTACAAAGGTAACATATAAGTTTCTGGGATGAATTTAGTTTTGACAATAGTTCGATCATTATTAAGCAACTTCACATTTTCACGAGTATTAGAAATTGCGTTTGAAGCTTAATCTGGATATTTCATTGTCGTATAAACTAATATGAGGATAATTATTTTATAATTAAATGATTACAGTAATCTGCAGGTTCATTCATCTCTTTTCCAAACTATACGGTTCATGACAAATTTCCTAGTTATACGTGATACATTAAATTTATCTTCAATGCAGGTAAGAAAATATTCTTGCTGTTTAAATAAGTGCTAGATTTAACTTCTAAAGATTTTTTTTTACTTTTCGGTAGATTGAAATAAATGATAGATTTAACTAAGCATGTATGCAAGCTTTTTTAGCGTAACATTTAAATACACGATCAGAACGGTATTTTATAAGTATAAAATTTAAATTCAAGGATTGCAATGGAAATAAAAATGATAAATGGTCATCTTTTTACTTAACTGACAGTTTGTACAATCGAAACTTTTTTCAAAATATAAGTTTTTTTAAAAAAAAATATTCTTATAACAAATAGACTGCAAGAATTGAATTTTCGCCATAGATGAGATACTTCAAGTCATTATTATGAAAATTTTTTGCCGAAATAATAGCTGCTCAAGTTTCTTGTAGATTGTCTGTAAGAATTTTCGAACTGTTAATCAAATTGTTTATCTTTACAAGATACGATTTACAAGAAGAAAAAAAAGCTACTATTTTCAAGAATTATTTTGTAATTATTTTCTCTATTATTAAATAAAGATTTTAGAATGATTAAAGAAGTGTCTGTATGTAGTTTTCAGCCCTCAATGTAATGTAATTGTAATAACGCAGATATATTTAAGAGAAATAGCTGAAGTAGAAAATTCCTAAACACTTTTTGGTTAATGTTTAAGTTAAGTTGTTTCATGTTAGTTTAAATCAGCAGATATAGTGCATGGTAATCATCAAACCCGATTATTAAATTTTTATTATTTATATACGAAAGAAAAGAAGATATGAAAATTTTTAATTATAAAAAATAGTTATCACTGGGTTTTCACTTCTTTATGTTTTATTTCTTTGTAGCCTCTTAATTACATGGTTCCATACAGTACGTGGAGAAAAAATTCTGATAAAATTACCGTACTGTGTAATAAGGTCATTTCTAGAAAAAACATAATTCGGTTAATAAAACTAAAATAAACAGCTTTAAATCTTTACTTTCGTAATTTTTTCGTTCATGTGGTAGCAGTTTATCAGAATTTCGGGTTTTCAAAATTATAGTTCTTATTATCACACATTTTGAAAACAATACAAAACTGTAAAGTTTAAACAAATAAATGTTTTTTATGCCATGCTCTAAGATATCATGATAAAATTACCATATTTTTCAACATTTACCAGATTTTATCATGCATTATAAAACCGTATTTTTTGGTTAAATTTTCCAAAATCATAACCAAAGCGCTTCTGTAAAAATTTCCGCGCTTCTTGGTGTTCCATAAAGCCAGAAGCATGATGTATTTCATCATGTTTTAACCATAAGGTCTACTTGTTTTTACCTTCTAAGTGATCTTATTATTTGGTATTTTATGAATGAAATGAATATATATACACGAGCCTGCAAATTTCTCTGGTTAAACTGAATATTATAGTATGTGGATTTAAAATGGAGTAAAATGATATATAATTCTAATTTTAAACCTCTTTTAGTATGCTTATCAACAGGAAAATAAAATCAGAGCATTTAAAGTCACTTAAAATCAAATACAATTTTCATATCAGTTAAGAATTAAATGAAATGTATTCGGGAAGTATTGTATTGAGATATTGCTGTACTGCATAATAATAGCGTATTTCGAACATCAAAGTAAGAACTGGATGAATGTCTTTGTTTAAAATGATAATATTTAATAAAAGAAAATTTTAGCTACTGAGTTGTAGTTTTCGTTGAGTTATTAATTGGATCCTCATCATAGTTTAATATGCATACTATTAACTTAATATCAACAATTTTTTGCAGAAGTTTATTTAGATTACTGAAAATATGAAAAAAAGAAAAGGATATTCAACTAAGCAGGGTGCAAAGATCCAACTTCCAATCAAAAAAACTTTCATCAACGGTAAACAAAACGGTCACAAAAAGGTCGGAGCGAAGGGTTAAATCCCCAGTCATAACGCAAAAATTCAAATTTAAAAGTGATAAATTAAAAGTGAAATATTCCCAACTGACAGTTAGGAGCATGAGAAGAGATCCATAGTTGGCGAATTATTAAAAGATAAAATGGCCAAAAAAAAAAGCGAAATCCCGGTTATAACTATTAAATTCGAAATTATTCGCTAGAGCTTAATCGCCAAAAAGACCGTGAGAATTAATGTTACCCTGTATCTGAAACATTTTTGGGGTAAGAGAAATAAAGTAAAAGGAATAAAGATTTAAAAACACATTGTTCTGTTCGATTTAGTCACGACAGTTTATTAATGAGTTTTGCATTTGTATTGAATTTAAAAGTTAGCCATTACATTGATTATTCAGAAGAGAATAAAATATTTATATTAGCTTTTTATAAAATGTAATAAAAGTTGAACAATTGGTTTAATTTAATTAAATTTCGATTAAGAATGATTGAAAATAATTATTTAAGAAATTAAAGAAATTTCAAAAGCTTGGAAAAATGTATGGCCCATATATATATATATATGTATATATTTATATATATATATATATATATATATATATATATATATATATATATATATATATATATATATATATATATATATATATATATATATATATATATATATATATATATATATATATATGTGTGTGTGTGTGTGTGTGTGTGTGTGTGTGTGTGTGTGTGTGTGTGTGTGTGTGTGTGTGTGTGTGTGTGTAATATTAATTAAAAATTAAATAATGGATAATAAATGAACATTAAACAACGTAAAAGTAAATACTAAGAGGCATTTAGGCAATAGATTAAGCTATTTAAGAGATTCTAGAACAGAAATATTAGTTTTTAAACAAAATACTTTACAAAATACGAAACTTTAAAACATTTTAGGAAAAAATTACATTATTTCAAATTATGAAAATTGCATTTTGAAGGTACATTTTTACTTACTATATTTCTTATTCAGTTCGAAATGTATTGTTAAAATGCTTCTAGAATAAGCTGTTGAAAAAGAGGGATGACAATATTTAGAAATGACAAATATATCTCCAGGCATCTCACAAACCATTATCTACTCCTCACAACAGGGATTGAAACATATTTCCTTTATGTTGCCAGATCCCAGGGGAAAGAACCCTATCTTCGGAAACTCATTGTCGCTTTACCTCACCCGCTCTCTGAAATTACGTTTCAGGGGAGATCGAACATTTTTAGATATCATCAAAAAACCTCTTATGGAAGATGCTGAAAGAGGGGTAAATATATGTTAGTCTATTACTCATCTTAAATCGATCTTTAGAAGTTTTTCACTTTAACACGTTTTCATGTGCATAACTGAAATAAAAATCAATTACTTAATAATCTAAAATTTATATATTATGTTCAAAATTCATTTTTCCAATGTTTGACTATAACTTTTACTTTTTGTGTCACATACACTCTCAAAAACGGAAAAATATATATTAAATATATTTTGAAACTAAGATTTATAACTAACTATAATTTTGAAAATAATAATTCAGATATAACAGCATATTATTATATTTCAAATTAAATATTTTAAAGCTAATATTTTAATTTTCTTACGGATTTTTATTACACGCATGAGAAAAATCTAAAACTTAAAGCATGGTTAAATGTACTGATTTTTAGAGAAACACTAGTATTGGCCAAATAATTGTAATAATTCTGTACCTTACTATCATAAACTTATTAATTATTTATTAATTAAACAAGATACAGAAAATTCAAATAAATTAATTACTAATTAAACACAATACAAAAAATTGTTATAAACTAATTTCCAATTGAAAAATTTTCATAAAATTCTCAATTAAATTAAAATACAGAAAACTTTCTAGTTGAGTCTAAATATATTCAATAAGATTTGTTAAAAATAACATAATTAAATAATCTGTGAAATTAAGAAAATAATTGCTGATGATTTTTGCTTGAACTAAATTTCTATGCAAATATAAAAAAAAAATATTAAAAAAAACTCAACAAATGAGCAGAATCAAATTTTGATTGAATACATGGTAAAATAAAGGGTAGCAAGACAAAAAGGGTACCATACAACTAAGGGTCCTTCCGCATTCTGAAAAACGGTAGCAAAACCTGTCTATAAATGAATGTTTCTATCATAAATCTGCGGGTTTATTTTTAAATTTAATATTTTGTGCTATCCTGTAATTTTTTAAGGTTAACAAGATTTTCTTATTGTCTCAAGTACCGCAAAATCTGGTTAATTACACGAGCAAAAATACTGATAAAATTATCGTGCTGTGTGATAATGACCTTCCTTGTAAGAAATGAAACCATAATTCTCGTAATAAATCCAAATTATGCAGTATTTAAACCATTCATTTGGTATTTCATTATCAACTGTACCGAAATCATTACCAAAGTGCTACAGTAAAAATTAGCAACCTTTTTGGCATTCCCATCGAGCTTGACGCATGGTAAATTTTGCCGTATTTTGCTAGTTTTGACCTTACTTTTTTTCTCAGTATATGGTGATAGTTTCCCAATCTTTGCTTTCAAATAAAGTGCATCACTTTTCATATTAAATTCGAAGTCCTTACAATAATAAAGTGATAACTTTCCAAATTATCTCCCTTTTAAATAAGCTGCGATTTTCTTTTTCAAAATTCTATATTATTTTATTTTACCAAAATTAATTACAATTGGAATGGCTTTCAATAGCACTCTCTGTTATTTCTCAAAAATGTATCACTTTTCTCTCACATTTCATAGTAGAAATTGTATCAATATTTCAATGTAAAATAAAAGTCCTTCAATGCTTTAGTGCCATCTTTCCAAATTATATCTTTCCTAAGTAGGTTTCGATTTTCTTTTTCAAAATCGCTATATTATTTAACTTTTCCAAAATTAATTATTATTGTAGTAGCTCTCATTACCACTCTGCGTTATTTCTTCAAACATAAGTTATTTCCAGAAGTTAATCACTGTTTGCGTTAATGGCGGAGATAGAAAAATGGATCTCGAGCAATAAACACATAATGAAACCACGAATTATTTGCATAAGCTCCAGCAAATTGCTTGTTGATGTGAGATAACGTAATTAACCAAAACAGTTCGGACTTAAAGGAGGTAATTAGGCGTTTCATAATAACGTAGAAAGTCAAAGCTTTTTATCCGAATGTTTTAGTCATCAAAATATGATGTTTCATTCCAAAAAGCATCATTGCTTAATTACCTATTATATATACTTCCACTAAACGGTATCCCTTTTTGCGAGTGAGCGAACTAGATGAATTACCATACGTTAATTACTCTTACTTGGTACCACAATAAGTTTGGTTGTAGGTACAATGAGCAAAATAAAAGACGAAGCACTCCAAATGACTTTCGATCTAATGATCGAATTTTTACGTTCTAGGACTCAATATTAAAATTTCGAAGGTGTCTCCTCAAATATGTTAGTTAATTAATGCAGACGATATTTTAAGCTACGAAATCAGACTCCAAAACGTACTTTCTCTGAATACCTTTATTGACGGATTTGGATTTCTGATATCTAAAATATAAGGGGTAACCGTGATCTGGGAAATATGGTCCCAATAGTTTGGTAAGAAGAGCTGTCCAAAGCTTTATGTAAAATTTACTTTTTGCTTATTTCGCCATACATTCAGAGCTTTTGAAGCGAAACGAAAAATGCTTGCACACAGTTATAAAATTCGCTTATCTAACGATAATTCCATACGAAAAAATTCTTTTAGTAAGTATTTATAATCTGTTTATTATTTTATTACATAATAGTCGTAAAAATTTTGAATTCTGAAGTGTCCAATTATTTACATTATTTTAAAAAATGCAATTTTATATGGCAAAATACAAAATGTGATCGAATTTGGTTGAATATTTCCTGAGAAATCGAATCTTAAACAATGTGGCTTTATGATTGATTCCGGTACTTAAAATATCATCTACACCAGTTATTTATTATCATATTTTTGATCATCCCCTCGAACCATTAAGATCGAGTGAAAATCTGATAATTAGAACAAAAGTTGTTCTGGGTGACCCAATTGTACGATAAGTTGATCATAAATGACACGAATTTCAATTATACTTTATGTATAAGTAATTAAAAGTAATATGAGTGCATTGTGGTAAACAAACTTTATTTCTTCCGATATTTTAAATTTAAAAATAAAGTATTTTATTAAAAAGTAGGTTCCAGATAAAAAAGGCTAACTTTTACACTTTTTGAAAATATTTTCCTAATTATAGCAAAATTTATTTTATAGCACCAATAACACTGGTAACTACGGTCGATATCGTGAAAGATACATTGCAATATTTTTTAGACTTAAGTATTCATATTATTTTCACACTGGGCAATATTTGTGTTACCCAAATTGAAATTATAAATGCTAGTAATAAAACATATTCGGTAAGTATCGCCAAGATTAAACTAATGATTTAAACTAATTCTATAGTTATGGCTGCCGATAATAATCTTGATACTATCAAATTAAATAATTATTCTTATCAGTAGTAGTCGTGACATTATACTATTTAATATTTATCGTCGTGAATAACTATGACAATATTATCGCTATCGACATCTATTATTGTTCTATAATTATCGTTATCGTTTCCATCGCTATTCACGATATATCTTAAGAATACTCTATAAAATTCTGTAATACACTGTAAAAAAATTTCCATTCTAAAATTATGGTAAAATAACTGGCAGCTGTCTGTCCACCCAATTAATCTTAAAGTTTACGGTAATTTTTGTTCTTTTATGATTTTGAAACCATATTCAAAAAGTATGGTTATAAAACCATGAATACAAAACTATACGGTTTTTCAACCATTTACAACTAGCATTTTTCAAAAACGTTAACAAAATAATTATTTTACTAGATATAGGAGACATGATATGTACACAGTTACAAAGAACTAAGTAGCTTCGTTAGATGGTTTTAGTTGGTGTGATAAAATTGTGGCTAGTTTACCGTATAAGGTGAAAGCAGTTAATAAACAATTTTTCTCAAACTTAATAGTTTGATTACCATTTTATTTAAGGTTATTTTACTGTTTTGATTAAATATGGTGAAATAATCATTCAATAAATTGTTATTTAATCATTTTTTCCGAGAAATTTCTAACAATGTAGAGGGAGTTATAAAATATAAATATTTTAAGATAAATCCCCCAAGTGTTTTAAAATTTAACATTTTTAATTGATATTAAATATTCAAAAATAGCTTGCAATATAATAATTCAACCACATCGTCAGGATCTACAGAAAAAAGAACTATTGAAATGAAGAATAATGTGTTTAAAAGGGGGGGGGGGAGAGAAAATGAGTAATTTTGAACCAATAACCTGAAGAAACATGGTAAATTTGTGCCACAGCTGTCAATCAAGCGTATCTCCAGTTATCTAGCGTATCTATTAGGAAAGCCCAAAACTTGTTAGCAGAGTCTAATAGCTCTTTCTGCTTTATCTTAGATGCTTTATTTCTTCGGAGAAAATCCTTGGTCCAAAGTTTTACAAAAGGAGGAAAGATCACTCAAGGCTCTCAAGAGAATATTTGTATCTCGCTTCGGAAAATGACACAGAGTATCATTGGAAAAGTTTTCGCAATGCCCTTCGATCCACTGAAAGATGAATGAAAAAGATTTTGATAGTTAATAGGAACAATCCAAAACTATCAAATAGCAACATTATAGAATAGGAATGCTGTCTGTTAATGTAATCTATTACATACAGATTTAAGGCCAGAAAGAGAGTCAGTTAAATATCTGCTCTAAATTTTAAGAATATTGAAGAACTAGTGAACTAACAATGCCATGGACAATTTTTTGCTTATAAGTTTTTGATATGATAATGAATTAAAGTAAATTCGAAAAAACAATTATTGACATCTAAAATAAATCAAATTGCATTTTTTAAGCACTCAGCATAGAGCCGTTGTGACTCAGAGGATAGAATGCGAAGTGGGATTAAGTTCGAATCCCAGCAATAACTGATCGATACAAATTCCACACCTGGTTCGCACCAACCAGTGCTGTCGTATAATATCCTCAGTGGTAGATAAATCATGGGTTAAAATTCCTTTTGTCGTCAGGCTAACCATAGGAGGTTTTCACGGTTTCTCAATCCATGTAACGCAAAAGTGGGCTAGTTCCGTCAATAAATGTCCGCCACGAAAGCAAATTACTCCCAATTCTAGATGCAGGAGTTCCCTTGTTTTCAGAATTGTGTTAATTACAAAGCTACTGAGTTGTTGAACAGTGGCAGTCGTAAACTCAAAATTGGGTCAGCTGTTCAACAGTGATTATCTTTCTCTCTCTCTCGTTCTCTCTTTATATATATGTAAAGAGCGAGAGACTGCTTAAGCTACCAAAAAAATTACACGCAAAAAATATAGCTTCAAATTAGTGTCATTAATGTTCAGATTATCGAAATTTGATGTTTTTCACACAGCTAACAGACACAAAAATTGTGAAAAATAAAAAATCCTATACCACTTTTTATATTAATTTGGAAAGAAAACAGCTCACAATTCTTAAACATAGAAATTTTTTCAAATGCGCTATGTTTAAACTTTTATTCTAGGCATAACCCGAACTTTCAAAGACTCAGTCTTATACAAATTTTAAGTGAAAGATTTCCCCTGACTCTTATTCTTATCGATTTCTTAGCGGAAAAGAAGAAAGAGTTTTTTCTATCGATTTTTTTTTTTCTCCCTAGAGTTGACACTTCACTCGTAGGAATTCTCACTATTTGCCTTTCACTTAGATTTAGTCACTATTGCACCTGCACCCTAGAAAGACACTTGTTGTACTTTTTGACGAGAAAATTTCTTTTTGAAACTTACATCAAAACCATTTTTCAAAAAGTAACTTTTTTGTAAAAGAATATGTTAAGTCACCATCAAAAATAATTTTCTGAATTAAAAAAAATCCTTACTCCCAATATCTCATTAAATTGAAAATATCCTTTGCATATTTTTATCAAAAAATAAAACTACTGTAAAAGGTGCAAGGAATTAATTTAATGAATTCATCAGAATAAAAATTTTATTTCAATTTGAAAAGATCCCGAGATTAAATTAAATTTTTCCGAATTGTAGATTAGTATGCTTTTTATAGTAAGTAGGTATTTTGAAGAAAAAAGGATCTCGTTATATTTAGTAAAGTAATTAAAAGTTGAAATTAAATCCTAATTTACTATTTTATAGAGCAGAGTTTCTTAAACTGTTAGCGGCACCTGCTGCAGGGATCACCAAAAAGTTTAGCAATTTTAATATTTGCATTACTTGTTATAATAAATTTTCAATTTCTTTAAATGTTTTAGACTGCAATAAACTTTTTCCTATTACATTTCTGTGTGAGATGACATGTTTGTCTTTACCCACTATAAGATCAAGATGCCGATCAAATCTAATGAATATATTGAAAAATCTGCTGTGTATATTTATCCCTGCTATATCTCTTCTGTGTAGACAATTGAGGGAGTAATAAATTGAATAATTAATTTTGGGTGTAATAAAAATCCTGGAAAATTTAACATACTATAAAGTAATCCCATTTTGGGTATAAAAAAGAACAATTCTTCTGATTAATAAGACTAAAATATACCGCATTTAAACCACCAGTTTGGTAATTAAGTTCATATGTTAACGGTTTACCAGAAATGTTGATTTTCAAAATTATTTTTCCTCTCATCACACATTTACTAAAAAATATAAAACTGAATAGTAAATTTTTCCAAATAAATGGTTTTTATGCCACGCTCTAAGCAATCATGATAAAATTACCAAATTTTGTCACATTTGAAAATTTTTATTGCATATTATAACACCATATTTTACTGTTAATTTAACCAAATTCCTTACATGAGTGCTTTAAAAATTACCGAGCGTTTTGACCCATATATTTCGGTAAATTTTACTCTATACTGGACGACCATAGTTTCGACAATACATTTTTGTCGTGCAGTGATTTTCTAAGTTTTTGTTGCTATTTCTATTGCCACTTGCCAATGCCTGCTTGAGAAACCGAGTAACTTTTAAGGCAGAAGGTGCTTTTCTTGTTTTACTTACCTATGATCACAAATACGATATCAGCCGCACACACATCACAGCCAGTTTTACCTTGTGGACTTATTCATACACCCATTGATTCATTGCCAGATTGTAATTTTGACTTGAAGCAACGAACGATCAATCTCCGATTCAGCATCCCATCGCAGAGGTATTGATTTGTTACGGGAACTTGGAGGACTTTGCACAATCCACAAATTTAACTTGCACCAGTCACCATTTAATACGCGAGGTTTCTTTGGCCGACGGGATTCGAACTCCCGTTCTCACAAATACGAGTCCAACGTCCTACCAACTAGGCTATCCCAAACCCACATTCCAAGTGGCGAAACTTAATTGACAGACGTATAGTGAATGTATGAGTAAACAGAATAAATTGAGTTTATAAGATTTGAATTTTTAATTTTGTCACTTATTTAAAGTTTTCTAATTGTTCTATGTCATAAAACTAAGTTTTAAAGTTAATGACGTAAAACTGCAATGGCATATTCCAGTACAAGTGAAGAAACTGATAGTTTCACTCTCGTATGAGAGATATGAAAGATTTGTGCATTGCTTACGGGGGTTCCATAAAATTTCATAAATATTATGAGGACCCCACACCAAAATGTTTAAGAAACTCTAATATAGAGCATTTATATAAAATTTCAAATTCGATACACCCTACCACTACTTATTTAAGTAGTTTATCATGGATGTATATTTAATTTAGGACACCTATACAAACTTAGATAGCTCCACACTGATAGTTCTAATTACTTTTTTAAAGAAATCATGCAATGAATGTTTTTCTGAAATTCAATGAATAAAATTCTAATTTTAATTGAGAGAGTTTCAAAATTATTCTGATTTTTTTTGGTGTTCTTATCTGAATCAAATAATTAGTAATAAAAAAATTGCTTATGTTAGCATTTGCTTGATGATGTCGTTCTTAGAACATTTTTTTTTAAAAGGAATTTTTCTTTTTATATGACAAACTTGAACTTTTTAATTATATCCTGTTTTAAAATTGATGAATATTACAAATAATTTCTTTAGCATAAGAAGATATCAAATCAAAATATGAATCTATGTAATGCTGCGTGAAATTTTAATTAACATTTTTAATATTGTTTAATCTTTCTCTTCTTGCCATGGAAATTAAAAGAAATAAAGGGTAAAATCCAATTCTAGTGGAAATTTTCATTTGAATGCTTAAATTATTTCTTAAAGTAATGTTATCATTACGCTTCGTAAGAGACAACTTCGACTTTTATTTTGCTTTTCCAAAGAAAATTGCTTCACATAAAACTTAGATGAATCAGAGTAAAAAAAAAATTACTTTAACTGCGACTCAGATTTAATTAAAAGTAACAAGCTCTTCAAGTGAGGAAAGCAATCTGAAAAGTTAAGTAATAATTTTTTTTTTATCATTTTTAACGTTTCTTGTTATCGTGCATTTTATAAAAAAAAAATTAATCCAATCATTGCATTGCAGAACAAAAAGTAATATATATTAATATACGACTAAACATTATTCTGCAAAAATGCTTACGCAATAGCACAATCTTGTGATATTATATGAAATATTATTATTTTCCTTTACAGTTCGTTTTAATTAACTAATAAATTTGTCTAGAAGGAGTAAATTAAAATGATTTTAAGCCCAACTGATGCATAAAAAAAATTATAATCTTATGTTAACTAGACTTTTACTATGTTATCTTTATTATTATATTAGTTATTATTTTGAGATTGAGAAATTTCCATTTTTGTGCTCGCATCGTAAAAAAACATTTGGTGTATAGCTTCTACGATTTTTGGTGAAGTGAACTACTTACTTAAACTAAAAACATACAATATGCAATTTTATGCACAGAAGCGACAGATACTTAATGTGTTTGTAACAGTTTTATATTTTGGCTGCTAATACATCTTCTGGCCTATTTAAGAGCTGTTGTTATTGTGCAGAAAATTAGATAAAATTGGCAAAATACTAATTACAAGAATTATTGAGAATGTATTAATAAACATGAGCTTGCTTTTAAGCGAAATTTCTTTTTTGCAATGGAAAGGTCAAAATTGAAGATTAAGTTGATTCCAATAAGCATGAAAATATGTGTTTTTAGTAAACAAGCAAACAGAAAAATGAATAAATAAATAAAGCAATAACATTAAGAAAATTAATAAGAAAACTGACTAAATGAATTGCAAAAAAATTGAGTTTACCCCAACACCAAGAATGGTGGCAGCTTTGTCCCAAATTTGTTTTTACGGTTAGTCGATATAAAATTTCTGCTATATAAAATAGTATTGGTAACAGCTATATAAAATTGTTTTACACTAAAGATGACATAGTTTTTTAATGCTTCTCTAAATAATTACTTATTAATTTTTTTCCGCATTATTCTATACTAAATTTTCACTACTAAGCACTAAATTTTCACTATTCTGTACGTTTAGTGTGAAATTTATATTTTTAATAATGTATAAATAGGATGGTATCTATTTAAATGTATATTATTTAAGATTAAATCTTACTTACTTGTATGAATTATTACTCTGTTTCACTGTGACAGTATAAAATTCATGTTTTTGTACTCTTAAATTTAATATTATGTGCAGGATAATAATCTTTTCCTCCTCGTTCTGCGTTTATAATTATCACCTTTTTATTAAAGTAGTAACTTTTACTTTTTTGTAATTTTTACATTAATCGCAATTTTAGTATTTTAAATATTCTATATGAAATTAAACATCTATTTATCATTTAATTCCCTTCATCATTAACTCAATGTTTTTTACCTCCCAGTAATTTTTTTTCTCTACTCCACCGATTTATTAATTAGTTGAATATGATATAAATTTGCTAACTTTATTTTAAAATTAACTCGGTTATTTAATTAAAATGGTACATTTTCGTGTCTTTATGTTAACTGAAATATTAACCTTTTTAAACTTGTATATAGGAGAGATAACTTTCATTAATTCCGCTTTATCATTTAATAGGTTGCAAATTTCAACGTATACCCGAGAAAGTTTTGCTGTTCTTTAAATCACCAAAAATATTATATAACTAATATTCTTCATCATAAGCAAATATATTTAGTTAGTTTAATTACTTTATGTTGAGTTTTGACAAGTTTTTAATTGAATGCATCTCTTTCTAAAAGTTCAACTCAAAATAAATCTTACTTTTTGTTTAGATTTTGTAAATACTTCTCCTAATTATTTTCCTAATTCTTAAAAAAATAACTGTATTAGTATATAGGTCATACCTTAAATAGAGTCGTATTTCTGTACTGAACAATTCAAGGAGGAAAATAAATTATCGTTTTGCATAATAATGACATATTTTATGATAAAAGGGAAGAAATAAAAGAAAAAAAATTTGGTTAATAAAATGAAAATATAGGGTATTTAGAACATTCATCTGTCGATTTTTTCCTTACATATAGCAACCAGAAATCCTAGTTTTTCAATATTACAGTTCTTATTGTCACTCATTTAGTACAAAATACAAAACTGAGAAGTAAATTTTACTGAAAAAAGAGTTTTGCGCCATACTCTAAGGCCAACTAGCGGCCCGCGGGCCGCATCCGGCTCTCTAAGCCCTATTTCGTGGCCAGCGAGCTAAAATATATTAGTTGTCATTTTTTGTCGGACAATTTTCGTAAATTTCGTTTGTTTCAATTTTCGTTTGTTTCGTAAAAAATCTATATTTGTAAAATCTATATAGTACTTACAAACAAATATAAATCTATATTTGTTTGTAAGTACTTTTATTTCGTTAGAAAAACCTATTCTCTTCTTTTCTGCGAAATTTTACATACCAACGGTGAAAACCAATTTATTTCTCAGGTTTTGCATTCAAGAAAATATTTATTCAAATACAAAAATAATCGTGTATGTTGTTCTTTTTTATTTCGTTTTTTTGTATCTCGTGAATATTTTTTTCCCAATGGCAGGCACTGAACTTTATTCGTTTCGTCTTAGAAGATGAGAGTTGTTACTCATTTCGCGTTATCCAGCACCTGTGAACCAAAGTCACGGAGGCGAGTAACATTGCCCACGAAATACTGCCACAACCGTTTATAGGGTGGGCCACATTCATACATCACACACAACAGAGGACAACACAAGAAAGAGAAACATCCATGCCCAGTGCGGGATTCGAACCCGCAGCCATTGGATTCGCAGTCAGGCACGCTAATCGCTCAGCCACCTGGCCGGCTATTTCGCGAATATAATTTGGCATGTGCGTATCAGAAATTTTCTCGAAGAAATTCTCCGATTTAACTTTTTGAAAGCACTAAATTTGGACGAAATTATTTACATTTGTATATTTTAAAACGCGTAAAGGAGGTAATGAATATCATATTTATTTAAATTCCTTGAATCGTTGGGAGCGTGAGCAGAAAGGAAAACAAAATTATTTTCGGATGCTTGAGAAGTTTTTTTCTTTTCTTCTTTAAATCCTAATATTTCTGGAAAAAAAGTTTAATTTATCACAGAATTAAATTTAAAAGAAGAAAAAAATCTTGTCACTAAGTTTCTGTTTAAGAGAAGAATCAAAATGATACGCAGCAAAATTATTTGTAATGCTTGTTATTTTGCTTTTTAATATTAAAAAAAATTAATATTTAAGAGCAAAATATAATCCTCATTTTATTAAGTTTCCATTTGAATGCAAGTACAGCAGACAAACCTCAATTCTCTCATTGAACATTTCGTGTGCTACTATGTGAGTTTTAATACCAACCTTTTTAAAGTTTTGTATCTTAACAATTTGATATCTGTTGCACATTAATTGTTTAATACATTAAAGTTACTATAACCAGCATTTTTAAATATGCAATTAAACATTTCTAAAAGTCTACTTCTTATTTTAATTTGTAATACAATACTTTTGTTTTGTACAACTTGATAGAAATCTGACAGTAATATTTAATGTTCCTTCAGACATGAAAGAGTCCCATGTAAAATTTTGATAAAGTTACGACCCGCCATTTGACTGGTGTTTTCAATTGTGGCCCCCGGCCTTATGCAAGTTGGAAACCCCTGCTCTAAGGTATCGTAATAAAATTGACAAATTTTATCTCATTTACCAAATTTTATTACTTATTTGAAAACCATACTTAATTGATAATTTTAATAAAATTATTAACAAAACTTTTTGTTAAGACTTATTGATTTTTTTATTATTCGCATAAGAAAAACACAATAAAATGTACCATATTCTGATAGTTTTGACCATTTTTTTCGTAGTGTGGTAACTTATTTCTACTGATATGAGCATTTATTCTGTTTTTCTGCTGCCGGTTAATTGAACCTAATTAGATTATAAAACCTAAAACAAACATTTTTAAGAAGTTAATTGCAAAAGCTTGTTATATTTATTACATTAAATACCTTATTATATTCAAAAGCTTATTATATTTATTATATACAGCATTCAAAAACTTATTGTATTTACTACATTCAAAGGCTTGTTGTATTTATTACATACAAAAGCTTATTATATTAAGCTTATTACATTCTCGAAATGTAACTATGAACTTATTTTATTTAAGCATCTTATTTATTAACATTACCATCACTCAACTGTACGATTTCAAAACAATTTATAAATATATTAAGACTCTTTCAAAAAGAACCTACAAAATTTATTTTAAGAATTAGAGTAGAAATATATAATAATCTTATGAGAAATTAACATTTGTAGGTTGTGTTTTTCTTAACGAATTATTTCCATTTTACTTTAAGGGAAAAATACTTGAAAAGATATAAATTCAATTAAAAGCTAGATAAACTTTACTTGATGTATTCCATCGAAATTTCTAATTAAATTTGCTTTCACTCGATACGTGAGTGCAAAAATAATGTGCAATTTTAATTTGATGTAGCGATTACAATGACATAAGCGAATATGTAGTTGTTTCCGTAAGAAAACACGATTTTGCTAAAATGACATCATGTTAATTAACTGTGTTGTGAGGGGTATTATATACATTTTAAAAAGAAATACGTGAAAACGATTTCCAATTTCAAATGACTTTTAAAAAAGTAAACTTTCACATTTATCTTCATTGGTTAACATTTATTACGTTAACTAGTAATTTATGATAATAACTTTTATGTAGATTATTAGTTGATTAATATTAAAATTCTGAAGCTAATATTTAAAATTATTATTTATGGGTAATATTTCAACATAGTCAAAATGTACGTTGAGTCAAAAAGTTTTATATATTAAATATTAATCGTCATTACATATGATACTACTTTCCGTATGTTAAGGACAAAATTAATTTAAGGATGAGCGACATGACAAAAACAAGATTTTATTTATTTATTTAACTTTATTTTTTTTTGCTTTAAAATTTGTGTTGGAAAACCGACTTCTACCCATTGATAGAATTTCGTTACTCTTTTAATTTGGTAAAAATGAATCTTCGAGTAGAGGAAAATAAATTGTAAATTTCCCTCTCCACTTTTAATTGATTTTTTAAATCATCAGTAATTTTGGGTATATGGTATAACAATACATAAAAATGAAAAGGGAAAATACTGTATCAAAATGATTCGGAGTAAGCTGTTGTTTTAAACCACTTTACCACATTCGTTATCAAATCATAATAAAATTACCAAATTTTAGTATATTTACTAAATTTTAACACGTTAAAAAACAATATTATACTGTTCACTTTACCATAATCATTATCAAACCACTTTCATAAATCCAGAGGCATAGCAAATTTCAGAATATTCTATTAGTTTCGATCATGCTTTTCCTTTTGTGCATTAATCATATCGTACAAATTTTAAAAAATACAATCATTGTTCTAATGCATTCGTCAAAGAATATAAATCACTTTTACTAAACCTATGAGTTTGATTTTTTTCTTATTCATTTGGAATCAAAGTAATATTAATTTATGTAATTAAACATTTCGAACAATAAGTTTTGCTTTCAAAAATTAAATAAATTACGAAACAATTGAATAAAAAAGAAAACAATAAAAAGAAGTAGAAGACCTTTTTCGTTTTGTAGAAACATTAAATATACCTAACACTATTCAATATTACATCTTTTATCTATGGGAAAACTTATCATTTTATCCTTGTGGTTTTTCGACATATTTACGAGCACTGTAAAGGAATAAAATAATTTTTTCGACGCAGTAAAACAAAATAAAAGGTTTTAGATATATTTGTTTTCTCCGAACACAGGAATGTCATTATTCTTGCTTTAAAATGACATTCCATAAAAACGCTCCGCCAACCCAGCCGTTTGGTTACATTTTTTTTCTTTTAAGAAACGGGGTGCATATAGATGGTGGTTTTGTATGTTT
Source organism: Parasteatoda tepidariorum (assembly GCF_982258835.1). Classification (NCBI taxonomy): domain Eukaryota; kingdom Metazoa; phylum Arthropoda; class Arachnida; order Araneae; family Theridiidae; genus Parasteatoda; species Parasteatoda tepidariorum. The sequence goes on along the minus strand of NC_141755.1, from coordinate 20,431,131 downwards.
CTACATCGAAAATCAAGTAGTAGGTTTTGACTGTTTTCAAAAAAGCTTTTAAAAGGAAAGATTTAGGATAAAAGCCGTTACAGAAAGGTATTAACGCATGAAGGCGAAACGCGTTCTAAGACGAATAAAAGAAATTCCGAACAAAAGTACACTTGCAGAAAAAATTCGATGAAAAAATTTTTTTTGCATTATTAACGATTTTGTAAAAGTATGATATTAGGTATTACACGTCGATTTTCAAAATATTTGAGGAAAAACATTTTGTTGAAAATTCACAAAGTAAAACCTCTGCATTTTTATTCATAAAATTTTTGCAGATGTATTTGTATTGTTTTTGTTTATGCTTTTTGTATTTGTTTAGAAAAGGATTAAAATTCAAATTTATTTAACCTTTTTGGTCTGTAAAATAAATAAATAACAAGATGAGTAAAAATATAACCCCAAATTCAAACTTGTTGCATGAAGAATATCTTCAAGTTCATACATGATGTATAACAAAAATAAGCTCTAAATTATAATTGCTACAGACTTGTTGTACAAAAAATAGAAATCCAAACTTCACGCAATTTTATTTACCATTGACAATTTTTTTTCCAAATTTGATTTGTAAATTTTTTCTCAGCCAATTCAAGTCAATTGAGGAAATACCTATCTTTACTTGAGTGATAATTTAAATTTTCTTACGAAATTAGGCTTAATAATAAATATTGATTAACAAAAAGCAACGTAAATGCTGAATGGACGATTAGGAAAGGTAACATAAAAAATATATTTAGGTACTTGCAACTTATCACATGGCGCGTTAACGTTACAGCTTTAATGCTCTGGTGTATTATCACGCTGACTCAATATTCGAATGGAATTTAAGGGGATAGCTGCAAGCAAAATCACATGTGTGTGACGAACCATATAACCTGACATACGAGTGACCTGCTTGACAAGCTAGAGTTCTAACTTTTGGACCATACCGCCTAACAGCGGGAACATTTAAAATTCGGATTAAAAATGTTGTTGAATTCTCGGAATACATTGAGATGAGAGAGGGCAAACAAGTGGGGAAATTGTTTTGTAAATATTTAAAAGTCCGTGCTTCGTTAAAAGTCACAGCATTATTTTTTTTTTTGCAGAATTGATGTTAAAAATATCTAATCTAATCTAATATCTAATATCTAATGCTCAAAAAATGTTCCTAACTCTAAATTTTAAAAAAAGTAATTATTTAATAAACTGTTAAACTAGTTTAAATAAACCAAAATAAGAATTTTAAATGAATATTCTCCATTTTGTATTGTAATTTTTCATTCACTTTTTAATCCTCTTTAATTTAACTAATTTTTGAGACAAAAATCACGATTTTTTTCAAAAAAATTTAGAATATATTAGTTTGAATGACAAACTAATACACATCATCTGTATAAAACGCAGCATTAATAAATCCACTTTTGGAATTATTATATTCTTAATTAGAAATTTATAAGACTTGGAATTTTTTAATATTAGGAGAAAAGATAATCAGACAGAAGAAATTTTAGGCACAATTTCTTTCTTGGACACAACAAAACATGCTTACAAATTAGCTCAGGAGATCACAGTTCAGAAAATGCTTAACGAGAAAAAAAATATTATTTTACAGCAGCAAGTCCATTGCCAATTAATTGTAAAGGAATCTATAACTAATGCATCCGATGTAAAAAGAATTCGCTTGCTCAAAATAGCATCATCCCTTTATTTAATGTAGATTAAGAGATACAACATATAAATAACAATCTGTAACAGCATGAGAGCTGAAATGTAATGAAAGGAAAGTAAGAAAATTTCCTCGTAAACTTTGCATGGAGTGAACGACATGATATTTCCAACCACCGGAATTTTAAAATTATAGGCATTTATTCGTTCGTATTTCTTTTTAATTTAATTTTAATTGTTCAAAATATATTTCACATGGAAAAGTAGTGTTAAATAATCATACATGCTGTGAAATAGTAAGGTTTCACTATAAGCACTTTTTGTAAACTAAAAACACTTTTACCAATTTATTCTGTGCCAAGAAATGAAATTCGCGATAAAACGCTACTTTTTTAGAACGACAACGAGTGGAAAATGTTCAAAGTTTAATCAATAATATATGCAACTTTGCTTGGCAAACAGCAAAACAAAACAAAGATCGATGCAGCAGAAAAGCGAAGTTTGAGCAGTGTAAAAACCGACTTTAATGTCTTTTTCTTCCACGAAAAAAATTGTAGCTCCTTAATTGGAATACAGGGGCTGCAGCTTATGAAATCCCAACTGACTTACGCATCATTGACTTATTAGAAAAAAAAATGCTATGATTTGTTGCTGCAAAATGATTCGGTTACAAAGTTACAGCAAAATCATACCCTGGAATTCTCCCCCGTGATTAGATAGCTACGTAAAGGATGACGCGTCGGAGTAACCGGTCCAGATGTCCACGTTAAACAACAATACCGACACTACAACAATTACAATTAATATAAACTATCGATGATTTCTATAGCACAGACCAGACTGTGTAGGGGCCAGGGAACAGGCTTTACAACAGAAAGGTTCTGGGTTCGAGTCTTGGACAAGGCATGAATGTTCTTTCACTGTCTGTACTATCTGTCCTTATTGTGGGAGCAACGTTGGCCCACCTAAAACGGTGCCCCTGAAAGAGTGACCAACAAATCAATTAACATCCTTAAGCACCTGAATTGTCAAATGTCAACACAAATGGGCATTGGAAGAAATAATTTTCATTGCACATTATTAAAGAATTAAAAGGCTGAAATTACAGTAGACAAGTGTGTTACCCAACAAGAAGCTACTAAAGATAAACAAAAGAATACCCACCAGTAAGCTTAACACAAATTGCAGAGTATTATTCACGAATTTGGCATAGAATGATACTGTCGATACCAATTAATCATCTTCTGTATAGTTATTTTAATGTAAACAGAATAATAAAAACGACTTCTAAACCAGTTAAATATACGTTAATTTAACCCTTTAAGTGAATTTTATCTTTTATTTGATTTTTCTTTTTTTTACTTTCATTCAAAGAAAACTGTTGCTATTGTCAATGACCTTTCCTTATTCGTTCAAGTTTTTGCATCAAACTTAGTTATAAAAAAGCATTTTATCATCTTATTGTAAAGTAAATAATGTTGTTACGGCTATGCATAGCATGGGTCTTGTCACTAAACTTTACATTTAAAGAAATTATAATTTTAAATTATCATGTTCATTTAGTTATTAAGACGTCGAATTCAACATTAATAATCATATATAACAAATTAAATGGTAGGTAAATAGTTTTACTTATAATAAATTCATTTTCTAATAAATTACGTCTTAAAATTGAAGTCTGATAAAAGGGAATCGACGCTTACAAACAGATAATTAATTATTTGTAAAATTAGCTTCAATTCATTAGCAATGAAATCAGTTTTTGAAATATGCATAAGACTTATTTAAACTAAACCAACCTATCTAAACTATTACGTAAAATGACAATGCATTGATATAATGAATAATCAAATATATTTTCCTCCAGGTTTAAAACAGTTAGATAGAAACATAAACAAAAGACTTATAATAATCTTTTATAAAAAGTAAAGGAGTTACGTAAGTGTCTTTTAGAATCGCTTCTGGCAAACAATTAGTCTTGTTTGATAGGTTTTTAATGAGGAAATTTTCCGAACTGTTCAGTTTTGCATAAGTCGAATTTGGAAAATTCATCGTTCTTCATGATGGAGGAGAACATTAATTTTAACCTCAAGGGAAATTTAATTTACTAACTCCGTTATTCTGATCAGCCAACTTCAATCTATGATGCATAATGATTGTTGAACAGAACGGCTTAGTGTAACTTAAATGCCATTAGGCTATTCGGGATTAATATGAAAACTTTACATTAATTATGTAAATCATGTACTTAATAAATTTTTAGAGAATTCATGAAATTTCAGTGATAGTAAATGAGTATATGATTTGGTTTGAGTTTATAAGGAATAAGCATTTCCATATAGTAAAATTACTATTAAAGTGTTCATTTAGTAAATAAGATATATAAAAATTTTCATATATTGTTTCTGTATCAATAAATAAATGTATAGATTAATAAAGAGTTTTACCAATGCTAGCTTCACTCAGCAACCTGTATGACTTTTGTACCTTTTTTTTCGTTTTGAACACTAAACAGATTAATAATTATTTTATCAAAAGAGTCAAAAATGTTTAATTGTATTTCAAAAATAAATTGGCAATACACATAAAGTTTCCGGTTCCATTAGAATATAAGAGGATCAGAGAGCAACATCATCAGAAAAAAACTTTAGAAAAAAACTTTCCTATATCAGCAAAATATAGAGAGAATACTATTGGTATCAGAACAGATCCTAGCGGCACACCTTGACCGAGCCCCTTTTAGAGGTTCTTATTAAATTTAACCCGAATAGTTCTGACCCTTAAATAGTCTTAAATCCAGTGAAAGCCTTATCCTTGATACAAATATCAACAAAAATAATAATTATTAGCTTGTTGCGCCTAACTTTTTTAGAGGCCTTGGTTAATTCCAATAAAGCTTCAGCAGTGTGATATATAAACCGCATGTTATGAGCATCACTCACAGTCATAAAATTTGGTCAGTTGGCTTTTCCTAAATCCATGACCTGATTTCCTTTGGAGGCAGATTATTTGAATAAAAATAAAAATAATTTTTTCTATTAGTTTATATGGTTAGTTTCTATTAGTTCTTTAACATCATTTTTTCTATTAGTTTATATGGGATACTAGTGAAAGATATGGAATGGTAACTCTTAGGAAACCTAGCATTTTTATCCATCTTTCTGCATGGCATTTTCCCAATCAAATGGTATTCGACCTCTTTTCTACGAATGAATAATAATATTCAACAACTTGAGTTTGCCTCGCGTTCCGAGATGCGGAATTATTTAAACATGTTATGCTATCAGGCTTATCAAGTCCTGATGATTGCCATGGATAGATATCCTTAAGACAATGTCCAGTTCATGCACAATAAAATAAAAAATAAGATCGCCGAGATCTGAGTTGCAACATTTATGAACCCTATTTCCTTCATATTATTTAATTAGTTCACCACTGCTGTTAAACTATTAGTTCAATAACTTGCATTTAATAATAGTCCAGGTACAGCACTATCTGCGGAGCTTCATCACCGAAAGAAAAATGTTCATTTAGGCTCTCTATAATACTGCGTTTTTCAACTTGAGGATGTTGTTTACCTCAGTCCTTATAAATTTTTCACAGCTTTGGGCTAAGAGTTGTAACTTTAAATTTATTACGCATTTCAATTCAAATTTCCTTCTTGTTTTGAGTATAGGCACGTCTATGATCTCCATTAATTTTATTAAGATAAATCCTTAGTTTATTCGTGTTATAGATAAGCTCCTGAACCAACAAATCCTATTAAGATAGTGATTTCATTAAAAAAGTATAAAATTTCGTATCTTTGTAAATAGTGTATTTAGAAAAATACATTATTAAGAGTTCAAAAGATTTATCCTCAATATATTTATCCTCAAGATCAACATGAAGACGGACATCACATAAGTTTCTTTCTGTCAATTCTGTGAAATTATTCCAGTCCACTTTGCGAATATTCCAAAAGTTAACTTTATCATGTGAATTTGAATGTTTGCCAATAAGCTAAATCAATATCTGTAGCTAATCAGTGATAATTAGAGACAATCATATGCAATTAGCACTGACAATTGAGATATCAAAAGCATCAGAAGAATTGTAGCAGAAGAGGTGTTGGGAGAGCCATCATTAGGAAACGTAAGTCACCCATCATCTACGCCTTTCGAGAGGTCTAATGCCCCTGCTATTATTATCGGAATAGCCCATGAAGTGAGCTAATAGAGATATCTCCCAAATAGATACATTGAAGTTGCCAGGCTCTTGTTCCAGAAAAGTATCAAGTAGACAGTTTTTGTTAGGTGGCTGATAGATTTTGAAAATTTTAATCTTACTATTGTACCATTCAATTAGAAAACCTAACATCTTAAAATCAGTATTTAAGGAATATATTATGCTGGCAGTTAACATTTATATAAGCAATGTTACTTAACCACTTGCTCTGTCGTGCCAATCATATTTGTAAATGTGGAAGCCCTTTATATTCTGCTAAGAAGATTCTATAAGCTTCGTTTCTCGTGCAGAATATTGAATTCGCCGTAATACATTGCATTCGGTCAAGTTCAGAATTTTGTGCAGCTTCACTCTTATAACAACAGGGGTGAAAACATTAGGGAGTAACTTAGAGGAATTTTCCTTTAGTAGGCAGAAACAGTAGCATACTTATTGGCCATGGCCCTCTGTTTAAACCATGAACTCACCTATCATTATCTTGCAGTACAGGCAATGAGGTATAAAATTCTGGACTGGACAGGACTAAATGATAAAGGGGAAAGCATGAACTGTCATCACGCCGACTATGGCTTCGGCTATCCTTGACGCTGCATTGTGACTATGACTGCAATGTTGAAGCTACATGGAATGTGGTACCCGTCCGTGCTATCCAATCTCTGTTCTACTCGATGCCCAGGAGAATAATTACTCTTATTGCTGACAGGGGAGGCTGCTCTGAGTACTGATTACTCAGGATCCATGCATCCAAATATCGCGAAAATTTAATCACTTGTTTTTCCAACCACAATGCATATGTTCAATAAATATCATTCTGTCATTTGCATTCCTTCTAGGTGAAGCAATTTTACTGGCCAGTCTCCATAAATGTAGATGTTAAACAATTCTAAATATTAAGCTTAAACATTTTAATGTATTTGAACTCTTCAAAACTCTCCATAATTTAATTTAAAAGCATCTATTTATCATAATTATTCATATCACGTTAGTTTTTGAAATGCATTTGAAATAAAATTTATATTAATTAAGTTAGCACGAACATACCATCAAGGAATGTCATTTTGAAGGTTCCTAAAATAGTCAACATTTTGCTTAGAGTTACGAAAAATGCAAAACTTTCTTAGATAGAGAAATTATTATGCAAAACTATCATATGATGTAAAAGAACCATTAGGTAACCCTGAAGAAGTTGATTTCGTCAATGTTTCGACAGGCAAGCTGAGACGCAAATTATAACGACCTTATACTCATTTTTTATGTAAACTATCTTTCCACCTAGTTCTCTCAACTTGTGGAATTATGACAAAACAAAGTTCGGGTGAAATGGCCCAAATGTGTTTATTAAAAATAAAAAAGAATAAAAGCAACAGTCAAAACAGAACCGTCAAAATCTCCGACTGTAAATAACCATTTGTATTATTTTATAATCGTTCATTCAGTCCTATCTTACTTATTGTTATCCCAGTTGATCATTGCAAATTGAGTGAGCGTTAAAATAACATTTTTAGATGATATTTTAATAATGAGAGGTATCATTTAAGATGAAATATGGATTTATGTAAGCTTTTATTCAGACGGAAAAACGTGTTTCATAATTTAAGCATTTGCTGATATATCTTTATTCACTTTTTTTTAATAATACTCTTGTCAATATTTTTTTTTGAAACCTATGAAATTAATATTTGTTGGCTAGAAGAAAATTGCATTATAAATATCGATATCTAAAATGGGGTTCCGTGGATTCTTAAAGTTTCGTGGATGAGAAAAAGGGATTAGAAGAGTACTAAGCAATCTTTCTTAAATATTTTTTTCCAATCTGTTTTTATACTTAGATCCAACGTAAAACATCATAAATTAGCTGTTATTTATTTAAAACTTCGGCTGCTTTGATAAAAAAAGTAAAATGCCAATGAAAAAAACAATCTTTTTAAAATACATTGAGAGAAATATTTTTCCAATGCATTGAGCAGTATTGAAGAAATTATGAAAATGAAATGCTACGCTAAATTGCGTTATTTTACGCTAAATTGTGTTAGTATTTTCCGTCATACTTTTCAAATTAAAAATAAAACAACTAAATTCGTTAAGAAATACATATGTTTCCGTATTAATCATTTTTATCGTACTTAGCGGTTTGTTATATAATAGTGTTTTTTCATTTCAACAAAAAACATTATTCAGCTTTTTTTATTCATTTTCAGATTATGAATGCAAATCTAAAACAAACTCATAACTACACTAGATTCAGTTCCAGAACTGTACATGCAACTGTCTGACATAAAACCTAATTTAAGTCTTTTAATGATAAAAGGATAAAAATAATTCAATTTGTTCTTTTAAATAACTTTTAAAGTAGTATTTAGTATTAAATAAGTTCACAGATGTCTTTATATACTTTAAATTCAAAATCGTGGTTTCGCCGAAAGATGGTAGATCTTTAGGGTTCCACGCCCGAAACAAATTAGGAATTCCTGATCTATAATACTGAAAGTTATCGGTTTTACTTGTTCCCAGCATTTAAATGTTAGATTAATTACTTTAAAAACTTGTATAAAAGAGTATTTTAAAGTTACAATATATATTTCTAATTACAAAATTTGTATGTTAATAAATAAGCATTAATTTTATAGCGGTTAATCATTAAAAAAAAGAGTTTTATTATTTCAAAATTCAAAAAGAATTTTAAAATTTTAAATAACTTTCAAATAAAAATCGGTAACTCTAAATGTACTCCTAATACATTATTTTACCTACTTGAAAAAATATTTCGTCCTTAAGATATTGGAACTTAAAACTGCGTAACACAATCATTAGACAAACAATTTTTTGGCTAAGATTCTATGAAATTTTTAAAAGTTTATACGTTAATAGTTATTTTATGTAGCACAGTGTATCCAACGAAAATGAAAGAAAATATCTTATGAAACTGAAAAATAGTACCTAATTATTTGCTTGAAGATTAAGCAGCTCGTTAATTTAATTTCGGTCACATATTTTTGAAACACATTTGGTAATTAAAAATGTGTGGGAAAAGCCACCATGGATTAGAAAATAATTAACGCATTCTTACGTCAGATTTTTTCTAAGGCTTTAAGATATTTTCATGAATAATGGTTTTATTCATTGCTCATTAAAATATAAAATAAAAATTAAAAACTGCACATAATTCCTCTGATGATGTATTACATAATAATGAAGTCAGAAATTCTAACTTAATAAGTCAGGATAGCATATTTTAAGATTTTTTCCGCATTTTATTAAACTTATTAAGACATTTTGAAAAATTTAGATAAGTAATTGAAAAATTACAGAATTGGTTTTGGGAGAATTTAATAAAATTGTCAAAACAATTTAATATATTTCAAAATAGCAAGAAAGCAAATCAAAAATATTGCTGTTTATTGCTTAAAATATAGCTAAAAAAATGAACATTCTCGATACTTTTATTTTTACAATTTATTTTAATTATTTACTAATTTATTGAATTTTTATTTCAATTTATTTCTTTCCTAGCAAATTTATGGTGTCATACAGTATGTAACCCAAAAGTTTTTAAAGATCCAGTGGTACGGATTTGAAATGTCTTGAGGCATTTTTTCTCTCTATACATAAAGCCGCAAATGTGTCTAATAACTCAAGAAATGGAGGGCAGATTAAGATTGTTTTTCTTCTTCAGCGGTTTGCAAATTTTCAAGGGTGATTTCTAAACAATTTTGGGGTTCAAGCATAGTATCGAAAATGCGATTTTTATTGACGAGTACCGTTGTTATAGATTAAAACGTGCGATGTCACGATTTCATAGAAGCAGTAATTTTGCAGAATTTTTTTGTGAAAGAAAGAAAATATAAATATTCTTAAAGCTCTCTAAACTCCCGGTTTAAGTGCAGAAGTAAAACGTTGAAGATATATATATGCAGGTTAACATAAGTTATCGACAATTGAAGAAATATGATATTCCATCACTGTCAGCAGTAATTTTAAACATAAATATGCTTATTCCGATTTCTCCAAAAGACATTTTAATTTCATGGCTTTTACATTTATTGCTGTTGTTGATGTATGCCTGTTTAGGCAGAGGGGGTGCGATTGTTCTTGTTTTCCAGTGGCGCCATCTATGGGCAGGATTTACATTTATTAAATTGTAATAATGAAACATTTTAATACCAACTATTAATGTTAAAAATCAATTGTTCCCATCTTTTCTTATCACTAATCGTAAATCTCAAAGTTTATATTATTTACCTTAAACTGAAAATATCATAAACTTTATCAGCAAAATCAGGGCGTCCTAGTTATTAGTACCATGAAGCAAAGCTTGCCAAAAGGAAGAAAAACTACGGGTTCTGTTTTGCGCAGATCACCGGCTACTGATAATTTACATAGGTGCATTGAATATGACATTACATAAAGCGATAATAATTGAAAACGATAAAAATTTAAATGGTAGTATATTTGGTTAGCTACGTAATTTTTTGTTCTAATTCATCCCAAAGGTGTTTTCTGAGATTTAAACAGGGATTCCGAAAACGTCAGTGCAGTATTTAATCACCCATTTCGTCACAAACTATGTAAACGATAGTCTCTATACGTGGTTGCTCATATTATCCTACAGGAAGATAAGTGGACTTATGTTGCCTTTGAAAATTTGGTTTGCTGTATAAAATGGTTAGATCTATGTCATAAAATAACCTACTTATGGTAAATAGTTTTGTTACTGTAAATAGCAACCTTGGGCTGCATTTGATCCCTTTAAAAAAACCTAATAATGGTGCAACCTTCCTCTGTTTGTATAAAAGATTGCGAGTAGGTATTTTGTTTCTTCAAAAGACATACTTTGGTGCATCCTTCTACTAGGAACCAGTGAAAATACCAAAATATTGTAAAATTGAGCTCCATTTTATGTTGCGAGTAAATTAATGCCAACTTTTGCTGCAACATGACTCGGAATTTTTAACAGTGTACTGGACCACAGGTCTAATCATGAAATACACTCCACACCTTGATGTTTTATTAATTGCCCGTTTACTTATTGCCACATTGTGTAGTATAGTTGTATTTCACTATAATAAAACAAAATAATCACAAACTATTTACAGGAAATGGAAACAAATTTTTCATTCTCTTGACAGCTTGCAATGTTCTTACACGACACGTTTACTATCGAAGATAAGTTATAAAGTTGAAATATCTGAAAAAGGTATTTCTGGCTGTGTAAATCTTATACAGGTGATCATGTTAAAACGAGAATAAGGTTTTCTCGCTTACGTCAATTGAAAACGCAAACTTTCCTCACTCCTGTTGAAATTCCCGACCTCGAGTTAGGGAAGTCCAATCGTGTTTTTTATTTGCTTTAGTATTTAAACAAGTAATGCAATAAATCATATATTCCTTTTTTGAGTTAAACAACAAATTAGGGGGACACTAGACGTTCAGAATGAGAGAAATCCTACAAAAATCCATTATTTAGTTTTTGAGTTATTAAAAAAACATATTACACTTCATTGAGTACTAGGCAACAAACCATGTTTAAATCAGAATTTTTTTTTTACTGAATTATAAGATCGTGAATTTGTAAAGGTCCATACATCAACTTGCAGTTCTGGTTAAAAAAGTTGCATGACTCGTAATGGAATTTTTCAATGGTCGCAGTGGTTCGATTGTCACTGCTTCAAAAAGTTATTTACAAACCAGTTTTTGTTCCATTGTTATTGAAAATTTTGCAGATACTCTTGTTTAATTCTAAATGCATTTGCTTAACTCAATGTCTTAATTTAATTTTTGATAATTGAACAAACATAACAAAGCGTGTTTTTGGAAGATATTTCTAGTGACAAAATAAAAATTAATTGCCTAGTTAAGTTGTATTTTGATACGATTACTATAACTATTTAAATTTATTTAAATGTCTGTAAACAACGTATTTGGGTAAAAATTGGAGTAAAAAAATATTAAATTCCTTCACAAGGAACTTTTTAATTAATAACAAAAAAAAACCTACTTTCAGCTATAATTTTAAAATGAATTATTATTTTCTTCTGAAACTTCGCACACAGACTTCAATTAATACAACCAATATTCTGTTGAAATTTGAAACTGATCAAACAAAAATAGCACATTTTTGTTTTAAACGTCTTGGGTCCCTTAAAAAAATTAAATTTTAAATTAAAAAAAATTAAATTAATTAGTTATATTGAATTAAAACATGCTTGGACTTCCTATAGATAGAACCGATACAATTTTATCTTCACTTATAAAGAATAAATTCATGAATATTAATAAATTTTCTTGATCCATTCTCAACAACTTTTACGCTCAGCGACCAAAGAGATTTAACACCTTATTAATTAGTCAGGGGATGTTACCCTTTTCCAATGAAATTCCGCAGCCAAAGCACCAAACTCTGGTGATGAATAGATGGAAAACTAATTTCTCTTTAAGGACTTTCAATTTCAAGTCAACGTAATTACGAGTCCTGCTTGCTGACAATTCCTATTAATTAACTTGGCTTTTTCCTCTTGTAATTAAATGAAAGAGAATTAACATTTCACTGCTTTGAAAGTCTAGAATTAGCATACTGATCTTGGATGAAAAACAAGCTTGATCCTTATTTGGGGAGACATTGCATTTTTAATTAGTTCCTTCCTTAAGTGTGTGACGTAACTTTATTGGTGAGGAAGATCGTAATTTTAAAACCTGACCTACATTCCCGCACTAAACCTTAGTATCATAGCTTGTTTTATTATTATACTTTTATAATACATTCTGAAGAGGCTTATGAAGGCTAGTTTGTGAAAATTAAATCTATTTTATTGATTTCTGTAGCATTATACTTCTGAAAAAAAAATTTAAATAATGACTAACCTTTACATCATTTTTCAAGAAAATATTTTAATAAAAAATTTTTTTCAAATAAATATTTTAATAAAAATTATTTTTCAAATAAATATTTTAATAAAAATTTTTTTTCAAATAAATATTTTAATAAAATTTTTTTTTCAAATAAATATTTTAGTAAAAATTATTTTTCAAATAAATATTTTAATAAAAATTATTTTTCAACTAAATATTTTAATGAAAATTATTGTTCAAATAAATATTTTAATAAAAATTACTTTTCAAATAAATATTTTAATAAAAATTATTTTTCACATAAATATTTTTATAAAAATTATTTTTCGAATAAATATTTTAATAAAAATTATTTTTAAAACAAATATTTTAATAAATATTATTTTTCAAATAAATATTATTTTTCAAATAAATATTTTAATAAAAATTATTTTTTAAATAAATATTTTAATAAAAATTAGTTTTCAAATAAATATTTTAATAAAATTTTGTTGATAGAAGCTTTGTTTACAGTTTCGCAGTTATGTTGCAGAATTACTGACTTAATTTTGAATACATGTTGCCTTACTACTGAACTAATTTTAGATGTTTTAAAGTTAGTCTAATTACCATGCTTTTATTATGCATTTAAACCATTAGAAATGAGATTTTCTAATTTTATTGATTTTGTTTCTATATTTAATTAAAGAGTTTTAATCGTTTTAATCGTTAGTTTATCGTTTTAGTTTTAATCGTTAATTCATAGTTTTAATATACTATTTTTTATTGAAATATTTTACTCTCTCAGCTGGTATATTTTTATACACTGTAAAACCCGTAGTGTAATATCTCTCCGAATATGATGCCAAGAAACGCCAAATCGAATATTGCTAGAATTTGTCCACTAACTATAATAAGCTGACGATATTGTCGTTGTCCACTACGCTATAAGTGATCAGCATAAATAAAAATCCGTGTTTAAAATATGTATGTATGCCTTAGTTGTGTGATAATAATTATTAAATTTTAATTTCAAGTATCTGATAACTCTAATGAATGATTTCAAAATGCATAATTTCAGTCCGCTTTCATTCCCATAGGCCTAGTTCATTTGCCTTTGTTAATTTGGAAACTAGTTTTATTTTAAAAGCAAATGTATATATACATGGTTCTTGCTTTATATTATATTGTAAAATTGACTTTTCTGTCTCTTATGTGTAGATTATCTAACTTTAATTACAAATATCTGCATTACTGATTACCAAAAATGGAAGCGGATTCTTTATACAGTGTAGTGCAAAATAGCCTTAGTGTAGTGAAATAATAGATCAAAGATTTATAGATGGCGTTTTCCTACACCACTCAAGTGTAAAGTAGTTACGACCTTTTTTCGCATAGAGATAACTAAAAGCTTTTGCAATGATTATTAAAACTTGTTTAGGAAATAGTTATTAAATAAAAATTTTAAGAATTATAATTAAGAGTTATTGATTAGAATTAGTAAGGGTTATCAATAAATATTTTTAAAAAATATTTCTCGGTAGCTATGCTGTAGTCGCGTATTTTTAATGCTCTTTTGTGACTTTTTAGCTCACTAAAAGTTAAATTTAAATTAAGGTTAGATTATTTTATAGATTATGCCGAGCATACATAAATTCATAGATTATAAAATATTAGTTTTATATTATATCTGATGTAAAGTTACTGTCAAATATGGCTTTTAACATAATCTATCATCAATCAATTTCAACTTTTAATTGTATTTCTTAGAAGTATGTTCTTGTTCCGATATAATAAAATGGAAACTAAGGGTTTTCTTAATAAATAATTTATATACCTTCTACAAATGTATTCTATTCTTTGTGAGACTAGACCAGTTGAAATAATAGACTGATTGCTTTAGATTTGTTGGGTACTTAAACTTCAAGAAGAAGAGGATCACTGATACCCACACATAACCTACGACGCCAGCGCCACCTTATCGTTTATAAGCAAAATGGCGTGTTAAAGTTGAGCTAAGTTTCTCCTTATAAGTTAGAACGTTAATTAACGAGAAGTTAATTAAATACAGTGCCATATCGCACGTCGAATTTATTGAAATATAACTCTTTCTCGCCTAAATCTTTTATTTAACTTAGATTTATTATTCATTTATGTTTTTTATTGTAACCGTGATGTATTTTTGTTTTGTGTACCTGGGAAATTCTTAGCCTAATTATTTTGTGTTCTGCATGGCTTTCGTGCTAGTCTTTGTGTTAAGTGAAAAATATGTAATGAAAGAATTGAAATCTTTTTTGAAAAATATAGAATGTATCACTTAAGAGACCTGATACTAGTAGGGCTTGGCTTACTCGAAATAGAATGTAAAGAACAGTTGATAACGTGAACAAATGTCACTTTCAACAACCAATCAGGATCGCGGTACCCACACTACATCACTTGCAGGTATCCCATTGAAAAGTCCAACTCCTTGCAAATAGTTGTTATCATTATTACACAACAGGCTAATATGAAAAAATCTTGCTATTGTGAGTTCTATTTATGCGGGCACTTTCGAAGCTTATTACAGAGATCTCACGTACCATAGCACTAATTATGCTACACATAATTTATTATTAATTAGACTTATTTTTTCAGTCAGTTTACAAGAAGCGCTGAGTCAGGAAGGATTATTGTGAATAACATCATTAAACATTATACACTATTGCAATTAGACTATGAAAACTCAAAACTATTGAGTATTTCGTACATTTCTAATAAGTCTAAATGCATATAGGCTGATTGCAATAAGCTTTAAAAGCCTTAGGCTGATTAGAGTACACTAAAGACTTTTCCAATAATTCTGGCGCATTATCAAATGCTAGATTTTTGCGAGCCGTTACTCATTTGAAATTTTATACATTTGCTTCTACATACATATATTTGTAATTTTATATAATTATTATATATCTGTAGTGAGCCGAATATTTATATTGGTTTACAACGTATACAGTTGTACGAGAGTTTAGCAGTGGTGAAAAATTAAATCGCTATATTTATTATTTAAGGAAGCGATTTTCAGATTAATGAAAAGTTCTATGCTAGAAAGAAATAAGAATTATGAAAATGGTTGAAAAGTATTGACGAATTGATGTTTATCCTCTAAAAAAATTCAAATACTACTTTGATATTTTTCAGAAAATAAATCCGCTTCTTAAATAACTAAATATTTTAAAAACTTTTATTAAAAACAATGATAAACATTACTGCTCGTTGAAAAAGTATAATTCTTAATGAATATGGAATAAAAAGGCCATATTTGAGTCAGTTATTAGTTACATTGGACAAAACCATAACTGTGATAAGTAATACATCTTCATAAGATACAGGAAATCAAATTGACAAATGCAATTTCATGTATTCTTTAATTATTTGACAATTTTTTAATGTGATAAATAATATCAAAAATGATGAGCTTGCCCGTATAAAAATGATGAGCTTAGAAGGAATATCATTCGAACTATTTAACTCATTGGGAGTACAAATTAGTTCCGTCCGTTTTTTTTGCGGTCAAAAATGCATTCATTTCAGTACAAAATGAATGAACAGATTAATCAAAGTATTGTCCATCGCTGGCTACTACTTTTTCCCACCTCTCAGGAAATTTTTGAATTCCATCTCGAAAAACTGCATCGTCTTTTGAGGCGATCCAAGTTAGGAGCCAATTTTCGATTTCTGCGAAAGAAGTGAACTGGTAACCTGCCAAATCGTGATGTATCCGTCGGAACAACCAGTAATTGGAAGGAGCAATGTCCAGTGAATGCAGCGGTGTGGAAAAATATCCAGCTTGAGGGTTTTCCAAATAATTTTTTGCGACTTTTGAGACATCAGGCCGACCGTTATCATGCAGAAGAATAACTTTGTCATGTCTTTGCTCGTATTCTGGCCGTT
The DNA here is from genome assembly GCF_982258835.1 of Parasteatoda tepidariorum. Taxonomy (NCBI): domain Eukaryota; kingdom Metazoa; phylum Arthropoda; class Arachnida; order Araneae; family Theridiidae; genus Parasteatoda; species Parasteatoda tepidariorum. The sequence goes on along the minus strand of NC_141755.1, from coordinate 20,414,463 downwards.
TTTCTCTTAATGCACGGCTCAAACGAATAAATTGCAGCCTATACCGATCGCCCGTAATGGAATCACCAGGTTGTAACGGCTCATAGTATATAACACTATTCACCATTCATCATTCACCATTCTTCATTCACCATTCTTGAAATGTCAAAACCATTTATCAATTGGAGCATTGTCACCATAAACTTCTACAAGTATTCGATGCGCTTCAGTTGCATTTTTCTTCCAATTAAAGAAGAAACATAGAACCTCCCGCAAATAGTGCTTCATTACCACAAAATTTGACATATTCGACTAAGTAGAAAACAGGGTTTTGGTATGAAACTCAAAGCGATATAAACTAAATATTATTGACACATGTTTAACCTCTCTGAAACCACTGAAACCAGCTGTCACTATATAACCTTCATAGCAGCAGAGCCATCTTTTAAAAGTGGACTGAACTAATTTGTACTCCCAATATATTAAATTAAAGCACCAAACGAGTAATTACAATAAACTGAATCAGAAAAATCTGCATATCTTTGCTTCATTTGCTTGGATTCATTCTTCTATTTTCTTTTTTTGTCCATTCTCCATTCCATTATTCATTTTACTTCTGTCCATTCGTCCATTCTTAAGACCATAACACGGTAAATGATGGAACTGGGTAAGTTAAGGAAAAAAGTCATAGTTACCAAAAAAAAAAGTGAATAGAAAAGTAACGGGAGAAGAAATATGTAAAACCGCGGAATCAAGCGGAGCGATTGTAGTTCAAGGAGACGAATCAAGTCAAATATACATTTACAACGGAATGTGAAAGTTGGATGGAACTGATTTAGTTAGCTAGGGAATCGTTATTCGTAATATAAAAACAAGACTCAAACTACAAAATGCTTAGTTCCATTCGGTTTTAAATTGATTTCCAGTTTGTTAACATAAGTTCTAAATGCTCAATCCTCCTATTGAAGAGCCCTTTAAGCATTTACCAAATATTTTCCCAATGTAACCTTGGCTGCATTTGTAAAGGCAGAAAGCTTAGGTTTATACAAAAGAAACATGACAGAAGTGCCAGAGTTCAATAGATCATCTAACGCTGCACACTGTTGGGACCATAGATATAAATTTCAACAAATATGATAACATCGTTTACTACTAATAAATCAGCTCATCTAGGTGTCCTCTTGATAATCCTGATCAACTTAATATGATGTTTAGCCGTCTTTCATTCATATGAATGTCGATTCCGTTGTTAATGCTATCAGTTCCCTCACTTCAATCGGACATTTTACGAAAATGCATTGTGCCCTAATTTGCATTTTTCGGCTACCACCGTCTCCTTATCAGTTAACAGAATTGCTTAATTACCTAACTCAAGCATTTAATTATTAGGTTTGCAAGTGTTGGTTACTTATTATTTTTTGATTCTATTATTTTCTTACAAAGTGTCTCAAACTGAAATGTGTTAAAACAAATATGAATCTTCAAAATAAAAAATAAAAAATACGAAGAATTTAAATTTAAAACATTGAATTCATGACAAATTACTGTTTAAAGCACCCCATATTTTTCGTATGCCGTAGATTTCGTCCAATTGATTTTACCTCCTTCTAAGTTATTTTTATTGTTCTCTTGTGATTAATGAGATAGTAAAAATTCGTTCTTTTCGCTATTTTCGACTTGCTGAAGAAAGTATTCTTTATAATGGTGCTTAGAAAGCATATCCTACAAATTAAGAGGGATGTTTCTGGAAAAATGGCCAAAAAAGGTAAATAAAAGAAAGCCTTTCTCCAGAAAGAAGATATATTGAGGTCAGGAGAGTCAAGAGCGGAAAACGGTCATCTGTTATTTTGGAATGGCGGCCTCTGATAAACGCTCATCTCCTTCTTTCTATTTTTTTTCACAGTAACATTTTTCCAGATATGATTTGTGATAGCTATAAAGTAGTCGTTACACTTATTGAAAATATCATGTCAAGTTTCTTAAGTATTTTATTTATACATAATTATTACAGAATTGAATGCTGAGATTACATAATTTAAACGCTAGCGCTATTTAAAATAAATATCCATGATGTTTAAAATAAATATCCTATTATAGTTAAAATTTGAAATATTTGCTGCTATTACCTATATCTAAACAACACTCTTAATTTTAAAGAAACTATTTAAGTTGTTAAAAAGTGCCCCTTCCCCCCATATTTAAGCATTATTTTGTTAAAAAAAAATTAAGTGAATGTTTTTTCATTTATTTTTGTTTGCAACAATATGTTAATTTTTATATGAAATATCATATATTTCACAATATGTTACAAATAATATTATATCTTTCACAGATAATATTATAAGTTCAAAATAGCACAAATGATATAATATATGCACAAATAATATTATATATACACAAATAATATTATATATAGACAAATAATATTATACGTCCCACAATCGTAAAACTCACATCGCGTTCAAAACTTTAATTTTACTAGCTTAATTATTAGTCCTTTAAAATTAAAATTTTAAAAATTATTTTTACCAGGTAAGCATTTTCTGATGAATAAAACCATAAACAATAACTTCATCAAATGACCAAATGAAATGCAATTAATGAAAATTTCAGAAAATTAATTACTGCCGAAATTGGACGATTTAATTTTATTTATAAATGTGTTTTAATATCAGAAAGTGATTTGATAGGAGAAATACTGACGACATAATATTGCTATTGGGAATTCTACAATCTATTGTTCATTTCCAATCCAATTATAAGTACAGCCAACGACTCCTTTGGCCTCAATCTTTAATGTCCAACCAATGAACAGAGTGTGATAGGGATTGTAACATGGCGAATAATGATCAATCCCTATGGGGGACTTTGCATGAATGCTTCATTAGGAACAGCAAACATCGAAAGCTGTAATAGCAGCTGAATTCCATTTCGTTACAGTTATTTTACTGAAGGAGAACACTGCAAATAAACCTTTCCGAAGCTATTTCTATGGTAATAAAATAGCACTCGCTCTAGAAACAGAATTTTTAATTGTCTTAAAGTACAATGGGGTGGAATTCAATGAGGTATCTTTGTTTTTAAAGCAAAGTTGTAGCTTTTAACAAGCCTTTTGGTTCGTGAAAAATATTATTATGCTAATTATTCAGGGCTATATTTGTTCTGCAAAATATTATTTCGCCTCTGGTACTGGATAAAATATTTCTTAGGAATTAAGAAGTTGCTATTAAATGTGACTTTATATTCAAAATGTATAATTTATAATTAATACTAATACAAGAGAAACATTTGCATACTGTTTTTAAATATTTTATTATATTATAATTAAATATTATAGTGTCAAATTTCAAATTTTAATTAAATATTATATACTGTTATTTATAAATATTCGTATGCTACGCAATGCTGTATTACGATGTACTACATGTTTTAAACAATTTAGAGTAGTCCTATCTAAATATCATTCTGTTTTAATTCCAGAAATACAGTATTCTGTTAAAAACATATCAAGTTTTTAATATAGTTTCTTATACTTACAATAAAACTAGTTTAAGGACAATGGTGTGCACAATAATATTAGACTGCCGGCCAGGTGGCCGAGCGGTTAGCGTGCCTGACTGCGAAGCCATAGGCTGCGGGTTCGAATCCCGCTCTGGGCATGGATGTTTCTCTGTCTCTTTGTGCTGTCCTCTGTTGTGATTGTGTATGATGTGTGAATGTGGCCCACCCTATAAAAACGGGTTTGCGGCAGTGTGGCGTGGGCAATGTTGCTCGCCTCAGTGACTTTGGTTCACAGGTACCCACTGGGTAACGCGGAATGAGCAACAATTCTGGCATAGTATAGGCAAAGATTCAAATTCAGTGCCTGCCATTGAAAAAAAAAGTAATAATATTAAACTGCTTTGTATTATGCTTGTTAAACATTATTATTCATGTTAAACATTTAGAAAGATAGAAAGTTTAGACATTAAAAAATTTGAAAAATTATGATATAGTTTTAAATTAAATGGTTTAAAACCGGGAGAATAAACTGCTAATTTTTCAATAGGATATGAAACAAAGATGTATAAACTGTTGTTTTTTAAATCGCTATAGTGGATTAAAAAAATTTTCTCTTTAAAGTACTGTAAAATATAAGGAACATATTTAGAGCATTATCAAGAGCATATTTGCACAGAAAGACTTTATTTCGTATTTGGAACTGGATCAAATCTTTCTAATCCGATTACAAGTCACAATTAAATGACTTTATGTTTCAAAATAATAATATATATTTAACGCTAATACAGAAGAAATATTTGAATAAAATTTCTTTAATGTTTAAACAAATTTTAACTTAATCTGTATTACCATATACTACATGCTCTAAGCAGTTTAGAGTAGCCCTATCTAAATATTATACTGGTTTTATTCCAGAAATACAGTGAAATATATCAATGTTTAATATATTTTCGTACGCTTACAATCAAACCAGTTTAAATACAATGGTGCGTACAATAATATTAAACAGATTAGCATGTTCTATCCCTGTGTTTTCAAAATTATTCATGTAAAACATTGAGAAAAACGGAGAACTTAGAAACTGAAAAATTTGAAAAATTGTAATGAGGTTTTTAATTAAAGGGTTAATACAGGGAATATAAGCTGACAATTTTTCAACAGGATATGAAACAAACTGTTGTTTTTGAACACTCTCCACTCTCATACAGAAGTGATTAGTTTATTTCGAATTGATTTCTGAAAACTTTAAAATTTAAAGTGTTTTGTAACAACCACATTTAATCTATGTTTTCTGCTTCCTTATGAGAAAGGATTAAAAGAAGTAGTCTAAAGAACACTTTAAGAATTTCCTGATAAAATTACGAAATAAAGTACCAACACTTTTTAGAGCATCATCCGTAAAATCCGTTTAACTGTAAAACCCATTTCCACCGTAAAATATTATACCGCATTTTTTTGAAACAATATTTATTTAATTAAAATGACTCAGAAATAAAACGATCATTATTACTAAAATATTACGGTACACCAGGTTTTCTGCTCCGAAATATGTTTCAGTAAAAATAAATTTTGCGGTACTTCTTACCGTAATTTGATAAAGATTTTTCACCGTGCATAATATTAACCATTGCAAGGTGGCAAAATAGTGTACTATCACCATTACCTATCATCCATATTTAAAAACTTTTTGAAAATATAGTTAAGTACTCTCTTAGCTTTCACAAATTATTCTGTTAGAATCAATATCTGAACCAATAATCATAACCATGATCGATTAAATTAAAAAAAACTAGGGAAAGGAGTGTTCAGAGTAGGTTCTGCCCGATAATGATAATAAGACAATTATAAAGAATTATATGATATGTCCAATTCTATGTTGCGCGTAGAATATAGATTATTTCTAAAAAAAAAATTAAATTCATGAACCAAAAAACCACAAGTTAAATGTTAAGGCAAAATATTTTTAATTTGAAAAAAATACCAAGTCTTCTGGAATAAAACACAAAGTACTGAGAACTGCAAAATGTATTTATTTTCCTCATTTGCAGAAGTTTCAATTTATTTATTTCAGAAAAATGTGCATAGCATATGAACGTAATATACTATTTTTAATGTCTTGGTAGTATTTTCTCTTGAACATAATAAAAGTAATTAGTGTGAATTATTTTTTCTTGGAATTTCGCGCAATATGCTCGAATTAAAAAGTTAGCAATTCAATTTTTAATAAAATTTTTATATTTAAATAATATAGCTGTAAATAGCTAAAAATGAATAAAGGAGTTACGTACACGTAATATGGCAAAATCTAGGTTGTTATTAATTTTATATTTCTAGTTTCAGTTCTAACAAGATTACGATATTGTTTTTATAATATAAAGTAGTTGCCATCAGCTACATAAAATTATAGCAATATTGCACAGGTAAAAATTTCCGGATAAATTTATAGCATTTTGAGTGCATCATCTTAAAATTCATTTTACTACAAAATCAATTTTTGCCCTAAAATATTATGCATTAGTTTTTACAGTAATATTTATTCAATTGAAGTGATTTTGCTATTCTTACGGCAATTATTTTTGTAAAAATTACCGTATATCAGATTTTTTTTATCCCATAATAGGTTCCGGTAAAAATGGATTTTACGATAAAAAGTACCGGCGCCCTGAATGCTGCAACTTTTTACCGTAAGTTGATTCGGAATTTTTTACGATGTTTATCGATTATTATTTAAAACTGTAAAAATCTCAAAACTGTCTTCATAAACAAAATAATTAGTATGAAAGAAAATAAAAAGTCTCGTTGTTTTAACTTAATATTAGCCAATGTTTTCTTATAATTATCGAAAGTTTAAATATACAGAAGTCATAATTCTTTTTTTAATTGAAAAAAAACTAGCAAAATATTACAAAAGAGATATCTTAATTATTTAGTTAAATCTTCGGAAGAAATGCTTTCTTTTATCTCCCTTTTCTTTCTATTTAAGTCAATAGTTGTTAAAACCGTCACAGAAAAGTTTTCATAGGAATGAGAAAGATAACTTCAAAGAAAGTTTACATCTCAAAGATATCTTACCCAAGCATGTCCTTCCTTCCTTCCTTTAGATGATGTTCATTAACATGAAATAAAAATTGTAACTCGCGAAATTTCTTTCCTGTGTGAATCAGATTCTTGTTTCTTTCAGCGGAACAGTTGTGTTTCTTTTTCTTAAAAAAAGCAATTAATTTTGAAAATTTCCGAATGCGCATAAATTTAATTTCCTTTTTGAGTATGAATTTACTTCAAAGGTTTAAGAAGAGGTATGGTAAGTGGTGCTTCAGAATCTTATATTAAATAGGAAGCATAATTTAAAAACTTGAAAATCTGAAGTGCATATATATACTTTGTGAATACTTCAAGTTGAAATATCGGAATTAAGCATTACAAATTTCGAAATTTGTTCTTTTTTTAAAAAAAAAAGAAATTAAGCAAAATGCACGTTACTTCTCGAAAATGTTCGCAATGCAAAAAAAAAACCAGACGATTTTTAGATTTTTGCAATTCTTTGCTTCTTTATGCGAATTGAGTATAGCTGACGCAACATTCACACAGGAAATATTTTTGATTAGAAACACAGGTCCTTATTAAAATTTGAAAATTTTTATTTATTTATAAACTATGTATTATTGGGTAAGGTAAGGGGTAAATTTCTTCGGGATTTTGTTGCGTATATGCACGATACTCGTCGTAATGTCCATTTACCATTTTGCGTAGTTACAACTGATTTTTTTTTATACAGCAGACAATTTCTTAATTTAAGGCATTGAGAATCATAATCTTGTTGTTTTTCCATTTAAATTAATAGACCACTCCTCATGTTCTACAAAGTAAAACATGAGGTTTGCAGATGTAAGTGGACAAAGTATACACTTTAAATTAAACAGAAATACCACAAAATTTGATCTATTGCCGGATATATTCTTGAATGCAAAAAAAAAAAAAAACGTTTAATCAACTTATAATAAATTCTATTTCAAATCAAAGCTTCAATAATTAAAAATGAGTACATTACTTTTTAAGAAAAGGTACATAATTTTAAGAAACAAATCCAGAATAAGTGATGAAAACAAATACTATTTTCTTAAAAATTATACCAATATAATTTTAAGAGAATTCAGATTTGAATCAATCTTTAATCAATTTTTCATATGAAAAAAACTACTTCTTAACTAACGTCTGTCACAAGTAAATTCAACAAATTTTATTTATTTATAATTTATTTTTTTAATTTTATTTTTCGGATGACTCTTTCCGATTTCTTTCTGCAAAAAAACATCTAATTGACCTAGCATCGTCAATAGCGTGCTTGTTTTCTTATGATGCTATTGAAGCCTACAAAATGTAAAGTAATGCTGGATTGAAAAAAATTTACTCGAGCACATGCCATTATTTTATCACTTGAGTGCAGAAGCAGATGGAAAGATACGCAACACTGCAAAATCTCCCTATTAAAAAAACATGGAACCTTCCGGATTTGCATAACTATATGGTTGTATCTTATGTTTCTCAACCAAAGGAAATCACATAATCTTGAACGATACTTTTCGGTATAATTTTTTTTTAAAATTATTAAACGTAAAACTATGAGAGATTCACGTGCTTGGTTTTAGTACCATGTGAAGTTCGGTGTCTTTGCTCTAGGTAAGAGAGTTATGGATTAGTTTTTTTTCTTCGTAAAATCACATTTTCGTAAAGCATTTTTAATGGAGATTACTTGAGCTCACCATTTAGTAAGTTGGGCTAGAGCTTTCAGGCAGTCAGATGTAGAGTGATGCCTTATAAATATGATAGAGTTAAAAAGTGCAAGAATTCAAAGTCCCCAAAATTAAATTCTGGCTCGCTAAATAAGTTTAATAGAGTCAGCAAAGAAGGCAAAAAATGAACTCCAAATAAACCGAAACACGTAATAATGCGTCATACTTCCCAATTACAACATTTTTGTTAATATAATAGGCGTTTATAGGTTACACTAACTCCTGACTTATACACACTTTTTCCCTCATCGCTACCATGATTTTGGCAAATCTTCTTTTTTCCCCACAATACATTTCAGCGGGGGCCGGGATAGCCTGATCGGTAGGGCGCTGGGCCCATATCCAAGAGATCGTGGGTTCGATCCTCGCCGGCCGAAGACTCCCCGTGTAGTAAATGGTGACTGATGCACGTTAAATTTGTCAAGTCTCAAAGTTCTCCATGTTCCCACAACAAATCAATACCTCTGGGGGTACTGATCCAGGAGTTTCCTTGTCTTCTGGATTGGTTCAAAATTACAAGGCTACGGAGTTGAATGTAAGTAGTCGTAAACCCATGAAATTGGGTCGGCTGTTCAACGACGGTTATAAAATAAAATACATTTCAGCGAACCGTGGTGACTCAGTGGATCGAGCGCTCGCCTACCTACGAGGTGAGCCGGGTACGAAACCCAGCGATGACTGCTCGATTCAAATTCTGCACCCGGCTTACACTGACCACTGTGCCGACATAAATTATTCTCAGTTGATCAGATCATTATTTAGAGTCCCTTTACTATCAGGCTATCTGTGGGAGGTTTTCTTGGTTTTCCTCTCCATGAAACGCAAGCGTAGGCTAGTTTCATCAAAAAGACTTCCACGAAAGCAAATATCTCCCAATACTTGACTCGGAATCGAACATTGGTAGTCGTAAATCCAAAATTGGGTCTGTTGTTCAACGATTATAAAATGAAAATACATTTCAGTTGAGCCGCAGTAACTCTGGACATAGAGCGTTTACTTTTCTAATGAGGTGAACCAGGTTCGAATCCCAGTAATGACTAGTCGATACGAATTCCACACCCGGCTAGCACCGACCTCGGTGCTGACGTAAAATATCCTCAGTTGTAGACGTTTCATGGGTTAGAGTCCCTTTGCCATGAGGCTAACCGTGAGAGGTTTTCGTGGTTTTCCTCTCCATGTAACACAAATGCGGGTTAGTTCAATCAAAAAGAACCCCACGAAGGAAACATTATCTCATTAATTGATCTAGGAGTTCCCTTGTCTTCTGGATTGGGTTCACAATTTCAAGGCTACCGAGTTCAATATTAGTAGTCGTGAACTCAAAATTGGGTCGGCTGTTCATGAAATAAAATAATTCAATAAAATACATTTCATTTAGAAGTTGAAGTAAAATGGCGTTGGAAAAGATCATGTTATACTGAAATTATGGTAACAGTGAGAGGTGAAATGTGGAGAGTGGGAAAATTGCATAACAGTGAGATGCCTATTGTGTTTACAAAGATTATAACGACCACCCATTATCAGAGCTGATGACTTTGAACAGAGTCCCGTTATAATACAACAATATGTACCTTCTTCTTTGCACATCTGAACAATTTAAAATTTCAATTCAGTTTGCTAATTAATACACTCTCAACCCATAAAGAGAAAAGAGAAAAGAAAAAAATATTTATGTTTAGTCTTGATATGGTTATGAAGAAAGTAGCGGCATTCTTATTCAAAATGTCATACAGTCATTGTGATGCAAACCTTTCTCTTTCATAAGCAAAAGTAACTTATGAAATTTTACTCAAATGCAATTTTAATTTTTTTATTATACCAGTAATATGACGAAGTTGTTTTTAAAACAAAAATATTTCAAATAAAAATGAATATTTTCTACGGAATTTCAAGTTGAGTATTGATGAAGATATTTGTTAATGAAAAATATTTCGTGATGTAAAGAATGGAGCAGAGCTCCTGTTTTGAACGAAAATACATAAGGAATTTGTCAATGTCTTTCTTACCATAACAGAGAGAGTAAATACGAAATAAGTAAAAACTATTACACGAGAAACTATATTCTCTAAGGAATACGTTTTATAATGGAATATCATAAATTTAAAATTGTTATGAATTCAAATTTCTTTTACATTTGATACAATTTCATTAGTTTTATTCTTTTGTTAAAAGAAACTGTGCTTTATTAAAACTTCAAAATTTATATTTTGCTCAAAAAGTTAGTATCAAAACTAGTTAGTATCCGACTAGTTAGCATCAAAAGTTTCGATACATATAAAAAGAAAAAAGAAAAGCTACTACAAATAAATGTTAGGCTTTACAAATATTAAATAAACATTCCTTTTAATACAAACTTGCCATGTGCTTTGGAACAGAAAAAGTTTTACAGGAAAACTATATGATCTCTATTAGTTTTCTTTACTTTTTAGAAACAAACATTAATTGTTTTGCCATTTTTAACATATTAATGTGAAATAATGATAGGAAATGTTATGCTTGAAGGGATTCAATTTTTTTTTATAACCTTGTCATTATTATCCTAACTTTAACAACAAACATTGAACAAAAATTAACCGCATTTTCATTCCTAAGCAATATATCGTTAAAAATTAAATATATCGTAAAAATGAATGCATTTAATGCTGTATACAACTGTTCAAATGACACGCTTTAGAAACTTCTGCGATCGAAATCATTCTTTAAAAAGAAATTTATTTATCTTAGTAAATATTTTATTCATTATTTTGAACTGAGTAAAGCTTAAAATATAATATTTACTTTCGTCATTTGAATATTTATTAAATGATTTAAGAGCTCAGTATAAATTCGGCACTTTTAAATTTTCATCCTTTTACATTATTTCCTCATACAATAAATTTAAATTCATTTAAAATACTTGTGTCACTTGTTATCATGTGTTACTTGTTATGCTTATTATAATATTCACTTTGTGTCTTTGTTTTTTAAAAAAAATATTAGCCAGTTAAAGATCACAAAAAAGAATATTATATTGTAGGAAGCGTTTGTCCAGTGTTATGTCCTATATGTGAATAAATGTTACTTAACGTAGTTCTGATGCTCCTTGCCTTTCCCCATAATATTTTTATATTCTATTTCATTTTTAGAAGATGATTCAAAGCTAAACCACTTCGGTTACATTTTGTAAAGCTTCATAAAAAATTATTGTAAGTTGTATTACTTTAAATTCATTAATGAGAAAATATTATAACATAAATATTTAATTATAAGATTATTAGAATATTTACCGATTTAAAAAGCTAAATACTTACTATTTCGAAATTCTGCTAAAGCAGTAAGGTACCTCAAACATTGTTATCTTTCTCCAGAAACCTTCAAAACCAAATATAGATATTTAAAAATGTTGAAAAACGATACTAAATCATAAATTATAAGAAGTAAAGCAGTTCCACTGCAGCCCACACTGCAGCCCAATGTTTCAAAAGATTTTTATGGAGTTGATTAAGGACTCAGTTTTAGTCAGTTTTTTAAGTTGGCCACTACGTTTATTCTGTTTGTACTTATGATCACCTCGATTATTACCTCTCGAGTGAAAATTCTTCCACATATCAGTGTGGGAGGATTCCATTTTCCTTGCCATTTGACGCAAATTTTCGAACAAAATTAGATTATTTGCTCTTCATCAATCTCACCTGGTCAGCCAAAACCAGACGTGTCTTTGAGTCCGAAAGTTACATTTTCCAAATTGGCATATTAAACACGAACAGTTTTTCCAGCTATAGCATATTTTTTATATACAATCCCAACGACGCAAGCAGCTATTTCGGCTTTAGAGTCGTGATTATAGGCGAAAAAGAAGTGTCGAAAACTTTCACTTTTAACTCAATATGTTTAATAAACTTAGCATTCATTAATGATCTGAAAATTAACATAAATTCATTTTTAAAAGAAACATTTTACGCACTTTGTGCCAAAAAAACATTTTCTTTCGAACGATTTCAAATATTAATCCAAAAACATTTAATGATATGCGGACTGTCAAAATTTAAAAAAAAAATGAGGGAAACTTAGTAGTCAATTCAAAATTATTTTCTATAATTTTAATGGAGGTGATTGGTTTGCCCTAAGAAGAATGCATCTTATCCCACTTCCAACCCTAAACTTTATTTGATTCAGCTGAAGAAACAAAATTAAAGATTTTAAAAAAAACATTAGTACTTAAAAGTCTTTGAAAATAAAAAAAATAGAAGGCAGGAATTAAAATGCAGTTGAAGAAAAAATGCAGGCAATTAGCATATTATAAAACTAAAGAAAAAAAAATTCTGGATAAATATTTAATTTACATTATTTACAAATCTAAGTTAAAACGAAATTATCTCAAGGTAATAAAATGTCATTGCAGAAACTCTCATTAAAATCCAATAAAATCATTGTTTAGGGCAAAAATAAATAACTCTACAAGTTATTTTAAAAGACATTTCCACATCAACACATCAAAAAAAAAGCATCTAAAAGCATAAACTTTTATTTTTCTCAAAATTTAGCGTGAAAGTAAAATATATTTTCAGCATATGAATAAAATTTCGAGTAGCAAAATGTGCCATCTGTTGTAAGAAATTTTCTAATCAAAGTAAGTCACATTTCATAGTCTTTTTCCTCGAACTTCAATCTTCAAAGTGTATGAGGCGGGAGTTAAAAAGAGAAGAAGAAAAAATAGTTCTTAGAGAGAGCGAAATTGAAGTATGTGATAAATGGCGGATGGATGAAGTGATGAACACCTTCGAGATCAAGCCTTATCTTACCCAGGGAATTTCTCCTTTTTTTCACCTTTTACCTTAATTTTTTCCCTACGCTCGTTTGATTATAAAAAAAAGAGGATTACTGACTAATATGAGGTAATTTGTCACTTAAAAAAGTCAGCAAAAAGCAGTGAAATGTGAATATTTGTTCCTGTCTAAAGATAAGGTTTTCGTATTATAAAGTGAAATCTACGAAGTGGAAAAAAATCATACTGCTTTAATACCTTAATAACATTTGACCCTGTGATCGGTCTGTCTCATACTTAGTAATTTGGAGGATTAAATTTAATTATACCAATTAATTTAATTAATTACCTCTTTATTATAGTATTAGATCGTTTAATTAACCTAATTATGCTATTTCGCTATTTCTTAATTAGATGATGAAGTTCAGAAGTCAACTGTATATTCTTTAAATAAACACACATTTTATGCAACTGATTCTGATTCTTGATAATGAAAAATATGATTCCAATAGATTAAGCAAAATTCTAATTAATTAATTTCACTTTAATCAATGTTATCTAATTTCACTTTTTTCATGTTGAATTGTATTAAAACAGAAGTACTCTTAATTTTTTTTTTCTCAAGGACCTTTAATCCATTTCTTACAAGATTTGAATTTTATCATTTGAAACTGCATAAATAATATGTATGCATATGTTTGGATATCTCATAGTTGGAAATTTATTTGTCCATTTTTAAACTAAATAATAAAAAATAATATATGACTATAAAATTATTTTTTGCACTTACAAAACATTTAGATAAAGGTGTTTTACAATTGTGTGAATAATTATTTGACTGTATTAAATAGTTTCAGAGATATAGAGAGATACGCAAATAATGGAATTAACATTAAGTGGCTCTGCTCTCCTTTCTAAACTATTAGAACCATACTTTATTTTTTGCAGATTCTCCCTACTCCAGTTTTTTAAGAACAAGAATCTAAATTAGTCGATAGAATGTATGATTCTTCAGAGAAATTAAGTTTTTCTACGTCTGATATCCGAACTAAAAATAGCGACCGTATAAATTAATTAGGATATTTAAGTTCAATCCGTTGAACCATCATTATCACCTAACCAAGGTCAAGTAGTTAGCCTTTGCTTTTCCGGGCGTTTTCCTTTTAGCGGCCATTGTAGAAATGCCACTGAATTTTGATCCTGGTCAGAGGTCTGAACTGGTTTCCCTTTATACAAACTTACACTCCACAACCAACAAGGGGACTTTCAGCCAAGACAGATTTGACGTGCAAATTGCTGCGTATACACGAATGTCAGCCACCGGGTTCGAACTCACCACTCTCAGCTCTTCTACAAAAGGTTAATTTTATTTTGCACATAGCACACACTTCTGACCACATAAACACGTTTATAGTTAAAAAGTGAAAAGATTGCATTTATTTTATTTTTTTAACTTTTCATTTTCTTATGCTTAAAGTTTTATATTATTTAGAGAAAGAATACAATGGGCAGGCCACGTTATCAAAATGGACGAAGACCGTACCACAAAAAGAGTTTTCAATGCAGGGACCAGTTAGCACACGAAAAAGAGGCAGGTCGCAATTGAGATGGATAGATGGTCTAATAAGAGGACCTTTTGGTCTTAAAAACTTAAAATTAAAAAACACTATCTGGAAAAAGGTTAAAATGGAAAAAACTTCTAGAGAAGGCCAAAGCCCACCCTGGGCTGTCATGCCATTGTTGATGATGATGATGATATTATTTACAGCATAGGTCAGTTCAAGAACTAAAAAAAGCAAGTAAAAAGATAAAAAGGAAAATTCGGAAAATGCTGTAAATGCAAGATTTAATAGCTTTTTGTAGTCTTCTTTATGATTCGGACAGTATTTTTTACTTTCAAACATCTGTGTACAAGCGTCTCAAGAGGAAAAATAAATAAATATATTCTGAGTATATCCTAGCTGGTGTTAATACGCTGGGGAATATGTTGGCTTAGTATACATGTTCTCTCGAGAAAGTGTATCTTTTCTTAAAAAAATAAATACTTTGGAAATAAGTGAAGATTAAAACGATGTATTAAATGACAGATACATAGGGAAAGCGCAACTTTATAAATAATATTAGAATTTAGTTACAAAAGTTACAAACACGTGACTCTGTATACTTATGGGACTAAACATAAAAAGAAAATGATGATATATCCTCTGGGTAGAGACGCTTCATTGTGGCAACGGTGAACAATACAATCTTGCACCACTTTATATTTATTTCTACTGCTCCCTAAAGCATACACACCATCATTTGGTAATTTTCGGCAGCTAAGCACAACAAGCAGTTTTTTCTGTTTACAGTATTAATACTTTAATTTCGAAAGTTTTGTTTAATATAGTTCACATAAATTCAAGAATCAACAACCCCAAAATTAAATTTTTTACAAATAATATTAAATTTAAAGCAGTGTGTGCATTAGAATGTTGAACTTTAGGAAACTGTCAGTTACTTTAAATTTTAAGAGTGCGATTCAAAGCTCTTTTTTCAAAGAAAATGGGGAAAAAATGGTCGTGACCTTTTGTAATATATATATATATATATATATATATATATATATATATATATATGTAATACAAAAATTAAATACTTTTGTATTAATAAAAGCATTAAAACTTCGTCCGTTTTCATAAAATATCTTTGGTAAAGGATAAGGGTAGAAATTCTATTTTGGGACTTCAAGGCTAAAAACATGCCAATGAATAATAATTAGATTTATACTTCAAAAGATAAGTTATTTTAAGATCTTTCACTTCCATATAAGGAAAGATTAAAAGTTTGCTATGAGTAATAAATAAATTGATGAGGCGTAAGAATACACAAGGAAGGCAATATGACTAGCCTCTTCACAACTTTTAATCATCCTATATAACGCAGGAGCAATGTTTTTGCGTGTGCTTTTTGTTGTTTATCATGCTTACATAAAATCCGTTGGCTTAGACGGGACATGGGTCTCCCCCCATCTCCAGCGGGAGGGGGCTAAGATGTAGGCTTTCACCATCGCTACTAAATAAAAAAGATTATGCACAATATGGACTCGTTAATTATGCTGCTTTGACTGTAAATAACTAAAAAATAACGGTGTGGTTCCACCGTTATTTCATATATATGTATATTCTTCTGTTGAAAATAATTTTCTGGGCTCGAGAAGGAAAATACTTAAGAAATAACAAAACTTTTAAAAAATCGCCAATTTGATTAAATTTTTTGACGTCATGGCAAATAAATATGTTAAAAAAAATTTTCATAATCACTTTTTATTTTCTAAAACAAGAACTTTAGTATTTCTTTATACTAATATATAATGCTAATAGATATTTCTTTATGCTAAGATATAATGTAAAGAAAAACAATTTTCTACACTCCAAAATACATTCGATAATAATAATAAAAATATCGATATTTTCTTTATTCGTATGGTTACATTGTGTTGCATAATACGTTTACAGTTTTATATTTATTACATGAAAATACTTTAATTAATACTGTAAAATTGAAAACTATTTGTGCGAAAATGCTTTGAAAAGAATTAGTTAAGATATTTTTATTTCTTTTAAATGACATTCTTTTAAGAAAATGCAATAAACTTTAAAGAGATCATATCAAAGAAAAAGATTTTAAACACAAAGAGAACATTAAACTAAATATTTCCTTTTCCTAAACATTTTTCAAAAATTAAAAATTATTGCCTTTTATTTTAAGAAAAATAATAAATGTCTTTTATGAAAGTTAATGAAATAAACTAGTGAACTGGAAGAGCTTCGATTTGCAACTCACTAACAAGGAACCCTCTTTTTATTAAAGATCTTTAAAAGAAATCGGTTTTCTTAAAGTTTGTTTTAAAGCATACATCATTACTGGAACTTTTTTGCTCTTTTTTACTTCTTAGAAAATTATTCGGGATAATTGGAAGTTCGGTTTCCAAAGCATGTGCAAACAAGTGTATCATTCTTTTCCATTATTGGGGTATGCTCATTAATTTGAAGAGCAAAATTCTTTTAAGCTTATCTTTTTCTATTTTATTTTTCTTTTAGCGAAAGCCGATTTCCTTGTAGCAGTAATGGAAAAAAAACTATTCAGTATAATAGCAAGAATTTGTTATCTTAGAATGATTTCTTTGCAAAAAATTAAAAAAAAAATTGCAAAAAAAATTATGAATTAGACTCAGAAAACATAAAATACAAATATGTTTCATAAAAAAATAGCATGCGTTTTTTTTAGAATTTTATAGTTATCATTCACTAACGAACGAATTTAATTGAACGAATATAATCAACCAAGAAAAAAAAGCATAAGAGAGCGATTTGGAAATTGTCATTAAATTTTGCTTAGCAAATTTGTCTCAAATACAAAACTAAAATGTTAAAAATTTCAAAATTTCTTAATTTTTATAAATTTTTATTTCGTAATTTTAATTTTTATTTTAATTATTATTTTTTCTTTCAATTAAATTATGTTAATTTTCTATTATTCTTCTGTTGTTCAAAGATGCTCATTTATTTGAAAAATAAAATTCATTTAATTCATTAATTATTTTTCTTTTAGTGAATGCTGTCTTTTTTTTTCGGTAGAAGTAACAATAAAGAAACATTTCTTTGTATATTTGTTGGAAACTGTTGACTTAAAAACATTTTTTTTTCACTAAAAATAAAAAGAACAAATTATATACTAAATACTTCATGAACTAGACACAAAAAGTGAAAGATACTTTTTAAAAATATTTTCAATTAACACATTTTTAAAATCATTACAGATAATTTTCCTTAACAGTGTATTTTATCAACCAAAACAAAACAAAAGTTTTGTGAAAGAGCTTTAAATATTTTCAATAAATATTGTTTAGTAAAAAGGAATTGTACTTAATAAAATTAAAATCAAATGAAATGAAGTTTTTTATGTGAGTTAGTTTTTTTATTAAAAATATGGCCTTTTATGTGAAGTAATAATAAGCATTTACGATATGTTTAGCCCTAAAGCTTATCTCTTAGTACTTTTTAATTAATTTTTTTAAGGAAGTTGATTTTTAGAGAAAAAACTACTCTGTGTGATAGCGGAACACTACTTGAAATGATTATATTTTATTTATTTATTTAATTCATTGGGAAAATGGGTGTTGTACCAGGTTTTACATAGCGGCATATTTTTTGACTAGCAAGAATTTTTAATATTTTTACTTAAGGTTAATTTTAAGTATTTCTATGTTCTTTCAATGATTCTTTTTATGATCATTTATATTTACTGTCTCGATAGAAATATTAAAATACATATAAATAAAGAATGCAAAGAAATGTTTGACTTCTTAAGAAACGTAGAATGGACGGAATTGAAAACCAATCCAGCCAATTGGGGGGGGGGGGAGACGAAATGACACACATCGATCGATACAGTTTTTATAGAAAGAAATGACATTTGACCAATGGGTGGCCAACGGGGAAAAAAACGTCTGTAAATTCAAGAAAAAAAATTTTTTTTACAGAAAATAATTGTTTGAAGAAAAAAAAATTTATGTTTTTAATCACTACCCGCTCTGCCATAAAAAAAATTCAAGTTACTTTTTAAATTTTTTGGGGGATTTTTTTTTTACTTTTTTAAATATAGTCTTCAGGGTACGTAGCGTTTTTAAAAATTGCAAAAAGGTGCTTATTTTCGATTTTCGTCTTTTAAAAGCCCTTAGAAGCCCTTTTTTCATTGGGTGTTTTCAAAAAGCGCTTAAGTCCCTTTTTCCAAAATGAGATTTTTCCTTTACCATGTTGATTTTCGCTACGAATTATGCAGAAAGACGCTGTTCACATTGTTCTATTTAACGTTTTCACAATTAATTCAACCCCAATCTATTTCTGCTTATCGTCAGTTCGTAGCCTATGAAAACGCCATTCGATTTAAAAAATTTGATAATTGTCAAAAACAATGTCGAAAGTTTTTTTTTTATTTTTTGACATGACGGTTAAAACCGTCAATTGTCAAAAACTTTCCAATCCTACCTAATTGTGTTTATTTTAAGTGCTTAAAATATTATTTGAGTGCTTGAAAAGTGCTTAAAAGATGCATATTTTTTGTTGAATAATTTGGCAACGCACCTTGGATTTTCTCTGTTCATTTGACGGTTTTCGCAAAACAGTTTTTCTCTGGTTTTACCACAAATCATGGACCAATTCAAAATTCTATTCAAATGCCCACCGTAAGACAACTTGCTTTTTTTCTTTTCAAATCATTTTATGATTAATCTATATTTTCTCTTACTTTTCTGAAATTATTTTATAGTTTTGAATATCATATAAATAAAATTGATATTCGACTTTTTTTTCAAACTGATTCTCCTCTGCCTGTTTTTATTTCTCTAGAAATATAACTTTTCAGTAAGTAATATTGCCAGACATTTTTATAAAGGCGAGACAATATATTTTTAAACGTTTTTACACTTTAATAAGATTTCAATAAGTAACTGTGTTGAGAAAAAGACAGTTTAAGATTTTTCGTCATAACCATACTCTACAGCTGCCGTCGTGTTGGGGACAGAACGTAATCCCCACATTTGGAGGTAATTCCAATGACGTGACCCGGGTTCAAATCCCAGCTGCGAATGGTCATGCAAATTCTGTTCTCGGCTCTCACCGACCACAATACTGATATTGTTATTAATGTTCTTTTTTCATTTACGGATTTTTCAATTTCAATACGGATTTTTGATAAAATAGCAGAGTTTGTTTCCTGAAATGTAAGTACGTGTGTCTGCTTAAAAAACAGGCGTCCATTTTTAGATAACAGTGTTTTTATGTTCAATATGCTGTTTTATACTCGCCCAAAAGATGACAGTTTTTTTCTGTTAACTTAAAATTTTTTATTCAGTTAGTGATTGCAATAATGCGATCACAATTTTCTAATGCATTAATAATATTTTCTGTTTGCTAGAAAGAGAAAGCAATAAGTGCTTCTTTTTCCGATTTGCTTTTTTTTTTCAATACAGAGTTTGATCACATATATGTATACCAACAAAGACGGAAAAAATATTAAGAACACTCTAAAAAATTATCATTACATTCTGTTTAGTTAATTAATCTTCCGATTGCAGGATTAAATATAATAAAATATCTTTATGTGAGTTAATATTTTCGTTGCATTGTAACGTTTTTTTTAAGTGTTACTAAGCTTTTTCAACATTTTTTATCTCAAAAGCTCCAATTTCTTTTAACATTTTTTTTCAGTTTTTCTTTTTTCTTTCAGTTATTTTTCTTTCAGTAGTTTTCTTTCAGTAAGTCAATATTCTTCCAGAAGTAACGTACAAGCTTTGGTGTACAAAAGACCACAAAAACATGCTGTATATACTTTAAAAACTTTTCAAGTACCTTTTTTTAAAATATTATTTATGCTATTCATCAATATATATGCATATTTATCAACCTAAAAAAAAACAATTCCAGGAGAAATTTATAATTTACCATTTAATTTTTCTTGCTGAGTTGGAATTTTAGCTACGAGAAAAATATTCAACGTTTTGCTAGTTAGGGGAGAGTCGGGTAGCCCCGCACAGCGGGTACCCCCTGCCACTGTCAATTTCGTATGTATAGAATACTTTTTCAAGTCAATAGGCCATCAGACATTAATTGTTATATTAAAAAAAAGATTCTTTTCAAAGTTTCAAGTATTTATGCAGCTGGTAACATGGTAAACAATAGTTTTGAAAATATGTTGAATACAGTAGTCATGAAATTAAGAAAAATTGGTTGAATGTTTCTATTAAACTTCACTTTAATACTAAAAAAATAATTTTTTTATACGTACAGCAATAAAGTAGGTAGTCTTAAGTTTAATTTGCACAAAGAAAGAAGTTCATATGTGAAAAATTATTCGAGTAGTTACAAATTTACAAAAAAAATTGATTTCGGGTAGCCCCGCTCACATGAATGTCGGGTATCACCGCCCAATTTTATTTTGTCGATAAATGTACGGTTGAAAAGATTATTATTTTATTGCTTCAAATTTGAATGTTATATGTATTTTTAACAACAAATATTGTTGTTATTAAATTATTGTTATTAAATTATGGAATTTACTAAAAGTATATAAACATGCAATAAATAAAATAATTTTGTGATAAAAATGATAAGCGAGGTTTATCTATTGTCAATACATTGGTCATTTTCATTTACACCTGAAAAAACAGTCAAAAAACGTAATTTTTGTAACTGGGCGGGGCTACCCGACACATTTTGAAAAGAGCTGAAAAACATGTTTTTTTAAATTTCTATTTTTTTATGTTAAACTATTCTTTTTGCAGTATTTAATTAGATGATAAAACAATAGAAACATACAAAAATATTGATTATTACTTAATATTATACAGAAATATAAGCAATACTCCTTAAGTGGGCGGAGCTACCTGACTCTCCCCTATATTTTCATTGAAGTAAAAATTTTTCAATTTAATTTATAAGCTTTTTTAATGTAACTAAAATGTAAGTATGCACGTTAGTATAAGTTTTAAAAATATAACTGACTTTACAAGTTTTAATTTAACCATTTAAATTGTTCTACTTTTCTTATTTCATATTTAAAAATAAAAATCTTTTTATGAAAACTACAAAATTTAACAAACAAAGAAAAAAAAATGACTGTACATTCTTAGCTCTTTGTTAAACGAGGAAAAAAATTTGGTAAAATTAGTTCAACTTTGCAAAATTAACTTAATAATAACATTTCTGGTAAAAACAAAATCCATAATTTTGGTAATTAAACCTATATTCGGTATTTAAATTATTTCTTTGGTAGTTTTTCCGTACGTATAGTAACGATTTACCGGAAATTCTGGTAGTCAAAATTCTAGTTCTAGTCGCCTGTTAGCAATTAGAAGGACATTTCAATGAAAGACACGTATTTTTAAATTATTTACTTTGAGAAATCGACAATTGCGTTTTGAGAAAACTTTTAATACTTAAAAGAACGAAAAAAAAATGCTATTACTTTTTTTTAAATATTTTTGCTGACGCCTAGATGTGCCTTGGTGATTTGTAGGGAAATTTTTGAGCTGCCCTTCTGCAAGTATTCAGATATAAATTCTAAAGTGTAGTTTTGATGGTATTCTGAATATACTACAACTTGATAAATAAAATTCTAATTTATATTTCTTTTTAAATATAGTAAATTAATCAAAAATTTACTTATTGGACACTTTTCTACGCCAAACAATTCTAGAAACGAACATTAAAAATTCATCGGAATTTCTTTGTTTTTAATGAAATTTAAATCTGGAAAACTCTCCGAACAAACATTTTGCTGTTTTACTATCTTCATTTGTTTGAGGGTAAACATTTAATGAGATACATTAGGGCTAATACAACATAATGATTACTTAATGAAACGAAACATCATAGAAGAAAACAATTAGAATCACTTTGTTTGAAATTAAAAACTGCTTCGAAAAGGAAACTTGCAATATAGACATAAATTTCATTTACAACGAAAATTTAAATTCGACGTGCAATAATTTCCCCATTCTAAACAAAGTATGAATAAAAATGTAGGTATACACTCATATTTGCCCTATAACTATCATATCAAAATAATTTTGGAGCAGGGATAGCCGGGTCGGTAGGGCGCTGGGCCCATGTTCGAGAGTTCGAACCCCGCCGGCTGAAGTCTCTCCGTGTAGTAAATCAACTGATGTACGTTAAATCTGTCGAGTCGCAAAAGTCCTCCATGTTCCCATAACAAATCCATACCTCTGGTAGTATTGGATTGGAGATCGATCGTTCTCTGATTCAAGTCAAAATTACGATCTGTGAATAAATGAATGTACAATATGTATGAATGGGCCACCCTATAAACTGGTGCGACGTATGGTGTGGCAGAAGTCGAATTCCAGGTCATAGATGGCGCCTCTGAAAAATAAGAAGCGCATACTTTGCCTTAAAATTTGCTCTGTATTACCACGCAGGCTTGCTCGTGTGGCATTCGGCATTGGAAACAACAACACAATAATTTATAAACTGATGATCAGCTCCTTAAATATAATCATGTCTTTTAAAATTGTATCGCAAGAAGAGTGTATACAAATAGTTAAGCAATAAATATAAATGGTTGAGACTTATTTTTACTTTTATTTTCGGTGTAAACTATATAGTGTTTTAGCAGCGTATAGCTGAATTCAAAATGGGGTCATTCCATGACCCACACGCTTCTTAAGAGGACGTCATACCGTGGAAGAAAGTTTTAGTCGCAAATCTCTTCCTCCTTCATTACTAATTTAAAATCTAAGGGAAAGAAAAATTAAGTTCAGTCACTCTTAGAGTAAGTCATGAAGTTTCAATTGCTAAAAAAATACTTCAAAATGTTAAAATGCAAACAAATTATTAAAAGAGAACTTCTCCGATGCGTAATCCTATGTCATCATCTCGTAATTAGATTCAGGCTCTCCTAGAATTAAATTAGGTAAAAAATTAGGTTCAGGCACTCCTAGAGTAAATCATGAAGTTTCAATTGCTAAAGAAATACTTCAAAATATTAAAATGCAAACAAATTATTCAAAGAGAAGTTCTCCGCTGTATAATCCTAGGTCATCATCTCGTAATTAGGTTTAGACACACCTAGAATTAAATTAGGTAAAAAATTAGGTTCAGGCACTCCTAGAGTAAGTCATGAAGTTTCAATTGCTAAAAAAATACTTCAAAATATTAAAATGCAAACAAATTATTCAAAGAGAAGTTCTCCGCTGTATAATCCTAGGTCATCATCTCGTAATTAGGTTTAGAAACACCTAGAATTAAATTAGGTAAAAAATCAGGTTCAGGCACTCCTAGAGTAAGTCATGAAGTTTCAATTGCTAAAAAAATACTTCAAAATATTAAAATGCAAGCAAATTATTCAAAGAGAAGTTCTCCGCTGTATAATACTAGGTCATCATCTCCTAATTAGGTTTAAACACACGTAGAATTAAATTAGGTAAAAAATTAGGTTCAGGCACTCCTAGAGTAAGTCATGAAGTTTCAATTGTTAAAAAATACTTCAAAATATTAAAATGCAAACAAATTATTCAAAGAGAAGTTCTCCGCTGTATAATCCTAGGTCATGATCTCGTAATTAGATTTAGACACACCTAGAATTAAATTAGGTAAAAAATTAGGTTCAGGCACTCCTAGAGTATGTCATGAAGTTTCAATTGCTAAAAAAATACTTCAAAATAATAAAATGCAAACAAATTATTCGAAGAGAAGTTCTCCGTTGTATAATCCTAGGTCATCATCTCGTAATTAGGTTTAGAAACACCTAGAATTAAATTAGGTAAAAAATCAGGTTCAGGCACTCCTAGAGTAAGTCATGAAGTTTCAATTGCTAAAAAAATACTTCAAAATATTAAAATGCAAGCAAATTATTCAAAGAGAAGTTCTCCGCTGTATAATCCTAGGTCATCATCTCTTAATTAGGTTTAGACACACCTAGAATTAAATTAGGTAAAAAATTAGGTTCCGGCACTCCTAGAGTAAGTCATGAAGTTTCAATTGTTAAAAAAATACTTCAAAATATTAAAATGCAAACAAATTATTCAAGGAGAAGTTCTCCGCTGTATAATCCTAGGTCATCATCTCGTAATTAGGTTTAGACACACCTAGAATTAAATTAGGTAAAAAATTAGGTTCAGGCACTCCTAGAGTAAGTCATGAAGTTTCAATTGCTAAAACAATACTTCAAAATAATAAAATGCATACAAATTATTCGAAGAGAAGTTCCCCGTTGTATAATCCTAGGTCATCATCTCGTAATTAGGTTTAGACACACCCCGAATTAAATTAGGTAAAAAATTAGGTTCAGGCACTTCTAGAGTAAGTCATGAAGTTTCAATTGCTAAAAAATACTTCAAAATAATAAAATGCAAACAAATTATTCGAAGAGAAGTTCTCCGTTGTATAATCCTGGGTCATCATCTCGTAATTAGGTTTAGACACACCTAGAATTAAATTAGGTAAAAAATTAGGTTCCGGCACTCCTAGAGTAAGTCATGAAGTTTCAATTGCTAAAGAAATACTTCAAAATATTGAAATGCAAACAAATTATTCGAAGAGAAGTTCTCCGTTGTATAATACTAGGTCATCATCTCGTAATTAGGTTTAGACACACCCCGAATTAAATTAGGTAAAAAATTAGGTTCAGGCACTTCTAGAGTAAGTCATGAAGTTTCAATTGCTAAAAAAATACTTCAAAACAATAAAATGCAAGCAAATTATTCGAAGAGAAGTTCTCCGTTGTATAATCCTAGGTCATCATCTCGTAATTAGGTTTAGACACACCTAGAATTAAATTAGGTAAAAAATTAGGTTCCGGCACTCCTAGAGTAAGTCATTAAGTTTCAATTGCTAAAGAAATACTTCAAAATATTGAAATGGCTAAGCAAGCGTTAATAGGACGCCGTATGGCGTCCTATTAATGCTTGCTTAGGAGGCCCACATTCTCTCAGGTTATTATTACCATCAACAAACATGCATTACATACTAAATTACATACTGACATTACTTCGAACCCAGCATCAGTCAGCAGTACAGTGAAAACGATATTAAATTTAATTATTAACTGTTGAACTTTCTGAAAATATCGAACAAGGAAGAAGTTTCGTCAAAATCACATAATTTTGGGACAAAATAATTGTCAATTATGGCAAAATAGCTCTCTAGGTTTGCATAAAAAACTCAGAATGAAACAGAGAATAGCTGTATTGTACTATAACATTAAGCACACTTATCTGTACAAACTATAAAAAATATGTGGAATTATAGGGTAGCTTGTTTTCTAACCTTTTTAACATAAAACAATTATTTCTTAAAAAATGGTACTTTCCTAAATAAATTTAGAACTTTACGCATAAAATAATAAATTTTTTTTAATTTGATTTTTTCCGTTTTTTTTCTTAATCAGTTGAAGTGAAATAGTCTTTTGTTTTATGGGTCATAAAAGCAAGATTTAAGCTATAAAAGTTCTTCAGTACAATGTTTTAAAGTTTTACGAAAGACGGAAAATCAAATATGCTAGAAGAAGCAGGAACAAAATATTT
Organism: Parasteatoda tepidariorum; assembly: GCF_982258835.1. Classification (NCBI taxonomy): domain Eukaryota; kingdom Metazoa; phylum Arthropoda; class Arachnida; order Araneae; family Theridiidae; genus Parasteatoda; species Parasteatoda tepidariorum. Next base: position 20,388,365 of record NC_141755.1, on the reverse strand, counting down.
CAAATGCTAAATACTTTTAAAGAATATATTTATGATTTAACTTTTGTTATGACTTTTTTATTAGCACTAGGTTTCACATAAAACAGCGGTATTTAAAGCAAACAACACTTGAAATCTTTAAAGTACATAAAAAATAGAAATTAGGACAAAGTCTATTAAATTTTATTGTATTTATGCAAATATATAAAACAAATTTACGGTGACGAATATTCAATTACTGTAAATAATGCAAAGTATATAGTTTTAAAAATATAAATAACTTATATTAAATTTTTTTATAAAATTTATTTTGAAAAAATAAATTTTTTTATTTATTTTGAAAAAAATTTTAAAAACTTTAAGGTTTGAAAAACGAGAGAAAATATATTGGAAGTCATTTAGCAGCAAAATAAATCAGCTCAAGGAAACTTAGAGCTAACTAAATGGAAACTGTTAAAACTGTTAAACTGTAAAATAGAAACTGTTTCGCTAATAAAAGTATATTAAAAGAACTGTTACTAATAGAAATAGTTTTCTTTATCTCGTGTTTATTTTAATTATGAACCTAAAACATTTTACTTTCTCATAATATCTTACGTTACATTTTTCAATTTTTTTAACGAAATGGTTTTATTAAAATTATAATACAAAAAAGAATAACTTTAAAGAATGCTAAAGTATTGAAAAAGCTAAAACGTTCCAGCAAATGCTGAAGTTTTGAAAATACTAGAATATATAACAAATGAAACCACAAAAATGCATTTCCATTTGACAGAAAAGCCACCTAGAGAGTTTGCTTGTAGTGACATAAGCCTTGACAAGAGATTCACTTGTTTCCCTTTCTTTACAATGTAATGCAATGAATAGATAAAGCAGTATTGATTTATGGATTACCCTGCAGATTTCTTTCAGTATAAGTTATCTGCAGAAGGTTGATCTCAAATGGAATTTAGATTTATAACTCAGAACTGCTTTTTGAACTGCTGTTTGTAAGCTGAGTTAAAAAAATATCTGAGTAGTAAAACTTAATGTCAATATCATAGGCTATGGAATAAAATTAGGATATTTGAGTAATTTTTTTTGTTATTTTCCAGTTATGACAGTATCTGGTAAAATATTACCAACGTTGGTTGCGGAGCCGTGGTAGCATTGGGGATGGCGTGTTTTCCTCTTAAGAAAATGAACCAGTTTCGAATCCCAACAGTATCTGGTTTATTCTAATTCTGCTCCTGATTCGCACCGATGACATTGCTGACATTAAAATATCCTCTGTGATTGGCCGATTATGGGTTAGAATCCCCTCGCTGTTGGGCTAACCGAGAGTAGTTTTAATGATTTTTCTTTCCATGTATTGCAAATGCGGGTTACTTCCATCAAGAAACGTCCTGTTTGTCCCAATGCTTTATCCCGAAGTTCTCTTGCCTTCTTGGTTCGGTTTCAAAAATACAAGGATACGGAGTTGAACGTTGATAGCTGTAAATTCATAATTTAAAGACAGCTCAATGCCGATTATAAAATAAAATTAAGCATCGGTTATGAATGCTGAAGGAGGGGAGGTTATAGTATTAAACAATCCTCTTGCTTTAACCTCGAAACTCAGGAATAGCCCTATATATACGTATATTACGTCTAGAGACCACAGTGCTATAGAAAAATACCCCAGTGGTTGATGAATTATGTATGAAAATAACGGAGAAATTTTTTCATGTTCTTCATCTCAATGGTTAGTTTCACTCAAATCTTCCTTTCCGAAGGCTAGTTTGTCACTGGGTTATTTAATCTTCAGTGTTAGGTTTAAAGTTATAAAGGTACGGAGTGGAGCATTGGTATAGATTCAAATTCAACATAGATAAGTTGTTCAAAACCAATGAAAAAATAATGTAAACGTGAAACATAGCAGTGAACTGAAAAATCATTTCCTTGCATTGGGTACGTAAGATTACAATGCAACAAGAGTGCAACAAATTTCTGCCAATTCCAAGAAGACTTCTAATGTATTTCTTATATTTAGCCAACAGCAAACGAAATGGAGCTGTCCACGTTTCATAGGAAGCCAGCTAAAAATTGAAGAATTAGCACTGCATGTTTTAAATTCTGTTATCTTATAACCGGGAACCCAAACATAATATTAACAAATAAAGTATTACATAAGGTAATCAGTTTTTATACAAATTGCTATATAAAACAAATAAATGTTAAAATATACCATTTTAAATCATTTATTTTCATAACAAAAAATTTGTCATGATCACTATTGCATTCATTTTTTTCAGCAATGAAGTTTGGATTAAATTTGGCTAACAAAACATCTGTATGTTTTCTTGTAGATATCACGTATATAAGTTTATGGGGAGCAACAGGGCTTAATTTATTGCAAAATAATATCTATGTAGCAAATTAAAATTTTAGCTCGATTATTGTAACAAAGATAAAGCATTTATCATTCATAATAACTGTAATTAAACATAACACGATAATTTCCTCACTACAATATTTCCCTCTATCACCTAAGCATAAAAACATTCCAGATAAATTCTGGAATTAATAAATCATTTATCTTTTATTATCAATGTGCAATGTCGAGAAAATAATCAAGTATTGACGTGTGAACATTTTGCGAGCAACTTATGCAGCCGAATTCATTATATCATGCTGTTTGCACCCTGTTTCGTTTCTTACTTGTCATATAATCGATACCATTTGTTTTATCGATTATAAACAACAAAAATGACAACTCAACAGGCAACTCGCTTCTCCATCTAACAAAATAAGTAATATATAAGCCATCATTACTTATCTGAATAGGATATCACTTTTAATAATAAATTTCACTCATTTCTATAACATACTTTTTCTTAAAATATATGTATCCGCATTTTCTCTCATTTTATTGCATTTTACTGACACAATATTGACGGAAACTTTTATATTTCACTCTTTGATCGAGAAATTCTTTTCAAACAAATATACAATGATATTTTTATTAAGCTACATGCATTTATCAAGCCAATTTTTCTGCTCCTTTAAGAAAACTTTTATAGTAACAAAAATCTTTTAATGCTGGTTTCTTGTTTATTGGATGTTACGAAGAAATGTTTTGTTATTTGAAGCATTATGTTATTTGATGCATTTGTTATTTGATGAATTTATTTAAATTATTTAATTACCGTCGTTGAACAGCCGACCCTATTTTTTTGGGTTCACGACTACTAATGTTCAACTCCGTAGCCTTGTAATTTTGAATCCAATCCAGAAGACAACGGAACTCCTGAGTCAAGTATTTGGGAAATTTGCCCTTGCGGAGGACTTTTCGATGGAACTTGCCCGCAATTTGCGTTACATAGAGAGAAAGACCGCTGGAACCTCCTACGGTTAGCCTGGCAGCAAGGGGACTCTAACCAATGATCTGTTACCACTGAGGATATTTCTCGTCAGCACTGTGGTCGGTACCAGCCGGATGCGCAATTCGTATTCGGACTGATGGATTCGAATCTGGTTCACCTCATTGGAAGAAGAAAGTTCTATCCCCTGAGCCATCATGGCTTTATTTGATTTTTTTTGTTTTATTTCAGAAAACGCAAAGAGTTGGCCCTTTAATTATAGACCAACTCCCTCCACCGAGAAAAAACAATTTCGTAGAAATGGCCCACATTTTATGCGATTATATTACATAAGGTAAAATTACTCAATTGATGGATAATATTCCGTCTCTAAGGTGGTTAGCTCACGCTACGACACAAAGGTATTGGGTTAGATCCCAGACGGAGCCAAAAGACATGTCTCTCGCACTATCTCAACATTAGTGACAATAAACGACGAGCGCACATCTCTCTCAAATGGCAGGATACACTGTTTTGTTTCATTTTATTCACAGCTTGCTTTGATTGCCAAAAAAATCGCCTGAGTGTTCAACAACACAAAAACTAGGACTAATGGACTAACAATAACGCATGACGCTGATTTACGTTCCATAGTCACATTTATTACCAAAAATAATTTGAGTACAGACCTGCATTTTTATGATAATCTTAGCATTGCGAGTGTATATTCGTTTTTAAGATAAGTTACTGGAACACATTTTGCCAGCCAATAATCAAAATTTAGCAGTGAAGTGGTTAGAGTATAGTTCCTCTAATAAAAATTATTTTAAATTCCTTTTATTTATCTGAATAAATAATGAAATATACTTTCATTATATAACTTAAAGAAATTGTTCTTAGACATTGCATCCCTATAACCAGTTTTTCTTTTGAATTTACCGATAAAAGGTTCCTTCACAATTTTCAGTTCTCACGTTGTTAAATACACCCTTTAAAGGTTTATTATTGGAAAAAAATGTCGTATAAGAACACGCGGCATAGCAATTTTTTTATTGTATTTAGTCTCGCTGATTTTATTGGGTGATTTTCAAATCAAGAGTGATAGCCAGAAATTGTAAATTTGTGTATTCAAATTTTACGCTACTCACAAACTTGCACAGTATTAAACTCACTCAATAGGTCAGAAACACTCGACACCTTAAAACTCATTATGAGATTTTACGTTAGAGGAAAAGATATAGATTTATGCTTTAAAAATGTAAATAAAATTATTTGACGCATCTATATATTTTAGGCATCCATACATATTTAAAACATTTTTTCCCTCAAACTAATTTCATAATTCTGGTACAAAATATAATCTTAGAATTACTTTATAACTTTTTATTATAATCTTGTTCATATGCTATTTTTCCTTCTTTCTGATTGTATAGGAATGCAGCGACCGGAATTGTGTGAAAAGTAACTATACAATTTTTTTTCTCATTTCCAGCATTATTTTGTTACCATTTTTCTCGTATTACATTGTTTAATTTCTATATAACCATACATTCCCTTTGTTGTTTCCTTGTCGGTATCTTATTCTTTTTTGGTAAAATTCTCTAAGATATCATTTTTTTGTCATCCATATGCTATGCTTGTGAAGAGATGAAAGAAAAAGCTTTTACCAACTGAGGTCAGGAAATATATGACTGAATGCCATTCCATTTCTGTTCTCTACTTTTACTGTCACTCTATTTCTTCCATTACATTTCTGAGAGAGATGAAGTCAAAGTATAAAGAAAAAACTCTGAATATTCAGCCTTTTTTTCTAACATATAAAATGTTTGCTACAATTAACATTTATTGGTAATTGTTAAATATGCATTACTTTATAATTTTTGCACAATCACAATATATTGAACAACAATATCCAAGCTCAAAGCCTTATAACGTTAAATTATTTCAATGAATTATTATATATCGACTAAAGCACGCTTATGTGTTGAAATTCAGGAAAATATTTATATATCTTTAGAATTATATCCAGGAATTTTTATTAAAAAGAAGAAAAGTAGATGATGAGATTTATTTATTTATATACACTTGTGGACAAAATTAAGACAACATCAGAATTGGACACATCTTCAATGGGCTAATGTTCTCTTCACCGATGAGTCCAGATTCAGTCTACAACCTGATTCTGGACGGTTATTGATATGGAGGGAGACTGGAACCCGATACCATCCCAGCAGCATTCTCGAAAGGGACCATTATGCTGGTGGAGGACTCATGGTTTGGGCCGAGATCATACAAGATACCCGCAAACCGCTCCATGTGTTTGACAATGGTTCCGTGAATGCCCAGAGGTGCAGGCAGTAGGTCCTAGAGCCCTATGTGCTTCTTTTCAGTGGCGCTGTTTGCCCTGAGTTCATTTTTATGGACGACAATGCGCGACCACATAGGGCTCTCATGGTTGATGAGTATCTGGAAAGCGAGGATATTCAACGAATGGATTGGCCAGCCAAATCCCCTGACCTGAATCCTATTGAACATGCTTAGGATGCTCTTGGGAGAGCTATTGCGATGCGCCAACCTCCCCACAGAGTCATTCTGGAGTTAAAAATTGCTCTGGTGGAAAAATGGGAGAGTCTTCCACAAGTCCTCCTTAACTCCCTTATTAACAGCATGCATACTCGTTGTGCATGTTGTCTGTCTGTCAGGGGTGGCCATACTCCATACTAGAGGCGCCGCACACTGTACAAGTCTCACTTTTAATGTCATCTTTTATCCTTAAGTTCAGACTACATTGGATTTATTGGCAATAGGTCTTGCCAGTGAATGGCACTTTCATTTTCGTTTTGCATACTTTATTATCATGGAATAAGCTATATCCATACCAAATTTCATTTATTTATATTCAGTATTTTTTGAGAAAAAAAGGAAAATGTTTTCTTCTATCTATCAAATTTGTCCAACAGTGTATCTAATTAATATAATACCTGATATAATAAATATTCCATATATATATATATATATATATATATATATATATATATATATATATATATATATATATATATATATATATATATATATATATATATATATATATATATATATATATATATATATATATTATCATATATATATATATATATATATATATATATATATATATTATCATATATATATATATATATATATATATATATATATATATATATATATATATTATCATTTTATTAAAAACATGAAAGTAAGAAAAATCGCTTGAAATTTAGCGTAACAGTGTGAAATGTAATGATTTTTTTCTTAACTCATGAAAAGTTTTAATTCTAAGAACATTTTCGAACTATTTGCACTATAAGTAGTGTATATACTTTCAAAAATACTTTGAAACATTTCATTACAAATTTTATCTCACTTATTAAATTGCAAATAAATAATGTGAACTTTCATTAATGTCGAATTGAAATATTTGGCATACGTAAAATCAATTAACCTAAGTGTTTCTTAGAACGAAAAGCTAATGATTAAGAGATGGGGGTAAGAAAAATAAAGGAATAAACATTTGTGTGGAATTAAGAAAAAACTGGAAAAGGGAGACATTAAAATAAATAAAAGTATGATTGATGAATATTGTACGATCGTTTAGTTGGAAAATGATACATCAGTAAGAAAATAATCTAAAAAATGCTTATAAAACAAATCATGAAACTAAAATTGAAAAAGTGCCTAACCTATTTCTAAATTATTTACTTCCTCTAATGCTCTTCCACTGATTGAGATTATCTTATTTTCTTATAAAATATATTTTACATTATCTTAGCGATAGTTGGTGGCAAGTGATAAAAATAATTAATAATTATAGTATTATATTCTTATATTATAGCCCTTAGGAAAATTTGCCATAGAGAAGCCTATGGTAATCTATGGCAACCTATGGCTACCATGGAAATTTGTATGGCAAGATACCATACGCCTATGGTTACCATAGAGATTTGTATGGCACAACCCCATAAGCCTATGGCTACCATAGAAATTTGTATGGCAGGATACCATACGCCTATGGTTACCATAGAGATTTGTATGGCACAACCCCATAAGCCTATGACTACCATAGGAATTTGTATGGCAAGATACCATAGGCCAATGGTAACCATAAAGATTTGTATGGCAGTGTACCATAGACCAATGGTAACCATAAGGATTTGTATGACACATCACCATTGGCCTATGGCAACCATGGAAATTCGTATGGCAGTATACCATAGGTGAATGGTAACCATAAAGATTTGTATGGCAGTATACCATAGAGAAAAGCTGATCTAGATCCTCCCCACCAACGAAACAACAACTTCTATGGAGTCCTCAAAAACCTCTTCTAAAAGAAATAAATATCATGTCTCTGTGTTTTACTATCTTACAACTAATATTTCTTAAGTATCCACATATATTTGTACAATGTTCTGTTACATATTTATACATAGCTTAGGGTCATCACTTAACTAGATTTGCTGGATTACTGTTTGACAATTTTTTTGCTTCAATATCATTAACGGGACAGTCCCTGGCCAAATCATTTGTTGCTGTTACTAAAAATGCTTTTTAACAATTTAATCTTTCCTTAAGCTTACAACTTTTTCGTCATACCGATTCCCTATACCGAATTAATTTTTATTTACTATCCCTGACCAAGTGTCAATTTGTCAATAGCAATTACTAATTTTACCTATTTTAATCATGCCTTAAACAAGTTTTGTATTTACCAATGTTTCTATATTGCGTTCTCTTTTCTAACTGTGCTTAACAGAACTCAACATAAATTTTCTGAGTTTTATGTCCCTCTCTAATAGGGGATCAACTAATTTAGTCTGTTTTCTATTCTTAGCTTTTCATAGTCTAATACCATCTTTTATATAGATAAAATTTTGTTCACTTGCCACCACTGGTTGCACAGTTGCATATTCGGCTTTTGTCCCGTTTGGTCTATTTTAAACTAATTTCGCTTCGACCACCGGCCCCACTCTTTATCTTTTGAGTTTTCATAGTATTTTATTGTTTTAGTAGTTTTTAATTTTTAGCTTAGTATCACATATCAAAATTTAAAAAATTTTCATACTCGCTCCGACCATCGAACCATTATTTTACTTCGCTTTCTCTTAGGTTCCTCTAATATTTGACGCTTATCTAACTAATTATGATACCAATCAATCAAATTTAACGTTTTTTATACTCGCTCCGACCTCCGGACCCACTTTCTATTTTCTTGTTTTTTACAGCTTCAACAAATATTGGTTGCCTGTACTCAATATATTTTGTTCCTAATCAACATAACCAATATTTTCCCCACTCGCTCCGACCACCGGACCCAATTTCTAACGATTAGTATTAACCGTTTGAAATTTATTTGAATAAGAACAGCATTCAAAAAGGATTCTGCAAGTAAAACAGGGAAGTTTATCAAAGAAATTTTGAAAAAAGCTTTGTGGATATATATTTATTCTACAATCATTAAGTTTTGCATATCCATTGCGAATGATTCTTGTAAGTAATTATTTTTTGATGTATGGTAAAATATCAACGAGAAATGTTGCCGTATGCTGTATGGCAAAGGTGTACCATAGCCTATAGAAAAATATTTCTTCATAAACTGTAGCATGCAAAAAATGCCATAGGATATTCCTATGGGGTTTTGCCTATGGTAAAATTTTGCCATACACTTTTGCCATATACGTATGGCAAAATTATGCCATACATGTATGGCAACAATTTGCCATAGAAAATGTCATTGGATATTCCTATGGGGTTCTGCCCATGGTAAAATTTTGCTATACACTTTTGCCATATACGTATGGCAAAATTTTGCCATACATGTATGGCAAAATTTTGCTATAGGCAGAACCCCATAGGAATATCCTATGGCATTTTTTTACGGCAAACCAATGGCAAATTTTCCTAAGGGAGCAGGTTTAAGGTTTCTTAAACTAAATCCTTTTTCTGCTTGTTATTTGCACTACGTTTTCGTCCGTTGTTTAGCGTTATAAATATTTAGTAACCCTTTCTGCAAACCATAAGTGACCCTTTCTGCATTGGAATTAATGTGAATGAAACACAAATAACACCACATAAACAGACGTACTTTAATTTCAGTTCTGAATTTATTTTAAGAATCAGTTAACACATTACTAAAATTTTTACTAAATTTGAGTTTAAAAACGTTTTAACTTCTGTTAACGAAACTATTTCACAAACCACAAAGAGCCAATTATTACGTTAACAACAGCAATATTTAGCTAATTTCCTGTTAATGCTGTTTCTTGCAATGGATGTCATGAATGACGTAATGCGCACAAATATTTTCGCGCATGGCTTGGCTCTGCGTATATCTGTGTGCAGATGAACGTTTAACAACAAGCGAGAAGTTTGTCCTAAAATAGGGTTGACAAATTTGTTACGGTTCAAAATAAGGACAGTATGTTACTAAATATAAAAAGAATTTCACTATAAGTCAATTAATTGCTTATTTTGTTATTGTTTTAATATATAAATCAGACACTTCTGTCTTCGTTCCTTATGAATATAATCCTCAATATGCTAGAAGTGAATTCACACTGGAGTAAAACGTATACTGTAGAAAAAGCAATATTCAAATGTCCAAATTTCGTATAGTCACACTTTGACTTAAAAATCTAGAAAGATATGTCAGTAATTAAGATTAATAACCGTGTGGGACTCCTGGGATTCTTCTATTATGGGATTCTTCTGTTTGACCTTTTTCTGTAAAAATCTTCAAGCCTACTCTTTAGTCATTCAACCACAAACCTAGATTTCTGGGAATAATTTTGTATCTTGAAATAGTCTTATAGTTAGTTTATGATCTTCTTAGTATCCCATTTTTGAAATCTTTCTTTCTTTGTGATTTCAACATCTTGCACCATATGGTTATCTCACCACACCCCTATCCCTATCTGTTTCAAGCCCTTTTTTCAGTAATCTCTCCATGTATCTCCATGTATTACAAGTGCAGGTGAGTTCCTTCAATTAGTCCTCCATAAAGGATAGTTTATTCCAATGATTGTTGCAGGAGTTCACTTGTTTTCTGGGTTGGGTTCAATATTACAAGGCTATGGAGTTGAACATTGATGGACATAAGCTCAAAATTGAATCAGATGCCTATTATAAAAGGAAATATACAGTATAAAATAAAACAGCTTACGTGAAGGAAAACAGTAGTGTTGTCCATTAGGTAAGAGGGAAGAAGCGTGAACAAGATACTGAAAAAAGGGCTTGAAACAGATAGGGATAGGGGTGTGGTGAGATAACCATATGGTGCAAGATGTTGAAATCACAAAGAAAGAAAGATTTCAAAAATGGGATACTAAGAAGATCATAAACTAACTATAAGACTATTTCAAGATACAAAATTATTCCCAGAAATCTAGGTTTGTGGTTGAATGACTAAAGAGTAGGCTTGAAGATTTTTACAGAAAAAGGTCAAACAGAAGAATCCCATAATAGAAGAATCCCAGGAGTCCCACACGGTTATTAATCTTAATTACTGACATATCTTTCTAGATTTTTAAGTCAAAGTGTGACTATACGAAATTTGGACATTTGAATATTGCTTTTTCTACAGTATACGTTTTACTCCAGTGTGAATTCACTTCTAGCATATTGAGGATTATATTCATAAGGAACGAAGACAGAAGTGTCTGATTTATATATTAAAACAATAACAAAATAAGCAATTAATTGACTTATAGTGAAATTCTTTTTATATTTAGTAACATACTGTCCTTATTTTGAACCGTAACAAATTTGTCAACCCTATTTTAGGACAAACTTCTCGCTTGTTGTTAAACGTTCATCTGCACACAGATATACGCAGAGCCAAGCCATGCGCGAAAATATTTGTGCGCATTACGTCATTCATGACATCCATTGCAAGAAACAGCATTAACAGGAAATTAGCTAAATATTGCTGTTGTTAACGTAATAATTGGCTCTTTGTGGTTTGTGAAATAGTTTCGTTAACAGAAGTTAAAACGTTTTTAAACTCAAATTTAGTAAAAATTTTAGTAATGTGTTAACTGATTCTTAAAATAAATTCAGAACTGAAATTAAAGTACGTCTGTTTATGTGGTGTTATTTGTGTTTCATTCACATTAATTCCAATGCAGAAAGGGTCACTTATGGTTTGCAGAAAGGGTTACTAAATATTTATAACGCTAAACAACGGACGAAAACGTAGTGCAAATAACAAGCAGAAAAAGGATTTAGTTTAAGAAACCTTAAACCTGCTCCCTTAGGAAAATTTGCCATTGGTTTGCCGTAAAAAAATGCCATAGGATATTCCTATGGGGTTCTGCCTATAGCAAAATTTTGCCATACACTTTTGCCATACATGTATGGCAAAATTTTGCCATACGTATATGGCAAAAGTGTATAGCAAAATTTTACCATGGGCAGAACCCCATAGGAATATCCAATGACATTTTCTATGGCAAATTGTTGCCATACATGTATGGCATAATTTTGCCATACGTATATGGCAAAAGTGTATGGCAAAATTTTGCTATAGGCAGAACCCCATAGGAATATCCTATGGCATTTTTTTACGGCAAACCAATGGCAAATTTTCCTAAGGGAGCAGGTTTAAGGTTTCTTAAACTAAATCCTTTTTCTGCTTGTTATTTGCACTACGTTTTCGTCCGTTGTTTAGCGTTATAAATATTTAGTAACCCTTTCTGCAAACCATAAGTGACCCTTTCTGCATTGGAATTAATGTGAATGAAACACAAATAACACCACATAAACAGACGTACTTTAATTTCAGTTCTGAATTTATTTTAAGAATCAGTTAACACATTACTAAAATTTTTACTAAATTTGAGTTTAAAAACGTTTTAACTTCTGTTAACGAAACTATTTCACAAACCACAAAGAGCCAATTATTACGTTAACAACAGCAATATTTAGCTAATTTCCTGTTAATGCTGTTTCTTGCAATGGATGTCATGAATGACGTAATGCGCACAAATATTTTCGCGCATGGCTTGGCTCTGCGTATATCTGTGTGCAGATGAACGTTTAACAACAAGCGAGAAGTTTGTCCTAAAATAGGGTTGACAAATTTGTTACGGTTCAAAATAAGGACAGTATGTTACTAAATATAAAAAGAATTTCACTATAAGTCAATTAATTGCTTATTTTGTTATTGTTTTAATATATAAATCAGACACTTCTGTCTTCGTTCCTTATGAATATAATCCTCAATATGCTAGAAGTGAATTCACACTGGAGTAAAACGTATACTGTAGAAAAAGCAATATTCAAATGTCCAAATTTCGTATAGTCACACTTTGACTTAAAAATCTAGAAAGATATGTCAGTAATTAAGATTAATAACCGTGTGGGACTCCTGGGATTCTTCTATTATGGGATTCTTCTGTTTGACCTTTTTCTGTAAAAATCTTCAAGCCTACTCTTTAGTCATTCAACCACAAACCTAGATTTCTGGAAATAATTTTGTATCTTGAAATAGTCTTATAGTTAGTTTATGATCTTCTTAGTATCCCATTTTTGAAATCTTTCTTTCTTTGTGATTTCAACATCTTGCACCATATGGTTATCTCACCACACCCCTATCCCTATCTGTTTCAAGCCCTTTTTTCAGTATCTTGTTCACGCTTCTTCCCTCTTACCTAATGGACAACACTACTGTTTTCCTTCACGTAAGCTGTTTTATTTTATACTGTATATTTCCTTTTATAATAGGCATCTGATTCAATTTTGAGCTTATGTCCATCAATGTTCAACTCCATAGCCTTGTAATATTGAACCCAACCCAGAAAACAAGTGAACTCCTGCAACAATCATTGGAATAAACTATCCTTTATGGAGGACTAATTGAAGGAACTCACCTGCACTTGTAATACATGGAGAGGAAATCCACGAAAGCCTCTCACTGTTAACCCGATTGCAAGGGGATTCTAACCAATGACCTGTATACCACTGAGAATATTTTACGTCATCACAGTGGTTGGTGAGAGCAGGGAGCAGAAGTCTTATCTACCAGCCACAGTTGGAATTTGAACCTGAATCTTCTTATTGGGAGACAAACGCTGTAATAATTCGAACCTATTATTTTTAATAAGTTACAAACTAAGCTATTACTTTTTTAAAAAACAAAATTTTCGCATTTACTCTTTTTATTAATTATGGTTAATATTTAATATCATACTATTTTAAATAACTTAAGAATTTTTTTTTCTTTTTCAATGCAAAATATTTTTAGAACAATATGTAATAAGCGATCTGTATTAGCGAAATTTGCAATAAGAACACACTATTCACTTCTAACAATTAATGTATAATATTTCTAAAATTCCAATAATGCCTCTTCTTTGCAGTATAAGACAAAATACCCTATGATTAAAATTGATTTACGTTTTAAGTTAATTTTTGAAAAACAAAACATTTTTCAGTCGCGCTTCAAACTTTAAACGTATCAATAAATACAGGAGTTCACGTTTATAGAAAATACAGCAGAAAATGCAAACATAAAAAAAATTATGTTTTACTGACAACATAAAAGGTTTTGCTTTGAAAAAAACGCTTAAAATATATTCTGATCTCACAATTTGGCATGAAAAAAAGGAAATTGTGGGGAAAAGATTTGACAAATCGAATTCAATATTTGGTTACTACTTTTGTTTGATCTTTATGTTTGTTAGTATTTGAAAAATGTCGCCAAACTCAATTTGGGAAACATAAAATCATGTTCCGATAAAACGTCGGCTAAACATATTTGTGATTGAAGTCAGCTTTGAAAGGTAAAAAAAAAATCCTACAAAATGGTATTATACTTAAAATGCTTTTTGGGAGGGGAAAAACTCAAAATATTCAATACAGGAGTAAGAGCCAGCACAACGCAGCGAATTTCCTTTACAATTTTTTTATTATTATGGTAGTTTTCATGTGACCTTAAATTGTCGAAGTGTTTATTACCTAAACTTGCAAAATTTTCCGTTTAAAATTGATATTTCAATGTGTTACTAAATTAAGATTAATAATATATATTTCCATTTCATATTATGTTGGATGATATCAACCTTCCTAACTATAATAATTTATATCAATTTTGAAAAGATCCTCACTTTTGATTGCTGCAATAAACTACACACCTAATACAAGGTATTAAATTAAAATGTCTCTTTTTCACTCCCTTTCTCTAACTTCTTATATGCAATAGAAACAATTTTACCTTGTCCTCAGCTGAGCTCAAATGTGACACAATATGGTTCCTATAAGAACATACACCGAGATTTCAATATTGGGTAGTATAGATTTTTAAATATCGGTCCTAAAATGGCCCACTATTTGTAAAATCCTAACGAAACATAAAATAAATTTTGCTGTAAATTATTTTATTGATATTTTTTTTTCTAGCAGCTATGAGGAAAAATTAGATCATAATAAACAAAGTTTTGAAATATGTTGACAGGAAAATATAAAATAAAAATTTTCTAAATGCTCCTTTTGACAAGAAAAAATTTACTTTTTTATGTATGAAATAACCAATAGAAGTGTAACAAATAATACTAATATTGGAGTTATCAATGAATTGAAACCTCCTACAAATGTAAAATCATTACAACCTTTTAAGATTCTGTTAATTTTAATAGCAAATTTATAGATAAATATGCAAAAATTCGAGCTCCTCTCGATAATATGTTTAAAAAAAGGTACTAAGTGGAAATGTATCGCTGAATGGCAATAATCTTTTGAGTTGCTAAATTCAGCCTTGATTAATGAACCAATTTTGAAAATATTTATTCCTTATTATGATTGCCATATTTTTGTTGACATTAGTATTAATGGTATCGATGCTATTTTAAAACAATGTGAGGAATCTGATGTTTCGTATCTCGTAGCGTTCCACTCAATCTCTTGGAAAGATTAAGAAAAAAATTACTGTATCACTGAACTGGAATGTCGAGCTATTGTGGATAGTTTAAATAAATTTCATCATTATATTTGTGGGAAAAAAATTTACTATACCTACGGACCATGCAGACTTAATATGGCTCAAAACTATTAAAAATCTCAAAAAAGATGCCAATGCACCTAAGCATGTATGATAATGCAGTAAAGTATACAAAAAGTAGTCAAAATATTGCAGCAGATTTGCTTTCCAGAATGACACCAGATTCAAAATGAAATGTAAACATTAATGGAAATCAAGTATTAGATCTTTTGCAACTAAATTAAATTATTTCGACAAAAAATAGTGGCAATTTTACAAGAGAATAGGTCGAAATTAATTATATATTATGCCTTCATAAAAATGATTTAGGATTTTTTTTCAATAAGGTTAAATTGCTCATGAAATTTTTGGAGATCCGGTCATTAAAGAAAATTACTTTATTAATTCCTGTGTATTATTGACGAGGCATTACTTCTGGTATAACTAAATTTCTGAAGCAATGCAATGCTGCTTAATGAATAAGACACCTTGGCAAAAAAGAATTAGACTTTTACAATGAATACCACGTATTAATAAACTGTTTAACTTTCTTGTACTTGATAATGTGGGTGTTCATTTATCATTATAATTTAATAAAAAGATAATGGAATTTATTGATTGTTGTTCACCTTACTCGATACACACATGTAAAATGTCCCGAAAATTTAGCCTTTCACTTTCCATATTTCAAAAGGGCAAAAAACCAAAAACTACTGGGTAGAATCAGTTGAACTTTTTGACAAGCAAGTCCTGCTATCTAAGCTGTAAATATATGTAAATTTTATTGTCTGAAGCAAAAAGTCAGCTGTGAAAATGTCCTCTATAGAGGAAAAAAAAACAATTACTCTCCGAACAAACTATTAGTTACTGACATAAACTGGTGTATAATTTCAGGTTTTACATTTATTGCTCTTTTTCTTAATATCTCAATTTACACTTTTTTTTACTCTTATAACTAATTTCATTATTATGCAGGATGCATCAATTTGTTTTTGTTAAAAGTAAAACAAAAAAGTGAACCTGTATTCGCCTTGTTAGTTTTAAAGAATACAGCTGTAAAGTGCTGTCGTAATAATTTTCAATTTAATAATGGCTAATAATTTCTTTCGGACATGAAACTTAAATTACTGTTATTATTGCGATCGTTGTGAAAAAAAGAAACAAGAATATATGGAAAAAATAGTCCATTGTGCTCTAAATATTCCTTTCATAAATAACGTTAAATACTAATGCATTAATTTTTTCATGTTCTCTTTTGTTAATGAAATATATTGATATTGACAGAACAGAATTACCAAAGATAAACAGAATTATAATGTTATCGGGAATACAGCTGTAAAAAAAGTTAATTTACAACCAACCTTATCTTCAGGTAAAACATAAAAGAAAAACAAAAGCTTTATTATAAACTGAAAAAAGAAATGAATAACGAACTGAAAATGTAGCCGTTGAAGATGATATTTTTTTAGTAGGAAATAAAAATGAAACTCCTGGCAAGCTGTCTAAATTTTTTTCATTAGAACCTCATTTTAATTTTCTTTTCCCGACAGCAACTGAAACGGAGTATTTTCATTCTTAATTAACTTCAAAATTGCTTTCCATTTTACTATTTCTTTACGGTATTCGCAAATGTTGATTACGATTAAGAAGAAAAAAATAAATGCTAAGTGTCTAGACGAATAACTTATTTAGGAATTTGTTATTCTAATGCCTTTAATTCGATGGAAAAGAAATTTTTTTTTCTACTCCGTAATTGAGTTAGGAAAATCTGTTTAAACATTATTCCGTCTATGCAGAGTTTAGAAAGGGTTACCAGAAACATCATAATGAATATTTTTTTTAAGATTTTAGCTCTAATATACATGCATTAATATTGAAAATATATTAGCAATAGATAAATTATTATAATTGATTTTTAAAATCTTGCTTGTTTGTCACATTTGTTTTGTCACATTTGTTTTTTCACATTTAATCTTCTTGCTCCGAAAATACATTCTAAACTTTACATTGAATTTATCATGTTCTAGAAAATAGCAGAGAAAATTTCTCGGTATTTTCTTGGTAGTTTAGACAACCATTTTTTTTCTCTATAAATAAGAATAACACGCGATTTATTTATGCTTGTTACATAATCAAAAGTAAAAATTGTAGTAAATATTATATAATCCAGTTCGGAAGATACTCAAAATGTCACTCGTATATCAGGTTGAATTTTTGTTATACTTTTTGCATTTTAAGCGGTATAAATAGCATATGAACATAACGCAACTTGAAGACACATTTATGGCTAAAATTGAGTCTTTTAATAATTTATAATTTAATTACTACTTCAAAATAAACAATAATATATAAGTTCTATAGATTATTTTAAATATATTAAATATTTTCAGTAAAATAACTCATCTTTATTAATGATTGTTATTTGTCAATTCTATGACAAAAACCTGACATAACTCCAATATTTAGTGCACAAAAAAGGACCTCCCTGAATACATTTTGATCTAATGTTCGGATCTTTACATTCTAGGACTGAATCTTAATGGCTCGAAGGGGTGACCTCAAATATGCTAATTAATAAGTGCGGAGGATATTTTAAGTTACAAAATCAGACAAAAAAACGTACTTTCTCTGAATAAGCATAACCTGATTTCTATCTCCCAAAATATAGGGGTTAGCCGCAATCCGGGAAATATGGTCCCTGTAGCTTGGTTAGAAGCGCGCTTGCAAGTTTGGATCCCTTAATGCTAATTTGACTTTTTCAATCTTTACTATAACTCGAGAATTTTTTATGCGAATTGAAAAAGTATTGCACACAATTACAAAATTCGTTTATCCAAAGATAATTCTATGCAAAATATAACTTTTGGAAAATATTTGACTTAATATTAATGGCCGTAAGCTATTTTGTAATGTAAGGTATACAATTTCCTACATCATTTTAAGGAAAGTAATTTTATATAGCAAAATTCAAAATTTGAACAAAATCGGTCGAATGGTTCCTGAGAAATCGAATTTCAAGTATCTGACTTTTTGAAATTCTATTTATATTTTCTAATCGGCCTATTTTGCTGAATTTTCGTATTGTGTCATATAAAATTGCATTCTTTTAAATGATGCAAAAAATTTTATGCCTTACAATTCAATATTTTTTTTATCATTATTTATAAATTTATAAAAATAATATATTTATTTAAACTTCGTTTTTGCATTGAACTATTTTTGAAAAACGAATTTCATAATTGTGTATAGATATTTTTCAATTCACTTAAAAAGAATTCGATATAATACGCAAAAAGTAAAATTTAATATTTAGGTGTTCAAACTTTAAGTGCTCTCCTGACCAAACTAATGGGACCATATTTCTCTGATTGCAGCTACCTTCTATATATTGGGGATCAGAAATCCTCTTCCATCGAAGAAAAGGTATGTTTATTCAGAGTAAGTGCGTTTTTGTGTCTGATTTTGAAATTTAAGATATCGTCTGCTCTTATTAATTAACATATTTGAAGTCACCCCCTCGAACAATTAAGATTGAGTCCTAGAAAATGAAAATCCAATTATTAGATTAAAAATTATTCAGGGTGATCCATTTTTTTGGCACACTGTTCTTCAGATAATTTTTTTTTTCGGTTTTTAAACCATGTTTTGACACTTTTGTATTCACGGTTTTTAAACCATACCAAATGTGAATGGTTTCAAACCCGTAAAGTTAAAAAAATGTCCCTAACCGTAATTTTTAGGGTTACTAAGATAAGCAAACTACACTAAAAAACATGGAGCAAAATTGAGAAAAAGTGTTTCAAAATGGCTCCAAAACAAATATAGTCGAATTTGGAAATCCTTATGTACTCATTATTACGTATAGTGACTTGCTCAAAACATTATATGGCCGTATACATCAAGGCTGTTTTTCGAAGGCCTTGTCATAGTTTCAAATGATGCTTTTTGAGAATAATATGCTATTTTTATAACTGCTGTGAGTTTGCAACTCCGATCCTGCATTGCCTGGACTCATAAACATTTGCATAAACTGAGAATATGATAGTGATTTTAAAATTTTTTATCTAGCTGGAAAAATGTCGCTAAATAGGCAATTTTTAAAAAGGTTTAATTACTTTTAAAATATTAAGGTTATTTGTTTGCTCTAATGGACAGATAATTCTTCATGGTAAGATTTTATATGCAGTTAAAAATCATCGCATTGCTTTAAACTGTGGCTTTTTTTTATTTTCCTTGGTGACAGAGCTTCGGACAACAGCGTAAGGACTATTCCTTATCTCGTTTAAATAAATAACAAATGACTTATAATGAGTACATGATGTGCTATTTTTGAGACCATGTATTTTACTCAAAAATTAGTGCATGCTTTTTTTAGCATGTCACTTTACTCAATAGTAAGTAATTAGAATACATTTCTTTCGATTTTAAATTTGACTATCTTTCTTTCAAAGCTATTTTGTCACATTTCTGCTCAATTTTGAGAAAAGCTTTTTTTGTTGTGCTGCCAGTTATTTAACCGTAATTTTAGGGTAGAAATTATCTAATAGTTTGTTAATATATTTTTTACACTGAACTCACCATTAAAATTAAAATATAGATTTTGCTTCATTATTTACTTATATTTCGCATTTGTCTAGCAAACATAAGTATTAATTTTAAAATCTTTATCTTTGCAGTTGCCTATTTTATGATCAAAATATTCTTTGCTCGAAAAACATACAATATTACACAAGTACGAAGTAAAATATAAAAATAAGAAGTTTTAGCTAGATGTTAAGAAAAACAAACATTTGATTTTATAGATCATGCTTAATATCAGATAGTGAAAATTAATCATAGTTTTAAAGAAGTTTTGCGTAACTCATAAAATCGAAATAAATTATGCACTTTATCTTAAGACACTCGAGAGATAATTCAATATTTACTCTAATATCTTAAATTTCTCGTTAAGCAATCTTCGTGTATCATTTCTAAATTGCGTAGCTTAAGTGCTTTACTTTTCTTTCCAAATTCAATTAGCTTATTTTTTGGACATCAAATATTATTTTTGATATAAAACAGACATTTTTAATCATGATAAAGTTTAAGAAAAACATAAATTAATTATTTTATTATTTTTTATTTATTTTAAACGGTAAAAGGTTTGCTCAAAATCGGTAGAAGATAAACGATATTTTGAGAAAAGAAATTTAATGCTGTCGAATATCTTTCAATGATAAATGAAATACTAAAAGAAGTTTCATCGACCAACATTAAAATAAAATAATATACTAATATTTTTATTAAATTTAATATTTTTTACATAAATATTTTTTTTACTCTGGCATAGTTTTTACTCGAACAGAGATTCAGAAAAAAAATTAAAAAAATAGTTATTAACTGTAATTTTATGAAGGAATTATATAAATACTCGACTTTTTTGGCAAGCTTTACTGGTTATCTATTTTTCTAATATTTTCAATTCGTACGTAAATCTAATAACATAACATTCGTAAATCTAATAACATAAAAAATGGTAAAGATTTAAAATTTAATATAATTGAAATTTTATTTTGTTTCTAATTAATAACTAATTAATTATTAGTTATGACTGAACTTTAATCAATTTGTTTTAATTGAAATTGAATTAATTTGCTTTAATTGAATTTTAAATTATAATTAAACTAAATGTAATTATTATGAATATTATTAATATTAATAAAAATTTTCAAAATAAAATAAATTATATTTAGCTCATAAGAACTCTATAAAAGTGAATTATCACTTAACCACAAAACAAAACAAATTAACAAAAAAAAAATGGAAAAGAAAAAAAATGCTACTGATTCTCTGGAAACAGAAAGCCTGGAAAAAAATAATTATTAAATTCAGGAAAATCAATCCTACCCATCTTTAAATACTTACCCATCCTACCCATCTTTGAAGAAGAAAAATGCTATTGATTCTCTGGAAACAGAAAGTCTGTAAAAAATAATTATTAAATTCAGGAAAATAAATCCTACCCATCTTGGAAGAAAAAAATTGCTATTGATTCTCTGGAAACAAATAGATTGGAAAAAAATAATTATTAAATTCAGGAAAATAAATCCTACCCATCTTTGAATACCTACCCATCCTACCCATCTTTGAAGAAAAAAAATGCTATTGATTCTCTGGAAACAGAAAGTCTGGGAAAAAAATAATTATTAAATTCAGGAAAATAAATCCTACCCATCTTTGAATAAAGTATAATCCAAAGAAGTTTAAACTTAGAGTAAATAATATTCCAGTTTTCTAAGCAGTTTAGACTATTTTAATGAATATATTTAGCTTAAACTAATTATCCATTTTAATTCAACTGGAAACAATATTTAATGTACCGTTACGTTTTTACGATTATAATATTGTTATATATTTCGCGATTTACGTTGATTGTGGCTAAATCATTGTACTCCTGCAAGCTAGAAGCTACACATTAATAGAAAAATATTAGCACTTTACGGCAAGCATGGTCGAAATCTGTAAACAATTTTTCATTTTAATTTACTATTAATAAATTAAGGACTACCTTCACTCGAAAAGAAAAAAAAATAAAGTAATGTATGTCATATATATGACTTGAATCAAATTATGAATCAATGTGACTGCATTTCAAATTAAAGTGAGATCAAAGCTTTAATTATATAAATTGATCATCATTAAAGTAAAATAATCAAAATTCTGAAAAGTAGGTTTCATGTTTCCTTAATAACTTAATAATAAAAAAGAAACCTATGATAATAGCTCTTCTCATTTAATTAAAAAATCTTATTTTTATTGTGTTTATATATATTTTTTAAAATTCAGATTCAACAAGAACGAATCTGAAATAACGAAAAAAACTATCTCCCTTTTCAGATAACACACAACTTTATTTTATGTTTTCTCATTTCCTTTAGGCACTTTAAGAAGTGAGAAAGTTATTTCAGTTCGAAGCAATCTTACCTAATTGCTTTTGTTATTTTTCGCAGCTAGATCCAATTTTAAGAGCAGTAGACATTTCTGTGATTTTGGTTTTTATTACGAACGCTTCGATGCCTAAAGAGAAATAAGAGAACTAAATCTCGTGAAAAAAATAATAAATTTGTATCTGTAGTGACTCACTCTTGAATATCAAGGTAATTTAATTATCAAGAGAATTTTCGAAAATTTATTTAGGAATTTGAGTTACTGATTTTTTTTTTCAGTCTTGTCGAAATAAGGAAACTGTCATAAGGTATGTTTTAGTTTTAGCGCGATCTTTCCATACTCGTTGTATAAAAATATAAATACATAATCATATTAATGCAGCAATATATGAAATTATTTTTCCTGTTTTTTACATCTATTTGAACTGAATGTATTTTACACACTGTGATATACGCTGCTCACTCTAGACCCGAATATTTACAAAGCAGAATTAATGTAACAGTAGAATAATTTTTTATTCAAGTTGAAATTAGAAGTAGAAGCAGTAAAATAGTAGTAGAAATTTTTCAAATAGAAAAAGGTTGAAAAGTTGAAGGTTTTTCGGATATATTACTTATAGCCAAAAAAAAATATTAAGTTAATGAGATTATTGTGAATTAAAGGATTTTATGAGGACCTAGTATAGGTTTAAGCCGCAAAGCAGGGTACGCTAAAATGATGAAAACACAAGTAAACTGGAACACAACATTTATTAATACTTTAAATGTTTAACTTAAATCCAAAAATCGTAATGTTGAATAAATATATACAGAATCATCATCATCATCTGTTCTAATTATGTAACATATGTGAGATAATCCCTTTGAACGATTTAAGGTTACCCTTTTAAAGCGAAACCCTATTAGGATAGGCCCTTAGTTCATGAAAATCCAATTATTAACACGTAAGTTATCACCGATTATACCTTTATGCGCAAATAAGATATGCATGGTTATTTTAGGCACAATTTATGCATCCTCAAGAAATTTTAAAAAAATAATGGAATTTGCATTTTTAATAGTCTACTATAGTGAGACATTTTAAATATTTTCAGATAAAAAAAATCATTATTTTGTGAGATTCTATTCATTTTAGTTATATTTATATTTAAAAATTTTTGAAATATTATTATGCACAATAGCAATAATGTTCTGCAAAATTTCAGTAATATTAATTAAAAAATGCTTTTGATACACTAATTTTGATAAGAATCGCTATAAAGAGCTCGCAGATTTTTGAGTTCAGGGCCTGGTGGTGACGTAAACTGGTAAACTAGGATATATGCCAAGCATAGAGGGGATGCAGATGAACATGTCATACACGTTCAATACAAGTATGAGTTTGGTAGATTCATATGGTTTTTCAGCGCTCATCTACCTTGTATTATAATTTTTTGTAGCGAGTTCGAAAAATGATTGACGTTAACATGAAACAATGGTATGCTACCATATTTTGTTTCAGTCTTGGATGGTGATTTTGAACATTCGGATAACTCCAGCTGGCCTATAAAGACAGCGTTTTGTGAAGAGTCTTGGGTTTTCGGTGGTTTAAGGCCTTTTCAGAAGACAGAGAATTAATATAAGATTAATCAAGCAGTGGAGGTCTTCAAAGGCAAGAGCCAATGGAAATGCCACAGTGATCTTGGGCAATCAGATCGTCTGTTGACCATCTAAATGGTAGGAGAACGGTTACATTTAAATCACAAAACTGTTCTTCAGTTTTTGATTGATTATTTGAATTTAATTGTTTGATTGAATAAAAAAAATCATGCCCGTAAAACCCAGCCTTAAAAAAAACACGACAATGTGCCTCCCACAAATGTCAATAAATGTGTTGTCATACATGCATTGTCAAAATGTCGTACACAAATGTTAATAAAATGAAATAAAAGGGCAAGCAAACAGATTCTGGTAGCTCCTCTCCTTATATATTACAAATTTATATATTATGTGTCAAGTATCGGTGCATCATTCGTAAAATTTCTTTTACGGTAAAAAAAACCTTTTTATCATAAAATATTATGCCATTATTTTCTTTTTAAAGTAATATTTATTTAATTCGAGAGATCAAGTATTTTTACTGTAATTATTACTGTAAACAGTACGGTATATCAGAATTTTCAGCAACATGCTTCGATAAAAATTAGTCTTACGGTAAAAAGTAACAGCTCCCTGAGTACCCTTATTTTACATCGTAATTTGATTTGTAATTTTTTACAAATCTTTTTCGAGTCTCATTAAGTCCCAAAATTTGAGTCCATTTTTACCGTAAAATTTTACGAAAGAAAAATCTGATGTTCCATGATTTTTACAATAATATTTACTGTTTTATCATTGAATCGTTGTCATTGAATAAATATTGCTGTAAAAATTACGCTTATTAAATTTTAGGGTAAAAAAGGATATCACGGTAAAATGGATTTCATGAATCCTGCACTTAGGGTTCCGGTATTGTTTTCCGTTATTTCATCTAGAATTCAATAAAGTATGGAACATTTGTCTTCAACGCCGATTGGCGTCGAAAAGGAATTATTTCGAGAGAGGCACTATGGAAATATAGTTCTATTAAATGAAAATAAAAATTGAAAACAGTCTCATTAATCATATATACACACCTCATAGTTATTTTAAAATTACTATTTGAAAGAAAAGAAATTAATACTTTTACGAAATATTATATGGGTTTCATGCTTAAAACGAAGACGTAGGTACAAGAAATGACAAATGCTTTGAAAACAGAAATATTCTTTCTACAATAGCAAATATCAAACAAGGTAAAGTTTGGAAAAGAAAACAATACTTGAATTCAAAAAGAATGTAATCATATGTGAAAAACATTTTGAGCTTTTTCGTGTTTATGTTTCACTTGCTTTATGGTAAGGATAAAAAGAATCAAATTCAAATATTTATACAGATTCCTTTTGCATGAAAGAATGGGCGGATTCGCAAAGAAATCTGAAAATAATAAATATCGTAAACCGGGCTTTTGTTAGCATACTAAAGTTGACATTGAGCTCAAATTTCCAGATAATGCCATAGAAAGAATGTTTGATTTGTTTTATATAGGGTTTGTTTGAACTGTATATACACGGAATTTTTAAAATTTTATTGACACAAAAAAATATTTGAGCTGATATATAACGATAAATGCATTATGATTCTGTAATTTTTTTGTAACTCTGAAAAACATTTGAAAAAATATTGTTCTGGAGAGATTCTAAAGCTTTATAAAAAATTCCTATTTTCATTTCAATTAATTATTCATTATGTTAAACATTCAATTTCAAAGTGACTGCTGTAAAAAATAATTTTTCTCACGAATTTTACGACAAGAACAGCTTTTTTTGAAGTGAAAAGTAAGCAGCCCTTTTTCAACACTCCAGTATTTTGATGTTGGTTTGGTTCTTGAAAATTTTTTAATACTAAATTTCTGAAAATATGTAACAATTTTAAAAATCATTGCTTATTATTGAATTTTTTAATTAATTTATTTATTTACTTTTTGATAAATATTTTAATATTGTGTCTTTTTGAAAAAGTATACATAATTGATTTTAAAAAAAAATTCTACCTGTGTGGAAATTTTTTTTAAATACATATAATCTAATTCTTCTTGCGAAAATAATAAATAAAATCAAAAGTAATCTTAAGTAACTTATTTTTTAATATATTCAAATAATAATAATTTTAATATATTTAAATGAGTGAAAAAATCTATTTTTATCTATTTTTATTAGTGTATTTTATTTCTTTATAATTTATGAATAAACTTCTTTTTATGTTATAGGTATCCCTACTTAGTTTGCGTCTTCTGCACACTTACCAGTAACTTAGTTAGCTGATGACGAGTAGCCGCCCTTTTTTATAGTTTGTTTTTTTAGTCACTTATTGGTTATATTTTGGATTATTTTACTATCAAATGAATAATTTAATTTCAAGAATTCCGCAATTTCCTAATTATTTTTTGATTGTTCATTTATAGTTTTAAATTGAAAAAAAATGAAATTCCTTAAATGTATCGAAATTCTTACTGTAAATAATTCCGGATCTAATCACTGTACCATTAAATCAATGTTCACTTCAACATGTTACGGAACAAGAAACTGATATACCGTAATTGTTTACTGTAATAATTACCACTGCAGAAAATTCCGGGACAAATTACGGTAAAACGAACCTGCACTCAGGGTGTCGGAACTTTTTACTGTCAAATACAATTTTACTGAAACATGTTATGAAACAAAAAATCTGATGTATCATAATTTTTACAGTAATAATTACCATAAATACAGTAAGAATTTCAGAATAAATTTTTTACGGTAAAAGGGATTTTACAGAAGATGCCCCCAAAATTCTGGTACTTTATACCGTAATTTGATCTGGAAGTATATTAGTTTGAAGTATATTATTGGAAAAAATTTTCTTCTTCTTGTGTAAGTTTATCTGATGCGAGGCACCACAGCTTAAGTAGCATTTTGGGCCAAATGCTCGAAACCCAAGTCTTCCAAGTTCCATTTTATTTGGGTCGTCTACTTTGTTTATCAAGTCCGGCAGTCCTTTAATAGAGCTGGGGTGTAGCTTCTTAGGATGGAGAGTGCCTGAAGTAGTAAATTGTGTAAGAGCAAGAGCATCGCTCTCATATAAAATGCTGATCACACATCCTTGTAGCATTTCCTGCATATTGGTTCTTATTGAAAAAGTCCCATTCTATGAAGGTGTTCTCTGAAATGATAATGCCCAGTGATGAAGCTCACAATTGTTTGTACTTTCGATCTTGGAAGCCTAAGGATTTCAAAAGCGATTTTTTGCAGTTGAACTGATAATCATACTTTTAACATGCTTTTGTCCATCCAGGAGAATTGCGCCAAATTATGTTCATATCCTTCCTTTCCCATTTAAGGATGAATTTTCTTGCAGTCTTCATGCTGATGCCCCAGAAAGGTTCCATTCCTTTTAGATTGAAAGAGAGTCCATATTTTGCATGATCATCAGCTTTCTTGTTACCTTCAATTCCCATGTATCCTGGTGCTCAGGTAAGAATAATCCCATTCCTGGTTGCTATCTCCCTTAGAAGGTTTCTACACTCCATAACAATTTTTGATTTACTTTGGAATGAATTACTAGCCATTAAGGCTGCTTGACTGTCACTGAAAATTGCTACCATGGTAGCATTTTTCTTATAATTACCTGTAGGCAGTAGGTGATGGCAAGAATCTCTATCTGAAGGACTGAGGCATACTTCCCAAGAGTGGCATACTTTCAAAGAGCAATATATTCCCAATCGCCAAATATTCCCAATCCGGAGAGTTTACCATTCTTTGATCTATCCGTAAACCTGATTGAATCACCGAATTTTATATTAAACGTGTTGTTGTGCCATTATTCTCTGGTGGAAAAAACTACCTCAGATGGTTCGTCAAACGCGTATGTTTTTTTCATATTGTCAGAAAGCATTAGAAGAGTGAGATGATGGATTTTCTTAGTAATACTGATATGAACCCTTATGATAAAACCTTCATGATACGATATGATGATTTTATTTGTACACGTAATTCCATTTTTTTTATATTCTTAAAGGATAAACTGGCATAAATGTACTGTCATATAAAATAGAGTTTATATCTATTTCAAACTCACAAAAATATATATCCCAATGAAAACACAGATTTTAGAAGGAAAGAAAGCATTTAGTGTATGGAAGTATTCTCGACAGTTTTTGTAATATTGGACCTCAATTCCAAACTTAAATAGACCTAATTTTTGAAAGCTAAAAATAATCAAGTTAAATTTAGACTCGCGTATTGAATCTAGTTTATTTGCGATGTAAATGACAAAATTGTCGAATTATGTAATTTTTTTAAAAAAAATCGTGATTTATGGGGAGGTGAAATCAGAAAAAAACTTTTATCAATTACAAATTTCAAACCTCAGATTTACTTATACAGCAAAATTATGTTTATTATCATGAATTTAAATTTATTTAATAAACCTTCTAGAACAAATCGGTTTGCAGAGACAGGCAATTTAGAATAGAATGAGAGAGACTATAAACAGGCACGCTTTCTCTCTAAATGGAAGCTTTCATAAACTCACAAAAGAGGATTCTGCGAATTTCACTTATCTAAATTGCTGTTAAATTTTATGGTTTCGGTAAACAGCCACACGCTTAGTTCAAGAAATATGTAAATCACAATTTCAATTTTAGAGCACTGCAAATCACGAAACCATGCTTATACTTTACATAAAATTAATATCTTTCTGCGGATAGATCGGAATGGGCGTAGAGAGAATAAATTTATGCTGACATTTATGACAATAATAATGCAATTCATAGGACTCAGTTACTTTTCACAATTTTATGATATTTTAATAAGATGAAAGGCATAAGGTAAGGATATTATTTACATGTCTGAATTTCAATGTAAATATCAACTATTTCAAATGATAAAATCATATAAAATAAAGATGTTAAAATAAATTATGAAAGAATTCAATATATAAAAGAATTGAAATGTAAAATAAGAGATTTGGTCTGTTTTCATTGTATTCCTAGAAAATGTATTCAATTAAAATATGCACTAAGAACAAAAGCATGGTCAGAAATACAAAAATATGGTTTTTGGCACTATGGAAGCACCGAAAAGCTCGGTACTTTTTACCGAAGTGCTTTTGATTTTAGTATAATTAGCAATGAAATATGATTTCATGATCTGCAATAAATTTGGATAAATATGGTAATATTTTGTATTTGAAACATAATATCTTAGAGCATGGCATACAAACTATTTATACCGTAATATTTAATTTTCTGTTATAAATTTTGTATTAAATGTGTGTTAATAAGAAATAGTTTTGGAAATCAAAATTTACAGTAAACCCACATGGTATGAACGGAAAAATCACCAAATGGATAGTTTAAATACCGTATATTTTGATTTTTATAAGCAGAATTTTGAATTTTTTTTACTGGAAATGTAATTACCATAATGTAATGTAATTTTACAAGAACTATTTTTTCCCGTGTGTTTTCATTTTTTTTAAAAAAGTAACTATCAAAACTCGTATAAGTATATTACAGCAAATGCTCAAAATTTTGTTTGTAAATTCTTGTAAAGAAGTGATGATTTATACAAATAAATAAAGTTAAATGTATAAATGAAATATATTTATGTAAGAACAACCATTTTGTTACAACAATTTGATTAACTATTGGTAAACTATGAATATCATTTGGGTTTTGCGCTGTTATGTATTTACATTATTCTTATATTTACCATAATTTTATATTCACCATATTCTTATATTTACATTAAAAAAAGAAACGAAGGCAAGTTGTGTATATTTTAAAGTATGAGTTATTTTTGCCTTTATTTATTTTTTTAGAAGGGAAGAAAAATCGAAAACCAAACTTTTCGTTTTACTTTAATTTTTTTTTTACATTTATTCTATTTTTAATGGTGGATGAGTATTACAGGTCTGTTTAACGGAATCAAGTTCGCGCATTGAGATAAAAATATGGAATACATTTGAAATCAAAATATCAGTTTATGTATTTATTAAAACTGCTTCTTCTTTGGCATTTAAATCTCAAAGTTTTCTGGGCGCTTCGTCCTCTTAATAAATATTACGCTAAACTGCAGTCTCCCCTGTTATATTAACTTATACTATACATTCAATTCTAAAGTAAAGCAAATAGTAGATGATGGTAGAGTTCTTGTTCTATTGCACTTTGAGACAACTTTGTACTCCACGTTATTTCGTACCATTTTTCATGGTTGCTTAACAAAACAAGTTTTTCTAAATAATAAAAAGTTTGTGCGTGTGTGGATACGCGCATCTCCTTTTTTTTACTCCAGAAACTTTTGCGTTAGGATTCTGAAATTTCAGCAGTGCTTGAGAGGGGAAGTTTTAGCCGATGATTTTTAAAATTCATTCAAAATTTTCAATTATTTTGTTCGAATGGCACGTTTGAAAAATACATTGTTCTCATCGATTTAGCATCAATTATTATTGGAAAAATTATAGATGATTTTATATTTTCAAATACTCGCATGTTATATACACAGGGTTATTCATAATTCCCTCCACCTGTAAACGCCATTTTTCTTTACTACTACTCGCTTCAGTGGTACATGTTACTGCCATCTACTGGTAACTGCTTAAATTAAGACTTGAATACTTTCGGAATAATTTCATAAGTTCTTTTTTTGCCATATTCGTCTTCGTTTTTTTATTATAACGCTTCGAAACCCCGGAGGGAATTATGAGTAACCCTGTATATAAAGATGAGATAGAGTTCAGCTATATTTAATTAAAAAAGGTCCAGACACATTCTTTAACATTTAAATATTCTTCATGAAAAAGTTAAAGTACGTTTTTTTAATATTGAAATATTTTACATTCGTTATGGGAGATTTTTTTAATGATCAAAGAAAATTTCGGAATTGTCTACAACCTTACAGGAAGAAAAAAATATATTAGATAACCATATTGTATGGTATTGGCATTTTTGTAAAAAAATGGAAGAAAGCATAATGATGGTAATAAAACCAAACTACACCGTATTTAAATTAGTCTTTTAGTAATTTCACTGGTCATATGGTAACGATTTACCAAAAATTATAGTTCCTACAAATATATTTCTTATTACCATTCATTTAGTAAAAAATTTAAAACTGAAAATCAAATTTTACAGAATAAATATCCTTCATGCCATACTCTATAAGGTATCATTATAACATTAAAAATTTTATCACATATTACATTAAATAATATTTCACTGTTTATATTTCCACTATAAATCAAGAATAATGCAATATATTATATGTTACCTGCAACAGATTTGTATGGGATTATTTTAAATATCGTTAGGGACAGTCGCGGATGTTCTGTGTGTGACGCCTTTGACAGACATCTAGCCGGTAATCCATTTCCGAAGCAACACATGTTAAGGTATCAGAATCGAATCCATTGATAGTTGCTGTGGTGCGCTGTTTCAGCTCCTCAAGACAAACAAGGAGAAGAAGGATGAATACGCTGTTGTTTACGTACCCATACAGGAATAAATCACAAGATGTTTGATCAGGACTTTTGGATAGCTATTGTGTATGTGGTATGTTTTAATCAGCAGCTCGTCAAATCCATTGGCGGGAGAGATTTTCCTCAAAGTAATCACATAGTCAGACCAGTGTGGTGGTGCAGCATCCAATTAAATAATGAAGTTGTCAATAACATCTTGCAACTGTGTGGCATCAGCAGAAAGTAAACATATCTAGGAAAAGTGGATCCAGTGACAGTTCAATCTTGAAAAAAGGGATTTAACACTTTCTTTCTGTACACAGTACAAAACGCATTAATCTTAGGGGAAGCTAGTACGTTTTGCTCTCTGAATTTGGTATTTTCTGTTCCTCAAAAGCGAACGTTTTGTTTGTTAGCTTCCCACTGACGTGGAATGTTGCATCATTGGTGAAAACTAAGTGGAATTGGTCACTCTCGATGGACTTGATTCAGATATCATAAAACTCTTTTTCAAAAATGGACTACCGGTAAGATGTGTATCGTGCAATTAAAGGGTCGCACAAACAACATCTACAACTGTTTCCAACAAAACTTTAAATATTCCCATGCAATTCAGATGCAGATGATATACAATATCTTACGTTATTCCTGATTTACAGTGAATTAACACTTTCATCGTGGCAAGATGCGCTTTCGTCCCACCCTCTGAGTTCCGCACTACTAAAATTTTAACAAAACGCAAATCCCTTTAAAACATGTTTATTTCACTCATGAAAATAATAATTCATTTCAATCAATAACCATATTCAATAATACAACAACAGAGCGCAACGAATATTCTTGGTAGACGAGTTATCACGTCCGTCGCGATGACAGAGCTAAAACTGCATACTTCTTAATGAATAGCCCTATATAATTCATGCAAAAAATAAATTTCGTTTTTAACATTGTAACACATCTCGTATGTAAACTAAGTATTTAGTAGTTAATATTAAACATTGTATAATTTTAAAAAGAATGGCGAAACGCAATTTAATTTCACAAAACACAAGTGGAATGCAAAGTCTTGTTTCTATTTTTACTTACGATTTTTTCTATTAAAATGGCAACCTGAAAAAAAAGTAAATTTGTGAATTTTATTTATAGAATTACAAAAATCATTATTTAAACGTGCATTGGATACAGATTTGAAAAGAAATAATCCTCTTCCCCAAAAAGGCAGACGATACTGCGGGGACAACGAAATTGAAACTAGGATGATTTCCTCAACGGATGCAATCAACTTGAAATGGTTTTGTATATAGTGTTTCGTCTTCCCGTTTTACTTTATCCTGTTTTTCTCCTAACTCCGGGAAATAGGAGAAAGCTAGAGCTTATTTTCCTATTGTAAAGTTGACTGCTTTTAGGAATTGTCCTCCCTAGTATTGTTCCATTTATATAATGCCGGAAAGAGGAAAATAGAATTTCCAACTAAAGATTTCAATTTTGTTGCATAGCATATCATTTTTTTAAATATTTTTTATATTCATTATTGAGACCTCAGAATTTAAATTCTTCACCAGGAAGATGACCTGAGGGACTCAATCTTTTTCTGTAATTGAATTTTTTTTTCCTAACTGATTCTGTTGTTTCTAATTTACTTTATTTATATTTTTTTCTAAATTATTATTGTTTTTTTTTAAGTTTTAATTTATATTTCGTAAATAAATTAATATGAATTAAAGAAATATATATAATTTTGTCAAATAGTGTAATCAATGTATTTAGGAACTTTAAACTACTTACTTTTTTTACATCATGAGGTAAGAAGTTAGGAAATAACAATGGCGCATTCAAATGATAATAAATGTAATTTTACTAAATAATGTAAATAAGATATTAAATTATAAAAGTTGATTTACTATGTTTTTAAAACTGTGTGATACGTGAATAAAATCACTTATAGATATTCAGAAATCACACAACAGAGGACAACACACAGCGTAAAACATCCATGCGCTCTGAGCGTGATTTGTACCCGAAATAATAGGCTTCACCATCAGTCAATAAATAAAAAATAACTCATTATTAAGATCTATAATCTAAAATACATAACCTGTAAATAATTTAAAAAAATAAATAATTCATAATCCATAACTAATACATAACATGATTCGTACCATAATAATTTAGTACAGTGGAGTTTGGTGCATTTATGATTCTAAAATTAATAAAATTAGATCAGCACTAATGTCCTTTTAAAATAAGAGTAAAATTTAAGCAAGTGAGCTATATTATTATCAGTAAGGAATACTTCAGTAAACAAATAAACTGATAAAACAAATCTGAATATCGTATGAAATAGAAAATGAAGTACAGATATAAACATGTAATTATAATTGTTTCAAGGCTTCTGAGAAACTTAGTAATAAGTAATAAATTTCACATAATATGAAAAAAGGCCTAAAAAGGCATGGTATTTTGAAAACTTCGATCTAAACAGAATTTTTATAGGAGGGATAAGCAAAAAAATGGCGCGAATTGTTTTATCAAGAGCAATTTCAAAAATTATGTTCCATCATTGCAACTTTATTTACTTTTTTTCATTTATTCTATCCAATTTTTCTTAACTTATCTCAAGAATATGGAGGTTTTTACATAGGAAAATAGAATTTTTTCCCAAAGGACAGTAGTTTATTTTTTTCATTTTTTTAACTTGAATTCATGCAGTTTTCCTAAAATTCCTCAAGGTCCTAAAATTTAAACAAACAATTTAGGAATATATTACTGATTTTTAATGCCGGTATATACCTAGCTGTTATTCAATCATAACTATATTTCTTACATATAGCGATTTGTTAAAGAAAAAAGAAAAATATATATTTAAAAATATTTTATGCGATATAATTAAAAACTGAAAGCATACCATTGTTCTTATAATTCAAGGTATCCTTTGAATTAGAATTGAGAAGAAAATTAGCAGAGACTACTTAAAACAATTTCTAAAATATAAGAACTTCATCAATCTAGCCTCCTTAGGCTCTAAGCTTGGTCACCTCTCAAAATTATCTTGTACAATTTATAAACTTTAATTGTAAACAAGCCGAATTCAAGGGACAGCTATATTTAAATATTATCATTCTTTAAAATTTACTCCATCCCTAAGACCGTAAATAGTTTTAAATAATATATTAACCAAATTGTTTCACATTCTGCTTCTCGCGCGGAATTACTTTCATTTAAATTTTAATCAAGAGATATTTGCTATATTGTCAAAGTTCTTTATGTACTGAATTTTAGTAAGAATTTAAAATCTGTCTGGCAGTCAGCAATCACGCAAATACCAGTAAGTATGATTTCAGGGCTTTTCAGTATTATCAGCAGCTGAGATATTAAACTATTATATATAAATGCTATCTCTTGCTAAAGGTAAGCTCCAGCACCAATAATTTAATCACAGCACATGCAGAACGAACCACGGCATCATTTATGTTTAAAATTTTCAATGCCCATTTAGAGGGAATCAAAAAGGTATCTAAATTATTACTTCGTAACTACGTTTTTACTGCTATAAAGATACAAAATCATTATATATATATATATATATATATATATATATATATATATATATATATATATATATATATATATATATATATATATATATATATATATATATATATATATATATATATATATATATATATATATATATATATATATATATATATATATATATATATATATATATATATATATATATATATATGTAATACAAAAATTAAATACTTTTGTATTAATAAAAGCATTAAAACTTCATTCGTTTTCATAAAATGTCTTTAGTAAAGGATAAGGGTAGAAATTCTATTTTGGGACTTCAAGGCTAAAAACATGCCAATGAATAATAATTAGATTAATACTTCAAAAGAGAAGTTATTTTAAGATCTTTCACTTCCATATAAGGAAAGATTAAACGATTTGCTTTGAGTAATAAATAAATTTGATGAGGCGTAAGAATACAGAAAAAGCATATGGCTGGACTTTTTACTCTTTTTAATCATCCTATAAAATGCAGAGCGCAAGATTTTGCGTGGCTTTTTGTGGTTTATCTTGCTAAAATAAAATCCGTCAGCTTAGACGGGATATCTGTTCCCCCTCTCCCGCTTTGGAGAGGGGTTAAACTGCTATTTCACCATCGCAACTTAATAAAAGAAGATTATGCACAACTGGACTCTTCAATCATGCTTCCCTCACTACTACTATACTAAAAAATATCGGTGTGGATACACCGCATATTATAAGCCGCTCAGGATGTGGCTTCGCGCTGGAAACCCCTTAAAAGAAAATTTTTGTGCAATACTAATATTGTGAACTATGGCTAAACTGAATGCTACTTCGTCGCCTTGGAAATCCCTGTTTCACCCCCTTTGTTTTAAAGAGAAAAAGCTTCATTGGACCGGAAGAAATCGCCTAACGCCGTTCTACCACCCGGGAGAAAAATTGCTTCATCGGTGATTTTACGGTACCAGTTCCGGTACCTACTGGAGACAGACCGTTCGCTTTTGCCTGAATGTTGAAAAAAGGTTATTTGTAGGAAAGAGGACAGTCATACCAACATAAAGTATATATTCATAGTATTCTTAATTTTATTATTTTTTTTTGGCTTACCAAAATTTTTTTTGGGGGGGATGTAATACAAAAATTAAATACTTTTGTATTAATAAAAGCATTAAAACTTCATTCGTTTTCATAAAATGTCTTTAGTAAAGGATAAGGGTAGAAATTCTATTTTGGGACTTCAAGGCTAAAAACATGCCAATGAATAATAATTAGATTAATACTTCAAAAGAGAAGTTATTTTAAGATCTTTCACTTCCATATAAGGAAAGATTAAACGATTTGCTTTGAGTAATAAATAAATTTGATGAGGCGTAAGAATACAGAAAAAAGCATATGGCTGGACTTTTTACTCTTTTTAATCATCCTATAAAATGCAGAGCGCAAGATTTTGCGTGGCTTTTTGTGGTTTATCTTGCTAAAATAAAATCCGTCAGCTTAGACGGGATATCTGTTCCCCCTCTCCCGCTTTGGAGAGGGGTTAAACTGCTATTTCACCATCGCAACTTAATAAAAGAAGATTATGCACAACTGGACTCTTCAATCATGCTTCTCTCACTACTACTATACTAAAAAATATCGGTGTGGATACACCGCATATTATATATATATATATATATATATATATATATATATATATAAACTGCTGTTTGTAGAAAATGCAACACCATGAAGGAATCATCAGAATCAAATGAAATTCGCAGCAAATGTCAATTATAGGATATTATGCAAATTAATAAAGTTTCAGAGCCATCGCGCGTGCGTGGCGCGCGCAGCGCCCTCTGAATTGATGCTGAAAGCGTATAAATAAAGTGCTGTAGCGGGACGTTGAAAATAGTCTATGATTATTTGTTAGTGGCAAACGTTTAGTGAGAACTGAGTATGCCTCCACGACGGAAGAATAAGAAATTCAAGCAACTTACGGAGTTTGAACGAGGGAGGATAATCGGCCTTCGAGAAGGAGGATTTTCCTATCGCGCAATAGCAGCTCGTATGCAGCGGAACAGTTCCACAGTGATGCGAGTTTGGAAGCAGTGGACCGACGAGCACCGAACAACTCGAAAAACAGGCACTGGACGACAGAAGGTGACGTCAGAGCGCGATGATCGACACCTGCTCCGCATGGCGGTGAATGATCGCACAGCTTCCTCCAGGCAGCTGGCAGCACATTGGTCTACTGCTACAGGTGTACAATTGTCGGCTTCGTCAATTCGTCGTCGTCTGCTGCGCCGTGGATTGCGTGCAAGGGTGCCATTATACAGGATTCCCCTCACGGCGGATCATCGACGGCTGCGTCGGCAGTGGGCTCTTGAGCACAGAGACTGGCGAGCTGATTGGCACCAAGTTGTCTTTTCAGATGAATCACGCTTCAATTTGTGGACCCATGATGGCCGTGTTCGTGTTAGACGTTATGCCGGTCAACGCTGCCTTCCTGAGTGTATTATTGAACGACATAGTGGTCGAACACCCGGAGTTATGGTCTGGGGTGCGATATCGTATCATGGACGATCCAATTTGATACGAATTGAGGGTAATCTCAATAGCAACAGATACGTCCGTGAAGTGCTACAGCCCGAAGTCGTTCCTTTCCTTCAAGGCATCCCTGGAGCTATCTTTCAGCAGGATAATGCACGCCCACATGTTGCGCGGACTGTTAGAGAGACGCGGACTGTTAGATATATATATATATATATATATATATATATATATATATATATATATATATATATATATATATATATATATATATATATATATATATATATATATATATATATATATATATATATATATATATATATATATATATATATATATATATATATATAAGAGAGAGAGAGAGGGAGAGATTCTATACAAGTGCTTAAGAAACGATGTTAATTATGTTATTGTAAATGAAAAATTTAATAAATTTACGTTGTTAGCATATATTAAAAAACTAATTTAGTTCTTTGCTATAAATGTGAAAGTTCTAATACTAAGCCCAAAACAATTTATTTTCTATTTTGTGTTTTTTCGGAACACAACTTTTTTAAAATTTCTTAATATTTTTACTTTTATTTGCATTACAATTGTATTCAATATTTTAGTGCACGCCTTTGGAAAAGAAATCACATATTTTTTTTTCAGCAAACAAGAAATTCAGTAAATTCAATTTCAAAATTTACATATTTCTTACTCATTGACTATGCAAATTAAAAACGTTTCTTAAATCCAATAGGAAATAAGGAAAAAACTTTTATATTTGCCTAAATCTGGATTTCCTGAGGTTTATACATTATTCTAAGCGTTTGAAAGAAGAAAAAAAAGGGGGTTCTGTGAGCTCTTATGTTGCTTGTAAATTTCCTCACGTTTCCCCTAAGAATTGCTGAACAAACTTCCAATCAAAAACAAAGGTGAGAGAAAATCAGAATACAAAAACTCTAGCACAAAGTAATTAGAGACGCGGGGCTTTTTTGCTTACTTTTTCTTCTCTGAAATCGGGAAAGAATACTTAATCGAATTTTTTTTCTTCTTTTTTTAAATATTTCGATCCGAGACACAGAAAGTATTTTCTAAATGTATATTCGTAATATTAGCAAAAGAAAAGATGTCATGTAGGTTTACTTTTTTTCTTAAACCGAGTTCCTAATTCCTAGGGAATATATATGGGAAACAATGTGACAAAGCTAGCGAAAATTAGGTCCCGTTGTGGGAACCAGTATTTTTTTCTGATTCCGCTTCGTATTTTTATTTCAATGTTATTAGTTTATGTCTAAGTATAGACTATTATCAAAGCTGAAATAAAAGAACTGTATATATTCCACATTAAATACTCAAAAATTGTAGCTAACACTGCAGTTGTTGTTGTTGTTTCTAATGCTACACTTCAACATCAGCAAGCCTGTTTGTTGAAACCAAGCGAATTTAAAGCTGATGGCGCGTTTAGCTATTTATGCATCCATTCAATTATCCACAAATCATAATTTTGACCTGAACCTGAGAACAATCCATCTCCAATTCAGTAACTCCAGAGGTATAATTTAAAATGGGAACATGGAGATCTTTTTGACCCGACAGATATAACATACGACAGTCACGATGGGAAGTCTTCTTCAGGAGGGGATCAAACTCACGACCTCTTGGACATGTGCTCAGCGACCTACCAATTGGACTATCCTGGACAACCTAACAGTATTTCATATTGTGGGGAGAGTAGTTACAGACCATGTCAACCTTCATCTATGAAAAGGTACCCCGACATAGAGTCGAGTTAACATGTCTTATATACTAGTGAATTGTAGTTGTAATTTTGTAGTGGTAGATACGCTACAGTACTCCCCCACCAGAATTATAGCTATGATAGAATTCGATGAATGGATGCCACTAGTTGATTCATTGCTATTTTGTGCGAAGCCGGGAGAGCTGTATTAAGATCACCGTATTTTTTGAGTGCTGAATGTGAGAGATATATTAACTTCACGGTCGTAGTCGCTCCTGTGTTGCCTTTAGCAGTCGAGTAATCACAAGTATGCAAGCCGACGTTGTGTGTGATCGAGATGAGACTGAGTAGCAACTGCGTGAGGAGGTGGATAATGATGCAGTCACAAGTAACAAGTCAACTGTTCAATGTGGACCATCCAACGAAGTAGGCGTTACTACCGATGTAGGCGTATCCAGATCAAAGTGGGCGTTTTTTTAGCCAAGGTAGGCGTGTTCACATCACGTCCGAAGGTCACCAATGTGGGGGGTGGAGCTACAGACCATGTCAACCGTCATCTATGAAAAGGTACCCCGACATAGGTCGAGTTAACATGTCTTATATACTAGTGAATTGTAGTTGTAATTTTGTAGTGGTAGATACGCTACAATATAAAGACCTACTAATAAAGCCTAAATTATAGCCCGTACATGAGGAAATTTTGAAGAGAAGGTGAAGATGGGCTGGACATATCCTTTGTTTAAAACGAGATAGCCCTGATAACATCGTAATTACTTAGGCACCAGATAGAAAACGCAAGAGACCAGGACTTACTAGGCAAAGGTGCACCCACCAAGATCTGTGCAAAGGAAAACTGAATTGATGGGAGGAGGTAAGAGGACAGATTCAGTTCAGGTGTGCCTGAAAAAAAGAGACTTGAGGCATTCTGTGCCAGCTGGCATGAAAAGGATATGTAGGTAGGTATATTCTTTAATAACTTTATAATAGATTTTATGAAATTGAAAAATAATTAATTAGCATTCAAATATGATGACGAAAATAGGCAGGATTTTAAAAACTTGACATTCTTTTTTTTTCTTATTTGAGCAAAATCCTTGAAAATAATTTTCACTATCGCTGCCTAAAGTATTTGCTATTCATTTTCAAAAGCCGTCAAAATAATTCACTTATTATAGTTTGTTGATAGTGATCTTTCTACTGAACATTCTTATAATGTGAGCTTAACCATGAAGTATAGTAAAAAAATATCTGTTTTTCACCTTTTGACACTGAAATTGAACAAGATGAGATTCTTCTGCTCTCACTATCTACTAAAAGTTCTGAAATGAAAAGTATGTGGTTCTCTTGCAGTTGTTTTGGAATTTTATTATATATTCCTGGCTATTTTTTCTTTTATTGTAATATATAAATTTACCGAAAAGTTTTCTCAAACTTTTGGAGCATATTAGATCCGAAATAAGTATCGAATGAGTTAATGAGTACATGCTTCAAATTATATTTCGCAAAAGAACAGGCTGTTTTTTTATCTATAAACTATTTCATAGAAAGTGATTTGGGACAGTTTAAATTTTAGAGAAAGGGGTTGCAGTAATAATAATCTACTCGCTTGTGGTAGATTAAAAGCAAATTAAATCAATTCGAACACATGTAATAAGAATTAAAATGGAAAAATATATTTATAGAAATCAAATTTGCAAGCGATTTTTTTTCTAAATTCGCCTCTCTAGTTAAATTCTAATGGTACAGTATAGAAGACAGAGTAATCCAATATTTGAAGTGAAATGTGGAACACAATCCACGTACGGATCTGATTCTAAATGTGGGAAATCGCGGGTTTGTAGATTTACTTATAATGCGATGGAATCAATAGTACCGTCCGGAGTAGTATGATCCTGTAGTTGAAGAACCAGTCTCGCAAAAATAAGTTTTTAAGTAACACTTGCGACAACACCTTTTTCGCATGAAAGATGATTAAAAATGTATGGGAGTTTCTGGAAAGATCTTGAATAAAAGATTTAGATTTTTTAATGAAGAGGAATGTGTGTTCCTGAAATATTAAAACCCAAAATTCATGCTTAATTTTTCAAAATCACAAATATAAACATTAATGTTAATAAATATAAAATAATGGCTCGTTACGAAATTATTAACTCATTTTAATTGCCACCACTGTTAAAAAATGTCTGACGAAGCACTTGAGCTCTTCGCATGAATAGGTATTTGGTGTAAACGTATTTCTCCCTCCAGGAACAAATCTTACGAGGTGAATATGTATTTAACAGCGCTTCCTGTTACTACAATATGAACAAAACTCTTTGACTTGATATTTGTCCCTATAAGGAATTAAAGGTATAAGGAATTAAGGGTTAACTTTTATGCAAAATTAGTAGAATGGAAAGTGGATTGATAGAAAAACTTGCTATATTTTTATTGGTTCCATGAATCTTACGGTGAGCAACAACAACACAAGATTTATTTGTGTATACATATGTGGGTTCATATTCACCACACACATCAGCCTCAACTTTCCTATAGTGGGCATATTTTACACACTTTAAAAACTTTCAGAAATATCTTAATGCATCATCACTTTTAGTTCACAAGTTAAATTTCTTTTAACACAAATTTAAGTAAATGTATATCATTTAATCAGACTTTTTTTATATTTAAAGAAAATTGTTAGCAATAGCTTTTCCCTCCAATCACCCTATTTCGAGCAAACATAAAGAAAATCCTCTTTAATCAAAGCTAAATTGATCTTTTCCTATATTTCTTTTATAATACAAATACTTAAGTAAGAAATTAAGTAATGCAATTATTAAGATTATTTGATAAAAGATTTTAAAAAATGCGAAATTTAGTGACTAAAAGAAAATACATTTTATAAAAAATTTTCCAAAGTTAGTTTATTTCATTTAACCTAGAAAAGGAACTATTAGATGTTTCACAACCATTCTGTCTGTAAATTAATTTATTTTTCAAAATGTTCCCTGCGAATATATTTAGATAATAAAATATGCCACATGATAAAGCATATGTATTCATTTCAAAAAAAGTTAAATTTGATAGTTCAGTAAATGTTTAAATGAATTCAATTAATATCTGAATAATATACATTCTTTCAATAAAGACAAAATTCAATGAAATTATTTCAGAATTGCGAAATTTAAATATTTTTAATGGGGCATTATTCTCAGAAGAATACATTTTGAAATAACGCTAAACAAAACCACTTAAAAATGCAAATAACATTATTCATATATAAACGTTTTCAATGCAAATCATTTTAAAGTACATTTAAAAAAGGTATCACTGCATTTTAAAAACAGAATTAATGCAAATTACTTGAATGTAAGTTAATAATTTAATTCATTTATAGAATGCAATATAGAATTAAATGGGTATTAATTTAAAAAAGAATTTAGTTAATTTAAATTACTTTAAATTATTTTAAAGTATATTTTACCATTTACATCATTTTAGATTTCATAATCAATCCAAATGATTTTTTAATTATTTTAATTGATTTGGATCTTAAGTGACATTAGTTTTTAAAAGCGTGTCAATTCAAAATATTAATTAATATGTATAATGTATACTCAGGG
Organism: Parasteatoda tepidariorum; assembly: GCF_982258835.1. Taxonomy (NCBI): domain Eukaryota; kingdom Metazoa; phylum Arthropoda; class Arachnida; order Araneae; family Theridiidae; genus Parasteatoda; species Parasteatoda tepidariorum. The sequence continues at coordinate 20,345,667 of NC_141755.1, read as the reverse complement.
GCATTTAAGTTCTGAAACATTATACCATTTAAATAATTTAAAATAATGTTAGAAAAATTAGTTTTACTTAGTTTAAGTTAATGGAAAAAATCATTAATTTTTTTACGTTTCTGCTTCGATAAAAACGAAACATATTCGTTAAAAAAACAAGTATAATTAACGTCACAATTTAATTTAGAATACAGATAACATAATATATTTATTAAATTTCATAAATAAATAACATAAAATATTCAATAAAAAACTACAAAAAAGTTATGTCACAGTTTAATTTACGGTATAAATGACAAAATGCACTTGAAATTCTACAAAAATACAAAAGCAAACTAAGCTAATTTGAGTCGTTATTTCATTACGTTATTAATTATTCTACGAAAAAAATTACATTACTTGATATAATGTTTAAGTTTCGAATCAACGTAGGCTAATAATTTAGATACTGATACTTGTTAATTATTTTATCTATCGTTTGAAAATATAATTTAAAACTCTATCTTCAAAAATAATGTTAATGGCAGTTTTGAATTTTTACGGTCGATAAAGCAGAAGCTATTATATAAATTAACCTCGTATTTTTAGATTGCAGTTATAGTTGAGCTAAAACTGTGGGGGGGGATGCAATTCTGAAGTCTTTATAGTTTAATCGACAAAAGTTAAAAGAATCACTTCATATCTTTTTATAAAAATATCATCCCAGTAAAAATATTCATTTAGCTTCATTGCATTAAAAGAAATAAACGGTTCATAGTAGCTAATTATTTTTACAATTTAAGTATTTTTCATGCTTGAAACTAATTAAAATGAATTTATTTTTATTGCATTAATTTTCAACCAAAAGAGATATCTTTTATTAAGAAATGCTGAACATAAATGCTATTTTTTATGATTTTAAATGGTAATGGTTTTGGTAATGGTAATGGTTTTTAGGCAATGTACTAAAGTAAAAAAAATTATTAAGCAATGGAATTACTCATCTCGTCTTTGAGTTTATCCGAATACTTAAAGAATGCAATATTTTGTCAGGACAATATTTTTTAATAAGTTAAGTTGAATCTCAATAAAACTTTAAATAGCATGTATAAAATTACTTCATGGCCAATAACTTAGCATTTTATTTAACTAAAATGTTGTATGTCATGAAACTAAAACATTATAACCTAATTGCAATGAATTTAAAATTTGCAAACTGTCAATCTAGAAGTCGAGAGGGTTTTTTCTTACAAAAAAAAATTTTTTTTTGATTTTTTTCAAAAAAAATTATTATTGTGACTTATTTTATTCTAAGTAATTTGGCACCAAGTAAAATATAGTACTCAAAAAACGGCTGAATATTACGAAGTGTTAGGGCTAAATATTAAGATACTTTTACAAAAAATAGAAAACTACACAGTTACTTTTTAAAATGGTATCATCTGCCAATTCAAGTATTATATTTAAAGTATTGTCTTTAAAACTCATTTTCTTATTTTACTTTCTTTAAATTGGTCACAAGATTGCTCGTCTTCTGATAAACCCATTAAATTAAAACCTAGTAATTGGTTCAAGTATAGTGCGTTGCTTTAATTCATTCAAACATTTGATAATGTATAGAACTTGAGTATACATGAACGTAAATATTTTATATATTTTAAATCAAAATAATGCTTTTAATAAAAATCCAGAAAATTAATTTCATTTTGAAAATATTTTTGTATTTTTTAAATTTATTTTTGCTGTTATGATTTTAAAAAGAGCATATTTGACTGCCTATTAAAAGTTATTTCAAAGTATTAAATTATGATTTTTATCGTTTGTACCGGACGTCATAGTATACTTTTTCTCTCAATAAGAATTAAAATCTAATAAAATTAAATTATGAAGTTTATTTTCATTGTTTCACAAAAGTGTTTGCATTCAAATAATTTCTGAGCTTGGGTTAAGATCCTTTATAATTTCAATAAGCATTCCATTAAAAATGGGTTTAACTCCTGTAGATAAGTAGATAAGATAAGTTATAGAATTTTAAAAAACGTTATACAGAGCACCGAGGGAAAAAAACCGACCACATTGAAAAACTTTTGATCTAATAATCGGAACTTCACGTTCTAAGACTCAATCTTAATGGCTTGCCACCGGTGCCAATATGCTAATTAATTAGTGCAGACTATATTTCAAGCTACGAAATCAGACATTTATTCTCTGATTAAAGATACCTTTATTACAAAAGATTCTTCTGATCCCTAAAATATACAGCTTAACAGCAATATGGAAAATGTGGACCCCATCGTTTGGTCAGGAAAGTGAGCCAAAATTTGGACCGCTTAATGTTAACTTTAATTTTTTCGTATTTCACCACATCTCTAGAACTTTTTAAGTGAATTGGAAAATAAATTGCACCCAATTTCAAAACTCGTTTATCTAAAGATAATACCGATTTTGCACGAATTTTCTATTTTACCATGTAAAATTAGAAACTTTAAAATTGCGTAAAAAAATTACACAATTCAAAAGTGTTTTGGCATTTATAAAATAAAACAATAAAAAATAATAAATATTTACTAAAATTTCTTTTTTGCATGGGATTATCTTTGGATAAACGAATTTTGTAATTGTGTGCAAACATTTTTCAATTCGTTTAAAAAGATCTCGAGTTATGGCGAACTTCGCAAAAACTTAAATAACGAGCTGAACTTTTGGATTTATCTCCTGATTTAACTATGAGAACCATATTTCCCAGATTGTGACTACCCCCTATATTTTGAGGATCAGAAATATGGATCCGTCGAAAAAAAGTTAAGCTTATTTAGAGAAGTAATGTTTTTGTAACTGATTCCGTAACTTAAAACGTCATCTGCACTAAATAATTAGCATATTTGAAGTCACCCACTCAAACCATTTAAGATGGAGTCCTTGAACATAAAGATCCGATCATTAAAACAAAAATTATTTTCAGAATAAACCGTTTTCTTTTCTTTTTTTTCTTTCTTTTTTTTTTGTGAGCTGTACCCCATTGTTTATTGAGGAGATCAAAACCACTTGGACCCGTTTAGATGAAATATTACTGTATATTTTACTCAAATAATGTACTATTTTCATTGGAACATTAAATTAGTAATTTATTAACAACGACATTTTTTTTATATCTAACTAAAAACAATTCAGTTTATTGTTAAAAATTATTATATATATATATATATATATATATATATATATATATATATATACATCGTAAAGTTTAAGTTCCATGGAAAAAAAATTCACAACAAAAAAGTATTTTAAAGTAAGTACCGATTACCAAATTTTTCTGTTTCTAAAACTGTTTTTAACGAAATTGTTTTTCTCTATTTTTCACACTAATCCTAAACGGATTAAAACGGTCAATACTATTTTTTTTCATGCAGATTTGCTTAGAGTAAAATAACTTTTTTTTTCTTTTTCAAATTATCTTACGATAATTTTTCATACTCTTTTTACAAATTAGAAATTTCATACTCTTTTTAGAATTCTTTTCTTTTTCGAAATTATTTTATGGTTTTGAATATCTTTTCAATTGCGATTGGATTCATTATAAAATAAATACTCTACCTGATTATCTACCTTAAGATAAAATTTTTCGTTAAGTTAAATTGATAGATATTTTAATAAGATAGCGATAATATTTTTCTCTATTTTTCACACTAATCCTAAACGGATTAAAACGGTCAATACTACTTTTTTTCATGCAGATTTGCTTAGAGTAAAATAACTTTTTTTTTCTTTTTCAAATTATGTTACGATTATTTTTCATACTCTTTTTACAAATTAGAAATTTCATACTCTTTTTAGAATTCTTTTCTTTTCCGAAATTATTTTATGGTTTTGAACAGCTTTTCAATTGCGATTGGATTATTATAAAATAGATACTCTACCTGATTATCTACCTTTAGATAAAATTCTTCGTTAAGTTAAATTGACAGATATTTTTATAAGGTAGCGATAATATAGTTTTAAATATTTTAAACTTAAATATGAGAAATAAGACTTTAAAGACATATTAATATTTTTCTTCGCAACCGAACACCAGAGCTGTTATGGCTCACAAGGGAAACTAGGGAAGTGTGACTCGCCAATTTCGAAATAAACTAGTGGGATGTATGCCTTATGAGGAATAATTTTAGGGGGCAACATTCGTTTCGGCCCATAGAGGGTCCTATGAGAGATAAAAAATAATTAAGTATGTAGAAAAATCGGTATTTCATTACTTCAATGCAGACTATTAGTTATTGTAATTATCTTATACTCCAATTAATTTTATGGTACTTTCACGTACTATATAATGCATATTTTTCTACATACTTTTCTACATACATTTACGTACTATATACATGCATATTTTTCTACAAAATTGATTTCGAAAATTTTATATATCTGTAGTTTTTCAGAAAAAAAAATAAAAATTGGCATTTTTAATTAAAAAAAATTTGGCATCAAATTTTTAAAAAATTTTTTTTCAAAAAATTTTCCTATATTAAAACTAGTAAACAGTAATAAATTTCATTTATATGAGAGTCGAAATATAATACGCATTTTACCAAACTGATGGAATTTTTTCATATTTAATGTGTATCCAAAAATGTGATTTATGAAAAAAAAAAAAAATTTCATATTGTTAGATCTTGCAAAAAAATCTGAAATAATTTATGTGATTGCATAAAATTAAATTGCATTTATAAAAATGTTTTCTAATTTGTTTGGCGGGAAATTTGAACTTAAAAAAATATTTCAGTTTTCAATGATTTCTTTTTTTCTTGACAGGTCAACCGTACTATATAAACAAAATTTGTAAGTATTTGTCGCTTTAATAGACACATTTTTTTCTTAATTTTTTTTTATTGCACAACTGGTAAAAAAACAAGAAAAAAAATAAATTTCAAAAAAGTCTAAATTTTTTGCCAAAAAATTCACATATTATAAAAAAAAAAATTTCTGTGAATTGTTCAATATTTTGTCTAAACATTGCTATTTTTGAAATATTATTCATACAATTATCTTTATACCTGATATCCTAGCTAATGCCAACTTTTAAAGTTAAATATTTCAAAAATTAGCTAGGATATCAGATATAAAAATAATATTATAAAGACAGCAATGTTTTGACAAAATATTGAACAATTCACAGGACATAGATATCAACGGATTTTCCACTTAAAGTGACATATCACTTCAAATTTTGTGCATACAGTACAGTTGATCTTTTATGAAAAAAATCGAATTGAAATATTAAAAATTTTTTAAGTTCAAATTTCCCGCCAAAAAAATTTTAAAACATTTTTATAAATGCAATTTAATTTTATGCAATCACATAAATTATTTCAGATTTTTTTGCAAGATCTAACAATATGAAGAAAAAAAATTTTTTTTTTTTGTAAATCACCTTTTTGGATGTTACATAAGCTATACTCACAAAAAATTCCATCAGTTTGGGAAAATGTGTATTATATTTCGACTCTCATATAAATGAAATTTATTACTGTTTACTAGTTTTAATATTGGAAATTTTTTCGAAAAAAAAAATTTGATGCCAAATTTTTTTTTTTTTTTAAATGCCAATTTTTTTTTTTTTTTTTGAAAAACTACAGATATATAAATTTTTCGAAATCAATTTTGACAATAAATATGCATTATATAGTACGTGAAAGTAACACAAAATTAATTGGAGTATGAGATAATTACAATAACTAATAGTCTGCATTGAAGTAATGAAATACTGATTTTTCTACATACTTAATTATTTTTTATCTCTCATGGGACCCTCTATGGGCCGAAACGAATGTTGCCCCCTAAAATTATTCTTCATAAGGCATACATCCTACCAGTTTATTTCAAAATTGACGAGTCACACTTCCCTAGTTTCCCTTGTCAGTGGACAGAGTGCTCGTCTCTCGACCTCTGTTCGAATACCGGAGTTGACTAGTCATGCGAAACCTGCTCTTGGCTCGCATCGTCCAAAATACTGACAAAGTTTTTTTATAGAATATTTTCCTAATAAAAATTACATGGTTTGTTAAAATAACAATACTTAATTGCTTACGAAACAGGCACTATTTTTAAAGTATCAGCATTTTTCGGTGAAATAGACAATTTTATATTGGTACACCAGCTGACAATTTTTTTCTGTAAATTTTTGCAGATTTTTTAAAGTGTATATATTATATATATATATCCATCATCTATACATTCATTATTTAGGATAGATATATCCTGGTTTATTAAACTTACAAATATTGTAACTATTTAATTAATTTTCCGAATCATAAGATTGAGAGTCATGCCTTACGTTGCACACTTAAAAAAATACACTATTAAACTTATAACCTAAGTATTGGGTTTTTTTCGTACCCAGATAAACATTTTCCTGTTTTTCAATGATATAAATTTCACTGACGTATCTATCGATTGTCTTCACAAAACCTGAAAAACGCTGAAGTTTTTATTTGGAAACATTCCATTTGACACAATGGAGAGCTTTTATGAAAATACTTAACGTAGGATTAATTTTGTTAACAATTCGTTATTTTCAAATTATTTTGCAATGTTCCAAAAAAACTTTATGTTCTTGAAAAATAATATTAATTTTTTTTTAAATATTTATTAAATAGTGTTAATTTAATTAATTTATTAATAGTATTAATTAGTAATAATTCCCATTTGGTCTGACGGAGTCAGACTAGATCAATAAATCCGTTGACATTTAGGAAGTCCGAAACTAAAAGGGGAGAGGAATGAATGTCGTTCCAGTCCAGACCTAAACAGTTCAAGATATGCTCAGGTGATGCCTGGTTATGTTGGCATTTAGAGCAAAGAGGAAAGATCTTTTGATTAGCAGAAAATGTGAGACTTTTCAGGTGTCCACTGGCCAGTCGGGATAAGCAAGTGTTGGTCTGCCTCTCACCAGGAAGAGATAGAGAGAGTCCTGGTCCTTTTGCTTTATACCAGTAGTGAATAGGAGGAAGCAGCCACTTTTGTTTGTTCTGGGTCTTTTGAATTGCGAAAAGTTCAAGGTATGTATGCTCTGAGGTGGAGGGGACTGGATGGTCTAGTGCCTTCTTTGCAAGAATGTCAGCCAACTCGTTTCCGTAGATATCGACGTGGGACGGGATCCATTGAAAGTGGACTTCATGCTGCTGGGAAATGAGCTTTACTTTTTGCAAGATCGAAAAACTGGTTTTATCTCCAATGAGGGCTCAATTTTTGAGGTGTTGAATTGAACTACGGCTGTCAGATGGTATCCAAGTATTTCCAAAGTGCCCTTCACTCATAAATAGTTAAATCATATAATCACAACTACACACAACTGAAGGAACATATTTTTTTAACTATTTACTTAATTTTTCATTTTGATATAAGATTCTGACCCTAGATATTATTTTTAAATTTATGGTAATTTCATTCAATTAAACTAAAGTTTTTCAGACAGAATTAATTTTAGTAATAATATTGATGTGTAAAAATATTTGGCAACGTTATATAACTTATAATATTTTAGTAAAATAATATTTCAATAAAATGTATATAACTTTTAATGAAAAACATCATATAATTTATATAATGTTAAGATTAATATATAATAGATTAACATTAATCATCTAATATAATAGTCTTAAAATGTTAAATTTCACTAAGCTGCAGGTTCATCGCAATATTTTTTTTAATGTGTGCACAAAACTTTTGATTTACTTAAAACCAGATGGAGCTACTAGTTTAAATAATTATTGATTCTTTTTTTTAAAGAATAAAAATCTTTTAGTTACAATCTGTGGCTGTTACCATTCAAACTTTAGAAGAAAAAAAATCAATGGATCACTGGGTCACCGAACACTCAGTAATTCAATTCCGTATAGACTCTTGTACCCTACCTACCTAAAACCACTCTTGTATTTAGAGTACTTTTGCAATGAAATTCAATAGTACCATTTCCCCCTCAAGCTCTAGTTTCTCAACTGAAAACTAAAAATGAGACTCTATCTGACTCTAAGTGTGCCATTGAAGAAGAAGGAAGAATTCGAGAAGTTAATAATTTGAGAGATCCCGTAGGAGTCTTAAGACCAATCTACTGGATGGATGAATTAGACTTCCTCTTAGTTCGTGATCACGATTCTCCATTAGTTTGAACATTTTACCTCCTTAGTTAGAGTTCTTATTTTCCTCTATTTGCTTCCTTTTTTAAACTGTATAATTCAAATGGCTGGTGCATAGAATAACCTATTCGTTTGAAAATAATTTTTGTGAGTCAGATTTTATCAAGAAAACCAAATTTACGTTTCCCGATGAATCTTTGAAGTAATGAATTTAAATTAAAGTACTTTTGAAGTATTATTCTTTCTTGAAATTTAAAAATGCAGAGAAAACATGGGTGAAAATATTAAGGTATTTTATAAATAAAAATATTAGGGCATTCTATTTGCTTCCTTTTTTAAATTGTATAATTCAAATGGTTGTTGCTTAGAATAACCAATTTGTTATGAAATAATTTTTGTGAGTCAGATTATATCAAGAAAACTAAATTTACGTTTGCCGATGAATCTTCGAAGTAGAAAGAATTTAAATTAAAATAATTTTGAAGTATTATTCTTTCTAGTAATTTGAAAATGCAGAGAAAACATGGAAATAAATATTAAGATATTTCAAAGGGGAAACAAATTTTAAAGAAATTTTTTTTAAAATATTCAAAAATTTAAAATTGAAAAAGAAATTATAAAGCCGGAGAACTAAAGAAGGAAAAGTTGTAATCTCGACTTAAGCTTACACTATTACATCCGAAAAAAATGTGCTTTCCAATATTGTATAGCTCAGAGGAAAAACTGTAGAACTTAGTGGAAGAACCTGGTAAGTGACATTTTCAGAACGAACAAAAAAGTTGTATCCAAATTATTTTATTACCAATTTATTCGAAGGTAGCACTAATAGCTCCTTATTTTTTTTACCACTGCCTAATTTGAAATAAAAATCATGCAATAATGCTAAAAACCAATCTGGATAAGTTATGTTAAGATAAAAGTGAAAGCAAAAACAATTCTGTTAATTTAAACATAACCATATTATATTAAATATACCCATATTTTCTCTAATTCATTAATTTCCCTAAAAATATCATTCACCTGGTTCTTCCATCAAGTTCTTTAATTGTGTCGGTGTATGCCTTTCAGTTTTGAGCTTGATTGCGCTGTATTTATCAGTAATGATTTATTGATTCTTTTCTTTTTTTTTATTCAATTCACCCCGTGCATAGAACGGGTATTCAGATAGTATATATATATATATATATATATATATATATATATATATATATATATATATATATATATATATATATAAGTTCAAAATGAAGAATAAAACAAAGAAAAATTATAGAAAAATTATAGGGGGGGATAATAAGTAATATATATATATATATATATATATATAAAGAGAAAGAAAGATACGAGATACTTAGTCAGATAGATACGTGTTTATTATAACATTATATTAGCGGTATATTATTTAAAAAATAATCAAAAATAAGTTTATAATTCAGTTCATAATCAAAAATAAGCTACTAAGTTCATTACAAGCATAATTTTTCTCATATAAATCCAATTCATAAAATTTGGGAAAAGCATCTGTGTCAAACTAGCAAATTGTTTGATTTTTTCTCATTTTATTAAAACTTATTATAAAGGATAAAAATATTTTTTACGTGAAGAAATATTTCAAAAGATAAGAAATGATAAAAAAAATTGCAACTTTGTATAAAAATGAAAATGAATAAAACAAAATTTGGCAAGGATATCAAATATTTTGAATTTCATACATGATACATAAGTTATATTCCGCGTGGAAAGTTTCATATGGGTTTGTCACGTGCTTTTTATGTAATTTTAAAAAAATATTTGATTGATGACCAACCATTTTTATGACTGAAAATTTCTTTTATTTCTTTTAAGATAAAAACAAGCGTGAAATAATTTAAAAATATTTTTTATAATTTTTTAACTGTTTTCAATTTGTAGAACCATTCAAAAGAAGATTTATTGCTCGAAATATTCAATCAAAATAATGCTTGAAGAGAAAAAAGCTTAATAAAAAAATTCTATAAAGCTTCACCTAATTTTTTTAATCATTTTAAAACAACATAATTCTGTTTTTTTATGAAAGAAAAATACATGTTTAATAAAAATAAAACGTATTTTCAATTTATTTTCTTATTTATTTATTTATATAAATTTTTTTTATTAAGTGAATAATTGATTTATTTCTTCCTTCCTTTTTTTTTTTCTTTTTTTTTATTTCCTTTCTTTCTTCCTTCTTTTTTGTTTTTCTTTAATTTTTTATTTATTTTTTTAAATGTGCAATTATTTCAGTCAAAGTATCAAAAATTGTGCAACCTTACACGAAGGAAAAAAATCCTGTAAAATTACTAAGCCGTATGGTAATGAAATTTCTCGTAAAAACTCCCGATTATGATAGTCATTAAAACCAAAATATACATTATTTGAACCATTAATTTGGTAATTTTTTCGTTTTTATCTTTACGAATGATTGAAAATAGCTGTTTTTTAAATTATATTTCTCTTTACCACACATTTAGTAAAAAATGCAAAATTAAAAAGTAAATTTATGAGAATAAATAGTTTTTATGCGATGATGCTCCAAATTATCACTATAAATTACAAAAATTTTTCTTATTAACCAAATTTCATCACAAAACCATATTTTAACGTTAATTTCGCAAAAGCACTTCGTAAGAAATTACCGATCCTTTTGGTGTTTCCATGTTGCTAGAAACAAAGTAAAGTTTATTGCATTCTGACAGCCTTGAGCATACCTTTTTTCACAGTGTTTGCAATAACTTTATAATTTTTCAGTCTCTTTGGCTCCTCTACTTACACTGTTAGAAATTTCTCTGTTAAAATGGTTAAATACCAATTTATTCAATTGTTATTTTACCATTTTCAAACAAAACAGTCAAATTAAGATTGTATTCAAACTGTTAAATGTGAGAAAAATCGTTTATTAACTGATTTCACATAATGTGGTTAAACAACCAAAATTTTACAACGCCACCTAATGAAGCTGCCTAGTTCCTTGCAGTTGGGTACATATTATAGCCGAGATGCCTGATCTGTCAATCTCATGACCAACAGAGCAGGGGTTCGAGTCCCAGTGTCGATACTCCTATATTTCCTCCATTCCTTTCCACAATGAAGAGTTTCCTGCGTCCTGCACTCCCCAATTTGTGACTCTGGTTTATTAGAATATGATACCCTCATTGAGGCATAGATGGCAGCACTATAAAGCTACTAAACTATCTCCAGTAAAATTTACTTTTTCTGGTTTTGAAAGTATGCTAGTTGTAAATGGTTTAAAAACTGCATAGATTTATATTCATGTTTTTTTCTTAACCATATTAGTTGTAAACTGTTTCAAAACCGTAAATATAAAAAATTTTCTTTGCTGTAAATTTTACTGTTAAATGGATGGACAGACTGCTGCCAGTTATTTCACCATAATTTTAGAATGAAATTTATAGCAGTGTATAATTATACAAAATTCACCAGGATGAAAATAAAAAAAATAAAGAAGTTTTGTTTTAGTAGAAGAGAGTTATACTCTTGAAGAATACATATCATTTTCATTATTTCGGTCCACGTACGTGGAACTTCATTTTTTAACTTCTAAAAACACTTTGTCCCGCAGTGGACTGATCGTTAAGACACGGGTCCCAGCAGATCACCGAAGTCAAGCATCACTGGCTACGGTCAGTGTGAGGGTGGGTGACCACTTGGAACAGTCTGCGTAGGGACCGAGGGTATGCGGTATTGGTCCTCGTTAAACTGTGCTACCGTAAAGTGCTCGACTTCGCGCGCAGGTCGTCGGGCTACCGAAGCGGGGGTGCCATCCCCTCCGCAGAGGATCTAAATTGTGATGGCATGTCTTCGGATCATCCTCCGGGATGTTTCCCAGACCGTCGCCAATAGCCCATTGTACAGCTCTAGTGCGATGTAAATTAACAATAACAACAACAACAGAAACACTTTATAATAAAATTTATAGTTTTATCCGCACTGAAACATTTGTGGACATTTAAGCTTCCTGGGAATTCCAGTAGATGCAGATCATGCATTTGGCTAGAATGCCTCATAAACAAAAGTGATTTTCGAAAAATGACGCTAAATCCACGTGCTCGAAAACGTAAGTAATTTTAAATATTATTTAATTTAGTTATTCTGAAGACATATTTTTTGCGATTTAGTAGTTCTGTGATTTATATCAAGCTTTTGAATTTATGTTTACTTAATATTTAAAAACTATTACAGTCAAGAACATGCAGATCTACGTATGTGTACATTGGTAAATATGACGAAATTTATGACGTAGTGTACAAGTACACTACTGGTGTACAAGTGTACAAGTACATGCTGGGTGACGTACAAGTGTAATCTCATAGTGTTATGAATATTTAAATTTATATCTATTTAGTAATATTTTAATACGCTTTTTAACTTTTTTATATTAAGGTACGTATAAACATTTAATTTCTTTAACTTTTTGTGTTTCTTTCCAATTTTAAAATTTTACCCCCAAAAACTAAGCATTTGTTTAGAATCAATGTTAAACTCTTTTCAATAATTATTTATTTTGCTTCGTTTTCATGATTAAATTATTTTTGAAACTGAGATTTGATTCAGTATTGCACTGTATTTAGATAAAATTTATAAATAAGTACTTACTATAAATTTTAATTATTATTTTTAAAATCTTTTTTTCCTTCTAAATAATTGTTCAATCAATTCATCATTGCATTTAAACAAATCATTATAAAAAAATATGCACGTTTGTTAATATTTTAGATTCAATTTAACATTTGAAATATTTATATTCTAAAACCAGAACTCCACGTATGTGTACTTAAAATTATTAGCCCCCTGGCAATATAATTCATATTCTATTTATCGTACTGTGTCTTATGGCAGTAAAATTGAAATTTGAAACTCTAAAATATTCTATGATATTTTCCTTTATGCTTCAGTAAGGAAGAGGATAACTATTCTGAATTACGTTACCGCTAGCTACGCATCTTTTGTGAAAGTTTAAAGCTATACAAATATTTAATATCTTTAACTATGAAAAATACTTAAGCATGGACATATTCAATTCCAAAAGAATTATTTTTTTTCTTAGAATATTTCTTCCGTTTTCTCCAACGCAAAGAGAGTTGTGAAATAAATTCTCTTACAAATAATAAATATATGAAGAAAATAAATTAAATTAATAAAATTGCAAAATTTTTCGTCATCAGGATCATACTTATACAGCCTTGCAATTGGTTGCCAATTCGAAGTAAAATTAGGACAGAAGAAAAAAAGCTTTATCTATCCTCAGAATATATTTTTTTCCTCAGTAGAAATGTCACTAACACGCGCTGCAAGTCCCACCTTCTTCTGGATATCTTATTTTAAGCTGTAAAGTAATTTCAATTGTTTTAACACCGGGGAAGACGAAAACAGGAATTTTTTTTAAACGAACAAGATTGTGGTATATTTTTGAATTAGATGATTTAGATTAGGTGAAAATGTTTTCCGTTCTTGAAAATAACTGGCAACATATGTATATATTGACAATATATTCTTTGATTTCAAGATACTGCTATTATAAGAAGAAAATAAATTTTAAATGTATAGTTACCAGGCAATTCCATAATTTTACCCCAATCGTAGTGTGTGAAATTAATTAATATTTGTTAATTAGCTATTATTAATTAATATTTGTCAATTAATTAATATTTGTAATTAATCAATAAATAATGTTAGACAAAAATAATTTTTTGACGAAATTTATTTATTTGAGACATTCATATTTTCTTTTTAATTCATGTTAGTTTGATGTTACAGTGCATTAACTGAACAATACTATTCAACGGAAAAATAATGAAATAATAATTTTAAAAAAAGAAGAAATTTGTGAAAATAAGGACCCTGCAACTCCCCACTTTCTTTTTTACCAAAATCATTCGATATTCAGACTATTCAATAAATGGCTTTTATATTATATTTCATGCCGTGGAATTTCTTTTTTAAAATGATATTGAAAGAAAGATAAGTTCGAGGAATAGGGTTCCACCCCACCGGAGATATACAATCTGTGGATATAGGCTTTTGTCGTGACAACAATAGGGGTTCCGCTCCTCCAAGGAAATAGGATATCACATTTTCAATTCATTTTATTTTTATGAATCTTTAAAAGAGTAATAGTAAACAGGAAATTTCTTTTTGGAGCTCTTCAAAAAATATGAAATTATTCTTATCTTATAACAAAATAATAACTAAGCCTTCAATTCATTTGAATAAAAGTTCATATTCAAAGATATACTAATATGTCTTTATAAAAATACTTTAACTTTTAAAAAAGTTAAATGGGTTTTATTAATGGTAGTAGTAAAACAACGTAAAAGCCATGAAAGGAAGTTAACAATATAGAAATTTATAGAACAATACAGAAAAGTAAGCAATGTAGAACGACAGGTACCATATTTGATACAGAAGTAAAATTTTGACTTTGACATTTAAAAAGCAAAGAGGAAATTTTTGAAAAATCTTTTTATAATGTTTATGAAATATATTTTCTTAAATTTATGAACCACTTATATTACTTTTTTTCTTCATTCAATGTCTTCGTCAATAAAAGACCTTTGATTTTCTCTTTATGGCTTGCTGCTTAGTGGGAAATTTTACATAATATCTCTTTTCAGCCCACTGTGATGTTTCTCCCCTTGCTCTTTCCCCCTGCCGACCATTTGTGGCCTCTTATTCAACTTAGTTTTTTTCCCATCAAATTTGACACTTTAAGAAAATGATTATTTTGTTTAATAACAAATATTATTATTATAATATTATGCTAGAACATTTTGCTAACATGTTAATCGTAACGTAATGCGGCAGTCGATCGGTCCTCATATATTACTTTGTGCTTAACAGTTGAACATTCTCGAACTAATAAGTTTCTTTATTCTATGTTTATCAATTTTTCTACTCACCACCACATTTTCATGATCTAAATCTAATCAATAAATCTCATAAAGTTTGCTCAGCGAAACAAAAAGTAATGTGAAGTTGAATGTAATGAAAAACAAGTGAGAAAATTTCAAATTAGAATTTCAAAGAAAGCTCAAGTCATTTTATGTTTATGAACAAATTCATAAGATCTTTCGGCATATCGAATTCCAAATATGTAGCTGCATTCTTACTGACTATAGAACAGTCATTATGCTGTTTTTTTATTTCAAGTAAATATGGTGGAATGAAAAGAATATCGAAAAAAAAAACTCTCTTTAAAGTTGTAATTCAGAATGTTCCTATCAGCACGTCAAATTTACTCTCTGAAGTTGCATGTTGCATATGAAGTTGCATCAGTGAACAGCAGATCGAAAAAAATTTTCATTTTCTTTTTATTACAAGTTTAACAATTAATATTTCACGAACTAACAATCAAACGTTAAATTTGATCATTTCATCTTAGTTCGTAAACATGTTTCTACACATCTTCAGTATATATAAATATATATATATATATATATATATATATATATATATATATATATATATATATATATATATATATATATATATATATTCTGAAGACTCGTCTCTTAGACTCGAAAAACAATGGTGTGCAGATTACCTACGAAAGACTTGAAGCCATAAAGTGATAAAGCATGCTTTTTCCAAAGGTGAAATTTTTAAATCAAATGTTTTCTTAGTGCTGTTTCCAAATAGGTATTTTATTCTTTTTCAAAATTTCTACTATAACACAGCTCAATATACAAATCAACTTATTTCCTACTGATCATGATATGTTTATTTATATATTAGGTTATTTCTTTATTTATTTACATATTTATTTTTTGCTTATTTATTTATTCACTTATTTATTTATTTACCTATTTTAGCAACTCGTCTGAACTGTTTGAAAATGTATATGCTTGTGTATGTGCATATAATGCATATTATTTTATTTTGTGAAGGAATGCACCCTATTTTAGTAACAAGATTCTATTAAAATTGCTATTTGAAAAACAAATTCCACGAAATTGCTTAGCTATTTTCACACGCAATTGAAATTTAAATTATTTAACTTTCTAGCTTAGAAAAAAACAGTTAATTCCCTCCCCTCTATTGTACACCCCCAAAATTTATGGGAAAAAATATATTTTGCATTTCCTCATTTTGTGCGAAGTTAGTTTTACAATTGACTATTTTTCTGTTATGTTTTATAACTAGCGTTGAATAGCCAACCCAATTCTGAGCTTAAAACTTCACGTTTCTTTGTAACTTCCGTAGCTTTGTAACTTTGAATCCAACAAACCAACTAAGAAGACAAGGGATCTCCTGGAACGAGCAATAGGGTGAACTAGCCTACAGAAAAGACTTTTTGATGGCACTGACCCGCATCTGCTTAACCTGGAGACGAAAAACACGAAATCCTCCTAGGGTTAACCCGATGGCAAGGGAATCCTAACCCATAATCTGTCTACCTGGTTTGACTCATTGGAAGGCGAAAGCTCTGTCCTCTAAGCCACCGCAGCCTTATGGAATAAAGCAAAATTCTGATATAAAGGTATTTTACTAGTTTTATAATAATGAAATAACTTTTTTTTGGATTTTTTCTTAACAGCATCGACAAAAAAATATTCAAAATATCTTTGCTTTCGTTTACTTCACAAAAATTCCTTTACCAGTTTAATTCCTTAACTAAATTTTAAATTTTGAATACAATTGCCATACCTTAAATAAATTGTACTAAAGAAAGTGATAAGGATTTATATTCTGCACTATTTTAATTTAGATTAATGAAACATAAATTATAATGTATTTGTTTATTTTCAATATATTCATACATTTAGAACATAAAATAATTGTTAGTTATTTGCGTCTAAGAAAGTTGGAAAGAAATACTATCCATCTTACAAAATGCATACACTTATGTGCCCAAAACCATTAATATATAATTTAAATGTTTTACCTTTTTGGATATTTTTTTTTTAATTTTACTGCATGATTCTTGAATAGGTTTCTAAGAGTGAACAAAAAGTTTCTTTTAAGTCAAGACCAGCTAATTTTTTTAACAAGTTCATTGTTTTTATCGCTAATTGTATTGTTTACATTTCTCACTTGGTTGATCATAGTTAATGAGGGGAAATTGACGTACAAACAAAAGGTGGAAAAATAAATATAAGAAAAAAATCGTTCTCGTAAAACCAAATAACTTCGGAGGAACACTATCCGTACGATTTCTTTTTATCGTACGATTTCTTTTTTGTTCCAATTCTGTTAGGTTCTTTCCTTCCTTTTCTTAATTTGAAATATTTTTTTTAATTCAGCAGAAAGGAAAACTATTTATTTCTCGGCTTAATGTTTTTAAGAAAGAAATTCTTAATTCCAATAAATCCTGCATTTGAGAATATTAAAGATTTTTAAGACATGCAAACCTTAACATGCAATCCTATAAGAATTAAACTTTTATAATTACTCTTTTTTTAAATAATAATTAATTCTAAAGCATGTAGCATTCAAATTTTCGATTACAATAAAGTTAAGATGATTACAAATTAAGAAATATTTCTTCCTCCTTCGAAAAAGTAAAATGTTTTTATCAAAAAAAAAATTTAAACGCGTTAAGGAAAATGTTTATAATACAATAAATTTCAATTCTATCAGTGAATTTTTAAAATAAAAAATTTATTTAATTCCATATTTCGACTTATTTTATAAACAATGTATTAAGCAACAGTTAATACAATTACAATCAAATCATATTTAACAAATAATTTCATACTATTAAACATTTTGAATCTATGATACGCTTTAAGAATGTATGTATATATATATATATATATATATATATATATATATATATATATATATATATATATATATATATATATATATATATATATATATATATATATATATATATATATATATATATATATATATATATATATATATATATATATACACTTCCTGGCCAAATTATTTATGAGATTCTATGTAAAATCTTAATTATCAGATAATACTATACAGCTTCATAGTTTTTATACAGCTGAAACCGGTTTCCACTTGCCTACGTTAGAGTATCAATTGGTTAAATTAGACGATATATAATAAAAATTTGACACTTGAATAAAATGGACGATATATTATATAAATGTAGAATATTTATTAACTCAAGCATTATGCTAGTATATTATAATAATTAGCTCAAATTATTAGACGCACTGTAGTATTTTAATAATTACATGATTTGCACGAGTTTATATTCCATACTTTTATATTTAAACATACATGTATAGGGTTTTTATTTAAGAGATTTTTCAGATACTTCCTACTTGTATTTATATATATATATATATATATATATATATATATATATATATATATATATATATATATATATATATATATATATATATATACATTTTTTCCCTCACTGCGTAAAATATTTCAATATCAAATACTAGTACCATAGCTACGCAGATATAACTACACTTAGAAATATTACCCTTATGGGGACTAAAAGGGACGAAATCCCATCCTGTTTGATAAAAAACTGCTATATCGATGAATAGCCATATAACCGTGTTATCATACAATGCAAAACATCTGATAAGTCTGAAATTAAAAAAAATGTTGCGAAAAATGTGACTTAAATATCTATACAATAAATAATCTACGCAGATTCCCCTTTTCTATTATCTTCTTCTTCAAGCAGGTAATGTCAATATACATCACGTGTGTTTTTTTTTTCTTCTTTTTTTTTCGTTCCTTCTTTGAGTTTTAGTGATATATTGCTATAACTTAAGCAATCTTCTACCCTCTTTGAAACTGAGGAGTGAGATGATGTATGGAATAGAAAGTGCAAAATAGCTGCAAGAAAAGAAGAAAAGATATATATTTCTCTATTAATCTATGTATTTATACGAAAATAGATAATGGAGGAATTTAGTGAAAGTACGTTATAGATGACAATTTAAAAAAATGTTAAATTTCCTAAAAAAAAATGCGTCTTTATTAACTTGCCTTTTGTTACGATGGAATCTTGGAATCGAAACTGCGGCTGATTTATAGTGTGTAAAAAAGAGAGAAAAGTACACCCTAAATAATTTATGATCTTATGATCGAATTTTAATGATCAAGGACTAAATCATAAATGGTTCGAAGACCTAACCATAAATATGCTAGTTAA
This sequence comes from Parasteatoda tepidariorum, assembly GCF_982258835.1. Lineage (NCBI taxonomy): Eukaryota > Metazoa > Arthropoda > Arachnida > Araneae > Theridiidae > Parasteatoda > Parasteatoda tepidariorum. The sequence goes on along the minus strand of NC_141755.1, from coordinate 20,326,428 downwards.
TTAGTGAAGTTGTCAATTTAGTTAAGAAATCTGACACAATAACGTTTTGACTCTAAAGTAACATACCTTTTTAATTTCGGATTTAGTTTTTGATCCTTAAATACATGAGGGCATTGCATTATTCTGGAAAATAGGATCCCCATAATTTGATCAAAAGAGCTGTCAAAAATGGGAATCCGGTAAAGTAAATTTTACGTTTTTCGCATTTTGAAAAATCTCGAGAACTTTCTAAGCAAACTTTCTGTGAAAAATTATAAATATCAAAGAATATTTCAAATAGAAAAATAATTTTAGATAGTTATTTACTACAATTTATTGCGTTATTTAAAGATATTAAAAAAACAATTTGAAATGTTAGATTCACAAATTATTGAACCATATTTCTTAGAAAAAAAGTAATTTCAAATGTTATTTTGAGTTATTTTGCATGATTATTATTACATGATTGAGTTATTTGTTATTTTACAGTTATTTTCTCTCCGAATTGCCCATCAAAGCTTTTTAATTACTTCCGAAATAGCTAGATTTCACAAATTTAAGCCGGAACTATGAGCCTAATGTCATTTTCATTTTGCATTGCTTCTTAAAAAGAACTAGAGAATTCATACACATATTTTTCTTTCATCAAAAGTTTCAGTGACTTTCCGTAACCAAGCTAGCAAATAAATAATTAAAAATAATATATTATAATACTGATTTTAAAGAATGCTTTAGTAAACACTTTAGAAAGAATAATATAGATCTGTTTTTAGATCTGACCTGAGAAAAAAGAACACGTGAATTTTTTCATAAATTTTTATCACCACCAAAAATTCTTCTTAAAATGTGGCACCTTCGTTTTTGGTTTGACAAAACCAATATTCCTTTCTTATAATGAAAATTATGAATTTTCCATAATATATAATTTTCAAACATTGTATACTTTTTTATACTTTTTAAAACACTATAAAATATTTAATTTTTATGAAATTATAAGGAATGAAAATTTCGTATTTGGTTAAGTTACCGGTTTATATGAAAGGTAACAGCTTGAACTACTCATAAATTGCGGCATATTTAAATTTGATGTAAAGCAAATTCTATGTATGAGTAGAGACGATTAGAAAAATTATTCTGTTTCATTAAATTTGATTTTTAAATTATATCATCTTATAAGCATTGAATATCATAAAATAAACGTAGAATATCATAGAATAAACATAAAATATCGTAGAATAAGCACAGAATATCATAGAATAAGCATAGAATAAGCATAGAATATCATAGAATATCATAGAATAAACAAAAAATATAAACAGGGAATATTTATATCATAAAGGCACCGATCTTTATATTAATAACAATACTACATATTATCTATCGTATTAAACTGATTTTAAGGTATCCGACTACCTTAAAAAAGAGGATTTTCACAAAAAATCACTTTTTTATTTTATTGCTTTATAATAATGCCCAATTTTTCTAGTTTTCAAAACTGTTTTGTTTTTGAATGCACGTCAAGCAGAACTTTAGTTATAGCTATTTTAGTAACAGATGACAGCTGTCCAACTTACCGGAAATTTCAAAAATGAAGCCGGTAGTAGGTAATACTTTCGGTTCCATTTCTATTTGTGTGTTTATTTTTCTTAGATATTTAATTTTTAAAAGCTCTTAAACTCACGGCTAATAATCTGAATTATATTTTAATTAGATTTTACGTTTCGTGGTTACTGTTTGTGGGTAACATGAAAAGTTAGCATATTTTCTGATAGTTTGTTTACATTTGAAGCGTACTTTCTATATCTTGATTTTGATTTGTTTTGAAGAAATTTATTGATTTCTTTCGAAAAAATTTGTTATTTATTTTGATGAATTTATTGAAATGGGTAAAGGACGTACTTCTCTATCTAAGAAACGTAAATATTACGGTAATCAACATGCCACCAAAAGCGATGATTTGAGTAAAGTTGATTATACCATTTATTCAAAATTGTGTAAAGCAGATAAATCTATTACTTCAAGCTCTTCAAAATTATCGATTTCTATGGATGTCAATACAGAACTGATGCCTTTGGATAAAAACAATCTGTGTGGCAATCGAATAATTGATATTGAGATCCTAATGGTGATATTAGCTTCATTATGTTGTCCGGTTTGCTATGATAACAAATTGCATTTAGAAGAAAATTCTAGATTTGAGCTATTATAAATATTATAAAAAATATTTTTTACTTCTAATTATTAATAAAAACTATACTTAGACACATATATTAAAGTGTGAAAATACAGTAAGATGGTTGTTTAATAAAAAATTGTTCCTGTGTTAAATGCTTTATAAGTAGTAGACTTTTGATGTTATTCACTACATACTTTAAAATATCGCTAAATAATACGTTAAAATATCGCTACGTTAAATAAAACTAAGAAAATGTGTGAAGGAATGTGCCCCCTATAAAATATAATAACTTCCTACTGACAAACATTCATAGTTTTTAGAAAAAATGTAATTATAAACTTTAATTGTGTTTTTCTCAAAATGACAATTTTGCTGTTTTTTGTCTACGGAAAACAAGATAACTCAACTAATTATAATAAATTTGTCTTCAAACTTTCAGAGATTGTTTCTTGTATTGGTGGTTATGTAACAGACCTCCAGAATTCAGATAACTGTATTATTTTTTGTTTTATGAGATATTTTTCTGTAGTTAATGTGAAGAAAATGTGAAAAAAATGGAAAAATATGCTTAACACTCCATAAATTTTTTTAATTTCATGCTATCATTTAAGTTGAGGTTCATAACACTTCAGAGGGTTATACGAAACGGCTCAAAAAGTTTGATAGCTGCATGTACAATAGTTTTTTGTGTAGAGTGTTTTCCGTTAATGAGTTATTTTCATTAAAATTATCTAAAAAATACTCTTTAAACAAAAAATTTCCTGTATATTAAAATTTTCTCTATTAAATATGTTTATTTAAATTAATATACAATATAAATTGCAATAATGTTGTGAAAAATATTTATTTTTCAAAAATTTTGTCCCGAAGGTAGTCGGATACCTTAACAAATGAAGCCTTTTAAATAATAAATTTAATTAACAAATGAAAAGAATCAACACCATCGTCCTAATACTTATTCTCATTAATTCCACTAAATATTTTTCATGTCTCTCACAAAATATCCATGTTTCGAAAAAAAAATTACGAAACTCATTTTTCTCTAATTAGAACATTTTGCCGTGTAAACAGCTGGTACTTATCCTCACACCAAATGCTAATGTGCCCTAAAAACATGAGATTTGTGGCTTCGAATAATCAAAAAAAATGTAGCTTTGCTTTTTTTCTTTATAAATATTCCAAAGTAACTAAATTTATGCGACACTTTCAAACAAAATTTGGAAGTTTTTAGCTTATTTGAATGAACTGTGCCATTGGCAAGTAAAAGACTTAAAGTCTAAAAATAACATATAACTTATATACCATAATAAAATATAGTGTTTGCCTGTTTGTGTTTCTACTATACTTCTTGAATAATTTTTGATAGGATACTTGAATTTGGACCTCTAGTGAATGGTGGAATTTTAACCTCTGATTCTAAAAATCGTACAGAAACTTCAATTAGATCCTTCGGGAGGGACATTATAAATGTATTTTTTTTTCGTTGGTTTAGTAATACAGTCATTGTTTTAAATTGAAATGTAGATAACTCAATTTTTTTTTAAATATTTAAAAGGGAATATCAGTGAAATCGCCAAGCTTTGGGAAAGAACATAGTTCTAAAGCAAGTAATTTTTGAATTTGAGGGGGGCAAATCTCCGCAGGTTCAATGGATGCAAGGAAAATAGCCTGGTAGCTGTAGCTGAGCGTTAACAGAAATCACGTATTTAAAATCAAGTATAACAAATATTCAAATTAGCAATTACGAACAATGAATACGTAATCATTTTGGTCACACTTGTATTGATATTATTTAAAAGGAAGAGTACGTATTTTCGATGTGCTTAATTTCTCAAAGGAAATTAAAAGAGCAATAAACAATTTAAAATATGCAATTATTTGATAATTTCCCATTTCTTTAATTAAATATTTGTTGTCAAAAAAGGCACAAAAAGTTGAAGGTAAAATGATCAAATTCGAAAAAAAGGGCTTTGAAATAAGAAACTGGCTCATGTAAGCATGAATAAATATTTCTTAATTATTATCTTATTTAATGTAAGCCAATTTCTTCATTAAACAATTTTGAGCATCAGTGTAAATTGAGTTCTCCAGAAAAGCTTGTCTCTTTAAAGTTGTGAAGTAGTGACTACAATTCCAAAGTAGTTTGTAGTTAGTACATTTAAAAAAAGTAGTTATAGTTATCTATATTTGTAACGAAGTAGTTTTAGTTGTAGTAAACTACAAAAATAATGTAATTTTCTGATCACTAAATGGAAACCATTCCCTGTTCGCTAACACTCGAAAATCAAAGATGATTGCTTTGTAATCTTATATGGTTTGCTTTAAAAAAGTCGTTTAAAGTTAAAGTCATTTAAAATGAGCTCTAGTGAAAATTCTAGTGAAGAATTAAATTATAATTGAATCTACATGAGTATAATTAAATATAATGTAGAATACCATTTTTTTACATGAAGTATTCGCTTTCAACTCTTTCAACTTATAACTCAGCTTGTTTCAGCTTTTCGTTGTCCCTGCCTGATTTTCAATCAGAAATTTGTAAATATGCAGTTTTAGAGTTGTTTTTTTTAAAAGTGTTTAGAATGCTTTAGAACTATTTGGTTTCAGCCCTTCGGCATCCATTTGAGCAAGGAAGTCAGCTTGTTCGTAACTGTAGATACCACAGTTGATAAGTATTTACTGAAAATCTATTCCTTTGTTCTTCAGTTTCAGAAGTCTTACTAATGCCAACTGTGGCGGATTACATCTGAAAAGGTATTTCCATCAGAGCCAATTGCATGAATTACAACCGGATAATCTGTTAGCAAAATAACCTTTAGAAACTTGTAGTGAAGACTCAGTTGTTTAATGTAAAAATTGGCACTTATTTAACTTTATTTTTATTTCATTAACTTATATTAGCTTAGATTGTATTTAGGTGTGTGGAAACACGTTTTGAACCAATGAAATGAAATACGTGGTTTTATACACCTTTCAAAACATTAATTCGTTGACATCAGCATGTTGATTTTACTTGTGTCATTCTATCATAGAAAACAAACGAATAAATTATTCATAAAAACAAACTATAAACAAAATTATATTTTCGCACAGTAGGGAAAAAACACCATTAATCAGAGGATGTTTTATGGTAGAGAGGGATGACAATCATATTTTTGAACGTATGAACACAAAATTTGGTGTAAAATATATAAACTGCTGTTTGTAGAAAATGCAACACCATGAAGGAATCATCAGAATCAAATGAAATTCGCAGCAAATGTCAATTATAGGATATTATGCAAATTAATAAAGTTTCAGAGCCATCGCGCGTGCGTGGCGCGCGCAGCGCCCTCTGAATTGATGCTGAAAGCGTATAAATAAAGTGCTGTAGCGGGACGTTGAAAATAGTCTATGATTATTTGTTAGTGGCAAACGTTTTGTGAGACCTGAGTATGCCTCCACGACGGAAGAATAAGAAATTCAAGCAACTTACGGAGTTTGAACGAGGGAGGATAATCGGCCTTCGAGAAGGAGGATTTTCCTATCGCGCAATAGCAGCTCGTATGCAGCGGAACAGTTCCACAGTGATGCGAGTTTGGAAGCAGTGGACCGACGAGCACCGAACAACTCGAAAAACAGGCACTGGACGACAGAAGGTGACGTCAGAGCGCGATGATCGACACCTGCTCCGCATGGCGGTGAATGATCGCACAGCTTCCTCCAGGCAGCTGGCAGCACATTGGTCTACTGCTACAGGTGTACAATTGTCGGCTTCGTCAATTCGTCGTCGTCTGCTGCGCCGTGGATTGCGTGCAAGGGTGCCATTATACAGGATTCCCCTCACGGCGGATCATCGACGGCTGCGTCGGCAGTGGGCTCTTGAGCACAGAGACTGGCGAGCTGATTGGCACCAAGTTGTCTTTTCAGATGAATCACGCTTCAATTTGTGGACCCATGATGGCCGTGTTCGTGTTAGACGTTATGCCGGTCAACGCTGCCTTCCTGAGTGTATTATTGAACGACATAGTGGTCGAACACCCGGAGTTATGGTCTGGGGTGCGATTTCGTATCATGGACGATCCAATTTGATACGAATTGAGGGTAATCTCAATAGCAACAGATACGTCCGTGAAGTGCTACAGCCCGAAGTCGTTCCTTTCCTTCAAGGCATCCCTGGAGCTATCTTTCAACAGGATAATGCACGCCCACATGTTGCGCGGACTGTTAGAGACTTCTGTTCAGCACAACGCATGCAACTTCTTCCTTGGCCTGCTTATTCGCCGGATATGTCGCCTATTGAGCACGTGTGGGATATGGTTGGTCGGCGTCTCACTCGTGATCCGCGTCCTGCAGTTTCCAAAGACGAACTTTGGTTGCGCATACAAGCGATATGGAATTCTCTTCCTCAAGCAGATATTCAACATCTGTTTGACTCCATGCCACGTCGTATAGCAGCACTTATTGCAGCGCGTGGTGGCTGCACCAAATACTGATTTCGGACGCTTAATTTGTTTCTTTTGTTTTGAAAATTTCATCATTTATTTGTATCAGTACAAGTCGTTTCTGCATTAAATTTCATTTGATTCTGATGATTCTTTCATGGTGTTGCATTTTCTACAAACAGCAGTTTATATATATATATATATATATATATATATATATATATATATATATATATATATATATATATATATATATATATATATATATATATATATATATATATATATATATATATATATATATATATATATATATATATATATATATATATATATATATATATATATATATATATATATAAATATATGTTCATAATGTAAATTTTTTTAAAAAATAAAAGAAAGCGATATTTCAAAATGGAAAAAATTTATTCCCAAAGCGGAAACATGAGCTAAAATTGTCAAATGTTAAAATGGTAAGGGCAACGATAGATTTTTAGACAAGTGGATCATTAATTAATAACTAAGTTCAGATCAACTTTTCATGACAAAATTTTAACCAACTTAAATATGATAAATATTTTCTTTATTTAAAATATTAAATTTGATAAAACAGAGTGAGTAACATTTTTTTTTAAATAAAATGACTTTTATCTGTATACAGAAATAAAATATGTTTTTTATGTATTTATTCTTTGGTGAAAGTAACTCACAGAAAGTTGTATTTTATCAAATAAATCGATATTTAAATGTTGATTACATGTATATTTTAAACAGTTATTCTAGATTTATATAGGCAATTAGTATAAATACAATGTTTCAATTTTGTGTTAGTTAATTCTTTCTAATCTTTTCATTATATAATATATCCTTCCTCATATATATAGCCAGAGCTTTTTGGCATTTGACAAAGAACAGAAAAGTCTTTAGTTTCCTTGACAACCACAACTTAATTCAAGATGTGGGCGAAACCTTGCAGACTAAAGGAACAAGAATGTGATTAGTCATAGAGATAGCCAATTACCTGAAGACATCGTAATTTGAAGAAAATAAAACTCTATTAACTACTATTGTTACTCCCACCAACTAAATGAAAATTGGGATGTATTTTTCTTCTTTCAGCTAAATAAGGAAGAACAATTAGAAAGGATTAAATTTTGAAAGTATTTTGCAAAATATTGATTTTTATGCATTAAAGTTATACTTTTGCACTATTATAATTTATAAAGTAAAATATTTATTAAAAAAGTTCTACTTCGATATTTTTACTTACATTTACCATTTGTAATTTCAATTTCAATAGTTACGTTACCATTAAATTCGATGGCGTAAACCTTCTTTGGGGGTAAGTTATTATTAATTCCCTTTTTTTAATGAAAACAAAAGTTTTTTTTTCACAAAAAGTTTTTTTTTTAAATGAAAAATTTTAAAAGTGGACGTGAACTATCTGCTTAAAGATGAAGCTTATAAATGTTAAGAAAAATGCTGTTGTTTTTTCATCTTCTGATACAAAACTTACGTCAATACTGAAAAATGAATACTCAAATTTCACAAAACTTTCTTCGCTTACGACAAAACCGTTAGCTGGTATATGTTCCATCAAAGAGACGAAATAACTATCTTCTATAACTTTTTCGAGGAAACAAATTTCGTTCTTCTATCCCCCCTCCCCCCAAAAAAAGAAGAAAAAAAAACCTTGTGTCTAATCTGTCGAACAATCATTTTATCATGAGCACCATATAGCTGGATCTATTTGGCCATAACAACACAAGAAGGTCAGATAGAACAGAGAGGAAATTTATAAACATGCCCGAAGTGGGATTCGAGCCCAGGATCTTCGTAGTACGAGGCCAACTTAACCATCCTGGCTGGACGACTATTCACTCAATCACTTTAATTTCGATCGTTTAGTCTTCATCCTTGTTTCGTCATGCTAGTTAATAATCTTCTACAAGGCAAAACTATTAGGCTTCGAGTTGAGGAAGAAATTTCGTCACATATTTGAGACGTCACGCTTCGTCGTCATGCCATTTCGAGAAGATGTGATTCTCCAAAATAGCGAAATACGGCTCAAGAATTGCGGCATCGTCAAATGGGAGATTTTTATTTTTGAGAGTGAATATACACATAAAATCAAAAAACGGAATTATCATAAAATCCATTTGGCTACATAGATAATTAATCATTCAGAAATCTGAAAAATAAGTTACAATATTTTGAAAAATTCGAGAGGAACACGAGTATATTCTCGTAGAATAGTTTTAACTGCGGAATCGGTACTTGAAGTGCCCGATTTTGACCCCAAATCCGAATCCTATTTATGCTTGTTTAAAATTTCCACAATTTAAAATACAAATTTTGAAAAATACATTTGTAAACAAATTATAGAAATATTGAACATTCATTTAAGATATTAGCTTTATATTAACTGTCACATTATTAATCTAAGTAATATTTTTGTTCGCATGGTATTAAATATTTGTTTGAATAATTTCCATAAGATTAAAAACATCACTTTTTTCCGTTAACCAAAACACCTAACAAAATTCTATTAGATGGAATCGGAGTCAAGCAAATTTTTTCAACTCTGCCATCAATTCCTGCAAAATTTTATTCACTGCATAACTCTGGGTTTAACACTTTCATCGAGGAAAAGATGGGACTCTGTTCCATCCTGTGCGCTTGAGGTCTCCTGCAGATTAAACAAAACGCAAATTCCTTTAGATCTGGCTTTTTTTTTACTTTAAAAAATAATAATCAATTGCAATCAATAACCATATTCACTAATGCAGCAACAGAGCATGGCGAATATTCTTGTAAGACGAGTTATTCCGTCCATTGCGATAAAAGAGTTAAGTAACAGAAAATGTCCATTAAGTTATTAATTAATCTAGTATCCATTTAAAAATAAAAACCTTGATATTAAATATACAAGAGTTCTCAAATGTCAATCTCCTTAACTCATAAAATAGTTTTTCCTAACAAAAGCTGTTTACAAAAATTCAAACTATTTTAAAGTAGATGAGACATTTCAATGAAATTAATATAGTCTATTTAAAGAGAAATATTTTAAGGTATTTCTAAAGTAATGTAATGTAACTGTATTATTTATTTTGTTATAAAAATGTTTATGTAAAAACAAGCGTAAGTAATTTTTTTTAAATAGTGGATAAAATGTAGGCAATTTTAAAAGGAACAAAAATATAATTTCTTATTAGAAATCCAGTCGATTTTTTTTATCGATGTAGAAAAGTTAATTCAGAACTTCTTTTTTCAAACTTTAATTCGAACAAAGTAGAATTTTTTTTTAAATGAAAGCGAAACATATAAACGCAAATTACATGAAAGTGGCATAATTTAAGATCTGCTCAAATCAATTTTGATTCTCTTGTGGTATAACGTCTGGATATTAAATCTCTTGCACAAATCTCTCGCCGTGTTTAATGTCCTTGCAATCTGTAAGATGCAGCATGTGTTGGGTAAATTATATATTGTAATTTGGGAATTGCGATTACGCAGGCTACGGACCATTAAAGAACTTAAGAAGAGTGAATATACTGCAGATTCAAGATAGAGGAAACGCATTTTCAACCTAATTGAGTTAATAAAGTAACCTGGTAAAGATACAGATAGATAAAGGTAAAAGAAAAATACAGAAAAGTAAAGACAAAAGATGCAGATGGAATGCTCATTTATGCAAAAAAATATCCTGTTATACATAACTAGATAATGTTATAGAGTAACAACGTATATTTGATATTAATGCTTTAATTATACATAGAGAATATTCATCGAATAAGTATAGAATGCTCAGTGCAACAAAAGAAATCAAACTGCCCTAAATAACCTTTAATTATCGGATCTTCAGGCTCAAAGACTCATTCTAATGGTGCGAGGGGGTGACCTCAAATGTAATTAATTAGTGCAAATGATATTTTAAGTTACGAAATCAGGCACAAAAACGTACTTTCTCTGAATAAACGTATCTCTTTTTTGGAGGACTTGGATTTCTGGATCCCAAAATGTAGGGGTAGCCGTAATCTGGAACATATGGTCCTCATAGTTTGGTCAGGTGAGAATTTTAAGTTTGTACCTCATAATGTTAATTTTAATTTTTGCATACTTCGCCATATCTCGAGAACTCTTAAAACGAAATGAGAATTGTTTACATACAATTATAAATTTCATTTATTTAAAGATAATTCCATGCAAACAATAAATTTTAGTTACTACTTACTATTTTTTTATTGTTTTATTTAATAATAGTTGAAGTAAATTTGAAATATAGAAATTTTTCACATTATTTTAAAGCATGTAATATACATGTAGTATACATGGCAAAATACAAGATTTGTGCAAAATCGGTTGAATAGTTCCTGAGAAATCGAATTTTAAATATACGCTTCTTTAAATTTTATCAATAAAGCTTTTTTTTATCAATGAATGATAAATTTTATCAATGAAAGAGCTTTAACTGTGGATACCGAGCTAATTGGAGTTAAAGGATCACCAAATACAGATACATAAAATTACAGATACATGGATAATTGAGTCACCGAATAGAGATTACCAAAAGTTTTAGCAATTTCGATATATATTTAACTTAGTCAGGGAACTAGGCGAGAGAAATGAGACTAGACAAGCAGCCAATGATTTAAATAAAAAATTGATTTGGTGTAATTGGACAGTTAAAAAATAAGAGACAGTTAAAAAATATATACTCATGTATTAAACTGTATTAAGTACATCCAAAAACAAAAAATTTATAAATAAATAATACGAAACATTCACAGGTGACGTTTTTTTTGATGTTGTCGTTGCATGCTTTTCCTCATTTCATTATTTTCCCTACTTTTGCCACACTCGCAAGATTTTGATCTTAAAATTCTATTACAGCTCAGTCTCTTCTGCGTATTATTTGGATTTGAATATTTTCGATTTAGAATTCTAGCTTTGAAAATGAATTTTATCCATTTTTTAATGAATATATTTTCTTAAAACCTGATAATTAAAAAATACAAAGCACAAAACATTGAAAAAATACATCATTATTTTTCTCTTTAAAATAAAAAAGATCAAAAGGTTTCTTTTATTTTTTTGTACGGCTTTAATTACCAAAAATATCCGAAATTTATCGATGAATACAAAAACAATTTCTTTGAAGTTGAAAGTTTCTTTGTCATGCTGTTCGCATTGCTTTTACACTATTAACTGAACTACTTTGCCTTTTAGTGCTAAACGGCGGAATAGTTTTACAGAAAATGAGAACGTGTTTTGTTTTTACTATTTTTTTCCTTCTCTTTTCTGCTTTTAAAGCAAAATATATTCAAATAACTACTTTAAAAGGAAACTGCCATTACAGCGAATTGCTTTTTGTCTTCTTGCTTTCTTGTACACTCATTTAGAGATTGAATGATCTAAATTATCGAGAGCAGCAAAGCAGCATAGATTTTGTTTTCCCATTTTAGTCTTGGCACTGAAAGACGGGTACGTACTCGTAAAAGTTCCAAAGAAGAAAGTGCTGATGGCTATCAAACTTCTTTTAAAACTTTAGTTAGTTTTTCAATGCTGATTATATATTGAACTATATATGAACTAAAGAGTTGTAAAAAAATGGGTTTCCTCTAATTTGCTTATAATATGGAGTAAGAAAATTCGAGAACAAAGTCACCTAAGTCACTTAGAATTGTTAAATTATTTATTGTTTTATAACTGATTGTTCAGTCAATTGTTACATTTTTATTTGCTAAGGCTTTTAATTTATTACTTCAATTTTGAAATTCAAGTAATAAAGTAAAAGCGTTTTTAAAGTTGAAATAGATTTTGATTTGTCAACATAATTTATAAAAGGGAATTGTCTAAAAAAGCTTGTTTCCTTATTTGCAAATATAAAATGTGTGAGAAATTCATTCCAAATTAATAATTAAGATTGCTAATAATTAGGATTACAATTGTTCCATTTATGAATCAATAAAATACTACACTTTTTTCATTTAAATTTTAGGAATTTGATTAATTAAATATGTAGAGTTTTAAATCATATAATTTACAATGAACTGACAAGAAAAATCGAGTTTTTTTCAACTTTAGTTAGTTCTCAACTCTAATTATATATTGAATTATATATTAAGTAAGGAATTGTAAAACAAATTGGCCTCCTTTAATTTTCTTATACTATGGAGTAAGAGAAATCGAGAACAAATTCACCTGAGTCTATTTGTAAAGGTATTGAAAAAAAGGAGGATCAAAATTTTACTTTTCCAGCTATTGGTTTTTTAGTCGAGTAGTAGTTTTTTGTAGTATGTATATATATATATATATATATATATATATATATATATATATATATATATATATATATATATATATATATATATATATATATATATATATATATATATATATATATATACCGAAGAGCCATTACATTATGACCACCCTGCTAATAGCATGTAGCCTTTAACCCTCAAAGTGCTGATAGGTAGTCTGAGGTATCTGGTACCAAGCGCTCACCAACTGGTCCTGCAATTCCCTCACATTGCGAGGGGATATTGGCGATCGAAATGGGCTGCAGGGGGCGTAGAGCAGAACTCTTTTCCTATGGCAACATTTCACATGCTTTCCCCATTAACGTGTGGAAAGTCATAGAGGAAGGAAGTACGTTAGTTTCTCTCTTGATTTTCATATAGATTAAAATCTTTTAACTTGAAAAACTATATGGAACTGAAAACTACATTATACATAGTTCTAAGGAAAAGTATCATGGAAATTTTAAAAAATATTAAATATTAAATATTATTATTAAAAAATATCGTAGTACATTCCTATACAACTGAAAAGAGGAGGAGAGGGAAGGGAGAAGGGCTAAAAGCATGAAACCGGTCTCACCCCAGATGGCGTATTCGAGTGTTGCGATCGCGAATCGTGGCAGCAAGAATTTGGTTTCCCAATTTGGACCACAAATGCTCTATTGGATAGAGCTCAGGTGAATTTGGGGGCCAAGACATGACTTGAAAGTCACTGGAATGTTCCTCGAACCAATCCATGACGATTCGACCTTTATGACATGGTGCATTATCCTGTTGGTAAACACCATCACCCGCAGGAGAAACTGTTGCCATGAATGTATGAACTATGTTCAAGTAGCTTACAGACGTCAGGGATTGTTCTATGAAGATTATGGGTCCTAATGTGCTCCATGAAAACATTGTTCCTGGGCGAGAAACCATGAAAACTTAGGCGAGCCCATTGTTATAGATGGAGGGTGGTCATAATGTGATGGCTCTTTGGTGTATATATATATAAAAATCGATAGATATGATATTTTGGTGTAAAATTTTCCTAAACTTTAATTACTTTGAAAATTCATGTATTTGAATAAATACATGTTTTACATGCGTCAATTATGAATAAATGCATATGTTTATTATATCTTTTTCAATATATTTGTAATTATATTATATAATTATATAAAATAATATAAATACGTATTATATATTTATATTTTTAATTATTATATTTTATTTGGCTCTAATATAAAAATAAAATTAACAGAAAAAATCATTTATGAACAAATCGAACTATACATTTAAACTTATTAAATAGTTTTAAACTTCATTACCTAATTTGTAAAAGAAAAGAAAATGTCAGGGAGATCTAAACTAAAGTTTTAAAACAAAAGTTTGAAAAGAAATACAACCCGAAAGTTCTATCGTTTCTTCTTTTTCCATGTTTACATATCGTTAAAAGACTCATCGGTTGACTGCTTTGCACGTTTCCTACCGTTTGAAATCAAGACAGAATAAAGAGAGGAGCGGTTATTGATATTCATAGTGCGTAGATTTTTTTTACGGGACTGACAATGCATTCCTTCTTTAGTCCGGGAATTGGATCGATCTACTTTTTTTTTATAAAAAAGAAATGCAATCTTTCAGGAGCATTCACTTTTATCTAACTTCTTCAGATTCTCTTCCTTCAATTCATGTAGGTGGCTGATAAAGAAAATTTGGGAGACCGGAAGTTGCAATTTTAAAACTTTCTGGTTTATTTTTTGAAGAAAAAAATGTATTGATTAAAGTCATAGTTTAATCTCCTTTTTTAAAGATGGGATATAATTTTAAGTACGCAAACTATACAAATGAATTTTTATAAAAAATTTTTATGCCTAAAAATAAACCTGTATATGTAATTTAAAATGAATAAAAAAATTTACAAAATATGATACAAATCATATGCTTTTACATTTTCATTGTTCTTGTTTGAGTCTAGTGTTTAATTACACAAGAACTGTAAACAGCTGTAATCATTTTACGAAGACATAGGATGCGGAAAACTAATTTCCTTTTAAGACAAGTGAAAATCATTAGCAAAATTTTAGGATGCAGCATAATAGCTCGGACAAAATCATTGCATCATAGAATATAATTGGTCTCTTTTTAATTTCTGTGTTCATTTATTTTTGCCAACTACTTTAATTACAAAATATTTTTTAGTATAAATATTAGTTTATCTATTATTATTGTTTCTTTAGCTCTGCGCTTGGTACACAAATCTTTGGAAATTCTAAGGAAAGGTGATGTGAAGACTCCATACGAAAATTTTGTATCACCCCATAACATTAAAATTGCCCAAAACCATCATGTGTGAAGCTAACAGCTTCTTTACTTGTACTGGAATATACTATTACAATTATTCTACCAGGACTTCTAGTAAGGTTGACAAAAGCTTAGAAAATATTGAAATGAGGAAAACATGCAAAGATAATGTCATAAGGCATCACGTGTGAAATTGTTTTTTATTTCATTTATTCATTCATATGTTTTGTTTTCAAATGTACTTAATGCGATTTAATAAATGAATATATATTTTAATTCATGGCATTTTTGTACCAGTGCGTGGTGGCACGAACTCAGCACTTCTGGTTTATAAATCATATGTGCGCTTGTCCAAATGTCACGTGTGACGAGAATTGACGTTACAAACGGAAATATCACACGCAGTTTCAGCTATCGTTGCAAACTGTGAACAGTGTTGAATATTTGCAGTGTCATTATTAAAACTTTTATAGTTTTGGATAATTAGTTATTGTTTCGATAAAACCATTCGTTTTGTCTAGATATCAATTTTAATTATTAATACAACTAAAAAAGAAGGTAAGCATTAATAATATGGATTAATACAGCCCACGACAAAACTATAGCACTCTTTGTATTTTTTTTAGGAAAATTACAAAATTTTTGAAAATATTACTATTTTAATCTGATGTGTGTCCTTAACTGCACTCAAGAATAACAATTTTGTATGAAATAAGTTTAATTTAATTTCCAGTTAGTTGTAAACAGCAATACAACAACATTATTAATTAACAGGAAATTACTTTTATGGGGGTCGATGGAGATTTCGAAAAATTATATAGGGGTCGATGATCAAAAAAGTTTGGCGACCCATGTTCGAACTAATAGAAGAAACTTAAATCAACTTTAACAATCCATTTATCTTACAGACGATTAGCTGTCGCTGACATAATTGGTCACATGTGTGGGTATTCGTAATCTTCCATTTCTTGAATTGCAAGTACCCAATTGGAAATGGAGATAATTAAAAATATATTCAACTATTAAACTACATTAAGTCTATCACAAACAACATTTTCAATTTCTTCAAAACTTCAAAACTCCTTATGTTCTAAATAAAAAATAAAAATGGAAAATTAGACGTTACGTTTTTCGATGTTGTTAATGCATGCTTGCCTTATTTCATTACTTTACTTGCTTTTGTCAGCGTCACCAGGTTTCATTCTTACAAGTCCAGACAACACCTATCTAAATTTGGTGTTTAAAATCTTCAAGTTAGTATCGACTCTAACTTTCATAAATACTTTAAAGCATATAGTTAAATTTTAATTCCGATAATTGAGAAAACAAGAATCATAAGATATAATAAGATAAGATTAATAAGATAAGAGAAAATAATAAGATGTGTTTTCTTCCTAGAGGAATTATTTTTGTCAAATTTGGCGTCAGACTATGAGATTGAAGACAGCCAGACAATAAATATTTTTTTTATTTACTATTTAAATCGAAGAAGGTGAAGTTTCATTTCCTTTTGCACGACTCTTAGCATTCCTCAATGTCAGACATAAATTGTTTTTAAAGGCAAGTAAGTTTTTAGTTTTACGGTAAATATGGTTATATTCCCCTATCAAGATTTACATAAATCTGTCAATTATTTTAAACAATTGAATGATAAATAATTTACAGCCGCTTTATTTTTGTTATGTCTAGCTCGAAATTATATTAAAATTTTAATAAATGATTTTAATAAATATAAAATTCAAAAAAAAATTCTGATCGCAGCTAGGCAATCACAGGTTATGCAATGGTAAAATGGTTATTGTCTAATTTTTTTTTGGAATCTCAACTTTATTGTATTTTCATCTTGGACATCTTTAACTGTTAATCCTGTACTGCTCGGTTCACAATTTCGCAGACATATTTGAATGCAGCTCAAGAATATTCTACGTAAATTCTTGTGATGACTGAATAGACAATGAAGCGCCAATTGAGATCAATATTAACATTTTCGGATTGGTACAATGGTGCTTGAAGGAGATTGTAAGCTGCATCATACACCAGTTTCAGATTCACAAGTTCATACATGAAATATGAATTGAAAACTCGGATTTTTTTTCAATTTTATATGAATATTGAATGAATCATTTATATTGAGTGGATGACAGTCTACGGTCTTGTGTAAGTCATTGGGTATTTTGACAAGGGATCTTTTTTTCCCTAACTGGGGATCAACACCCAGTTCTCGTATTTGCATGAAAGGGGTTCGGAGAGCCACCATTCGCTCTTCTGTAGGGTTCGATGGATTTGTGATTGTTTGTTGCAGTTTCTGATTTTTTACTTCTAAAAGAAATGCGAAATGGTTATCTGTTCTTTACACATTCACATTTTTTACCATGCTGTTTTAATACATTTAACAATCACGTAGGGGGCCATTGAGTGACCTCATATCAACATGAAGGCTTATTATTAATCTTAATTGCTCATAAAAATTTACATTTAATTAATTGTTTTAAAAGTTAAAAATACAATTAACAATTATTAAAAAATCTTGATAAAAACAATTATTAAAGCAATTATTATGGGTGAAAGACAATTATAAAAAAACTCTTGCTATTTTTACTCAGTACTGATTCGTTGAATTAATATTGCGTTTTTTTACCTCAATAAAGTATAGATAGGTGATTTCAATCCCTTTTTTTAATTCGTTTTTGAAGAAAGCTAATAAATAGTAGCAGGGAAGGTCATTTCAAAACATACAGTTTAAAAAAAGTATTTAGTGAAAAGTTTGAAGTATAAATTTATTATTTTATAAAAGTAAGGATATGCATCGTATTTATTACAGTAATGTTGACAGATTTCTTTGCGTTTTTCAAATTATCATCATATTTTATAGAAACAAAAACGAAAGATTTCTTTATGGAGTTATAAGCATTTCATTAAATTTTACATGGCAGTGTCTTCTCAGAGCAGGGTATTCTCGAGGCAAATTATAAATGCCAGAAAAATAATTACTTTGCTCAAAAGAGTGGTGACATTGTCAACTTATTACAGTGAAGAAATACATGCGGTGCCTTATCTTTGCATACAAGCAGGAGTTCAGAACTTAATTATTAATTTGAAAAATTGCACTTTTTCCGTTCTTCTCGACACAGCTGTTTTCTCTTCCGAAATGAATATTTGAACTTTAAACATGAATTGCAAATGAATTTGTCTTATTTCACTGCTTCAGTGTCGTTAGTCGAAATTTAAAAGAAAAGTTTAAATAATTATCTTAGTTATTTCAATTTACTCATTAATAATTAAGAAACGAATAGCAGGGTTTTTTAATAAAATAATTGTTATTAAGTGGAAGAAAAGCAAAGCTAGCATTACTATTCATGCATGTTGAATTTATATTTTTAATATATTCTAATAAGAATTTTTGTTACAAAACTGAAGTTATGTATTTGTTTAAAAAAAAACGTTTTTTTTTAATAAAATGTTTTTTTTAAGTTAGAAACTCTGAAAATATATTTCCTTGCGATTTCAAAATGCCAAAACCTTTTGGTAACGAATACATTTTGTTTATGTAATGTAAATAATATTATCAGTTTCCATGTAAAGTTAAAAGAAGATAAAATTAAAAACTTACCTAACAGGTTAGAATATTTGTTTTTAAATTTTAATGAAATTTCAATGAAATACATAGCATAATTACATAATTATGAATTCTAAATGTGTCGCATTTTACTTACGTTTCTAAAAAATTTAGTTATAAGAAATGTTAGAAATGGTTACAAAACTTGGTTTTTATTTTGCAGATTTCAAAATGCTTCGCTTATTTTTTATAAACTTTTCTTATTTTCTTTTATTTTTGCCACACTGTTTTATTAAAAAATAAAATCAAAAGATTACGGTCATTAATAAGTTGTTGTTAAAGCTGCATGATTTTGTAAATTTTGAAAGTTTTGATATTTAAAGCAGCCCTTTTTTTCACAATGGAAATCAAATACCCCTAAAATATTATCGAGAATAGTAACTTGCATTTTTTTAATATAAATAAACTTTATTAAAACAAGAGTATGCGACTGCTTCAAAGTATTATTTACAGATATCAGCCAGATGAAAGGTTTAGTCTGTTATCTTCCTGATATTTGTACGTTCGAATGTTATGCCTACTGTTGCTTAAATGTTTACGTACATGTTCCGGACAAATGTTAGCAATCACTTAATATGGGAGTGATAAAGAGGAAACTAACCAATGCCATGAAGTTTGAAGATAAATTGCAATTGGTAATATTGAATTTTTTGTACAATAAAACATTAATCAGAAAAAGTAAAAAAATAAAAAATCTGAAATATTAAGTTTTATTTAACATTTTTAAGTCAATTTTTAATTATTATCGTATTTTACGAATTTAGACCGGAGTTTCATCGATCAAATTGTTTTTTCTAAGATGAGTTCAACTGTATAGATAATATACTGAGAAGAAGGCTGCTCAAGACTACCAGAATGTAGTAAAATTTAACGTGTTTCTGGCTCCATGGAGACACCAAAAAGCTCAATAATTTTTACCGAAGCACTTTAGTAATGATTTGGATAAAATTAAATATCAAATATGGTTTTATAATATGTAATAAAATTTGTTACATGTGGCAAAAATCGGTAATTTTATCATGTTATTAAGAGTATAGAATTGAAAAAAATATTAAGTTGAATTTGCATTTTATTTTTTTATTTTTTATTACCTACTTTTTTTTTGAATGTGCGGTCAAAAGAACTATAACTTTGAAAATCCGAATTTCAGGAAAACCGTTATCATATGAGTGGAAAAATTACCAAATGAATGGTTTAAATACTATATATTTTGGTTTTATTACCAAATAATGTTTTTTTAGCAACTAACAATTATTGGCTTAATTAAAATTTGGTTTGTCGCCAAGTAGTAAGCAATTTTTTACTGTATTTTAACTATGCTTTTTTAAAATAGTTAGGAGACTATTTTCAATAAAAATAAAAGTATAGAAGAAAATACAATTTTGAGATTTCTAACTATATAATGATTTACGAAAGGAAGTTACTACATGGTGGTGCAAAATATTGAAGAAGAAAATTTACATGATCTCTTCAAGTCTACGAAATAAAAGTTGACTCACATCCGGTCATATTTATTAACTGTTTCCGGCAAGGAAATACGGCACATTTATTTTATTCGAGTATACTTTTCTCGTACTTTTCTTTAAAGAAAAACTTTGACCAGTATACTAGAATGTAAAAGAAAAAATACTTTTATACCTATTTTCGCAGATTCTTTCTCAAATAACTGGAATACTGTTCTTTGTTAAAGCACTTTTATGGAAAATAAATCTTTTATAAAAAGTTAACTGTTCCTATGATTTTATGGTTAAGTGAAACTGTTCGATAGCTTCTTTTTTATCCTGTCGCAATTCCAACATAAAACACAAAACTGATTGTCATTTAATACAGAAGATAAAATTGAGCAATTTCAATGCATCGAATTTTTACTCTGTAGCTGATCTAATATGCACTAATAAGTGTCGCTGTAAATTTATCTTCGAGCCTCTTTAGCGCAGAATTTTCCTTAAACATATTTTCATACTTTCGTTATTATTTCGCATTAAGTTAGATCAAAATAAGTGAAAAATATTATCTTTAACGCTTTAAAAATATTGGCCAATATAGCGAAGAACACCGGTATCCCTTTATGCATTAAAAGTAAAAGTTTCCAAACAATTATTTTCAACCTTGCTCTTACTTTGCAGTTATTTACATCAAAGAGAAAGAATAATTCATCACTGCAATTTCCTTAATTGAAATAGAATTTTTTTTTTACTTTTAATTTTACTATGTCAATTATTGATAAATTTTCGAAAATGAATTAAAAAAATTCAAACTACTTTTTTTTGGATTTTATAATTTAAAACAAATTTGTTTCTAAGAATTTAACAGATTTTTTTAGTAACATTTAGACTGTTTTTTTTGTAAATGAGAAGTACCAAAGTATAATTTTACTTGTAATTAGTCTGCCAGGAAAATATAGATAAAAGGGTCACCGGTGTCTCGTAAGTATTCCTCAATTACAGTAAGTATTCTACATTTGTTTTTTCAAATTAATGTTTGAATGCAGAATTTTTCTATTTCATAGGTTTCTCTTAAAATTTATAATACATCTATATTTTTTAAATAACATTAAATGAAGTCATAAAGCTTTCATTATGAAAGTATACCTTTTTTTAATTTAAATTTTTATTCAAAAAGCTTCATTTCAAACAAAAGCAAATACACTTGAAATGAAATGAACGAACCATTTTTGAGCACCAGGACTATATACTGAATTAGATTCAAAAGTTTTAAAAAATTTCTATTGATTGATTATTCTATTGGTTAAGTTTAATTTTCAGTTTCGTATTTCTTACAAAATGTGTGGAAGTAAGAACTATAATTTTAGAAATCACTTCTGGTAAACCATTATCATATGAAATGGAAAATTACCTAATTAGGAGATTAATGTCATACGTTTTGATTTAATTAAACATAAGTAGGGGAAAGGGGGGGCACTTGTGAACAGGGGGCACATGTGAACATGGTATATTTTACCAATATGATTTGAAATAAAAAATCTTGAAAATTTTTTAATTGATGGCAGTACTAGTCCTACCTCTCTGCGAAACTTTCAAAACAATGAGACATTTTGTTGTTCTATTCTGACAATTTCTTTGTATCTACTGGTGTTGTATGTATTATAATCAGTAGCTTCTTCAAGTGAAAGCATAGTATAAATCAACTAATAAACTAAAATTATCTATTGCAGACTATTATATGAACATTCAGGTAAGTTTATGACAATATTTTTTTTTTTACTCAATTAAAAATTCCTTATTTTTCAAGAAAGGTTTAAGAAGGATGATGGGGCACTTGTGAACAAATCATCTAGGGCAGATGTGAACAGTTCACATGTGCACCTACATAGTATTAAGATTATTATCCTCATGATATTATAAGTTTAAAAAATATGTATGCATTTAAAATTATTATTATTTAATTTTCCATAATTAATTTAATAATTTTTTCCTTAAAATTTTTTTTATTTTATTAAATGGTTGATCGCGCATCACGCATATTAACTGATACACCTGAGAAAGATAGAATTGCTGAATTGCAAAAGATAGAATTGCGAAAAACCCAACAGTGAAAAAATTATTGTACAGCTGAAAAATTATTTTCTTATTGACAGTACTGTTGTACAGTTTAAATTCACATAGTAAGCTACAACCCCTTCATTATAATACGTATCTATATCTGTCATATTAAAGATTTTTTTCCTTGAAATATGATGATTGCTTTGTGTTTTTAATCTTGTTCATATGTGCCCCAGGCATGTTCACATGTGCCCCCAATAGGGGCACATGTGAACAATTGAATTCATTTTCTTAAAATATCATAAAGTAAAGAAATATTTTATTGAAAAATCTCAAAAAATTCCATAAGATAAAGAAACGACTATTTAAACATATGAACTTCTTTACTGTGAGAAATTTATGATATTTTTCGAAAAATGATGAAATAAAAAAGTTTGTTTACATGTGCCCCCCTCACCCCTATGTTTTTTTTTCTGTTTTTTTCTACCAAAAATGTTATAACTATAAAATACGAAAATTATTCTAGAATTTTTTTCTCCTTGTAGTATTTTAAAATTTGGAACAAAATAGGGTATCCAATCTTGACGTTTCTATAATACTACACATAGAAATAAGTACGAATTGAAAAACTGATAAAAGCATATTTAATACAAATAAGTTTAGATCATCCTTATTGATTGATTAAGAATTGGGATAGATTATTCGCCGATGAATTTTAATTTTCTTGTTTGATAAAGATAACAAACTACTAGTTTAAATTGTTGTAAAATGCATGTATGTTTTCTGCTGTATAATAAAGACAATGTTCAAAAATGCTACATAAATCTGTCAAGTGACATAGTCATCGTAGGTCAATCGTGAAATTTTTCGATTCAGTGTGACTTGCGTGACTTCGCTTACAGGTATCAAACAAAATCGGATTTAAATCCCATGGCATTTTTTAATTACTTCTTTTTAATAATACTAAGTCATTAAAATAAATTTGAATTCAAATAATTAACGTGTAATTCGTTAAATCTATTAGAAATGTGCTATAGTATAATTCGTGATATAAATCAAAAATCGTCAAATAAATTCGTAATATATAAATTCGTGAAAAAAAGCGCTTTCGACAAAATACTAAAATAGAGATCTATCTACAAAGACTACCTACTTCTGCCTAGCTTAATAGTATGAGATTGCCACAGCTGATGCTCTCTGGTTATTTCAGTTTCCGTTTTTAAAAGCGCTATATGTTGAGCCACCTCAGTTAGATTTGGCATGTGACATTTTTAACGGCAATCATTGGTCAATTCGCCGTGTAAGAGAAATAGTAACGTAAACAAAACAAAGCAAACGTTGAAACCGGTGGAACAGCCAAAATTTGGGAGCCACGTAAGAGAATTATATATATTAGATACTGTATTTATAAAAATCTTTTTCATTATACTTATTTCAACACTCATATTCTCATTCTTTTCTATCTAAAAATAAAAACCAGTTTTCGAAATTCTCGATATTCTGCAATTCAAAATGTATAAAACGTAAATTTATTAATTTTTCTTAGCAGCAAGAATCTGAACCATATTTATATTTCAGATATTTGTTTTTAAACGCGAATACATTTCTAGAGCAAAAAAAATTCTCCATTCCGCGAGAAAGAAAATTGCATCTGAGAAAAGAACATTTGTTCTAAAAATAATAAAGAAGATACAAAATATTTGTTCCCTTTTCTGAGAGAACTCTTAAAACATTGACACAGTATTGATTTTTCTGATTCCCACAGTAAGTTTTCAGGCGATCATTTCTCAAGGGAATTATTTGTTGAGATATTCCAGAGTTATATTAAGTAAACTGGGAGAAAACCTTTCATTGCTGATGAAAATCTTGCCTACAAATGATATTTCTATATTTTATGTGTAATGTAAACACTTGAAGCTTTTTCTGAAGGATTATGTACAATATCTAGACAGAAATATTTTTTAAAACATTTAAAAAATTTCATTTATTTTGGTCCTTAAAATGCATACATAAAAAACCTCAATTTGTTAAAAAAAAAAAAACTAGTGTTTAGTAAGTTAAAAAGAGAAATTAAATAACTCTGGAGAAAGCCTTGCTACTTATGAATTCCATAGATTAGACTTGCAATAAATATAAAGCTTCTCTAGCAATTCTAGTTTATATTGTTCATAAATATTTTCTTATTATATATAAGAATTTACTTTATATATTAAGAATTAGGAATTTACTTTGTATAAGTATTTATTATATATTAATATATATATGAACAAAAAAAAATAAAGAGGATACAGTAGGATAAATCTTCTTTAAGGTAAGCATAAACATTTTATTTCTAACGATTTCTCGTTATAGTCCTGTAAAATTAGAATTTTATTCGTAAAAATTAGTATACAAGATTTGTTTAGATTGAAAGCTTTCTTATGTCATCATGAATGATACCTGAAGACTCCTTTTCTCTTCTTTGTATGCTTCCCTCTTTCTTGAGGATGATTAGAAGAGAAGAATAGAATTTCTTTCAGGCAAATAATTCTCTTATTTTTAATGTACGAATTGCTTTTAATGTACTTTTTACATGTTTTTAATGTGCGCATTGTTTTTAATGTACTTTTTACATGTTTTTAATGTACTTTTTACGTGTTTTTAATGTGCGCATTGTTTTTAATGTACTTTTTACATGTTTTTAATGTACTTTTTACATGTTTTTAATGCACTTTTTACGTGTTTTTAATGTGCGCATTGTTTTAATGTACTTTTTACATGTTTTTAATGTACTTTTTACATGTTTTTAATGTACGCACTGTTTTTAATGTACTTTTTACTCTGAATCGAATGAAATTATGCAGAGTCAATCGAACAATCGGTTCAAAGGTTGATTTTCATGCAGTATACTGAACTGAGTAAAATTCGTGTTGGTAGGATAAAGAGTTATCAAGTTAAAAGAGTTTTCTTCATTTGAAGTACAATTCGAAAATAGTACATTTTATACAAAAAAAAAAGTCATTTCAACTTTTGAAATGTTAGCCTTTTTTATTTTTGAATGGTTCCATTCTATTAAACGAGAATAAAATACATAAGAAACAATACCATACTTGATTGTATAGCAATGTAATATGTCTAAATAAAGGTGAGTATAAAATTACACTTTCTGTAAAAAAGGTGCTAATAACTTCAAAACAATTAGTCTGATCGTTTCACAATTGTCCCCAAATTTGTCTCAAAATTTATCTCATTTAACTAAGCGTGTAAAAATGCATCAGATATAGTAACTTATTACATGGTCAGAGAATCCCTAGTTAGTAAAGCGTGTACATAAGTAGTTGTCAAAAGAAGTACATTTTATACAAGAAAATTATTGCAACATCTGAAGTATTCATTCGATTAACTAATGAATAGTTTCATTCAATTCTACGTGAAAAAATTCGTTTGTAATAATGTTTCACTAGTTTAGATATAAATGTCAGATACATAAACCGATACAAGTACGTAATTGTATTTTAAACCTTTATAAGTTCTAGACTATTTGTAAGATTGTCTTGTAATTGAATTCATTCGATTAAGTGTCAATTCAGTGTAATTCGATTCAGTGCCAATTCAATTAAAGTCAAAATTTAAATATCTGAATCATTTTAAATTCCGATTTCTCAGGTACTATTTGAATGTTTCTATTCATAGTCTGCATTTTTCCATGCAAAATTACATTCCTAAAGGGATGTAAAAAATTGCACGGGATATAATTCAAAAGTATATTTTACTATTAATGAAGAAAATTATAAAAGTACCAAATATTTACAAAAAGTTATTTTTTGCATGAATAAAATTAACTTTGAACAAACAAATTTCATAATTGAGTGCAAAGAACTTTTCAATTCACTTAGAAAGGTTTCGAGATATGGCAAAATACGTAAAATGAAAATTTACCATTTAGGTGTCGTAACTTTGGACTACCCTCTTGATTAAACTATTGTGACCCTCCCAGATTGCTACTACCCCCTAATATGGCTACTAATATGGGGATTGGAAAACTGAATCCGTCAACAAAAAATAAAAAGGTATGATTATTCAGAGAAAGAACTTTTTCAGTTTGATTTCGTTACTTACGAAATCATTTGCATTGATTATTTGGCATATTTCAGGAAACCCCTTCGAACCATTAAGATTGAGTCCTAGAGCGTGAAGTTCCAATAATTAGATCAAAAGTTATTCAAGGTGGTTCATATTTTTTACGTATTGTAAATCCAAGAAAAAAATTTAATTAATACATTTTTACTATTTTGAAACTGAAATATTACCCTCCACAAAATTTGCTGTTAATTCAGTATATATACTAACAAAACTTAATCAAAGACAAATGTACTCTTATTACAAACAATTCCTTAACTATTCTTCGGAAGAACAACTTTCCAGCCATTCTTAAACCATTCGATATATTTTAATAAAATGAAACATGGTTATTATTTCACGTAATTAAATAATCACTTGTCTAAATTACTTTTAAGAATTTAATATATTTTGGGGAGACGATTGTTATATTCAATAAGACGGAGGGATTTTCTGTATAAACTGAAACTCGCGTCGTCCCCTACTGGGATTGAGACGATAAAAGAAATCAATATCTATCATAAGTGGCACCCCTCTTATTTTGGAATTCAAGATTATTGTATTTAACATTGATCCATTAAAAGAAGATTAAAATTCAATTAGGAAACTAATTAAATATGGTTGAGAAGCACTAAAATAAGGAATATGTTAGCCATTTTGAATTTAACCTTCTTTCAATATACACGTGTATGTTGTGTTTCAAGAATTTTCACATTTAAAATGTTTGTAACTAGTTACAACATTTGTAATTTCAATGTGTATTATTTTTATTTTTAAGAATTAACAAGTAGGGTACAAAAATTTCTTTTAAGATTATGGACAGTATTTTTCGTCAATTTTGAAATGTTATTTGTCCATTAAGATCAGTTAAATATAGCACCGTCATTCTTACAGAAGAACACAATAAGAAAACTTGTGTATAGAATAATTTAAACTAGTTCCTTTTGAAAAAAACTAGAATATTTTTATGGAATATGTTGTACTTTCCACGATGTGCCTTTTGAAATTCTTATTTGTTTCTCCAGTGAACAATGTCTAATAAAAAAGAAAATATGTTAATTCAAAGATCTTTTGATTTACTACTGACAAATATAAGCAACCTGATCAATTGTCTGGATAATACAGTTAATATTCTTTAATACGCAAAAGATTAAAAACATTCTTCTTGCAAACAAATATTAGAATCCCTTTTTTTTCAAAATTCAAAGTTACTAATACATTTTCTCGCCTTAAATTAATTTTTTACTGTAAGAAAACATTTGCTAAGATTTTCCATGCTTTAATTTTCTATCACCTATCGTATTTCATTCAGTATGAACATTATCACTTGAAATACAAAAAGTAATATTGTAATTAAATAAAAGCTATTCTATCATAACGCACCATAAATTACTGAAATTGCGATTATTTCGAACAAATAATTAAAGCAAAATGAATTTTATTATTTCACGATTTTTTTTAAATATTTGAAATAATTTTTCGAAACAAATGTTACACAAATTGTTTTATATTTAATGACAACATTTTTTGGTCATAATGGAATCTTTTCTAAATATCTGCATGTATTTTCAGATCCTCATTTGAGAAACAGTGCCATCTAGTGAAGGATAAATCAATGAGTTTAATAATTTGCACAAAATAGTTATTAGCAGGACTTTGAATGAAACCTAAAATTTAAGATATTTTATTGTGCTAATTATTACGATTTACATCCAAATTAAAATGATTAGCGCAATTAAAACAAACAACAATGCAATATTTAAAAAAACGTTATTTTCTCTTTCCTATTAGCAGTATAGTCCATCGTCAAAAAAGTAAGCTATAGATACCTACACTGGCATACGAAATGTTTAAAATAAATTATTTTTTATATGTTTCGTGCATTAATGGTTTGATTTCATGCGTTTGGTTTCTCAAAGAAACGTGTTTAAGTTAATTTATCAAACGTTTATAACTAAGTGAAACGTGATACTTAATTTAAATACATTCAAGAAATTTTAAAAAAAAAAGGCATTTTAGAGGGGAAAAGTTCAGAATCAAACGCTATTGCTCTGTTTTGAAGAATAGGAAATTCTCCTTTTCTTCTTTTTTTAAGATTCAAAAATTGAGAAAATGCATTTTAGGAATAGTTTTTAAAATGCAAAATGTAAAAAAAATTAAGATGTAAAATGTAAAAAAATTAAGATATATAATGTAAAAAATTAAGAAGTAAAATGCAAAAACATTCAGATGTAAAATGTAAAAAAATTAAGATGTAAAAGAAGTAAAATGTAAAAAGTAAATTTCTGAAGTTCGCCAATATGAAATTAACAATTTTGTTAAAAATTGACAAGCGAGTAATTTAAAAAAAAACATACGCTATAATGCTTTTTTTATTTATTGTTATTCTATTTTTATTTATGGATCTGGTTTATATTAATTTTTCACTGCTTTCATGCAAGCATTAATATAACTGTGGTCCTTAAAAAAGATTTTTTATTAGCAATATTTCTTAAGATTATTTAAAACAATGGTAAACTCTCAGAAATACTTGAAACTTATATAAAATTTTTGAATTCATCTAAAAATAAGTAATTTCCAAAATAGTATTTAAGACATTTGAAAAACGTTTCTTTATGTTTTTAGACTTCATAATTCGATTAAATTTGCTTTTTGGCTTCTGAAATTTAAATTACTAAATTTATCAATAATGAGACAATGCAAAACTTAAGCTTATAAATACAAAACCAATTACACAGTACATTTACACTATGCAGGAAATGAAACACAAATGCAAAATTAAGTTTTCTTTTAAAAAAATGCTTTATATCCAGTCGAAAAAAAAAACTTTTCAAAAAAGCGAAAAAGCAAAGAAAAAAAATACTTTTATTTTTAATAGCTTACACTTGTTGTCATCATTTCATTCTGAAAAAAACGAACAAAATAAACATTAAAAAATAACGAGATTCCTTAACTTTCGAAAGCTCTGCTATTAGACTTTCAATTGCAATACTATTTTATAAAATTACAAAAATGCCTTTGAAGAAATTTGACGAAAAGCTGATTGGTCAAGTACAAGCATTTTTAGAACTTCGTTGGAGCCACAGGATTATACAAACCCATTTTAAAAAGAAAGGTATTGCGATTTCACTCAGCCATATCAGTTGCATCAAGAATTCAAGACTCGGAACGATGCAAAATAATGCATAGCCGAAAAGAAGTGGACGATCAAGCAAATTGGAGAAATCAGATTTGCAGAAGCTTGATAAGATGACATCAAAACCGGATCCCCCCACACAGGCAAGCATGGCTAAAGCTCTTAACGTGAGTCAGCAAGTTGTAAGCTATCAACTAAAGCAAAAGTTGAAGAAATAATGCCATAAAAAAACCAAAATATCACCATTTAAGTGAGAGATCGGTGCAGATTAGGAGGCAACGCTCATGGCCCCTCTACAAGCTTCTCCGTAAGGACAGATGGCGAAAGTTCATTACAACTGATGAAGCTTGGATCTATCTATCTGATACCAATGCTAAATCTAAAGTTCAATATCTTAGCCATGGGCAGAACAGGCGAGACTTGACACCATCAACCACGGTGCCTCATCCCAAAGGCGTAATGGTTTGAATAAGCATATCCGCGCATGGTGTGACCAAACCTTGGTTTGTGAAACCTGGGGCTAAAATAAATTCTGGGTATTACATACAGAAGATATTAAAGCCCTTTCTTAAGGATGATTACTGCAGATTGTACCCTAATGGTGATGCTGTGTTTCATCAGGACTCTGCCCCATCGCATGCATCTAAGGTCACCCAGAAATTCCTATCAGATCAGCAAGTGAAATTCCTGAGACCAGAACAATGGATTCCAAAGAGTCCTGATGCTGCACCATGCGACTATTTCCTATGGGGACACCTGAAAAACAAACTGAATAAGCGAAGAATTTCAACATTGAAAGGCCTTCAAAGAGCTATTAGAGAAGAGGTGCAGAAAATCCCCCAGGAAATCATTTTGCGGGCTTTAAAATCATGGCCGAAGCGTTGTAGACAAATCTATTATGCCGAAGGTCGACATATTGAGAAGCATCGCTGAATTTATGTAATAAATTTTGGAAATAAAAACATCCAAAAATGATCCCTATATTTTTTTGTTACCCTGTATGTCGTTCACCTGACATAATTGATTCTCATTACTTAAAATTTTTCCTTTTCTTTGAATTTAATAGACGCATAATTTTTTTTTTAATTTTATGGGGAAAAAAAATTAGAAATTTTTTATAAGATAATTTTTTAAATTTACGGTGCAAGGTTTCATCTTATGCGATGCCATCTAAAATATAGACATAGGTAAAACGGCAACACTATAACAAATAACTTGAAATTCTACAACTTAAAAAAAAACTAATAAAAAAACTATAAAAATATTTTTTTTTCTGTTTTAAACCGTAATCCGCAAAATGTGAATAAAAAATTTCTGCATATTGGATAATTTTGTTGGTAAAGTAGTTTTTCTCTGTTTTTGTCCTGAATCATAAATAGATTAAAAAAACATTCAAAATCCAATTTTTGCCATTCAGTTTTGCTTATCTTATCATAACTTTACCTTTTTCTTCAAATCATTTTAGTCGCTCTTATTTTTCCTCAATCATTTTATGGTTTTAAGCATTGTATAATCGATGTTTTGTACCGACTTTTCTCTGCCGGATTATTATGTTCTTTTAGGTATGATTTTTTGATAAGTTTGGCTGCCAGACAATTTTATAAGTGTGAATCACAGAAGATTTAAATGTTTTTCATTTAAATATAATTTCAATATGAGTTTTAAGATAAACGAAATTTAAGATTTTATAATAAAGATCCTTAAGGAAGGCTAAAGCTTCGGCATAACTCAGGTGACCCAGGGTCAAATGCCAGCCTACTGGTCATATGAATTCTACTCGTGGCTCTTATTGACCACAATGCTTATGTTATGTTATGTTGGGAGTTTTTTTTTTCGTTTCTAAACTAGCGAAGTTTGTTAACAGAACAGTACTTATTTTCTTAAAAAACAGGTGTCCTTTTTAAAATAATAGAATTTTCTGTGAAATAAACTGTTTTAACCTGGCATACCAGCTGGCAGTTTTTTTTCTTAAGTTCAGTAGGTTATATTTATACACAGTGAAGTCGTTAGCTATATGCATTGATAACCATAGCTCATTGAATTCATTTACAAGGTTGTCTTAATTAAGGAAAGTTTGAAAAAAAAACAGTGCATTTTTTGTTATATTCCCAAACTAATTATTCGAAATTTGTACGTTATCGTAGTTGCAATACAGTGATCTTTGTTGTATTTTACTTTTTTAATATATCATGATTTTACTATTCCCCACAAGCACGAATAAAACAGAAACTATTTTACTTCAGACATCACATGTCATATACAAAATGGGGTTCATTTCCCTGATGCAGCTGAACCCTAACCAAGTTCAAATCCTACCTGCTCGTCTAAGAAGTGAACGTGACCAGTGCACAAAGCTAGTCATATTGTCTCAAAATTGCGGAGGCTTAACCTCCATTCAGTAATTTAATGAATTGTGAACTAATTAAGAAATTAAGTTCTCTCAAAAGATTTAAAATATATAATATATAACATCCGGAATATAAAATATATAATATGTAGCATCCGGGGCATAATATATCTGATATTCAAAGGGATTTTTAACTTTTAAGTGCATATTTTAAATGTCATTTCCTTTCCATAGCGTTAATCCAAAAAACATTTTGAATTAGAGCCACTCAAAAGACATTCATTCTAATTAAATCTCTGATTAATCTCTGATTCTGGTTAACTTTTTTGCTCTATCCAACTAACTTTTTTACTTCCATATTACCTTAAACAGTTCAGTGTATCTTAGCTTAGAACGATGTATCGCCAATTACATTTATTTTGTATGAAAACCAAAACCTGAATCATTCAACAATGCGTATTGTTATTGTGATTGTCATTTTTTTCGATAGTGAAAATTTTAAGCAAATTGTTATGATTAGACTTAAGCCAATTATATATGTTTTAGGAATTAAAAGTTCACGTTTTCTGAAAACGTGTTTAAGTGTGGGTCTCCAGTGAAAAATTTAGATGTTCTTAAGAAATATTATTAAAAAAAGCAATTACCTATATCGTAAAAAAAAAGTTCTGTCATACTACAAAAAATTTTTGACAGCAAAGTTGCCAGAGATTATCTGTTTACTACCGCAAAATCACGTTGACTGAAATTTCCTGCAAGAAAACACTACGTAAAATATTTTTACGCAGGAGGTATATTCCATAAATCTGGGTACGGCAAAAAACGTCACCAAGAAGGTAGCTGTATACCCTCTGGTTTGCATAGAAAAACGGTTTTCTAACATTTTGATTAGTTTTTCAATTCTTTCATTTTTTTGCTATTCTTGATTTATTAAAAACCACGACAGTTGAAAGAATCGTTATTTTTTATTCGTCTTCATCGTAAAGTGCAGATGTTTCTAAACGGGTTTCGAATCCAAGACCTTACTGTTATAAGGCCAACTGCTTGACCTTCAAACAAGACTGTTGACATCTGCTTCAAAGTATCAAATTATTTGTTGCCGCTTCCATACTCCGCTTTCCATATAAGTTTTCCATATTCAAACTAAAAAAATCTGTACCGAACAGATACAATCTATATCAATAGTTACAGGTTTTATTTAAAAAATGTCTTTTTTGACAGATTACGGTGTAGTTTAACAATAAATGTCAGTAATTTTAGAGAACAGAAATAATATTTAGGAAAGTTGTATTATAGAATTTTTTTTCAGTGTATATATTAATATGTATATTTTTTACATATATATAATTTTTTTTCGGTGTATATATTAATTTTCATAGTTGCAAATTTTAAAAATATGAAATAAAACCCTTTATTTGCCTAAATACTTCAGTTATTTCATGCGATGAAAAATGTTTTCACATTTTTAAGAGAGTGAAATATTTGAAGTGAAAAGAAAAGACTGGTATCCAGAACTAATGTGAGAATTTATGCTCGATTAAATCAAGTTACTTCAAAAGTAATCCTTTTAAGGTGAACAGCAATAAACTTCTCAGATATATGTTCCACAAGCTTAGCTTCTTAAGAGCAGATGGTACTGCTCACTCAAGTGAAATGACTCACAAAATTTACCGAACGACTTTATTTATTGACAGTGAAACAACATAAAGACACCTTGACCACTAAACATTATATGACTTATGCCGGTAAAGTAAGATCGAATTGAGTTTAAGGCCAAATAACAGTAAAAATATTAAATGAAAGTAATGTTTAAATTTAACTTATTTTTACACTTCAAAGTTAGCATGCATTTTAAGTCAGCAAAGGAGAATTTAAAATGATTAATTGGTGATTTCAATATTTTGAGCAGTTTATCTAGTTTCACATGTACGAAAATTATTTGATAAATTTTTGAATTAAAGTATGGTTTACGATATTCTAATAGGTTTACTTTTTAATACGTTAATTGTATTTCATCATTTATTAAAAATATGTAAGCATATGTATATGGGTCATTCTCACAAAAACAGTCATTTTCATGCCCCCAGTATATTTTATGTTTGTTTTACAGCTTACGAATAAAAAAAATTCAGGGAAAGTGTCCTTCAGAATGCAAGCTAACAAAAGAATAAAAATAAAATTATCAATTTTTATTTTTTATTTATTTTAGGTAATTAAAATATACCAATATGTCATTCCCTCACTTGTCCCCACTGCTGATTTAAAAAAAGAAAAAAATTGTTTCTAAAAGAATTTTTTTTTTACAAATTCGTGTTTTTTATTTCAGAATACTGAAATATAGAATTCAGAAAATCAATTTTAAATTTAATTTCTGATAAAAATATTAACACAGCACTATTTTAAACTTTGTCCCCAGTGTTTCGCGTCATTCCCTCACAACAATGTTCTTATCACCTGCAATCTTCTTAGAATAAAAATATTTTAATAAAAACTTTAGCAGTTAGCAACTGGCATCATAGAACAAAATTGCAGTATGTTTCCATCTTCAACTTAAAGAAGCCTTGCTGTGGAATAAATTTGAATGAATCAAACCAGGTAAATTTTTTTACATTTGTCATTCCCTCATGTCATTCTTAGAGTAAAATAAAATACAACTTCATCGAGAAAGTGGATAATTATATGTTGCTTTCTTGTATGAATATAATTGTATGTGATTGACTTCAGAAATTAATTAGGCCTAACTGTTATTTTTAAATTTTATTGAATTCGTCATTCTCTCGCTAGTGTATAAAGTGAGGGAATGACGCTGAAGTGAGGGAATGATTCAAGATGAGTATATTATGAAATTTTTTTGTTTCAATTATGCCAGCCAATTTTATTTCCCAAACCTGCAAAAACTATTAAATATATAAGAGTAAATTATAATAAATATTAGATATACTTAGTATGTTATCATTTTCAAACTTTAGGTAGATGTAACTTAGATAAAAACATGTATTAAAGTAAAATATCATTCCCTCACTATTAGTGTCATTCCCTCACTTTTTAAATAGCGAAAATAATTCATTTACTTATTAATTAATTTGAAAAATAAATTAATAAATTCATTTATTAAATTAATTAATTTATTTATTAAATTAATTAATTTATTTATTAAATTAATTAATTTATTTATTAAATTAATTAATTAATTATTATAAATTAATTAATTATAAATTAATTATTTAAAAATTAATTATAAATTAATTATTTAAAAATTAATTAATTTAAATATTAAGTATATTTTATAGGATATATACTTTCTTTATAATGCCATTACATATTTCTATTAATATAAAAAGTTTCAGAGTTTTTTATTCACTTTACTTTTTCGGGATTTTATGAACTGAAAAATGACAGTTTTCGTGAGAATGACCCATATATGCTACCGGCAAAGTATGAAAGCATTATATGTAGTAGTATGTAGTATGTAGGCATTAGTAGGCAAAGTATGTAGGCATTATATGTAGGCATTCATTCTATAAAATGACAAATGCTATTTAGACAAAGTATGAAAGAAACGTTCTGATGAGGTTATTATGTATATGATGTGCATTTCTCAAAAATAAAAATGTTATTCTAAAAAAATGAGAGTGCTATTAAATAAATAATTTAAAATGCGTAAAAAAAATGAAAGTTGCACAAAACATAATTTATGCTTTGCTTATTAAGGGAAATCGTGATATTCGAAACGAATCGGAGATGTATTTTATACTTTGCCAGTTTCTCATTTGACATTCTATAGAATGCCCAGGAAATGGGTGAAATATAAATCCTTTAATTCATGTCAGCTGGTTTTAAGCATTACAATGCCTAGGCATTCTAATGAGGGACGGATTTAAAACTTTGCCGGTAACATATACATATATCAATACCTACATTGAGAACACTGAAGAGACTATATAAATTTTTGCAAGAAAATACATTGCTAAACGAATGTCTATACATATAGTTTAAAAAAAAGCGCCAATTTACAATTTCTGAAATACTTTTAACTTAAATATGTATATAAATTTAATTTTTTCATCCGCGACTGTATGATTTCAATATCGTTATTAACTGTACTTAGCAGTGACAGAAAAAGTTGAAGTACTTCTTAATATATGTGTGTTTCTACTTCAATTTAGCATTATATGGTTGCTTTATTGCAATTAAATTAAAGAAACAACAGTACATTTAAAAAAAGTATGCAGAATATGGTAAAATTTCTCGCGCTTTTAGATCAATGCAAACCCCAAAGAGACGATAATTTTTACCAAAACGCTTCAGAAAAGTGAAAATGAATTAAATTTTTGAATCCTTGTTAGATTAAGGCAAAATTAACAGTAAAAAATAAATTTATAACATGTAAAAAAAATTTAATAAATTAATAATTTTAACATGATACCTTAAAGCATGGCGAAAAAAACCATGTTTCTTATTCTGTACAACTATATTCTTTGATGTCTAATATATATTAAATTTAAGTTAAACCTTTAAACGTGTACTAAAGCTTGAAGCGACAAAAGAAGTTTATAAAAAATCTCTGGGTACATAAAAATTTATGCATGGTGAACAAGTAACATGTTAGATGATGTTAAAACAGACTATTAGTTCTTTAAAAGAATTTAACTGATTTGAAATGTAGTTCACGGTGTGACAAAAGGATTCGAGCACTTTTCTTTCAATAGCTGACAATACTTATTGAATGCAGGCAGATATTATAGTCTAAACAATTAATGTAACAGGGTAATTGTCCTCTTCTTTTTTCGCGTTGACAACAAATAATTAAAATATCAAGCGTGCGCGCTGTCATGAGTATGAAAACTTAATAGTACATATTCACAAATTTCTAAGAGAAATTGTTTATGCAAGTTTGTGTATTGCATGTTATTTATTTCAATTTATTTTTAATTATTTCAATTAATTGTTAAAAACCAAAATATTTAATTTTATAACCAGGAATAAGTTTAAAGATTTTAATAATTTATTTAATTTTTCAAGATTTTACGCTAACACATTTCAAATGGTTTTAACTCAGTAGCAAGCGATGCGATCATGAATTAATAAAATTACATAGAAATCTACGGGGATAGGGGGCTTCAGAAAATAGCTGGCCGAATCCACCAGTATTTATTGTAGTACTTTGTATTATCCACTATTTCGTCTCATTATTTATGTACAGCAAATTTTAGTGAAAATGATATTAGAATTTTTCCAAAAAACTAAATAACAAATAATATTTTTATAAATTTTAAAATGCATTTATGATAAGCAATTTCTTTCATTCTTTTTTTTTTTTATTCAGCTCTCATTTTTTGTAGTAGTTTAAAATCTTGCTGGGAATAAACTTTATAAAGTGAACATATATCATATAAAAATAGAATTGCAATTCATTTGATTCAAATTTTGAAAATAATAATAAAATATTATCCTCCTTTTTTGTTTAATCCATCTACTAAGCATTTTTGAAAACTCATTTTATTTACACTTCGCTTTATTTTTTAATTTTTGAACTATGACTTTCTGTTTTTTAGCATGCAGCAAGTGCAATTAAATTTTGTAACAAAACAAACCAGCGTGAAGTATTTAGCAATGCATAAATAATTTTGGCGACGTAAGGTAAAAATATTTATTAATATTTCAAAGCAATAAACACGTTTACTTGTTTTATTATTTAAGATATACGTATTGTTAAATGAATTCTATGTTTAATATAAACACCAAGCAACATAATAACATATAATCTATGCACTTATGCATAAATCATTAACTCGCTTTGACAAAATTAAAATAACAATTATGGAGCATAATATATTGCATTTTTATAAAAGTGATTCAAAAAATAATATTTTCAGAAAATCACATTTGCATACGAAAAATATTCTTTATTTCAAACGTAGCTTTCGCAATTAGACAACTTAAAAATTTATTAATTAAAAATCTTTCCTTACGATGAATATTTTGAGAAAGAATTAATGAAAATATTATTTTTATGTTTATTTCTTTTTTAAAAACAATTTCTCTTTTGTTAATAAATTCATTATTAAGAATATATTTGTATTCATTCGGTGATTATCTTATGATTTTCATATATTAATTTTCATTATTCATATATGAGAAATTTTATTTTGTTTGATTATTATTCAGATTACAATACCAAACATTACAAATATTACTGAAGCAATAAGTTATTGCTAAAATAAGTTTTACATCGACAACCCTCAAAATTAGTAAAACCAGATTGCGCTGATAACAAAGAAAAACTTTTGAAAATGTTTTAAAATTAAAAAAAATATATATGCAGCAATAATGTGGTGTAGCATAAGGAGAAAGTTAGTACATTTCTGGACAATTATTTCAATTAAATGGTGTGTTATGCAGTAGAAAGAGACAGTTTAATAGCTTATAAATTAGCAGCGCCATCTACCGGAAAACTCTGTAGATAATTTATAAATGTACAGAAAATCATCTTATATACTAACACAGAATGCGGCAAACCTCTAATTTCTATTCCGCTGATTTTTAAAACCACTGGTAATTGCTTGAGACATCCACCGCACATTCTTTAAGATTATTTTTAAAGAGTTCATTGACTCCAAAAATGTAAAAATCATAAGAACTTAAGCTAGTCTTGTAACATTTTTTTCACATTTTCTGCGTCAGACACAATTTCCTTTTTCCTTTATAGTACCTCTGTTATTTTTTTTTTTTTTTTTGAAATCGTGCTGCACAGCCGATTCCTGATTCTTTATCTCATGTCATCTCATCTCACTCTGATTCATCAAATCCTCATTAATCCTTTCGGGACGAACGATTCATAAAATTCATAAAAGTTTTTGTACAAAATCAGATTCAGGATGGAAAAAACTAAAAGGCGGTGACATAAAAGTGGGAATTGCTAATTTGACAGATTTATTTTGCTTTCAATTTAATTAATGTTAGTCTAATCATATATCTTAATCAATATTAATTAAGTGTAACAATATAAATTTTATTTTCGACAAAGTAGTGGTGAATTAAATAAATCAAACTATTATGACCCAGCCTACATATGAACTGCTAAAGAATTGGTTGTGTTTCCAGTTTTCTTTTTTTTTCCTAATTGATAATGTTTTACTTTGGCACGTATTTGTGACAGTATAAGTAGAAAGGTCAAAACCTAAGCTTTTATCAAATTTTATGATATTGCTAGCATAATTTACGATTTCATAGCTGTTTCATCATAAAAGATTGAAGTACTTATTTGATAACACGAAAACTTATATCAGTAAATAGAGAAATGGCTCGGAATATTTAAAACTAACTTCTAGTAGATACAGCTTAAACGAGTAATAAAATCAATTCAGAAACTTATATGTTGAGAAATGTTCTCTTTTTTTAATTGCCAGTTAACAGCTACAAAATAAAAAAAAATAAAAAAAAAGCAAATAGCTGGAAATTAATTAAAGTACATCAAAAATATTGTTACGTTGTATTAAAAGAAACAGTATAAAAATTTTAAAACTCCTTAGGCTTGTTTCAGTCCTAGAAAATTAGTTTCATTATATCAAGTAATTAACTTAATATCTTGACTTAAATGCTGATAAAAATAATTTATTCGTTTAAAAATGCCTTGAAGTAAATTACTTACAATAGATAGCGCCAAGATTAACCTTGTAATATTGAAAGGAAAATTAAGCAGTATTTGCAGTTCTCAAATAATGAAGGTACTTATTTTAAATTTAAGGATTGGTTGTTACAAATTTTATAAAATGTATAAAATATGTATTTTTATTATATACTGTGAAACCAAGTAAAAGTTACTTACAAATGTGATAATTTAAATTTTCTTCAGCATAAGTTATGTCTTATTTTTAAAATACTATCATTTCATTGAGATTAAATTAATTTATTAAAATGGAAGTGATTCATTCCTTTTACATTGGGAAATATATTTCATTGCTAATTAATTATTTCATTACTAATTTTATATTCTTAAACCCGTATTCACTATTCCATTTTTTTTCTATTAGTAATAAACATTGATATAAATTCATTAATGTAACATTTCAAGGATTTTATCTTTGTTTTTAGTGAAGTTAACCACCATGATTTGAAAGATATACTTATTAGCTAGCTTATCAGTAAGAATACAAAATATGGTAAGGAGTACACTGCATTTAATTTGTTTTGTTCAGATTCTTTCGAAAACACTTTAAGCTCATTGTCATATTTAGTGAGCAAATTGTCCTTTTTGAAACGAAGCAAAACTTGTATCCTTCAAAACTTTATAAAGTTATTACTTATTTACTGGTTTTGCCCCACAATTTTATTCCTTACTCTGAACAGGAATATCTGGCTGACTATTAACGCCTTTTTTTCTGGGGCTAGCACGCAGAAAAAAAATTCTGTTAAAATTATGGTACTGAATTATAATGACAATTTTGACAGCAAAAAAAGCAGCCTAAGTTTTGAAAATAAATCCTACTGCTACATTATTTAAATGATTTATTTGGGGTAATTTCTCATTTTATATGGTAACGGTTTAGTGGAATATCTGATTTTTGAAATTATAGTTCTTACTATCATAAATTTAGTAAACAATACAAAACTGGAAAGGAAAATTAACCGAATAAATAGTTTCATCCCATGCTCTAAGGTATCAGTTTAAAATTACCAAATTTTACCACATTAACCAAATTTTATCACTACTCATAATTCCCCATTTTATTGCTAATTTTACCATAATCATAACTAAAGCAATACGGGAAGAATTTCCGTGCTTTTTGCTCCTTTTGTTGAGCCAAAAACATGCTACATTTAACCATATTCTTAGAGTTTCTGTTATTTCTGGCACAATGCAATATTCACAATAGCTGCATTGAAAGTCGTCTTCATGCTAAGGGTATAAAATTCTCATGTTTTCATAGAAAAACAGACGTTCAGGTCTCATTATTCTGGCAAGTGCTGTTTTTCTCGCTGTTTTGTTCTTAAATTGAATTGTAAAACATTTGTTTACGGATATAGGCGTTCATATAGTTATACACTATAAAAATTATAATGTAGTAGCTCTCTAAAAATGAGTTAAAGAACTTTAAAGTTAACATCAAATCCAGTGTTTACATGCACTGTAAGACATAGTTAAGTCTAAGCACCAATATTTGAGAAAGTTACACCAAACTTACGCTCATTCACACCATTTGATAACTGTATAAGAAAACTTTAATTTCGGGATAATTTGGATATCACCAGAGAATTAGTTTTAATCAATAACAAAATGGCATGAATTTGTCAAGTTTTTCCCTCTGTTACAGATCTACAGAAATAAAAGCTCACTATTTAAAAATGTATTTGCTTTTCAAAATGTATAATAAGTCTTATAATATTTTAAATTTTAAATATATGTTAATTGTACTCAATTTTATATTGTTTAATTTCTATCCTCTATTCGGGCTTTCACCGTATGCTAAAGCTAAAATTATACCCCTATCCTCTCAATTCCAGGGTGTCTTCTTGTGTGTCGATAACCAAAAAATTTAATTCTTTTATAAATAATTAAATAATATTTATTTAATAACAGTTAAAGAAAATAAGAGCATTGTTATTTTAAAGCTTATCATATTTAAATATTTTATGTTTTTTTTATGCGTAAATTATGCTTAGATATTGATAAGCATGTTTCAAAAATAAAGTTATTTATAATAAAAGTTTAAATTTATTTCATATAAATGATAAAAATACTTGGCAAAGTTCATTAAGTTAACATTCATAACTAGCTTTGACTAGCTTCAATTTATTTACTCATTGACGAAAAAAGATTGGATTTCGGAGAAAAGCAGATGTAACTTATAACGGTCAAATAGGTCGATATCATCTGCCCTTTGAAGAGTGGGCCCGCCTTGAATTCTCGGATGACTCTCGTATAATCATTTTTTCGCGAATAAGTTGTTAAACATTCATTGCAATAAGACTAGTGTTATGAATTTTGTATGAATGTCTGTAACAGAGGGAATGAGCAATTGCATTGCCTCTTTCTTCTTATATACAGACATACAGAAGAATATATAAGGCGTTTGGTTTCTAAACTAGTTCTATCCATTTATAGAAATTTTCAAAATATATAAGAATTGTTCTGGATTTGGAAGAATTTAAGAGTATTATTGTTTTTAAGTACTCGCTTCATGGAAAATATAATGCCTCCTTTGTAAACTTAATTGTTTTTACAAACTAAACATTTTACCACGTATTATAGCATTTATCGTTTATGGTATCCATGACGTGAAGTCAGCCATTACTAATAAAAAGAGTCAAATTTATGCAAAAAATCATGGGTTAGAATCCCCTTGCCGCAATACTAACATTAGAAGGTTTCCGTTTCATGTAACGCAAATGAGGTTTAGTCTTCCACGAATTCTAGTTTGACCCAATGCTTGATCCAGAAATTCCGCACTCTTCAGGGTTGGGCTCAAAATTACAAGGGTACGTGGTGGAACATTTATATTCGTAAACTCAGGACTGGGCTCAGAAATCTCTACCGAAGCCCTTTTGTAAAACTTTTGGTAATATCAATGCTAAAATATTGTTTTATAATATGTGATTAAATTTAGTAACTCTGGCCAAAATTGGTAATCTTATCATGATACCTTAGAGCATGGCATAAAGACAATTTATTCGGTAAAAATTTACTTTTCAGTTTTGCATTTTCTAACTATATGTGTGGTAATAAGAACTATAATTTTAAAAACCAGAACATCCGGTAAACCGCTGACGCATTAACGGAAAAATTACCAAATATATGGTTTAAATTCCATATTGTTTGGTTTTACGAGACAGCATTTTTTTTTTTTAATTTTTTGTAAACTGAATTGTCAATACCGTGCAATAGGGTAGTTTTTCCAGAATTGTTTTTTCTTTGTGTGCAAACTATATTTTTATAATAATTATTTGTATTAACTTCTTTTATGCTAGTTGGTTCAGTAAATTGTACTTAATTCATAGTAAAGATTTAAATTGAACTACTCTAATAGTTAGTCGTAAATAATAAACGCCAACTATTAATTGTATTCTGGAGTATTCAATTGTTCGATAAATTACAGAACTTCTGCTTTTAAACCTGTTCAT
The DNA here is from genome assembly GCF_982258835.1 of Parasteatoda tepidariorum. Lineage (NCBI taxonomy): Eukaryota > Metazoa > Arthropoda > Arachnida > Araneae > Theridiidae > Parasteatoda > Parasteatoda tepidariorum. The sequence continues at coordinate 20,283,440 of NC_141755.1, read as the reverse complement.
TTCAACTATTTACATACAACCAATAAGGCGTGAATGAAATGAATAACGGAACAAAGCTAACTTCAAACTAGTCGAAAGTGTTGCATACATGATAATTTGCTAGAATACACAAAGATTTACATACAGATGGATGAATTGTAGTCCATTTTGAATCCTTGAAATTTGTTTGGTTGTTAAACAGGAATTTCTTCCACTATAACAATTTAAATGCATTGAAAATAAATACTTTCTCTAATGTAACTCGCTTTAAAGGCTGTTTGCAAAACTAACGGAATATTGTTATGTCAGAAAATTGGATATCACATGGTTTCACAGTTAGTTTCTATAGTATTTTTTTAAAAACTTTTGAGAGTTTGAAACTGTCTCAAAATCTAGAATTTTTCTCATTCTTATTTATAAAAATTCTCATTTTTAAATACTCGGTAATTCTTGAGCTGTATTTTGATATTTCTGAAAATCTTTAAAATTACTACATTCTGTCACTATATAAGGAATTTTGGACGAAATCACTGCGAAATATTTTGTGATAAAAAGTATCAAGTAATTGACAAGACTGCTCTCTCTTTCCTATTGTCAGAGTAGACTCGGGGAGTAAACTAATATTTTACTTTTAAAATTTAAATTCGTTTGGTCTGCATTATGATGGAGTGGTACAGGGGTTAGTGGAATATATTGCCAGGAAAATCACCGTGGTTATATTTCTTGCAATGGTTGATTACTCATGCATTCAAGCTCCTTTTTTTAGCATATCTAACTAAATTTTGTAATTGATATATTGCATTAAGCCTAATATTCGAATAAAATTTACAGCTCGAAACAAATGAAGATTCTAATTTTCTAAATTGGACAAAATGATCACTTGAAGCCTTTCCCAAAAAAAGATTTCATCAAAAACAACGAAAATTTAATGTGTTTTGATTAACCATTTTCGGCAGTTTATATATTTGCATTCATAAATTTAATTTGCTTATATGAGTTTAAATTGAAAAAAAACTTCTTTTTTATTCAAATTACATAGTTGGCTTTAATTTTTAATATAATAAGAAATGGCTCAAAATTTATTCAAATGCGCCAATTTTGCAATTAAATGATGCCAAAGAATGGAAAAAAAGAGCATCTGAACACCTCAATTTTCAGGACTTTTAATGAATGGGATACTACACGAAGGAAAAATTCATTTTTTGTTTAAGTCATAAAATTTTGAGAATTGTTAGGTCTCTTCTTTTTGAATGATCGGTATTGGAGCCCATAGCTATCTTTACTTTAAAATAGAAAATTCAAAGCGGTACCAGCAAAATTTAGTCACATTTCTAAAAAAAATAGCTTCTAAACGAGAGCGCATGCACTAGCGAAACCGATGAGAACATTTAAACGATTTACCTTTCTTTACATAACGCTATACTGTCTTCAAAGAATAATACTAAGTAACACAATTTGTTGTCATTGTGAAAATGACAAGACTCAAAATTTTAAGTTGGAAAAGGCCGAAATGTTTAAAGTGCTCAAAAGCACCATTTATCAAGAACCACTAACACGTACAAGATTAAAGTTCCCCACAAAACTATCGAAAAGAAATAAAATGTGAGGAACGAAACAAAAATTCATGCTGACCAAGAAGAATGAAAGTGAACTAAAAAAGACAAAATAAGACAAGATACGTTTCCAATCGGAATAAAGGGCCGGTGAGGAAAATAATTGACATCCTCTCCACCCAAGGCTAAAGAGAATAGAAGGGCTGGTTCACTCCTTTGAAGAAACTCTCGCCGCGCCTATCCTCCGATTTTCTCCAGCGACGTCACTTTGGCGCAAAACTCGCACTTTTACTTCAAGAACAGAGAGATCGACCTTACTAGCTCTAACTAATATTGGAGCATTTCTTTTTGTGACATATTCTAAGACATTTGTTATTTTCCACAATGACTTTCCTCAGTTTTTGCCGTGAATTTACAAAATTTTAAAACTATTAACGAAATGCCTGTTTGTGCGATTGCAACTTGCAAAAATTCTGATAGAAAAACAAAAGGAAAAAATATAATTTTCCTCGTGCTCCCTAAAGTAAATGAACAACTATGTAACGAATAGATTCCGAAATGGCACAGTTAATATAAAACAGCAATACGTTTTTTTCTATCATTAAGAACTTTTATAAAAATTCGTTATCTAAATAGAAACCGCCTCGTTACTTCAAAAAGAAAGGCATGTGAAAAATATTAAAAAATGGATAAAGTCAAAGAAAATTAAAACGTAAGTAAAAAATATAAATAAAATATATAGTGTACAGTTGAAATTCTCCTAATTTCATAACTTATTTCTTTAATGTAGTTATTCTAAATATTCATGATTCTTTTAAAAATTATATTCTCTTGAATTTAAATATCTATAAGTTATATCATCTTAAATTTAAATATCTATAAGCAATTGCAAAATTCCTAATGTCATTATGAACCTAAATTATTATTTTGTTTCAGTAATTAGCGTTTAAGGTTGATGTTTCCTAATGATTAAGTATGAACAAATTGCTATTAACGGCATATTTTAAAATCGGGGATTCTAAATTTAACTCAACTTATTGTTATAAAAGAATATGTAGATAAAAAAGTGTCGATATATGCTTTCATTTTTCTTAATAATCATAGTTAAAGCTGAACTTTTTAAAATAAAGTATTTATAGTGTCATTTTCGCCAACTTGTAAAATATTTTTATAAGTTTAAAATGGTATTTTTTTAATGAAATGGCCAAGTAAATTTCGTAGCTGCAGTTCTAAGAGCTGAGTGAACTCTCCACCCCCCTTCACATCAGCTTATCTTCATGGTCATGAATCTTATATCGTTCCAATGAATGCATATTCTCTTGCATATGACACCCGTTCTTCACCATCGTTTCGTTTTAAGCTTTGCGCGCAATCTATTTACTTTTATCCTTGACGTGTTGGTGTGTCTTGATAAAGAGCCCCTAATGTTGAAGGCTCGAATCGTGTTGACTTTTCTATCTTAAATATTCAAGCTAATTAATGAATTTTTTCCCATTGACAAGTTATATTGTTCACTTTATAAAGCAATGAAATATTCACAATTTACAACTATAAGGCTAGTTTTTCTGCAACAACAACTTTTTACGTATATTTTTAGACATCCTACATGAAGTTTAAACTTAAACTATTTATTTTCAAATAAACTGTTTGTTTTAACTCCTCTTGTAATTAATTTATTACTGTTGCAATTAATTTATTTAATGCTAATTTATATCCCTAAAACTACTGAAGGAAACAAACTTGAATGCTTTATAGTGTTCAGAATATTTCTCAATCATGTGACTTTTCTGCCTTCATTCTAATGTTTCTTTACAAAAATATAATGGGTCTATTAACATTATTTTGGTTTATTTTCATCAGCAATCATATCTTTTTTAAATGAACATTTATTATGAAAATGAAAAGAATTATAAATATTGAAATGAATTAACACATACTAGTATATGACTGAAAAATAGTAAGAAATGTCATTAAAATTTACGAGCAACAAATCTTTCAAAAGTTAAAATAAAAGTAATAAAACAAATATGAATTAAACTATAAAAAGCTAAATCAAGTGGAAAAATAGAAATTATGTCAGTTTAGCTGAAATTAATTTTTAAATATGCTTGAAAGAAATTCCGAACGGTCGCCTTCGCAATTAATAAAACAAATGGCATTTCAGTTAGCGTAAACCTCGCTACAAGGCTTTAAAACAAATAAAAGAATAGTCATTAGTGGTCACAGTTACGTCAAAAGTTTCGAGCTCAAATATCTACATTTTTAATTCCCCCACTGTAAACCTAGTCAGAGAAATGGATTATTGGAGTTTTTGATTAATCCTCTTTGTACGCCATTACCTCGTAATCTTTAATTTTTAAACCATCTTTAAATATAGCCATTGCGACAAAGAGCTCTGCGATTTTTTTTATCACTATTGATTTCTAAATGTGTCCCGACGCTTTAGCGTAAGTATGTAGATTTAAAAAGCCGCGAGGAAATGGCATACGGAATAAATCATTGTAAATTTTAATCATTGTTCTGTTCAGTTGTAACTGCAATTCATTGATTTCAAACTTCGTAGTTTCATCAAAGCATGCAAGAGTGTTTTTAAGATTAATCAACGTTAAATATCCCATTGGTTCTGATTATTTTTAGATAAACAATTGTGATTCACATTAAATATTATTCAACTGTGACAGGTGGGGAATTCTAGCGGAAGAGTTCACTTTTTAATAGGTAGGGAAAATTAAGGCGGGAAACTTATGAGCAGATTTTTTTCCGGCAAATGTTAAAACAATATTTTCTGCCCGACTTTCCGTTTGTCTTACGCTCCGACTTTCTTGGCTTTTTTTACCTATATTGTTGGAATTAACTCTACCGGTTTGCTTTAGCCTCACTTTGCCAATGATAACTCGTGATGACCTATATTCCAGCTATTGCGATTATTTTTAAGAATAATAAATAAATGTAATATACGATAATTAATATTATTCCAATTGCTTTTAAGATTAATAAATCAGATTAATAAATCAAATTTTCCATTTCTTCCTCTCTACAACGTTTTGTGACGCTGTTGGACATACACTAAAATACATACATTAATGTAAAGCAACGTTCAAGCAGTGTTCAGTAATGTATGGCGAGTTGCTGAAATTTTTTTATTATTCTTAAGTAGATTTTAGCAATTCAATAGGATCCTTTTGGGCGTGGTTTGTTACAGATCTTTGTAGGTGGCAAAAGGTAGGAGATGAATGTCTGAGATTTTTCTGGAACTAATGCAACAAACATAAAGTTTTTTCTGTTTCAAAATTCAGAAATCAGAAATAAAAAACTTTTTATTTTATTTTCAAAAGCTAAGTGCGTTCAAGAGTATCCCAATTCTTTGAGTTTGTTACAATTTAGTCTTTTTCATTTTATATTACAATATTCAGTCATAATTTTTTAAAAGTAGGAATAAATACTTTTTTAATTTATTTTAATAATATTTTTGTTCACATAATAGGGATTGGTAAAAAATACCTGTGTACTGAATACTGACATTTATCTTCAAAACATCAGTACCTGGAAATTTTGTACAAGAGTAAACCGGAAATTGGCTCTTAAGCTTAGAATTAAAATCAATCTAGAAAAATGTTATTCGAGTGTACCTAATTTCAACGACCTTTTTTCAACAAAAAAAAATAATAAAATGTGGAAAATACCGGTAATACAAACAACAGTAGTATTCTAACTTTCAATGCTTTCTAATGATATCAAAAAAATCCCTTCCGATAATTGAAAGATTGCATTTGAAGGACTAGTGCTGCGTGCTTGTTGATTTGAACTATTGTGTTTGCTAGACATACGTATGCAAGCTTTTGCACTCAAACAATGTTCGGAATTATAACCCTTGATGAATAGAATAACAGATAGTACAAGATAGAAAATGGTATCCCAAAGTTTCATTTTTGAATTACGGTGGGATTCAAACCTGTTATCTCCATACTACTGTCGATGTGTCTTAGCAATGGCTTTCTTTAACTTTCCAACTTTACTGGCCCAAATTGACTTTCTGTTTTCCAACATGACTGGCCCTCATAAATCGCATTTTGTAAAAAGTATATACAAGGTGAACATAGCGTTCCAACAGCACATTTGGAAAAACATCACTCACTCCGCTTGTGGTGATTTGGAGTTGTGAGTTCGATTCGGTCAGCTAACTATACAGCGTGTATACGCTGTAATGTACTCGTTAAATCTTTCATGATTGAAAATCCACTCACTGCTTGTAGTGTGGAAGTTAAAGGAAAGGGATCCGGTTCAGTTGTCTTAAAAATAAAAAAGCCGTTAAGAACATGCCTAGGTTATAGCTAGTTCAGTGAAATGTGCAACAATAAGATAATACTTGGTGATATGTGTATACGTGACAAATAAGTAAATAAATACTTTTAATAATAAGGCTTATTTTTTTACTTATTTGTTTTACATGGGACATCCTGGCCACGTGAATTCCAAGTAATTTTGATACTGCAAGATATCTTGCTTTTTTAGTAGTAACTTGGAATAAAAAAAACTGATTAAAATCATTTACTATTCCGCGTGTATCACTATTTTCACTAAATATAACTCAAATACATGTAAAAAGCTTTATTTACAAGAAATCTTTCTTCTGATATATTGTAAATACGCACTCGAGCAACAGCTAGCTTTCGGCCAATAAGGGTTTTGGAGGTTACGACTCCTCAATTTCGAAACCCTCACATCAGGATGTTGATAGTTGGGTAAACATTTCGTACCAGCAATCTTCGATTTACGATTACCTGCAAACTAATGATGTAAAATTGGATGCGCTTCACGCCGCAATCGAGTATAGACCTCAAGCCATTCTCAAAGTCATCTCATTCCCTTAAGAAGCCTTAAAATTCTGCAATCAGCTTTTTTCACACAACAGTTTAAATATTAAACATTTCCCTATTTTTCAAATTTCTGATAAAAATCTTCGGTGTGAGTAATTTATGTGAATTTTTTCGCAAATATAGAATTTCGAAGAGTTTTGTCACGAACTTTTTCTCTTTATAATGCAACACGTTAATTTTCAATTTCATTCGAAAGATATAGAGCCGTTGACAGAGGCACTCTATTTTTATTTTGTAACCGCCATTTAACAGCAGACCCAATTTTGGGTTTACGATAACTACTTTTCAATTCCGTACCCTTGTAGTTTTAAGCCCAATCCAGAAGACAAGGGAACTCCTGGATGCAGGATTAGGACAAACTAGCTTTCGTGGAGGGCTTTTTGATGGAACTAACCCCTCATTTGCGTTGCATGGAACTAACCCCTCATTTCCGAGTAAAACCACAAAACCTTCTTACGATTAACCTGACGTCAAGGGGACTCTAGCCCTTGATCCATATACCATCTAAGATATTTTACAGAAACACTGCGATCGGTGCGAGCCGTGGTCGTGTCGATCAGCCATCTCTGGGATTCGAACAGGGTTTACCTCGTCAGAATGTGAACGCTCTATCCCCTAAGTCACCACGGCTCAAGGGCCACTCTATTAGCGAAAGTGATCTAAGTGTAAGAAAACTGAAATTAAACACAAATAGAAAATGTAACCTAGAATTCAAGATGGTGGCGGAAGAGGCCTCTTAACCATCATACGTTGTTGTTTTTATATGAAATTTTAAGTTTTTGTGGGGATAAAATACACCATGTAGCAAAACACTTAAGCCTTTTTTCTTCAACAAAAATAATAAATAGTTTCCAGAAGTCACAAATTTCAGAAGCATAATAACGTAACATACTTTATATTCCATCTCCCATGAAGGATATTGAATTCGAGCTAATTTACCTTCTCAGAAGCATACATCTTTCTTACAACAAGTATATATATATAAAAAAAACTTATTTACGGAAGAAGAGAAAAATAAAAGAGGAAGTCTTATTTTCTTCTGACTATCCCACATTCCTCTTCTTAATTTAATCGTTTCCAATGATTCCGCAGGGACAACAGCACTTAAATGAATGAGGTATCTAAAGTGCTTTATATTGTTTTACACTGCGTAATGTAATTTTATATCGAGTCATGAAAGTAATCTAATTAAGATAAAAGATTTTACTCGACCAAAGTAGAGACTCAAACATAAAGTTGACCTTATTTCAAAAATTGTTCATATACATCACCGTAACTTGATCGAAGCTGTTATTTTATTCGTATGTCTAAAATATAATACATTAATATGGATAATATTTTTTAATATTTCTATTTATATTTGCATCTAAAAACTGTGAAATAAGTTGGAAAAATATTTTAAAAGAAGCTAATTTTTCAAGCCGATTATTAACTTATTAGGTTATCAATAATGTAATTTTCTGACAGAAATTATTATCACTGATAACCACGTCTTTTACCCTGATAATCAAAACCATATACATATATATATATACATCATACATATATATATCACCATCTTACATATAATCACCATCATACTTAAAATATTGTATACCAAAATAGATTATACCAAATGTTGCCCAATATATTAGACGCTGTAATGCAGGAGAGGAGGAGGATAAAAATGGGGACAATTTATTTGTCAAAACTTTCATAATTAGTATTAGGAGGGTAAAATAGTAATTTTTCTTTTTTTTTTTTTTTTTTTTAGTGTGACATGAAACTGTATTCTTTCTAGACAAAAAAAAAGAAGAAAAAACTTGAATCAGATTAGTGAAATATTTTTCATTCTGTTTGACAACTTTTGCCATATTTCTTGTAACTGCTTGATCAAGCGCTCATAAAAACTCTGGTCTTGATCAGCAAAAAAAAGTATTAAAAAAAAGAAAGAAGCTCAACTAATCGCTATTTGAGGACATTGTTATCACTAAAGATTTTACCATTTAAATGGTTCTGTAAGCTTTATAATAAACAATGGTAATCCCATGATGTAAGATCGGGAATATATGGAGGGATTGTAGTTCGCAAACAAGCATGTTCCACCATGACAATATAAGGCTTTACAGACTTTATATGTTCGAAATTATTGGAGTTGATGCTTTTTTTAGAAGCGATGCTTTATCCCCCATATAGTTCCAAACTTGCTCCCATGTATTATTATTTTCTTTGAAGTTCACAAAACGTTTTAAATGGTAAAAAAATTCAGTAATAATGACATTTGGTTGAGGTTTTTACTAATAAAAACCAGAAGCTCCCTTATCACGGGATCCTAAGGTAACCAGAAAAAAAGATCATTGAACGAAATAGAAGATATTTAAGTGATTAAAGTTAGTTTTTTTTATAGTAAATATAAATAATCCATATTATACACACTAAAAATACAAATTACTTTTTCACGAAACCAATAGTTAACTTCAAATTTCACTATCACTGTTCTATATTTTAGATTAAATTAGCTGCCTCCAGCTAACAACAGGTACGCTTTTTTCAATGAGTACGATTTCAAGCATCCCAGTATTTAAAATAGTACTAGAAAAAATCAAGACAATATGTAAGTATAAACTCAAAATGCTCCCGTGACAGCAATGTGACTCCTGTTTTCCCTAAATACTGATTAAATTCTAAAGGGAAAAAAATTCACAATATTGTTTCTGAAAGTCACACATAAATTTCTCTTTTTCTATAAATTATTTTCAATGAAAAAATAATTTTTCATTAAAAATTGAACGGAATATAGCTAATTATTTTAATTCCTTGCAATTTATTTTTTCAACAGTTACACCTTACAAAGTATACTGTAAAAACATTTCGCGTAACTTCATAACTGGAAAGGGTGGCAACGAACTTTACACCAAACGCGCTGTTCTGAAACACCAGTAATGTTCTTTTACCATATTTTGTTATTCAGTAAAACTAATATTAAGTATTTTTAACTGCAGTAGGATTAGATTCACCCAAGAAACAGAAAAGTTATTTTTAGGAGGCAGTATAAAGTTAGAATCATTAATTTACGATGCATACATACACTCGTTCTTCCAATAAAATTTTATAGTAAATTAAACATACGCTTCGCACAGAAGAATTTTAAGACAAAATTGAACTAGGCTTAACAGACGAGAAGCGGATAAAAATTATAGATTATAAAATTACTTAATGGAGTCTACAAAGTCTTAAAAATAAATATATAACTTTCCTTATTACATAACTAAAAACACACATATATTTTGTGAGGGCGAACTTAATTGTAATTGATTGTAAGCAATTACAAACAAATTCCAAAATTCGACAGCATTGGCGTTTTAAGGCAAGTAAAAGTATTTAACAAATAATACAATTAGACACTTTTTGCATTTTAAGTGTATAAACATTTTATGCATTGTTTAAACTGTATATGAGCGCTAAATTTGGTGTTTACTTTTAAAAAAGTATTGCTTGACTCAATTTTTTAAGTTGTTCAACATCAAATTCCGAAAAATGTTATTATACCACAGTTTTTACGGTGCACATTATCAAAGATGCTATGTAAGTCATTAAGTTTTTTAACTATTTAAAATGCTGCTTTCTCATTTATTCCAATAACAGAACAGGCCAATAAATTATTACAATAAGAGTTTATGTACGAGGTTAGTTATTTAAAACGGCCATCATCGGATGTGAAAATTGGACGAAAACGCATCTTTGGAAAAGGATGATTTTTATCTTTTGTGAAAGAAATCAAATGCAACAACTAATATATTAAATTGGATAATTAACATCATTACAGAACTGTTAAATGCATGTAAAATAGCAAGAAATACGAGAGCCTCTAAGTTCATTACAGAACACTAAATACGGATCTATTGTTCTTAACATATCTTTTCTTCTTGGAACAATACAAGCATTGAAAATAAGCAGGTTACCAATTTAAATTCTATCACAAACAGTATTTGTCTGCAACAATAAAATGCAATTACTGATTTCAGTAAACAATTTAAAACAATTAAATGATATCATTTAAAAATAAAAGCAGTTACTGAATAGATTAAATATATTTCCTCAAACATTTATCATAAAAGATTCTCTTATGCATTATTCCACTTTAGTCTTTTTCTATATTTTTCTCGAAACTAGATGAACATAAATTTTCCGTAAACTACCAGCAATAAACATGTGATAAACATTAAATTACATTACGAAATTTAATTATTCTCTTAAAAAGACTAAATGAAGCAATTTAAATCATATCATACAAAACTATAAACAGATAACAAGATTTAAATATAGGTATTCTTCAAACATTATTTTAATATTGTTAAACAAAATAATTAAATTTACTGATTTCAAAAGCAAAACTGAAAACTAAATGAAATTATCTCTCGATATATTTCTCTTATATAGAACCATATACTCAAGCATTTCCCTATCAATTGGCAACTCTTTGGTTTTTATTGATTTTATTAGGACGTCTTAAGTTATATCTTAAGAAGTGTTGAAAAATGAATTATACTTTAAATATTTATTTAGATCCAATTTGTTAAGCTCTTTTAAGTATAATTTAAAAAGTTTAAATGTTTACCTATACGTTTAGTATTTATTTCAAATAATTTTGTATTTTTATTACAATAAAAACGTAGTTACAAAGTAATTATTTAGATTTTTGATCATTTCTCAAATGATTGTAAAGATTTTAAACATAAAACATGTTATGGTGTGTATCGCATACTTTCATACCAATTATTGGTGATAGAACTTGCCTATTTCAAACAATAACAAGCATATATATATATATATATATATATATATATATATATATATATATATATATATATATATATATATATATATATATATATATATATATATATATATATATATATATATATATATATATATATATATATATATATATATATATATATATATATATATATATATATATATATATATAGGTAGATAGATAGATAGATATATTGATAGATTGTTCAAAAATTTGTTATGAAAACCTTATTTTATTTTTACATACTTTTTTCTTGTAATTTTTAAGCGTAAGAAAAGTGCCCAAAATATATACTATTTGTAATAAATGAGTTGTTGTTGATTTCAAAAGAAAAAAGTGAAACACATAAAATTATATAAAATTAAATGCTACAATATAAATTAAAAATATCACTCCAAAGAGTTTTTATCAAATATTTCAGATTTGAAGAAATTTTAAAAAAATCAAATGTTCGGAATCAAATATATCATATTTTTAAGTATGCCTTTCCCTTTCTAATACATTCAAATTTTAATCATCCAATAATTATTTCAGCAGATAATTTGTACACTACAACAGTTTCTTCTTATACTTTTATTAATGATATTTTGTTACCCATCTACATTACGTAATATTTTTCATGTCTCACTGTATTTTTTCACACTTTAACAATCAAATAGTGATATCAGTAATTAATTTTCACACTACAATAATTTCTATTGATCTTGTGTAGAATTAATATAGTAAAATCTTATGAAGAACTAAGATTGAAATATTTTTATATAAATCTGCTTTAAACAAGTTTATTGTACGCATATCTATAATATGGACTTATAAAGGAAATTTTTGTAAAACTTTCATCTTTTTTTTTATATTTTCGTAATATTTCCCATTGGTTAGATACATTTATAAGTCCGCAAAATTCGTTCGACAGAGCTTTTTAATATATTTAAAATCCCTTGAGTAATTTAAGAGCGAGTACACTTATGAAAATTAGAGTGTAATATCCTATCCTTCTTTTCTCGCAAAAAGTGAAGAGAAAAAGATTTTATAGCTACGTCAAAAGAGATAAAATGGAGTTGATATTCGAAAGATTCCATCACATTTGGTGCAGTAAATGATTTATTAATGCTTTTTTTCCAACTCTTGTCACCCTTTCTCCTTAATAAGAAGCTTTAAATATTTAATATTCCTATAAAACCTATTTTTTAAGAAAACCTGCACAAAATATACACGCATAATTTAATAAATAGTAATTTTGAGTGTTAAGAAGAGTTTTGCATACTTTTTTTAAAACTTAAATTAACTTAAAATGTCTCAATTTTTGTTTAGTACTTGCTGTATAAATTTAATTATAATATATTCATATCAATATTTCTTTTACAATTCATTTCATTCGTTAACTTCCTATTAATGATTTATAAATTAAATAATGTTCTCTCTTAGCTTTAAAAACACCTTGCTCATTACTTTTTAAAATGTTTTATAGTTATAGTAAACCATTTAATCTTCCACACAACTACTTTTTTTATATTTTGTAACACTTTTTCCTCATTAAGAAGCTATAAATATTTCATGTGCTTCTAAATTATATTTTCTAAGGAAAACCTCACAAAATGTAAGCACATAGTTTAAAATATAATTTTGAGTGGCAAGACTATTTTTTTTTCAAATTTAAATTAACATAAAATGCCTTAATTGTTTTTAATACAACTAGTTCGTACAATAAAAAATTTATCATAATATATTCATATTAATGTTTCTTTTACCATTAACTTAATTTGTAAATGCATAATAATAAGATTTATAAATCAAATTATGTGTGTTCTTAGCTTTAAAAGCCCCTTACGTATTTCTTTTAAAAATATTTCATTGATATACCAAATGGCTTAATCTCCCGCGCAAAAGATAAAGGCTATGAAAGAGAAAAAGGAAAAGTGTTCAGTTTGCTCAACAGCGACAAATCATAGCGTATCCTAGAAATCAATTAATTCTCAGATGCGTGTTTCACCGGTTTAATATCGTGAAAACAGCTGGTGTAGTTTATTGGTTTGCAAGCCACCTTAGCTATACAGAAACGGCTTTATTTATTGACAATTTTATCATGACGTTACATTCTTATGTACTTTGATACTGTTGCAAAAAGTGAACTAGCAATATTAAAAACCGTATTTATAGCTTCTGATATAAACATAAAACTCGTTTAGTCTCTGTACTTGTAAAAGTAGTTTTTTGAAAAATCAATAAAATTAAAACAAAGTAAGCACTTTTTTTCTACAGAAAAGGGTTTTTTTTCAATACACGGGGGGGGGGAACGATTTTGATAAAGTTAACGCACTGTATTTTAATAAATTTTCTTGTGTTAAAAAACCATAAATCTAGTTAATAAAACCAACAAAGACACTATTTAAGCTTTTAATTTGGTAATTTTTCCGTCTTAGAAACAGTTTACAGGAAATTATGGTTTTCAAAATTGTACTTCTTTTTTTTATTTTATTTTAATTTGAAGAGAAAACACACACAACAGATAAAATCCTATTACAGTGGTGTATAGAATGAAAAAAAACGTCATTTCTACAATATAGCACATGAATATAATTTTTCAAAAACAGTAAAAGACACATGAAAATTTTCAAAATTCTATAAAAAATATTATGAAATCTGTATAAAACCTGTTTCTGTGTTATTATACTTACAAAATGAGATTATAAATATTATTCCATAGTGTGCATTGCGACTATTTAGAGAAAACCGAACGATATTTAAAATATCAGAACAATCAATCCTATTAATTAGAATTTTATTAAAAATATTGATAAAAATGACAAATCGCTAAGACATTTTAATGAAGAAACATCATTGTATTTTCGATGATTATTACCATAAGTTTAGTAAAATAAACGAAACTGAAAAGTAAATTTAAGCAAAAAAGTGATTTTCTGCTATGTTCTAGTTTTTATGATAAAATTACCAAATTTTACCATATTTACCAAATTTTATCAATTTTAATTACTTATAGAACTCTATTTATTGCTATTTTTACCAAACTCGTTGTTAAAATGCATCAGTAAGAATTACCGAGCTTTTGGTGAATACTTGTAAACATAAAAACATAGAAAATTTTTTATTTGGGAAAGTAATGTCAGAAGATTTGTAAAACGGATTTAAATTCTGAGATATTGACAGTGTGAACAATGTAAATATATGAGATTGCAATGTTATTTATAATTGCTATGTGTTTTAATTTTATCCAAAATAATTATGATTTTCATTTAATTTCTTACCGTCATTTTGTATGATATACAAGTCACGGGCAACATTGAAGAAAATAATGCTTGACGAAATAACATATAATTATCTATACATAATAATAAACGCGGCTGTGTGTCTGTTTGTCTGTCTGTCTGTCTGTAATCACAATATATCACCCCAGAAGCCTCGCCCAGGCACGAAACTCGGCACATAATTGTGTTTTGACATAATGAAGAAGTATTTATTCTCTTTTTCAAAAATTTGGATTAGTTTTTTAATTATCGGTCATTTTGTAAGAAAATCTATGCTTTTTCGTCTTCAAAGAGCCATATTCAAAAAACTATTAAAAATGCATATACTTTTCTCCACTCTTATAAATGTATGCTAATGTGAACCTTGCAATTGAAATATTAATTTTCGACAACTTAAACCAATAATATACGAAGGAATTAATAATTTAATTGTAAGGTTCGCATTAGTGTACATTTATCAAAGTGGAGAAAAGTTTAACTTTTGTATTAAAAGTGTGACAACATATTCGATACGTAAATAGAACGCTTCGCTTTGATATATTTGTCGCTGCTCATAATTGTTATCATAAGTTTTTCTTCTTCTTTCCAAGCACTATTTTTTTTTCTTAAGCGAAGACGATAATTTTTGTAGCGATATAGAAATAGAAATTGATACCATAAAAAATAATGTAGAAATAGAAATTGATACCATAAAAAATTAATTCGTTTTTGTGTTCTTCTCATGTATTTAGCATTTTAGTTTTTTTTCTTAAGCATTGTAGCTATATAATATATAAAATAGGAATTTAATTGTTTCTGAAGGAACGATCACACTTACCTTGGATCTCTTTAGTTTTTCTATTCTTTATTTTAACAGTTTTTATTAAATGTAATTAGTTATTTTTAGAAAGTTTCAGTTTGCAGGTAAGCACTTAGATTTAAATATTAAAGTTTCATGATTTGCTTTCATCGTAATTGTTGTTCTAAAGTATTCGTTGACTTCTTAAAAACCCGATTACTGACATGGCAGAACCGCCTTCCAAAAAACTTTGTATTGTGTCAAAGAAAAAGACATAAAGAGATTCTCAAAGAAGAAGAAGGGCCCAAGAAACGTCTGTGGAACGTCAAAGAAGGATGGAATATGACCGAATTTCGACAAGCAATTCTAGAGCCGTGATAAATAACAAACTTTCAAAGAAATTACCTGGTGCTCTGGAAAGTCCATCGACGCTGTCATGGAAATAGATCAAGTTGTCAACTATCCGACAGAATTTTTGAACTCATTGGAACCACCTGGAGTGCCTACACATAAATTAGAATTGAAAATTGGAGCATCAATTATGCTTTTTAGAAATTTGGATCCACCTGCACTGTGTAATGGAACAAGATTGATTGTGAAAAAAATTGATGCCTAATGTTATTGAAGCTATGATTATAACAAGACATTCAACAGGAAATAGTGTGCTTATTCCTCGCATCCCCATCATATCTTCAGACATTCCGTTTCAGTTTAAACGACTTCAGTTTCCTGTTCGACTTAGTTTTGCGATAAGTATAAATAAATCTCAGGGACAATCTTTAAAAGTCGTTGGTCTTGACTTACAGAAGCCTTGCTTTTCACATGGACAGCTTTATGTTGGCTGCTCAAGAGTTGGTGACGAAAAGAACTTATATTTGTTGTCACCAAATGGAAAAACTAAAAATATTGTTCATAAAGAAGTTTTACAAGAATAGGAAGAATTATATACTATCTGTATGCTGACTGACGCAAGTTTTATTTTATTGCTGTTTCTTAAATATGTTATTAACTGCGTTTTAATTTTCAGCTATTGGCCAATGATGATTTCGAAAGCAACTTTTGTATGCTTTTACAATTTCTGAGGCCTTTTTTTTAAAAAAAAAAAAAACAAGTCTCCACCTGATAGTTATATTATAGGTTAGGTTACCATAGGCCATTGGTTACCATAGCAAAGTTACATCTTCAAACATCCTCAAGAGCTATAGCACATCTGCAGCAGAACTGGATATGAAGACAAAATTGCAGGACAGGAACACTTTAATTGTCTACTAATCTTCAGATTTCCTGCTATGTTTTAAAAAACTTTATTTGTGAAAGCCTTTAGAGTGGCGGACAGCTGGCCGCCTTAGGCGGCTAGTCTGTAATAAATTAATCGTAAAAACTTTCAAAAATACTAACTTTTAAACTTATTATAGAAAAAATAATTTTAAAATTATCCTTTTGTATAATTCTTCTTTTATAAATTGTTGAAATTTTATTTAATTTCAAATTATTAAAAAAATTAAATTATTAAAAAATTATTAAAAACTTATTTTGTTAATTTACTTCGATGGTTATTTTTTCCAACAAAACTAATAGCTAAAAAAATTTTTAAATATTAAATCAAATTCAAACTTTAACAGTAAACAAAATATATTATAAATTTTTAATGCACTCCAAAAATGGTTTTTCAAAACTTAAGAATTGTTTTCTTTTCTTTTCTTTTCGATTTTGATGAAGTTATTTTTGGGGGATTTCTCCAAGCTAATGTTTTGATTAATAGAAAAAAATATCTGTTTTAGTTTTTATGAGGATAGGAGTTTCGTTAAATTCAGACACTTTATGAAAAGAGGAAAGAATTGGGAACTATGACATCGCACGTTTTTGTATTAATAAAGAGAAGCTTAAAATCACAGATTATTTACATATTTGTAGTTATATTTTTCATCATAATAACTGTTGATTTATTTTTAGTATGCTTATGCGCACACATATAATTAAGAAAAATATTCACAATATAAAAAATAAAACATTAAATATAATTTATAACATGTATTTTGTCTCTGATCAGCCTAACATTTGACGGTAAGGGATGATGTCACATTAATGATGTCACGTATAAATCAAGTCACATACCTTTTCAAAATGCTGAAAAAGAATGTGGCATGATTTATGGACATATGTAATTAATTAAACATCATTAAAATCTATTTTCAGGTTAAAATAATTGTTGCTGTTGTTGTAGTTCATTTACGTGGCAGTAGAGCTACACAATGGGCCATTGGCGACGGTCTGGGAAACATCCCTGAGGATGATCCGAAGACATGCCATCACAATTTTGATCCTCTGCAGAGGGGATGGCACCGCCGCTTCGGTAGCCCGACGACCTGCACGCGAAGTCGAGCACTTTACAATAGAACAGTTTAACGAGGACCAATACCGCACACCCTCGGTCCCTACGCAGAGTGATCCAAGTGGTCACCCACCCGCACACTGACAGCAGCCAATGATGCTTGACTTCAGTGATCTGCTGAGAACCGTGTCTTAACGATCAGTCTACTGCGGGACAGATTAAAATAATTAAAAGCCTCAAATTTCTGAATCATTCCCATTTTTGTCTATTGCTGCACAACGTAACATGGAACAGCATAGTATACTATATTTTGCATAGATTATTATTCTAAATCTATTTAAAATTAACACCAACGTACGAAATATAAATGCTCATATTTATTGAAAGAATTTGTATTTCGAATTGTTTCGATCCTCCATCTGGAAAAGTCAATTTAATAAGGTTATTTTTGATTACGTCAAGAATAATAATATCCGACAGCATACATGTTTAATGATGCCTAATTAAAATTATTATGAGCTTAAACTAATTGCGAAACTTTTAAAATGCTGAGTTCATTTACACTTTCTTCAATAGCAGGCGGACTATAGAGAAATAGGTGAATAATAAAATCAAACTAAAGTATCTACGGTTTCGAAGCGTGCTTCGCACATTCGAAATACTGGATTCACGTTCTGCAGGAATAATCTCTCTGCTAATTAGGACCTCCTCGAAATACCGAGAGTTAAGCCTCTTTCATTTAATTTCAGTTGAAAAAGCGCCTCGTTAATTGATTGTCCTTTGAATTTGTTACAATGTAGAGCAGGGATTATAACTCTTATGAAGGTAGTAATTCTGTGTCAATTTATCACGCTTTGTCATCTTTTCATCCGGCAGAATGAAAGCAAAAGGTAACATCTCGATACTAATTAGTTATTTACAAATTACATTTCAGAAGCGCAAGAAATTTGTCAGAAACGTGCTATTAATTTTCATGTAAGTCTTGAAACGTTTTATGCGAGTTGTGCAACAAAGCAAAGTGTTTGCGCAAGTTTACTTTTAAATTACGGTGTCTCTGTTTGAACGAGCAGTTGAATAAACTAAACGCTTGTTTTGTTTTCAATTCAAATCTTATTTCTTTAGTTGCTCATTTTGAATATTAAGGCTAATGTAAACAGGTAATGAATTCGTGTAATCGCAATTTTACAATTAATTGCAAAAATATTCTGAATTCCACGCAATGCAAATGACAAAATATACTTCTCCTGCCACTTACATTGTTTGTTCAATATTGAGTACCCTAAATAATAAATAATGTCAAAAAATTATTCAATTATATTCCCAAAGTATAATATTTTAAGGGAAGCAAAATAATAAGCGTTAGCAAAATATAACGAATCATTAGTGTTGAAGGCTCACTGAGAGCATAATCATCGATTTGTGTACAGCAAATGTGAGAGTTGAAGGACCAACTTATTAGAAACACTGAGATTCTCCTCAGGCAATATAACTGATTTTGACGTATTTGATCCCACTATCCTCATTAGAGTCTCATAAGATTTCACTACCATTTTTATTTATGCAATAATAAAATATTAATGCAATAATTCCTCAAATAAATAATGATTTGCGACAACTGTGATGCCACATTTGGCATTACATATTTCCTACCTTTTAAAATATTTTCAATTACTTAAACTTATTTTTTCTAATCATACTAATCGAATTGTATTTAAATTAAATCAATAAGTTAATCTTTATAATAGCGCATAAAATATTTTATTCTTTTCTTATCGATCAATGTAACGGCTAACTTATTGTTTCAATACTAATGTAGACTCATTAATTCACCGCCGCGCCTAATCGAAAACAAAAGTCTACTTATAACTCTTTATTATTAATTTCTTACCTCAAATATGGCTCAGTTACAGGGTTATTATAATTCCCACAGTTTTGTTGGCGACTCGAGATGGCCAAAGTATTTTCAAACTCAATATTTATTATGCGGGGTTGACTTCTTTTTGGCTGTGTTATATTTTGATAATTCGCCAAATTTGGATCCCCGATCCATGCTTCTCCTGTGTTCGTTGGGAACAAATACATTTACTTTAAATTTCAAATTTGTGGAGACTGGGGGTGCCCTTTGCGGGCCTCCCAGTCCCTACCATTGAATATCATTATTATTCTTGCTAACAAACTCTCCATTTTGAGAATGTAATCTTGATCCCTTTAAGGGATTTCTTTTGTTTAATATGATTATATTTTTTTGAATTGTGGTCATTTTTCATAATTAATAAATTCATTTCGTTCAGGCGATTTTATTAGTTCCCTAAGACAATTATCATTTTTACATCCATAATTAAGATGTGTTGGTAGCGTTCAAAATACCCATTATGAAATTACTACCACTACCTATATGCTGATAATGGTGATCGCTGACAACATAACAACTAAAAAAAGTAATTTTTTAGTTTATTTTTGAACAGGATTCTCAAAATATATACTCAGAAAGGGGATTAAAAAACGTTTTAAATTATATAAAATTAACGTTTTGTATTTAATGAGCCAATAAGTAATTTATATTTAAAAATAATGCCAACATGAACAAATTAGTAAGCTTGGAATTCCAAACAACTATTTTTACTGTAAATTGGCGTTTTCTATATATGTTATAAGTGAATAGCATATTCTTCGTCTAAATATGTGTATTCTACGTACTAAATCACCGTAAAAAAATTTTTTTTTCTAAAAATTGTGATAAACATGTGTAAAGATAGCTCTGAAACAAATGTCTCTAAGTTTCTAAATTCTTTTACGCATTATTAAGTAAAGTAACAATGCGCAAAAACAGCATGTACTCATTTTTTAGCATTTGCGTAGTCTCAAAAATAAGGCATCATTTTAAATGTGTGGCCATGGTAAGGTGATGATGTACTCATTTTAATTAATTTGTTGTTTAAACGAGAGAAGGAAAGACAGTAACTGGGTTATTTCAATTGGGCAGATATTGTGAAAGTTTTATTTTTGATATACACTGGTTATCATAAATTAAGGAAAAATCACAAAAATAGCGATAACTCTTTCAAAAGTAAGCCAAACCGTGCAAAATTTGCATATGTTGTCCACTAAGAGTAGCTGAGTAAAATTGCAATATGCAAATTAGTGGCGCTGCACTCGGCTTACGTCATCTGCCTGGAGCATAAAAGTCCAAGTTTGAGAGAAAGCACACAAATTTTACTGTGATTGCGACATTGAAAATCTGAGATAGCCAATTCGTAATAATGACCTCTAGGCATCATTTGCCTGAAGAACTACGATGGAGAGCCATCGGGAGACTAGAGGCAGGGCAGAGTCAATCAGAAGTGGCCAGATGGCTAAATGTGAGTCCATCTGTGGTTCATAGACTTTGGAGGCAATTTCAAACCACAGATTCGGCATCTAGGAGGTTCAGTCAAGGACGGCCAACTGTTACGACCAGTGCCGATGACCGATATTTGACATTAAGTGCACGCAGGAATAGAACCGCTACTCCGACACATCTTAGATCCTCTCTTGCTGCAGCCACCGGAAGGTTGGTGTCAACGTCAACTGTGCGCAGAAGGCTCCACGAAGGTGGTCTGTATGCGAGACGACCAGCCATTTGCGTGCCGCTCACATCACGCCATAGGAGAGACCGTTTGCAGTGGGCCCGACAACATGTCCACTGGACGTCAGATCAATGGAGGCCTGTTCTCTTTACGGATGAGTCCAGGTTTAGTCTAGAAAGTGACAGTAGACGTTATTTGATATGGAGAGAACCTGGGACCCGTTATCATCCATCAAAAATCCGTGAAAGAGATGCATACGGAAGAGGCAGTGTCTGTGTTTGGGGAGGCATATCCTTAGGAGGGCGCACATACCTCCATGTCTTTCCAAGGGGAACCGTGAATGCTCAGGTTTATCGAGACAACATCCTTGATGCTTATGTGCGCCCATATGCCGGGGCAATTGGTGATTGCTTCCTGTTACAGGACGATAATGCAAGACCACACAGAGCTCGCATTGTTGATGATTATCTTCAACAGGAAACAATTAATCGCATGGAGTGGCCAGCTCGATCCCCGGACTTGAATCCTATCGAGCACGTTTGGGATGCTCTAGGGAGGCGTGTATCTGCCATCAATCCGCCCCCTCAGACCCTTGCCACGCTTGCAACTGCTTTACAAGAGCAATGGCTCTCACTTCCTATTGAACTGATAGACCGCATAATTGAAAGCATCACACATCGCTGTTTGTGCTGTATTGCTTCTAGAGGCAATCATATTCCATATTAAAGGTACTTTTTCTATTGCAAACCGATACTTCCAATTTGTTTATTTTATACATGTGCTAATTTCTATACTACTATTAATGTCTGATAATTTCTTTTTATGTTGTTTAATACCTTACTATGTGTTGTATATTGTGGGTAAGTTTCATAAAATTCCATGTGTAATTTCTTGAGTTATCGCGATTTTTGTGAATTTTCCTTAATTTATGATAACCAGTGTAGTTTTAAATGAGCGTTTTAAAATATGGTAAGAGCTTTCAAAACTTGATACACCTCTAAGGGTTTGTTACAAAAAAAGATAAAAAGACAATGCTTAAAATGAACGTTACTGTTATTGTTGTAAAATAAACTGGTTTCAGCACAAAATGTGCTTTTTTAATGTTAATCTGCTAACTCAAATTTTTAATAACCACGTTACAATATACACGTTAAAAATAGTATTACAATTTTACTTCTTAACTATTTATTATAACATTATGCTGTAAATCTGTTTTAATTGGAAGCTGTTTTTATCTATCCTGATTTAGGTTATCTTAATTGCATGCAAAAAGCAAAATTAGATATAAGTGTTATGATTTATAACTGGCAACATCTAATCTCTTTTATTTTCTAAATTTATTAATTTTTCATTACTTGTGAGAAAAAATTTTCAAGTGAATGCAGGTATGTTAATATTTTTATTCAAATCTTTGAAAATATAACATTTATCCTTTATTTTTTTCTATCTAAAATGAGTTTTTTACAACAGTAATAAACATTACTTAAAATTTAAAAATAATTTTGAAGCATTTCGACAAAAAAGCTCTTCTTTCAAACAATGTAGTTGCATAAACTCTCTAGTTGCATTTCTTCGAGCATGAGATCTGCCCACATTCTACATTCAGCAACTATTCTTGAAATAACATTTGATAATTCTAGAAAAAAAATTTTGAATTTTAAATTTTTATATAGTCTAGTACACCTAGTACATTTTTTTGCACATCTACGAATCTGTTTGTTATAGGTTTTTCATAGTAAAAGAAGCACATAAAATTGCCATAACTTTCCAAAAAATTGAAATTTCAAAAAAATAAGAAAGAAAAATAAAAGCTAGTGTTAAGTTCATAAACAAGAGGGGCCTTTTCAGCAAGTCTGATTTCAACTCAGCAGTTTCATTTCTGTGGAATTCAGAGTGACACGCATAACATTTTTTACTATAAGTCTAACAGTTAATAATACATTAACCAACTGTCGAACGTTAAATTTTTATCTCATACATACATAATTTTATATAGTTTTCATTCAGCAAAACACGTTTTAATGCTAAATTAAACGCCCAAAACAGAAGCGGTGGCGGTTAAGATTTTTTTAATGTAGAGAGACACACCTCAGGCAGCATTCATTTTCTTAAACCCGTTTTTTTAGATTGGTAATGTTCACCAACGGTAAGTTTCTTCATTTCACCTCTAAAAAATTTCGAATCAAATTACGGTAAAAATAACCGGCACTCAGAAAACCGAAAATTTTTACGGTAAAATATTTTTTTTTTACAAGAACATTCAACGAAACAAAAAATCTGTTATACCGTAATTTTTATAGTAATTATTATAAAGTTACAGAATCACTCTAATGAAATAAATACTTATGTAAAAATTATGGTGTTATAGTTTATGGTAAAATAGGTTTTATGGATGATGCAACCAAAATGTCAGTACTTTGCACCGGAATTTGATCCGGAATTTTTTACAAGGTATTATCCATATGTGGGAACATTACTTTTATAAAGTAACGAGTACATGTATTTTACTTAGAGAGAGTACATGTACTTTGAGTAAGAGTAACGAGAAAAAAGTATAAAGTTTTGATTTTAAAAAGTAAATCGTAAAAAGCACAATTGCAAGACAGAACAAGCATTTATTTTAAAGTACATTGCGAGGAAATCGAAAATTCAAAGTAACAATGAATTTCTGTAAAAAAATCTTACAACAATATTTAATATGCATTAAATTTCAATTTAAAAATATAAAACTTCAAAATGCTGAAAAATTTTACAAAATTCTATTGAAAAAGTCAAAATTGAAAGAAACTAAACTAAAACCAAAATTCAATGTTCTCTTATAAATGGATTTTTAAATTATGTTTATTTTAAAACTATTAAATCTTTAGAAATTTTGTTCTTACTTTCAGATTTTATAGTAACAAATTAATTTGTTGAACAAATTCTATATCATTATAACTTTTGTTTAAAGAAATGAGTAAAAACATAAAAATTTGTACACTCATGCAGATAAACCCTTGAAATCCACTAAAGCAAAATTTATAATTCGTTTTTATGTATTGTAAAGTTTATAACGTTTTATATATTCTAAGGATATATAATACATTCAATTTATAAACTAAAAATAATCAATTTAAAAAATTTCGAATAAAAAAATTTTTTTAAAAAGAAAATTTTTCAAAAAATTTCATAAAAATTTATTTTTCTCGACATTCTTGCTACCAGTAGTAGTACTTTTTCCCGAAAATGTAACGAAAAAACAAGTAAAAGTATTAAATTTAAAAAGCAAAGTAGAAGTACATACTTTTTACTTTTACTTACATAGCAAGTAATGAAAGTAAAAGTATTGCAATGCATGATTGTTACTCATCAGGGATGCCCCAAAATCATAAGATAGAAAAGTAGAGATAGTGGGTATGAATCCGATCGCCACCCCAGATGCATCTATTTATATTTAGTCATGCACGTACACGCATTATTACACACGTGGTCCATACAAGCCGCATATGCAGTCGAAATATGGAAAGCAAAAGATAGAGAACGACATCACAAACACATGCCTTGAGTCACAAGTGGGATACGAACAAGTTATCTTCACGTTACAATCGATGCATCTTTTTCGTCTTTTTCTAAATTCGTCTTACTCTAAATCGTACTTGACTACGCAATCTTGTATATGTATGTGTAGCAATAAATAAATAAGTAAATACAAGGAATAATAATGTTTTTTTATTAATTTTTACAGCAGTCTAATCTTTCCACCAAACACTAGGTAGCGGGTTAGAATCCGAACGTCACCACAGGTTTGTAACAGTAAATAAATAAATTTGTTTTAGAAACATATTCAGGCACATGTTCTTAATGTATAGAAAAGCTCGTCTCTACCCAAAATGCAGAACGGGAAACACAAATATGAGAAAAACTGCACAATAATATTGAAACCATCACCTCTATGCATTAGAGCATTTGGCACAGAGCATCGCATCAGAGCAGAGCACAAACAAACCCCAAACTATTTATGGTTAATATACTTAAATCGTGCAGTTTCGCTGCTCTATTATAGCACTAGTTATATATTGTTGTCTTTTGCAAAACTGTTCTGCTGTTTTTCAAGCAAAAAGAATTTCTTAAACATTCTTTGTATTTCGAAAAAAGAAATTGACGCTTGTATGTAAATAAATAAATCCGTCTGCCCCTATGAAATATGGATAAAGCAGTCACCATAGTTAGATATACCTCAGTTTAGTATCTTTAAAACAGTAATTAAGTTTTTGAGGCTGACATTCATGTATTTTGCCCCTTGTTAGAATTGTGAAATTATATTAGAATAGGAAATAATGGACAGGCTTATAAACCATTTGAATAAACCACCATTTTAACAGACTATTACCATTCTTTTAGGTAAAAGATATAACCACCGAAAAGTAAAAATTACAAAATAAATGGTAAAATGAGTGAAGAACATTTTCGTTATTCAAATCATGGTTTAAGAATCATTTATTTAGTTAAATGCACTTTTCAGTTTTGTATTTGTTACTAAATGTATGGTAATAAGAATTATAATTTTGAAAATCAGAATTTTAGGTAAATCGTACCACGTGATCAGAAGAATTAGCAAATGAGTGGTTTAAATATCGTATTTTTTGGATTTATAACTAGTATTGTGATTTTTTTTCAAATAAATTACCAAAAATACTAAATAAATGGCTTAAATGACGGATATTTCGGTTTGAATTAACAGAATGACTGCTTGTTTTACCAAAGAAGTAAGGTAATTTTGTCAGAATATTTTCTCCGTGCATGAACAGCATCTATTTTTTTAGGCACAAAACGTTACAGCACTAGTTATATATTGCTGTCTTATAGGAATAAAGGTGGACAACGCGCATAACTGATTATATTGCCACCATTGGTCTCTAAATTGTGGAGCGTTAATCTAAACAATTCTCTTAGATATTAATTCGATGTGGCAAGAAGGCTTTATATATAATAATTCTAATTTTATTCTAATTTTATAATAGCGTATGTAAACATATCACATGATTATTTATGTTAGCATTAAGAGCAATGGAGTAGAAGTAGCATAGTTCATATGAGTTTTTTGAACTTTTATTACGAGAATTGAATTTTTATTGCCTGTACTATTGAACTATAATTGAACTATTTTGAACTATTATTACCCTATAATTACGAGAAAATGTAATTATTTTGTTGATAGGAAGTTATTGTATTAGGTGTTTAATGTTACCAAAAGTCATACCTTTGGTCTCGAAATTGTGTAGCCATGAGCCCCATGATCTTTTTAGCCAAGACATTTGTTGGATTATATTTTTTTTTAAATTCAGAGATTGTAATAAGATGGATGTTACTTTACTAACATCGATAATATACATTGTCAAAAAATAAATAAATAAAAAATCACTAAATGTTGATCTTTAATGCTGGTGCATTAATACTTAATATTGTGTGCATTTGCTGAAACATTATAAATTGTTAAATTTAATTAAGCCAAACTTTCATAGGATAAGTTTAAAGAAGATTTATATGCGTTATGATATGGTTCACCTTACCAGCATCCAGATTGCATTATATATAGTGTATACAGCAATCATGTATACAGCAGTGCATATATGGTGTATACAGCAAACATATATAGTGTTTTAGCGTGCATTGATAATTTCAAAATGTAAAAATAATAATTTAGTAGCATGATGATTTTGTATTGCAAATGAAACAATTGTTGTATTTTATATTTATGCATAACAACAAGTAAATTTAAACATTAATAAGCAGTGTAGAAAAACTAGTTGTTTCTGAAAATCCTTGCTTGGTCTTATTTTGCTTAACCTAAAAATTTGGAAAAATTGAGATAGATAAAAAGCATCCAAAAATTTGGTATATTTATTAAACATTGATAAAATAGAGTTTAATTATGAAAATTAGTTAAAATTAGTTCAAATTAGATTTTTTTATCTTTAAATATTAAATAAATATCAAATATTATTTAACATTACTTTCCATTAAAAAACATAGGTTTGTCTTAATAATTCGATCATCGAAATAATACAAAATTGATTTGAGTGATTTAATCACATGCCTGTGGTAAAGTTATATCGAAAGATAATTTTTTCTTTATTAATAAATATTTTCGAAGCTATAAATTATCCAAAAACATCCTTATTGTTCAAAAAATTTCAAATTATCCTTGACTGCAATAAATTTCATGAAAAATTTATTTCCCTATTTGACAATTTCTGAAATATTTCAATATAAAGTTATTCATCGAAATTGTCGAATTTGTTTTAAATGAAAAATAATTAATTTCACGTAGTTTAGGCATATTTAATTTTAGTAAAAAAATATTTTTCAGTTATCAGTAATAAAAAGATAAGGTTATAAACAATTTTAAGTAAGACTTTATGAAAAAAAAGTTTTTAGGCAGATGTCATTTAAATTAGATTAATATCAAATGTTTTATTCTTTATTTCAAGCAGAATTATTTTAGCAGTCGCAAGATTAAAATAAGGAAAAAAATTATTAATTACGTATATAATTAATGTTTTCTTTGTTATGAATTACGAAAAATAAAATAATACTTTCTTAAAGCAAATAAATTACAAATATCTTCAATTATTCCCAAAGAAAAAGAAACAACAGCTGAATAAATGAGGTCTTATTTTCTTTGCTGGCGTTGAACATATTTCATCCAAACATTAATTATTCATTTCTCTTTGGGTTTGCCGCTTACCTTTATACTAAGAACGGTAGGTATCTTAATCATTATTATTTAAGATAAAAGATGAAATAATTTTTAATTAGCAGTCTTTTTTTTTAAAGTATGACAGCTCAATTTAAAACAATTTACTTAAATTTAGATTTCTCTACTTTTTTTTAAAATTTGGAGTTCACAATATTCTCATGGAAACATAACGAGTGAAACTTAATTAATTATTGAGATGCCGATTAAAGCGTATAATATGTCATGCAAGGCAATCAATTAACAGTCATTGGTTCATATCTTTTATTTTCTCGAATAAATTTATAATCATTCTAAGCTAGCTTATAGGAATTTAAAAATAACGAACTCATTTTTTTAATTATTCTATTTTTAATAAGCTTTGGTGTCTAGGGACCATACATGTATAGAAATTTATCAGTTAGAATATTAAATTTCGTTTCCTCATTAAGTTATGAAATAACAAATTTTAAATTTATTGTATTTCTTTTTAACTGATATTAATTTAAATAGTAAGGGAGAATTGGGTAGTAGGATAAAATTGGGTATCTCTATTTTGACGAAATTAGTTTTGTTTTCAAACGGCAAAGCATGTAGTACAATAAATAAATAAATAAAATAATTTAAAAAAAGAGAAAAGTGAAGAAAATTAGGAAAATTAATAAGTTTTATACACTGCGCAAAAGCTGCAGGTATGTAGAACTCATAAAATAAGTTCAAAATGTAGAGAAAACATTAAAAAAACTGAAAGAGAAGAAGAAAATTATTAAATAAAATAAAGCAAAATAACACAACAAAAATCCGGGTAAAGAAGAAAAAAATAAAGAAAATGTCTTCCTCAGCTCGCACAAATATATCCGCAAAAAATGTGCTTTCTAATATTGTATCAATATAGTCAAACCAAAATATATCAATGCAATATTATTGATATATTTTGATATACAGATTTGATTTTTATAGATTTCGCTTTATATTTTATTCTGTTTTTTCTTAACATTTTATTTTCTGGTTTTTATGTGATATTTATTACTTAATGTGTTAAATTTTATTTTTGCTTGAGTGCTACTTACAATACTGATAAATTTTGCTATGATGCAATAATAGAAAGCATTCCTTTTTGTGGATGCATATATCTATATCTATATATCTATCTATATATATATATATATATATATATATATATATATATATATATATATATATATATATATATATATATATATATATATATATATATATATATATATATATATATATTATCCAAGGTTCCCAAGACGACTGTCCCACTTTTTCTCCTCTTCCTTTGAGTACTCCCTTCTCTACATAACATGTAAATTAGCTACATAATTTCTTAAATTGTGGTAGAAAATAGAAATGCCTGCTACTTTTTCAGTGAAATTCTAGAATTCTAATTTTACAAGCAAGGTAGACATTTGACGTAATGTAACAAAAGAATTTTTTTAGGGTTTTTTTATGTTCACTTGAGTTTACTTTATGCTGACTTATAAATGCTTGCACTATAATAAGATTATTTTATCCAATAAGAAATCTAAAGTGTTAAAAAAATCCAATCGGGAACAGGTGTAAAATGCTCAGCAATAGATAAAAGAAAATAAAGTTTTTTGTTCCTCCTTGAGATAACATTACCCAGCTGTCGGCACTTGAAAAATAAATAAAATTCCAATAGGGGTTCTTCTAAGGATTCTTCCTTCTTTCTTTAGGCATGAAACATTCCAATGAAATGAAAATCTTGAACAGTTCTTATAACTTTACTTTTTCTCGTAACAATCAGTTAAATGTGATTAATTTGAGTTAGGTACGATTTGACTTAATTACAAATTTAATTGCGGACTTTTTTTTCCTTTAGAAATTAAAATATATTGTGAGAATAAGGAGAAGTTGACAATTTATGTTATCTTTGTTACGTAATTTTAATTATGTTATTTCATGCTTATTTTATTTTGTGCTTTCCCAGATTTACATTTTATCAAGTTTATGTTTCTTTTAATTTTTTTCTTCCTATTTTCATATGTTTAGTTATTTTCATGTTTATGTTATTCTTTTGTTTATAATGCTATGGTTATGTTGCGTTGTTCTTATGTTGCTGTTGTGTCAATATACTGTTAATATTATGTTAGTGCTATTCTAATTTTTATGTGTTCTACTATGTTTTGTAATTTTTTTATATCATTGGTACGTTATATCATTGTTATGATTTCATGTTTTGTTATGTTATGTTTTGTTACATTAATATTATAATGGAAATTTTTGTTCATAGTTATATCAATAAAAGACTTTTAGGCGTTGAAAAAAATAAGCTTTTATCTCACCTTTGTGCCTATATTTATTTCTGCAAATCACAAATCATTGATGATGATTTACTAAATATTTTCTTAGTTGAAAGCTACAATTTTGTAATAATATTTTCCTATTTCGCCTTTTTTTATGTGCAATATTTTACTTAAGAAAACCGGACTTTGATCAGCAATGTGACGAACGCTTTTTCATTTTTCCCTATCAGAAGAATATTTAAGAAATCATGCATCTTATGTAATTTCATAGAATATTCACTTTCCTTAAGCTCTTTTGTGTCTAAAAAAAGCTAATTTGGGTCTCAATTTCATTTTAGTATTCCTTAAAATACTTCAAATATATTTCAATCGTATTATCCGATTTAGATTAAATAAATCAATAGAATTATTCAAAATAGTGTATGGAAAATGGAATAACAAAAAAAAGATAAGAAAATAATAAGTTTCTAAATAATTATGCAAATGAGTTATATGAAAATTCATCTATCATTAGTGAATTGATACTAGGGTATGAATATTCTCAAGTTTTTCCTTTAGTTTGCACAATGCATATTTGAATGAAACTTCTATATGCCTGAACATATTTTTCAAATGCATTTAAATAAAAGCAAATTAGTATAAACAATTTCCAAAGTTATTTACCAGTAAGTCAAAACAACTTTAGAAAAACACAAATATCAATTAGTATCGAATTCGAATTTCAGTAAAATTTAGCATATAAATCATAACCTACTCCGATTCTGTTGATTCTCATTAATGATTCAAGACAGCTGTTAATTTGGAGAAAATTAAAAAGGCCCAACGTCTGGCTTAGCTTTTCAATTTTTCTGGTTTAGCTTTTCAATTTCTGGTTTAGCGTTTCGCTTATGTCGCCTAGCATAATAACCTATTTAATTTATAATATCAGTAGTAACAGCCGTAAGTAAAGGGTTAATATTTACTGTTTTATGCACAGTTATTGGTGCATTTTTTTATGAAAAAGACTGTAGAGAATAAAAAATAGCTTATGACTGTAGAGAATAAAAAATAGCAAACAAACTTTGTTTTATAAATTTTTGTTTAACAACAAAAAAATTTTACCGGTACTTTATTGCTGTTTCAGTGTATTTCTGATTAAATATCGATACACGCTTAGCTGCGCAAGCAAGAATTAAAAAATACACTCCCGTTTTTTTTTTTTTTTAATAAATTTTGGGTCATAGCAGAAATATTTACAAATGTGTCTTTATTGGCAATTTCCTTAAAAATTTCGACTTCCATCAAAGTTAGTATTTTTGGTGAATATAATTGAGCTAACATGCTTGAAAAAAGACACTGAATGAATTTCCGAGAACATTTTAAAAATAAAAATGACCATTTTAAAAATAGAAATAATAAAAGGTTTATTTTATTTTCTCCATACTTTAATAAGAGGGAGAGTGGAGACAGACTGAATAGTGGTCTGAAACCGGGTACCTCGAGAAATATGCATCTGTGAAGCAAAATTACTTTTAGCGAATAGATTCTAAATTACATACTAATATATACGAAGAAGCTGTCACGTTTAAGTGTTGTAGTTGAATCCAAGGCTTCTGTTAAGATAAATTTTTTTCACTGTGTCAACTGTCTACACAATTAAGGTTAATTAACAGTAAATGTTGTCAACTCTTTTCACTCTCAGGATCTATTAAGATTTTAAATTAAGATTTTAAATTTAAACTTTTATAATTCAATAACTTAATATTTTCAAAAAATTTTAAAGAGAAATTTCGTTCTATAGATTTTAATAAGAGATTTAAATTCTTTAGAGCTTCAAATGATCTTAACTTAAACTGTGAAGCGACCATGGTTCGCAAAGCAAACCATATAAGATTGCTCAGTGATTTTCGCGGTTTAGTGCACGTCAGTGAACAGGAGGTGGAGCCCACTAGTCATGCTTATGACTTGGAAGCAAAATCTAAATATTATTTTTGCTATTATTATTTCAAAACCAAAATTTCGAAAATTAATATATTTCTGCTCGCTTACAAACCTTTTGTCTATTACATTTCAGAGAAAAAACAGCTTTACTCTATTGTAAAATTTAAAGAAAAATCAGTAAATATTTTAGTAAACATTTCTGAAAATCTTCCAACGATTACAAAAAAAGCAACAATCATTTTTGTTCTTAAGCTTCTAACTGGGAATCAATGAGTAGAAACAGATGGTTGAATACTAGCTGAAAACCAGGACCTACAAACTGTCTGCAAACAACAAAACTAATTTCGAATATGCTACATATTTCAATTCTAGAAATGTTTTTAGCACATAAGAAATGAATAATTAATCCTTGAGGTAAAAAATAATCAATTAAGGTAGTCTTTTTTCAGTTTAAAGAACTGTTTCATGAAACACCCATTTCAATTTTAAAAATAATTATATCTTTTTAAATGCAAGGATTTACTTTTAATTAAAATTGATTGTCTAACTCGAACTAAAATATGTTATTATCCCTTTCTCTTCAAACAGAAAAAATTGTTTCAATTTTTTTTTTTTGAATTTCTATAATTCATTCAGAAAATGTACCTAAAATTATTTCACTAATTCTATTTGATAGAAAAACATATACAGTAAATTCAAATTTTTATTTTACATGATACATTTCAAACTCCAATTCTCCTTAATGTGTATAGATTATATGAATTATAAATTTAACTATTCTTAAACATTTTCTGTCAATACAATTATATAAATATATATATATATATATATATATATATATATATATATATATATATATATATATATATATATATATATATATATATATATATATATATATATATATATATATATATATATATATATATATATATATATATATATATATATATATATATATATATATATATATAAATATATATATATATATATATATATATATATATATAACGTCGTTGCCGAGTGGAAGGATTAAAACAGGTCATAGGTCGGGAAGGAGGGTACAAAATTTATTTATTAATTATTAGACAAGAGCAGTCATGAGAAAGAGTAAAAGTGCACATGAAAAGTTGCGCTCCTTGGTTATATGTTAGGGAAAATCTTGCAAAGTAAAATCCGTAATATGTCTTGATTTAGGGACAGAGGGAACTCTTAGTAGTTGCTATTGGTTTATGAAATAGATCGAACGTTTCCCACACAAGAGCAAAGGGAAAAATGTCCTGCTCTTAATTAAATGCATACTTGAGCCAAAAATAGATTTAAGAACAGGATGTGGCTTTTAAAAGTGTGAGAAAGTATTTCAAATAGAATAATTAATTAGGAAGAAGTTTTATAGCAGAGAAACTAACACAAAAAGATTAATTGAAGCTTTTTATGTTACACAAAAAGATTAATTGAAGCTTTTTATGTTACATATATATATATATATATATATATATATATATATATTACATTACACGATTACTCATTTTTTACTCGAAATTAAGAACAAATTTTATTTAAAGAAGATAAGAAAGATTTTGTAAAACTTATAATAATAGTTCGGTATCACTTAATTATAGAGTCATTTTATCCTAAATAAATTAATTACTTTAAATAAATAAATCTAATTTTGTAAAAATTATCCTAATATGTAAATAATAACCTTTGCTATCACAGAAAGCTCATTATGAATATGACCATAGTACCCTCTATCATGCGTACGAACTTAATCCGTGGCGCTTTCGCTGAATTTTTTTTTTCTTTCCCAATGCCCACCTGTGTTAACATCTGTCAGTTCAGGCATTTACAGGGCACATTTGTTGGCCTCTCTTTCAGGGACACCATATTGGGGGGGGGGCAACGGTACTCCCACAGTGAGGACAGATAGTACAGAGAGGGAAAGAACACCCATGCCTTGCCCAGGATTCGAACCCAGAGCCTTTCTGATGTACGTGCAGTTCCCTAACCCCTACACAGGCCGGTCAGCACTTTCGTTAAGTTAAATTAATTAAGTAAAAAAGAAATTACAAATCAAAAGTGACGGTTAAAATACCATTACAAACTTATTCATGAATTAGATATGTTTTATTGTTTAAAACAATGAATAAAAGGAATATATGGTACTAATTTATAAGTAAGTTAAGAATTTGCTGTATCACAATAAAACTTTGTGATTTTTGTTTGTTCACTACTTGAGAACAAAATATGCTGTCCTGCAACTGAATAAGAAAGTGTAACGCAGTTTTGATAACCTGCCAAAAGTTTTAAGACAAATAATACAGCGGTCCGCATCAAATTCATATCCACAGTAAACCATCTCTCCCCTGCTTGCTCATTGTGTCTTTTTTGTTGCATTTCCTTTTATTTTATTTCAGCACACTGAATGAAGTGAATGAATGAACTTAGGGAATGAATGAACTTAGAGAATGAATGTAACATAGAGTATAATACAATTATGGTACGCTATTTTGTGTGTGTTTTGTCTGTGTAGTTTAGGTCTTCTATACATTACCTTATAAGCTTCAGTATATTTTCGGACCAGGAGTTTGGACTTCACATTTATCCGATCAAATTATTTGATTAATAATTTCAATATCTTACAAAATTTCCGAATAGGTAAAATGGTGTTTTGAATCAAATACTTCGATCAAATTACGAGTATATATTTCAGTACTACAATATACTGAAAGATACAGTCGAACTCGTTTATAACGAGCTCGGATTTAACGAGAACTCGGATTTACCGAGGGAAACGAGAATATTTGGTTGGATCAATGTTAAGTCTATGGAACAAAAGTCGCTTTTAACGAGCAAGACCCGGTTTTAGCGAGCAATATTATTCTGT
This sequence comes from Parasteatoda tepidariorum, assembly GCF_982258835.1. Taxonomy (NCBI): domain Eukaryota; kingdom Metazoa; phylum Arthropoda; class Arachnida; order Araneae; family Theridiidae; genus Parasteatoda; species Parasteatoda tepidariorum. The sequence continues at coordinate 20,248,481 of NC_141755.1, read as the reverse complement.
CTTGCAATCTTTTTTTCAAAATGATAAGAAATGCGCGCGAAATAAGAAAAAACCGCGAACTGAAACTTCGAAGTAAGCTAACAAACTACTATTTTAAATATGTAGATTAATGGAAAAAAAATGTTTTGGTAAGAATCTTTTCCTTTATTTTTCTTTCCGTTTATTGCTTCTTTCCTTTAAGACTGTAGCGCAACTAGAAATTTTTTACTGGTTGGGGGGGATAGTTATCATTAAATTAAGAAAAGTATTTAATTAAATTAATTAAAGTAAGTAAGTATTAATTAAATTTTATGTAAACTCAATAATTCGACCTCCCAACTCCCCACCCCTCTTCTGGTTGCACGCCTGCCTTAAGGACCCCGTTTATTACGAGCTTAAATTGCTCTTAAGATTGCTCTTAGCTTAACGAGCTTCAGTTTTCTTAATCCCTATAGTACGACAATAATCAATAATAAATTGCGGCATGGAATCCCCATACTTTCTCAATCTCTATCTGATCCCAAACAAACAAATCTGGCTTGTTTATATTTAAAAAAGTACCTTCTCAATTTCAAAAATAAAACATTTCTCTTCAATATTTTAAAAGATTATTTAATACTTCTTATATTTTTTATACTCCGATTCGCCCCAAGTTGGCACAGGAGAAAAAGACAGATAGACCGGAAGGCAGCCGTTGTCATGGAAACTGGGCTACTCTTTAAGTTAGTTTTAGGGGCATGAGGTAGCAAAAAACTGAGCAAAAGTGTCCAATATTGGCGTTAAAGAAAAAAAAAGCAGCGATTTTTTTTGACTAAAATGTGCGAAATACAGAATAGAACAAGATGATTTTAGAGCGTATTTAATAATAATTGATTTGTGATACTAATTGTAAGCTGATTTCTTATTATGATTTTTAAAAAAAACAGATTTTTTTATTATGATTTTTAAAAACGGATTTTTTTTTATGATACTTAAAAAACAAATTTTCTTATTAATATTTTTCAATTAAATGAAAATAATTTTATACGAAACAAAATTATATTTAATAAGATAACTTTTCTATTCAGTCTATGTAAAAAAAATACACAGATACTCATAAATACGTTACTTCAGATACTTATTTTTGTATGCAATCTTTTTTTATAAATTCATGTATATTAATTTATCCCACATTGGTGTTTTGTGGGGGAAGGAAAAGTCAACATAGGCATGAAATCAGTGACCATGAAAAAGATCATATAATTGTTTTATAATATTGACGTTTCTATTTTTTTAAATATAGAAATCACATTTTTTCTGAATATTTCTTATTGTAAAAGCGATTTTTTTCTGAAATATATTTGCTTCTATGAAACAAAAGAACTTACCTAAAAGCCTTTTCTCTCTATAAAACCTCTCTATAAAAACCTCTCTATGAGAGAAGATTGCCTTTTTTTTCTCGAAAGAAAATTCCAAGTCTTTAAGATTTCGATATAAAGCTTAATTAATAACTGCAAAAACAAACTAACAAAACTAATAAAATAACTGACAAAAAAATGCAAAAATAATTACAATTAATAACTATAAAAAAAGCAAGCTTACAATAAATGGCTAGCAAAAACAAATGAACAGTTATCAGTGTTTTCATCTCAGAAAAAAAATGGGTGAGAATTTCTCACCCTTTCTCAAAAACAGGGTGAGATTTCAAAAAAAGAAAAAAAAAAGCACACAAAGAGTTGAAAAAAATCATTTCTTTAATCTCCTTAATTATAATGCATTTTTAACATCTTCTAATTTTTAAAGCATTGAATATTTTTGCTGCATCATCATATGGAAAATGTTCTACATCTACTTTTTCATCAGCTATTCTCATTAGGTTGCTCAAATGCGTGCTTGTTTCGTTTTGATCGTTTCTACCCACATTTGTTTCATTTTCATTTGTGCGTTTCGGAGTAGAAGATATTGGCTTTACAAGGTATTTGTCTATCTTACATTAAAGAGCAAAAAATTTGAACGTCTTACATTAAGAAACCTTGCCGACGGTAAACAAGTGGTTGCAGAGAAATGCTTTCTGAAAGAGGTTCCGTGGTTCGGAAGGATGGTGTTCTGTTGTTCTTAAAGGTTCTGAACAATACTGGTAAATAGGGAAGCTAGATAACGGGGCAGATGTTGAAAATAATAAAAGATCCAGGAAGAAAAGTGAAACGAATTTTATTCTAAATGGCGCAAATGAGAAATTTTTTTCAAAATGCGTGAAATCCGCGAATTTTGAAATTGGTTTATAGAATGCACGAATTTCTCGCGATAATCATTTTTTAATGCGAGAATATAAAACAGTATGCGAGATTCTCGCGTTCTCGCGCTGTAGTGAAAACACTGAGTTAATAACTAATAAAAAATAAAACAAAAGAACAACTAAACGTTAAAAGATAAAGAAAGCAAAATAAGAACTGCAAGGACACTAAAATATATCCAAAGCGCCAATTTCCCCTCCGAGGAAACTAATTTAATGCCAAACTAAAACACTCCCTTCTTCTTTGTATATTCGCTTTCCATAGAAGGAAAGTTAAATACATTTAAATATGATAAAACTTGTAATACAATATAAACCTTTCTTATTATGCACATTTATTTATATTCGGTACATTTAAACAGTAATTAATTCCAAAATAGCGAAGAACTATTTTTCAAAGGCGTTGTATTACATTTCCTACCTTTCCTTGTAATGTAAACTTGAGGCGAAACGAATTATAGAAAAGTGTTACATCACTATTGCCAGTAAACGTTTAGTGCAAAAAGACAAAAGACAAGACAAATTCCATGGTTTTTATTAAATAACCCACATCAATATTTCGTTATTTATTAAACTTTGCAAAAACATTATATTTTTTATTTTTGGAAAGAAAGTCAGGTAAGCTTATTTCTGTTAATAAACAATTCATAAATATTTCATGAAATAATTAGAAACGCAGTATAGTAAATAATGTGCATAAGACATCAAGGTCACCGATCGAAGAGTGCGAGATACTGGGAACTCTTCATGCATTGACGAAATAGAAGAAATATTGCGGTATCAGCACTGGGATTCGAACCCCTGTTCAGACTGTAGTGAGAATGATCGATTAGCTCCTTCACATGCAGTGTGTAGCTAACTGCACAGTACAAAATACCTTATAATAAGTTGGCCCTAGTTGGTGCAAATGGTATTCTGTTTGTATTATGTGAAAACAATCAATAAACGTTTTTTTTCACACCTGAATACCATCTTTTTATGGTTAAATGCCTGCTTTGGTTGAATAAAGTAAAATGTCAATTAAATAATTGAACTATTTTTACCGAAAAATTGTAGAATTGCTATTTAACCATTTTAACCGAGAATTAAATTTGAAACCGAGAAAAAACAATGTAAGATATAATTGAAATTACCATCAAGTAGAGTATTTTAGCGAAAATTTCTTATAGAATCTTTTTATAAAAAAATAACTAACTCACTTTTTAATTGAATACCTGTGAAAAGAAGCCTTATCATTCTGGTAAGTCAAAGAGAATGATTCTTATATTCCATGGCAACCAGCAACTGATATTGACTAAAGTAAATGGATATAAAGCCAAGATAGTGATTAATGACAAAACTGCTGATACTTAGACTCTCCTTTAGTATCGTCACTTGATGAAAATCTCTATCAATTACAATTGATTGAATCTTCCTCTCCAATTAACCAAGAAATGAGTTTTCCCTTTAAGTAATTGATACTTCCAAACAAAACGTATCTGAGTTGTAAATATTTAGTTTCATGCATATTAGATACAGTTTCTTCATTTTAACAACAGAATTTCTTCTTTCTTTTGTGGTTTTCAATATATTTCCAGATGTGACCCACCAAATAATTTAAAAAATAGGTCAACTCATTTATATTGAAGAATTTAACAAGATAACTAAATTTAAGTCATGGATCTTTCAATTATAAAGGCTTTATAAAAGCGAATAATAGAATTAGAGTTAAATATCATATAAAGCAACAAAAAAGAAGGAATAATTAATACATTGAGAGCAAACAAAAAAATAAATAATCCCAAGAAAATGAAACAGTAAGATATTATTTTATTAAACACTTCATTCGCCTCAAAAATGTAAAATTGGAAATAAGAGTCAACATGTTTCAAGCCATCAAAAACTGGCTTCCATTTTTAAGACTTTTGAGAAACAAAAGTTGTCAATAAAAAAAAGGAAAAATTAAGGTGAGAAACAAAACAAGAAAAACCACAGACGAGAGAGAAAAAAAGTTTAAAAACAGAGCAATAAAAGAGTGGCAACTCAGATAAAATATGTTTCTACATGCTTTGGAGTGATGGTGAAGAACTAATATCGTTATCAAGGGCATAATCAGCATTTATATGAATAGAACAAGATTCCAGGTTATCAAGATGTGCTGTTGTGGCTATGATAAAAGGAATTCTGGATTTGTCAAAAGTGAATTTGCACCCAAGATTTCAAGAATGATTTTTGTTAGCAACGTTACATTTTATATTTAAAATCCCTTTTTTCCCTCTCATTCACGTCTGGCATGTCTTGAAAGTGGGTGCCTGTTTTCGAGCGATTGAAAGATGGCAATTGTTATCTCCAATTTGCATATTTTTGAAGCGAATAAAGTTTTTAATCAGGTAATAACACGAATAATTTTTGAGAATTATAAACGTTTAGAGAAGAAACGGGTGAGCACCAATTTTACCGTAATCAGTTACAACCTGAAACCTGACTGTCATGACTGAAAATTTACTCGATGGTTGTGGTAAAGAAATTAGGATAGAAGGTACCAGCTCAAGTGGATTTTGCATCAGACTAGAATTAAATTTACTTGGCATTCCCATCATGGTCTCTAAGAGATAAGGCCCTGAAAAATAGGACTAGATACTTGACCATGGTAGATTTATGTGATGTGCTGATTCAAATGAGTATCAATTATACAAGCCTGTTTTTTTTCATATAAAATGTATTCCAATGTTAATTACTGGACTTACATTTAAAACTTCCACTGTCAATTTTATTCAAATTTTATTCGCTTAAATAAAGGCTAAAAGTTAGTTTTATTTTTATATAAAAGATTATTTGCGCGAAATTTCACGGTTAGACACTGTTGGAAATTTTTCGGAAAAATGATTAAATAACAGTTTATTTAATTGTTATTTTGCCATATTCAAACAAAACAGTCGAAGAACCTTAAATAAGATGGTAATCAAATTGTTAACCGTAAGAAAAACCGTTTGTTTACGGCTTTCATATAATACGGTTAAACAACCAAAATTTAATCTCGCCAACTAAGCCCAATTAATGAAGCTACTTAGTTCCTTGCAATGGCGTACATATTATAACCGAGCGGGCTAATCTGTCAGTCTCATGATCAACAGTCCCAGCGTTGACACCACAATTTTTTCTTTAATCCCTTCATCATAAAGAGTTTCTATTGCTCCGCACTTCGTGTCCTACACTCTCGCATGCCCATTCCCTAAAGAGCTCCCCTAAAAATTGCTTTTACAATAAGAAATATTCAGAAAAAACTTGATTTCTTTATTTAAAAAAATAGAAAAATCAATATTAAAAAACAATTATATGATCTTTTTCATGGTCAATGATTTCATGCCTATGTTGACTTTTCCTTCCCCCACAAAACACCAATGTGGGATAAATTAATATACAAGAATTTATAAAAAATGATTGCATACAAAAGTAAGTATCTGAAGTAAGCTCCTATGCCCAGTTAAATTTCTTTTTTACTGTTTTGAAATCATGCTAGATATAAATGGCTAAAAACCGAAACCGTATTCATTGTTTTTTTAACTATACTAGTTGTAAACAGTTTCAAAACCGTAAGTGTAAAAAATTTTCTTTACCGTATACTTGATAGTTAATCGGATGAACATACTGCTACTGGTTATTTTACCATAATTTTTGAATGAAAATTCTAACAGTTTAAAGTTCAGTTTGACAACCTATTAAAATTACTAAAAATGTGTACTATATTGAGGCACCTGAAATTCCAGCATTGCAGATACAGCTATTTTGTTTGAAATAACAAATTATATCTAAACCAAATTTGCTGTACTTATTAATCCATGGGAATTTATAATGTTTTGTAATTAGTTGTTCCAATGTCAATAACTTAAAAAGACAAATCGCGTGTTTTTTGTTAAATTACGAAATATTTATGTGAGAATAATTGCTTGTGCTCTTTACTCAAATATATAATTTGCTTTTTCCTGTTGCGCAAATAGTGACTGCTACAAAATGCATGTTTACTTTATACTTTTTAAAGTTTGTCAATATGTTGTTTCTGAAAATCATTCAACCATTCATTTATAGTGATGGTATTTTTCCACTAGTAATTTAATGCAACAAAACTATTGGGTAAAAATTCAAGTATTTTAATTAAAATGAAATCAAATGATATATGTTGTGAAAATATATCTTATCACACAGACAAATGATACTATAAGGAGTATGAAATTATAACCATTAATGACATCCCAGCTGTGTTATTTTCCAGATTATAGTTCCTCGTTAATTTATTTATGGTCGAAACCAGAACAATGGATATATGAGTCACTTGATAACTCAATAAATTCTCATTAACCATTCCAAAGTACTTTCCCTTAATGCTCTGTTGTAGCTTAATTGAAACTAATGTTCTTCTCTAAGTGAATATGCTTAAAGAGAATTCGGGGTAAGGAAGGGAGAATATTTTCTGTATTTAAATAATATCTATCATGCAAATAAAAAAATTCATTTTAATAGTAAGTAATTATATAACAATCTTGCGGTTCGTGGAACCACAAAAATACTCAAAAGACTACACAGCATTTGCGAATCATATTTCTTTATCTAATCTCTTATTAAGATAAATGAAATATTCGTTGCCATTTTTATTTGTTGTACAGTGCGCAAAAAAAGCCCTACACATAACTTTTGGTCTAATGATCGGATATTAACATGCAAGGACTCAATCTTAATGTTTCAAGGGGGATCTTAAAAGTGCCAATTAGTTGTGCAAATGATGTTTTAGACTACGAAATCAGACTAAAACGTGCTTTATCTTATTAAACATACTTTTTGATTTCGATTTCTGACCCCCACAATCTGGAGTACAGAGTTCCGATAAATTGGTCAGTAGAGGGTCGAAACTTTGGAACCTTTAATGTTAATTTTACTTTTTGCCAATTTCACAATATCAAGTGAACTGCTTAAACAAATTGAAAAGTTTTAACAGATCATTACAAAATTCGTATGTCTAAAGATTCCTTCAAAAAAATAATTTAGAATTATTATTTTTATACTAAATTAGTTTATTTTAAATTATTTCATATTAATTGTTATTATTGTAATGGAGTAATATTGAACGAATGCATACTAAATGGTAATGAATTTTCAAGTAAAGAAGAACATTTCTGTTTAATAAAACTAAAATTTACGGTATTTAAGCCACTCATTTTGAAATTTTTCCGTTCACATGATAAAAGTTTACCTGAAATTCTGGTTTTCAAATTTACAGTTCGCTTACCACATATTTAGTAAAAATACATGACTTAAAAATAAACGGCGCTGCATTTATTATTTTACGGTAAAATGGATTTTACGATAAAAATAATTTTACGGTAAAGCAAATTTTACGACAAAATGGATTTTACGATAAAAATAATTTTACCGTAAAATGCTTTGTATGGATAATACAAAGTGAAAATACTTTATACCCTAATTCTTTAAAATGTATAGAGTCCGAAATCAGGTAAATTATACCATATTCCGGTAGTTTTGACCATCATTTTTTCTCAAAAAGAATGATGAAATTAAGTAATCAGAACCGAAAGTATGGTCAAAAGGTGTAATATTAGACTTATTATATTGCAGTTATTTAGGTTAAATAAATTAAATATAAGGTTTTGAAACTGTTTTCAATCATGATATTTATTTATTTAAAATCTATTATTTTTATGAGGTTAAGGCTATTTTTAGTAATCTTAAAAAAATTAAAATTAAATAATTAAAAAAATTAAAAAAAATTAAAAATTTGGTTCTGATCATATAAATACTAAAAGAAGCAAGTTTTTCTATAATTAATAAAGAAAAACTACTGATTAAATATACTTAAACTGAAAATATTAATTTATATATGGTAATCTAATTACTTTGCTAAAATTAGAAATATTAAATATAAAAGAAAAATGAGTTTCCAATCCATATATTTTAATTAAAATCTTAGTTACATATATTAGTCATAAAACATCTTCAAATAAAAGTACGAATATTAAGAAATATTTCTTTAAAATACTTTTCATTGAAAAAAAATCCGAATGAATTGAATTCAATAAGATTCTAATGTTGCTAAAATCTCTTGACTTTGAAGCATCGTGATACTATTTTACTTTTTTTTTACTTTTATTTTAGAAAAAAGGCTATTTTTTAAAAAAATAAACGTTAACTTAAATATAGTTGTGATTTATTGACCCCTTTAAAATTTGCAATAAAATGAAAAGTTAATTTCATTGGAGTTTGAAAAATCTATGACACTTATCTTAGAACGATAAGCGTTGAAATACAAAAATAAAGAGTTCTTTTAATTTTAAGAGCTTACTTCTTCAAAAGACGTTAGAATCTTTTCAAGGATTCTCTAACACTTCAACGCCAATAAAATCAAAGACCTTATTGAGTGTCAGCGCTATGATTTTGAGAAGATGCTCGTTTTCTTACGTGCCGTTTTAGAATAATAATATTTACATAATATTAATATATAGAAAAAGTGCCTTTCATCTGTGCAATTTTGATGGAAAAAACACTTTTTATTGGTTTACGAAAAATCTTTAAAAACAGTTTTAAAAGTGTTAGTTCTAAGAATTAATAAAAGGAGATTATTTTAAAGATTTCTCCAGATATTGAGGTGCTCTTTTTCATTTTGTTAGCATGTGACTTTGAAAAGAAACAGATTCGAGAAAATTCTGTAGAAACTTCATTTTACGTTAGTACTTACATAACAGACGGTAAATAGTGATACTTTTTAGGATGTAAAATAAGAAAGATTTTTTTTTTCAAATATTTGATAAAAACAATAATCGTTTCGTTTGAAATCAAGAGATTTCACTTCAAATTTATTTTCAAAAATAGTGAAATACAATCAAGTTTTCACAAATGTTTTTTTTTATATGTTTTGATTACTAAACTGCGCCTATGGTTAGACTAAAATAGTTGTTAATTTTTAATTTGTCAAATCATTCTTAAAACAATCTAAAAAACAATAATCAAAGTCTAATTAAAATATTTCGAGTTTGAAATAAAAGAACGTTTTCGAAGAACGAAAAAAAAATAGTACATGACTTGATGTAAAGTGAAGAAAAAACTGGTGGAAGTCTCAGGTCTATCTGATACCAAAAAATTAAGAGCTATTTTAACGTCTAAGGATCATTAAATAAAGATATTAAAACGCTTCACATGAACAAACCAGTTTTAAATAAAAATTAAACTAGTTGAAAGGAAGATATTTTAGAGTTATAAAGCTATTTCGTGCGATTTATTTTTCTATATGTTAAATATTTTAATTTAAATGTTACATACATGAGAGAATAATGTTGCCAACTTACTGGGACCACATCGCAACGATTATTTCCGACTAGCTAGTATCATAACCTTCTATCAGAGCAAAACGGAAACGGTTAATTTATAAAATGAATTTGAAGAGTGGACACTCGGCAGTATCTGATTTAGTGTCTTTATCAGCTTTAGTTTGGCGTAAATAAAGTACTAACACAACATTGCAAAAAAACGTTTCTCAAGCATGCGCTAAAACGTTTCGAAATAGCACCCAAACAAATTCAGTTAAATTTGGAAACCCCATGTATTGAATATTGAAGCATCATATACTCATTTTTTTTTTGTCAAATGCATAAAAGTGGTGTGAAAACAGAAACATGTGAGAGAGAAGAGCATTAGCTGCTAACAAGATTCGAACCAAGGACCTCTGAGTGCATAGGATATTCTAACTATCACTAATATACAACATAGTCCCAGGAGAGTTAAAAGCTATATATAGTGGCTACTGCAATGATGCATTAATACATGCCTATTTCCAATTTCAATGGTAGAAATGGTTGCAATTTGAAAAATAAAATCACAGTAGATTATTTAGGAAATAGGTCATTTAAATTTCCCTATTTGCTAACTCTGATATATTTTGAAAACTTTTAAGCGAATTGAATGTATGACTACATTAAAAACATTGAAATTTATATTTGCCATTATTTAAATAGATAATTTAAACATCGCCTTGTTTGCACACATTTAAATCCAGGGTAATTAAGTATTCGCCTTCCAATAAGATACCCCGCGATGACTGGTCCATACGATTACCTCATCTGGCTCGCAACAACCACCGAGCTGACGTAGAATATACACAGTGGTAGACGGATCATGAGTTAGAGTCCCTCTGTCGTCATGCTAACCGTGTGATGGTTCGTGGTCTTCCCCTCCATGTAACGTAACGTCTTCCCCTCCATGTTAGTTCCATAAAAAATCCCCCAAGAAGTCTAGTTTACCCAATACTTGATTCAGGAGTTCCCTTGTCTTCTGAATTGGGCTCAAAATTACAAGGTTATGGAATTGAACAGTGGTAGTCATAAATTCGAAGCAATTGGATCGGCTGTTCAACGGCAGTTATAAAACAAAATAAAACACATTAGAGTGGAGATACTTTAAAATTCTACTGTGATTATATGATTAACTGCAAAATAAAACACATTTTTACTGTAAGATTTCATCTATTGTTTTTAATATTTTATTACCTGCACAAATTCCTATTTTGAACATACATAAAAAGTGACAATTGATGTTCTGAAAATGCAACATTTGAAAACTCTTATTAACTTTGATTCCATTAATTGTATTTATTTATATATTTATTCCGCAAGTCCTCATTTGTGTTTAGATTCCAGTTCAACATGTCCATTAGGAGCATATTAATCTCGCTACATTGGTTGCCATATTGAACATTTAAGAATAATCTAAACATAGCACATTTTAGAACAATTCATTATTTTCTGTGCTGTGCAGTCGAATTCCAGTGTCTAGTTGAAAAGCTTAACCTTCATAAAAAGTAAAGAATAAGGAAAAGATAACGAAAAAAGAAAATTTCGGAAATAATGAGAAATCTCACGAATTTATTATTTTTATCATACACTATATTAAAGCATCTGGAATTCAGATATTTAAACAAACAACAAAGAGCATTCTGAACAAAGAATTATAAGAATGAAGTCAATATTCAACTGCTCACTAAATAAAGCAATTGTAAACATTTTTTAAACCAAATACTTTATTTATCAACTTTTAATCAATAACAGCTTCCTTTGTTTTAAATTTTAATAGAAACAGCATTCAATTTAAATTAAACGTGATTAATGATTTCCAATGAACTAATTCTCTGTGTCGATTCTATGTAATGTATTTGCTTTAGTATTTTCTTCTCAAATGCGTTGATAACATTTTTCAGACATGCTAAAATTACGTGCAAAAATTTTTTGCATGAACAAAATATTGTTCTTAACTATACGTATGCTTAACGATCGTCTGTAGTCGGGAAAACTTCGTTTTTTGGCATTTTCCTAATTCTTATGCAATAAACTAAATCATTAAAACTATTGGAGATAGCAAAAATATGCAACTTATCACATTTTATTTCTTGGAGAATCTTCTATCGACTTCTGAATTCTCTATAATTTTGATGAAATTCGCATATTGACTGCTTAGATATTCCGTTTTTGTAATTGAGTTCTCAGAAATTATTAGAAGAGACGTTTTCTGAATTTTAATGATTCGAGTTTTAGTAAAATGGAAAAGAATTTAAACTGAGCTCAACGGAGTTTGAAGATAATCAATAATCCAAGATGGGATCAGCATTTCAAAAAAATAAAATCATTTTGGAAAATATGCTAACTTTGTCGATCTCTTTTTTCCCCTTTAAATAAAACTTTTTCTTTCTTAAAATATTCATCTTTCAGGAAGGAGAATTTTAAGTATCGGATGCATTATATAATGAATTAATGAATTATTAGGAAGTACGTTACAATCAAGCTTTAAATTTAATTTCTAATATCTAAAAAAAGAAAAAGTTAACTTTGTGTCATTTATAAGACAGTAATAATAAACAACGTGAAAAGAGCACAAATAATGTCACTTAAAAAGTAATAATGTCACATTCAATACGATATTGAGACTCCTCCTACATTGTAAAATGCGTTTCGATTTATCATCGAAATGATCGCATGTCTTTTTATGTGACATTTTTTATATTCTATTCACAGAATTTTAAATTTATTTAAATTTCAAACATGCTTGCAAGTAATTAAAATTTATTGTTGTATATTTTTGCTTCGGAAAAGAAATTGCTGACAGTTTTCTAAAGCATGCTTAGAAATTATTTGATTAAAGTTTATCCTATTAAATACGTTTGAAATTAAAAAAAGGCAGCTCACAACTAATATTGGTAAAGAAAGCACCATAAAAATGCATACAAAAGCACAGTAAATATACAGATAAAAACAGTAAATTTTCGTAATTAAAATCATAAAGGCATAAACGCTTTAATATACAGTTATTTTGAAATTTATTAAAACTTTCAAAACTGTAGAGCAATGAAAAAAAGCAATAATGATGTTAAGCCAATACACATAAAGCTATAAATTCTCGGTAATACTCTTTTTTTTAGTTTTAAATTACATAAAAAAGTGGAAAAGAAGACTAAATACTTCCTATTTATTTCTGCGTGTAAAGCTCTTTTCTTGTTTTCGACTCTATTTATGAAAGAATTAAAACTATTCATTTTATTTCATTTTTACTTGTTAAATTAAATAAAATAACATGGCACAGGCTTTGTTGTGTTATACTTTATTTAGAAACGATTTTATTTTAACATTATTATTTACGATCGAATTATACAATACAATAGTTATGTAATTTTATTTTTTAAAAATTAATTTAATTAGGAAAATTTCACACTTCAACAATGTTTATAAACATAAGTGCCTGAAAAAAATTTTCCAATGTCCAAAAAATGTACAGGGTTTTAGGTTTACTCAGAACATTATTTCAGATTTTTAATTCACACATTTGATTTCTGATTTTTGATTTCAGATTCAAAAACATAACTATCATAATTCTGAACTAATAATTCTGAATAATTCAAATAGTTCTTATAACTCTAATATTTCTGAAACATAAGTAAAATTAATTTTCATAAAAACTTATTACTATTGACACATGCAAGATTTATATTTTTCTAATTTTGACTTATTTTAATTAAATGTTCTTTCGTCATTAAGAATACGTATGGTGAAAGCTGCCAGACTATGGTCAAATTAACTGTGTTTTTCGCTATATGAGAACACCAAAAAGCTCGGTAATTTTTACCGAAGCACATTATTAATGATTTTGATAAAATTACCAATAAAATATGTTTTTACATTTTGCGTCAAAATTTGATAAATGTCGTAAAGCTTGATAATTTAATCATGAAGTCATAGAGCATGGCGTAAAATCCATTTATTCGCTAGATTTACTTTTTAATTTCATCTTTTTTACTTTCTGTCTGGTAATAAGGTCTATAATTTTGAAAGCCTGATTTTCCGGTAAACCTAATGGTTTACCAGAACAAACAACGAAGTCATCAAATGATTGGTATTAATACCATAAATTTTGGTTTTATATATCAAAATCATAAGTTTTTTTTTTACCAGAACTGTCAATACCATACAGTACGGTAATTTTACCAGATTTATTTTCTCCTTGAATGTAAAAGCAAAAAAGTGAATCAATTTTTAAATTTTTCAAATTACGGATATTTTTTTTCAAATAGATATTAAAATTTTATTAATTTAAGAAATAGTTTGCATGTTTTAAGTAAATGTATATGCGCAAATAACACACGGCATTCATACATAAAATTATCATAGAAATTTTTTTCAAAATTAACGCATGTCATATTTCATGAAAAAAATGTGTTCAATTCATATTTGAATCAAAATTTATGAAAAATTCTAATTTTATGTTAAATTGATCTGCAATACAAAAATTAATAAAATTATTCCAAATTTAGTGCAAAACGAGTATGCAATTCGCAATTAATACAGCAAGTTCAAATGTAAAGTTCAATTTGAGAGCCATGCAATATTTTCAAATTAAGTTTAATAACAAATTTAATTTCCAAAGCATTGCTATCAATTAAAATTAGGTGCAAAAGCAACATGGAGTTCAAAATCATTGCTAATTCAAAATCAACACAGTTCTTAATTAGTTCAAAATCAATGTTGATTAAAAAGCAACAAAATTGATTCAACGTTAGTGTAAAAGCAGCGTGCAATCCTAATTATGACAAATATTCAATATAATATGTAAATATACTAGGTTATAAAATGTTAATACGAGTTCGATACAATCAATTCTAATTTAGTTCAAGCTATATGAGATGCTTACAAAAAATTATTACAATCAATTAAAATGTGGGTCAAAAACAATACAATCGATCCTAATATAGTGCAAAATCAATTGAACTCCGAAATCAATACAATTATCTCAAATTTTGTGCAAAATCAATATTCAATTTATTCAATCCATAACTCAAATTACCAAATTACTCAACTCAATAATCAATCCACTCAAGTTTGGTGCAAAATAAATATGTATCTAAACGTAGCGAGACACATTTTTAGAAACAGAAACTTTGACAACGAATTGAATTCGCGTCTGCCGTATATTTATACAAAACCAACAAACTTAAAATATTGAAATTCAAATCTTATGTATCGTATTCACTTGTGGAGTTGTTGTTGAAATTGTTTCCCTTAAACTCCAGCAGAGACTAATGAGAAGGTGTGAATCATAGCACGTGCGAATGTCGTCCCCGCCGTGGTAGGAGGATCCTAGTTCAAGATTGATGAAGCTTTGTTCTCTTTGTCTCCTTAATCCACGTCTCTCCATACTCTCACTTTACTAGACACTATTTTACTTGCAATATATACAACAAGCTGCCGACAAAGAGAAAGGTTAAATTCCATCGGAAAATCTGAATTTATGTTGGGAGACTTTTGGATATATAGTTTGAATGGAAGTGTAAGTTTTCTGAACTAAGTTGAATTTGACAAATATGAATTCCAGTTTTATTCTTTTCGTTAAATATAGGGTGAGAATATTTTGAATAATACTATAAAGTTTCAGTGGTGTGCAAGATGTTAAATTAAATCAATTAACCTTTTGATTCAAATGGGGTCCTTTTATATATTTTTTTCTGGCTTTCTAATTACAAGCAAAAATTTTTTTCGCTATTTTTTAATTATGAAAAAACAATCTAATAGTTGTTACAAAAAATCTGAGTACCAAAATTATATTTGTTCTAAAATATGAAATCCAAACAAATGTTTTAATTTTTTTTTTTATTTATTTATAAAAATTTATCAAGAATTGGTTTGTAAATTAAAGAAATTTTCAATACCGAAAAACTGTTTCTCTCAGTTCTAAATAACAGCAAATAAGAGCAAATTTGAAAAATTTTTGTTTGGAAATAAGAGTATGAATATGTTGTTTTTTTTAAATTTATCTCTGAAAAATACACCGGTGTTTTATGCTGTATCTCATAACAATAATTTACAAAATGATAAATATAATATTTTTCTCTTATTTTAATCCAAAATAATATAAAATAATAAAAAAAGTATGAAAAATATGTTTAATGAGAATTTAATTTAAAGTTTAGTCCAGGAGTTCAGAAAAGAATGCTTAGATTTTTCGTTCAATTGAATTTATATATTTTGAAGGGCCAAAGGTTTTTTTTTTCATGAATCACCCGTAATTACTAGACTCAAGTACGGTAGTGAGATGTTAGACATAACTTTCTAAACAATTTAAACTTTATCAGAGAAATAGAAAAGGCTTGATTCGCGCTAAATGCGTATCACACTTAACAATGTAAACAGACTACATATATAATTATAAAAAAGTTGCATGAATGTTCGTGTCTGTGTGCGCTTGTCAATAAAAGTGTAACTCGTTTAACTCTAAAATCGTTGTACTATCTACCAGAATTTTGGACAGTGGCTTCAAAGGTCAACTTTACCTTCTGTTAAAAAATAGTCGGTAAAGTTAAGATTTCAAATTTTCCTGAGACGTTTTTAAAAGATAAATTGAAAGAAACTCTCAATGTTTAACAAAAAAGATCACATTTCATATTTTAAAGCAAATACTTTAAGTCATGAAAGTCATAACTTTGGGTGCATCATCCGTAAAACCCATTTTACCGTAAAATATAATACCGTAAATTTTACTGTAACATTTCTTAGTCAGTACTTTTTACCATAATTTGATCCTGAATTTTACCGGTGAATTGACAGAGACTAATTAAAATAACTTGATGAGATGAACTTCTAAATACGTGTTTTTCTTTATCTAATGACAAAAAGCTATCTGGAAATGCAAGAAAAAAATAATAAATAAAAAATACCGGGAAACAAGAGAAATACATTGAATAATGTTCTTTCCTTTTGAATCTTAACTAATGTTTGACATAATGATTATGTGATATTTTCTGTTCCCTTTTCATGGAGCTAAACTTTATAGTCAAGTGCTAATTTAAAGTCTAACTAAATATTGTGCATTTAATAGTTTAAAAATTAATATTTGAAAAAATTAACTGAAATGCTTTTTACTCCCCATCAAAAAAATTTATTTAATTATTTTTATCAATAGATACATTTATCAATAGATGAATTTTTTTTTTTATAGTGAATAACATCCCTTAGATTTTTGATACAAATTGGATTTCTTATCGATTGTGATTTGTATGCTCTGGTGCGTTTTTTTTTTCTTCAAATATTTTCAGTTACTTTCTCTTATCATTATATTTTAAGATCATTTTCCTTTCAAATAGCTATAAACTTCTTAAATAGATAATTTGAAATCTCATTTTTCATACTCTAAGTACTACTAAAAAGTAATTTAACATAGGTTTATTAAAAACAACTAGTTTAATTCTTTTTACAAATATTTTAATGAATAGGAAAATAATATCTCAAAAATAGATGAACTGATAAACAAAAAACCCTAACGCTTAATCCGATTAAAATGAAAACTATACGCTTATAAATAATGTACATATAATTGCTTAGCGCAATATTATTAGAAAACTGAATTCCGTAAAGTAACGTTATTTTATGCATGTTACACGTATATTTTATTTTATTTTATAACCGTCGTTGTATTGCTGACATATTTTTTGGATTTACGGCAACTAATATTCTACTACGAAACCTTGTAATTTTGAACCCAATCCAGAAGACAAGGGAAATTCTGAATCAAGTATTGGGAGAAAGTTTTCTTCATGAAGGACTTTTTGACGAAATTTCCGAATTTGTGTTACATGGAGAGGAAAACCACGAAAGTCTCCCATTAATAGCCTAACGGAAAGGGGACTCCCTTGAACCGTCCACCATTCGAGATATTTTGCGTCAGCACTGTGGTCAGTACGAGCCAGGTGCGGAATTCGTATTGACCTGCCATCACTGGGATTCGAACCCAAGTGACCTCATTGGAGAGCGAATCCTCTCTCACTTGAGCCTCTACGGCTAAATTTGCATGGACTTTTCACTACATTTAGAAATTTGTTGAAACTGATTTCAATCAATATTAAATTTTTCTTCAGAAGTCAACTGAGAGCACGACTATTTTAAAGGAAAGTTGTTGTTGTTTATTCCATATCTATTATATTTTTAAGCTAATTTTAATTTCAAAATTTTTTTGTTGTTCAGTTGGAAAAAAGTAATAATAATTTCACTTGGAAAAATAGACTTATTGAAAATTTTTCTAGTCTCCCGTGCAAATATCAAATTGACTGACGATTAATTTGCAAAAGGGCTTAAAATACTCAATTAATGAATTCACTTACGAATTACGGGAATTATTTTTTACAAATATATTGTTTGTTGCTTAAAGAAAACATGCCTTCAAATATATTGTTTGTTGCTTAAAGAAAACATGCCTTCAAATATATTGTTTGTTGCTTAAAGAAAACATGCCTTCAAATATAATATTTCCGAATAAAAGAATCCTCACTTAATTACTCACAAATTATCAACTACTACTCATGTTTTTTTTAAACAAAAACGGCATCACATTATTATACTCTCCAGAAACTTTATAAGACATTTTTAAGTGAAGTCAAGTTATCAAACAATGCTTGCAAACCAAAGTATTGCGTTTAATTCAGTTTATTCACTTTTATTTTTTCTGAGAAATAAACGAAGAATAGCACACTATTAATATCTCTAGAAACCATATCCAAAATTTGATAAGACTTGCTTAAGTGAAAACACGTTGCTAATTAATAAATTTACGAATCAAATTGTATTCATTTCATCTAATATCTTTTGAGTTTGCTTCATACAATGTCTCACTTTTAAGTTTTCCGGAAACAGTAATCGATTGATACGACATATTTAAACAAAAACATGCAAACATAATGTTTTCGAATCAACGCATCGTATTTTAATTCCCGATTTTTCACTTTATTTGTTTCTTACATAACAATTTAGCATTATTAAACTCCCATTAAACATTAATCAAATTTATGCAACACATGTTTGAATAAAAAATAGTTATCAAACAATATATTTTCCAAACAACGTATCTTCATTTAATGCACAATTCCTCGGATTATTTTTTTCTTACATAACAATGTCACACTATTAATTCCTCAAAAAGCAATAATCTAATTTCGATAGAAACATATTTAAAAAAGCAAGTTAGAAAACACTATGTTTTCGAGTCAAAGTAACTCCGTTAATTTTCCATTCCTGACGTTTATATGTTTCTTACACAATAAATATATGTTTCTTATACATCAATGCCACACTATAAACTCCCAGGTAACATTAATCAAACTGTGATAAGAGATGTTTAAACAAATCAAGTTATCAAACAATGCATTTCTAAATCAAATTTTCTTCATTCAATAAATAAGTCTCTACATTTTGTTTCTTGCACAACAATGTAATACTATTAATTCCTCAAGAAACATTAATCTAACTTTGATAAAAGCATATTTAAAAAAAGAAGTTATGAAAAAATATGTTTTCGAGGAAAAGTAACTCCATTAATTTCCCATTCCTCACATTTATATGTTTCTTACACAACAATACCATACTATTAACTCTCTGGAAACATTAATCAAACTGTCATAAACAAATTAAGTTATCAATCAAGTTTAAACTAATCAAGTTATCAAGCAATGCTTTTTCAAATGAAAGTTTCTTCATTCAATACATAATTCTTTACATTTTGTTTCTTACAGAATGATGTTGCACTATTAAGATCTTAAGAAACATTAACCAAACTTTGGTAACACATATTTAAACGAAAACAGGTTATCAAACAATATGTTATTGAATGGAAACATATTTAATTTGCAAAAGATTGCTCACATTTATTTGTTTCTTTCACAACAAAATCACGATTTGAAGTCCTCTAGAAACATTAATTAAATTTTGATAAAAACATGTTTAAAAGAAAAAATATTATCAAACAATATATTTTCAACTCAAAGTATTTCCATTAATTTTAGATTTCTCCAGTTTATATATTTCTAATACAAAAATGTCACTCTACTAAGCTCTCAGGTAAAATTAATCAAACTTTGATAACACATTTTTAAACGAAAGCAAGTTATCAAACAATATGTTTCGAATCAAAGTATATTTGTTTAATGCAAATACTCCTCACATTTATTTGTTTCTTACACAACAATGTCACACCATTAAGCTTTCCAGAAGCATTAACCAAACTTTGATAAGTTCATTTGAATCTTGTTATCTATTCAACAAATATTACCGAATCCACTCGATGACATTTACACATTGACAAAGATCTCAGAGCATGATCGCAACTTAAACTGCAGCAGAACTGCTTCAAAAGGCTTCTTGATGCACCAGAAACATCAAGGTAAAAATTTCTCATGGAAATGTTTTGAGGAATGTAAAGACCTCCTAATACGAAATTTACATCAGAATGGAAGGAAGAGCTCATGTAATGACCCATAATGCCTTGGGGGAGATGAAGACTGAGCAGGCTTTGAAATATTTAGGAACGCGTGCCAGAAAACAAGCAGGAATGGCGAATTTATATGGTGAGATATTCTCCCTGAGGTATAGAATGTTGAATTGCCCTTTCGTAGGGAATGTTTTCTGGAAAATGGGGAAAATATATAATGTCTCATTTCTGCATTTAAGTATGCTTTAGATAAGGAAAATTAAAGTAATATTTTTCCATAAATTAGAAGGGAAAAAAACTGAATTTTTTTCTCTATTACTAAAATTATTTTATTGTTGATTTTATTACATTTAACTAGAATTATATGTTTGTTAATCATGTTGATAATAACAGGAATTTTTAATAATTTTAAGATTAATTCCACTTTATTGTCTGTTTTTTATTATTGTAATAAAAAAGCTCTTTGTCTATATATTTCTTACCTGTTCATGAATCAAAGGCACAAAAAATATATTTTTTTGCCTAAAAAAGTAATTTTAAAGACCGTTTTCGTGGTTGGTTCAAATGATTTTGTTATAAGTTGTAAGTAATATTCAGAAAAGATTAAATGTAACACATTTGTACAGACATATTGTAAATAAAAACCATATTCTAAAACTAATACAGAGATGAGTTTTCGTAAAATAGTTATATAGTAAAATATCGACAGGCTGGAGTTTTTAAAAAAATAGATGCCTGCAGTTTTGTACATATTTAAATAAACGTTTAAAAAAACTTTCTGTGTTGAAAAGTAAAAAAATGACGAATCAAAAGTCATCTGTATAATTCAAAAAGATAAAGACCAAAATTATAAATGCCTTGCATAAAAAAAGAACAGCTACTGCTTTCTGGAAATATTATCAGTAGAAATTAATTAGTATTAGTTTCTGAATGCTGTTATTCATATGCCAAAAATAAAAAATGAAGTACAATTAAGTGACCTCTGTATATAGAAGCGAGACAGTAAAAGTCAAATACATGTATACAATAAAATATGTATGTAAGTATACAGTAAAGAATGCAACTTTAAACTAAATACACTTGATTATTCATACACTGTTAGAAATTTATCGAAAAAAATGGTTAAATAACTATTTATTTGATTGTTACTTTATCATATTTAACCAAATAATCAGGAAAGAATAGTCATACCGTAAACCGGGGCGAGTCTACCCATCCTGGGGCGAGTCTACCCATTTTAGTTTTATTTAATTTTCACTATTTTAAATTGCAAATAAAAAAATTTTTACCGACGGAGGACTTAGTTCAGACTCTAAGGAAGATGGCACTGTAGTAGTTTGATCCGTTTTTATTTATTTGGTGTCTTTTTAACCGACCTGTTCAAACGTCTTTTGAGAAATTTGTATTGAAAATCAGCAAACTTTTAGTTGCTGCTCCGTAAGTATATTATTATTATTACTATTTTCACTTTGGTTAAGTGATAAGCTTATCTAAGACTAAGGTTACATTAATTTTATATAAAAACAAACAAAAAGAATGTAAGTTTTGCTGTTGTAAACAAAAAGCCAGAATTCGCGGGGCGAGTCTACCCATTCGTATTTAGTTTTAATAAAGCATAATAATATAATTTAGAACTTCGTTTATATTAAAATTAAGTCATTTTAAATGAATTTGAGTATATTATTTTAATTTTGCATTGATAAATTTATCATTAATAAGAAAATTTATAGGTTATATATAAATGTAAATATAAAATATGTTTATTTTACCTATTTTTTCAATTTTTATATTACAAAATTAACTTTTTTTATTTAATGCATGTTAAATAAATTATTATTTATAAATTATTATTACCTCCCAAAAGAATGGGAAAAGGATTTTTCATGATTCCCAATGTTTGAATTTCGATTTTGTTAATAATCTTTAATTATTATTATTTATTAATTATTTAATTGTAAATTTATATTAATTTTAATTTATTTTTATCAACAGTAATCAGAAAAAAATGTTATTTTATAATGTTAATGATTATAAAAACAAAACTGTGATCAAAATGTGATAATCGATCAAATACTCAATTTGTGTTATTTTATGAATAAAAAAATGGAATATATAATAAAGTTATGAATTTTACTTCATATATATCCTATTTAGTAATTAAAATAACAATTTAATAGTAAAATTTGATTATTTACAATGTTAACATTCATTTGAGTAGAATGGGTAGACTCGCCCCATACGAGAGATTTGTCAGCAGTTCTATAAAAATATACAGTAACAGCGTAACTGTTAATATTTTCTAAAATCGATTTCACAGCTTTAAAGAGGGATAAATAGCGATTCCGAAACACCCATTAAAAGCCTTTTTTCTTTAATATTTACAAAAGTTTGACCACTTGAAAGTTGACAAACTGAAAAAATGGGTAGACTCGCCCCGGTTTACGGTACTTTACTAAGCTAATCAAGTTTCATGTCCTTCGAGAGCTGTAATCAAAGCCCTGCGATAAAGTCTACGAATTGATATTTTTATTTTCCTTCATCGGGTGCCTAACATAACAGCGGATACCTAATAATCTCGTAGTAATAAGTGTGAGATGAACATTTTGTGAAACCACTTACTTGCTGCTGGGTGCATACTTTAGTAGTGAAGGCTAATGTGTCTATCTCATGACCCCCAGGGAGACGATCTGATTCTGAGCATGGACTTAAATATTTTTTTCACTCCTTCAACACATGAGGAATTTCTAGTGTCTTGCACTTCTCAATAGGTGAACCTGGACTATTGGAATACGAAAGCATAATTCACGCATAGAGGCAGCCTCAAAAATCAGCCTAACACAAAAATTCTATCATTTCTCATCTCTCATGATGCAATACTAGATAAACTAATTAAGCCACATTCCATGATTCCTTTAGCACAACACATCCGCAACCAAACTCTAATGTCCTTTACAAAACGGAAAGCTTAACATAACCTCATTCACCCTTACATTTTTAAACCACCTTTGCGTTTGCAGCACATTCAAAACTCTAATATCGTAGAAATTGTACCCAATGCTGAAAACCATTGTTAAATAAGGAATAATATTTATGTATCATTTTAATGCATTTCATTTATTTTTTAAGATACTATTTAAACTTACAAAAAATATGATAAATCCTAAAAAATAGATTTTATTTTTTATTTTTATGCTGAATTACTCATTCTTATAGACAGAATTTTAGTAAAGAATTCTGTCAAAGCTTAGTTTATGTACTTTAAATTTGCACAACAAAATTATGTTCAAGAGAGACTATACAGAATATTTGTAATAGAACTTTGCAAAAGTTTATGCACAATTCAATATTCATTGAAATATAATAATTTTTTTTTTAGTATTTATTGATTAATAAATTTTCAATTATTTTCTTTGAATGTTTTTTAAAAAGATTGTGCATTTTTAACTCTCTTTCTGTGCTGAAACTCCTTGGAATTTTTTACAAAATAAACTGCAGTGTTGTTATGATTTCTTTCACAAATTTTTTCTCATTCATTTTTTTTTCTCTTTTTTGTTCAGAAAATTGGGATACAAGGGATTTTCTCATTTTAATGTTCACAATAGTTTTGTAACCGCCATTGAATAGCCGACCGTGTTTTGAGTTTACGAGTACCAATGCTCAGCTCCATATCCTTGTAATGTTGAATCTAATTCAGAGGACAAAGGAACTCCTGGATTACAGTATTGGGAGAGATTCGCCTTCGTGGAGGAATTCTTGATGGAATTAACCCGCATTTACCTTAGATGGACTCGAAAAACCTTGAAAACCTAAAACGGTTAGCCTAACGGCAACTGGACTCAAACCTATTATCCGTCTACCACTGAGGACATTTTACGTCTACACTGTAGTCAGTGCGAGCCGGGGGCGGAATTCGTATCGCCAAGATATCGCTGAAATCGATCCCGGGAGGCGAGCATTCTATCCCCTGAGCCACAACGGCTAGCCTATATAATTTCAGATAAATTTAGTGAAACTGTGAAAAACAATGTATTTTTATTGACCAAATATATTTTTATTTTAATATAAAATGAAGCTGTTCGCAGCTGCTACATTTCTTTGCAATCTCTCCAACCTCGCTTGTCAACAAATCATTGATTTATTCATTTTGATGCAGCTCAAATGTGGTCAAATTTGTGCAATCTCTAATAGCATGTAGTAACGAATTGTTTGTTAATTAATAGTTGAACAAATAGATTCAATTTTTTGTGTTTACTGTAAATAGAAACAATGTTATTCCAGTTGTGAATGAATTATATCACACTTTTAATTATTATGTTTAAAAAAAAACTTTAATTTATTTTTTTCCGAAAATGATTTAACAATGCAAAAACCAAAAATGATTTAACAATATGATTTAACATTCCAAATCCTATTTACTCAATAAAATATTCTTAAATATAAATTTTGAATTAACACAAAAGAAATTAAATTTAACATAAGAAAAACATCGATAAATAAGGTTTGTAAGCCAGAATTATTAAAAATAGTTTAATTAGCCTCATAATCCCTTAACCAAAAAAAACTGTACTTGCTAGAAATGAAATACTTTAGAGAATCTCCCATTAATTAAATTAAGATTAAAATTTTTATTTAAATCTCAAAATATGAATATGCAGGAATAAAAATATTACTTTATAATCCGAAACAAGCTGATGAAAGTGTATTTACTGCTTGTTTAAATCGAAATCCCTGTAGGAAAAGGATAATGTACCCTTCGTTCATTTATAACAATTTAAAATTTTTCCCTTTCTCAGCACTTAAAAACACTTGGTAGGGGAAAAAATTCGTTTTGCGGGTTGACGTCACGCAGGGGAAGAAAGGGTTAAATTATTGGTTCGCCTCATTTACCTCGTTCCCCGAGGAAGGCTGAGTCAAATCCCCATATCAGAATGTTTCTCCCCATTATTTAAAATTTTGGTAGCTGAGGACATTTATTAAAAAAAATGAAAGAATTTATCTAAAGTCACGTAAAGCGATAAAAATGACAAATGGTTGCTTTAGAAATATGTTGCGCTTCTTTGTTTTCTGTTTATTTAAAAAAAATTACTTTATTTTTAATTTTTATGCCTAATTTGATATTTAATTTATTCAGCAGATAGGGATTATGTGTTTTTCTAGAATGTGAATCTACTAATTGATTTCGAAAATTGCAAAATCATGTCTAGATAAAGAGTTGTTAATCAAGAGTTGTCTTATCAAAAAATATATTGGATTTTTCAACTATTTAACTTCAGCGACAACCAACAGGCTACAGAATTCCGACCCTTAGTATTCAAATTTTTATTTTTAAAAATGTTGAAATTATTATGTACTAAAATTAATTCACTTATTATTTTAAAAATTTCCAACATTTAACAATATGAAATAAACTTCCAAAGCAATATTCTTTTTATTCCTCAGCATTGTAGATTTTTTAGAGTTTGTGCTTAAAAATTAATATTTTCTGTACTTGCAAGCGATGATATAAATTATTGCGCTGACAAATAAGCACAATAATTCAAATATGGTATGATTTAAAGTAATATTATGTACCTTTATACCATAATATTATCTTTTTTTAAAGTCAAATTTATATATATATATATATATATATATATATATATATATATATATATATATATATATATATATATATATATACATTCCAAATATTGTAGTAGGGAAAAAATACTAAATAAAAAAATTATTCTTCTTTAAAAAAAAAAATTTAAAAAATAAAAAGCCTAAAACTTTATTTCCTTTTCCTCTTTCATTAGCAAGAAACACGATATATTTTACCATATTCTGGTAGTTTTGACCATACTTTTCTTTTCACAGAGCATATTTTATTAAAACAAAGTTTTCCAGATGGTCAAACGAATCTGATGTCTCTATTAGTTACTTCATGTCTGAATATCGGTAATTATCTATCTAAGTTATATTATAGTTGAGTTATTATCTAAGTTTATTTGTTTTACTAAATTATAGGAAGTACTTCAGATACTTTTAATAGGTATTAGTCGATTAATCAGTAATAACATTTTGAAGAAAATTTGTAGTTTTTTTTATTATTTAAAAATAGTTGTTACTGTTATTTTTTCTCTGCACGAACATGAATTGTTTTTAGGATATACAATATAGTACATTAGGATATACAATATATACACCTGAATATAGTTATATACTGCAAACTAATAATATAGCACTGTTTTGGTGCTTTATTTACATTTTACTCTTTCACTGTCTAGTTTCAAAATTTCAAGAAATGCCTAAAAATGTATTACATATTTCAACGCTTATCAAATTTCCAAACAATTACAAAAAGCAACTTGATGATTAAAAGAAGCGTCGTGAGTTGAAAAAATATTCCAAGCATTTCTCTTATTTTAAGCTGTAGAATTTTGAGTATGTATATTTTAATTTATATTCATCAACCATCTTTCCCGTCCCTATATATTATTTTTTATTACATTATTTTTTCTATGAACAGTAATTCTTCCCATATTAAAGTTTTTTGAAATAATTTTGTATAACTATATTTGAACAATTATTAGGTATTAGAAATATGATCCGACAGTTCGAAAAATTACTTTTAAAAAAAATGGAAAGAAATAGAGTCGTGAGGTTTGCTTTGTCTTAATCAGGAAACTAAATATTTCTTAAACAAATTTCAAAATTAGCTAAAAGAGTTAATAACAGATGGCGCTACTAAGGGGATAAAAATAGCTGCGTTTTGTTTTGAAACGTGGTGCAGTTTGAGGAAAAATATTACAAGTAAACATGCATTTCAGATGAAATTGTCTTACATAAAGTATTAAAAGTTATCTTATAATTTTTACCATTCAGCAATTTCATCTGTTGATAAATTCTTAAGAAATTTTGAAATTATTTAAAGTTTTAAAAAATGAGTGTCATTCATAAAATACCAATAGCAACCATAGTTTTTTTTTTAATATAAAAGTCTTTCGAGAATACATATAGTTATTTGCAGCAAATAATGAAATATCAGAAAAAATGATATTAAATATCAGAATAATTATAAAATATGAGAAAAAGTGATGAAGGTTAAAAATGCACAAATTGTGTTTCAGTTTAGTATAAAAAACTGAGAACTCTAAAATACAAGTTTTAACAATGTTAAAAGATTTAAATAACTAAAATTAAGTATATGGATTATAAATTAAATGAATAGAATATGATGAGTTAAAAATAGCACTTACAAAATAAGGTATGAAGAAAAATCCCAATACTGAAATTATTTTTTCAAATCTATGATTAAAAATAAATACATTAAAAATTAGTTAACTAGATTTATATATTTGTATATAAATCTGAAAACTAAAATTGTAACAAATGATTTTCGATAAATACACTCTATAACAAAAAAAATCGACGCACCAAGAAGCAATCATCCGATTGCTTTGAAATTTCGTATGCATGAATGTTTTGAACAGATATGGCTGGAATGATGCCGACTGGGGACATATAGTCTTTAGCGACGAATCCCGCTTCCAACTGTGTCCTGACGTTCATCGAAGACGTGTTTGGAGACGCACAGGGCAGAGGGGGGATCCTGCCTTTACTATTGCACGCCACACCAGCCCTCAAAAAGGCATTATGATCTGGGGTGCCATTTCCTTTGACAGCCGGGCCCCTTTGGTCGTCATTAGAGGTACACTTACTGCACAGCGGTACGTCGACGACAACCTAAGACCTGTTTTGCTACCATTCCTTTTGCAGCGCCCTGGGCTGGTTTTTCAGCAGGACAATGTCAGACCACATAAGGCACGTGTTGCTATGAACTGTCTGCAAGCTTGTCAAACTCTTCCTTGGCCTGCCAGATCACCAGATCTCTCTCCCATCGAGCATGTCTGGGATATGATGGGAAGGCGATTGCATCTGGCACGGAATGTTGATGACCTCGTTCGACAATTGGATCGAATTTGGCAGGAAATACCGCAAGGGACCATCCGGGAGCTTTATCGGTGTATGCCACGCCGTGTGGCAGCTTGTATCCAGGCTAGAGGCGGGTCAACACCTTATTGAACTTGTTACTGTAACTCAATTGCTCTGAAATTTTAATCATTAACTATTCTGTACATTGTCTTCCTATCCACCAATTTTCGTTTCAATCGGACAACTCCTTCTTGGTGCATCGATTTTTTTGTTATAGAGTGTATAATTGAATATAAACCGTGGAATAATAAACTATTGAAATACATTATATGATATATCAAATGAAAACAATCAAATAATGCAAAATTATGTATAAATTTAGTAAAAAATGCACCAATTGCAAAATTACTGTGTACTCCTGTTTTTAAATAAATATTAAATTTTTTGTTTTAAATACAACTTTAAAAAATAAATTATGAAAAATACAGAAAACAAGAAATAATTTTTTGAATTTAATGCTTAAAAAATACGTTTAAAAATCGTTAACATCTCTGTAAACTGAATAAGTAACAAATAGTTTTTATTAGGAAAGTCTTTAAATAATACAATTCGTATCATTATCGTAAACGAGAGCATTGAATAATATATTATTGAAACACATTTCATCAGATATAAAATGAATAAGGTCAAACAATACACAATTTTGTATCAACCCAGTGAAGAAATTTTTTAATTACGTTTACCCATTGTTATTTAGAAATTTATCCTCAACCTTCTAATTAAGAGTTGTCATTTGTGTTAAAATGAATGCTTTTAGTTGTTTTTCGATTCTTTGTTTCTGCATACTTTGCATTATTTAAAGACAATGTCTTTTCCAGAAAATGGGATTTTTGCGTTTGTTATTTTTTGCTAATTATTGTATTAAATTAAAACCAATTTATATACCGAAAAATTTAAAGTATTCCTGCAGTTCGAGCAAATTGAAGTAATTTATCTTAAGGTCCCATATTTATATGCTCGTTTGAATTAACGCTTTGAAAAAGAAATGTTTGAAATTACTTTCGGGACTGTAATTGTGTTACCAATCTTTAATTATGTATTGCAGTTTATTCAAAAG
Source organism: Parasteatoda tepidariorum (assembly GCF_982258835.1). Lineage (NCBI taxonomy): Eukaryota > Metazoa > Arthropoda > Arachnida > Araneae > Theridiidae > Parasteatoda > Parasteatoda tepidariorum. Next base: position 20,219,427 of record NC_141755.1, on the reverse strand, counting down.
AAAATCATAGATTTAGAAGTTGTTTATGAACATATTTTCACAGCAAAGCAAAATTTTCAATTCAATTTTTTTAGACAACTATAGTAATTAACAAATTTATAACAATATGATATGTAATTAATGTTAGTTCTAATTAAAATGTTTTGTATTTTTCACGTTTTTTTAAAAATGTGTGTTAGAGCTAAAATATTAAGACTGCTTTCAAAAATAAGACTTCATATTAAATATTATTAACTATTAAATATTATTAAAATATGAAATATTATTAACTATTAAATATTATTATCTATTAAATATTATTAACTATTAAATATTATTAACTATTAAATATTAAGACTGAATAATAAGAGATTATTTTGTCGATGGTTATTCTGTTTTGTTATTGCTTTATTTTCTGTCTTTCCAATGTTATGTCTATAGATTTCTTTGTAATCTACCATTACAAGTTAAAAGTTAAAAAAATTAAATAAAGTAAAAAGGAAACCATGATTTTTTTGAAGGCACTTAGTAGTAAAACAACATAGCCTTTACCAAAATGAAAAATAGGCTTAGATATTTTTTAAAATAATTCTCAGCCGATAGCATTATCATTTAATCAATAAATAAACAATAAGCTACCCGTCTGATTTTAAAAGTATAGCATTGTAGCTAGTTTTAGTATGGAAAAAGTAAACGTAAAATTTTGCTCTGTATTCTTTTTAATCTAGGAAAGAATTAATTTCGAAAGTATAGTCACTAAAAATTCAGATTAAAATATTTTAATAGCTTTTACACCAAATCAACCTTATTAATTTTCCTAGTTGTAATTATGGTATTTTCTTTTCTTTTTCCATTTCTAAAAATTTATAATGACTTGGTATAAAGTATCGGCACTTTGGATGCACAATCCGTAAAGTCCCTTTCACCGTTGAATACATTGTTACAGTAAAATCTATTTCACCGTAATTTTTTACGATACTAGACTTTATTTATTCCGTAACACGTTCCAGAGAGAGTGGATTTTACGGTAAAAAGTACCGGTATCCAGAGTTCCGGTACTTTCCTGTGTAAGTATGATTCCTGTGTAAGTATGTAAGTATTTCCTGATAAAACATGATGACCTACCATAAAACTTAGCAGCAGAGAAACCAAAATTTAAAGAGCAGCCACTGAAAAAAAAATATAAAAGTGAATTTTTTCAATTTCATTTGACCATCAAGCTGATTTTAATGTCTTTATTTCAATTTTTTTAGCTGATTTTAATGTTTGTCTTCTTTTAATTTTTACTGATCCTGGTTATACTGAATCAGATTTCGATGATATTTTTATTTAATTGCATGCTTAAATATCTTGGAATTTATCTTAGCAAATTTTTATCTTTACTTCTACAAGCATGTATAACAGTTACCGAGCATGATATGTGTGCGAACCATTTTTCATTAAGGCTTTGTTTCATAAATTATTGGTTGTATAAAGCATTGATACGTTTTAAAATAAATAAATTTAAAATAAATAAATATACAAAATGAATAACACTATCTATGAAACAATTAAAAATCAGTTCATATTAATATATTTCAAAATTATTCAGTTTTTATTTTTAATTTTCAAATACATGGTAAAATATAATTTATGCAGGGTAGAAAATTTATTCCAATACTAATATTCCTGCTGAATTGAATCTAATTTTATAACTAATATATTTTTCTATAACTTATATTTAAACACATCTCAATTTCTTAAATAAAATTATTTCTTTCTAATTTGATTTTAATTTTTTTTTCCATTTCGCACTAGAAAACAAAACACCGATTAAAATTTTGAAGAGATATTATAAAAATTTTCGCTTTGGAAATAAATTATTTAAACTATACATATACATTTTTGATTACTCTAACTATTTAAATAAATATTCCTCAATATAATATTTTTTAAATAAAATACACAAATAAGGTAATTAATTTAAATATAAATGGGTTCTTCCTCGATACGCAATACCTAAGCCGCAAACTTTTTCTCTCGGTAATAAAAACTAAACTTTCTCATCCATTGACTTGAACTCATATTAGACACAACTGAGCTGACGCTCTTAGTTATTTTTGCACCGTTTTTACTTCAAGAAGTGTATGGTTTCCAGAACAGCGCTTCTTTCAAAAGATACAATTGTCGTTCTTAAATGCTCCTCTCTACCTTTTCAGAGGACAAATTTCTTTTATTGCAGTCACAGGAATGCTTGCAATAAAAATCATTCCACTAGAACGTTACGATTCAAAACGCTCCGCTAAGCAGTACCATCTGGTTTCTCTGGCATAAAACTCATGCAATACACTTCGCAGATTTAGAAGAGCTCGTGTATAAATCCCGAATTTGGCGTTGCCCTATTTAATCGAGTGTAAACGTCAGGTTTTATTTACCCTTTTGGTTCTTTTCTGCTTCATTTGATTGTAATATGTTCCAAGAAAGCTGTATTTTGCGAGTTACCATTTTACGTCGACAGGAATGAGAGTGAAACCCAAAAACCTCCTTTCACTTCTATTTATTTATTTTTATTTGTTATAAACTTAGCAAGCTTTAACCAAGCTTTCAGGAAGGTGAACATCTTAAAAAATATCAAGTTTATTTAAAATCTTGCCGTGTTAACTAGATACGAAGATACGATTCAATCGCTTGATCTGAGTTTGTTCTACTTCGCTCTCTCCCTCATATATATATATATATATATATATATATATATATATATATATATATATATATATATATATATATATATATATATATATATATATATATATATATATATATATATATATGTATATATATATATATATATATATATATATATATATATATATATATATATATATATATATATATATATATATATATATATATATATATATATATATATATATATATATATATAAGGTGGCTGGGTGGCGCAGTTGGTTTGTCGTCGGCCTTTTGAACCCAAGTCTGCGGGTTCGATCCCCGACCCAGGCACCGGATTTTCGGGATGCAGAAAATGATTATGCGGCATGTAAAAGATCCTGGAGTGTATTATTGGCTCTTAGCATTTCCGGCAAAATTAAATTCCTGGTGCACTTTAGCACCCAAATAGAGTCTCGGTGCTGCCATCTAGTGTGGCAGAAACTAGACGTCCAAATTAACTTGGAAAATGGTATCTCACCCATTGTGGCGGTCCTGAAAGAGTGGATACCACTTCTGGAGAACGCACTTGGTCTGCTCATCGGGAAGACTGATTGTGCAGCTCATATCATTCATATATATATATATATATATATATATATATATATATATATATATATATATATATATATATATATATATATATATATATATATATATATATATATATATATATATATATATATATATATATATATATATGCAAGTACATAAACTACATATTTATTTGAAATGTCCGATATTGCAGCATTTATCATAGATTGGTTAACAACATTGTTTACATTAACATTAATGTCCTGAAGAAAGCTTCAGTATTATAAATTTTATAAATGTTATTTATAAATTTCTCTAACTATTAGCATCCATTTAAATTCAACTTTTTATCCGATATCCATTTGATTCTTATATTAATGGTAATAATCCATTAGAAATAAATTATAACTAAAAGAGAGCAGGAAAATATCTGAAAAATAAAGAATGCCTTAAAAAATGGAGGAAAAAAGTTGTAATAATAGTTTCCATTTCAGAGAAAGAATTGCAGTGGCTGGTTGGGTCAAGAGAAGAGAATGGTCATCTGTCAACGGAGAATGGATGATTGATGAGTTTGTCTATCTGCTTTTACCTTGAACTTAAAAGGGTTTCAGTTCTTTGTGCTTATTTCAGAAAAACACCATAGGCACATTTATTTTAAACTATTCCTTACATATTTCATGCCTTTATAAAAAGAATCCAAAGTAGTAATAGCACTATAAATAATATACCCAAGAAAATTGCTTTATCATTTCTAGGATTACACAACAGACAACGAAGTAGTTTTATATTAGAAAAAAAATGAAAAATTCCGAAACATCATATAAAGTGTAAAAATTGAGAAGTATTTTCACACAAGCAATGACGGACTCCACAGACTTGATTGCAAAATGACTTCTAGCAACTTAAACAAATAATTATACTATAATATATAAACAGTATGATGTATTCTTTAAAATCTTATCAAAAAATATAAAAATATAACATATATTTTGTCAGTCTCCACAGCACTGTAAGAATTCTTTAGCCATTCTAGAGATTCAAACCAGCGTCATCTCATTGACACGCTGGTTTATCACATGCTCTATTTCTACAACACCCCGACTTGAAATGATGCATACACTTTTAGGTTTAGAAGAAATAAAATGTGAAATAAAGTCGACAATTGTTTTGAAAGTTTTATTAAGATATCCGTTGATATGCTGAATTATATCTTGTCATAGAATAAAAAATTAATTCAGTTTCATTCAAAATTTAATTATATAAAATAGTGTGATATACTTTGGACTATTTTTAATATTTTTTATTTTGTATGCATAACTCAATGATTTTAATAACACAGACATTTTGTTTGAAATACGCTATATATTTGTCTATCAATGTAATTTTTTTTGTAAACAAACAGTCCAAATCAGTCCAGGATACAACATAGTATTTTGCCTTGCATCACCATATGGCGAGCCTAATTCTGGATTTCATCTCACCCCTCCACATCTCTGGAAGAGGTACTGTGACTGGTGTGAGGTATAGAGATGAGATCTTGGAGCCTTACCCTCGCTTTTTCAGAGAAGCAGTGGGTCTTAATTTAATTTCAATAGATGACAATACGACTTCACACAGAGCACTTCTGGTCGGCGATTTTCTAGAAAATGATGATACTCGACGGATGGATTAGCAAGCATGAACTTCAGACTTCAACTTTATAGACCATGGCTGAGACGCTTTGGAGGAGGTTAACTGCAACCATCCAGTGTCTGAAAACAGGATTATTGAATAAGTGGAACAAACTGCACAAGAACTCTTAAGCTGTCCTATTTCCAGGATGAAATCATGGTGCGAGGCCTGCACATTTACTCGAATGGACTGTATCCCTATTAATCCTTATTCATATTCAATATTCAGTCTTCAAAACCATTCGACTCATTATGAGTGTTACACAAGATCATGAAGGAGTATTATGACTATTGAATGGTTATCATTTTTGTATTATAGCAAACTATGTTCAAAATTGATTTTATTAAAATAGGCACGGTAGTCGAGGAGATAATCGATCAATTATAAAAATTCTCCTTATTTAGAACAACATTGCATAAGGAATCAATTTTACGAATCACATTAAATTAGGTGTATGTACGTAAGTTTCATCACATGTTGTTGTCGAACCTGATTGGCTGTCGAAGTCTTTGCGTAAGCAAATCAAGCGATTTAACAGCGAGTCAAGTTTCTTTCAGGGACTCAAGTGTATATTTTGAAAACAAAATGTTCGTTGTTTAATTGGAAAATACTGACTCCTTAAGTGTCTACCGATTTAATGTTGTTCTTAAATGTCATCTCCCAAGATTTAAATATACCTGTGTTATTTGCAGTCATGTTCAAATAAGTCTGTGCTGTTTACAGTTATAATTAAATATATCCGTCAGTTTTATGCCCTGTCCAACTAGGCCTATTTCCGCTGATCTTTTGAGAAGATAAACTCTCAACTTTCAAAATTTTCGTTAACGTAACTATATTAAAGCAACCTAATCCATTTTATTTTTTTATTCGTATAACATGATCATTTTCTATGACGTACCCTGCAGCAAATTTCTTATTTTTTGTTTGCTTCTTAACAGCATTTTACAACAACTACATTTCTTCGCCTCAAAGAATGAAGTTGCTATTACACACGCACCTACAACCTCATTTTAAGGAAAATTATTTTTTACCAGGATCTTCTCATCTATTTTTTTACGATAACAAAGGGTATAATTAATCATTGTCAAAGATTTTAGTGTTACAAAATCGATTTCCAACAGTAACAGCCTAAGGTGTCTAAAAGCTCATTTAATCATCATCGAGCTCAGAAAATTCAAGTTCATATTTTTAGACATTGATTAATGATGTATTAAGAACTCAATAACAGCTTACACATTTATATAAGATATTTATTCATTAATATCTTACAAGATACGATCCAATTAAATTATCGTAAATTTGAATTAAAACGGAATGATAAATTTTCTTTTAGATTTATTTATCAAAATTAATAATCCAGTTAAAGAGACAATAATGTCATAGTTTTATTATTTAAATATCATCTATTTCTAATTGCTTCATAAATATATTGCAATTATTTAGCAGAAGCAAACCAATTTCCTTTCCTATTTAATTTTTTTTTGTATACAATACAAAGAAAGAAAATTAATAGGACTCATAACTATTTTCGTAAACTGGGAATTATCGAAAATATTCATTCTTAGAAATATATTTATTTATTAATTTTCTGTAAATCAGGATAAAACTAAACTGGCATTAATTCAAAATAAAACGGCAAAAAAACTAAATTTCTCGCGAGCTTAATTAATTTAATTTCTCGATTAATAATCCAGGTAAGGTACCAATAATGTCGAATTCTTATTGTTTGAGTATTGTGTTTTTTTTTATTTCGAATTACTTTATGCATGTGAGGTATTTCACAGAGGAATATAACTCTTTCATTTCCGTGTAAAACTGGTAGGAAGAGACCAAAAAAGCATTGAAACGAATGAGCATTTTTGAAAATAATAACTTATTTGAAACGTATCGAATGCATCGTGTTGATATCTCATAAAACGGCTGAGAAGCAGTTGCATAAAAAACAAAAAAAAGTCATTTTTTGACTTCGAGAAATTTGTTGAATACTCTTTGTAAAAGATGCCCTTAAACATCGACTATTGAGATAATTTTGAACACTATTTCGTTTCGAGTGCCTAATGTCAAAATTAAGACTAAATTTCGAATATAAGTTTACTCTCCCACTATACAAACCCTTAATCATGGACTACTGAGATTATGTTGAACACTATTCTCAAAAATATGACTAAGATCCTAATCAAAGTTTACTCACCTACCTTACAGACCCTTAAACATCGACTACTGAAATAATGTCAAATACTACTAGTCTCCTCAGTTCGTTTCAAGTAACTAATGTCAAAAATATGACTAAGATCCGAATCTAAGTTTACTCACCTACCTTACAGACCCTTAAACATCGACTACTGAAATAATGTCAAATACTACTAGTCTCCTCAGTTCGTTTCAAGTAACTAATGTCAAAAATATGACTAAGATCCGAATCTAAGTTTACTCACCTACCTTACAGACCCTTAAACATCGACTACTGAAATAATTTCAAACACTACTAGTCCCCTCATTTCGTCTCAAGTAACTAATGTTAAAAATATGACTAAGATCCGAATCTAGGTTTACTCCCCCTCTCTGATCTTGCTGAAAGTGATTTTGGACTATTTCCAACGATTGCGATGACGTTATTTTTTAAAGAACACTTCTAACCACATAGCACCATAAAACTTTTATGAGTAACAAAAAAAAGTATATCACATGCAAAAGTACTACATGTTAATTTAGATTATTCGAAGTATTCGCTGATAATCTAAAAAATAATTTTTTCTCTTAACGTTTTGATTATTCTTGTAAAGTAAGTCAAAAGTTGAAAGAATTGATGCAGAATAAAGATTTAACATTATCATTACATTAATTGAACATTCTAACATCCATATATTTTATCTACAAACAAATAAACAAAAAGATAGGGTCACATTGTTTTTACTTTTTTTATTTTTAAGAAGTTGAATATTTGAACAATAAGTTTAAGCATTTTTAACTAATTCTAAATTTTTAATAAATCCTAATTTTTTTCAACTTTAAACGTTTAAGGTACTATTTTAAGAAGACAAAGTTGATTTAAATGTTTCATGTTAACGATAGCTTATAACGATAGTTAATATTCTCATTTTAAAGCTTCATAAAACTTTCTCATATCTACTTAAGACGTAATTATCTTTTTTTATGATTCCATACATATTTCATTTTTATAAGAAGAATATGTATTGAACGAAATTTTATGATGCGTGATATAAGTTTTCCGATTTCTAAATATAAACATAGACATATTTAACTAATGTAATTAATAAATTACTCAGACTTAAGTACATACGCTGAATTTAATTTATGCCGGACTTTATAATTTCGTAAGCAGAAAGCAATTTAAACGTAAAATAAAATTTTTGAAAGGCATTAAGTTTCCAAAAGGTATTTTCTTAAGTTTTTAGAAGACGTCAGTTGTTAACATTTTTATCGTAAGATTCGAGTTATAAATTTCATAATTTAAAGAATATTTTTTAAAGTCTCAGTGATCAGAAAAAATAATATTTTTTTGAAAATAATAGTTTTTATTTATTACTGTTATGAGATTCTTACAATTAATTCTGGTTGTTAAAGCTATTTTGGAAAGACTACTTTGCAACGGTGAATGAAGGTTTTTTATTGTGCAAAATGATAATTTAAATAACTGTTTTGAACCTGCGTTGTGATCGGTCAATTTTTTTCATGACTCAAGGGTTAGAGCGTTCACCTTCCTATGCGGCGAACCGGGTTCAAATCCCAGTCAATACGAATTCTGCATCCGGCTTGCACCGACCACAGTGCTGATGTGAAATATCCACAGTGGTAGACGGACCACGGGTTAGAGTCCCCTTGCCGTCAAGCTAACCGTGGGAGGTTCTCGTGGTCTTCTTCTTCATGTAACACAAATGCGGGTTATCTCCTTCAAAAAGTCCTCCACGGAGGCAAGTTTCTCCCGATACTCCAGGAGCTCCCTTGTCTTCTTGATTGGGTTCAAAATTTCAAGGCTACGGAGTTGAACATTGGCAGTCGTAAACCCATAAAATTGGGTCGGCTGTTCAACGACGATTATAAAATAAAGTAAAATCTTTAATAAGTAAGCCCCGGTGACTCACTCTGCCCCAAAAGGTGACCCAGGTTAGAAAACCAGCAGTGGGTGTTTGATATGAATTTCGCACAACAACCGCAGCGCTGAACTACAGGGCTGATTTAAATTATCTTCTGTGGTAGACGGGTCATGAGTTAGAATCTCTTTTCCATCAGGCTAATCATAGGAGGTTTTCGAGGTTTTTCTCTTCACGTAGCCCAAATGAGAGTTTGTTCAATCAAAAAGTCCTCCACAAAGACAAATTTTTCCCAATACCACATCAAGGAGTTGCCTTCTTTCCTGAGTTAAGTTCAAAATTACCAGGCTTTGGAGTTAAACATTGATAGTGTCTATCTAAAAGTTCAGTCGGTGGTTCAACCCAAGTCATAAAAAATATCTTTAACAAGCATCGTTTCAAAATACAATGCTTGTTTTTAAAGAGGCAAAAAAACGTCAATATGAAGAAAAGGGTTCGATCCCCGCCGGCCGAAGACTCCCCTTGTAGTAAATGGTGACTGATGCACGTTAAATCTGTCGAGTCGAAAAGTCCTCCATGTTCCCATAACAAATCAATACCTCTGGGGGTACTGATCCAGGAGTTTCCTTGTCTTCTGGATTGGTTCAAAATTACAAGATGACGGAGTTGAACATTAGTAGTCGTAAACCCAACATTGAGTCGGCTGTTCAACGACGGATAAAATAAAAAAATAAAAAAAATATGAAGAAAAACCACTATTATATTAAAATGTTTATTTGGAGTCTAAAGTTTTACTTCATAAAAAGTTACTCGAAAATAAAAAAATTTCTGGGCTCATAAAATTTGTTAAGATTTATTCATTTATATTAATGGTATTCATCTAGGTGGAAAAATTTCTCTAAATTTTCCAGTTTTTTTTAAAGAAAATTAATAACATTTAATACACTTAAGCTTTAGGTGCTGATAAGTCTTAACTTCCAGGTGGTTCTCATGGTTTAAAATTATACTTTTGCCTACTTTATATATGTGGCTCTTTTTGTTTTTCATCGTGTATGAGATTCGAAAAACACAGTTAAGTTCAGCCAGTTCTTAGTCAGCGCTAATTCAAATGCTAATTTCAGTTCTAAGTAGGAAATTATAAAAAGTACCAATCTGAAAATACCCACAACACTGAAAAATTTATAAGCGTTCCCTACTTTTAATTTCTTTATTTGCGAAAAGTTAAAAAACTGCACGTCCAGGGTTCATAAAATTTGATGAAAAAAAATTATTTTAGTTCATTCTAATAATTTTTCATTCTAATAAGTAGAAAACTCCCGCTAAATTAGTGATTTTAAAAATATTCAAATTCAAAGTATTTAAATTATTTCTCCGTTCTAAAAGCTAAAGAAATCCTTAGTTCAAAATGATGAGTGTATATACTGGTGAAATATATTTCTGAATAAGATGTTAAACAACCTAAAAAAATGTGAAAAGGAGCAGTTTGTTCTGGATTAACACCGAATCAGGCCTTCATATACGATTTAAAGGGCGCAATTTAACACTTGAAACTGGATTATTTTACACCAAACTCTGACGCTTTTACACTATACGAGAACTATTTTCACTTTCGAAAACAATAATGCTAGCAACATCAAAAATCCAAGAAACGCCAAATAGAATATCAACGGCAATTATTTTGCCATCTGGAATGAGATAGCGAGAATTCGTATTTGCTTTCAACGCTAATATTCATCAACAGAAGCAGAAATTCGCTGTTAAACTTCTATGTATGCCTTTAGTTAAATAATAAGAATAATTATATTTTAATTTTTAAATCTCTGAAAACTGTACTAAATGATTTCATACTGTATATAATTACTATCCGCCTCCATTCTGTTTGTCTTAATATTCTATCTGTGCTACACTGTAAACAATTTTAGTATATCTAAACACCAAAAATGCCTAACTGGTGTTTAATTAAATGTTCCATACACCAAAACCGAAGATAGTTTATGGTGTAATAAAACACCCAGTATGTTCGTTTACACTATTTGCTACAAAGTAACCGCAACCATTTCTGTAATGCAGCATTACTAAAATTTATAATTACAGTAAGATATACACATTGGAATCAGTAAAGTTACTTTTACGATAAAATTTAAAGGAAGAATTATAAATATAGGATGCATATATGCAATATTCTTATTAAATAAAATTGGTTTAATTATCAAACATAGACACAGCACAGACAGAATATTAATGAGATTTGGAACAAAACCGAAGTGATTAAAAGTTAAATATTGTAAAATTATTTAATACAATTGAAAGATTGATGAACATCTTATGAGATTATAACATTACCTTATTATACAGCTAAAAGATAGAAACATATAATAGCTGTTTATGAAAAGTTTGTCAAATCAATTTTACAAGACTATTGAAATTATTTTGCAAATAATCGACCACTATCAATATTTTTAATCAACTAGGAAAGATAACCGAAATTTAGTAGTTATTAAAAAGGCTATGGTGTGTTTATCAATTCAATTCGATGATAAGTATTTTTCAAGTAAAATAAAATGCAATCTTGTCAATTATTCCCCTTTGAACTTCCAATATTGGTTAAAAAGTAATTTTTATACGTTTAAAACATGCCATACATATATCATTTCACACAAAAATTTGGTTAATTAGTTCATTTAATTAATCAATTAGTTAATTAATTAATTATTTAGTTAATATAATTAATTGATTAATTAATTAATAATTAGTTAATCTAATTAAGTAATTAGTTAATCAAATAATTTGTTAATCAATTAGTTCAGTTAATAAACACACGCAAATTATTCCCCAAATTTATGTAGCTCCGAAAAACACAACATTCTTTACCAACGAGCTGCTAATTTGCTTAATTGGTGTGGGTTGTAACAATAATTGGTGTTAATTTTTAACTACACCCTCTGAAGGGAGTATAAGAATTTTTGACTCCGTATTAGGATGAAATAAATTAATCGTTCACACAATGTTTCTAGTTTTTCAAAACAAAATTCGAATGGGTATAACGCCACAGTTTTTGCAGTGTACTCGTATGTTTGGTGTTAAAACTAGTTTTATTTTAAGAGTAATTAGTGTATATATGCATACTATATCAATGATTTTTTTTTAGTTCATATTGTATTGTAAAATTATTTTTACTGACTCTTATGTGCATCTTATCTTACTGTAATTAGTGTTATCGAATAACAAAAGTGTGGCTGCTACATTACACTGTGGGCCAGAAGACCATGATCTTTGGCCAAAAGTCAAAAATTACATTTTCAACTAAAATATATGTAGGCAGTTTTAATATAGCCCAAACTAAGTATTCATAATCATTCCAAACATTATAATTTACTTTTTGGACCGACGAGAGTACAATATAATTAAAAATATGTTCAAATTTATTTTTTAAATGTAACTTCTAAATTTTTATTTCAGAAATATATATAGGAATTTCTCCTTACTGTTACATTTTTATCAGAGTAATTAGTCTGAAATTATAGTACAATTTTTCAATTTGTTGAATTAGTTAATACTCTTGATAAACTTACAGTTTATATCTTATCATTTGACATTTTACAATGTTTGAGTGACTTTCGAAACTTAGTTCCAAAAAGATCCACGAGATAATTAGCTAAACCTTTTTTTGCTGTCTTCTTTGATGTTTCTTCTTTCGAAAAAACCTGCCCCATTTTGCCCGTATTGCAAAGGTGGACTAAATATACCGAAAAACAAAAATTATGCTTTTCTTCATGTTTTCGCTCTATTTTGTAATATTACTTCGGAAGTATAATTTGCTTTTAAATATTAATATAAAATTACGAAAATTATTATATTTTTATTGCCATATTTAATTATTTAAACGTACTATATTATTTTTTTTATTTTTTTTATTTTGTTTTATATTTCAGCCGCTATTTTGTTTTCTTTGGGGTATTTTTAGTGTATTTAAAAATTTCAACTATGAATTCAATTTACCTGCACTTAAAAACCACTAAATAAAATATCCCGAATTTTGAAACAAATTTTATCGAAATACTAATTTTGGCTACGAAACCTTGTATGCTGGCTCACTATGCATTACATCAAGTAGTGTAAAAAAAAATATTGGAATAGTGAAACACTAGAACAAAGAGTTATGCATGGCGTTTCACAGCACCACTTTTGTGTAAGGTAGTTACCGCCATTTTTGACGCTGAGATACACTAAAATTGCTCACAGTGTATAGAATAATACCAGTAGAAGGCACTTAAACTATTTTTTTCCTTGGTTCTAAAACAACCCTTAAAATTCAGCTAAGACTTCATTCATTTCAGAGTTACTTAAAATACTCTTGAAATCCATGCGATTCATTTTAAGGTGTCAAAAATTAAAACATGTAAAATAATAACTAATAAAATTAGTCTGTGGTAGTTTCTGTTTTCAACTCAGCCAGCGGCTTTAAAAGCATTAGTTTCAAAAAACAAAAGAAACTCCCGAACTTTCTATTTTTACATCTGATATAATAAAAAAATAAGAAATGAGTGAATTACTGTTTGCGTGAAACTCGTTATCAAGGCTTCCTTTTATTTTATTTCATAAAACCCTTTTATAATGCATTTTAATTTTTTTTACATTATAGAAATAGATTAAAAACAAAGTATACTTTTTTCAGCAGGAAGTAAACTTTGCTAATCCAATTTAATACCTTCATTTAAAATGGAAAAAAACGAAAAGTATATGTTCTTAAGGTGGGGGGAATAAATCCAATTTTTTTTCAACTCCTCAAAATGAATTTTTATTTATTTATTTATCTTTATTTTTTTTATCAAACATGAGAAAAACATTTTAATGATAATACAAAAAAAAGAAAGAGTTCCGCCAGTTCGCTGCTAATGAAGCAAAAAAGGATATCCAACGTAATCAGAAACTTAATGGCGCAAAATGAATCACAATTATTAGACTTCAAGAAAATAGACTTCAAGTTCAAGAAAATAGATATAAATATTATCAAAATATTTCTAGTGTTTTTTATCGCCCTTTGTTGATCAATGAGGTAAATGTAAACACCTAAATTTCAACTTAATTGCGAACCCACTTCGAAAATATTGATTTCACTTTTTTTCAGTGACACAACTTTCTCTACATTGTAATAACTGTAGTGCAATACCCATCCAAATTTGGTATTGAGAAACTCTAAAAACTTGTATGAATGATTACTCAATCTCAAGTTAATAGCAAATCGAGCATTCTTACAAGCTTCAATACCAATCCGAATTTGGTATTGAAAAACTCCAAAAACTTGAGTGAATGATTGCTCAATCTCAAGTTAATAGCGAATCGAGCATTCTTACAAGCTTTAATACCAATCCGAATTTGGTATTGAAAAACGCCAAAAACTTGTATGAATGATTGCTCAATCCCAAGTTAATAGCGAATCGAGCATTCTTACAAGCTTCAATACCCATCCGAATTTGGTATTGAAAAACTCCAAAAACTTGTATGAATGATTGCTCAATCTCAAGTTTAGCGAATCGAGCATTCTTACAAGCTTCAATACCCATCGGAATTTGGTATTGAAAAACTCCAAAAACTTGTATGAATGATTACTCAATCTCAAGTTAATAGCGAATCGAGCATTCTTACAAGCTTCAATACCAATCCGAATTTGGTATTGAAAAACTCCAAAAACTTGTATGAATGATTGCTCAATCTCAAGTTAATAGCGAATCGAGCATTCTTACAAGCTTCAATACCCATCCGAATTTAGTATTGAAAAACTCCAAAAACTTGTATGAATGATTGCTCAATCTCAAGTTAATAGCGAATCGAACATTCTTACAAGCTTCAATACCAATCCGAATTTGGTATTGAAAAACTCCAAAAACTTGTATGAATGATTACTCAATTTCAAGTTAATAGCGAATCGAGCATTCCTACAAGCTTCAATACCCATCCGAATTTGGTATTGAAAAACTCCAAAAACTTGCATGAATGATTATGTAATCTCAATTTAATAGCGTATCGAGCATTCTTACAAACTTCAAAAGGGGAAGTTAGCTCCTAACATTATTGATAAAGCTTACTTCAATCTGCAGCTTGTTACTGAGGAAGTTTGGTTCGTTTCTCCGTAAATTTGGTGAAATATTATGGTACACTTGAACTATTTAAATGAATTCTTGTGTAAATTTATGGTAGGCAAGTTTTAAAATTATTTTTTGGACCATTATTAGAAATTTAAAAGTGAATAATTGCGCAATTTAAAGATAGTGACAATATGATGACCTAGATGACGGTATTTTACATGGAGTGTAGTAATTTATGAAATGTAAATTTTTCTTGCCGGATTAAATTAGTCACTGCCTATTTAATGCCGATTAAGTTTCAACCCTTTTTAATATTTATCAAGAACTTTGATTGTAGTAAATTATTTGCCAAGTAATTCCAATATTTTTGCCGGATGGATTCAACCAACTACACTGTTAGAATTTTCATTCTAAAATTATGCTAAAATAACCGGCAGCAGTTTTTTCATCCGATTAACCGTAAAATTTACGGTGAAAAGCATGCTTTTAACTTCACGTTTTGAAAACCGTTTATATGTAATATGGTAATAAAACCATGAATATAAAACTAAACGGTTTTTTAACCATTTACAACTAGCCATTTACTAACAATGAACAACTGTTTCTGTCCCCCGAACAAAATATTTGCTGGACTCTCTTTCTCCACTAAAAGCTTTATTTTCAAATAATTTAGAATTTTTGAGGATCCATTGTACAAAATTGTAGTCTTTATACAGATATAAAGAAAATTATTCCTTACATCCGGTAAAATTTTAACAAGTTTTTTTTTTCTTTCTTATTTTTGCTCCAACTTACATTTTCAATATTTTTATATTTCTGCAATGTAAAAAAGCCTAAATGTTTTATCTATATTATTAAATAACCAAAAAAACACCTAACACGTTTTTTTAAAGAAATCAGCTTGACACTTCTAGTATCTTTCTTATGAGTATATTCCTATCGATTTTGGTTACGTATCAAATTGTGTAACACAAATAATGAAATTCTTTCCTGTCATATTTCGATTCATATTAAACAGTATATGAAGAAATTAAAATATAGACTCTATGTAATATCAGTTGTATAGCAATATTGACATGACTATTATTGATTACATTGAGTGTCATTAATGTTACTGACATGATTAATGATGTGTCATGAGTGTCCCTGTCAAG
Source organism: Parasteatoda tepidariorum (assembly GCF_982258835.1). Lineage (NCBI taxonomy): Eukaryota > Metazoa > Arthropoda > Arachnida > Araneae > Theridiidae > Parasteatoda > Parasteatoda tepidariorum. The sequence goes on along the minus strand of NC_141755.1, from coordinate 20,203,245 downwards.
ATGTTTAGAAGTGGAACACAGATCGGAAGAAATGATTACATGTACGTATATGCTTAAAAGTACACTTCACTTTCTATTAGATATTATAAGCATTTTATTTTAACTGATTCAAGATGTATAATCACTATATAGGGTTTTCTGTAAAAACCATCTTTCATATATATTTTTTGAATACTTTTTTTTAATATATGTTTCTTGAAGCAGATTCATATTAGGCACCCTAAATTAATATTTGGGAAATAGAAACTATAAATATTATCGAAATTTGGCAAAATGAAGTTAAAAAATTAAGGAAAGAAAAATTAAGGAAAGAATTAAGAAAACATCAAAATCTGAGAGTGCAAAAGCATTGTTTTAAACACCTTCACCATTCATTGTTTTAAACACCTTCACCATTCAGTGTTTAAACACCATTGTTTTAAATTTCAGGCTGTTATAAAACACGTTTTGGCGTTCTGTACAGATATCTTACTCAATTGTAATTTGTCAGATTTCAGTTGGCATTTTGTTTTTATCGCGCTTAATTATAAGTTTCGATCACTAATAAGAATATTTTTTTAACTCCAATTATAACGAAGATTCCAACAAATTGGTAGACGGGTTATTCCTTAGAAAACATTTGTTTTACTAATGGTTATTGTTTTGACTTTACAACAAACAATTGTAAACCCAATAGAAGAAAATTCTTTAATATTAGGTAGTAAAATTACTATTTGCTTTATGAAAAGTATACGTTTTGCTTAGAAAGTGTCCAAGAACATTTCAATTATCTTAATCAAAAGACTCATTTTTAAATCTTAAACCATAGGATAAAACACCTTACTTTTAAACAATGCAATTTGAACAAAAAATAAAAAAATAATATTAAAAGAGCTCTGATGAATAAATAAGAATTTGCTACAGCTTGTAATTTGTTACAATTTTTTAAAATTAACTTTGTTTAGTAACCTAAATTATAATATACCACTTTCAATTAAAATAACCATAACTAATTGAAATAACCATCTCATAATTATTTTGGGTATTTCGGTTTTGTTTTTCGCAACAGAGGTTGAATTTAACTTTTGAAAGCTGCTTATTGCCGTTATAATTATGATCTGATCTAGCAAAGATTTGTTTTTGAAACAGTTTGTTTCACTCCTCGTAATAGTTTTTCTTCAGTTTTCTATTGAATATGGAAATATTTCAGGTATAAAGATTTTTTCGAAACTTCTACTGCCATCAGTTAGACAAACTGAAAGATTCAGTTAAACAAAAAATAACCAAAATGATCGATAAAAAAGGTATAGTGCACCACTAAGATAATCCGAGATCTCATACAGATTTTGACAACTCCCCAAAAATTTTCGCAGCTGGGCGAAAGTGCTTCCACAATGATTATAATCTTAGAAAGTTCGATCTGTTACTTACTCCTATCTTCACAATACCTTTACTTGAAATGAAGACGTTAAAAATAATTTGGATCAATTTTTCCTAACAATTATCTAAAGTTTCATGTTTTCATGTCACTGAGAGAAAGGCAACAAAAATTTAATGACCATATAGGGGAAAATGAAATTATATAAAATATTCATACTCCTTTCTGCCAAATTCCAAAATTCCTTTTTCATTTTTACGAGGGAAAAGAACGAATCTATTTTCGAGCAATTAAATAGATATGGAAAACTTCATGGTACCTTTAAAATTTATAATTAAAATTGTCTACAAAATTTAGAGTTACAATTTGAAATAAATAAAATATTAAATTTTCTAAGTGTAAAAAAAAAATTCTTACTGTCTGGGAAATTTGCATAAAATTAATTGACTGTTAATTTATACGATCTGCTCCTTTTTATGAGAAAAACGTCCTGCTCCCGTAATTGTAACGAGCGTTTTCAAAATAAGCAGAGTTGACCGATAGTTTATGCGATCATTAAATAAAACTTTCTAACTCCTTCGGAGATGACATTTTTCACTCGTATTCAAAGCTACAGTCTATGGACACAAGGGTCCCGGGTTCAAACCCAACTGACGTTAAACCTCTTGCACACTCTCTACACTTTTAAACACAAAATTCTCTTATTCTTTGACAGATAGAAGTCCTACACTATTTGACCTCGTTTCAAGGTTTATTTTGATTCGATAAACAAATCATCTATGTCTGAATAAACGTTAAGATCTGAACTTATGATAACTTTTACTATAATAATTTTAATTTACGATCGGTGACTATATACTTTACGAGAAAAATGTACAGAACGAGCAAGCCTGTATTTTTATAATTATATTTACGGTTATAAACTTATTGTTATGTTTAGTTACTGGAACACTTTTTGCAGGTAACTCATCGGAATCTTGCATTCGAACTCTTTAAATTGTATGATATAAATAAAACCAAAACATTTTGCTTTCAACTGAGATGAATGTTTGGTTCAATAAATGTATTCAGTGACATCATTGGATGTTTTACGATGACAGCCCTATATTTTCAAGCGGCGGTCTAATTCCAAAATTCATTGTTTTAGCATTTGTATTTAAAACCGATAGCCTAATTCACCGTGTGTTCAAACGGTGGTTCAATAATAAAAGCTATTTTTATTTTACCGAATATAACTTTCATTATTTAATTAAAACTCTGATAAAATAGCTATGGTTATGTATTTTGGAAAAAAAATGCAGTGTCAATCTATTTTATAGAATAATCAAACAAACCTCGAATGCGTCAAAAGGTGAAAGCAAATACAAAACATTTTAAAAAACGACAGCTTCTAAGCGAAAATGCGAAAAATAATTTAGTTTTGAGAAAAAACAACAATTTGACCACTACGAAATTACCATGCGGAAAGCAGATTTCTGATAATTTAAAACAAAAATACTCGGAGAAAACGTATGAATTCTCAGAAATACAGAACGTTTTTGTTGAATTAAATTTTTTCATATTTAATATACATAAAGAATTCTTTCATAAAATATTATAAAGCTCATAAAGATATTAGGTATCATAACCTTATTAGGTATCATAACCTTATTAACCATATACCTTATTAGATATCACAAAGCTTCATAAAGATATTATAAAGCTCAGTAAAACAGTTTATGCAAATACGTTAACGTGATTTTGCACTGCAAGATAGGGTGAAATTCTCAAAATTGTACCAAAATAGCTCCGAAGCAAATAATAGTTTATTAAAAAAAAAACAAGTATTCAAAATTAAAACAGCATACACTCATTTTTGAGCAATATGTATAGCCTCAAAAGTCATGTGGTGAGGGAAATATGTAAGAACGATGTTCATTGGTTGACGGCAAGATTTAAACCGAGGAGAGCTCTAAATTCGTAGTAAAATCAACACGCCATACTTGTACAACTCAGTACAGGGAGAGTTAGAAAGCTTCATATGGTTGTCGCCGCAATGAGACGTCACGTCACACTAATTTCCAAATTCGATGTACAGCACGTTACAATTTGCATAATATGATCCCAACATATTAATTATGAGATTAGCAATTTTAATTTCACATTTTGCTTATTTCGCTATATCTTTGCAAAACAAATTAAACAAATTGAATGTATTATTCAATGAAGCGATTGCTATATAAAGCTAGCTTCTTAACTTTTCCTTGACTGGGGAGTACAAGTTGAACAATGGCGATTTTAGCATCCTACTAAAGACCAGGTGGTAGTTAGTTCGAATCCTGAAATATCTTTCTAACATATTTCTCCCTCCTCATCTCTTTTGAGACTACGCATTAGACTAAAGAATGAGAATATGCCATTTCAATTTAGAATAAATGAAATTTTCAAATTCGATTATTTTTTAAGAGCTATTTCGACACATTTTTGCTCAATTTTGAAAAAAAAAGCATTTTTATTTCTTACAAACGCAAACGCTTTTCAGATTGTAAGAAGATTTCATTGTGTGAATATTTTTTAGGATTCAGAGCTATTTCTTGCTATACCTACTTTCGTTATCTGAGAGCTGATAAATCTTAGTTGTTGTTTTTTTCCAATACCCACCTGCGACATCAGAAGGGCAGATTTGCTGGCCACTAAATCCGGGGCACCATATTAGGTGGGCCAACGTTGCTCCCACAGTAAGAACAGATAGTACAGAGAATGAAGGAGCATTCATGCCTTGCCCGGGATTCGAGCCCCGAACCTTTCTGATGCAAGCCCATTTCCCTGACCCCTACACAGTCTGGTCGGCATCTAGTCCTGCCTTTAATGTCATAGTGCTATAAAAGGCAATATGTTTTCGTGTGTGTTTTTAGCAAAGGTCGTGTGACACCAACGACAAATGCTGAATTTAATCGTGATAGATATTCACAGTCAAGTACTGAACACTTTGAAATTGTTATATTAATAACGTTTTATTTATAAAATATGAATATAACAAAGCATGCAGAGAATATTGTTTGAATATGTTAAAAAGAGTCTTGCTGTCCGTAACAAATGTTTACATTGACACTCATAAAAATAAGAAAGTTACAATGAAAATGTTTATAAATTCAATATCTTATATTACATAAATGAAATGTATCGTTCCAATGGAAGGTATGACAATGAGATCAAAATTCTTGCATAGTGAGGGAGATTAAATACACAGAGACGAATACACCGGATATTTCAATGAAGAAAGAAATAAATTTTTTAAATTTGGAAAAAAATTGTATTGCTGTCCTCTTAATAAACCCCTTATTTCAATTTTTCGTGAAAAAGAATTCAACGAATTTTAATGAAAAGCAATTGCGTTAACACAATCAATATACACCGAAGAGCCATTACATTATGACCATCCTGCTAATAACATGTAGGACCACCTTTAGCCCTCTAGCACCAACCGTGGCATTGATTCCACAAGGTGCTGATAGGTAGTCTGACGTATCTGGTACCAAGCGCTCACCAACTGGTCCTGCAATTCCCTCACATTTGAAGGGGGTAACGTGGCAGCACGAATTTGGTTTTCCAAGTAGGACCACAAATGCTCGATTGGATTAAGGTCAGGTGAATTTGGGGTCCAAGACAGGACTTGAAAGTCACTGGAATGTTCCCCGAACCGATCCATGACGATTCGACCCCTATGATATGGTGCATTATACTGTTGGTAAACACCATCCCCAGCAGGAAAAACTGCTGCCATGAATGGGGGAACCTGGTCTGCAACTATGTTCAAGTAACTTACAGACGTCAGGGATTGTTCTATGAGGATTATGGGTCCTAATGTACCCCATGAAAACATTGTTTTTGGGCGAGAAACCATAAAAACCTGGGCGAGCCCATTGTTGCATTTGGAGGGTGACCATAATGTAATGGCTCTTCGGTGTATTTTCTTTCTATTTACAAGCATGGATAATGGAAATAAAAAGTAGCTGTTAAATACTGAGTAAAAAATACCAGAGGTCTAAATTATGCAAGTTTCTCTTATTTTTATGCAACATACATAACAAGAATATTTTTAATACACTGTTTGAAATTTTGGATGAATTTGAACCATATTGCCATTCAAATTCTATAGTTGGCGGTACTAAGACGACGAATTTTAACATATTACCTAACATTTTACTTCTTCTCTCTCCCACTTAATACTGTGGTTTACACAGACAGAAATAAACTCTTATTTAAAACAATTGAGAAATTATAAGGCTATATTTCGTTATTTTTGACGATCACTTTGTTATAAAAATCACAGATTTTTAAAGGTACTGTTTACTCATTCGTATATCATCTCAGCTCAGTATAATATAGGAATTTCTCAAGATTCATTTTGTTTAATTTTAAAGCCATTTGAATTTATTCTGCATGACGGGATGATACAGAGGTTAGTATGCTTAAATGTTAAGCGATTTCTTAGGGTACGATTCCTGACAGTGACTGAAAGCTGCTTACTTCATGCTTATTTTATCTAATGTTGTATTTGCGAATCATTTGCTTTTATTGATGCGACACATTATATGCAATGTGTTTGACTAAATCACTATCCTCAAGCAAATGAAGATAGTAATGTCTTCAATTTGAAAATTAATTTCATCACATTGAAAAGTTTGATCAGAATCACATTGAAAGTTGACACTCAGAGTATATTCCTGAGAATGAGTTCGTTAATAATTAAGTAAAATACATGAATTTTTAGTAATCATTTTTAAAGTGCAACTTGAATGAAAACAAGGTTCAAATAACATTTTGATTACGGTGCTTGACATGATAACACTAGCTATTCTGATCCATCATTTGTGTCGACCGTAAATAAAGGGTTAATCAAATTATTTTTAAGGTTTCACAACTTGCGCAATATTGATCAGCATACACGGTAAAAAAGATTCTGGTAAAATTTCCGCACTATATGGTAAAGAAAGTTCAGGAAAAACAAATCTGGTTAATAAAGCTAAAATATACGTTTCTTAAACCATTTTTTGGTAATTTTTTCATTCATACGCTAAATATTTACCGAAAACTCTTTCCAAACTGTAGTTTTTAATAACCACACAATTTAGTGAAACATACAGATCTAAATCGTATATTTAGTCGAATAAATTGTTTTTATGACATGCTCTGAGGTATCATGATTACCAAAATTTATCACATTTACCAAATTTTAAAACATATTATAATACTATATTTTATTGCTAGTTTTACCAAAATCATTACAGAAGCACTTCGGTAACATTTACTGTGCTTTCTGTTGCTCCCGTAGAGGCAGAAATATTGTAATTTTATCCTATTCTGGCATGCTTTTTTTTCTAAATGTGCCAATATCATTGTCATCGTAATAAGTATAAAATAAATAGCAAATATTTGTTTTTTATTGATTCATTAAAAGTTCCCACAGAAATAATCGAAGGCAATCTCTCAGTTTTACGTTTTAACTAACTAACTGGTTGAGTTTGGCTGTTTTTTTTCCTAACACTGATTAGAAGTATAATTAACAGAATTATCAAATGAAAATTAATTTAAAAAAACCTAATGGCGTATTTTAAAAGTTAAGGAAAACAAAAACAATTTATTTTGCTTGAATGAAAAGTATTTTAGAAAATATATTTTACTTTTTTTTCATTTATTTGAAATAAAACAATTTTTTGTTTAGATTAAAATATTCTTTATTTGTATAATCTGCTGATTTTCTTACTAAAGGATATTAGAACATTAGAAAAGGGGAAACATTAATGATTATGTCATAAATTTTGTTTTAAAAAATTGCGTATCTTTTTTCAACCTCTTTTACCTCATAATGTGTTAAATAAATCTAGATTAAAGATAAGTTATAAGTAAACAATTTTTAAATTTTTGAGAATATTCCAAACATAAAAAGGGTTGAAGGATTTTTTTTCCAACTTCGTACACACTTTAGTTATATATATTATATTAATTTCCCTAAGAAATCCGCTAGAAAAAGTAAAATACTGTTTATACTTTTTTGATAAGATTAATGAATTGAAATTATAAATGCCTCCACTAGATATTTCTCAGTTTTTTTTTTTTTTTTTTTTTTTTTTTTTTTTTTTTTTATATTTGATGTTTTTTCCTGCAAATTTTAGTATAGATTCAGTTGGACTTTAAATGCAGCAAATGGCATCATACCAAAGCACGGGGGAAAAAATTCTTATATAAGTACCGCACTGCATGGTAATGAATTTTCTGATTAAAAATTATCATAAATCTGGTTAGTAAAACCAAAACATACTCTATTTAAACCACTCATTTTGTAATTTTTGCGTTCGTATGGTAGTAATTAATTGAAAATTCTGGTTTTCAAAATTATAGTTCTTATTACCACACATTTAGTAAAAATACACAACTGAAAAATAATTGTAATCGAATAAAGGTTTTTTATGCCATGATCTATGGTATCACACTAAACTTAACCACACTTACCAAATTGTCTCACATATTAGAAAATCGTATTTTATTGTTAATTTTAGCAAAGTCATTACCAATGAACTATCGCAAAATTTACCGAGAGCAAACACGGTAATTTTTTTCCTTGTTCTGGTAGTTTTGACAACACTTTTCATCTCAGTGAAAGAAAATGAAATATGAATGAAGTTAAATTTGGTAACAGTTTGTTCTGATGTATCTATAATGAAATTACTTTGCATTTTAAAAAAAATAATGTCAGTAATCTATTTTTTTTCTTAAATTGTCGATGAGATGGGTTTTAAATGAACTATTAGTTTCATACATTAAAAATAAAAAATATACTGTTTTACCATAATTGAAAAATAGTTAATAGAAATTAATAATTAATTGCATTCATAATAATTTTAAGAAAATTCTTCGAATGAAACCTTTCATTAAATTCAACAGTAATGAATTTGAAAAATATGCTACATAATATTGTGTAGTAAATATTTTTTTTCGACTCTTTTCCGTTCTTAATTATTTTTTTTTCTTCCATTCACAATTTCTGATATTTTGAACTAAAAAAAGTTCTAACTTTCTTTTTTATAAGTACCATTAGGTACATCTAATTATGTTATGTCAAATTTTAATTAATTTTCGTATTTCTTCACATTTGAGATCATAAAAAATAACATGAATATAATCTTAAAACTGACAGGAAAAACTTTTTCACACTAAGAAATAAGTATTTTCGGTAAGGATTAAGAGACAACAGCCGCATTGACTGCATGCTGATTTTAATTTTTTTTTAAAAAAAACTATTTATTAGCTATTCCTACAAAGTAACAATAATTACATAAACTTAAATTAGAGAAAGTTAAAAACGTATGGCGTTTTATTATTATTTGTTCAGAAGAAATTCAAAACATTTTAATGACTTTGAATATAGTTGTTTCATACTATGTCATAAGAAAGTTAAACGCGAAGAGAATTGAACAGGCAATAAGAATCAAAAGTTCTAAAAATGAATTTATGTTTAGAGAAAAAAGCTTTTGCATGCACTTAGCACCATTTTCAGCATAACAATAAATTGTCATTTTTTTTATTAATTAAAATAGACATTTTGTTGACTTTTCCAAACTGTTGCAAGGAAAAGAGAAAATTTTAAAGCATTCAAGTTAATCCAAAGTCAAACAGAAAAGTTTATATTAACATTCATTAAGTTACTATGCATGCGTTTAAAGCTAGTATTTCTTTTAAATGTCGTTTAAATTGTTTCCTAATACAAACTACGATAAAGTAGTCTTTAAAATGAGTTATAAGTAGTATCAAAAATTTTGAAGACGTACAAATTTTTTATAAATACACTATTTACAATACGTACAAAAGTTTGCTTTAAAATTACCATGTTTTTACACAAGAAAAATAACACATCAGACTATGAGCCTTGTGGTTACTTTTTATTGTTTTTGCTTTTGTTAGTGTTTTTTTTAAAAAAAAAAGGAATTGCGTTACATGTTTTGCGATTTTGATATCATAATCATTGAAATGGACTCTGTTTTGAAGCAATTAAATGCTTTAATTAAATTTTCAATTGCAATATCATAACTTAAAAACAAATAAACTGTACAAGTTAATAATAATAAATTCTATTTGGAGAATAGTATTTTTTTCTGCTTTAATTAAATTTTTAATTGCAATATCATAACTTAAAAATAAATAAACTGTTCATGTTAATATTAACAAATTCTACTAGGAGAATAGTATTTTTTTCTGACTCATTATTTATTAAAAGAATTTTTTTTTTTGGAAAACAATATTGATTTTTGAATATGAAGTATATTCAAGTTCGAAAAAGGATAAGAAACAAATTTATTAATACTTTCAACTAAAAAAAAAAAAAAAGATCTTTAAAATGCCTTATTTAAGGTAGAGATTTGGTGCTTTATATTTAACATGCACAAAAACGGAATAATTTCATTTCTGAAATAATCAAGAATCTGCTCTAAGAACAAGTGAATATTATATGTTCTAATAAACTACTCTTTTAATTCTTTTGAAATTGAGCAATATTCAGCACCAAGAGTTCAATTTGATTTAAAATATTTCTATGCATTCAATAAACATAACCATTTTCCTTCTTTTGGTAACGCCACAAAAAATCATTTTGGTTTTATCAATCTTGATATGTGGTGTTCTGAAGCCATATTGTCCAAAATAACAAGCACTTTTTTTCATAAATTACACACAAAATCAGTTTATTAATGTTTTTTTACACTGCTCGTGTATTTTTTTAATATAAAAAAACGAAGAAGTCACCACATTTCCATGAACTTTTCAAGCATTCACCATCGCACACAAATACTTGATGTTTCAGACCCTAAACTCACGTATCAAAAATTAAGTTTTCATCCCATTGGGCTTTCTAAACAATAGTGGTCTGGTGGATATTGACGAATGTTCTTCTTTTTTAAATGTTTTCTTAAGCGCCATCTACGGATTGTGAACCACACTAAAAGTATTATCACAACAAATACAGCAGCTGCCCCGCAAGCTACGTATGTGATTGGGAAATATTTACAGTGTTCTGGCGACTCATCGTAGCCTGATGGACAGTGCATTGTTCCATCACACCAAAGCTCCGGATCAATACAAGCACCAATCTCTGGACATTCAAAAAGGCAATCCACATTTCTCAAAGTTTGACCAGACTGAGTCCTAACAAAAGGCCGCGTGACTTCTAACCAATGGACAATGAAAGATGCATAGTTTTGTGGTCCAACCATTTCAATAAAGATTCTGTCTCTGTCATGGGTAAAGCTTCCTTCTCTCGATTCATTATACCACATGTGTGAGAATATGTCGAACTCAACGATTTCTTCTCTGCGGACTTGTTCACTATCTACGCAAGCATTGGCGACAGGTTTTCCGCGTGGATCTACATACACTAGAATACGGCTTCCAAAACGGCATTCTGAAAGGAAAACATGCTATCAGAACGCCTAAGTGAATCATATATATATAGTTATATTATGCAAGGTTTACAGTAATAACCACCCTTTATACATAAATCCTTGTCAAAAACACGTAGTAAAATAAAACGATCAATAGGATTTGCAAGTGAATAGGCAGAAATATTTAAGTCAGCTGAATAATTTAGAATCAAAATTACAGTATATGTATATATTAAAAACAGAAAAATGGAATAGTTTGGTTGAATGACCTAGTATAGTGGATCAAAAATATTTATTAAATAAAATTTTCTAAAATTTTGCATCTATAAAATGGTTTTAAATTTCTATGTCAGGGGTAATAAACAGTTTTCTTTTTTTTTCCTTTGAATTAGGCTCTGACCTACAATGGAAACTCCAGGTGACTGCTGGTAATACGTGTAAACTTCGCTATTTAATAAGAATGTATGAATGAAGGATTAAGTCTATAAATGTTTTTCTATATGTGTTTGTAGGCTCTGATTTATAAACAGTCAATTTAAGGAGAACCAATAAATGGGTCTATTCCTAGTTTACGTTAGTATGCAAAGCTCTACACATATATCACCTATTTGAATGTTTTTTTATTAACTTCTCTACCTATTATGGGCTTTGTTGCTTGAATTTTCCAATTACTCTTAAGTGTTTTTTCGTAATTAAATGTCTTTTCACAGATTGTAGCACTGAAATGTTATTTGCTTTAAATATATTTTTATCAATAATTATATATGATAAATCTTAAAGGATATTCAATATATTTTTTCTTCTAAGTAATTTTCGTTAATAGTCAGATTAGTATATCTAATTTTAACACATTTTATTTTATTTCATGTTGGTAAGTTTTATTCCTTTTTTTTGTCTTTCATCTTAATCAAATTTATAATTACATTTTTTTTTAAATTTTTTAGAGGCATAGACGTATTATAAAGAATGATTTTTTTATCTCAGGATAATTATTCTTTATTTTGAAATGCCTCTTTCATTGTTGTAAAGGGGAATGCGCCATGAAGAAAACCTTTACGTTTTCCTATCAATTTTTTTTCTAATTATATATATATATATATATATATATATATATATATATATATATATATATATATATATATATATATATATATATATATATATATATATATATATATATATGGACCATCCTAAATAGTCAATAAAACTTAGAAATAATTTATTTTAATCAATAAAAAAATATATCAATGGCATTGAGTGCCCGAAGATTTATCAGTTAAAGTATTGCGGAGGAAGGATATAGAAATATATAGTTTGCTGAGTTATGCTTTAAAAACAATTTATTCACGCAGAATTTAAAAAGTTTACCAAGTTTGTCAATAGAGGTCACTGCTGATTGAACAAACTATAGAAATTTTTTTATCATAATAACCGTTTATTTCTGGAAACAACACTGCGCAGTGTGAGATGAATTAACGATTACTTGTGGGAATATTTCACTTAAAATGGACTAACGTGCATTAAAAGGTCGAGATTGTTGTGTTTTTTTCCAATCAGGGCTATTCGTGTAATTTATTTTGAAACTTTTTAAATCTAAGGAAGACAGAAACTTTTTAGTTCTAATTTCTCATCAGAACTCAGTAAACTACATATTCCTCTCTCCTCGTTCTTTCCTTGATTTTTATAATGATCATTCATTTTTGATTATCAAATGTGTTATTAAAAAGAATTGTAATTATATGCTGACCTTCAGCTATCGAAGCGTTGTAACCCTTAAATTTCAAGTATAAATGCTTATTTGTCGAAGCTTCTATTTTCCATCTGCATCTCAACGGTCCATGTGAAGAAGGCACCTCAGAAAGTATAGGCGGCACTCTAAAGGACAAAGTTCCATCACCACTTGGTCCCCTGTGACGTCGAAGTCCATTATCACACTTTGTATAATTTACAAACTCATATTCCGCCTCAAAGAAAAAGTCCTCGAAATCATCTAAATGTGACATACCGGTTACTTCAAAATCCAGCTTAACATTGCTCACTAGTGACTCAAAAACCACATTCTGGTGGTCCCTTTCGTCAAAATCCACATTGCAGAAGCAACCCACCGGAGAAGAGTAGCCCAACCAGTGTTCTGAGGCTCTGAGCATGCCCCAAGGATTCAGAGTTACACTTTCGTGGGAACTTGGGAAAGTTCTGCAACTGTGTCTCTGTAAGACTGGATCAAAGTGATATTTACAAATTGAGTTTCCACCTTTCAGCTTTGCTCTGCGGAAAGTCAGTCTCACTCTTTCAGATGGTAAACCAACAAAGTGATACATGCAGTTCAGGTTTTTCCTCCCTCCCCTACCATATAAAAATAGATTTCTTGGACTTGCGAAGGAGCCTTGCTTCGAGATCCTGCTGTCTAATCTTCTATCGCATTCACTGTGGTCAATTTGTGTACCTTGAAGACGGGTGTCGATGAACTCGTAACGTGCTGTGAATGAACTCGTGGAACTTGTTAACAACTCTGAAGCAAAAGATAAGAACCGATGACGAATGATTATTTCAGATGATGAGGAAAGATAGCTCTCACTAGGAACCTAAGGATAAAAGATAATGAATAAAGCATTATTTTTTTTAAAAAAATAGTTATTAGTCGATTTTTCTGTAGCTAAAATTTCACCTAATTGCTAACCTCAATCTAATTAATCATTTTACATATGCTTTTTAAGAAAATAAACTCCAATCTTATTTAATGTTCAAGAAAATAAAATTGTGGAGCTTTTTTACATGAGCAAATCATTTAACAAAAATATTTTTGGAACATCGTGCTAAGTTAATTAATTTTTCTAAATTGCTCTATATCACTTTAAAAATTTTCAAACCAAAATAAGTTGATAAACCAAATTGAGTAAGTTTTCAAACCAAATTTAGTAACGATAAAATAAAATATTTTGTTTTGAGTAAGAAGCAGAAAATCATCAATCATTTTTCTAAAAGATATTTAAGTAATTAAACTTTAAGATTCAAACTAAAAATTATATTTTTAAATAAAAATAGCTTAGTTTAGATTGGTGGTTTTACAAAATGTTGAAACTGCTTGAGCCGTATGATACTTTAAAATGTTGTTACAAATTATCTTTCAACTCCTTTTGCCTCCTATCCTCCAACCAAGCTGTTTTTCACGTTTTGTGCAATGCACCAAAGAAAGAAACAGATTATCTGGCATAACTTTTTATCTAGTGGTCGGAATTTTACGTTCTACGAGTCAAGTTTAAGTGTTCGTGGGGGTAAATGCTAATTAATTAGTGCAAGAGATATTTTAAGTTACGAAATCAGACACAAAAAGGTACTTTCTCTAAATAAAAATACCTTTTTCACAACGGTTTCAAATTTATGATTCCCTAATTTATGATTTATATGATGATGATGATGATAAATGAATTTTATAATAGCGTTCAAAATTTTTGAATTCACTTAAAAAATTCTCGAGATATAGCGTGATGCGCAAAAAATAAAATTAACATTATGGGGTCCAAACTTTGGATCGCTCTCCTGACCTAACTATAGGAGCAATATTTCCCAGATTGTAGCTAACCTCTATATTTTAGGGATCAGGAATCCGAATCCGCTGAATGCGTATATTCAGAGAAAGTAAGTTTTTGCGTCTGAATTCGTCACTTAAAATATCGTCTGCTGCACTAATTAATTAACGTATTTCAGGTCATCCCCTCTAACCATAAGTTTGAGTCCTAGAACGTGACGATCCGATAATAAAATCGAAAGCTCACTTTTGTTTGGTACACAAATAAATCCGCTTACTTTAGTAGTGATTTGTCAGAAATCGATTACGTTTTTATTTTCTTCTCGCTTAAACATTGTTTTGCGACCCCCAGAAAGTAAACTTTTTTTCTCTTTTCATTCTTGACAAAAGTTCAGTTATTAATATTAATTTAATATCTGTTATTGGAAACACATTTCATAAATATTTAATAAGATTAAAATATGCTTATGTATACAAACATGTTTTTTTCTTTATTTTTTGTGATTAATTTATCTTAATTACTGTAATTTTAAATGCTTTAAATAAAAACTTATTTGAAGCTGTCAGGGCTACATTGCCATTAACGGGTTACGAACGTACACTTTATATGCTGTAACATACTAAGCATATTTTAACAAGAAACCAGACCGGTTTTTTTTTTAAAAATTGTCTCGAGCTATAAGTTCAAGATCTTGATCAATTTAAGCGCAGTCTATGTTGTTGTTTTTTTCTTCTGATTTTTGTTTCTAAAGTGATAGTTCGTTTCTTATTTCCTATAAGAGAAGTTGTGTATTTCTGTATTAAGTTTTGATATTAATTTTTAGAACTCACATCACATTTCCTGTTGGTTGTAACACCACAACGCATATATCGTAGCAGGGGTGGCAAACCTTTATACACCAACGTGCCATTTTTTCTAAAAAATTTGTTTAATGAAATCACGGACGTGCCGTTAAATAATTTTGACTTCATGACTATTGGGAAAATAATAATACTAAATACTATCAACTCAAAATTCTTAATGTACATAGGAAGGAAAATACATTTTGCAATGTCTCAGTTATACGCGTAATTAAACTTAAAGTAACATCAGTGGGACTTCTGTTATTGCACATTAAATGACAAATATTAAGTTGTAAGATATTTGTTTAAGCAAGACTGTTGATTTTTTTGCTAGTTATTTATTGTTAGCTTGTTTTTTATGGTTATTAATCGTTTTTTTTAGCATTAATTGTTAAATTTTTCATTAATAATTTCTTATTATTTTGTTTGTTTTTGTGAATTTTAATTTAATTGTTACATATGGTTCATAGTGTAATAACATTTGTGTAATAACAATTCATAGTGCAATAACAATTGTGATCGGTGGCGTGCCCAAAATATTTTGTCGCTTGCCATAAATGGCACGCGTGCCATTGGTTCGCCATCCCTATCGTAGGCTCTCTTATTAAAGAAGGATTAAATTTCATTTAAATTCACCACCAATTTGATCCATGTTACTTTACTGGATTTAAGTTATTTACATGCAAATTTCTGGTTCTCGCCAAATTTTGTAACAGGTTTTGATATAGATTTCTCTTTAATTGATTAATCAATAAAGAAAAGTTTTATTTTTTTATTAAATATCATATTAATTTTGTTTATAATTTTCTGTAAATTAGTTTAGCTAATTATACATATTTTTTGGGTGCATTCTAGATCCTTTTGTGTGAAAGCATGCATTTTAAAACTATATACATCTAATTTGAATTACTCTCATCGTAATTACACCAATGATAAGCAACTCTCATATACTCATGAACGGAATTATTAAATAGAATCAATCCCTATTAGAAAATAGTGATATAAAATAAGATGTTTTCAACCCAAAAAAATAGAGCCTAATGCTATAAGATTACCTCACAAGGTCTTGCAGGAAGAAATTGAGGTGGGTAATCAGCAGCATGAGCACACAATTTTGGGCCGATCTCACCACAAAACTGGTGGGTGGGAGCTGCTGCCATATGCGTAGAAGGTCCAGTGACATTTCCTTTGTGATCTTCAAGGTCGTAAATTTCTAATTTACTAATGGAACAAGAATTCTCGCTTCTCCCATCGGGCGGACCTTTCTCTACCAGCACAAAGAATGATACGAAATATATCCATATCTATAAATAGAACATTTTTTTGTTTGATTCAGTTTATTTACAAAAGATAAGAAAAAATTTCATGGCAATTTTATAAATGTTAAATGCTTGATACTTCTAAAATGATAAAATATGTATCTTTAAATGCATGTAAATTGAAAAATATTAGATGACAAATTGTGAATATTTTTTGAGAAAATAAAATGCTACTAACTATTCTCACTTTAAAGCTACATGTTCAAAATTGCAAACATTTTTAGTTATATGTTCATAAATAATTTGTGCGCAAATCGTACAAATGAGACAAAATAAATATACCTTCGTTTGAATTTTCTTCGAATTCAAATTTGAGATGGTAAACATTTGTTTCATTATAAATTATATTTTAATAAGTAAAAGTTAATAAAAAAGATGAGTTAAAAGATTTTTGCATCTAACTAAATAGATATTAATAATTAAAAATTTAGATTTTGAGGCGTATAATTCCATACTGAATTCAATTTTTTAAAATGAGATATATTGACCTTAAATACGTTTTTAAAAATACATTTTCTTACACTTTTCTTGTTTTTATGTTCTCATGTTAATCTCCATTCATGCAAATAAAGAATTCTTAAGTGATCTCATTCATTACATTATCAAAATTATAACTATAATACCCCAACATTTGTAAAAAGAATAAAAGGATTACTATCCACCATCAAGCAGATTAAAATGATAGATAAGGCTATTTCTAACTGTTTGAATGTTTTCACAATCTATCAATAACATATTATAAATTCAAAAGTGATAGATAACCTAAGTAGCATTAAATAGACATGATAAAAACACATAAATGCACTTAAAATGTTTTTTATTCATCCGTCAGTGTTAAAAGTTATTGACATGTAACACCTTGTGTTATTGCCTTTGAGGTCGAAAAATGGTTGCAAATGCACAAAACGTAAATAACAAAGATAACCAAAACAAATGATAAGAGGTTTTAAAACACTCTTATTGAAATGCTACTAAAACATAAAATTATGCCAGAAGTTTATCCGACAAACATCAGAAAGGTGATTTGTTTGCAAGTAATAGAATCAATTGAAAGAGATTTTATACGTCAACATTACATGTGCCACTATTAGGAAAATAATGCTAAAGAAAGAGACTGAACAAAAGGTAAATACTAACTGTGAAAACAATAATTTATAGTACAGTGTAAAATAACAACATTGAAATTAAAAGCATTGTCGTATTTCACTGTGACTTCTACCCTTATGTTTCAATCCTATCAAGAACGCGCAGCAGACATAAAAGAGTCGATATAATACACATGGGCAACTACCTCACGAGAACTTCTATGTAAAATTATTTCTTCAAGAAAAAGCTTTAAAATTAAGTAGATTCTTGGTCACGCTTGCCTAGGTGAAAGCAATGGCCATTCTTATTTGTCTTAAGGAGAAAACCGATCCTCTCTTGTTTTTTCCTACCATTGTGAAGGTGAAACTAGAAGCGACACATCTTACTAATCTTAAGGTGACATCGGATCTTTCATTCTTCTTCATGCTTTTATAGGTGAAAGTAATGGTAACCCTTATTTGTCTTAAGGTGAAAACAGATATTCACTAGTTCTTTCTTACTCTTGCGTGGATAAATTCGAAGCTACACTTCTTACTAGTCTAAAGGTGACAATGGAACTGTCTTCTTCATGCTTGTATAGGTAAAAGTGGGGACTACATTTTTACTAATCTTAAGTTGGCAATGGATCTTCTTACAGTAATCTTCATGGTTCTGTAGTCTTAAAGGGACAAAAGATACTTTTTTTTTATTCATAAAGGATTAATTTCTTCAAGAGTAATTTTAACAAGCATAGTCCCGAATGTTGGTTATTAGAATGAAAGGGTTATTTCGAGTGTGGAGCAAGTGTGGTGGAGGGGAATTGTATCTAATAAAACTTTGGCGGCCAATTACGTTATGTAAAACTGTCTGAGAATATGAAAAACCTATTAAAGAAAGATACGACAATTTGTTGCATTGCTGCAAAAGATATTTATTAAAATGTATCACATCTTGTGTTGTGTGCTAGAAACTAGCAAAATTTTTTGAAGCATGGCAGACCCTTCCAACTTAAATGTATTCACAAGAGGCATATAAATTTGTCTTCAACTGGGTCCCTCTGTTGCAGAAAATACTACTTATTTACAAGACATTGTTTCAAGTTTTTTTACTATTTGAGAAACTATTTGCTAAGAAACTTTGGAACTAATTATTGAACTTGCTGAAAATTACTTACCTGATTTCTTAAGCAAAAATAACAGAGAACTCTCAAGTTCTATCTCCTTCAGATCTTATTTCAACAAGGTCTTATATGTTTGGTCATCTTTCTATGCATGCTATTCTGTGTAGTTAGGAGCTACTACACATGACAATGATTTCGGCTACGACGGAATGATTACGACGGAAAAACAACGCATTGGTCTCAAAAACTTTATTTCTCTGCAACTCGTACTGTCTGCATGCTGCTAATAACACCGCATAAAAACTTGCCTGTTAGTTTGACGTGAGGCCATCTCATGGTGCAGTCGGTAAATACGTTGCTCACTCCACTCATAGAGAGCTGGGTTTTGTGAATTAAATCCTGGCAATCGACAAAACATCCGGCTTGTACACCAACAAGGTGCGTTTTAATTCCGCCATGGGTCACAATCTTATTGATGGTTGTGATCAGTGAAAATGTTGAAACAAAATATTATCAATTGCATATAGTTTGTTGTGAAACGAGCCCAATGAGATTCTTTTAGCATTGAATTCCTCTACTTTGAAATAATAAAAGTTTTTGTTGTTGTTTATGAGCAGACTAAGATAATCACACCTTCATTTATTCATTTTTTTCGTCGCACGTCCAGTTTTGTCCAATGGTGCTCTCTCTCTATAAATGAATGTTGCGACTGTTACACAGCGACAAAAAAGTTAACATTTTTTCGCGTTGGAAAAGGACAATTGAAATATAAAGCGCATGAACTGTCATAAGCATGAAAGCCCAAACGTGCATGTTTGCAAATTTCTAAAAAAAAAAAATAATTTTCTCGCTTGGTTAAAGAAAAGTTGAAACAGACTAAACTATAAGTTGGAAAGAATTGAAAAGGTTGAAAGAAATAAGTTCATATAAACAAAGTGTGCTACATTATGTTTTTTTTGCGTTTTTATAAAAGTTCTAAATCTTCAATAATGATTGTTTTTTAAAAGCATAATTATTGTTTTGTTTCAGCACGTTTATTTATTGCATGTCATTTACTTTATTTCAATTACTTGATATATACTATTTTTTAAGAAGAATTGCTTTAAAAAATTTTCTAATTGATTTATTTTTTTAAGATTTTTCGCTACCACATTTCAAAAGGGTTTCACTTAGTAGCAAGCGAAACAAGCACGGCTTACATGGTAAGTCAAGTAGGATTGCATAGCAATCTTTTCGGTTTGAAGAGCGTCAGTGAGCAGAAAAGGAGCCCATTAGTTTTATTTTTTTTATTACCATTACCTCTCTAAATACGTATACTTACAGAACTTCATTTTTTTTATCAAGATATCACGTCTCTTACCTTTATAACCTTAGTTATGATCCCATGTGCATTTAGGGCGGAAAAATGTCACTCGCTGGTTAAAACTACTTCTTAATAAATTAAAATTTTCTATTTAACAAATAATTGCCTTCCAAAA
Source organism: Parasteatoda tepidariorum (assembly GCF_982258835.1). Lineage (NCBI taxonomy): Eukaryota > Metazoa > Arthropoda > Arachnida > Araneae > Theridiidae > Parasteatoda > Parasteatoda tepidariorum. The sequence continues at coordinate 20,183,124 of NC_141755.1, read as the reverse complement.
AATAAGTATTTAATATTTCACTCAAGTTAGATAATGTCTATAAAGCTTACTCTGTCATGCTTAGAAGCCCCCATGAAGCGATAAGTGCAGTTCGTATTTGGAGGCATTGTATGTTTGGGACTGTAAATAACACCCCACCTTCTCTTTGTGCCATCAAGTGTATATGAACAACGTCCATCTTCTTCTAAGCTCTGCGCGTGAAGCATTTCATACCTGACTGAGACCTCAATCTCCACTCGAGAATTACTTAAATATTGGTATGGAGCACTTTTTATCTGTACAAGCATTTCATTTCCACTGGAAACTATCTCTGGCAAAGCTCCGGAACCACAGAACTCCAGTAGTTGAGGAGATCTTACGGAATATCCGTCATAAATTCGAACAGAATCCCCTGAAATACAGTCTGTCGACAGCAAGAAGCTCGTGCTTGTAGTAGAGGTTGCTCTTCCAGTGGGAACAGATATCTTGTAATCGTTTACTTGAGAGATCACAATTTTTGCTGAATATCCCTGAAAAGGAAGATTTATATATGTATTTTAACGAGGTTTTTTTATCATTATTTACCAGATCATTATAAGAAATTACCTTATCAATATTGCAGTCTAACGAAATATGTTCGTTCCCATAACACTGTAGAATGTTCTACTTACGAAAAATTAACCAGCGAACACCCGATAATAGATTGAGTCTCATTTATAGTAGAAGTAATTTATTTATAGTCTAACACAGCAGTTCCTAACTTAAGTCGTAGTTTTAAAAGAAGAACTTTGAAATCTAGTAACTACCAGGCATGCAAGTAAAAAATATCGACAAATGGTCACCTTTTATGAATGCATGACGAATTGATCCCGATAAACTAGCATTCTGCCCAAAGATTAAACTTAGCTCAGACTCTCGACCAATATTCACTGCCTATTACTGCACTGCTTACTCAGAGGACGATGACCATGGGTTGGAAATAACTGGTCTACTAGACCAATAATTGAGCATATGCAGCTTTCTATAGTTTTGTGAAGCAATCAGTCATTGAAATACAATATAAATGAGAGAAAAAAGAAATTGTCAAAATCTAGAGATACTGCTTTTTTTTCTTGGGACTGTAATATATAATTAGTTTTGACACCTTCTAAGAAGTTTCATATTATTAACTCCTAAATTCCTTGATCATCTCTAACAGTCACATATTAAAAAGTGTTTATTCATCTTAAGTGTTACATGTCCATGTGACTTCATACGTCTGTATGAAACATGTAGTAGTTTTTACATTGAATAAAAAAACAAAAACAAAGTATGCATTAAAAACTGTTCCCAATAAACTACCCATTCAAACATTCAAATGTAACTCTTGTGAAAACTGTTTCTGATAACTTTAATGATGTAACTATATTAATTACTATTGAATTAATAATAAATTAATTTAACAACTTTATTTAGTAAAATTACATTAAATTAACCTAACCAAGTATCTACTAAACAATAAAGATACATACCTCTGGTGTTTTTAAGTGACGTATATAGTAGTTGCATGAAATGTTTCTTGGATAAAATCCTGGAAAATTTGGTGTCCGTATTCTACATCTTCGACTGTAATGGCAATCGAAAAATTCCCGATCACAGTATGTTCCGGGCATTTGATGACCCAAAAATACTGATTGTCTGTCCTCATCTGACGGCCTTCGTTTCAGAAATCTGGTTATGAAAATGAATCATTTTAGAAACTGTTTAGATTGTAAAAATTAATCTAAGAGGTAAAATTAATTTAATAATAAACAAAGTTTTTTTTCAATAGCTTATAATTTTAAAATACAATCAAGACTACTAATCAGAAGAAATTGGATATTACTATCTTAATTTATAAAAGAAATTTATTGATATTAAATGTTACTTTTGAGTATGGAACGTTTATGCAAATTTTAGAGTGAAAACATAAAATTTGGAAGAAAAAAAAACTTTTTGATCCACATTTTCATTACAAATTTGAGAATATAACTTAAGTTATTGAATCACTTCTCTAGTTTTGAGGTTCGATAATTTCTTAATGATCATAAAATTTATTTCCTTAAATTTTCACTATAAATTTCGATGGATTTGATTTTTCACATTGTCAAGAAAGACTACATACCTGCAATGTAATTTTTCTCTTTTTAGTTTATTTATTCTCGTCTTTTTTTTAAAAAAAATAGATCAATAATTTCAAATATTTTTTGACTGTAAACGGCCCTATGGGTTCGCGACTATGCTTTATATCAGTAAAGTTCTCGTCAAAAATGACGGTCATTCCATTATTACAGGTCCCGCAGTGGACTGATCGTTAAGACACGGTTCCCAGCAGATCACCGAAGTCAAGCACCACTGGCTGCGGTCAGTGTGCGGGTGGGTGACCACTTGGATTAGTCTGCGCAGGAACCGAGGGTGTGCGGTATTGGTCCTCGTTAAACTGTTCTACCGTAAAGTGTTCGACTTCGCGTGCAGGTCGTCGGGCTACCGAAGTGGGGGTGCCATCCCCTCTGCAGAGGATCAAAATTGTGATGGCATGTCTTCGGATCTTCCTCAGGGATGTTTCAAAGACCGTCGCCAATAGCCCATTGTGCGCCCAGCTCTAGTGCGACGTAAATTAACTACAACAACAACCATTATTACAGATTTGCATTTAGGAGAGAGTGATCAGCTAAGGTTCTATCCCCATCACGTGGTAATGGTCAAATATGTATCGTAACTACCATGACCATTTTGAAATGACTCAAAAGACTTAATGACTAAGTATCGGACCGTGTATAATTGTTGTGGTCAGACCATAAAGTTGATTTTTTAAATGTTTTAACCATTAGTTTTTAAAACACTACATCTAAATACAATTCATGTGTTACTCGTTGAAAAACTAACGTAGTGCTTTCAGTGTTATTTTCACAACCAGGTTTCCAGTTCAACCCTGGAAATCGTAAAAGTTAATATCGCTTCATATCTTGTTCAATTGCATATGATCATATTTACTTGATATCCTTAAGCATCCTACATAAAACACTGTTGCTCAAAATGAGAGAAACGGCAGCGCAGTGATAGATTTAACATAATTAATGAATGATAATTGCGAAGGAGTACTCAGGAGATAGAGCGCTCGCCTCAAAATGAGTTGAGCCAGATTTGAATCCCAGCGATGTCTGATTGATACGAATTCTATTCCCGGGACACACTGACACAGTGCTGACAACGCACAGTGCTGACGTAAAATATCCTCATTGGAGGACGGATCATGGATTATAATCTACTTGGCGTTAGGCAAACCGTGCGAGGTTTTCGTGGTTTCCCCCAAGTAACACAAATGTAGGTCAGTTCCATCAAAAAGGCTTCCAAGAAGGCTAGTTTGTCCAAATGCTTGAACCATGAATTGCCTACTCCTGTGTGTTGGGTTCAACACTTCAAAGCTACGTAGTTGAATATTAATAGTCGTAAACTCAAAATTCGACAGGCTGTTCAACTCCGGTTACAAAATAAAAATTAATGATATGTAAATATTTTATCTAAACTAGCAATTCTGCACTTATATTAAGCCTATACATTCCATTCCCAATTTTCGATGAAAGGTAACATTAAAAAAAAGAACAGAAAAGATTGGATATCAGACCTATAAGTCAAGTAGAGCCCAAACGATGTTGAAGGAATGGAAGCCCGGCTTGGAACTACTGCAGTGACACTCACGTTGCTACCTTGAGAGAAGAATGTGACACTCCTCTCAATCATAGAGCCACAAAATTCTCCGAACATTGGCCTGCTGTTCGAAGATGTCTCCTCCTGTGCCCTGGAGAATGCAGCCGATGAATAGCGAATGGGCGAATAAGCAGGAAATGATTCTTCCTCATCCCATTCTCTTGGGTTATCAGACCATTCAGAGATTTTCAAATGTCCTTTTTGACAAATGGCTGTCTGGTTTCTGAAAAAAAATTTAGACATGGCATTAATCTTTTCTTTTTTTTTTCTCATACTTTTCGATTACGCTGAGCATTGATGTCCCCAATCCCATTAGCCTAATTCTCATTTAGACTTGTTTCACAGTAGGAAAAATAATGAATTTGGCTTTTATGCAAATTATGCTAAAAAGTTTATAATAGTTAAAGCTTACTTTTTTTTCAATAACAATAATATTTATGATAAATGAATACGTTGGTATATTTTCGCTAAAAATATATTTGAGGATTTATGGAAAAACAACCAGGCGAGGTATACCTAAACGCTTTTTATTTATAAGCTGAAATAATTTTTAAAACATTAATCAGTGATAAATATCATTATTGAGCCTTTATAGAGGAAATACTTTTTTTTTCGAACACAATGTTATAATGATAGTTATAGTGAATCAGTGATAAAAATCGTCATCGAGCATTTAAAGGAGAAATAATTATTGTTTTTGAAAGGAAACTGTGTTATGATGATAGTCAGGTTTAATCAGTGATGAAAATCATTATCGAGCTTTCACAGAAGGAAAAAAAATTCCCTCAAAAATAATGTTATGATGTAAAACAGGACTTACTAATAGTGACACTGAAAATTAAAAATAAAAAGTGATTTCTAAGTTTCTGAAACTATTTATTACTGCCTTAGGACGCATATTTGATTCGAAAATAAGACGTGTTATAGCATAAAACTTATATAAAATATATTTACAAAATATACAGATAAGTGCACGTTAAGAAATAATAAGTTTCATACATAATTCGCATTTAATGTTTTTTTAAACAACAAGTATGGTTGGCTATAAAGTCATATACATTTAACTTACTAACAAAAAATGCAGCATTATTTTAATTTTATATAATTCTCTGAGAGTCAGTCCGGCTATTTTCCGAACTTTTAAGTTCAGGTTTTCTGCATCGAAAAAAAATCACTTTTCTTCATGATATTTAAATGGAAATCACTGCTTAGCAGGGAAATGTTAATACTGTTTGCCCAGGAGATCAAAGCCTAAACTTGCAAAGCTATCATTTATTTCTATTTTGCAAGTAGTCAGGAGCAATCTTTTTAAATATCCACCTATTTTAATTCTGAAACTTCATTATAATCGGATTTGCTAAGATCTAGTCGAAGGAAATGCATAAGAAACAAATAAGTAAATGACATATGAACCGCGTGGGTGTAATCCTATTTAAGGTAAACGAGATGAATAAAAAAATACCCGCTACCATTCCAGTTGTGTTTAATCACAATACTGTTAAACTTAGTTTTATGTATCATGGCTTTATTAATATTTATTACAAAACATACTGTAGAATTAATTTGAATTGAATCAAAAAATTGCTACTTCAAACGTCATTTTACGTAAGAGATCTTCTTTTAAAACTCACAGTTGACCTACTCAAGGCCCCCCAGTGACCTTTGCTAAAATTTCATATTTCATTTTCGCATCATACTTAGTTTTTAACACCGTTTGGATTTTAACGATTCGCAATTCGACACACCCTGTGATATTCTAATGCTCAACATTCAATTCAAGCGCTATTTTTTAATATTAAACACTTAGATTTTTTTTATATAACTCACATATTAGTGACCGTTGAAAAGTATAATCATTACCCCTGCTCCTATTAAGATAAGAAGTCATACTTAAAAAACAAAGTTCACGTCAAAATTTATTTTTGTTGCATAATACAAAATAACTTTTTTCAAGAACGTTAATGATGATTCTGATTCAGACATCATTATCATGAAAATCAATCAATTTAATTTTTATATAAAAATAAATAAATAAATATATGATTTTAATTTATTTTTTTAAAAAAAGTACCTACCTTGTCATATCTAGTATGCCAATTTGAAAAGATAAAAACGTTAATTCAACGAAATCGCCGTATCCTTTTCCAGCAGCAACAAATGTAATTTTGCACACAAACGGTAGATACCTCTGAAATGGTCCGGTCACTCGCAATGGATACTTCACATTTGCATCTCCATAGAAAGTATGATTGCAATCTGAAAAGCATTTTTTGAATAAAGAAGGTAAAGTTTCAAACTCTCAGTTAAAAAAGAATTTGTTTGAAGGCGAATCTAATATACATAAGCCGATAATATTTCTTTTTCCACGTCGGCAGCGAAGAACTGTTAAAAGCTGAGCTATAGGCTGGGCAAAAATGAAGGGTTCAAAACAGGTAAATTAACAAATTAAGCATATTTTTAGTTCTAACTATGCTTATTAATTTAAGTAGGATATATAGTTTGCATCTATATTTATTTTTAATGATGCTTAATTATTTAATGTAAGAGAAGAAAGCATTCTTATGAAAAAGCAAAACATAGACAACAAAAATTGGCAGACTACTTCTGTGGAATGGCATTGCTGATCAAATGAATTTTTATTTTAGCCCTGGGATACTATCCTGCTTTTTATCTACATTGGTAATACTCTTTTTCTCATCTTTTTCTTTGGTTTTTAAATAATTTAAGATTTTGCTCAAAAAGTGATGCGTCTCCAATCATTGAAAATTGTGCATATATAGATAAATTCTATGAATTATTTCTTTCAATTGCAATCAAGTAATAATGAAATACGTGCAAATTCAATAAATGTTTACAAATAAGGAATAAAATCTCTATAAACCAAAGGTTTCGCAAAATATATTGCACTTTTTTGGAACTTCATTTTAAATTGCGTTTTAGCAGCGATGAAATAAAATATATTGCTATTCAATGAGTGAAGAAATTCAATTCAGATAACGATGTGATTCGAAAGTAACTGAAAAAGCAGTTCCGGGCGAGACCTTTTAGCAAAATATTGCATGTTTGCGTCTGCTCCTCGCTAGTTAAAGATGAGGATGATAAGAAACTGAAGTACCGTTAACATAATTATACAAAAATATTCTATTGAAAAATCAGAATTACAATTTATTTAATTTAAATCAATTACAAAGCATTAAGTATTTTGTACTGAATGCGTTTTTCTGGTAATATTTCAAAAAATTTTAAATATTTTGAAGACATCTATAAATTTACACCTTTATTTGAGAAGAAAATAAAAATTAACCACTAATCCATACAAGTTAATTTAGAGAGGGTAATAAGATCTTAACTTGAGCCTTGTTTACACTCACATATTATCGTGTAATCAAATCAAAGAAAAGTAAATTTGAACGATAATATGATTTTATTTGTTTCGGTTTAACTTTGAAGCAAATTTTTGAGCCAGATTACAGTCCAACAAGTTATTAACTTTCCAAAAATGTAGATAAAAATATAATAATGCTTAATATAAGCTAATTCTCTTGACTTATAGCTATTAATTTCAAAATGGTTTGCTAATTCATGCTTATTATACTGATTAGGAATCTAGCTAATAATTAGTACTCATTCAAAATTATTACCATGCAGCAGCTAAAGGTTCGAGACAAAATGATGCTGAGAATGATTTATCCAGATACCTTCAAATTACCCCTCATAACTATAATTAACCCTTTGAAACAGTGGCGAACATGATACTAATTACAACAGTCGTGATAATTAACATTACCGCATTGATACTGAAAACATCATAACCTCAGGACATTTGATGGTATGTTAAGCTAAAAACATCGCATATATTTCACCTGTCTTGGGGGCTTCGTATTTGCGGCATTTTATTTTTCGCACATGCAACTTATAAATTTCACGTTCAACTCAAAAGTAAAATAACCAACTATCAATTTGGGTTTAATTGCACAGGAAACCATACTGCACTTGTGTAGGTAGCATTTACAGATGCGTAAGTAGATATGAGTAAAAATTATACTTTCTATGCATGAAACAGCAATGTTTTTTGAAATTTTAGTCATTTTACCTGCAATTTGTAGTCGTTCTATTTATAGTAAAAAGTACTACATACTAAATAATACCACGTTTTTATTTTTAAAAAAATCATTGTTTATTTTTTCTTCTTTAGATCAAAATCCGGATCTTTTTTACAAATGATCACCACTACAAGATGAATGGGAAGTGGCCAATTTTGGCCTCAAATGCGTAGTTACACCAACCAGACCAGACCAAAACCTGGTCCACAAATTTTAGTTTTAACAATTTATTTCATCATTTTTTCTAACTGGGTTAATTCAAAATTTGTCCCTAGCTAGAATTTCCTTCTTTTTCTTTTTTTCGGTTTTGTTACTACTACAGGAGCTAAGCTCTATTTTTATACTACAAAAAAAAAGCATAGAAATTTACTAAAGTTTTAGGGAATATTTTTTTATTTTAAATTAGGGGCAGTCGAATATTAAATAATCACTTAAAAGGGGAAAAAGAGGCATGTACAATTCTTACATTAAGCACTAAGTAAAAGTAAAGCAACACAACAAAAAAAGTGAAAAAAAATCACAATTAGAAAAATTTTAATTTTTAAATAAGAGTTAAAACTGGTTAATGAAAAAGTTTTAGAAAGGAACTTTCAGGAACTTTCAAAATTTTATGAACGAAATATTAAAAAAAGTTTTATCTTTCACTTCATTTTATGCTGAAATTTGAATTACTTCAATAACTGTCAAATTTAAAGCAAAAGACAATTATCGGCATTCCTTACATTCATTAGAAAAGGTGTGTAGTAATATTTGAACTACCGCTTGTGTACAATTTTAACAGTTTAACTTATCAGCAAACTGCATAAAAATTATCAAGGCTTAATATATGTGTAATAAATTTCTTAAAAATGTCATTTATCAAACACAATTAAAAATATATATTTTTAAAAAAATACTTTTCGTCAAAACAAATAATTTAAAATAACAATTTATATAAATGAAATTCAAAAACAAATAACAAAAAAAGCGTGTAACTGTAGTCACTTTAATTCCATAATTTTCTTCAAACTGCAGGTAATTTATAGGTCATAAATACTTGCTCTATATTTGCCATTAATTTTCATTTTAAAACATATTTCAAACTGATACTGCGGTATGTATTTTACTCGCAATTTAACTCATGTACTGTTTCCGTATAGGATATAGCAAACATAACAAAACATAGTCGTTAAAGTTGATATTTTTTTCTTTACAAAAGGAAGTATACAACAATACTTAAGGTAAAAACGTAACAATTTAAACTTCCAACTACAACTCAAGACGAAACAAAACTCTGTTTCTCAGAGCTGCTCCTGCTCAAAGACTTACGATTATTATAGGGTAGATAAGAATATTTTTCTCTAAAACCAATACTATTCAGTATTTTGTTCAGTAAAATGCAGCATATTTGTCGAATACAAACCACCCATCCAATTCTATTCTTCGCATCCCTCCCCTCCCCACATCCACAACATCCTCCCTATTCTGTAAATTGCGGGAATTTTCTTTCGATAATGGAGGCATATTTTTGTTCTATCGCCGTATTGAAGAAATCAAAATAAATGGTAAGCCATTTTTTTTTATGCTTCTAGAAAATTGGAACATTTGTAGTGAAACAGGTTTATGGCTGCTTGTTACAATAGATTGATTATTAAATATCCTCAAATATTAAATTATGTAAAAAAATATACATTTTCTTTTAACTTAATTTCTTCGAAAAATATCTTGAAATTTTTTATCTTCTTTGTAATTATTTATTCCTTATATTTCACATAAAGTAAATTTTAAACTTAACTTAAATTGAATATGTTTTTTTAAAAACTACTCTCTTATTTATTTTAATAAAATTTAGTTTTTCAGTATCGTTGTCGTTCGAAATTCATAAAATGATTTGAAATAACATAAAACAAAACTTCGTGATGCATCACATAAAATATAACTTTGTTGGAAAGAAGATGTTCTTGTACAAAAAAAAAATTGTAAGGATGCCATAACGTGTCGTAAATACATCTGCAAACTTTTCTGTAGACAGGATATCAAGTGGAAAAAATATGATAAACAAAACCAACCAATAAAAGAATATTTTCGGGGAACAAAACTTCGCATGGATAAAGTATCCCATGGTAAATATCTCACATAACAAAACTTCGAGACGACAGAACCTCGAATGTAAAATTTTTGCACAACAAATCTTTACGTGGGGAGCATCTGATAAAACTTAACTTTGCGGGGATAGAAAAATATTCTTGTGCTAAAGGGTTTCTCATCCTATGATAAATATCTCTAGCAAAAAAGAAAAATTGCGTTGGAAGAATCTCTTCAGAAAAGCATATGGTAAAACAAATTCTGAATATTTTCACTCAACGGGACATTGCATGGATAGAATCTCACGTGGTAAATTTTTCGCACAAAAATCTTCAAGTGGCCAGAGTCTCGAATGTAGAAACCTTACGCATCAAAACTTTGGTGAAGTATAATTTTCGGTAAATAAAATAATATTCTTTCGCAACAAAAAGCTTTTAAAAGAATTTCTGATGCTGTGGTAAATATCTCTGTCAAAAAAAAATTGGCATAATCTCGTAAGAAAAGCATCTTTTAAAACAAACTTTGAATGTTTTCACGCAACAAAATATTGCATGGACAGGATCTTAAATGTAAAACCATTGATCGGAAAAACTTTGTTTGGGAAGTTTCTGGTAATTTATTTATTTATTTATACAACGCCCCCCCCCCCCATAATCGGGTATATGGGGAAATCGAGAGCTCGTCGCCGCGACGGATTTCCCCCCAGCGAGGGAAACTCAGGCAAGCACACCGGCGCATGGACCCGGCCGGGCGACCCGGCGAAGCCCCCCGTGACAGTATTGAAACCAAAACATTAAAATTACATAGAATGGCAATAGAGCTAGTTAACAGCTTCAGCATAATTCAATACATGTACAAAATTGAAAAGTTAGAAAATGGCATGCAGGCCATGTAAAAATTTTAAATTTTTAAAAGGTGCGTGAAAAAAAGGTTAAAATCTGAAAACTGGCGAGCAGGCCAATATGGTTCTAGGCCAAAAGACCCTTATATTCAATACAAATTCCATTAAATTTTACAACAGTGGAGGTTTGAAAATTTTCAAGGGGTGCCAGCCCAGGACAAAATACCCTCATAAAAAGGCAAATTCAAAGTTTAAAAAGTTGAAAAGTAAAAGTATGTAAAGTGGCAAAATGCCAATAAAAGACCAGAAGCCTAAAGGCAAGAGATAATACACACACAGGATAGTTCATAGTGTCATAAATCACTAGAAACAAAGAGTTAATTTAGTCACAAAATTTCAAGTCCCATGTGTTGGCAATCATAACTCCAGGCGAGCTCCAAGTTTCGATGACAATCCAGAAAGAAGTTTCTGGTAAACATAACATTGTGTGGATAGAAAAATATTTTTACGCAACAAAATTGCATAGGAATGTGAATGAGATTTTGTGAAAAATATTTCTTGCAAGAAAAACTTTTGCAATAGAAGAATATTGCGCAAAAAAGCGGCTGGCGAAACTAAACTCTGAATATTTCCATAATTTCTAATAGTGTCCCTAGATATGATAGGATTAAACTGTTAAACTTATTTTTTTAATTATTTTTAAAATAACTTGGGATAATGTTTAAAACTCTCCCAAGTTAGCAGTTAGAATTCTCCAATGAAACTAAGCAAACCAAATCTATTAGTCCAGCCAATTTTTTAAAATGTTAGTATTAAGTTATAAAGTCCACTTCAAGTAAAATAAGTTGAGATTGTTTTGAGTGTACTAGAAAATCAAATATCTTGCTTTAATCTGTGTTTGCATCCGTTTGCGTATTATCCGTTTACGGTAGGTTGTCATTTTTTTCTTTTTCTTCCATGAAATACTTTCAAAATGCAAGTCATAGTGACGCAAAAAAAATCATATGTGCTACAGTTTACCTGCGATAAACTTGACCCTAAATAAACTTGGTTCCTAAAAATTTTTTTGTCTTATAATATTTTCATATTCTTGGACTTTCTAAAATGTAAAATGGCGAAAATTTTTTTATTGGCGAGAATTTTGCCGTCTTCCAAGAGAAGATTAATTAAAGACTTTTTGTACAATTCACGCTTTCAAACTACTCATCGATTCTAAGTAAAAATATTTTAAACTTAAGTTCGTCATTTCACCCTATCTTACCCTACAAAAGTTTATTTGTAAAACAAATTTAAAAACTTTTGTGTTGTTATTTTTTTTTCATTCAAATTATTATTATTATAATTTTTTTTTTGAAAAAAAAATTCGTCAAACTTTTAAGTTAGATTGTCAAGAGGGAAATGATGCAATGCTGTAATGTGTCTTTAAAATCAGAATGTCAGTAAGCATTTCGAAGTTTATTAAATTGACCATCAATCAGATCGAAGGAGAAGAACATTGTTCAAGGAGAAAAACCGAAGGCTTTTTGTATGTTTCAGGTTCTAAGGTTTGACTACAAAAAAAACTTTTGAAGCTTACTCCGTCTTCCTTGTCCACATTCTCCTTCAAAGGTATATATGTAAAACAAATTTAAAAACATTTATGGAACTATTTTTTGAAAAATAATGATGTTGTCCCATTCACACTGGTTTATTTTCATTCAAAATAAGAATTTTTCTCCGAAGTAAAAATTAGATTTTTCGGGAGGGGGAAATGATGTATTGCTGTATTGTACCTTTAAAAACAAGATTTCAGTAAGCATCTCGAATTTATATTGAAATGACCATCAATCAGATCTGGAGAGAGAGGAAAGAAATTTCAAAGCTTAATGCAAATGCAAATAAATAAAATAAATATTAAAATATTGATAGCCAGATGCTTCTTTTCCGTTATGGTTATGGAAAGAAGAAGAAAAAAATAATCAATGAGCTTCGCATAAAAGTTTCCTCATTTTGTTTTCTTTAGCTGAATAAATAGCTCCCATTCCTTTTTCCACCTCTTTTTCCTTAAATAAAAAACGGGAAAGAAAAAAAAACTGAAGGAATCTTCTCCAAAAAATGAAATAAAAAAGTAATAGAAAAACATAAAATCGATTATAGTTAGCTTGAAGGAAAAACAGAACAAGAATGTAAGGGTAAATAAAAGGTTGCCAGTGTTTTTATTCGCAAACATTGTTAAGCTCTTTTCTTCCAGGTTTCTTCATTGAGACAATTCAGATCATTTTTCATTGCAGAAGTATGAAATAAAAACATTTTCATCTCTCTTCTTTTATCTTATAATTTTGCCACTAGTTTATTTAGACTTATTTATCTCGTAAATAGTAAGACATATTACAGATTAAATTTGAAACTACATTGTACAAGCATGAAAAAGGGCTTTTCGATTAAATATGTGTTTACTATATATTTTTTGCTGAAAATAACGAATCTGTAATTATTTTATTTTTACCATGTACAATTTTTTTCAAAAATCCATATTTTAACTTGGCAACTTTAAATATTTTAACAGCAAACAATACTAAAAATACAAGCTAAGGAAATGCCCTTTTATTAAGAGTAGGACCTATACTAACCCAAGCATTGTGGTACTTTAAGCAACAAAAGGCTTATCTACCGTCTTTATCGACCAGGTTACATCTCGAGGCAAAAGATGCTTTAAAAATCAAGATGTTCGAAAATTTACTAGAATCTTGTTAACTTTTCTCCTACGAAACGATATGCAATGAAACACTTTGTTTTTGATAATTAAATAAAAGGGTTTATTACATTTTTTTTTATTACGTAATCCTATTTCAATCCCTGTTCCTTATAACGCAAGCAACTGACAAAATTGCGAAATTACTTTAGCTATTGAAATGAAGTTATATTGTTTTTCAGTAAACGAAGACTGGGAAAAACACCCCTTTTAGAAAAATACTAACTAGGCACGTGTCCCACATTATTTACTATGGACAATTAGTTAATATTATTATGAAATCTTCTTTTTTGTTAAATTCGTTTTTAACAGAAATTCAAAACTTTTTAGCATGTAAAATTCCTTAAATTTTTAAAAACATTTAATATATGTTGAAACAAAATGCAAGTTCATGTGCCATTAGAAGTTTATTTGGTAAATATTAACTAACTATTGTTAGCAATATACCATTTTAAGCTAAGAAACTATGAACTAGAATTTGCTTGATGTTATTAGAGATTACTGAATTAGACTTTGTTTTTCCACTCTATCTTTGCCGCGATTTGATACTCAAGTGATTTATATAATTACATTTATGAAAATATAGAATAATAACAGCAAATAGAAGTAAGTTTTATTTAACGCATGCTTATTATTTTTACTAAAACCAGCAAACGCAACTTTTTAACAACCAATGTAGAAAACGTACTCACTTTGAATATTTAGTTCGAAATTATTTCAACAAATTTTTGATCAAAGTAAAATATAATAATATCAGCTTATTTCTCCACTTCCTTTAATTATTGTATTGTATTAATATGGATCATTTGTGTAGCCCTAACTTGACTCCAACGGGTAAAGTTGTAATATCAAACTGCTCATCGTATTGACATTTTTCAACTCGAGTGGTTAATTGCTTCGGATCAGTTTCGATTGCTTAGTTTGCTTGATTCGATTGATTGCTTTAATCGGAATGTTTGCGTCATGTTTTAACTAAAATATTTCATTTTTTTAACCTGGTAGGTTTAACACCTCTTGTATGAACATTAAGTTGAGGGGGGGTATGGAATGACTTATTCATATTATACGCTGCTAAAAAAAACGCTATAGTTTTTATCGGAAATAAAACACTTCCACTTCCTTTAATTATTGTATTGTATTAATATGGATCATTTGTGTAGCCCTAACCTGACTTCAACGGGTAAAGTTGTAATATCAAACTGCTCATCGTATTGACATTTTTCAACTCGAGTGGTTAATTGCTACGGATCAGTTTCGATTGCTTAGTTTGCTTGATTCGATTGATTGCTTTAATCGGAATGTTTGCGTCATGTTTTAACTAAAATATTTCATTTTTTTAACCTGGTAGGTCTAACACCTCTTGTATGAACATTAAGTTGAGGGGGGGTATGGAATGACTTATTCATATTATACGCTGCTAAAAAAAACGCTATAGTTTTTATCGGAAATAAAACACTTCCACTTCCACTCCACTTCCCTTAATTATTGTATTGTATTAATATGGATCATTTGTGTAGCCCTAACTTGACTCCAACGGGTAAAGTTGTAATATCAAACTGCTCATCGTATTGACATTTTTCAACTCGTGTGGTTAATTGCTACGGATCAGTTTCGATTGCTTAGTTTGCTTGATTCGATTGATTGCTTTAATCGGAATTTTCGCGTCATGTTTTAACTAAAATATTTCATTTTTTTAACCTGGTAGGTCTAACACCTCTTGTATGAACATTAAGTTGAGGGGGGTATGGAATGACTTATTCATATTATACGCTGCTAAAAAAAACGCTATAGTTTTTATCGGAAATAAAACACTTCCACTTCCACTCCACTTCCCTTAATTATTGTATTGTATTAATATGGATCATTTGTGTAGCCCTAACTTGACTCCAACGGGTAAAGTTGTAATATCAAACTGCTCATCGTATTGACATTTTTCAACTCGAGTGGTTAATTGCTACGGATCAGTTTCGATTGCTTAGTTTGCTTGATTCGATTGATTGCTTTAATCGGAATGTTTGCGTCATGTTTTAACTAAAATATTTCATTTTTTTAACCTGGTAGGTCTAACACCTCTTGTATGAACATTAAGTTGAGGGGGGGTATGGAATGACTTATTCATATTATACGCTGCTAAAAAAAAACGCTATAGTTTTTATCGGAAATAAAACACTTCCACTTCCTTTAATTATTGTATTGTATTAATATGGATCATTTGTGTAGCCCTAACTTGACTTCAACGGGTAAAGTTGTAATATCAAACTGCTCATCGTATTGACATTTTTCAACTCGAGTGGTTAATTGCTACGGATCAGTTTCGATTGCTTAGTTTGCTTGATTCGATTGATTGCTTTAATCGGAATGTTTGCGTCATGTTTTAACTAAAATATTTCATTTTTTTAATCTGGTAGGTCTAACACCTCTTGTATGAACATTAAGTTGAGGGGGGGTATGGAATGACTTATTCATATTATATGCTGCTAAAAAAAACGCTATAGTTTTTATCGGAAATAAAACACTTCCACTTCCTTTAATTATTGTATTGTATTAATATGGATCATTTGTGTAGCCCTAACTTGACTTCAACGGGTAAAGTTGTAATATCAAACTGCTCATCGTATTGACATTTTTCAACTCGAGTGGTTAATTGCTACGGATCAGTTTCGATTGCTTAGTTTGCTTGATTCGATTGATTGCTTTAATCGGAATGTTTGCGTCATGTTTTAACTAAAATATTTCATTTTTTTAACCTGGTAGGTCTAACACCTCTTGTATGAACATTAAGTTGAGGGGGGGTATGGAATGACTTATTCATATTATACGCTGCTAAAAAAAACGCTATAGTTTTTATCGGAAATAAAACACTTCCACTTCCACTCCACTTCCCTTAATTATTGTATTGTATTAATATGGATCATTTGTGTAGCCCTAACTTGACTCCAACGGGTAAAGTTGTAATATCAAACTGCTCATCGTATTGACATTTTTCAACTCGAGTGGTTAATTGCTACGGATCAGTTTCGATTGCTTAGTTTGCTTGATTCGATTGATTGCTTTAATCGGAATGTTTGCGTCATGTTTTAACTAAAATATTTCATTTTTTTAACCTGGTAGGTCTAACACCTCTTGTATGAACATTAAGTTGAGGGGGGTATGGAATGACTTATTCATATTATACGCTGCTAAAAAAAACGCTATAGTTTTTATCGGAAATAAAACACTTCCACTTCCACTCCACTTCCCTTAATTATTGTATTGTATTAATATGGATCATTTGTGTAGCCCTAACTTGACTCCAACGGGTAAAGTTGTAATATCAAACTGCTCATCGTATTGACATTTTTCAACTCGAGTGGTTAATTGCTACGGATCAGTTTCGATTGCTTAGTTTGCTTGATTCGATTGATTGCTTTAATCGGAATGTTTGCGTCATGTTTTAACTAAAATATTTCATTTTTTTAACCTGGTAGGTCTAACACCTCTTGTATGAACATTAAGTTGAGGGGGGGTATGGAATGACTTATTCATATTATACGCTGCTAAAAAAAAACGCTATAGTTTTTATCGGAAATAAAAAACTTCCACTTCCTTTAATTATTGTATTGTATTAATATGGATCATTTGTGTAGCCCTAACTTGACTTCAACGGGTAAAGTTGTAATATCAAACTGCTCATCGTATTGACATTTTTCAACTCGAGTGGTTAATTGCTACGGATCAGTTTCGATTGCTTAGTTTGCTTGATTCGATTGATTGCTTTAATCGGAATGTTTGCGTCATGTTTTAACTAAAATATTTCATTTTTTTAATCTGGTAGGTCTAACACCTCTTGTATGAACATTAAGTTGAGGGGGGGTATGGAATGACTTATTCATATTATATGCTGCTAAAAAAAACGCTATAGTTTTTATCGGAAATAAAACACTTCCACTTCCTTTAATTATTGTATTGTATTAATATGGATCATTTGTGTAGCCCTAACTTGACTTCAACGGGTAAAGTTGTAATATCAAACTGCTCATCGTATTGACATTTTTCAACTCGAGTGGTTAATTGCTACGGATCAGTTTCGATTGCTTAGTTTGCTTGATTCGATTGATTGCTTTAATCGGAATGTTTGCGTCATGTTTTAACTAAAATATTTCATTTTTTTAACCTGGTAGGTCTAACACCTCTTGTATGAACATTAAGTTGAGGGGGGGTATGGAATGACTTATTCATATTATACGCTGCTAAAAAAAACGCTATAGTTTTTATCGGAAATAAAACACTTCCACTTCCACTCCACTTCCCTTAATTATTGTATTGTATTAATATGGATCATTTGTGTAGCCCTAACTTGACTCCAACGGGTAAAGTTGTAATATCAAACTGCTCATCGTATTGACATTTTTCAACTCGAGTGGTTAATTGCTACGGATCAGTTTCGATTGCTTAGTTTGCTTGATTCGATTGATTGCTTTAATCGGAATGTTTGCGTCATGTTTTAACTAAAATATTTCATTTTTTTAACCTGGTAGGTCTAACACCTCTTGTATGAACATTAAGTTGAGGGGGGTATGGAATGACTTATTCATATTATACGCTGCTAAAAAAAAACGCTATAGTTTTTATCGGAAATAAAACACTTCCACTTCCTTTAATTATTGTATTGTATTAATATGGATCATTTGTGTAGCCCTAACTTGACTTCAACGGGTAAAGTTGTAATATCAAACTGCTCATCGTATTGACATTTTTCAACTCGAGTGGTTAATTGCTACGGATCAGTTTCGATTGCTTAGTTTGCTTGATTCGATTGATTGCTTTAATCGGAATGTTTGCGTCATGTTTTAACTAAAATATTTCATTTTTTTAACCTGGTAGGTCTATCACCTCTTGTATGAACATTAAGTTGAGGGGGGGGGTATGGAATGACTTATTCATATTATACGCTGCTAAAAAAAAACGCTATAGTTTTTATCGGAAATAAAACACTTCCACTTCCTTTAATTATTGTATTGTATTAATATGGATCATTTGTGTAGCCCTAACTTGACTTCAACGGGTAAAGTTGTAATATCAAACTGCTCATCGTATTGACATTTTTCAACTCGAGTGGTTAATTGCTACGGATCAGTTTCGATTGCTTAGTTTGCTTGATTCGATTGATTGCTTTAATCGGAATGTTTGCGTCATGTTTTAACTAAAATATTTCATTTTTTTAACCTGGTAGGTCTAACACCTCTTGTATGAACATTAAGTTGAGGGGGGGTATGGAATGACTTATTCATATTATACGCTGCTAAAAAAAAACGCTATAGTTTTTATCGGAAATAAAACACTTCCACTTCCTTTAATTATTGTATTGTATTAATATGGATCATTTGTGTAGCCCTAACTTGACTTCAACGGGTAAAGTTGTAATATCAAACTGCTCATCGTATTGACATTTTTCAACTCGAGTGGTTAATTACTACGGATCAGTTTCGATTGCTTAGTTTGCTTGATTCGATTGATTGCTTTAATCGGAATGTTTGCGTCATGTTTTAACTAAAATATTTCATTTTTTTAACCTGGTAGGTCTAACACCTCTTGTATGAACATTAAGTTGAGGGGGGGTATGGAATGACTTATTCATATTATACGCTGCTAAAAAAAACGCTATTGTTTTTATCGGAAATAAAACACTTCCACTTCCACTCCACTTCCCTTAATTATTGTATTGTATTAATATGGATCATTTGTGTAGCCCTAACTTGACTCCAACGGGTAAAGTTGTAATATCAAACTGCTCATCGTATTGACATTTTTCAACTCGAGTGGTTAATTGCTACGGATCAGTTTCAATTGCTTAGTTTGCTTGATTCGATTGATTGCTTTAATCGGAATGTTTGCGTCATGTTTTAACTAAAATATTTCATTTTTTTAACCTGGTAGGTCTAACACCTCTTGTATGAACATTAAGTTGAGGGGGGGTATGGAATGACTTATTCATATTATACGCTGCTAAAAAAAACGCTATAGTTTTTATCGGAAATAAAACACTTCCACTTCCTTTAATTATTGTATTGTATTAATATGGATCATTTGTGTAGCCCTAACTTGACTTCAACGGGTAAAGTTGTAATATCAAACTGCTCATCGTATTGACATTTTTCAACTCGAGTGGTTAATTGCTACGGATCAGTTTCGATTGCTTAGTTTGCTTGATTCGATTGATTGCTTTAATCGGAATGTTTGCGTCATGTTTTAACTAAAATATTTCATTTTTTTAACCTGGTAGGTCTAACACCTCTTGTATGAACATTAAGTTGAGGGGGGGTATGGAATGACTTATTCATATTATACGCTGCTAAAAAAAACGCTATAGTTTTTATCGGAAATAAAACACTTCCACTTCCACTCCACTTCCCTTAATTATTGTATTGTATTAATATGGATCATTTGTGTAGCCCTAACTTGACTCCAACGGGTAAAGTTGTAATATCAAACTGCTCATCGTATTGACATTTTTCAACTCGAGTGGTTAATTGCTACGGATCAGTTTCGATTGCTTAGTTTGCTTGATTCGATTGATTGCTTTAATCGGAATGTTTGCGTCATGTTTTAACTAAAATATTTCATTTTTTTAACCTGGTAGGTCTAACACCTCTTGTATGAACATTAAGTTGAGGGGGGTATGGAATGACTTATTCATATTATACGCTGCTAAAAAAAACGCTATAGTTTTTATCGGAAATAAAACACTTCCACTTCCACTCCACTTCCCTTAATTATTGTATTGTATTAATATGGATCATTTGTGTAGCCCTAACTTGACTCCAACGGGTAAAGTTGTAATATCAAACTGCTCATCGTATTGACATTTTTCAACTCGAGTGGTTAATTGCTACGGATCAGTTTCGATTGCTTAGTTTGCTTGATTCGATTGATTGCTTTAATCGGAATGTTTGCGTCATGTTTTAACTAAAATATTTCATTTTTTTAACCTGGTAGGTCTAACACCTCTTGTATGAACATTAAGTTGAGGGGGGGTATGGAATGACTTATTCATATTATACGCTGCTAAAAAAAAACGCTATAGTTTTTATCGGAAATAAAAAACTTCCACTTCCTTTAATTATTGTATTGTATTAATATGGATCATTTGTGTAGCCCTAACTTGACTTCAACGGGTAAAGTTGTAATATCAAACTGCTCATCGTATTGACATTTTTCAACTCGAGTGGTTAATTGCTACGGATCAGTTTCGATTGCTTAGTTTGCTTGATTCGATTGATTGCTTTAATCGGAATGTTTGCGTCATGTTTTAACTAAAATATTTCATTTTTTTAATCTGGTAGGTCTAACACCTCTTGTATGAACATTAAGTTGAGGGGGGGTATGGAATGACTTATTCATATTATATGCTGCTAAAAAAAACGCTATAGTTTTTATCGGAAATAAAACACTTCCACTTCCTTTAATTATTGTATTGTATTAATATGGATCATTTGTGTAGCCCTAACTTGACTTCAACGGGTAAAGTTGTAATATCAAACTGCTCATCGTATTGACATTTTTCAACTCGAGTGGTTAATTGCTACGGATCAGTTTCGATTGCTTAGTTTGCTTGATTCGATTGATTGCTTTAATCGGAATGTTTGCGTCATGTTTTAACTAAAATATTTCATTTTTTTAACCTGGTAGGTCTAACACCTCTTGTATGAACATTAAGTTGAGGGGGGGTATGGAATGACTTATTCATATTATACGCTGCTAAAAAAAACGCTATAGTTTTTATCGGAAATAAAACACTTCCACTTCCACTCCACTTCCCTTAATTATTGTATTGTATTAATATGGATCATTTGTGTAGCCCTAACTTGACTCCAACGGGTAAAGTTGTAATATCAAACTGCTCATCGTATTGACATTTTTCAACTCGAGTGGTTAATTGCTACGGATCAGTTTCGATTGCTTAGTTTGCTTGATTCGATTGATTGCTTTAATCGGAATGTTTGCGTCATGTTTTAACTAAAATATTTCATTTTTTTAACCTGGTAGGTCTAACACC
Organism: Parasteatoda tepidariorum; assembly: GCF_982258835.1. Lineage (NCBI taxonomy): Eukaryota > Metazoa > Arthropoda > Arachnida > Araneae > Theridiidae > Parasteatoda > Parasteatoda tepidariorum. The sequence goes on along the minus strand of NC_141755.1, from coordinate 20,161,645 downwards.
TCTTGTATGAACATTAAGTTGAGGGGGGTATGGAATGACTTATTCATATTATACGCTGCTAAAAAAAAACGCTATAGTTTTTATCGGAAATTAAACACTTCCACTTCCTTTAATTATTGTATTGTATTAATATGGATCATTTGTGTAGCCCTAACTTGACTTCAACGGGTAAAGTTGTAATATCAAACTGCTCATCGTATTGACATTTTTCAACTCGAGTGGTTAATTGCTACGGATCAGTTTCGATTGCTTAGTTTGCTTGATTCGATTGATTGCTTTAATCGGAATGTTTGCGTCATGTTTTAACTAAAATATTTCATTTTTTTAACCTGGTAGGTCTATCACCTCTTGTATGAACATTAAGTTGGGGGGGGGGGTATGGAATGACTTATTCATATTATACGCTGCTAAAAAAAAACGCTATAGTTTTTATCGGAAATAAAACACTTCCACTTCCTTTAATTATTGTATTGTATTAATATGGATCATTTGTGTAGCCCTAACTTGACTTCAACGGGTAAAGTTGTAATATCAAACTGCTCATCGTATTGACATTTTTCAACTCGAGTGGTTAATTGCTACGGATCAGTTTCGATTGCTTAGTTTGCTTGATTCGATTGATTGCTTTAATCGGAATGTTTGCGTCATGTTTTAACTAAAATATTTCATTTTTTTAACCTGGTAGGTCTAACACCTCTTGTATGAACATTAAGTTGAGGGGGGGTATGGAATGACTTATTCATATTATACGCTGCTAAAAAAAAACGCTATAGTTTTTATCGGAAATAAAACACTTCCACTTCCTTTAATTATTGTATTGTATTAATATGGATCATTTGTGTAGCCCTAACTTGACTTCAACGGGTAAAGTTGTAATATCAAACTGCTCATCGTATTGACATTTTTCAACTCGAGTGGTTAATTGCTACGGATCAGTTTCGATTGCTTAGTTTGCTTGATTCGATTGATTGCTTTAATCGGAATGTTTGCGTCATGTTTTAACTAAAATATTTCATTTTTTTAACCTGGTAGGTCTATCACCTCTTGTATGAACATTAAGTTGAGGGGGGGGTATGGAATGACTTATTCATATTATACGCTGCTAAAAAAAAACGCTATAGTTTTTATCGGAAATAAAACACTTCCACTTCCTTTAATTATTGTATTGTATTAATATGGATCATTTGTGTAGCCCTAACTTGACTTCAACGGGTAAAGTTGTAATATCAAACTGCTCATCGTATTGACATTTTTCAACTCGAGTGGTTAATTGCTACGGATCAGTTTCGATTGCTTAGTTTGCTTGATTCGATTGATTGCTTTAATCGGAATGTTTGCGTCATGTTTTAACTAAAATATTTCATTTTTTTAACCTGGTAGGTCTAACACCTCTTGTATGAACATTAAGTTGAGGGGGGGTATGGAATGACTTATTCATATTATACGCTGCTAAAAAAAACGCTATAGTTTTTATCGGAAATAAAACACTTCCACTTCCTTTAATTATTGTATTGTATTAATATGGATCATTTGTGTAGCCCTAACTTGACTTCAACGGGTAAAGTTGTAATATCAAACTGCTCATCGTATTGACATTTTTCAACTCGAGTGGTTAATTACTACGGATCAGTTTCGATTGCTTAGTTTGCTTGATTCGATTGATTGCTTTAATCGGAATGTTTGCGTCATGTTTTAACTAAAATATTTCATTTTTTTAACCTGGTAGGTCTAACACCTCTTGTATGAACATTAAGTTGAGGGGGGGTATGGAATGACTTATTCATATTATACGCTGCTAAAAAAAACGCTATAGTTTTTATCGGAAATAAAACACTTCCACTTCCACTCCACTTCCCTTAATTATTGTATTGTATTAATATGGATCATTTGTGTAGCCCTAACTTGACTCCAACGGGTAAAGTTGTAATATCAAACTGCTCATCGTATTGACATTTTTCAACTCGAGTGGTTAATTGCTACGGATCAGTTTCGATTGCTTAGTTTGCTTGATTCGATTGATTGCTTTAATCGGAATGTTTGCGTCATGTTTTAACTAAAATATTTCATTTTTTTAACCTGGTAGGTCTAACACCTCTTGTATGAACATTAAGTTGAGGGGGGGTATGGAATGACTTATTCATATTATACGCTGCTAAAAAAAACGCTATAGTTTTTATCGGAAATAAAACACTTCCACTTCCTTTAATTATTGTATTGTATTAATATGGATCATTTGTGTAGCCCTAACTTGACTTCAACGGGTAAAGTTGTAATATCAAACTGCTCATCGTATTGACATTTTTCAACTCGAGTGGTTAATTGCTACGGATCAGTTTCGATTGCTTAGTTTGCTTGATTCGATTGATTGCTTTAATCGGAATGTTTGCGTCATGTTTTAACTAAAATATTTCATTTTTTTAACCTGGTAGGTCTAACACCTCTTGTATGAACATTAAGTTGAGGGGGGGTATGGAATGACTTATTCATATTATACGCTGCTAAAAAAAAACGCTATAGTTTTTATCGGAAATAAAACACTTCCACTTCCTTTAATTATTGTATTGTATTAATATGGATCATTTGTGTAGCCCTAACTTGACTTCAACGGGTAAAGTTGTAATATCAAACTGCTCATCGTATTGACATTTTTCAACTCGAGTGGTTAATTGCTACGGATCAGTTTCGATTGCTTAGTTTGCTTGATTCGATTGATTGCTTTAATCGGAATGTTTGCGTCATGTTTTAACTAAAATATTTCATTTTTTTAATCTGGTAGGTCTAACACCTCTTGTATGAACATTAAGTTGAGGGGGGGTATGGAATGACTTATTCATATTATACGCTGCTAAAAAAAAACGCTATAGTTTTTATCGGTAATAAAACACTTCCACTTCCTTTAATTATTGTATTGTATTAATATGGATCATTTGTGTAGCCCTAACTTGACTTCAACGGGTAAAGTTGTAATATCAAACTGCTCATCGTATTGACATTTTTCAACTCGAGTGGTTAATTGCTACGGATCAGTTTCGATTGCTTAGTTTGCTTGATTCGATTGATTGCTTTAATCGGAATGTTTGCGTCATGTTTTAACTAAAATATTTCATTTTTTTAACCTGGTAGGTCTATCACCTCTTGTATGAACATTAAGTTGAGGGGGGGGGTATGGAATGACTTATTCATATTATACGCTGCTAAAAAAAAACGCTATAGTTTTTATCGGAAATAAAACACTTCCACTTCCTTTAATTATTGTATTGTATTAATATGGATCATTTGTGTAGCCCTAACTTGACTTCAACGGGTAAAGTTGTAATATCAAACTGCTCATCGTATTGACATTTTTCAACTCGAGTGGTTAATTGCTACGGATCAGTTTCGATTGCTTAGTTTGCTTGATTCGATTGATTGCTTTAATCGGAATGTTTGCGTCATGTTTTAACTAAAATATTTCATTTTTTTAACCTGGTAGGTCTAACACCTCTTGTATGAACATTAAGTTGAGGGGGGGTATGGAATGACTTATTCATATTATACGCTGCTAAAAAAAAACGCTATAGTTTTTATCGGAAATAAAACACTTCCACTTCCTTTAATTATTGTATTGTATTAATATGGATCATTTGTGTAGCCCTAACTTGACTTCAACGGGTAAAGTTGTAATATCAAACTGCTCATCGTATTGACATTTTTCAACTCGAGTGGTTAATTACTACGGATCAGTTTCGATTGCTTAGTTTGCTTGATTCGATTGATTGCTTTAATCGGAATGTTTGCGTCATGTTTTAACTAAAAGATTTCATTTTTTTAACCTGGTAGGTCTAACACCTCTTGTATGAACATTAAGTTGAGGGGGGGTATGGAATGACTTATTCATATTATACGCTGCTAAAAAAAACGCTATAGTTTTTATCGGTAATAAAACACTTCCACTTCCTTTAATTATTGTATTGTATTAATATGGATCATTTGTGTAGCCCTAACTTGACTTCAACGGGTAAAGTTGTAATATCAAACTGCTCATCGTATTGACATTTTTCAACTCGAGTGGTTAATTGCTACGGATCAGTTTCGATTGCTTAGTTTGCTTGATTCGATTGATTGCTTTAATCGGAATGTTTGCGTCATGTTTTAACTAAAATATTTCATTTTTTTAACCTGGTAGGTCTAACACCTCTTGTATGAACATTAAGTTGAGGGGGGGTATGGAATGACTTATTCATATTATACGCTGCTAAAAAAAACGCTATAGTTTTTATCGGAAATAAAACACTTCCACTTCCACTCCACTTCCCTTAATTATTGTATTGTATTAATATGGATCATTTGTGTAGCCCTAACTTGACTCCAACGGGTAAAGTTGTAATATCAAACTGCTCATCGTATTGACATTTTTCAACTCGAGTGGTTAATTGCTACGGATCAGTTTCGATTGCTTAGTTTGCTTGATTCGATTGATTGCTTTAATCGGAATGTTTGCGTCATGTTTTAACTAAAATATTTCATTTTTTTAACCTGGTAGGTCTAACACCTCTTGTATGAACATTAAGTTGAGGGGGGTATGGAATGACTTATTCATATTATACGCTGCTAAAAAAAAACGCTATAGTTTTTATCGGAAATAAAACACTTCCACTTCCTTTAATTATTGTATTGTATTAATATGGATCATTTGTGTAGCCCTAACTTGACTTCAACGGGTAAAGTTGTAATATCAAACTGCTCATCGTATTGACATTTTTCAACTCGAGTGGTTAATTGCTACGGATCAGTTTCGATTGCTTAGTTTGCTTGATTCGATTGATTGCTTTAATCGGAATGTTTGCGTCATGTTTTAACTAAAATATTTCATTTTTTTAACCTGGTAGGTCTAACACCTCTTGTATGAACATTAAGTTGAGGGGGGGGGGTATGGAATGACTTATTCATATTATACGCTGCTAAAAAAAAACGCTATAGTTTTTATCGGAAATAAAACACTTCCACTTCCTTTAATTATTGTATTGTATTAATATGGATCATTTGTGTAGCCCTAACTTGACTTCAACGGGTAAAGTTGTAATATCAAACTGCTCATCGTATTGACATTTTTCAACTCGAGTGGTTAATTGCTACGGATCAGTTTCGATTGCTTAGTTTGCTTGATTCGATTGATTGCTTTAATCGGAATGTTTGCGTCATGTTTTAACTAAAATATTTCATTTTTTTAACCTGGTAGGTCTAACACCTCTTGTATGAACATTAAGTTGAGGGGGGGTATGGAATGACTTATTCATATTATACGCTGCTAAAAAAAACGCTATAGTTTTTATCGGAAATAAAACACTTCCACTTCCTTTAATTATTGTATTGTATTAATATGGATCATTTGTGTAGCCCTAACTTGACTTCAACGGGTAAAGTTGTAATATCAAACTGCTCATCGTATTGACATTTTTCAACTCGAGTGGTTAATTACTACGGATCAGTTTCGATTGCTTAGTTTGCTTGATTCGATTGATTGCTTTAATCGGAATGTTTGCGTCATGTTTTAACTAAAATATTTCATTTTTTTAACCTGGTAGGTCTAACACCTCTTGTATGAACATTAAGTTGAGGGGGGGTATGGAATGACTTATTCATATTATACGCTGCTAAAAAAAACGCTATAGTTTTTATCGGAAATAAAACACTTCCACTTCCACTCCACTTCCCTTAATTATTGTATTGTATTAATATGGATCATTTGTGTAGCCCTAACTTGACTTCAACGGGTAAAGTTGTAATATCAAACTGCTCATCGTATTGACATTTTTCAACTCGAGTGGTTAATTGCTACGGATCAGTTTCGATTGCTTAGTTTGCTTGATTCGATTGATTGCTTTAATCGGAATGTTTGCGTCATGTTTTAACTAAAATATTTCATTTTTTTAACCTGGTAGGTCTAACACCTCTTGTATGAACATTAAGTTGAGGGGGGGTATGGAATGACTTATTCATATTATACGCTGCTAAAAAAAACGCTATAGTTTTTATCGGAAATAAAACACTTCCACTTCCACTCCACTTCCCTTAATTATTGTATTGTATTAATATGGATCATTTGTGTAGCCCTAACTTGACTCCAACGGGTAAAGTTGTAATATCAAACTGCTCATCGTATTGACATTTTTCAACTCGAGTGGTTAATTGCTACGGATCAGTTTCGATTGCTTAGTTTGCTTGATTCGATTGATTGTTTTAATCGGAATGTTTGCGTCATGTTTTAACTAAAATATTTCATTTTTTTAACCTTTTAGGTCTAACACCTCTTGTATGAACATTAAGTTGAGAGGGGGTATGGAATGACTTATTCATATTATACGCTGCTAAAAAAAAACGCTATAGTTTTTATCGGAAATAAAACACTTCCACTTCCTTTAATTATTGTATTGTTTAATATGGATCATTTGTGTAGCCCTAACTTGACTTCAACGGGTAAAGTTGTAATATCAAACTGCTCATCGTATTGACATTTTTCAACTCGAGTGGTTAATTGCTACGGATCAGTTTCGATTGCTTAGTTTGCTTGATTCGATTGATTGCTTTAATCGGAATGTTTGCGTCATGTTTTAACTAAAATATTTCATTTTTTTAATCTGGTAGGTCTAACACCTCTTGTATGAACATTAAGTTGAGGGGGGGTATGGAATGACTTATTCATATTATACGCTGCTAAAAAAAAACGCTATAGTTTTTATCGGAAATAAAACACTTCCACTTCCTTTAATTATTGTATTGTATTAATATGGATCATTTGTGTAGCCCTAACTTGACTTCAACGGGTAAAGTTGTAATATCAAACTGCTCATCGTATTGACATTTTTCAACTCGAGTGGTTAATTGCTACGGATCAGTTTCGATTGCTTAGTTTGCTTGATTCGATTGATTGCTTTAATCGGAATGTTTGCGTCATGTTTTAACTAAAATATTTCATTTTTTTAACCTGGTAGGTCTAACACCTCTTGTATGAACATTAAGTTGAGGGGGGGTATGGAATGACTTATTCATATTATACGCTGCTAAAAAAAACGCTATAGTTTTTATCGGAAATAAAACACTTCCACTTCCTTTAATTATTGTATTGTATTAATATGGATCATTTGTGTAGCCCTAACTTGACTTCAACGGGTAAAGTTGTAATATCAAACTGCTCATCGTATTGACATTTTTCAACTCGAGTGGTTAATTACTACGGATCAGTTTCGATTGCTTAGTTTGCTTGATTCGATTGATTGCTTTAATCGGAATGTTTGCGTCATGTTTTAACTAAAATATTTCATTTTTTTAACCTGGTAGGTCTAACACCTCTTGTATGAACATTAAGTTGAGGGGGGGTATGGAATGACTTATTCATATTATACGCTGCTAAAAAAAACGCTATAGTTTTTATCGGAAATAAAACACTTCCACTTCCACTCCACTTCCCTTAATTATTGTATTGTATTAATATGGATCATTTGTGTAGCCCTAACTTGACTCCAACGGGTAAAGTTGTAATATCAAACTGCTCATCGTATTGACATTTTTCAACTCGAGTGGTTAATTGCTACGGATCAGTTTCGATTGCTTAGTTTGCTTGATTCGATTGATTGCTTTAATCGGAATGTTTGCGTCATGTTTTAACTAAAATATTTCATTTTTTTAACCTGGTAGGTCTAACACCTCTTGTATGAACATTAAGTTGAGGGGGGGTATGGAATGACTTATTCATATTATACGCTGCTAAAAAAAACGCTATAGTTTTTATCGGAAATAAAACACTTCCACTTCCTTTAATTATTGTATTGTATTAATATGGATCATTTGTGTAGCCCTAACTTGACTTCAACGGGTAAAGTTGTAATATCAAACTGCTCATTGTATTGACATTTTTCAACTCGAGTGGTTAATTGCTACGGATCAGTTTCGATTGCTTAGTTTGCTTGATTCGATTGATTGCTTTAATCGGAATGTTTGCGTCATGTTTTAACTAAAATATTTCATTTTTTTAACCTGGTAGGTCTAACACCTCTTGTATGAACATTAAGTTGAGGGGGGGTATGGAATGACTTATTCATATTATACGCTGCTAAAAAAAACGCTATAGTTTTTATCGGAAATAAAACACTTCCACTTCCACTCCACTTCCCTAAATTATTGTATTGTATTAATATGGATCATTTGTGTAGCCCTAACTTGACTCCAACGGGTAAAGTTGTAATATCAAACTGCTCATCGTATTGACATTTTTCAACTCGAGTGGTTAATTGCTACGGATCAGTTTCGATTGCTTAGTTTGCTTGATTCGATTGATTGCTTTAATCGGAATGTTTGCGTCATGTTTTAACTAAAATATTTCATTTTTTTAACCTGGTAGGTCTAACACCTCTTGTATGAACATTAAGTTGAGGGGGGTATGGAATGACTTATTCATATTATACGCTGCTAAAAAAAAACGCTATAGTTTTTATCGGAAATAAAACACTTCCACTTCCTTTAATTATTGTATTGTATTAATATGGATCATTTGTGTAGCCCTAACTTGACTTCAACGGGTAAAGTTGTAATATCAAACTGCTCATCGTATTGACATTTTTCAACTCGAGTGGTTAATTGCTACGGATCAGTTTCGATTGCTTAGTTTGCTTGATTCGATTGATTGCTTTAATCGGAATGTTTGCGTCATGTTTTAACTAAAATATTTCATTTTTTTAACCTGGTAGGTCTAACACCTCTTGTATGAACATTAAGTTGAGGGGGGGGGGTATGGAATGACTTATTCATATTATACGCTGCTAAAAAAAACGCTATAGTTTTTATCGGAAATAAAACACTTCCACTTCCTTTAATTATTGTATTGTATTAATATGGATCATTTGTGTAGCCCTAACTTGACTTCAACGGGTAAAGTTGTAATATCAAACTGCTCATCGTATTGACAGTTTTCAACTCGAGTGGTTAATTGCTACGGATCAGTTTCGATTGCTTAGTTTGCTTGATTCGATTGATTGCTTTAATCGGAATGTTTGCGTCATGTTTTAACTAAAATATTTCATTTTTTTAACCTGGTAGGTCTAACACCTCTTGTATGAACATTAAGTTGAGGGGGGTATGGAATGACTTATTCATATTATACGCTGCTAAAAAAAAACGCTATAGTTTTTATCGGAAATAAAACACTTCCACTTCCTTTAATTATTGTATTGTATTAATATGGATCATTTGTGTAGCCCTAACTTGACTTCAACGGGTAAAGTTGTAATATCAAACTGCTCATCGTATTGACATTTTTCAACTCGAGTGGTTAATTACTACGGATCAGTTTCGATTGCTTAGTTTGCTTGATTCGATTGATTGCTTTAATCGGAATGTTTGCGTCATGTTTTAACTAAAATATTTCATTTTTTTAACCTGGTAGGTCTAACACCTCTTGTATGAACATTAAGTTGAGGGGGGGTATGGAATGACTTATTCATATTATACGCTGCTAAAAAAAACGCTATAGTTTTTATAGGAAATAAAACACTTCCACTTCCACTCCACTTCCCTTAATTATTGTATTGTATTAATATGGATCATTTGTGTAGCCCTAACTTGACTCCAACGGGTAAAGTTGTAATATCAAACTGCTCATCGTATTGACATTTTTCAACTCGAGTGGTTAATTGCTACGGATCAGTTTCGATTGCTTAGTTTGCTTGATTCGATTGATTGCTTTAATCGGAATGTTTGCGTCATGTTTTAACTAAAATATTTCATTTTTTTAACCTGGTAGGTCTAACACCTCTTGTATGAACATTAAGTTGAGGGGGGGTATGGAATGACTTATTCATATTATACGCTGCTAAAAAAAACGCTATAGTTTTTATCGGAAATAAAACACTTCCACTTCCTTTAATTATTGTATTGTATTAATATGGATCATTTGTGTAGCCCTAACTTGACTTCAACGGGTAAAGTTGTAATATCAAACTGCTCATCGTATTGACATTTTTCAACTCGAGTGGTTAATTGCTACGGATCAGTTTCGATTGCTTAGTTTGCTTGATTCGATTGATTGCTTTAATCGGAATGTTTGCGTCATGTTTTAACTAAAATATTTCATTTTTTTAACCTGGTAGGTCTAACACCTCTTGTATGAACATTAAGTTGAGGGGGGGTATGGAATGACTTATTCATATTATACGCTGCTAAAAAAAAACGCTATAGTTTTTATCGGAAATAAAACACTTCCACTTCCTTTAATTATTGTATTGTATTAATATGGATCATTTGTGTAGCCCTAACTTGACTTCAACGGGTAAAGTTGTAATATCAAACTGCTCATCGTATTGACATTTTTCAACTCGAGTGGTTAATTGCTACGGATCAGTTTCGATTGCTTAGTTTGCTTGATTCGATTGATTGCTTTAATCGGAATGTTTGCGTCATGTTTTAACTAAAATATTTCATTTTTTTAATCTGGTAGGTCTAACACCTCTTGTATGAACATTAAGTTGAGGGGGGGTATGGAATGACTTATTCATATTATACGCTGCTAAAAAAAAACGCTATAGTTTTTATCGGAAATAAAACACTTCCACTTCCTTTAATTATTGTATTGTATTAATATGGATCATTTGTGTAGCCCTAACTTGACTTCAACGGGTAAAGTTGTAATATCAAACTGCTCATCGTATTGACATTTTTCAACTCGAGTGGTTAATTGCTACGGATCAGTTTCGATTGCTTAGTTTGCTTGATTCGATTGATTGCTTTAATCGGAATGTTTGCGTCATGTTTTAACTAAAATATTTCATTTTTTTAACCTGGTAGGTCTAACACCTCTTGTATGAACATTAAGTTGAGGGGGGGTATGGAATGACTTATTCATATTATATGCTGCTAAAAAAAACGCTATAGTTTTTATCGGAAATAAAACACTTCCACTTCCACTCCACTTCCCTTAATTATTGTATTGTATTAATATGGATCATTTGTGTAGCCCTAACTTGACTCCAACGGGTAAAGTTGTAATATCAAACTGCTCATCGTATTGACATTTTTCAACTCGAGTGGTTAATTGCTACGGATCAGTTTCGATTGCTTAGTTTGCTTGATTCGATTGATTGCTTTAATCGGAATGTTTGCGTCATGTTTTAACTAAAATATTTCATTTTTTTAACCTGGTAGGTCTAACACCTCTTGTATGAACATTAAGTTGAGGGGGGTATGGAATGACTTATTCATATTATACGCTGCTAAAAAAAAAACGCTATAGTTTTTATCGGAAATAAAACACTTCCACTTCCTTTAATTATTGTATTGTATTAATATGGATCATTTGTGTAGCCCTAACTTGACTTCAACGGGTAAAGTTGTAATATCAAACTGCTCATCGTATTGACATTTTTCAACTCGAGTGGTTAATTGCTACGGATCAGTTTCGATTGCTTAGTTTGCTTGATTCGATTGATTGCTTTAATCGGAATGTTTGCGTCATGTTTTAACTAAAATATTTCATTTTTTTAACCTGCTAGGTCTAACACCTCTTGTATGAACATTAAGTTGAGGGGGGGGGGGGTATGGAATGACTTATTCATATTATACGCTGCTAAAAAAAAACGCTATAGTTTTTATCGGAAATAAAACACTTCCACTTCCTTTAATTATTGTATTGTATTAATATGGATCATTTGTGTAGCCCTAACTTGACTTCAACGGGTAAAGTTGTAATATCAAACTGCTCATCGTATTGACATTTTTCAACTCGAGTGGTTAATTGCTACGGATCAGTTTCGATTGCTTAGTTTGCTTGATTCGATTGATTGCTTTAATCGGAATGTTTGCGTCATGTTTTAACTAAAATATTTCATTTTTTTAACCTGGTAGGTCTAACACCTCTTGTATGAACATTAAGTTGAGGGGGGGTATGGAATGACTTATTCATATTATACGCTGCTAAAAAAAACGCTATAGTTTTTATCGGAAATAAAACACTTCCACTTCCTTTAATTATTGTATTGTATTAATATGGATCATTTGTGTAGCCCTAACTTGACTTCAACGGGTAAAGTTGTAATATCAAACTGCTCATCGTATTGACATTTTTCAACTCGAGTGGTTAATTACTACGGATCAGTTTCGATTGCTTAGTTTGCTTGATTCGATTGATTGCTTTAATCGGAATGTTTGCGTCATGTTTTAACTAAAATATTTCATTTTTAACCTGGTAGGTCTAACACCTCTTGTATGAACATTAAGTTGAGGGGGGGTATGGAATGACTTATTCATATTATACGCTGCTAAAAAAAACGCTATAGTTTTTATCGGAAATAAAACACTTCCACTTCCACTCCACTTCCCTTAATTATTGTATTGTATTAATATGGATCATTTGTGTAGCCCTAACTTGACTCCAACGGGTAAAGTTGTAATATCAAACTGCTCATCGTATTGACATTTTTCAACTCGAGTGGTTAATTGCTACGGATCAGTTTCGATTGCTTAGTTTGCTTGATTCGATTGATTGCTTTAATCGGAATGTTTGCGTCATGTTTTAACTAAAATATTTCATTTTTTTAACCTGGTAGGTCTAACACCTCTTGTATGAACATTAAGTTGAGGGGGGGTATGGAATGACTTATTCATATTATACGCTGCTAAAAAAAACGCTATAGTTTTTATCGGAAATAAAACACTTCCACTTCCTTTAATTATTGTATTGTATTAATATGGATCATTTGTGTAGCCCTAACTTGACTTCAACGGGTAAAGTTGTAATATCAAACTGCTCATCGTATTGACATTTTTCAACTCGAGTGGTTAATTGCTACGGATCAGTTTCGATTGCTTAGTTTGCTTGATTCGATTGATTGCTTTAATCGGAATGTTTGCGTCATGTTTTAACTAAAATATTTCATTTTTTTAACCTGGTAGGTCTAACACCTCTTGTATGAACATTAAGTTGAGGGGGGGTATGGAATGACTTATTCATATTATACGCTGCTAAAAAAAAACGCTATAGTTTTTATCGGAAATAAAACACTTCCACTTCCTTTAATTATTGTATTGTATTAATATGGATCATTTGTGTAGCCCTAACTTGACTTCAACGGGTAAAGTTGTAATATCAAACTGCTCATCGTATTGACATTTTTCAACTCGAGTGGTTAATTGCTACGGATCAGTTTCGATTGCTTAGTTTGCTTGATTCGATTGATTGCTTTAATCGGAATGTTTGCGTCATGTTTTAACTAAAATATTTCATTTTTTTAACCTGGTAGGTCTAACACCTCTTGTATGAACATTAAGTTGAGGGGGGGTATGGAATGACTTATTCATATTATACGCTGCTAAAAAAAAACGCTATAGTTTTTATCGGAAATAAAACACTTCCACTTCCTTTAATTATTGTATTGTATTAATATGGATCATTTGTGTAGCCCTAACTTGACTTCAACGGGTAAAGTTGTAATATCAAACTGCTCATCGTATTGACATTTTTCAACTCGAGTGGTTAATTGCTACGGATCAGTTTCGATTGCTTAGTTTGCTTGATTCGATTGATTGCTTTAATCCGAATGTTTGCGTCATGTTTTAACTAAAATATTTCATTTTTTTAACCTGGTAGGTCTAACACCTCTTGTATGAACATTAAGTTGAGGGGGGGTATGGAATGACTTATTCATATTATACGCTGCTAAAAAAAACGCTATAGTTTTTATCGGAAATAAAACACTTCCACTTCCACTCCACTTCCCTTAATTATTGTATTGTATTAATATGGATCATTTGTGTAGCCCTAACTTGACTCCAACGGGTAAAGTTGTAATATCAAACTGCTCATCGTATTGACATTTTTCAACTCGAGTGGTTAATTGCTACGGATCAGTTTCGATTGCTTAGTTTGCTTGATTCGATTGATTGTTTTAATCGGAATGTTTGCGTCATGTTTTAACTAAAATATTTCATTTTTTTAACCTTTTAGGTCTAACACCTCTTGTATGAACATTAAGTTGAGAGGGGGTATGGAATGCCTTATTCATATTATACGCTGCTAAAAAAAAACGCTATAGTTTTTATCGGAAATAAAACACTTCCACTTCCTTTAATTATTGTATTGTATTAATATGGATCATTTGTGTAGCCCTAACTTGACTTCAACGGGTAAAGTTGTAATATCAAACTGCTCATCGTATTGACATTTTTCAACTCGAGTGGTTAATTGCTACGGATCAGTTTCGATTGCTTAGTTTGCTTGATTCGATTGATTGCTTTAATCGGAATGTTTGCGTCATGTTTTAACTAAAATATTTCATTTTTTTAACCTGGTAGGTCTAACACCTCTTGTATGAACATTAAGTTGAGGGGGGGTATGGAATGACTTATTCATATTATACGCTGCTAAAAAAAAACGCTATAGTTTTTATCGGAAATAAAACACTTCCACTTCCTTTAATTATTGTATTGTATTAATATGGATCATTTGTGTAGCCCTAACTTGACTTCAACGGGTAAAGTTGTAATATCAAACTGCTCATCGTATTGACATTTTTCAACTCGAGTGGTTAATTACTACGGATCAGTTTCGATTGCTTAGTTTGCTTGATTCGATTGATTGCTTTAATCGGAATGTTTGCGTCATGTTTTAACTAAAATATTTCATTTTTTTAACCTGGTAGGTCTAACACCTCTTGTATGAACATTAAGTTGAGGGGGGGTATGGAATGACTTATTCATATTATACGCTGCTAAAAAAAACGCTATAGTTTTTATCGGAAATAAAACACTTCCACTTCCACTCCACTTCCCTTAATTATTGTATTGTATTAATATGGATCATTTGTGTAGCCCTAACTTGACTCCAACGGGTAAAGTTGTAATATCAAACTGCTCATCGTATTGACATTTTTCAACTCGAGTGGTTAATTGCTACGGATCAGTTTCGATTGCTTAGTTTGCTTGATTCGATTGATTGCTTTAATCGGAATGTTTGCGTCATGTTTTAACTAAAATATTTCATTTTTTTAACCTGGTAGGTCTAACACCTCTTGTATGAACATTAAGTTGAGGGGGGGTATGGAATGACTTATTCATATTATACGCTGCTAAAAAAAACGCTATAGTTTTTATCGGAAATAAAACACTTCCACTTCCTTTAATTATTGTATTGTATTAATATGGATCATTTGTGTAGCCCTAACTTGACTTCAACGGGTAAAGTTGTAATATCAAACTGCTCATTGTATTGACATTTTTCAACTCGAGTGGTTAATTGCTACGGATCAGTTTCGGTTGCTTAGTTTGCTTGATTCGATTGATTGCTTTAATCGGAATGTTTGCGTCATGTTTTAACTAAAATATTTCATTTTTTAACCTGGTAGGTCTAACACCTCTTGTATGAACATTAAGTTGAGGGGGGGTATGGAATGACTTATTCATATTATACGCTGCTAAAAAAAAACGCTATAGTTTTTATCGGAAATAAAACACTTCCACTTCCTTTAATTATTGTATTGTATTAATATGGATCATTTGTGTAGCCCTAACTTGACTTCAACGGGTAAAGTTGTAATATCAAACTGCTCATCGTATTGACATTTTTCAACTCGAGTGGTTAATTGCTACGGATCAGTTTCGATTGCTTAGTTTGCTTGATTCGATTGATTGCTTTAATCGGAATGTTTGCGTCATGTTTTAACTAAAATATTTCATTTTTTTAACCTGGTAGGTCTAACACCTCTTGTATGAACATTAAGTTGAGGGGGGGTATGGAATGACTTATTCATATTATACGCTGCTAAAAAAAAACGCTATAGTTTTTATCGGAAATAAAACACTTCCACTTCCTTTAATTATTGTATTGTATTAATATGGATCATTTGTGTAGCCCTAACTTGACTTCAACGGGTAAAGTTGTAATATCAAACTGCTCATCGTATTGACATTTTTCAACTCGAGTGGTTAATTGCTACGGATCAGTTTCGATTGCTTAGTTTGCTTGATTCGATTGATTGCTTTAATCGGAATGTTTGCGTCATGTTTTAACTAAAATATTTCATTTTTTTAACCTGGTAGGTCTAACACCTCTTGTATGAACATTAAGTTGAGGGGGGGTATGGAATGACTTATTCATATTATACGCTGCTAAAAAAAACGCTATAGTTTTTATCGGAAATAAAACACTTCCACTTCCACTCCACTTCCCTTAATTATTGTATTGTATTAATATGGATCATTTGTGTAGCCCTAACTTGACTCCAACGGGTAAAGTTGTAATATCAAACTGCTCATCGTATTGACATTTTTCAACTCGAGTGGTTAATTGCTACGGATCAGTTTCGATTGCTTAGTTTGCTTGATTCGATTGATTGTTTTAATCGGAATGTTTGCGTCATGTTTTAACTAAAATATTTCATTTTTTTAACCTGGTAGGTCTAACACCTCTTGTATGAACATTAAGTTGAGAGGGGGTATGGAATGACTTATTCATATTATACGCTGCTAAAAAAAAAACGCTATAGTTTTTATCGGAAATAAAACACTTCCACTTCCTTTAATTATTGTATTGTATTAATATGGATCATTTGTGTAGCCCTAACTTGACTTCAACGGGTAAAGTTGTAATATCAAACTGCTCATCGTATTGACATTTTTCAACTCGAGTGGTTAATTGCTACGGATCAGTTTCGATTGCTTAGTTTGCTTGATTCGATTTAATGCTTTAATCGGAATGTTTGCGTCATGTTTTAACTAAAATATTTCATTTTTTTAACCTGGTAGGTCTAACACCTCTTGTATGAACATTAAGTTGAGGGGGGGTATGGAATGACTTATTCATATTATACGCTGCTAAAAAAAACGCTATAGTTTTTATCGGAAATAAAACACTTCCACTTCCTTTAATTATTGTATTGTATTAATATGGATCATTTGTGTAGCCCTAACTTGACTTCAACGGGTAAAGTTGTAATATCAAACTGCTCATCGTATTGACATATTTCAACTCGAGTGGTTAATTGCTACGGATCAGTTTCGATTGCTTAGTTTGCTTGATTCGATTGATTGCTTTAATCGGAATGTTTGCGTCATGTTTTAACTAAAATATTTCATTTTTTTAACCTGGTAGGTCTAACACCTCTTGTATGAACATTAAGTTGAGGGGGGGTATGGAATGACTTATTCATATTATACGCTGCTAAAAAAAACGCTATAGTTTTTATCGGAAATAAAACACTTCCACTTCCACTCCACTTCCCTTAATTATTGTATTGTATTAATATGGATCATTTGTGTAGCCCTAACTTGACTCCAACGGGTAAAGTTGTAATATCAAACTGCTCATCGTATTGACATTTTTCAACTCGTGTGGTTAATTGCTTCGGATCAGTTTCACTTGCTTAGTTTGCTTGATTCGATTGATTGCTTTAATCGGAATGTTTGCGTCATGTTTTAACTAAAATATTTCCTTTTTTTAACCTGGTAGGTCGAACACCTCTTGTATGAACATTAAGTTGAGAGGGGGGGGGGGTATAGAATGACTTATTCATATTATACGCTGCTAAAAAAACGTTATAGTTTTTATCGGAAATAAAACACTTTCGAGTCTTAGACATTCACTTTCCATTGCTTGACTTTTTGAAGTTTCTTAGCATTCTTTTTGCGATGAAGTTTAATAAATTTGATAATATTTACTTCTCTGAAAATTACTATATAAGTGATTACAGTTTACTCTATATTTTTGTTTTAAGGCAAGCATGAATGATGTGTATAGCAATCTTTATATATATTTTTCCGGGAGACAATAATTACGCAAAGAAATAATATACTTCTTGCAACAACAAAAATTGTTAATTATTACTCTATAATACTTATATTACTATTGTAATAAAATTCATTGAGTGATCCCATTCTGTGCAGTGCAATCTCAGACAGTAATTGTTAATTATTACTCTATAGTACTTGTTGTAATGAAGTATTTTGTAATAAAAATGATAGAATTTCATTGAGTAATCCCATTCTGTGCAGTGCAGTCACTCCCAGACTCCTTCTTTTTTTAATTCTCAGCATCCGATGTCTTAAAATTTCACACGCCAATCTCGTTCCTCCAGCTTGAATCAATTACAGTTTAACTTTTTTACCAACCAGTACAAACTGCGGTACATTCTTACAAATAATATTTTTAACTTAAAATAATTTGAAACTTTTTTTATTTATTTTTAAATACACAATAATTATTTAAATTTACCTTAATATTTTAAACATGATTCAAATTTGTACTCTATTTTGAGAATCGATGCGTTTATATTGCTATAACAATTCGACAATCTTCCTTTTAATGAAGCACACCATTCTTTATCGTCTCGATAAGCTGGGAACCGAAATTATTCAAAATATGGTAAATTGGGCCGGTAGTCACAAATTAAAATTCTCACCCGACAAGACAAAACTTATAACCTTCCCCAAAGACGCGAAATGTATTAAGAGAACACCTCGCTTAAAAATGGAGGGGACCAGGACGGCCTATGTAAGATGCGACAGGACACTGAAATACCTTGGTGTGGTGCTCGATCCTCGGCTGAGCTGGATCCCACACCTGGAGTATCTAAGAACAGATATCATCACGTTCTATGACAGACTAAAACAGTTCAGTAGAGCCACATGGGGACTTAGTCCGAATATCTTGAAATTGATATACCTGCAGGCTATTGAAAAGAAAATCATTTATGGTGCCTCCGTGTGGTATAAGAATAAAGTTAAAATAAACCAGAAGCTCCTAACTATCCAAAGAATTCCATTGCTCAACATCACTAAATGCTACTCTACAACTAGCACGGAGGCACTACAAATGCTTGCAGGAGTCATACCTATTGACTTAAAAATTAGAGCAACTATTTCGATTAAACGACATACCTGGTCACCAGAGGAATTTAACGACAGCGATTATCAAACAGATGAACTTAGAAATTATATCCCTTACTCAGTCCCTGTGTATGACCCTACGAAGTTAAAGATCGTTAGTAGGGGTTTCGGCTCACCGAGGGGCGTTGGCTACGAGTTCTACACTGATGGCAGTAAGAAACAGGTGACCAATGAAAGCACAGGCGCTAATGAAGATCGGGTGGGTTGTAGTTTCTTGGTGAAACTGGATAACCATACTATTTACGAACAGACCGCACGTTTAAATAATGAGTGTAGTATCTACTCCGCCGAACTTACGGCAATCAAATTGGATACCCTTTGGGCAAACAATAACAATATTGAACAATACACTATCTTTTCTGACTCAAAGTCCTCGTTGCAGGCCCTTGAAAACCCAACCCCAACAGATCCTCTTGTAGAAGAAATTAAGGAAATTGTTCAAAACAAACAATGCTTATTCAATTGGATTAAAGCCCACTCGGGGGAGCCTGGCAACAAGGAAGCAGATATTTTAGCCAAAAAGGGCACCTTATTGGACGGGGTGGACTTTCACTACACCATAACAAAACCCCAGGTCAAACATAGACAGAGGCAGGTCAGTAGGATTTTATGGCAGGACAGGTGGAGCAGCTCTGCAAACGGGAGACACACACACTATTTGATACCTACAGTTAACGAATGTTTTTTATCCAGCGATTTTTACTTTAATCAGTTTCTAACTTCCCATGGTGTATTTGGCGATCACCAAGCTAGGATGTTTCAAAAATCCTCCGCGTGCAAATATTGCGGTCACTATCAGACTATTAAACATCTGATGCTTGACTGTCAAAAATTTGCAACTATTAGGGGAAATAGTTTTGACAGAAGAGGCGACATAAGATCTTGGTGCAGGACTAATAAACAGAGGCAAATTATTAAAAACATCATTAAACGCACCCTGGAGGACGCACTCGCCCCTGATGACATTTTGGATCCGCTCTACACGAATTAATCTCAGTCCCGGTTGTTGGGCTGCCCGCCTGTTCGCTTCCCGTTAATTTGACAACGTTTTGTTGTTTTATCTATCTCATTCGCTTTTTAATTCTGTTTTAATCTATTTATTCACTACATTGTGCTTTTTAATTGGCTTATTTACATTGCCTTTCCTTGCTTTGCAAATTTTAGCGTCTCCTTTTAATTGTATTTGATAATTGTTTGTTTTACCACTTTACTCTCGGAGCATTTTAATTATTTTACTGCTGTTGCCATCAGACTCTGTAATGTTTACATAATGTTACTCTGTAATGTTACTTTTTTGTAGTTTATGTACTTTTTTGTTTTCTTGATTTTAATAAACATTTACCCGTATGCCCTAAATTGGGGCAGGTCGGGGTAAATATTTCATACTAATTCGAAAAACGTTCGTCAGCATTATCTTTCAACACATTTCGAAACATTTATTTTGATTTTGAAATCAAGTTCTACTTTTTTTTAATAAATGTAGCAATGGTTTTGCAATAAAAGCATTAAAATTTCTGAAAACTTGAATTTAAACCTCTTTGAACCTCATGTCATTTTAATTTCATCCAATTTCGGTTAATGACTGCTTTACCAATACAAGTTAGACCTTTTTTGACCATGTAATTCTCTATTAAAGGATAGCTATCTTACTTGTACATCCTAAAGGCTCGTCCGATCCATCCTCGCAATTCTCAACACCATCACAAAACTTGTTGAGGCTGATGCATTTCCCATTTCCTCCACCAATAGAATCATCTCCCCCACACTTCCACTCTCCGCCACCACAGCCATGTCCACCATTCCACCTTGACTCGCCACCGGTCGCCCCCGCAGATAGCATCATGAAGGCCGCCAGCGACAACAAGAGCCAATTGTAGAGTAGTGAAGCCAAGCGTGACGATGGCATCCATTCAATGGCGATCACTCTCACTGTTATTCTTCGCCAAACAACTTCAAATTCTGGAAGATAACATGGATATGGAACACCTGTAATCGAAGGGAGTCATTAAGATCAAATCTGTATAAAACAAGATGCACAAATAAAATCTAATTTTATCATAAAAGTGGCGCTCAAATCAAATAACATACCGTAAATGTATACTGAAAAAAATGAATCATGGTCATGGAAAAAAATGAAAAACATTAACATGAAATTGTCAAACTCATACTTTTTCTTCACATGGAAAAATCTTAGAATAACTTTTAAGAAATTGCAGGTACATATTGAAAATAATACAATTAAAGCGCAATGAAGTACAAATTAGAGATAATCGTATTGGGGCTTAAAATATGAAACCGTTTTAAAATGTTTTGCGATTTCTAACGATCGTTAAGTCAGAAACAAGAAGAAAAAACTATTTTAGACTGTTCACTTGTAAGTTTTTAAAAGTGTGAAACGTGCTTTCAAGTTTCGCACGAGGAAATACGATTTCATATTTTGCACTCCTGAACGATTTGTTTTTTAAAAAAAAGTAGAAAGTAGGAATGAATACATGCGAAAACTGTAGAATGATTTATTTTCGAAAAAGTATCTTGAAATATAAATGAAATTTAGAAAATGCTTAAAATCGTAAAATTAAAAATTAGAAAATGCTTAAAATCGTTTATTTGTTCAAACATATCAAAACATTTATCCGAAAAACAAATTTCTTTTTAAAAAATAAAAAATAATTTTAAACTGGTAAATAAATTAAACGTTATTGTGTTTTTTTCCTTTATAAATAGTTTCTTTAAAAATATAAATTATCGTTACTTATAATATTTCTAAGACTAGCGTATTTGTGTATTTTTCATTTTGGAAAATCATATATGAATGCAAATTTTCATATACAGAGTAATTTCCTTAACTTGACACCTTCAGAGACATTTGTAGATCGATCTAATAACCTAAATGGTTTTAAACTTTGTATCAAACACAATTGGTTCCAAACTTGGTGTGGAATGTAAATATGACATAGGAAGTAGGATTCTGCGAAGTAAATTAGATTCAAAAATTTGTTTATAACACTGCACAATGCTGAAAGCGTTTTTTTTTTTTTTTTTTTTTTTTTTTTTTTTTTTTTTTTTTGAAAAAAAAAAAAAACATTATTTCTCCGCAAAATATAAAGCAATAAAGGCCTTACGTACACCTAGAAAAATCAAATGGTCAAAACTGCTAGAATGTGGTAAAATTTACCGTATTTTTGGCCTAGTAGATAAGACATAAGAAGCCATATACCCATAGAAGGAATATCAAAAGAGTACAGTATTTTTTACCGAATCGCTTTGTTCATAATTTTTGTGAAATTAACTAAAATATCGATTTATAATATAGGTTAAAATTTGGTAAATGCTGTAAAATTTGATAATTTTATCATGATACCCTTGAAGATGGCATAAAAACCGTTTATTAGGCAAAATTTACTTTTCAGTTTCTTATTTTTTATTAAATGTGCGATCATTAGAACTGTGATTTTAAAAATCAGAAACCGAGTTTTATCAGAAATTCTCCGAGTAGTTTCTGTCGAGCTCTAAACTTACGAAGTACCACGGATGCATTGAACTGATTAAAGTAATGCAGCTTTGTAAGCAATGCACATTCTGGTATTGTGAGGAATCTGGCTCATTGTGAGGAAGCTGGCTCATTTCAACAGAAAATACTTTTCATGTTATATAGCCAATTTGCTAATCTATTAAACTTGTAGGGTTGTTAATTTTTATTGCCTGAGCTGTTAAAGTGATGCGCAGTTATAAATTTGCACTTTTCTCTGACATCCTTATTGTATTCAAATTTAACATTCGATATTGTATTCGATTTAACAAGTTACAACAGCGTTTTCTATTGACGATTTTTTAAAGCTTTTTTTAACAACCAACAACAGTAAACAACTAATGGTCTCCATACCAAATTCAGTAACTTTTCATTTGTTAAATCTAGCTACAGGTGATTCTGAGCAGTTCAATTTAATGACCCTAACTTTAACATAAGAAAATAACTACTTAGCTATCACACGAATTTATATTTAAAATTTTCAATTAATTAAATAGATCTGTTTTAAAACAAGTATATTTCTCATATTTTCCAAATTATTATGATAGCGAACACTTTTTAGAACGATGTTTCAGCGAATATTTTTTATTTATTTATTTTTGTTTTAAAAATGCCTCTGTTACTGCTCAGCGTAACGTTCGGAAATTCTTTTACGTGATCCGTGAACGGTCCTCCGCAAAACAAATGTTAGAAAAATCGATTATCGAATTCCTTTTTTGAAATAATTAAATTCTTGAGCCAGAAAATAGATTTTGTTTTCTTCTGAAATAAACACCAATCTCTATTTTAAACAAAAACGCACCGAAAAAATTCTTAATACACACGCATAACTCGAATTACTGAGGAAAGCCTCGATTGAAAATTTAATAGTTTTCCGTGTTTTACACTGTTTTAAAGAAAAATGTGTTTCTGCACTCCTTTTTCGTGAAATTAATTTTAAAATGAAAATTTCATAGAATACATAAACTTCCGTCTCTAAATAAAAAATATTCTCCATTTTAAACTTAAGATAACTTTAAACCGTCACAGGGTCTAAAATATTATTTGTTAAGTCAAATGCATTCATTTGGAAATATTCGTACATTCATATTATAAGGGGAACAGCTCTGGAATTTTATATTTTTATGTTCTAAAAGTTCATAAATTCTTCTGTTATTTTTGTGTATAAAATCTAAATGAATTTAACTCCAGTTTATAAAGTTTCCGATTTAATATTTTTATTTTATTATCTTCTTCCATTTAGTTTTATGTCAGACTATGGTTTTAATTGACGATAAAATGGCGATAAATGTTTCTTAAAACATTTCAGAACAATCCTAACTTGCACACATTTTTACCCTGCAGTGATGGTCTTCTCTATCTTTCATGGTTGTGAGATTTTTGGAATTGTCGATCGGGCTATGCCGGTGTTTGGTTTACCACAAGCATGGGTTACCCAGACCTAACAGGTTTAGAAGGAAGACACCAAGGCTAGACTCCCAGGTAATTCAGGTTAGTGTTTGGGCAATGTTCTAATTACTTATTCCAATAAAAAATAGTTATAAAATCTGAAAGAGTTAAAACAGTGCGAAATCTACCCAGTACACTTAGCATGAATATGCATCTGAGAATTGGAACATTTAATAACAAAGCTGACTAATTGGAAATTAGGTGCATCTTGTAGATTCTGATCAAAAAAATCTCCTTAAGCCATCTTTGACTTGCTCTGGGCTGTACTGCCCAAAAGTACGAGATATATTATTATTACTATTCGTCAGAAAATTCCAGCTGAACTATGGTAAAATAGCTTTGGAGTCAGAGACGACCTTATTTTTCTGAACATAGAACACGCTGTGAAAATTGTTTATTTCTTCGTATTAATGGGCCGAGACTGGAAGTAGACTCATCTGTCCCGAATATTTTCGGCAATGGATTAAAATTGCTTGTTATGATATTATTCATAACTTCATGCAGCTAGAAATTTCATACTAAAATTACGGCAATAAAAGTGTAAACTGTTTGTCCATCCAATAAACCGTAAAGTTTACGGTTAGAATCATTTTTGTACCTTTACTGGTTTGAATCTGTCTGCAACTGGTATGGTTGAAAAACCGTGAATACCAAAGTATACGGTTTCGTCACTATTTACAAATACCATGATTTTAAAACACAAAAATAAAATTTAACTGGATATTAGAGTTAGATTATGTGAATCTTTACATTAGGTAATGAACATTGCAGTTAGATTAAGGATGAGATTATTTTTTTCAAGAGAACTTTGAAGTATTGATTATAAAGTTAATCTAGTGACACTATCTCTGGTAAATCGAAAATATTAGATTTTCTTGTGTTAAACAGTATACTGTGGTGCTGCCATCAAACCTCATTGTATTGTAGAAATAGAAGAAATATTGTCGTGTTAATGCTGGGATTTGGACATTTATTTAGCCGGTCCTGAGATGGACAGATTAACCCTTTAGCCTTTTGCCTAAAGTATGAAACCAGTTGCGAAGAACAAAGTGGCTTCATAAGATGTTCACTGCACATTTATTACGATAGGATTATTAGGCCTTCGCTATTGTGTTAGGCATACGATGACTGAAGTAAAAGTATGATTTCGTAATGCTTATCACGTGATTATCTTCTAGCTTTCAATGAACATGCGCTCTATTCTCAATAGTTGTGGGCCTAGTTTTTGCTGATAAAATTCTGTTCATTTAACCGTAATAGGTGAAGACTGTCAATAACCGATTTTTCTCAAGATTATCACTTTGAATACCATCTTTTTTTCGGGTTTTTAATTATTTTAGTTGAATGTGGTAAAATAAAGCTCCAGTTGAGATCAAATCACTCTAGCTAGAAAGAAAGCAGTCAAAACTTTACTTGACAATACTTGCTGTTTCTCAAAAGGATCACGAAAGCTTCTGCATATGTGTATTAAGCGATATAAACTTAAATTGTCTTCAAGCACAGAGATCTAGTTGACATTTGATTGCTTCATCTAGTCAGAAATTGATTGATTGAGTCGGAAATTGATTGATTATAAGTTCTATTTCAGATACTATAACAAAAATTCTACTTGTATAGATCTGGAATCGATAAAAAACTGTAATGTTATCCGACACAGAATGTTAGTTATAAATTAAGTGATCTAGTTGGTAGTAAAGTGTTCAGAATTTCAATTGATGATAAATTCCATGTGGCGATAGAATTGCAATAAATTCTGCTCGTAGTGATTAGAAAAGGATTGAAAATTTATTGTTTTTATAGCCCAAAGATTCATTTAAAGTTTTAATAGCCTAGATAGTCAAAAGGCAGACAAAATTTGCTTTAAGATTTCCTTTTTACCCACGAAAACAAGTTAATAAAACACTAGTGTTTATGGCACCAATGCGAAACTTATTATACATTTTGGAACCGTAGTAACAAAATTACATTTGCAAGTAATTTTACTATAGTCATTTTATTAATGCCATGAAGCTAAAATTATTCCCTTTCAATGAGAAATGATTTTCTTCTGTGTTAAGTTAATCATCTTATCTTAGCCAAATTTTACTCAACATTTTAAATATTAATAAGAATGAAAAATATATAAATAAATTTTAGTTAACAAACAGCTCAATGATTAATTTAATATTTTTTACGCATCATTAAATTTATTTTAAAAATTAACAAATTACTTCATTTTAATGCCTCTTAAATGAATTACAATATTCCGTCAAACTTTAACTAAATATTTTAGGAGATTAAGGAATGCAGTTTTGAGGTTCATAATGCAAAATTTTCACCTTTAGCTTCACGCAAACTGGGGCATTATGGGAGTTTGTCAAAGTTATTCAGGCGCTGCAGATGTTCCCTTCGAATTTCTTTCCAAGCTTTACGTGAAGCAGGCACGAATGCTGTGGTACATCCTCTCTTCATAAGAGGCTCCTTCAGTGACTTGCAGGAATATTTAAACAGGCAACTCGCTTCTGCAGAATTTAAACTATGCGGAAATCTCGAGTTGCTTGGATACCTGAATTAAAAGAAATAACATGTTAATTAGGAGAAAATAGTTGAGCATTTGTTATAAAGTTAATCATATCTTTACTAGAAAAGTCTGCATTGTAAAAATTGTAATGTTCATAAGATAATTCATAAATTAAAAAACTGATTTTATCCAGAAATTCTTAGAATTTGTTGTTCCAAATCTTAAAAGATAAAATTCGCTTAGTTGCAAATTAAATGGCCGGAAAAAAATTATAATTAAGCCTACTTATGATATAGGATATGTTTTATCAAAGTATACCGATTAATTTAATCTTTCGGCACAACAGTTACGCTAGAATGAAATTCAAATAAACCATGCAAAATTAGTTTAAATATAACCATATTTTATTTCTAAATAATAATAACAACCTGTCAATGCTTCTGGTAAGCTTATCAAAGACCATTGGTAATAAAAATTAGAGTTTTACATCACTCAAATTAGAGTTTACATCAAATTAGAGTTTTGCTCACTAACTGGATCTACCATAACATAAACATTAACTATAATTTATTAATATCCCATCAACATTATTTAATTCTAAACTGTTGGAGTATAATGAAAAAATCTATGACTGTCCTTGAGACTTTCATAATTTGTTCAAACCAATTTCTAAAATCTGTACAAATATTTTTTTTTCTCAAAAGTTGAAAATATTAAACAAAAATTAAATAATTCTAGTTTAAAGAGCATAGATTTTAAACTCAAATAAATTACATTTCATGCATAAACATTCACTTTTGATTCTTTTTCCTTCCTTTGCATTGTTAAGTCCTAATTTGTAATGATTTAAAAGGAATGAAAATTCAAAAAGCAAGAATAAGTTATTTGGTACAAGTTACTCTTTTGTGCAAGCATACTGGGAAGTCTTATAAATTTTCAAATAAGAGGTAAATAATTGATATTAATTGCCAAAAAAAAGTTAAATACAATCTTTGCAATTGAAAAATAACAGTATTCAAATTATAGTGAAATAATATTGTAATAACATATATATGTTGTTTAAATAAATATTCATACCCGCTTAAATAAACATTCATACTTTTAAACGCAAACGTTGCAGCTATGTTTATAAGAATGGTGAATAGTACATAGTAACATGGCTATGTGCTATAATATATTATTAATATATTAAATATATTAATAACATATTATATATTAATGTATTCATATATTAAATAAATATATGTATATATTTATTTAAAATGCAGCGCAGTGGAACAGTAAGTTAGTTCACTTATCCCAAAAACGGTACGCGATAGAAGGAAACGCTACGAGAGCCTTACTCATGAGATACAAATTGACACCTAGAAGTAATTGATACTAAAAACATAACACCTGAGCAAAATTTTTTTGTTTCTTATATCTAGTTTAAATTGTGACTAAAGAAAAACAATAATTTGTATTTTCTGCGGATTTTAAAATTTTATTATTCGAAAAAAAAAGGTTATCTATTTCTTTCCAAGTTCATTTCATATCATATTCATACTCAGAAACAAGGAATGGTTGTTCTTTAAACTTTTGTCCCAAGAATTAGATGACGCAAGTTGACTTTTCGTAATAAATGGATGGGTGTTCCTCAATTTTGTTATTCACTGTTTTCTCCAGCATTGCATCGTCTCACAGTAGATAGAAATATTAACTGTATACTTTTTTCTTTTACTGAAAATTTAAGCTGTCTCCTCATGTTTTTACTAATCCTCAGAATCTGAAGAAGTTAGACACAAACCATTGGTACAAAATATATAAACCATTGATCCTCGATACGTTATCTTGCAGTGCATAGCTACTTTTGCATAAATACACACCACTTTTATAATTTTGATTGCAGATGAAATGAAAAATGTTTAGAAACTGAACCGGAAAGATATAATTTTTAATGAAAAAGCTTCATTAAACAAGAATAAGAATGAAATAATTTGATAAATCCTCTTTTGGCGCACCTGAAACCTGTAACTTCTATAAAGTCAAATTCTTTCCCCTCTTATAACACTAGCAACTCTTTCCAAGGCTTGTGGAATCTTTTTTTATTCATATGAATGACAATTCCTCTTAAAGAGTAAGAACTCTATCTTGAGTTGGTTTGCCTTTTTTGGTTAACATCGTTTTTACGTGTTTTGTTTTCACCTTTATTTCTATTTCCATTTTTCTTGCTGGGATCTTGAGGTTTTCAAAATTAAAATTAAAAAATCTTGGAAACAAAGGATAATAGAGAAATGAAACTGGATAGCTTATTCAGAAATCTGCAAAATTTTAGGCAGATTTTTTTTAAAAGTTAGCAGGTGGCGCTGCAAACCATCGATGACCAGAGCTATCAATCCTCGCTTTTCACATGAAATGTAGTTGTTTTCCTATATTAGGACATTTCAACTATGCATTCTTAAACTATGTAAATTATCTATTTAAAAAAGACATTCCTGGTTCTAGAATATCGTAGATCAGATTACAGTACTACGGCATTTGTATTCTTTTAATAAACTCTATACATTATGCAGTGTCATCTGTTGGCAACGTTTGTTACTAAATTCTAAAATTTATGTATAACATTATTACAGCTTTCTCTATTAACATACCGATCGTCGCTACAATTATCTATCATCCTTTGTTTCTGAGATTTTTAATTTTGAAGTTAGCCAGCACCATGCTTGATAGTTAAGAGGGTGGGTAGTCTGTAAATCCTATAATCGATTTTAGAGCAATTTGTGAAATATATAACAATAGTGAAATCCAATAGAAATGCTAGATTTTAAATGGGTAAGTATATGAAAAATCATAAAATTTGAAGATTTCCAGTTAAGTGGGGAAATGTTGGAGCAGTGTCACGTTACACTACGGTAATGCAAGTAGAACTTACGTGACTCGTGATCCCCCGGATATAAATGTGCCCCAGGAAGTAAAACCACCCCTTTCTATATTCTTGATATCTGAGAATAATAGATAATAAATCAATCAGAATTCTTTAGCTAAACTAATAACTGTATTACTTATACTTTTATGAGTCTTAAATATTTGATTTTTTTTTCCAATAAGTAATCCAAACATTTATAATTCAGGACACTCGATCAGTTCTTTTCCTGAAGCAATTTCCTACGATTATATCACATTCAAAAAATATTGAACTCCGACATCTTTTCTTTTTTAATTGTAAAAACGAGGAGAAATTTTAATTTAAACATTGCATTTTAAAATTTTAATTTTTGGGGAAAAACAAGTTTTTTTTTCACTTAAAAACTACATTTTTTGAAAGTTATACAGTTTTTAAATAAATATTATACAGTACATTAATAATATAAAAAGGATGAAAATTAAAATAATTTTTCAGCACCAGATTACTTCTCGCTTTTTATAGATTTTGACCAGTCTATACAAATATTGAGTTAAGGAAACTAATTTGGTACAGTATTTTTATGTCTTTATAAAGTAATTGTAAATTTAAAATTTTTTAAATTAATATTTATTTTAATAAAATATCCAAGCCAGTATGAAAAATTATTAAAATTCAACTATAAATTAATTTCTCACAGTATAATTTGATTCCGGAACAAAGCAAAGTATAGGATTCTCAGAACATAATTTTTTGCTATTGTGAACAAATTAACAACATAGCTTGGATCAGCTTGCATGCCTTTTTCGAAAGATAAACTAAAAATCGGAGAATTATCAGCAAAATTCTTTTTTTTTCCTTAACATTTTTATCTTTGAAAATTAGTAAATTATCCCGTGACAACACCAATACAATTTTAGAACCCAAAAACAGCGGTCATATAGATTTCTTACAGTCGTATTAGTCTTATAATTAAAAAGTTGTTAAATGGATGTTGCAAAGTTATAACAAATTATTTAAAATAGATTATTTAATTTAACTAAATATCTATATCGATCAATGAAACTATAAAAGGGAAAACTATTACTATTTCCTCAAAGTTTATTTCATTTTAAGAATAAAGAATACTGATTAACAAAAAAGAGAAAAATTATTGAGAAATATTTTATTGCCATTAAAAACCATCTAACGAAAACGCTATAATCATCTTATATAGAGAATCTAAACTCAAAATACTAAAACTAAGCATTATCAGAAAAAAACAATTTTTTTTTTCTTAAACATAATAATAGCGATCGTTAGTAAATTATCACAATGCATCAAAATTTTTTCGTATATCAAAACCTCCGTCACATGAATTTTCTATTCATTTTATAATTAAAGAGTAATTGGCATATTTTAATTACTAAAAATTACTACAAATTTATTTCAATTACATACCTAAATCCCCCTAGAATCTAATTAAATTAGACTAATTTAATACTAGACTAATTAATTAATTTGACTGGTATTAATTATAGGCTAATTATTTAATCAATTTTAGCTTCGCAAGGAATTGTTTATATTTTTGAAAAAAGGAATATTGATTTTTAGAGCTCAAACATTTATAGAAATACATTTTATTGACATTAAAACTTATTTATGATTTTTTTTTGTGATGATTAATATGAATATTTAGTATAACATATTTAAATGATTGTTTATTTATTACTTAAGGACACATACTCAAAATCCGAGCACAGACTTTTAAATAAGACTTTTGAAAACAGGATTCTCCGTCATTTTCAGTGGAGAAAGTTAAAAGAAGAAAACTTTTGTATGAATATTTCATTTTAATTAAATACCTTAATTAATAAGAAATTATTTAAATAAACCTGAATTTAAATTTTTAAAATATAATTCAATAAAGAAATTTTGTTAGCAAGACATTTTTCGGGTCATATATTAAAATTCAATCAACCATATAGCTTAAATCAGCTTATTTACTCCTTACGTCAACTAAACTCAAAATCCGAGCATAATCAGCACATTTCTTTCTTTTTTACCCAAAACATAGTCACCGTGATAATTAGTGAGTTATCAAGAGGCGGCAACAATAAGAATTTACGAACACCAAAAATTCAACCACATAATCTCAGTTTAAAAAGTAAAAAAAGAATAAAATTTATAATACTGATAACATGACGCATCAAACCAGCTGATTTTCTGCCTTAAAACAATCGCTGAAGTCATAACCTAAAACTGCATACATCCGCTCTCGGTTCGAGGTTTGCCTTAAGCTCTTTAAATTAGGATCTTAATTGAATTTTAATCTATTTTTAATGGGTCACGTGACATCACTGTAAGAACAGTTACGGTTGTGAAAAGTATCGATTCTCAGAAACAATTTCTGTTTCCCGCATTTTCCTGCAAAAGGGACCTCCTGAGGGTAAATTATCCCACTTATTATTCTTTTTACAGAAGTTCCTGCCCACTTATCATTTGGAAATCAATAGTACGTGCAATTTCGGGACTGGAAAAATTACGTACATTTGATTAAGTTTGTTAGACGAGAAATTCATCTATTTCAACAACGCTTATCTACTAATTTGCATTTCCTTCAATATATGGCATATATTTCATCTCTTTTAATATTTAATATTACCAAAATTCCCATCTCATTTTTTTTCTTTTTTAAACCTAACATATTTTAATTATTCCTCTAGGTCAATAATCGATGTAATTTCCATTCCACTTAACAATTAAATATTGCATATATAGCACTATCCCATTTAAATTCTTATTATTTGTGTACCCACCACACATTAATCGTTCTCTTCCATCAATAATTGATACAATTTCTGTTCCTCTTATTAGTCGGTAATATAATTGTTGGTGTAATAATTGTATCAATTTTTCAATTATTTCTGCGACTTCTGACATTCAAGTAATTCATTTTCACCAAAAATTGCTGCAACTTCCATCCCTTTAATATATTATGAATCCTACCCGATTTTTTTTATTCTTTTTAAAACGTATCACATTTTATTTATTCTTTAATTGCATCATAAATGATATAATTTTCTTCCTTCTTAATAATTGTTAATATTGAAGATTCTTTTCATTTTAATGTTCATTTTTAAAATTTATTTCATTCTGGATGTTACTTTTCACCAATAACTGGTATAATTTCCATCTCTTTTATTGACAATCGTAAAAAACGTATCATATTTTAAGTATTCTTGAATTACATACTTTAATTAAATTGTAATTTATATAATTTTCATCTGTCATAATTGGGAATATTTAGAATTCTATAAATTTTTTGTTATTTTTAAAATCTGTTATACTTTAGATATTCTTTTTCCTCAATATTTGATATAATTTTAATGTCTTTTATTGGTAATAGAGAAAAACACATCACATTATAATGATTTCTTAATTACCTACTTTAATTACGGAATCTACAATAAAATGAGGAGTTTGCCTCTGTGCTTGTCTTTTGCGTGACTCCAGAACAGTTTGAACAAAATCTTTTAGAACAAAGTTAAAAAAACTATTATTGAAGCCAATGATGCTTATTTAATCTTGGTTAAAAGTACGAATTGAAATTTAAAAAGAACCTTGCATTAAGAAGTAAAAACAATGGGGCAGAGAAACTTATTCTTTCAGTAAAACAGTGAAAAATCGATGTACTACAATGAGAAAAAAGTGTGATCAAAACTACCAGAACGTGGTAAAATGTACTGTATTTCTAGCTCTGATTAAGCACCAAAAATCTCAGTAATTTTCACCGAAGCACTTTGGTATTTATTTTGGTAGAATTAAGAATAAAATATGTTTTAATAAGATGCGATAAATTTTGCATTTATCACGATGCCTTTCAGCATAAACACCATTTATTCAGATAAATTTACTTTTGAGTTTTGTATTTTTTTACTAAATGTGTGGAAATAAATACTTTCTTGAAAACCAGAATTTCTGTTAATCCGTTTCCATACTCATAGCAATATTACCAAATAATGGTTAAAATACCATATATTCTGGTTTTAGTAATCCGAATTATTTTCTTGTTTGTTTTCTTTACCAGAAATGTCATTACCATGCAGTACGCTTATTTTTCCAGAATTGTTTTTCTCTCCGTTTATTGACACCATTGATACTTAGTTAATTTTGATAATAGCTGCTAATTCATTTTGTTTTAACCGGAGTTGAACAGCAGACCCAATTTCGGGTTTACGGCTACCAGAGTTCAAGGCCGTAACCTTGTAATTTTGAGCCCAATCCAGAAAACAAGGGAACTCCAGGATCAAGTATTGTCTTCGTGGAAGACTTGTTGATGTAACTAACCCGCATTTCAGTTACATGGAGCGGAAAGCCTCCCACGGTTAGCCCAACCTCTAGGGGACTCTAATCCATGATCCGTCTACCACTGAGAATATTTTCTGTCAGCACTGTGATGGGTGCAAGCCTCAATCGAAAGCAAACCTCATTGGTTCACCTCATTGGAAGGCAAACGCTCTTTCCCCTGAGCCATCACGGCTCTTAATAGCAACTATTGAAATAAAATAAAAATCAGTTATTCACTGAAAAGCAAATTTAACTGAAAAATGTTGTTAATAATTCACCAAGTAGAGATATAAAAACCCACCATACTATTATTGACGCCAATGATACTTAATTACCTTGGATAATAGATTTAATTGAAATAACTCTCTCGATGTTTCAGTGTGCGAACCATCTTCGGAAAATTGAAAACTGCTCGAGCCCTTTTGAAATCAAACGGGTTTTGAATTTTCCTGTCTCGCTTGCTCTACTATTGATTCGTAAGATTTCGACAGCGTTTTTACTTTTCCTCACTTAAATATTACCTTGGGATCCCCAATTAGTATATATATTTGACAATGATACTAAGAACACCTTGTTGTTATTGTAGACGTATGCCTGATTAGGCAGAGGGGGTGCGATTGTTCTTGTTTTCCAGTGGCGCAATCTATGGCCAAGAATTTGACTTCTGCCACATACGTCACACCCGTTTATAGAGCGGACCCATTCATACAGCCATTCATTCAATCACAGATCGAAATTTTGACCTGAATCAGAGAACGATCGATCTCCAGTCCAGTCCCTCAGAGGTATTGATTTGTTATGGGAACATGGAGGATTTTGCGACTCGACAGATTTAACTTGCATCAGTCACTTTACTATCACTAGTCATTACTTAGTCACTCACGACCGGCAGGGTTCGAACCCACGAACTCTCGGACATGGACCCACAACCTTACCTACCAAGCTATTCCGGCCCTAAGAACACCTTGTGCATCCTACAAATAAAGCCTTTTGCATTTGCTTTCACAGATTTTAAACTACATTTTATTATCCAATTAATACAAAAGTCTTCAAAATTAGACAAAATATATAATATTATCTTATATTTCGTTATGCACAAAATACATATATTTTATATTCCATTGCATGTAAGGCATGTTTAATTTCGTTGAGTTTTTTTTATTAGTTAAATAGAATTTAACTAAATTGAAGGGATTTTCTCGTATAATTTATGTTGTGTACGAAGGATTTTTTTTCTGGCGGAATCTATCATTTAAATTTATTCTTTTGAGTTCCATCTTTGTCATAAATCAAAGTTGAAGTTTTGAAAGAAGTTACATGCCCACTGTTCTGTTTGAAATCTGATATTGTTTTTTTTTCTTTCAAAAACAGCATTTTCTGGTTCTTAAAAATAACCAAGTACCTGTTTTTTTAAACACCATAATGAATTTTACAGTTTGATGCATATACAAATTAATAAGAACTATGTTTACTTTGGTATTTTCCTATGAAATTAATAGTTAAAACACTTCTTAGTCACATTCACGTTTATTTTAATTTTGAAATACATATATTAAAATTTGTCTAAACCAACTTCAAAATTAAAAGTGTTTAAAATCAGATGATTTTAAAATCATTATAATCCATTACCGAACAAATTGGGGATACAAAATAGTAAAAATCAATAAACTTTCCATTAAAGTATGTTAATTAAAAACTGAAATCAATTTTGAAAAGACGAAGAAATTTAATGAAAAATCAATCTTAATTAAGAGATGCTATTCTAATTCCAAAATAGCGCCTGCACTTTCTTTAAAAAGCAAACTTAAAACAAGAAGGAGTAAGAAAAAAAACTCAAAAATTTTAAGAAAAAAGTTCCACATCGTAATAAACTTGCCAGAGTGACTTCTTTCTCAAAGTTTGGCCATTAGTACTAAGTGCTTTTATCGATTTAAACTTGTAACAATGTCTTCTATCTCCAGCGCAATCAACATCTGCATTTCGCGTATATGGGTACGGTTTCTAAATTAGATTATGTAAATCGGGAGTTAATCAACGACCGACAGAATATTATTCTTACGAAGAACATTACATCCAGTATCCGATGAGGTTGCAAAGAAAATAAGAAAAATTATCAAAACTTCTGACACCTTGCCAAAGCTTATCGCCTTCTTCATTTTCCGCCATTGCAACTTCGCCTCAAAAGCATATTTCACTCCTAGTTTTTTTTTTACATTAATTTTGTTATTAACATATATTACTGCCACATCCTTTATCTCGTAACAATACTCTTTATTTTTATTTCGCTAAATTTTCAGATACCTTCTGGATGGTGGATATTACAGAGGTAGGGGGAAGTCGTAATGGCTAAGGGTAAGCATGCAGATGGCTGCATGGTAGGGTTGGTTTATGCATATTTAATGATGCATCCACAAAAGTGTTATAACGCAATTAATGAATTATGATGGAAGTTGTTACATAACTTTTTCATTTTTTTTTTTTTTATTTTCGCGTTCATGATTCGTTGCTTCAACAGGAAATAATTTCTTTTATTGATTGAAAAGTGTTTATTAAAACTGAGCCTAGACTGAAACGAAATAATGCAAAAATTAGACTTAAACAAAATACAATTTGGTTTTAATCAAACTTTAACCATATTAAATTATTATTTATAACTAATTTATTTATTTTAATTATTATAATTAATTTTCTATAATTATTATAAATTTATTTGTTTTTATTATGATAATTTATTTGTTAATTCTAATTATTACAATTTATTTATAATAATTATTTATAATAATTATAATAAGTTATTTATTAATTTTCATTTTTGTTACTTATTTATTTATTTTAATTATTATCAATAATTATATATTTATTATTTTACTTTAATTAAGTATTGTCTCGAATTGCTCCTAACCTAGACAATGATAAATTAAAACGATTTGCTACGGATGCATTAGCATTCGATTTAAAATTTTTGTATATTTTTTTATAGATTTAGAAACCTATTTGTTCTGGGGAGAGAGAATGAAATCTTCAGCCGACGTCATATGATAGCAACTGTAAATTAAATCAGAAAAGCATTAAAATAAAATGTTTTAAAATCAAACAACAATGAAATAAAATGTTTGAAATTCGAAAAAACATTGAAATGAAAGTACAGTATTTGAAATCAAAACAGCAATTTAATAAAACAACATACTAAAGATGCATCAGCAATTATTTTTCAGTTTTGTACTACTTTTTTAAATTAATTCATTTTTAATAATCCCAAAAAAGAAAGAGAGAATCATGGAACTTTGAAAACGTAAATTGGAAAATTAAAATTCAATTTAATAAAAAAAAAATTTGACATCAAAACAGTATTAAAATTGAAAGATATTTTAAAATAAAACAATAATAATAGTCGAAATCATATTTGAAGACAATATTTAAAATCAAAATAACATTATAAAATATAATTTTAAGCAAAAATAGACTGAAATAAAGCATTATAGACTGAAACAGAATTGAAATAAAATATATTTTAAAATAAAACTATATTATAAATAAAATAACAGTAAAAAAATATGCATTGAATTGAAAAAGAAAATAAATAGGATAAAACACCATATTTGTGATTAAAAAAAAATAATAAATTCCTTTAAGTATTTATCAGCAATTATTCTTGAGTTATGTAAACTGCTCTCCTTTCATTGGTTTACAAACCAATTTTTTTCTAGAGAGAGAGAATCTTGACTTTAAACAAAGTTACTTTTTAGCAAAAATAAGAAATATTCTGAGAACATTAAGATAAAACATTTCTAAATCAAACCAACAATAAAATGAAACACTATATTTAAGATATGAACAACATGCTTTTTTTTATATTAATGCTGAAATTACATTTAGAAATTGAATAATTGCTTAGTTTTTTTTAATTTTCTTATTAATTTTATTTATCCTTTTTTCGTGCGCGCGTTTTTATTCTATATTATGGATAGTATATACTTGCGGTTTAATAAAACTTAATAAATCTAAAAGCTGAATCTATATATAAAAGTTTCTATTTACTTTCTTTCTTTATTGCATTATAAACTAGTTTCATGGAATGACCAGCTGGTTCACCAAAACTAACTCTTCCCTTCACAGTTCCACATTGTCCTTCACCTGTATTTCTTCAAAACTTCGTGTATTTTGGTTAGCAATTGCTGTCTTCCGTAGCGTTTTTCTGACTCTTTGAAATTAGTATATTTTAGTACAATAGGGTATTCGATGAAGCGTTCTTCCCCCTACACTAATCCACCACTTCCTTCACCACATAGTCTTCCACCTGCACGAACTCACTGTTTCGCGATTTCACATAGTCTTTCTTCTGTAGGAACTGATCACATAGCTGCTCCATATAGTCTTCCACCTTCAAAAACTCACTGCTTTGTGGTTTCACATAGTCTTTCTTCTGCAAGAACTGATCACTTAGCTGTTCCACGTAGTCTTCCACCTGCACGAACTCACTGTTTCGCGATTTCACATAGTCTTTCTTCTGTAGGAACTGATCACATAGCTGCTCCATATAGTCTTCCACCTTCAAAAACTCACTGCTTTGTGGTTTCACATAGTCTTTCTTCTGCAAGAACTGATCACTTAGCTGTTCCACGTAGTCTTCCACCTGCACGAACTCACTGTTTCGCGATTTCACATAGTCTTTCTTCTGTAGGAACTGATCACATAGCTGCTCCATATAGTCTTCCACCTTCAAAAACTCCCTGCTTCGTGGTTTCACATGGTCTTTCTTCTGCAAGAACTGATCACTTAGCTGCTCCACGTAGACTTCCAACCCTCGCGAACTCACTGGCTTCGGCTTCACATAGTCATTCTTCTGCAAGAGCTGATCACTACTCTGTTCCACATAGTCTTTCATCTGCAAGAACTCACCTTTACGCCGTGAGTTCGTGTTGAGTGTTCACCCATCTTATGTCTTACACCTGTACGAATTCA
This sequence comes from Parasteatoda tepidariorum, assembly GCF_982258835.1. NCBI lineage: Eukaryota > Metazoa > Arthropoda > Arachnida > Araneae > Theridiidae > Parasteatoda > Parasteatoda tepidariorum. The sequence goes on along the minus strand of NC_141755.1, from coordinate 20,123,092 downwards.
CCGTTTTCGCGATTTAATAGCAAGAGAGATTCAATCGGTTTTGCTGCGCCAATCACTTGATAGTATTTGGAGGGAATGTGTTATTTAGTATTACTGTTGGTTGGGTGAATTACTGCGATAACTGCCAAGTACAGAATTAAAACCTTTTTTAGAAATATTTCTTCGTAGTTTGATACGAAACATATGATCCAAGTTTGAGGCTCAAGGTTAAGACTTTGAATGGAAAGTATTATTTTGCATCACTGTCAATTAGAATGATTGCACATTTATAACGAAATTTTGAAATAAATTTGTTTAGTTTTCTATTTAACTTGTCCAAATGGTTTTAACAACATGGTCAACCCAGTTAACATGGTCCAAATTTGAGACTTTTATCTTAGTAGAAGTATGTTATTTAACAATATTTTCAATTAGGCTAATTATCCTTTAAATACCTCAATAATTACAAATTATCGAAATGGAACTTTTTTACCTTCTCCCTTTATCTTAAAGGAACAAATGGTTGAAATTCGTGACTTTTATCTTAGTGGAAGACTTTTAGCTAGCATTACATTTAATTATTATGCTAACCCCTTATTTACACCCTTACCCCTATTTACACCATTACCCCCTAGTTACACCGATAACTACAAAATATCGATATGAAATTTTAGTTTCTTTTATATCTGATTACGATTATTCAAACTTAAGACTTATCTTAGTAAAACTTGTTAATTAAGGTTAATTGCTTCTCAATTACGGTAATAATTACAAAAAATGAAATGAAATTTTTAATTTCTTTTTATCTGATAAGAAGTACGTGCTTGAAATTTATAACTTCTAGCCTTTTGGCAAACTTTTATTTGCATAGTTTTCAATTGGGACAATCACCCAGTTTATAAAATATTGAAATTAAACTTGCTAATAGTTTCTGTTTATTTTATAAAAAAATATATACTCAAATTTGAGGCACCTATCTTAGTATAAACGTGCCATTTAGCATTACGGTCAATTAGTCTAATTGCTCCGGTAAGTACAAATTGTCGACAAGAAATTCTAATAATTTTACTTTTTATACGCTAAAGAATACGCAGTCGTTATCTATTTATATCTTTGTGTCAAACTTTCTTTAGAATAACTGTGGTAATTACCCTATTAACTACAAAAATGAAACTTGTTTTATTTTTATTTGTTTCATAAAGAACACGTATTTCAAATTTTTCTCTCTTGCTTCATGGGTAATATATATCCGTTTATTTCTAATACAAATGTTTATTTGGGGTCCATAAATAGTCTTAAAAATTAAAGTGAAATATAAATCTGTGCATAAAAAACCATTAGCGCTAATATTGATTACATTAAAATTACTATTTACGTACAAAAAGGAAAAATATATAATTAACAAGAGTTATATGGAAAGAGAAATCACTTAATTTATGCAGTTAAAAACTTATTGGAATTTACGAAAAACAAACTTTTTAAACTTTATCAACTGCTTTATTTAAAAAAAAACTTTACGTGAGGATTCAATCATTCAAATTTTCAATCATAGATTCTATACAATAAACCCAAACAGAATTATAGGTAAAAGAAAAAACATAAACTTATTTCGCGAATATTAGACTCTTGAAAATGTTTTCTAAATCTTTCATCGTAATCAAATAAACCCAAAAATCCAAGTAATATGCAAATACCCTTATTCTCAAAATGTGAATAAGGAACGAACGGAACGTGAATAATCAGAGAAAATGGTAATTTATCGATCGGAGCAGCACCCTAATTATCTGAGAAGCCAAAGATATTTGGAAGAATGTCCTTGACAAAGAGTGAAAATAGCATAATCTGATCAAAAAGGTCGATATGACTTGAGATGTCCGAGAGAAGATTGTTCGAGAAATCTCAGATGTACCCCCCTTACACATAATCAGGTTGAGCGAAGCAGATATTAAGCATTTATTTCTGCTGATGGGTACACTGGAATATTTTAGGAAATCCTGGACGACTGGTTCGATTTGTTTTCGCTTAGTTATAACGGTGGTTTCATTTTATTCTTTTTTCAGTTTTGTTACATATAAAGTGCATGTTTAAAATGTATATGTATATGTACAGAAATTGGTTTTCTTCAAAACTCCTTACCTAAAACACTTATTATTTAACAGAACAAGAGTTCTTTAAATAAAATATAAAAATAAATAAAGTATGAAAGTAAATAAATATAAAAATAAATGAAATATAAAAATAATAAAATATAAAACAAATAGTTTGACAATATTTTTTTTTCATTCCAAAAAAGTATTAAGAATTGATTTTGTAAATTTAGAAATTTCAATGATGAATCACTGTTACTCTTAGATATAAAATTTATTTTTATTCTCTTAGATTTAAAATTTATTTGTAAATTTATTTTGTTAGGGAGTTTTTTTCAATCTAAATTGCGTCTTTTAAATACATTGGTATTCGAAGAAAAAATATCTGAAAGTAAAGAACTTATTATTCTGAAATAATTAGAATATTTTTAAAAAGAACAAGAATACTTTTAAGATCCTTATTTTGTTAGATCCTGAAAAATTATTGTTCTTCTTTACTATGTCTATGATGTTAAATGTTTCTAATGTTAAATGCTAAATGATGTTTGACAATAATTTTATGTTCGTAGGGAGTTTGTAACATCCTTACTGCATTATCTAAACATTTATATTTAGTAAAGAAATGACATTTGCATTCATTTTATTTTATAAGCGTCGTTAAACAGCTCAGCCAAGTTTGAGTTTACGACTACCAATGTTTAACTCCCCAGCCTTGTAATTTTGAGCGCAGTTCAGAAGACAAGGGAACAAGTATTGAGAGAAATTCGCCTTTGGGGAGAGCATTTGCGTAACATGTAGAAGAAAACCATGAAAACCTGCCACGGTTAGACTGACGACAAGGGGATTTCTACCGCTGAGGATATTTTACCTCGCACTGTAGTCAGTGCGAGCCAAATGCACAGTTATCAATCCAGCCATCGTTGGGATTCAAATCCAGGTTTCCTCATTCGGAGGCGGACAACTTATCCCCTGAGCCACCACGTCTCAGTAAAGAATCCTCAGGTGAAAGGAAAGGCTTAATTTGAGAGGGTTAAAAAAAGAACTTTATGCCATTTTCGCCCTGAAATTTTTCTTATTTCAACCCATTTTTGTAAAGGCCAAAAATGCTTTATTATTATCAGCACTGTGACGTATATTTTTCACTAATTTTTTTTTTCTTTTGCCCAGAATTCAGAAGGCATCTATAAAATATTGGTAATTCAATTGGAGTAAACACTTTCTATTTAGAAATTCTTAAAGTACGTTGTTTTCATAAAAAAAAAAAATTAAAAATTTATTGAAAAGATAAATAAAATAAAAAAAGTGATTATTGACAAAATCGTATTATTGAAAAGGTATAATTATTCAATTACTCTATTTCAGATTAATCATAAATCAAATAAGTGGATTTTAGTGTAAGAAAAACAATTCCAGCGTAAGGAATTTCATATTTTCAAAAAGCAAGTCTGTTTTAAAATGGCAGGGATATGTTTTAATATTAATAGATTATGGTAAGATCTTATTCGATTTAACTTTGTATTCATTTAGTTATAACGAGGGTATTATTTTATTAAAAGTTTTATTTCATTTATGACATCTAATTATTTATAGTTTAGTAAAAAAATATGGATATACTTGAAAGAAATATTTATGGCAATAATGGGCTTAATTTTTCAAAAGATCAAATGTGTTTTAATTAATGGAAATATTTTCAGAAAGTGTAGGTTTCTCTAATATATAGTTCAATTCCGATTTTTTTTTGTCTAGTTATAACGATGCTAATATTATGTAGGGGTGTTTTGTTAAATCATCTAAATCATCTTAATTAAATCCTTTAAATGATTAGTATTGAATATTTCAAAAAGTTGGAAAAAAATTTATTGCATTTTTCGAATCTTTGTATCCTTCCTAATGTCTATCTAAAACGATTTCTTGGTACCTAACTTCGTTTGGAAGTTATACAGAAAAATAGAGAGACGTCGTTTTCCTATGCTTCAGGACTTCTAAATCCATGAGGCTAGTGAGGTGCTACTTTTTGATGACCAGCCACACACGGAGCTGCCACCAACTTATTTTTTATTATTTTGTAAATGAATATTTTTTTAAAATTGACTTAAATTGTAGCTAAATAACATAAAAAAAACAAGGAGTCTCTGCATTGTCTCCATTACTTGAAAAAAATTCAAGAACATTAATATTTTACCATCTCAGGGTGGGGTCCCCCCTTAAGAAGAAAAAAATCATTAATTTAAAGAAATAGCAATCCTAACTCTATGGAGAAAGGAACAGCAACAATTATTCTATTTTCTTTTAAATATGAAGCTTATTGTTTTTCTTTTAGTCTAATTTAAAAGGAAGTTATTGGAATTTAAATTAATAACTGTAATAATATGCATGATATCACATATTTATTCTTTAAACTGTATAAAGCAAGAAAACAAGGTTTATTTCATTCGAAACAATTTTTCGAGTTAATCATATATGGAATAAAATGTGCGATCGAAAAGTCACTTAACTTATGAAGAATTCCTTTAGGTGATGAAAAGAATTCCATTTAAAAGATTTATACGAAATTAATAAGTAAATATGAGTTAAAATCGGTTAATAGATTTTTTTAAAAATGAATTTCGTAAATCTCGTTTAAAAAGCTCTTTGAATATTTTTAAAGGGATAATTTTTAAAAAAAATCTTTTAAAACTGGGATAATGTTGATGAAATTTCATTTAAAAACAAATAATTTTGCAATGGCTCTTGAGAATACTCTCATCATAATTTATAAAAAATTTCATTTTAAAGATTAACTCTCTTAGCTTTTACAAGGGTATTCTAGTTTTTAGTTTTTTCCTTCAGATTAAGCAATTGGTTTTTGTCATTATAATTCTTTATTATTGAATTTTAAATATTACGAAAAAAATTCAAATTTAAAATGTACAATGTCTTTTTTATGACAAAAATTTACTGCAGTAGTCGTACATTGCATTATATTCTCGAAACTTTGAGTAATATGAGAAACAAATATTGATATTAAGACATCTGAAAGAAATTAGATTGATAAGAACATTTCGCATTTCATTCAGAATAAATTTATTACTTAAAAAAATGATGATAAATAATTGTAGTTTAAATTTAGTGTTATTTCATTAAAGTTATTTCAAAATTTAGTGTTATTTCAGTATGTATTCTTTACAACATGTTTTTAATTAGCAAAAGAAGCAAGAAAATTTTAAATACTCTATCCTGGGAGTAAAACATTAGGATTTTAATGTATATTTCAAAATAAAGAATATTTTTCAGACGTTAAATTTTATTTAAAGAGATTTTTAGTTGATGTTGGACATACATTTGTTTCAGTTTTGATTTCAAAGTAATAAAAAAATTAATTTTAAAAGAAAACGTTATTATAGCATACCATTCTTTTGTTGAAAAACATTCCTTGTGGAACAAATGGTTTCCGAATTTTCTTAGGTATAAATTTATTTAGATAAGCGCATTTTAGAAGAATTTTGAATGAAGCTCAAAAACTTTTGGCTTGATTCCAGAACTTACAACAAGAGTGAAATTTAATGTATCAAAATTTATTCAATGCTTTCGAAAAACTACCTTTTATCTTTCTCTTTTTCAATCATTACAATAAGATTTTTGCAAAAGCGTTCCTCAACCGTTTTCTTTTCTTGCAGAGAGAAAAACACCATCTCATTCTTTTAAAAAAAAAGATTGTAAATCCTCTGTTTGCTAAAGTATTCCTGCAACTAGAATAATGCATATTTTATTACCTGATAAGAGTTGGCGCGAAATTAAACATAATGAATTATTCATTATTTGACATCGCCATTTTAAGATATGTAAAATACAAAAGAAAGATTAAATAAAAGGAAAAGAATGTTTATTTTTTAGAGAAAAAAATGGAAAAACATGTCTCCTTTGTTGAATATGTGTAGGAATGAAATGTAAGACTTAATTTCAAGCAGGCAAAACTGTATAGTCAGAGTTTAAAATACTTTTTTTTTAATCTTGGGTTTTAAAATTAGAGAATTAGTTACGTTTTCGATAACGTTATTGAGTAATCATTGTAAGGGAATTCGTTGGCATTAACCAATTGTTATTTTTTTTTATAATCATATACGTTATCTAAAAAATTGTGATGAGAAAATTATGCTTAAACTTTTTTTGCGTTGATGTTTATACAAATGTAAAAATAAAAATAATAACGAATAAATAAATCAACGTACAAGTTATAATTACACTGGGACACAATTTTTTTTTATTTCTTTCTGTTGGCTGATATTTTCTTACAGGTCTTAGATACTTTCTTATCACTGATTTCAAATCTACAATTAGTTTCTCCCTCCAAAAAATGCTTATGAATTAAATGCAACCTCATTACGCAACTACAGATTACCAGAGTGTACCAAACTACTTATTTTGGAAAGATTCTGTCATTTTGATACTTGTTTAATTTCTTATGAGGTTTAGTTTCTAAATTAGCTTCAAATTTGAAAAACAAATGTGATAAATTTTTTTAATTAAAAAAGATGTTTTTTAAAAAAAAAAACTGTGATAATTCGTAAACGCACCGAAAACATTTACCCAAATTAAATGAGAAATCTATAAATTTTTATTATAGATGCAATTTTAAAAAATGAACTGAACTGCACTGATGTTTAAACCTTTCTTAATTAATGATTATTTAAGCTAACTTTTCTAAGCAAGATCCACTCATTGAATTTACTAAGTTTAAAATTAATACTTTTTTCAGGAAAGTTACTATAAGTTCCAATATCTTTTGTGCGATTTCTTAAATCACAGTCAAATTGTGGTTGTATAAAGCTGTATACTAAATTGAACAATAATTTTTTTATTTTCAAAAGCTAGTAAAAATGACCAATTTTAGAGAAATTTGGAAAAAAAATTAAAAAAATGTCTCCTTTCTTGATATTTTTAAAATAGAACTAAAACAATTTGGAGAAAATTTTAATTTTTAAGTCATTATCAAGTTCTTTTTATTATTCTTTTGCATATTTTAAACATTTTGAATGCTTTAATCATTTAATATTTGTTAGGTGCTTTAATCATAATTACTATGCAAGAACTACTTTTCTTCTTCCTCACTAATAAATCTATAATATTATGTTGTTGTTGTTTTTTTTAAAAAAGCACTTTATAAAGGAAAATCAATAAGTAAAAAAAAAAAGAAAACACCCTCACAATAAAACTACTTTCCACTTCCTTCGAATATTTGTCACGCTTTTCATCGAGTCCTGCGGGTAGTGGGAGATGAAAACCTGGATAACAGGAATAAAAAAAAACTACCCCACGTAGTCTTGTGTAGTCCACTTCCCATGCAAGCTATTTCCATTGCTTTTATCATTCCTTTTCAGGAAGAAAAGAAGATAGCTTTTCTAAATGATAGTCATCAAAACCAATGCTTCACCCTCTCAAAGCAACTCAGTCCCATTATTCTTTTATTTAGGGCAATACCCCCCTCAGCCCCCCAACATATTCCCATGGTGATTACCTTAGAGAATATTTTCTTCTGCAAGGGCTATTGTTAAGCGAGATCCAAGTTCAGTGATTAATGTCCTTTCAGTTATTCAAATGAACCTGTTTTTTGAGTACACTTTCTGTTACATTATGTGCATCCCTTTTTTTATTAACCCTTTAACTTTCTTTTCAAAAATGTTTTTGTTACAGACGAGGTAAAAAGAACTAGAAATTTGTTAATGCTTAGTTAAAAAATATTTTTATTCTTTCAATGGTCATTAAATTAATATGCTTTTATTTCTTCTTGACAAAATTTAACAAAAGTAAACTTGCAGATCTAATATTGTTTTTGAAGCTCTGTCGCCAAGGAAAATGAATAATCCACAGTTTCAGTACCTTACACTTGCAATGATTTTAAACAGTATATATCATCTAAGCTATAGAATGGGCAAATTACTTAAATATTTTTAAATTTATTAAACTTTTTTAAAAAATCGCCATTTCGTGGCGACTTTTTCCTACTGGATGAAAATTATCAAACTCACTGCCTTATTCTCAGTTTTTTGTAAATTTTTATGAGCCCAGATAGTGTTGCATTGGGTTAAGTTTTTAAATATTAAAAAATTGGATCACAAAAGCTTGTCTTTTCCCCAAAACTGTGGCATTTCTCTATCTTGACGTTTTGCCCGATTTTCAAAATAGGTATTGACACCGATGACTTTAGATAGGCTAAACTTGACTTAACAGTCATGAGAATCTGTTGAAGTCACAGTAGTTTTAAAAATAATATATTATTTTCAAAAAAAGCCTCATTTCATGTGACGAAGGAGCCTTTGAAAAGCAGACGTAAAATACGGCACCAATGGCTTTAGATAGGCTAAACTCGGCTTAACAGTCATGAGAATCTGTTGAAGTCACAGTAGTTTTAAAAATACTATATTATTTTCAAAAAAAACCTCATTTCATGTGACGAAGGAGCCTTTGAAAAACAGACGTAAAATACGGCACCACTGGCTTTAGATAGGCTAAACTCGGCTTAACAGTCATGAGAATCTGTTGAAGTCACAGTAGTTTCAAAAATACTATATTATTTTCAAAAAAAGCCTCATTTCATATGACGACGGAGCCTTCGAAAAACAGACGTAAAATACGGCACCAATGGCTTTAGATAGACTAAACTCGGCTTAACAGTCATGGGAATCTGTTGAAGTCACAGTAGTTTTGAAAATACCATATTATTTTCAAAAAAAGCCTCATTTCATGTGACGAAGGAGCCTTTGAAAAGCATACGTAAAATACGGCACCAATGGCTTTAGATAGGCTAAACTCGGCTTAACAGTCATGAGAATCTGTAAGCCACAGTAGTTTTGAAAATACCATATTATTTTCAAAAATAGCCTCATTTCATGTGACGACGGAGCCTTCCAAAAACAGACGTAAAATACGAAAGAATTTCGCTTAATTTCACAATAAATACTAACATTAACTATTTTTTTCTGAAATTGGTTTTTATTTCTGTGTAATGGTTTTTCTTCATAGATAAAATTAGTAATATGATTAAATTGCATTTGAAAATCACATTTAACTATATTTGCACTGTATTTAAAACGTTTATTTATTTAGTGAATTATTTTCTAATTTTTAAAAATTTTCTAAACATTTTAAGAAATTTTCACTTAAAAAATATTGACACGAGGACTTTAAACATGCTTCTTATAGAGTAAATTTCAATAAAAATAAATTAATTAACTCCATAATTTCAGTTTATTAAAATATATTGTTCATATGTGATCTCACGCATGGACAACAAAAGTTGTTATATTGTAAATAAAGTAAACAAAATATAAAATAATTAAAAATATAAAAAAATAAAATAAAGAAATAAATATCGAAAAAGAAAATAGTAAACTAATTTTAACAAAACAATGTTTTTTTGATGATAATAAAAATAACAAACAGAAATATTGATAATAACTTTCAAGTATCTGTGAAAATGCAAGTGGTACTTAATGAATCAGTCGCTATAATGGAAGATTACTGTAATACAGTTGTACGAAAGAGCGTAGACTTAATTAGAAAATTCTAAGTAAGTATGATTGCAATGTGTAAGCATATTTGCAATGCATTGAAAATTTTATGCGTCGAGAATTTCTTTTCTAGTTTAGGAAAGTTAAGCAAAAAAAGTTTAAAAGATTATTGATGTGATGACTTGAAATAGGTTTATTATAGAGTACTTCTTAGTAAAAATAAATTGATTAAAATTAGTACGTCAGTTAATTAAAATATCAGGCTTTCATTCTTTCATATTTTAAGTTAAGAATTATTTGTAATAAAATTAATTAACATCTGATTTAAATTGAAGTTCCGCAACCCTACATTTTCTTTAAATAAAGATAAACAGGCATCATCCCAGTTGAAAGAAATCATAAAAAAGCGCTAAACATTAGATTAAATAATGCTATTCGTTCTTTCGAACGGAGCTTCTTTAAACTCAACTAAATTTTAACTTCATTTTGTAAGTAAGAAGGGTACTTTTCAAAAAATTTGTTCAAAACACAAAATACAGTTTTAAAAAATATCCTTAATATAAAGCTTTCAAGTAAGGACGGGAAAGTTGTAAATGAAATCTTTTTAAACTTTTAAAGAGATTCTTTGGTAAAAGAAGATAAAAAAATTATTTGAACACTTGATTTATGAGCTTTGTTACTTTGCTATTTTTATCCAGAACAAACTATCTAGAGTAAAGGCAGCTGTGGACATAAAAAATAGTTTTCTTGTGGACTGGGTGGTATGTTCTTAAAACTATTCTTTACGAATAAAAATGACTTGCTGAGACCAACTGCAATGGCAAAATGAAAGAGATAAGGAAAGTTCTTACGTTCGTAAATGGACACTTCACACTATTGCAGCTGTAGTCTAGTTTGTTCTAGTTGAGACATCTTTTTCACTGGAAGACACTTTTGTAAAACGGTACTTAGAAAAAACGGCACTTTGAACTCTTTTTTTTTATTCCTGTTTGTCTACCTTCCTTTGAAAAGAAAAATTTCTTAAGAGTTTCCTTTTTAAGGCAAAAAATGTTGTTTCGGTTGCAGTAACTGAACTTATACTTTCTTTCTATCTTTCTCTTCTTTTTTAACTTCCTTCGGTTTTGGTGCTCAGTACAATTGTTCGAACTTTTTGAACAATTTGATTTATATATTTTTTTTTTCGTTTTCTTTGTATGGAACATAAAGGAAAATAAAGAAAAGAGTTATCGGGAATTCTTCGGAATTTCGCGATTGAGCTGGAACATTTCAATGCATCTTCTGAAGATGAAGTGACGATAGAACATAACACAGAAACATACATTCTTGTTTATGCTGAGATCAATTTGGTATAAAAAGAAATCTTGAGAAAAATACATACACGTAAAAGAGCGTAACTTTTATTCTAAAGTTATTTCTTTCACAAGTTTATTCAGAAAAAAAAAAGTCTTCAGACTAAAGTAAATTTCAAAATAAAGTAAAAATGTATGAATTATCCAAATAAAAAAAGCAATTTAGGCAATCAAAATAGGTTTAATTGCTTAAATTTTCAGGGGTTTGAAATTGGTAATGTTTAAATCAGAAACTTTCACTTTATGAAATTTGTTAGGGATTTATTTAAACTACTTTTGACTATTTTATAAATATTTTTTCTCTGGAAGGAGTGATGAAATTAGTTTTTAAACATCTACCTGTTTATCTTTTGATTAGAATGTTTTATCTTGCTATTCTGACAGTGTTATATTAGTCCTACAAATATCAAGTCCAGAGTTATGAGTTTAGAAATAACATTATTCAGTTTCAAACGTATTAAACGTCAGATATCTTTTGCTAGCACCGATATTTTAAATAATACTAAGAACATCCAATGAAAATTAACTTCTCCTATGCCTATATGGGTACCAGATGGGAAAAAATGAGGGGAGGGCTAGGCATACTTTTCAGAGTATGATTTTGAGTGAGCTGATTGTATTGGAAATATTTGACTGGAAAGAAGCTAAGTATATTGCTAAAAACAGGAATTGATGAAGAGATTAGATGAGATTAGAGAGAGGGGAAATGACGGAGGATTCAAGTGCCAAAAGTCATTTAGACGAACAGTAAGTAGGCAATATTTTGTAAATTGGATAGAATTTGAAAGTTAATATTAGTTTTCTTTTAAAACTTTTTATGTATTTAAGAGTAGTATTAGAATTACTTTATTTACGTCTCACTAGAGCTGCACAATGAGTTCAGTCGCGATGATCAGGGAAACATTCAGAGATGGTTCGAAAACATGCCATCACAATTTCGATCCCCTTTACAGGCGATGGCTCCCCAGGACCGGAGCCCAACAACCTGCTCAAAGTGAATACCCTGCCGAGTGCTTACCACATCCAGTGATGACATCGGTGATTAACTGTAACTGTATTTTACGATAAGATCAATCAACCGAAGGAAAACAGTAGAGGAAGGGAAATTAAGCTATTGCTGTAGAATTTCCATCTAATATCACCTATTGAAAACTAATCACGCAATCTAGTATATTATTTTACCTTATTATCCGAAAATCAGTTCCTAAATTTTGACGATTATGAATAAAGTCGTTTTCTGTTCTGTGAATAAACTAAATTTCACGAAATATAAAAATGCTATTACTGACATTTATAGCTATCAAATTGCTTGTCAGTGTAGTCTTGCTTATATCAAACTAAACGTACCCTTAAACGTCGTTTTAAGTAACATGAAAGATATATCCAAGCTCAGGTTATTAAACAATTCCTCCATTGTCCAACAAAATTGGAATTTCAATCATATAATTAAGTTTTCTTCTATCTCCCTACTAATTTTACTATGATTTTAAATAAAAATAAAATATTTCAATGATAATTATTAAGTTTACAATTGTATTTTTCAAAACACTTTAACGTTCTAACGTGATTGAGTAAGCAAAAGAATACTGATCCAGGAATTATTAAGAACAAGATCCCAACACTTGGCGTTATGCCATGACCTCTGTGTATAGTACGTAAACAAAATACAATCAGCACTCCTGAAACAGAAAAAATATATTTACACCTTCATGCAGTGCTGATCTTTAACTGATTCCCATTCATGGGACATTCTGAATTGAACAAACACAGAGAGTGCCATTCATACGAAGTCAATTATTCAAGTAAAACCGCTTCCAGCATTCATAGAATCCAAACCAGCAGTAAATGAAGGTAAATGGCGTATTTCATTTCAGCTGAGCTGTAAATAATTAGATACAAAAGCATTTGTGTTTCCAGCATTTGGAATTGATCAAATTCTAACATCCGGCCGGAAATACCTAGAATATTATCAGCCTCCTAGGCTGTATTTGTCCTCTTCCACTCAACTTAGAACAGCTGACGCCACATCCATTTATCTCAGCCATTAACATCGAACCCAATGAGTCTTGAATGATGAGGTGGATTACATGCCAAAACTTGTTCTATACCCCGAGGAATCATTGAATGAATGCTTCATTAGAAAATGCATACATTCACAGATGTATTGGCTTCCGGCGTTATTCCACCGTAGTTACACGAACGGTTTGTTTCTCCAAATTAAATGCTCTGATGCCGTTTGTCAAGAGTATGTCTAAAATTGTTTCTAGTGGCAGAAAATGAGTTGAGATTGGTGGGAAACGTATGTCGAAGTGCACACTACTGGACATATATGAAGTTTTGTTGATATTTGATTAGAACCCATTCATAAAGTAGTCAAAATAAAAGACAATGTAAATAGTTTCTTGAGCAATTTTTTTTCGTAACTGTAAGACTGAAAATTATTTTGAAAATGTATTAAACTGAAAAAACTAAATTAACAAATTTGTGTCACATGGTTAATGAAAACCATTTTTCCCCTTTGAAGCTGAAATTTAATTTCAAACAAGCCGTGGTGGCTATCGTTTGCCTTCGAAGCCGGGTTTGAACCGGGTTTGAATCCCAGCGATAGCTGCTCGATACGAATTCCTCTCCTGGCTCGCACTGACCACAGTGCTGACATACAATATTATCGGTGGTAGGTGGATCATGGGTTAGAGTCCCTTTGACGTCAGGCTAACCATGGGAGGTTTTCATCTCCATGTAACGCAAATGCGTGTTAGTTCCATTAAAAAGTCCTCCACGAAACAAATTACTCCCAATACCTGATCCAGGAGTTGCCTTGTCTTCTGAGTTATTCTCAGACCCTATCCAGGTAAATACAAGTAATATCCGACATAGTTTGTGAGGCCATTTTGAGATGCTGATGAGAATAAACTAAGTTACATAAACTCGCTTGCACTTTTGAAAAAAGTTTACATTTTTTTGGAAGCCATCCTAACTCCTCGAAACTTAATGAAATAGCTAAAAAGTAACAATTTTATTAAAATCCCTTAAGTGACTTACCTTATGTAGGTAAATACAGGTAATGTCAGATAAATAAACCGAAATAAACACAAGTGTTTTTTTTCTCCCCTTATGTGTAGTTCTAGAAGAAAATTATGTAATCTTCTTGCTTTGGATTTAAAAGTCTCCTTTGTATGAACAAATTCTGATACATTGTAACTGTGATTTTAATCAGAGTTAAAAATTATTCATTGGGGTTATAAATTAAATTGATGATATCCGAAATAACGTACCTTTACATGATTTCTTACATTTAAACATTCTCCATTTCTTTTTAATGTCTGCAACTATCAATTATTGAATTACCAGGAACTCACTCTAAAATTATTTAATGTGTACAATATGTAGAAGAAAAAAAAATTATATATATATATATATATATATATATATATATATATATATATATATATATATATATATATATATATATATATATATATATATATATATATATATATATATATATATATATATATATATATATATATATATATATATATATATATATATATATATATATATATATATATATATATATATATATGGGTCATTCTCACAAAAACAGTCATTTTCATGTCCCCAGTATATTTCAGGGAAAGTGTCCTTCAGAATGCAAGCTAACAAAAGAATAAAAATAAAATTATCAATTTTTATTTTTTATTTGTTTTAGATAATTAAAATATGCCAATATGTCATTACCTCACTGGTCCCCACTGCTGATTTAAAAAAAGAAAAAAATTGTTTCTGAAATAAAAAAAAATTTTTACAAATTCGTGTTTTTTATTTCAGAATACTGAAATATAGGATTCAGAAAATCAATTTTAAATTAATTTCTGATAAAAATATTAGCACATCACTATTTCAAACTTTGTCCCCAGTGTTTCGCGTCATTCCCTCACAACAATGTTCTTACTTCTTATCACCTGCAATCTTCTTAGAATAAAAATATTTTAATAAAAACTTCAGAAGTTAACAACTGGCATCATAGATCAAAATTGCAGTATGTTTCCATCTTCAACTTAAAGAAGCTTTGCTGTGGAATAAATTTGAATGAATCAAACCAGTTAAAATTTTTTACATTTGTCATTCCCTCATGTCATTTTTTAGAGTAAAATAAAATACAACTTCATCGAGAAAGTGGATAATTATATGTTGCTTTCTTGTATGAATATAATTGTATGCGATTGACTTCAGAAATTAATTAGGCCTAACTGTTATTTTTAAATTTTATTGAATTCGTCATTCCCTCACTAGTGTATGAAGTGAGGGAATGACGCTGAAGTGAGGGAATGATTCAACATGAGTATATTATTAAATTTTTTTTGTTCAATCGAGCCAGCCAATTTTATTTCCCAAACCTGCAAAAACTATTAAATATATAAGACCAAATTATAATAAATATTAGATATACTTAGTATGTTATCATTTTCAAACTTTAGGTAGATGTAACTTAGATAAAAACATGTATTAAAATAAAATATCATTCCCTCACTATTAGTGTCATTCCCTCACTTTTTAAATAGTGAAAATAATTAATTTACTTATTAATTAATTTGAAAAATAAATTAAAAAATTAATTTATTAAATTAATTTATTTATTTATTAAATAAATTAATTTATTTATTAAATTAATTAATTAATTATTAATTATTGTAAATTAATTGTTTAAAAAATTAATTAATTTAAATATTAAGTATAATTTATAGGATATATACTTTCTTTACAATGCCATTACATATTTCTATTAATATAAAAAGTTTTAGAGCTTTTTATTCACTTTACTTTTTTGGGATTTTATGAACTGAAAAATGACAGTTTTCGTGAGAATGACCCAGATATATATATATATATATATATATATATATATATATATATATATATATATATATATATATATATATATATATATATATATATATATATATTGGTATTAACTATATTTTACAAGAATTTTCAGTTATACAATTTTATTAATGGAAAATAAAACCCAGATTCTTCTCACGAAAAAAAATAATAATAAAAATAAAAAAAATAACAAATAAAAAAAATATTAAATTATTTTAAGACTTTTTTTAATTAAATATATTAAACACTGAGTTCAAAAATTACCTATGAAAGAACATTTTCCGAAAAGTTCCGAGGAAAAAACTAACTTTAAAAATAAAGTTAATCTTATTTTTTTCTGAAAATGATTTTCTCTATCACCCTTAATGAAATAATTACGTTTAAAAAAAACCGGAAACTTCATCAGTTTCATAAAAATATTACCCCCTTTTTTTAATTAAGGCTTCTCAAAACAAAACAAAAAATTCCCTTCTTAATTAAAACCATGTTTGATGAAATTCCGAAACTACTGAAACAAAAGGCAGAGACACTTTGAGTGGCGTTAAACAATTCTGAAAGTCTATTAAAATTCCGTATCATTTCAACGCCAAAGATGTTTTTATAAATTGAAAAGAGCAACAAATCTGTCAGAAGAGGCGAAATGGAATTCCAGGGAAAATTACTCATTTAAAAGATAGGATTATTTTCCTTTACTCAAGTCTTCATTATTGAAACTCGTCCGCTTTGATTTCTTTGTCTGGAATTGAAACTGCCGCTTATTAAGACACTTCATGAATCTGGATCTGGAATCAAATTATTTTAAGTTCCATGGGCGAAATTAATCAAATCTAATCTGTCTGCTTGAGATGATGAAAGTCACTTTAAATGAACAATCTTAGATATTATTTAATAAATACTGAATTGAAAAGAATTAATTTTAAACTACGTGATTGATTTTTTTAATATTATGGATTAACTTTTCATTTTACCAATAGAAGTTAAAACGTTTTCGATATTGAATGGTATTCTTGGCATTACTATTTATAGTTTTACCTATACTATTTATAGTTTTGCCAAAATGCATTCCATTCATTAAAATGTAAATTTAGTACCTATGAATTCAGTTTTAAAAGTTAATGGGAAGCAATAATCGTGTTTAAATTATTTAAAGAACTCGAACTAAATTAAATAGACAACACCCTAAACCCATGCATGTGATGGAATCTCGAAATACTGGATTTTATTTTAAACTAAAAATTTCAAGTTGTTCTTGACAATGAAACATCTGGATCTAGATTATTGGTAGAATATTAAAAAAGAGTTTCATGTTAGTTGAATGAAGTATTGAAATACCCATTGTAATATATCTAGTATTAGTTATCTGTTGGATCTCATATTATCTTAGTTGCTCATATTGTTTTGTTAAATTTTTCCCAGTTACCTAATAAACCAATAGTAAGAGGATTCAATTCGAAAAATATTTACCGGAAATTTTTTTTTTACTTATTTAGTAACGTTTTGATATGACAATCTTATGCTTTCCCTCTCCGGGAAGGCGAGAGATTAAAAAACGTAAACTGAAACAGGGTTTTTTTTTTTGTAGGTTTTTCAACATATTCCATAATTAACTCTATGGATAGAAAAAGTTGAATTCAGAAGTTGTAGATCATTAAACTT
This sequence comes from Parasteatoda tepidariorum, assembly GCF_982258835.1. NCBI lineage: Eukaryota > Metazoa > Arthropoda > Arachnida > Araneae > Theridiidae > Parasteatoda > Parasteatoda tepidariorum. Next base: position 20,105,647 of record NC_141755.1, on the reverse strand, counting down.
TTGCAGAAAATTAATACCAATATAATATGTTTTGTTTCAAATATTGTTAATTGACTTATTGTGAAAGTTTATAGAAATTGTCAGCTTCATAAACAAATTTCATTTCTTGCCAGAATTAATGCTGATATGAAGTGAAAAATATTTTTGTAACACTGTTGTTTTAATAACGACTACTTTGTTATAACGACTGTTTTGGTAACACTATTATTTGAATAATGACTACTTAGTTATAACTACTATTTTAGTAACACTTTTATTTGAATGTATACTACTTAGTTACAACAACTCTTTTAATAACTCTGTCTTTTGAATGACGACTACTTTGTTATAACTAATATTTTGTTTACACTATTTGAATAACGACTATTTTGGCAACACTATTATTTAAATAACGACTATTTTTTTAAAACGAATATTTTAGTAACACTATTGTCTGAATAACTATAACTTTGTTATGATGACTATTTTAGAAACACTATTGTGTGAATAACTATAACTTTGCCATAACGACTATTTTAGTAACACTATTGTTTGAATAACAATTCTTTTGGTAACACTATTGTTTGAATAACGACTACTTTGTTATTGTTTTGAGGACTCCTTTTCGACTAATAAGTTATGCATCAATTTTATTATCCTCGGTCTAGTACGAGGAACTCAAACTGTCAGTACGAGGTAAACATGGACATCGAAACGTTTGACCTGAAACGATGTTTTGAGGGATTGCAGTAAGTTTCTAGAATTCAATAAATTATATTATTAAAGATTATGTATAAAATTTTTAAGAAAATCGCAGATGCAACACCGATACCCCTTTAAAATATTTTTTCTAACTCTCTAACTGCAAGCAAAAATTTATTTTAGTATTTAAGAATTATAAATTAAAAAAAACTGTCAAATAGTTACTAAAAAAATCTATTAGATTATCAGAATATAGTTATATTAAAATACCAATAATTTAATATCAGTAAATTTATTAATAATTAATTTTGTAAATTAAAAAAATTTTAATAATAAATAACCGTTTTTCTTAGATTTAAATAAGTGCAAATTTGAAAAATGATTGATTAGAAGTGATCCATGCATGGAAAGTTTTACCTTAAATGCAGAAAAAGACACCTTTTTTTATGCTGCATTTCATAATTACTAAAGTGCTAAATATATTCATTTTCATTTATTTCAATCTAAATTAATACAAAATAACGAAAAAAGTATGAAAAAATGTTTAATACAAATTCTGCGTCAAAAGAATGAATACTATAAAAATTTCTCTGATTGCATTGCTGTCAATTCGGAAGCTTTAACACTAAACAATGTTTTAATTGGTAATAAAACAACACATAAGTAACTAAATATATTTAAAATTTTGTCAGCACTTAAAAGCATCACCAGATACTAATCAGTTTTGTACAGACCATCAAATTGTTTAAATATCGTGGGTGTCAATATCAGTTCAATTCAACAACATTTTTTTAAACAATGCTATAACAACAAGACAAAAGGGTGCGATTGTTCTTGTTTTCCAGTGACACCATCTATAGTCAAAGATTTCACTTCTGCCACACCAATACAGTACACCTGTTTATAGGGCTGACCCATTCAGGCACGTATTCATTCATCCACAGATCGTAATTTGGACCTGAACTAGAAAACAACCCATCTCCAATTCAATACCCCAGAGGTATAATTTGTTATGGAAGAACGGAGGACTTTGTGACCAGGCAGATTTAACGTGTAATGGTTACCATTTACTACACAGGGAGTCTTCTGCCGGCTGGTTTCGAACTCCTGTTCTCACATACGCGCGCTCAGCGTCCTGCCAACCAAGCTATCCCGGGGCCCCTAAACAATGTTATATAAGTGGAAAATGCATTTTTCAGGATGACAGTCATGGCTTGTTGAGGGGTGACAATTTATTGAAAAGAAATCCAAATGTACAGCAGTAGCAAATAATTGAAAGAACGGCTTGAATAAGAGTTTCAAGTAATGATTCAAACCACCTTTTTTTTATTTTATGCAGCAAATGTGAAATGCGAAGCCCGGTGGCTGAGCAGTAGCGCTTCACAGGTCCCTGGTTCGATCCTCGGGCCGGGCAAGGTTGACTCAGCCTTTCATTCCTTCAGTGGGTCTATAAATGAGTACCAAGCATGCTTGGGAACTAAACACTGGGGGTTCCGCGTTCGGCTGACCACCTTACCGGAACATCTGCTCCTGCACCCCAGAGCCCAAGGTCAAGAAAACTGAGATGGGCACAGTGCAAATTGCTTGGCCCTCTATGGGCTGTCGCGCCGCTGAGTTTAAATGCGAAATGCTTTGAATACCCTTTGAGAGAAAAAATAACTCACTTAAATTTGTATTTTCTTTTTCCATTCTAGAGAAAAAATTCAATTCTAGAAAGTTATGATATCCCTTGTAATATTTATTCTGCTGAAAATATTTCGGCCACCACCTTATATCATTAAATTTCCTTGAAGTGTCTAGCTTTAGGCTATTAGCCTCGAGCTTCGTAGGTTTTGAACCCCGGATGGATGCCGCTTTCTACGACTGACCGTTAATTGTCTTGGTGAGAGTTTCTGTTTTTCTTTCCACGTTCTCTGAACAAATATTTTGTGGGAAACTTATAACTTTTTCAATTACTGGAACCGTTATCTTTACATTTAGGTCGGTAGATACTTAATTTTCGTCGCACTAGAGTTGCACAATGGTCTATTCGACGGTCTGGGAAATATCCCTGAGAATGATCCGAAAACATACCACCGCAATTTTGATCCTCTGTAGAGGAGATAGCTCCCCTGCTTTTACAGCCCGACGACCTGCGCCCAAAGTCGTGTTAATGGATGCGGAGGGAAACGGAGATGACATAACGTTTTCAAGTCTTGTAGGTTCCAGTCTAGTTAAAAGTGATTGCACTGCTGAAGCCATTCTTCAGAAGCAAATGATTTAATAGATGTAACAAATGATTTAATAATCGATAAACTAAAAAAAGAATCCATCTTTCCATTTTAAACGTTGATCTTTGTCTAACAAAAGCGATCGAACACTGGACTACGCAAATCCATGCCAGACAAGCCAGTCACGTCCAGATTCCCATTTCAAAAATCAATGGCAAAATGAATTTTTGTAAAGAAATTTGAAGTAAATTTGAATAGGCAACATCCATACATATGATAAAAGCCAAAGGTACAGGTTTTTATTTTTTTTTAATATTAGAAAATAGTGAATGCCGCAGCTATTTTTGGTGTGAAACCTAACGTTAGAATTTGTTTTGTGACCCAAAAACCATTAAACTTAGATTTCGAGGTTATGCAGAATGATGTGCAAGAAGTACGATGAAATAATAAAAATATTTAGCATCCAAATGATTTGTTCGAGAATTATCAACTGAGAAACTTGAAGTAGAAAATACCACCCGGGCAGCTCTGAAAGCGGCAAGAATATAACTATAGAATTGAAATTAGGCGTGCTTAAAGGAACATTTTTGTTCATGATCTTAACTTAAAACTTTTTTTGAAATTCCAAATCTTTCGAAAAATTTTGCAATTTTAATTGCTTTTTATGCGAATTATTTCTCATTTTCCTTTCGTTTTTTTCCACTTTTCATTGCAAAATACAACAAGAATAAAATATATTTTTCAGGAAAATGTATTGATGAATGAATATTTTCATAAAATGTATTTTTCAACTACAGCAGAAATAAAATGTATAAATAATTAGTTTGTATTATAATGCTTCAAAATTCTCAATCTGTTTTAAGTATAGATTTATTTCGTAAAAAAAAATTTATATTAAAAGAGCAAAGTTACACAATAAGTTCTAAGGTTGTAGTATTAACTATTAAAGAAATCTTTATTAAAATAAATTTTATCAATATAAACTTTCTTAAGATAAACTTATGCGATATAAATTTTATTAATATGAACTTATGCCATATAAATTTTATTAATATAAACTTATACAATATAAACTATTAAATAATCTTTCACACGCAAATTGTAATGGCCACGACGCCTTAAAAAGCACAGAGCCTTAAAAGCACTTCACGCCACATTTGACTACATTTATCTAAATTAATTTCTTTATTTTTGTCCATTAATGTCAAGAAAAGAAAATTCTATATTCATAAGGCAAAAAAAAGTTCTAAAAAAAATTTTTTTTTAATATTTTTCAGTTAGAAAATAATAATAAATTATTCCTGATGGAATAATTAATCTTGATGGATTATTCTTGAATACCAATAATACTTTTAGAATAAATGAATACAAAACATGGGCAGTTTTGAAGAACAAATTTGAACATAGATATATATTTATAAGTATATATATTTTTTTCTTTTTACGAAAAAATCCTCTTCGAACATTTATTTTTACTTGATGGAATATTTCAGTTTGAATAACAGTTTCTTTCAACGAGAGATGAAGAGAAAAATTGAAATTGTCCAGAAAATAAATGGATTTGCGAATAAAGAGAAACCAAGAATTCTTAGTTTTTGTTCGTTTTATGTTTTTTTAAGGGCAGAGAGATCTATTTCTGCCCAGCAAACACACAATGACTGGAATGAAGAGGTTTTGTTTTGCTTCAAAATCAAAATAACATATAACGGAAGAAAGAAGAGCTGCAACTCTCAGGAGATGTTTTAGTGGGAAAGATATGAAAATAAAATAAATTAATAAATCTGCTTATGAAGAAAAAAATAAAAAGCCCGAAAAAAGAATTACACTTCTTGTGAGAGCGAGAAAAAGAAAGAAAATGACGAATTTTTAATCTTAAAAATGTTTGCTTTCTATATTTTAATTTCTTAGTAATGAGCTTTAGGCACGGAATATGAACTATAAAGGAAAATCTTTAATTGTCCGCTTTTAAAACACAAAACAAAGTACGAAGCTGTAGTGGGAGGTGGCCATAAATAGCCTAACGAGAGAAGGGCATAGACTTAGTAAGTAGTAGTCACTTCTGCCTAGCTTATGCTCTCTCAGGTTATTTCAGTTTCCGTTTTTAAAAGTGCTATATGTTGAGCCATCTCAGCTAGATTTGGCATGTGACATTTTTAGCGGCAATCATTGGTCGATTTTCCAGCGTTGTCATTCGGGGAGTTGTAATGAGGCTTTTTTTGCCACCGTGTAAGAGAAATATATATATAGATGGGAATAATGTCTAGTGTTTAAAATTATGCAAGCACTAATTCTAGTCCGTTAACTTTAGATAATTTATCTGTTAGTTATAATTTATTTTTTATAAGATGGCAGTAATTTACAAACGCAATATCTGCATGAAATTCACCCCTTTATTTTAAAATTAGCCCCTAAAAAATTAATAGAATAGTGAAATTATACTCTAGAAATTTTTAATTTGATAACCATGATTCTGTGTATTAGTCAGTTTATCTAAAATTCCATATCTAATGCTACTCTAATTACATCAAACCACCCATTTCTACGAAAGCATCGGCTTTTAATAGTCTTTTATTTATTATGCCGGTATTAAAAAATTCCTAATTGCTCTCTGAAACCGTAATTTTGCCCCTATTTGAATTTTGATCTCATTGAACAAATAAAATACAGTTACTCCTAAAAAAACTTGTTTGACGAAGTTATTTTTTTCATAATGTATTTTTACCTTTTATGCGATTAAACGTAAAAATAAAAAGAATTGAAGCAGCTTTCCAAACTTCAGCTACATGAATGTTACATTGAAGTACTCTATTTTGCTTGATTTTGAAGTAAAATAAAAAAAAGTAAGATACACGAAATTGTGTTGAACTTTCTCGGAGATAGTGTACTTTTTTATTTCTTCCTATTCTCAGATTTCATTTTGAAATTGCTAAAGAATAATTATAAATAAATGAATGAGAAATATCACAATATAAAAATAGAAGAAGAAATTAAAATTAAAAAAAAAATAAAATTGCTATTGTTTTAAAAATAGTTTTTGGATATTATCAGCCTGACACTATATATTCAACAATCCCATGTAAAATTTATTTTAGCATTTTAAGAGATGTTTCACTGAGAAAAAAGTATGGTAAAAATATCACACTATGGTAAAATTTACCGTCTTTTAAATTTATGGAAACATCAAGAAGCTCCGTGATTTTCACCGAAATGCTTTGGAAATGATTTTGAAAAATAGACAATAAAATATAGCTCAATAATATTAAATAAAATTTGGTAAATGTGGTGATAGTTGGTAATTTTATCATGGTACCTTATAACTAGGTATAAAAATCATTTATTTGATTAAATTTACTTTTCCGTTTTGTGTTTTTTACTAAGTTTTTTGTGCAGTAATAAAATCTATAATTTTGAAAGACAGAATCATAAGACATGGTTCCCAGCAGATCACCGAAGTCAAGCATCACTGGCTACGGTCAGTGTGCGGGTGGGTGACCACTTGGATCAGTCTGCGTAGGGACCGAGGGTGTGCGGTATTGGTCCTCGTTAAACTTTTCTACCGTAAAGTGCTCGACTTCGCGTGCAAGTCGTCGAGCTACCGAAGCGGGGGTGCCATCCCCTCTGCAGAGGATCTAAATTGTGATGGCATGTCTTCGGATCATCTTCAGGGATGTTTCCCAGACCGTCGCCAATAGCCCAATGTGCAGCTCTAGTGCGACGTAAATAAACAACAACAAGAGAGACAGAATCTCCTGTAAAACGTTAGCATATGAACGGAAAAAATACCAAACGAATGGCTTAAATACCATATATTTTGGTTTTATTAAAAAACATTTTTAGCTCATTAAAAAATGTTTTATAAATATACACATAATTGTCGAATCAAGAGTCAAAGCTCTGATGTTGTGAATTCCATTTTTTAACAGTGAAATATTCATGTTTTTTTTTCTCCATACAACAAAAAACGGAAAATGAGTTCCAGGAATGCGAATTTGTTCTTCTGCGTGACTTTGCTTCCTCTTAGATTATAAGTGGAGTTAGTAGGTCCCTCATTTTCCACTAGAAATTATTCAAAAGCTCATTTTCGTCTTCTTAGTTTAGTTTAAACTTCAAGTTTTCTTATGTATGTTCGACAGGTAAAGTATTTTCTCGAGGACAAACATTTCATACGTGACTCATATTCATTAAATTGCGTTTTCCAAGCCTATTCAGAACGTATGTACGTGAAAGTGTGAATTGATATGCCACATATCAGTTCAATCGAAGTCGGTTGAATTGTTCTAGAAAAATCGAATTTCAAAGAAGCCGCAAGTTCAAATTTCTCAAGAACTTTTCAATCAATTTCCCTCAAATTTTGTGTTTTGCATGTAAAATTACAATCTTTAAAATAATGTAAAAAATTGTATATTTTACAGTTCAAATTGTTCGACTACTATTTAATAAAACAATAAAAACTAATAAATAATTAGAAAAATATTTTGCCTGGAATTATCATTGAATAAATGAATTTTTTATAACTGTGTGCAAAAAATTTTCAATTCGCCTAAAAAGTTCTCGAGATATGGAGAATTACGCAAAAAATCAAATTAACATTAAGGGGTTCAACTTTTGGATCGCTCTCGTAACCACATTTCCCATACTGCTGCTACACCCGATATTTTGGGAATCAGGAATCCAAATCCGTTGAAAAAAAATTATGTTTATTCAGAGAAAGTACGTTTTCGTGTCTGATTTCTAGGGACCGAAACTTTACTAGTCAAGAGTTGTACTAATAGCATCAAGTCAAGAGTTGCATCATAATAGCATCATAGTCAAGATCTGTACTAATATCGTCTTTACTAATAGCATATTTTAAATCACCTCTTCGCATCATTAAGAAATGAGTCCTAGAACGTGAAAATCTTATCATTAAATTACAAGTTATTCAGGGTAGTCAGGTTTTTTTTTTTTTGGCGCACTGTGCATCTTTGACTTTGGCACTGTGCAAAAATGAAGCGAAATTCCAATTTGCTATATTTTTTATAAATTTTTAATTTCATAAAACTAGATATTATTATTTCTCAATTATTGTCGTTATTTAATGATCACGATTTCTTCCTCAATGTATGAACCTAATACCATATTGATTAATACCGATACATTGATTGTTAGCTCTATTTTTTCCCTTAAAAATAATGGTGTTTACGTAAATTTTATATTAAGTTTTGAAACTCTTATGTAGGCCATGACAAAAAGAACTTGTTTAGTTTTCTCTAAAAAAACATCTTAGCTTCAATATTTCAAACAAATATTTTTTTACTAGAAACATTCTTTTTTCTCGCTTTGTTTACTTATTCATTCCTGATGAAACATTTCAACAAGAAAAACATCTTCTTTCAACTTGATATAAATAGAAAAATTGAAATTGTCCAGAAAATAAATAGATTTGTGAATAAAGACACACAAAAATATCTCAATTCCTTGCTTTTTATACATTATTTTTTTTGTAGACAGTAAGATTCATTTCTACAATGCAGACGATACAACAAAGGAAATAAAGAACATTTCTTTGTTTTTGTGTAAAAAGAACAAAAGAAACATGGCGGAAGAAAAAAAGACGAAATAGAAATTCTCAGAAGAAATTTAAGAGAGAGAGATGAAAATAAAAATGAAATTTGTAAATCTCAAGTAATGTGGAAACTTTTGAAACACGGAAGAAAATTCTACTTGGGAAAAATGTCGGAAAAAGAAGAAAAAAAAGAAAACAGTAGTGTGAAAGCGTTTATTCTGTAACTATCTCTAAACTAATCTCTTGGCGATGAAATTCTCAGGTTTCGAGATAAATTTGAAAGAAAATTTCATTATCTTAACATAACAGAAATTTTGAAATAACTATGATGTTCATAGTCATAAATTTATTTTAAACATTTTTAAAATTATTTCTTGTTTATTATGATAATGGTTGGACCGGCTGTATGAGATTAAAATAGCCTGGTTAAATTATTTTTATAAAGCTGTTTCAGAAATATTTTACTTTCACGCAGATTATGAATGCCAAAAAATTTAAACTTGATTTACTATCATATTAAGCTGTTAGAATTTAAGAAATTTGTAAGATGTTTGGTTATGCAAATTTGGAATGTATAAGAATTTTTAAAAAATATTGTTTACCTTGAGGAAAGCTAAAAGAAATAACTTTGATAGAATATTATTTGTGAAATAAAAGCGAGAAGAAGAACACATTTATAACAGGATTAAATAACCGTCATAATTTAATCATTCTTGTCTTAATGAAAATGTAACCTTTTTTCCACTCTGAAGTCCTAAGAGAATAAACAATGTTACAAAAATTACGCATGCACTACTAAAAGATTTTACATTGTTTTATAAACTAACGTGTCAAAACTTAATTAAATAACCTAACCTAACAATTTTATTCGAATCCTTCAAGTATTTATCTTATTTAGGTAAGTACGTGCAATGTCAGATATAGTTTTCGACAGCCAATGAGAATAAAGAATGTTACATAAACAACGCTTGCATTGCTGTAAGAAGCTAAATTTTTTCCTGGAAACTAACGCATCGAAACTGAATGAAATAAAAAAAATCACAATTTTATTAAAATCCTTCAAATGATTTACCTTGATCTAGGCAAATTCAGGTAATATCAGGGAAGTCGATTTCTTGACCATAGATGGCGCCACTGAAAAACAAGAATCGCACACTCTGCCTTAAATTTGCTCGGTTTCACCAAGCAGGCTTGCCCGTGTGGCAAGTGGCATTAGAACCAACCAACGAACAGTAAAAGCTTACATTTTTCTGGAAACTAATGCATCAAAACTTAATTAAATAACAAAAGAACGAATAATTTTATTAAAATCCTTCAACTCATATACCTCATCGATGTAAATACAGGTAATATCAGACATAATTTTGAAGCCATTCGATTTAAACTTAAATACGCAATGCCGTTTAAATTTTGGCACAGTATAGCTGCTGCATAATATCATAAATTATAAACTTTCCTCCTCTTATCTGAACGATTCAAGAGCATGTATATAATATACTTTCTCAGATTAATTTAATTTAATTTTAAAAAATTACTTGTTTTTCAGTGTAAAATAGTTACAAATGTTACGTAAACAGCCTTAAAATATAAAGTTTGCGAATTATTTATTTAAAATTTCCATCAACTTAATTCGAAGTAAAACACTAACCCCATCTGTAATATATATTTAACTAAGCCGAGCTGGCTCTGAGAATAGAGTGCTCTCCAGATGATTCGAGTACGAATCCTATCGATGGCTGGTCGATACGAATCCCGCACCAGGGTTGCACCGACTACAGTGCTGACGTAAAATATGCTCAGTGGCAGACGGATCATGGGCTACAGTCCCCTTGCCGCCTGGCATCTTGGGAGGTTTTTGTGGGTTGCTCACAAATATGGGTTAGTTCCATTAAAAAGTCCACCACAAAGGCAAATTTTACCCAATACTTGATCCAGAAGTTCCCTTGCCTATATATATATATATATGTATATATATATATATATATATATATATATATATATATATATATATATATATATATATATACATATATATATATATATATATATATATATATATATATATATATATATATATATATATATATATATATATATATATATATATATATATATATATATATATAAATATATATATATATATATATATATATATATATATATATATATATATATATATATATATATATATATATATATATATATATATATATATATATATATATATATATATATATATATATATATTTAGTTCACGTGTACTTAAACGGGTATTTCGTATTTCAAAAGCGTCAGAAACAATTTAAATAGTTTCATTGATATAAATGTAAATATTATAAGCTTTTGGCAAAGGATCAATTATAAATAAATCTATAGATCTAATCGATACATAAATTTGTTTTCGGTAGCTACTAATCTGTCTCTGAAGAAAAATTTATACACTTGAATTATAGAACCTCTATATTTTATAAAATTGAAATTTGATAGACTAAAATAAAAATGTATTTTTTATCCGAACATTTCAGAACGTATATTTTTCTATTTATAGCATTCTTAAAAATACGCAAACCTATTGGCAAGGCCTTTTTATATAAATATTTTTGGTATAAACTTGGCAAGAATATGAAATAAATATTTTTTAAATATAAGCTTTCTTACTGAGTAGATTTGTATAAATAAGAATTTGAAGGGAGACACATGATCTAACGTCCTATCATGACATGACGATCAAAATGTCTCCAAAAGGGAAAAAAATCAATAAAATTTTAGACATTTTGAAAGTTTTTTAATAAAGTGTAGTCAATATACAACTTGCAGTTTGAAGTGAATGGCGTCTTGTAAGAAATAATACTGACGGATGAGTCTTTTTAAAATAGTGTGAAAGTATATCCTGAACTAACCTTTTCAGAAGATTCAAAAAATATATTTTCAATGATACTTAAAAAGAAGCTATACAATGATAAATTGTAATAAAAAGAATTATCGACTGCCTACGCATTTCTTTCATCCATTAAAAATGGAACCATAGCATTTGAATACTTCTTTCTGCATTAGTTCATTTTAATATAAATACACAAGAGAAATTGGACAAGGAACAGGAGAAAAGTATAGAACGTCTGTCGGAGTTAAACAGTTTAATCTAGAAACGTTCAGATTTAATATAATATATATATATATATATATATATATATATATATATATATATATATATATATATATATATATATATATATATATATATATATATATATATATATATATATATATATATATATATATATATATATATATATATATATATATATATATATATATATATATATATATATATATATATATATATATATATATATATATATATATATATATATATATATATATATATATATTTATGTGGGGACGGCATGAGTGGTCGTCTTTGAAAATAAGAGGCACTGTACTTTAACAAAACATATATTAAACGCTAAATTTACATAAAGATGGACGATAAACAAACACAGGAACAACACAAAATAAATGAGTTCGTCATCGTGAAGTTAAAAGAAAATCATGATCGCTCATCCTCTTTTGGAATTCATCAGCGTCTCCTTTTTTGTTAGTTCCATTACGCGCTCCCGTGTCTCTCGTGTCTTTCGGAAATTCGCACGGGGTCTAACTTGCAGCTTACATAATCTGTCATAATCTGGTTAGATCTCTAGCTAGATCAGCTTACAGCACAGGAACTGGTACTATAGATTGGAACTGGCACTACAGATAGGAACTGGCACTACATATATATATATATATATAAAATCAAAATATAGATAAAACAACGGAAAAATTACAGAACAATGAAAAAAGGGGAAAAAAAGGAAAATAATAATAAAAATAGCAAAAAACCGGGGAAAGAAAAAAATCCGAAAAAAGGACAAAAAAGTCTGAAAAAAAAAGACATAATCTTTTCATCAGCCCACACCATTATTTCCGCAAAAAAGAGTGCTTTCTAATAATATATATATATATATATATATATATATATATATATATATATATATATATATATATATATATATATATATATATATATATATATATATATATATATATATATAAAGATACTCATTGTTTTGTTTAGTTGCGAACAATACATCATTCTTGAAATGTCGTAGATGCACTACTTTTGTAATAAATTAATATTTTTTTTTTTTTTGAAAAATGTCAAATCACACTGTCACCCCCCCCCCCGTGAGGTAAGATTTGGTACATTTAGGATAATTGGAAGCCTTTATTTTGAAAAACATCCATAACCGGACTTTCCTTCGACTTTTCTTTTCATCATGAATGAAAGTATTGGCTGCACCTCTAATTTTAAAATAAAGTAAGCAAGAGGAATGGTTTTGAGACTTACACTAGTTTAATTTAAAATGCAGATCTTGTGTTGAAATTGTGTATAAAATTGTCCTTCCATCTACTCAATTTTCTACTAACCATAAATTGGAAATATTGTCGGCAATTAGAACATTAAAATATTCATTAATGTTTCAAACTCACTCAACATTAACTTATAAAAAACTAACTATACTCATTCATTGATAGTTTCCCAGCCTTTTAATTGATAAATTTAAAACTGGTGAATCTTATCGTGAAAATACTGGACAGAAGGTAATTGACAACCCTACTCAACTCCGTTTTAACTGCCCAGACGGGAGGAAATTGACGACAACATAACATAATTAATTGATGACAACATGATGAAATTGAAGAGTAATTTTTCTTCAAAACCTTCAATATATTCAATATGAGCCACTATGGCTCAGGGGATCGAGCGTTCGCCATTCAATGAGGGGAACCGGGTCGAATCCTAACGATGGTTGGTCGATACGAGTCAGCATCCGGCTGGCACCGACCACAGTGCTGACGTGAAATATCATCAGTGGTAGACGGATCAGGGGTTAGAGTCCCTTTGCCGTCAGACTAACCATGGAAGGTTCTCGTGGTCGAATCCCAACGATGGCTGGTCGATACGAGTCAGCATCCGGCTGGCACCGACAGCAGTGCTGACGTTAAATATCTTCAGTGGTAGACGGATCAGAGGTTAGAGTCCCTTTACCGTCAGACTAACCATGAAAGGTTCTCGTGGTCGAATCCCAACGATGGCTGGTTGATACGAGTCAGCATCCGGCTGGCACCGACAGCAGTGCTGACGTTAAATATCTTCAGTGGTAGACGGATCAGAGGTTAGAGTCCCTTTGCCGCCAGACTAACCATGGAAGGTTCTCGTGGTCGAATCCCAACGATGGCTGGTTGATACGCATCCGGCTTGCATCGATCACAGTGCTGACGTGAAATATCTTCAGTGGTAGACGGATCACGGGTTAGAGTCCCTTTTCCGTCAGACTAACCATGAAAGGTTCTCGTGGTCGAATCCCAACGATGGCTGGTCGATACGAGTCAGCATCCGGCTGGCACCGACCACAGTGCTGACGTGAAATATCATCAGTGGTAGACGGATCAGGGGTTAGAGTCCCTTTGCCGTCAGACTAACCATGGAAGGTTCTCGTGGTCGAATCCCAACGATGGCTGGTCGATACGAGTCAGCATCCGGCTGGCACCGACCACAGTGCTGACGCTAAATATCTTCAGTGGTAGACGGATCACGGGTTAGAGTCCCTTTGCCGTCAGACTAACCATGAAAGGTTCTCGTGGTCGAATCCCAACGATGGCTGGTCGATACGAGTCAGCATCCGGCTGGCACCGACCACAGTGCTGACGTTAAATATCTTCAGTGGTAGACGGATTAGAGGTTAGAGTCCCTTTGCCGTCAGACTAACCATGAAAGGTTCTCGTGGTCGAATCCCAACGATGGCTGGTCGATACGAGTCAGCATCTGGCTGGCACCGACCACAGTGCTGACGCTAAATATCTTCAGTGGTAGACGGATTAGGGATTAAAATCCCTTTGACATCAGACTAACCCTGGGAGGTTTTCGTGGTCTTCCACTCCATGTAACGCAAATGCGGATTAGTTCCATCAAAAAGTCCTCCACGAAGGCAAATTTCTCCCAACGCTAGATCCAGGAGTTCCTTTGTCTTCTAGATCGGGTTCAAAATTACAAGGCTACGGAGTTAAACATTAGTAGTCGTAAACTCAAAAGTTGTGTCGGTTATATAATAAAATAAAATATATTCATTATATAACATAATGTCACTCCATAGATACTAAGCAAATTATTAAGCTATCCATTCCGAAAGAAATCCCGAGAAGCATGATTATATTCTGAGTTCTCTCCTCCTTTGGAGTTGATAGTCGATAGGATTTGATTACGAAGTGAGACCGCCAAGCTTTTCAGATATGCCGCATCCAATATAAGCCACTTGCTGAGGATCTATTTGATCTGCTAATTTGATCGTGCAACTCCACCTTATTACCGGGAATGCCTATCTCGGTATTTTACCTGATGTCATAACATGTCCAAAAGAATTTTTATCGGGCCCAAATACGATGATTTGTTGACCAATTAAGATGTAATAGGTCTTATGGGTTTTCATAAAGTCAGTTCATTTTACCAGAAAAAGTATGGTCAAAACTACCAGAATACAGCACAATTTACAGTATTTGTGACTGTATGTGAGTACAAAAAGTCTCGGTAATTTTTACCATAGCGCTTTGGTAATAGTCATGATAAAATTAATAATAAAATTAGTTTTATAATATATAATACAATTTGATAATCACGGTTAAATTTATTAATTTTATCATTATACCCTAGAGCATGGCTTTAAAAACATTTTTTTGATTAAAATAAATTTTCAGCTTTCTATTTTTTAATAAATGTGCGGTAATAAGAACTATAATTTCTAAAACCAGAGTTTTTCTCAAGTATGTATAAAAATTGTAACATTTACAATAAATTCAAAACAAATATTGACTTGGTGCGCATTTTTTTTTTATAAATTACGAATAAATACTGTAAAAAAAAGGAAAATAATATTTTTCAAATAATATATTTTTGTTATTGGAGTTTAATTCATAGAAAAATTCCTCAATACTTATGTAAGATACTTGCCTTATCTCAGACTGTGCTAATTGTTTTTGTAATTTGATAAAACATAATGCAATAGGTAAATCATTTTATAAAGCAAAAACTTCTGTTAGAAACATTGTAAGGAAATATTATCAAAAAAAGCAATATGTTTTTATATTGGTTGCGCAATCATTATACTGAATCAATTTTCATGATAACGTTTATCTCCTTATAATCATTATATTTATTTTTGTTAAAGTTTGAGTCATAGAAATTATTCTATTTTACAAACATTCATGAATTATTTCTCATTAAAAAATCAAATTTTTACTTGATGACTCTCCGTAGAACTATCTTAAGTTAACATTTTATGTAAATAATTAAAAAGAAGCGGTTTAAAGAAGGTTAATAAAAAAATCGTGTAAAAATTCCTTTCACAAATTTCTCAGAAAACATCAAAATATTTTATTCATACTATAATCCCCGCATTTGTTTTCATTAGTTATGTGTAGGAAGTTCATTTGTAATGCATTTAAACGAAGATTCATTAAAATAATTATTTTGAATGAATTATTCTTACCACATTTTATTAAGACGTTATTTTTTCTACATATCAGAAAATAATGCTAGAAAATTGTACTGATTGATTAAGACATCTTTCCACTGATAATTGTTTTTCTCCTTAAGAGCATTAGAGAAATCGTGATTTGTCGTGAGCTGAAAAATTAACTAATTATTATCTGAGTTGATTTAGAAGTCAGCATATTGTAAGTCAAAGAAAAGGTAGTTTTTCATATCTTAATCACATATCTTAAATACCTTCCAAATATATTTCTTAATAACATTAATGGGTTCATGATACCATAGCTGATGAAGCACATATAAAAAATTTGTTGTCGAAATGATGAAATTTTAGTTTAAATATATATATATATACATATATTTTGAAACGGTTCCTTTTTTTCCGTCTCAGACGATAGGAACCTTATTTTTGCTCAAATAATTACGATAATTTTTATTTTATTCCTTCAAATTATTGCTCTCTACCAGATTCCCGAAAACAATGAGAGAAAAAAATACAGTTAAAAATTTTAATATCTGAAGTTTTGACAAGTGAAAAGATCAAATATACACTAGTTATGAGCTCAAACATAGACTACGAGTAAAACAGTTCATAAATGTTATGATGAAATCGATGTAACAGATTGAAAATGATAAGGTAAAAAAAAACTTAATTTGAAACTAAGAGAATTAGCATGCAATTTCATAAATTAATTTTTAAAATAGTAAACATTATTGTTTTGTGAAACTAAGCATAAATAGTGTTGACTACATTAGTTTTTTATGCAACTTCCTTTACTAGTTTGCTGTTTTGTTTTAATTTTTATCAGCAATTGAAATAAAGCCAAGAGAAAAAATTTTTGTGCGATCAGTCTTAACGAGGTGTGTGAGTTTCTGCATATGAGCTGGAGAGACTTTTTTTTATAATAATTACAATTAAATAGAAAACAATAAATATTGTACTTTTTTGTAGATTTTATAATTAAAAATTATTGTAGCACTATTCTGAATATATATACATACATTATAAGAAGTTAATATTTCAACTTAATTATTAAAGCACCAGAATCATGAAAGAATTTCAGTTATAGCAAATCAGAAAATTAATAATAGATTGGGAACCCTTGAATAGTCAGGCTCATAGCTGTTCTGAACAGTACGTAATCTGTCCCAGCCTGTCAGCGATACTCTGTTTCAAGTAGCAAAGGCATAAACTTTTCAACTTTTCGTTTTTTCAGTTTTCTTTGACTTGGACTTTTTCAACTTATATGTACAAAACAGATCATGCTCTGTTGGCAAAGCTCCGTAGATAGCGTGAAGTACATAATTTGACTTTAAAATATTGTATATTGCTAGAACGTTAGAGTATATATAGAACGTTAAGAACTCTATAGAACGTTAAGAGGAATCGATATCTATATTTAAGCACTCTTTTTGAAAAGTGAAAACAAAATAGGTGAGTTCTAAAGAGTGAGTTTGCTCTATCAAGCATACATTTCAATACAGTTCTGAAAATACCAGAAATTGAAGCGAGCATAGAAAACTGTAATCTCCATCAATCATAGTTATGTGCAGTATTTAGTTGCCCTGTCTTCATGGAAAAAACATTTCAAGTAAAAATACAGTACTGTATTGTAATGACATTTGTGGTAAAATAAAAAAAAAGCAATTCTGGTTAATAAAACCAAAATATATGGTGTTTGATCCATTCATTTGGTTGGCTTTCCTTTTATATGGTAACGGTTTACGGCCTTGTTCTGAAAATTGTAGTTCGTATTACCTCACATTTATTAAAAAATATATTTACTAAAAATATAAATTCAGCCGAATAAATTATTTTTATGCCAATTTTTCTCTTAATTAATAATTATAAATTATTCTTATGCCAATTTTACTTTCTCTAAAGTACCATAATAATATTACCAAATTTTACCAAATGTTTCAAATTTTATCACGCATTATAAAATCTATATTTCATTACTTATAAAAATCAATATCAAAATGCTTCGGTAAAAATTACTGAGCTTTTTAATGTTTCCATTATGCCGAAAAGACGGTAAATTTTACCATATTCTGAAATTTTGACCATATTTTTTCTCATGTATGCTTCTTAAACAACTAAATTTTTCTAATGGATACATACTCTAATTTAAAGTAACAAAGTTTTCAAACGGAGTCTAGCTTATTTGTGTTAAATATAAAATTATCACAAATAAGATATTATATTTGGAATAATAGAGTATTTGTTTTACGAGATGGAAATTTTTAAACTGATTTTTTCCAAAATCTGCTTAATTGAATCAATTGACAATTTTGCTATAGTGTCTCTGTTGTGCTTCCCCCAAATCATGTTTCAAAATTAGCGACAGATAAATCTCAAAAAGCGATTAGTTATTTTATTTTTTTCAAATTTTACCCTTGACAAGTAACTTTAAAGTAATTTTATTCAATAAAAAGTATTAAGTATAATTTTTATAAATCTATTATTTATGCCATCCGAATAAGCATGACTTTCTCTTAGACTTATGAATAATATGAAATAAAATATACGTGATAAAACTTAAAATTGGCAATCTTTAAAGATGTTAAAGTGTTACGGTAACATTCCAACTTTGGAAAACTGGAATGAGTCAGGATGAAACCTTCAGGTCAAATTGTCAGGTTATTTGTCAAATAGACCGAAAAATAGTTATAAATAAGAGATACATGTTAAATCTGCAATAACTTTATCTACACCTGCTATATACATGTTAGATACATATCATAGAGTTATCATCAAACCCATCTTTAACCTTTACTAATATTCCCCATTTCCTTAAGATCTGAATATTGATGTATCATTTAATTTTAAAATTTCAATAGAAATATTAATTCTCGCTGCCAAATTTCGATAAAATGTGTCGATTCATTATTTTTTTATCAATCGATCTTTTATCACTTAAATATCCATTTTATTGATCGAAGGTTGAAATATATTACCAAACGAAATTATCTTAAGAATAAATAAATTAAGAATAGATAAAGAAATAATATTTTTTTCAAAGGAAAATATTCTACCTTGCTTGGATAAATATTTAATCCGAAGCAACTGAAGCGATAAAATATTATTTGATTAAAACTTTATTCACTTCAAAATATATATATATTGGAAGTAACAGTCGACGTATTTCAAGTGATCAAAACTAGGAACCCATTTTTCAGTGCTTGAAACAAGTTGACTGTTATTTCCAATTTGCATATATTGGAAATGAACGACGTATTACAAAACTTTAGTACAAGAGCATCTTACATTTAGTTTTATTTTTAAAATAAATGACTTACCTGTATTCATTACCAATGATATATTGGATACGCATATGAAATTTTTACAAACTCAACTCTAATAATTATAATTTAAGAAAGAACATTTCCTCAAAATTAATAATCTCTTTTTCTTTTAAAGTAGAATTACGGTAGGATTTGTAGAAATAACGATACCCACTCTACTTTAATGATCAAAAGACGAAATAACTAGGACCGAACTCATTATTTTTAATATATTTATCGCAAATAAAATGTAGAAAATTTTGAAATATCCGTAACTCAAACTCACGAAATTTTCATAATCTTTTAAAAGACAAAGCTTAGTGTAAGAGCACCTTACAATAACTCTAACATTTCAATTTAATGACTTGCCTGTAGTCAGTACAGATGACGCATTAAACGCAGGTGTGGAAGTTTAATCAAACTCAACTCTAATCATTATAATTTAAAAAAAAAATCAAATTGATATTTTTATTTTATTTAAAGTTTTATTAGAGAAGTATTATTAGAAATGAAGATACCCCCAATGATTTTTTAATATTTAAAAAATTAAACAATTAGCGCTTAACTCATAATTTTAAAAAGATTGATCCTTTATCAAATGTAAAAAACAATGAAATATCCTTTCATCTAATACTAGAAATAATCATTTAAAGTACAACAATTAGGATAACAAAATATATAATTACACTGACATATATAATCAATGACTCACCTGTGTTTAATACTATCTCTCAAAAATCTTTAAAAATCCTTAATCTGTAATATTTTACAGTTGTCTTAAAACTGACGAAATTATATCATCATGATCTTCTAATAATTATGAAATATGCAAATCTTAAAAAGTTGGCAAAGTACAGAAAGTCCCCATGGACATTGATAAATCGGTGACTTTTCCTTCTCTAAGTGCAATCGACGAAATAGAGAATTAGAAGTGTTAGGATGCGGATGAAAAGGTGCTTTAAAAGGGATCCGCCGGGAAGCGGGATGTAAGGGAGCGCAGTGAAAACAACATTTCGTCCTCATAGACATATTGCGCCATCTGTCTGATAACAGAAGAACTCTTTGTTTCTTAGAAACCTTCTTTATGGGAGATCATTTGAACTATACAATAGAAATACCTTGAACGGGAGAATAGAAAGCAGTAAAAGCAGAACCATGGGAAAATGTATTAAATGCATTTATCATGTTTAAGAAATGTGAAACTGTACTTCGAGTCCAGTAACTTTTTTTTATATTTTTTGATTGCATAACTTTACATATAAAGTTTAAAAAAAGGCATTTAAACAAATATTTGGCTCTTGAAGGTCACATAATTAAGCGATATCAGAGAATTTTGTTCTTATTTATTTATTCATTTTTTATTTATAAAAAGAAGAAGAAGCATATTGTTTATTTTTTTAGGAAGTTTTAACATTTCTTTTTCAAAGAACGATAAGGACAAAAAAAAAATACTCCTTTAAGTCAAAAAAAGGACATTTTCAGCTTCTACTAAAAATACGATTATTGTTTGGTGTTCAATCCTGTCCAATTTTTAAACAATTTTAAACGGGAACTATTTGTCCCACCATTATAAGCGCCTTATTAACAAATAAAAACAGTTTATAAAGAAAGCAAAAAACCTTCTATTGCTAATAGCCACTAGCACGCTATTTAAGACCTCCAGCACAATTTACTCATCCTTCTAAATTATTTTTTTCGCTCAACTTTGAACCATTTCCGATAAATATGAGAGGAAATTTACATGTAATTTGTCTATCGTCAACCGCAACGCTAACCTTATTTTTAACAACTTTGCTATAAGCGTTGTGAAGCCCAAATTTCGTTAACATTAGAATTCAAGGAACCGTAACGTTTTGTTAACTAAATGTCCCGATTGTGTAAAACTAACCCAAAGCTCAGATCAGAGGCTCTCAAACTGCACTTTGTGGACCACATTGTTCTTCGCAAATCCTTTAACAGTGAAACTTCTCCCAGCGAAAAGTTAGAACATATGTTTAAATTAGAAACGAAAATTGCTAAGCATTTTTCTTTTAATTTAAAAATATTTCCTTAGTATGATCTTTAGTGCTCTCGGTGTGTGTGAAAAAAGATAAGTTTCAACTGCTTATCACCGTTCATGGGAAAAAATACCTTTTTTTTTCCAATGCCCACCAGGAGAATGACCTTTCATCATACAGGAATCTGAAGGGCAGATTTGTTGGCTACTCTTTCATGGGCACCCTATTAGGTGGGCCATCGTTGTTCCCACATAAAGGACAGATAGTACAGAGAATGAAAAAACATGAATGTCTTGCCCAGGATTCAAATCCAGAACCTATCTGATGCAAGGTTAGTTCCCCAACCCCTACACAGGCCTGTCGGCGCAAAAAGTAACTATAAAAAGAAATTTAGTACTTTTTGTGTCGATTTCTGGTCCGTTATGTGACTCACCGAACTCATGAGACTAAAGGCGGCAATAAACAACGCTATCAGGATTGTACAACTTTATCTCCTTGCCTTTCTCCTTGTACATAACTAAAGCAAGTAAAATTGTGTAAGTAAGGTAACAGTGACACATCAATAAAATAATAAACTGATTATCTTACAATCTATTTGATTTATTAGTTTTTTCTCTATGTCTTTACTACTTGGAATGAAAAATTAGGCCAAAAATGAAAGTTTTAAAATGTTGGAATCTATTGTATTGCAAGATAAATGAGTAAATGCTATTTTTAAATGTAGTGTACGGCAGCGAAAAAAAATTTACAGCTCTATTTCGAATATCATATTTAAAAAGTGTTGCAAGACAGAAAAAGTTGGAAGATCTCTGGTTTGCATATTAGTTTGACTTTGTTTGCTTTGACTCATTTTATGTGACTTTGTTTTGGTCTGCTTTGATTTTTATTTATTTGAATTTTTTTTTCGATTTTATTCATTTTTTTTGATTTTGTTATGTTTTGATTTGACTTTTTTTTAATTTGACTTTTTTTTTATTTCCTTTTACTTTGATCTGATTTGACTTTGTTTTGATATGACTTAGTTTTGTCTTGACTCAATTTTTACTATTAATCCTTAATCAGTCAATTCATCAGCGGAATATAAATTGTTATTTTCTCTTATATAATTCTCTAATTTTTCAGACTTTCTAACATAAAAAAAGGATGTAAATGAAAGTTCAAACATCCTCGATACTTTATTAATCTTGGTTCTAATATATAGATCAATCAACTGATTCTTGGTTTAGTGATAAATAAAACAAGAAAAAAATAACAAAATAACATCAGTGTATGTGTTCGAAAATCTATAAGAAGTCAGAATTGAATAATTTGAAGTCAAATAAATAAGTGAATATCACGAACACATGGTTCGAGTTTAAATACTTAAATAGAAATTAATTTACTTTGCTACGTCTTATCTGTGAGTTACAAAAAAGCAAATTTATCAGCAATAAGAAAAGAAAGAATGAACTAGAATTAAAGAATAGCTAGTTAGCAAATTGAGTGTAGATTAAAATTATTTTATTTGAACTAAACACTGCAGCTACAACTGTATAAAATTTGACTATAATAGATTACCATCCTCCATATTTGGCATACATAAGAGACTGTTTCTTTTAAAGCATTGCATTTCATAAAAATATATATTGAATTTCTAAACAAATATGAAAATGGTTACAAAGCGACAATTTTTTTTTCTTGAAATGTTCAAATAAAATATGCAACACGATATTCGTAAATTTTACTTTTTAAGTAATTTAACTACCGTAAACCGGGGCGAGTCTACCCATCCAGGGGCGAGTCTACCCATTTTAGTTTTATTTAATTTTCACTATTTTAAATTGCAAATAAAATTTTTTTTACCGACGGAGGACTTAGTTCAGACTCTAAGGAAGATGGAGCTGTGGTAGTTTGGTCCGTTTTTATTTATTTGTCGTCTTTTTAACCGACCTGTTCAAACGTCTTTTGAGAGATTTGTATTGAAAATCAGCAAACTTCTAGTTGGTGCTCCGTAAGTATATTATTATTATTACTATTTTCACTTTGGTTAAGTGATAAACTTATCTAAGACTAAGATTACATTAATTTTATATGAAAAAAAACAAAAAGAATGTAAGTTTTGCTGTCGTGAACAAAAAGCCAGAATTCGCGGGGCGAGTCTACCCATTCGTATTTAGTTTTAATAAAGCATAATAATATAATTTAGAACTTTGTTTATATTAAAATTAAGTAATTTTAAATGAATTTGAGTATATTATTTTAATTCTGCATTGATAAATTTATCATTAATAAGAAAATTTATAGGTTAAATATAAATGTAAATATAAAATATATTTATTTTACCTATTTTTTCAATTTCTATATTACAAAATTAACTTTTTTTATTTAATATTATATTTCAACGAGAAAACATTGTAAGAAAAGTCACACCTCCCAAAAGACTGGGGAAAGGATTTTTCATGATTCCCAATGTTTGAATTTCGATTTTGTTAATAATCTTTAATTATTATTATTTATTAATTATTAAATTGTAAATTTATATTAATTTTAATTTATTTTTATCAACAATAATCAGAAAAAAATGTTATTTTATAATGTTAATGATTATAAAAACAAAACTGTGATCAAAATGTGATAATCGATCAAATACTCAATTTGTGTTATTTTATGAATAAAAAAATGGAATATATAATAAAGTTATGAATTTTACTTAATACATTACCCATATGGTAACTAAAATAACAATTTAATAGTAAAATTTGATTATTTACAATGTTAACATTCATTTTAGTAGAATGGGTAGACTCGCCCCATACGAGAGATTTGTCAGCAGTTCTATAAAAATATACAGTAACAGCGTAACTGTTAATATTTTCTAAAATCGATTTCACAGCTTTAAAGAGGGATAAATAGCGATTCCGAAACACCTATTAAAAGCCTTTTTTCTTTAATATTTACAAAAGTTTGACCACTTGAAAGTTGACAAACTGAAAAAAATGGGTAGACTCGCCCCGGTTTACGGTAACACTTATTCACTTGACAAAATCTATATTTTACATAGAGTAGTCATTTTTCCAAGAAATTAAAATTAGAATATAAAAATATAAAAATTAGTCTAGAATGTCCCTTATCCTTCGGGCAAAAATTGCGAAACAAAATAGAAAAGTTAGGAATTAAAAGTTTTATTTAACCTTTTAAATATATTATATGCAAAATTTCAGAATTTTTCATAAACCAGGCCATGCATTTTTCTTAGATTTAAACATAAAAGTTTTAAAATCATTTTTATTTTATGTAACTCGCTTCAAACAATATTTCCTTCAATAAACCGAATTAAATGTTTGCGCGAAATTAAAATTACTATTTTTAAACAAAAAGAACTACATTATTTGAGAATCCCAAATTTTTAATTACGTTTTGACTGTCAAATTATATTTTAACGAACTATACTTTCTCAATTAATACTTTAAAACCGTTATTTTAAAATTCGTTTATGTTTAGAAATTCATTCAAATGTAAGTTTATAAATTAACAAATAAATACGCTTTAAAAAATTATTTAATTTAAAATCCTTTTGTTATCTTCAATTCCAAACATAATTTATAATTAACTGATAAAATGTTTCTCATAAGTCTATCACAAGGTATCAAAGCTAAGAAAATTCCTTTTCTTCGCAAATATAAGTTTAATGAATGACAAAGCTACCAAAGATTATTAAAATGAATTCGAAAGGGATATTTAAATAAATGAAACGATAGATTTTGTAATCTATTTGCTCAAATTTATACTTACATCATCTAAATTGCCGATAATAAATTATAGTAATGTTTCTTTAAATATTATATTTCTAAATGTCAAAGAATATTAGTAAGTATAAACTTTGAAACAAAGAGTTGATGAAATTTAATTTAATGCAAAGTTTAGCATTTAAAGTAATAAAACAGAAGAATCTGGTAAAATTTCATATTATTCGTAAATTATGCGAAAATTAAGTATATTTATACAAATTAAATCGTTGGAACCTTTCACTTTTAATTAAAATTTTTAGATGGGATTGATCTGTTTGTGTCTAGGGTTCGTTTAAAAATATAGCTCTTTTCATTCAAAAAAAGTAAAAAGTGGTACCACAAGCGGTTTTTTGTAAGATTTATTTTCCAATCAACCTTAATATTATTTAAATACTTATCCGTTGAACTATGCAGTACTTTTTCGAAGCAAAAGGTAATAGAAACAATCAACTACATTATATAGCATTTTAGTATATAGCATATTTAGCGTTGCGTTAACCTAAATAAAACTTAATTATAGTGCTAAAAATTACATAAAATTTACAAAATAACAGTTGTTTGAAAGAATTAGTGCAAATATATTACTAAAAATATGTTTCTTTTTTTATGTGAAAAATTTTTACAATAAAGCAAAAACTTGGTACGAATGCGCGTTAAAGTATGTGTTTTTGTTAAACAAGCAACATAAAGTTAACAAATAAGTTAATAAACTATAACAGCTAAGCAGTTAAAAAGTTAATAAAAAAAATGTGTCTACATAGACTGTAAAAATTCTTAATTTACATCAACACAAAAAATGGTGGCAACTATACTCCAAATTTTTTTACAGTGCATTTATACTGTAAAAATTAGTTAACCTAACACAAAAAATTATGACAATTATTTTACATCAAAAGTAGTGTAAGAAAAACCAGAACGGTAAATACTGAAATAGAAATATGTCTTCACGAAATCTTGTGAAAGTTTCACATTTCTCACCAAGTACACTCTAACACCAAGTACAATTCTTGGCCTTAATGGAAACTAGAACTATTTTTTACACTACTTTTGGTGTAAAATAATAAAGTAGTTATTTTGGTGCTTAGTTACACTGAAATTTTTAATAACAACAAGACCGAAACGCATAGGAGTCAATAAAGTTATTTTTAAGGAACAATTTAAAGTAAGAACAATTATTTTAGAGTGCAAATGTACCCTATTTTCAAAAATAAAATTAGTTTGTAACTAAAGCAGTAACTAATAACAAAGAATATTTTGAAGAATTCGAGTTCCACATAACAGAACAGAAGTGAATAGAAATTAAGTACTATAAATTATTTAATGCAATTCACAGATACTTAAAAAGGAAATACAATTATCCATATTTCACAACCAAAACCAAATACACATTTTACATGGGGAAACTCTTTTTTATGCAACATTTGTTATTATTTATTATGTTATGTCCATGTTTTGTTATAGCAACGTGTAGGACAACAACCAACTTCCGTCATCATGTATTCGATTGTAAGCAATATAGGGGAGAGTTGGATAAAACGGGATAGTCGGACAAAACGGGATATCTCGCCTAGGGACTAGACTATTGCAGCTATATAGCGGACGACGACAGAAACTTGTTATTTGACTGTGATTATATCATTTTCAGTGCGTACCGTCTCGAGATCACTAATTGATAAAAAGTTGTAGATCTCAGAACTTTTTTACTCCATTTTTTTGCCACTTTCCACAGTTACGTGTGTTGTTTTTCACATTGTACTGCCTATATATATAGGATTACAATTCCGGTGAGCATAACATTTAATGAAGCATTTATTAACGAGTATTCTCATGTCTAGTCAATCTAATTTTTCTTTCACGTTTAGGCAGCAGCCATGTTCGCTTTGAAAAGTGTCTGAGTCTGACAAAACGGGATACTTATGAGTTGGATAAAACGGGATAGAGTTTTTTTAATATCCCGTTTTATCCACCTGTTTATTTGTTGGCCAAATACTTTTACTATATTATTATTACTATATTGAAAGAAAGGTAAAAAAGGCTCGTACAAATACATTGACCCCTGGATTGGCAGCAGAGAAAAAGCTGGACAAATAAGAGACAGTATTCAATGCTGAACAAGAAAAAACGCGTGAGCATGTACTAGCTTTAGAAGAGAGATTATTTGGCATAATTCTAACGGGCATACGAATGCCAGCATTTGAGTGAGCTGAGAGAAACAATATTAAGCATAATTTTAACACAGGGAAAAAAATAGCCTTCCCCCCACATACAACTCATCGCCTTCCGTCCCTGGATATCAGTTTCATGGCTCCACTGAGCGCGTATTATGAACAAGAAGTTCGAAAGTGGCTGTTCAACCATCCAGGTAGGCGCGTTATAATTTACGAGGTTACAAAACTGTTCAACGCAGCCTACTCACGGGTAGCCATTGCAGAAACTACCATTAAAGGGTTTAGTAAAACTGGTATAAGTCCTTACAATCCTGACGTCTTCCCAGATCACCTGTTTGCATTGTCTGTCACCACTGATTTAACAGCAAGAACTTCCAGGCATTGAACACCAGGCTGATGTGTGCAGTTTCAGGATTATTACTCTCTTGTTATCGACCTAAGATACCCTTTTCCATCCTTCCAAAGTGTGTTGTACATGTACCTCAAGTAAAAGGACAGTTCCCAGAAAAAATAACTGATAAGGGAAAGAAGAAAACTGTAGTAATAACATCATCTCCATTTAAAAGTGAATTATACATGGAAGGAAAAAAAAGGATGATTAAACTACAAGAATGAACCAAGAGAATTGAAGAAAGGACTGCTAAGAAATCCCTCTTAAGGGCACCAGACGCATCTCGACAGTGAAAATTATGGAATAAGTGTTCATTGTTGAAAACTCATAAAATCTTTAAAAACTTATGTAGCAACAGAATTTTTGTGTACTTAATTATAAAACAACAGTTCATATAAAAATGTTAGAAGCAATAAAATCCCATAAATGCAATTTTTAGAAATTTTGCTTTACAGTTTTCTGTCAATTAATTATGTTTTTAGTTAGTTTTACACAAAAAATTAAACATTGTAAACCCTATCCCATTTTGTCCGACCCAGGTGTGCTAAAACGGGATATGTAAGAGTTTGGAAAATGATTTTTTTTCCTATTTCACAGTCATTAAAATTAGTTTAAAATATGTTTTTTCTGTGCTTCAATAAGTGATGTAGCTATAAAAAAATAATGTGTAGTTCTCTTTAACAGATTTTCTGTAGTAAATAAAAACAATAATGGTATCCCGTTTTGTCCAACTTTCCCCTACTTGTATAATGCCAAAGTACGTCAATTAAAAAATTGTGTTTATGAAAGCGAAAATAGAATAATGAGAATTCCCGTGAGCTACATGTAAGCACTCACCATTGTTGTTGTTTAGAATGAACTACACCTTTTTTAGAGTTTATAAATACTATGAACAGGCTATTCGGTGTTAACATGAAAAAAAGTGTTACTTTGCTCAATTTTTTTGAGTTGTTTTACACCAAATATGCCAATTTTAAAGAGATTTTGCATGTCACTTTTTATGATGAATGAACAACTATGTACTACTTTTTCGTATATAGATTACTTTTTGTGGCTTATGAGTTAAAAAAAATTACAAATTTCGGGAATAAAAGCAATTTTTTTACGAAAAATTAATTCATTTTTATAAAGTTTCAATAAAAAGATATTTAAATGCCAAGAATTTTGTACCATCAGGTGAATTTCACCTCAGTTATCAAAATTTTTGCACCCCTGAGATATTTATATTTTTTTTCTTAAATATGTTTTTTTTTTCATTACATTGATTACATAATATCTTGTTTAAGTTTGACAAAGTTTGTAACTCAGAACTTTTCTTATACGGTGCAAACCGTCAAAATATTGTTTTAAGAAAAAAATACATGAGCTTCAACTGCAAAAACATTTCCATAAATTTTAAAAAATATTTATTTTAACTTTTAATACGTAAAAATTATCGCTATTCTGTGACCTTTATTAAATATTTTTAAAATTTTTTGTGGTATTTGGGATATTTTTGAAAAATTCAAAAAATATTTTAAAGATAGCATCACACGAATATTATAAAAATATTGTTCTAGAAGCACACCAAGAGCAATTTAACACCAGGAGCAAATTATTATCACACAAAAAATAATTCAAACGCAATTCGAGAAATATTTCAAAATTAACTTCCCATAAATATTTGATTGTCAACATGAATAAAAATTTTTTACAAGATTTCGTTAAGAGTATCCTTCTATTTTCGTATATTTTTTTTGCTCATCTGAAATGTAACTGAATTTTTTTTCCCTTTTCTAAAATGTAACTGGGTTATTTATTTTTAACCATTGTCATCTAAAACGTAATCGGGACGCTTTTATTTTCCTTATCTAAAATGTAATTATTTTTCTAATCCATTAGTGTCTGAAATGTAACCGACACGTTTTTTTCCTCATCTAAATTGTAACTGATTCTTTTATTTATTATTGTTTGAAATGTAACTCTGACGTCTATTTATTTATTTTGCTCTTCTAAAACCTTAACGTGGAGTTAAGAATTATTAAAACATTTGGATGCACAAAACTTCAAAAATTTTAAGATTTTCTTTTTCAACTTAGAAAGAGCTTTTATTTAATTTTCCTTTCGATTTCCTCCACATTGAATTATTTCTATTCAAGATAACTTTATCATGTTTTTTTCCAACTTATTTCAAAACCTATTAACGAAAAGTTTATCAAATATTAGAAAAAAATATTTTTTTGTTATTTAATTTAATTGTTTGGTAAGAAATTTGCAAAAGGTACTATGGAATTAATGACAAACACTTTAGACGCTTGTTTTTTCTAGTAAAGCAATATGAAATATACGAAAAACATTTTAGAAGTTGCTGTGAAACAGTTCCAAGCTTTACTGTCGAGGAAATCATATTTATTTCAACTTTCTAAAATACAAGCTTCTGTTTTAAATTCGACAACTAGAAATAAATTTGTAGAATAACTTCCGAATTTCTCAACCAAGCTATTTCTCGCCATGCATACTGGTAGAAACAAAAGAACAAACTTTTCCTTGGGGGTGATTCTTTGCGCTTACTCTGCTTACGAGAGGTACAGAAAATGTTCTGGAAGCAGGAACTGTTCGTCTACGGAGGAAAAACTGCATAGAAAGCCACATAAAATGCAATGTCGGAGTAAAGTATTTCGTTGGCCCCAAAAAAATAAATAAATAAACGAATAAAAACATAGAGAAGTAAAAAGTCCTTCTTGAACACTCAGGGAAAAAAAAAGAGTCGACCAGGAAAAGTTAGGCACTTTCCCTTACGTGTCTTGAATTCGAAAATTCGACTGGGGGTGAGAAAAAGCATGAATATTTCAAATCCGAACCTGGTTGGTGAAAAAGTTTCCAACCCTCTTTTTTTTTAAGAGAACACTCACAAAATTCGGTGAACACATGTTTCGAAACGAACCCTGATAAATATTTCAGACTCAATTTTTTCTCAGCAGTATTTAGATGTGACTTTTTTCTACATAAACATCGTAAAAAATGAAAATTTGATAACTTCTTTCGCTTTCAAAAGTCTGTACGAAGATTGTGTGAAATAAAAAATAGCTGTATTAAAACTTTAATTTTGAAATTAAAAATATTTTAATCAACAAAATCATGCTTCTTAGAAAGATTAAATTACATTTGAAAAAATTAAATATTTGAAGACTTTTTTGTCTTTACAAGAAAATTAATGCAGAAGCTACTTTAATAGTTTACAAAGGAAATCTGCAAAAAAAAATTCCCATCTTTCTACATAGGTGTAAAGTAATTTGCAAGCCTAAGTGTCTTTATATATGCTACTTCATGAAAAAAAAATTACTAGCCATCAATGGGGACTTGTTAGGCCACCTTCATGAATTTTTGGCTTAGAGACTGTACGTTGACCAAATTCTGTCTTAAAGAGCAGAGGCTTGTTGCTTGATCACTCCTCATTGATTAACATTGATTAATATTTTACTGTGTATTAAAAAGAGATATAAGATAAAAGAGATATTTTACTGTGAGTTTTTGAAATCCTAACTGAAAGACCATTATCATTCAAAAGATTGATTGGAAATCTCTTCAAAGGTAAGCCTTGGCCCACCCTGTGCTGTCGTGATACAGATGAGAAAGGTTGTTAAATTATGAAATATTATTAAGATTTTAATTCTGTAGAAAAATATCAACATTAAAGTTTCCGATAAGAATTATTATTAGACATTTTTGGTAAAAAGACACCATAATCTTTATAATAAAACCATTTATTTGGTAATGGTTTGTCAGAGATTTTGGCATTCGAAATTATAATTCTTAAAACCACGTATTTAGAAAAAATACAAAACTGTAAAGTAAATTTAAACGAATAAATGGTTTTATTCCACACTTTGATGTATTTTAATAAAACTGCCAAATTTTTCCCAGAGTCAATACTGGCGATATAGAACAGTGGTGCGCAAACTAGGGGTTGCGACCTCTGTGGGGGTCGCCAGAAGCTTTTTGGGGGTCGCCAAATTTTCATGAAATGCATTATCCCTGCATGCTGCATACCATACAGTGTACATATAAAGAGTGAAGCGCCGTCACTCACTGTTTAATTGCAATTGGATTTCCGAAATGTCACGAAATATCGA
The DNA here is from genome assembly GCF_982258835.1 of Parasteatoda tepidariorum. Lineage (NCBI taxonomy): Eukaryota > Metazoa > Arthropoda > Arachnida > Araneae > Theridiidae > Parasteatoda > Parasteatoda tepidariorum. The sequence goes on along the minus strand of NC_141755.1, from coordinate 20,073,906 downwards.
GTCAGAAGTCATAAAACGCATACAAAATTCATCTGTATTTGCTTTACAGCTGGACGAAACTACCGATATTACTAAAATGTCACAACTAATTATTTACGTTAGGTTTATTTTTAATGAAGATATAACAGAAACGTTTTTATGTTGCAAAAGTTTGGAAGGAAAAACAACTGGAGAAAAAATATTCGAAGTAATAAATGAATATTTTGAAACAAAGTCCCTTACCTGGGCAAACTGTGTTGCGGTTTGTAATGATGGTGCTGCAGCATTAACAGGTTCGAATAAAGGGCTCAGAGGCTTAATTCAGAAGATGGCGCCTCATATGGTATCTAATCACTGTATGATTCATCGGCAAGCTCTTGTTGCAAAAGATATGGATGAAGAGTTGCACAACGTATTACAAGACGCTGTTAGTTCAATTAACTACATTAAATGCAACAGCCACAACAGCCGCCTCTTTTCAATACTTTGCAATGAGATGGGCTCAACGTATGAGAAATTACTGTTACACACTGAAGTCAGATGGCTTTCACGTGGGAAAATACTACGACGGATATTTGATTTGAGAAATGAAGTGTACATGTTCTAAATCGAAAAGAAACATAGATTGGCAAGTTATTATATCAATGAAGTTTGGCTAGGGAAGCTGAACTATTTAGTTGATATTTTCGAAAAACTTAACGACTTAAATTTGAGCTTGCAGAGTGAGAATTCAACTATCATAACTACAGCCAGTAAAATTCAAGCTTTTAAGAATAAGTTTAGTCTCTGGCAAACTGAACTGAATAAAAACAACACCGACATGTTCCCTTGCTTTAACGATTTTATCAAGGAAAATAATATAGATATATTTACATTTACAAACATCATTTCCAATCACATTGAAAAGTTAAAGAAAAAATTTCGAGAAGATTCGAGGATTTTCCTGAAAACAATCTTGGTTGGATTCGTGATCCATTTTCCTTTGACATATGCAGTTCAACGCCTCAAATTAGTGAGAAAGAGCAATTGATAGATCTAATTAGTGATTATACTCTTCGAAATCAATTTAAGACTCAGCCTTGCCAAAAATTTTGGCTATTCGTGGAAAAACAATATCCCGTTTCATGCAAGAATGCCATCAGAGTGTTAATACAATTTGCATCAACGTATTTATGTGAAACTGGATTTAGCAAACTAGTTTCAATAAAAACTAAATACCGCTCGCGTTTAAACCCTGAAGATGATATGCGAATTGCAATTAGCAACATACATCCAAACATCGATGAGATAGTTAGAAACTTGCAGCCACATACATCTCATTAAAGGGCAATTTACTGATTTTTGTGTTATACAAAAAGTATTTTCTTAAAATTATAAATAAAATTAATATGAGTCAAATATGATGATGTTTTTATTCGATGAAACGAAAGAAATGCTCGAAATATACATCGTATTTGTGAACATTTATCTCTAGGGGCCGCCAAAAATTTTTTCTCTACAAAAGGGGTCGCAGTCGAAAAAAGTTTGCGCACCACTGATATAGAACACGGGGGAAAATATTCTGGTAAAATAATCGTACTTAATAGTAATGACATTTCTGGTGAAAAAACCATAATCCTAGTTATAAATCCAAATAATTCGGTATTCAAACCATTCATTTGGTAATTTTTCTGTTCACGTGGTAATGGTTTACCAGAAAACGAGGTTTTAGAAAAAATTATTGTTCTTATTACCACACATTTAGTAAAAAATACAAAACCTTTTTTTTAATGGCGGGCTCTTGGAACTATTGTCCATTGGCCACAGAAAGTGCCAGAACTGCTAACTCTCTTTTCGTTACCCAGTGGGCACCTGCGGCGAAGCGACGGCGGTGGAGCAGCGTCGCCCACGTAGCACTACCACAACCCGTTTATAGGTCGGGACACATTCACACACAAAGGAGAAAGGACATAGAACACAGATAGAGAGGAAGAAACATCCATGTCTTGCCCGGGATTCGAACCCAGAACCTTTCTGATGCAAGGACAGTTCCCTGCCCCCTACACAGTCCGGTCGGCTAAAATACAAAACTGAAAAGTAAATTTAACCGAATAAATGCTTTTAATGTTCTGCTCTAAGAAATCATGAGGAAATTGTCCACATTTCCAATCACATTTTTCAAATTTTATCACATATTATATAACACTAGTTATTTGGTAATTTAAACAAAATCATTACCATGCGCCATTGAGCCAGAAACATGGTAAATTAAACCATATTGTGGTATTTTTAATCATTTTTTTTCCAAGAGCAAAAAATTCATTGCATAATTCTAAGTAATTTTTAAAATATGTATTTTAATTATTATATTTCTATTGCAAAAAAAAGTTTTTTTCCACCTCTTTTAGAAAATCATTCAAAAAACACGAACCTTTTTTTTTATTGACATGAATTTGTTTTTAAGATAATTTTTGAAGCAGTTACAACTTAAGCATTAATTTGGTGAATACAAGTCCTTTTTACTGAAATCTTAATTGTTTGAATAAATGTTGTATAATGTTACCATTCAGAAATTTCTGTACTAGCATAGATATGCTCGCAATATTGGCTGTGCCAGCAATACATAACCCAATGACATTCCTGGGGCTCTTAAGGGAAAACAAATTTCCATTCTAAACTTCAAATTTTAATTTTAAAAGTTTTCGAAATTTGATAAAACTTACAAAGAATGTGTGATACAAATTAAAATCGCATATGTGAAATTTTTCAAATTTATAAATACATGAAATTGGGAAATATAAATACATAGATTATAATTATATGATAAACATTTTCAAACTTAAAAAGACATATATATTTAAAACGAATTTTTTTTTCAATCTTAAAATGCATTCACCTTGAATAAACTCTTAAACTAAACTAATATTTGGTGACTCAAGACTATAAGGCTTAATTACCAATCCCTGTCATCGTCCCAAATTAATTAAGGTACATAATTCACTAGCTGTTTGCAAAGTATAATGCTAATGGCAAACAATCTCAATTTCACAGATAAAAATGCAAAGTAAAGCTGAATGTCCCATTTGATAAAAAATAAAATTCAAAGAATAGTACAAAGAAATTGCTGCGTGCAACACATTCTATTAAAATAACAAGATAATTCAATAAATATTCAAAAAATTTTTAGGTATGAAGAAACTTAACGTATGTAAAACGTTACTTAAAACAAGAACAACCTATTTTATTCATAGTGGTGTCAATAAAAAGCACACTATAATTTCTCATTTATGTAAATCAAACTTAATTTTTCGGACTATATTATCAAATGCGCATACTACTGAAGTGCTAAATGTTGCAAATAACACCACTGAATTTTTTTAAAAAAATCAATGAAAGAAAAGTGAAAATAAATAGAATGGTTCGTTGAGCTCAATTTAAGAAACCAGTTAAGTTATTCTTAATAAATTTCAAAATTAGTAAAAAAGTTTGATTAGAGATGTCGCTGTTAACTGGAAAACCTGATAACATAATTTACAGCTGCATTTCTTTTTGAATAAATGTTAGGCATCTGTTAATTGTGTCCATTGAGTGCAGTATGTTATCATTGCAAATGGTGAGAACTTTGAGAATGTTGTCTTACAGTTTTTGCAGTTGTCAGAGTCATCTGTAGAAAATATTTGTAATTAACTTTTAATTTAAATTTTCTGGTTTGTCATGAAAAATGCAATAAACAATATATTTCTATCAAATTCATCTTAAACATAATTTCTTCAAAACATTGGTAATTTTTTGGGTTTTATTTCCTCAAAAACAGGAAACAATGTTCTTTTAAACTTACGCAATGGGATTATAATTTTAAGTTCTTTGCATTAATGTTCCTATGATGATATTTTTATGTCAAAGAATAGTGGTTAACTGAAATTCCTGAAATATTATGTTTCTTATCTTACACAGATTGGAAAAACTTATTATTTGAGAAAAAGAACTTTTTGAAAAGTACTCGCAAAAACAGAACTTTTTTAAAAGTTTCTAGAGCTCGCTAAAACAGTTACACGTAGCACTTTTCAGAAAAATAGGTTAAGCCTTTTCAAAATTCCTTTCAGTAAGTGTTTCAAGCAAAAAGAACTTTGTTTACATAGTGTATGTAGATGAAGTCTTCAAAAAATGTAAACAGAATCAATATGGAACTGAACCTTTCTTTAACGAATTCATAGAAATTTTAATAAGTTTTTGTCAGAGTTGTTTGTAAAAATGTTGAAGTAAAATTCTGTTTTAGAAAGTCTCAAAATCCCTCTACATTCAAAACTTAATATTTTACTTAAAAAATATTTAAATTTGCTTGGAGCTTTTTGCTCTTCCGTTGCAAAATGAATTACATTTTTTTTACTTTGTTTTGGTTGAACGTAGATAGCTTCTTAAATTTTCAAGTTTCTTTTATAGTAAACTAATTATTCCTTAAGCAGCATTTTTGAATTGGTTATAAAACTCTCTAAATACGATTACAAGTATTAAAAAACGCAACTCCTTTTTGAATGCATAAAATGTCAAAAAACCTATCGAGCACTTAACTTTTTCAATTCTGTCGTAATACCTCTTTCTTCCAAATTCAAATCCCCTTAGATTGTTAAAATACTCTAAGTTAAAATTTAAATTTAATAATTTCTTTGAACTTTTGAGAAAAAAATATATGTTCTTCAATAAATAGATCCTTCATGGAGAACTATTCCCTTTTATTATTTTTAACTACACATCAAACCATATTTAGTTCTTTTAATCTTTAAAATTAAATTTTACGATAAAAGTGTTTGGGAAGAAAAAAAAACTAAAAAAGTCATTAAAAATACTTAAAATGTAAATATTCGTAAAATAATTACCTTTATAAAAAGTTATTACTTGAATTCTTTAATCTTAAATCCAATATCGTTGGCATAAAAACTCAATTTACTATAGTTGATTAATATACGTAAGTAATGATTTAAAAATAAGGGAATAAAATAAAACGTGGCCATAATAATTCAAATAATAAATGTTTTAAAACTAAATATCATTAAGAGTACAAAGAAAATTTTTTTGAACTGTATTTGTTATTTCTTTTTCTAGAAAAATTTTAATTTGAAAAAAAGTAACAAGAAATTACATTTAATGATATTTGCTAAAAATTTATGTTGTTTATTAAAGTCCCTTTTATAAATAGGAAAATTTATTTATATCATATTTGTTTCCATATTTCTTTCCAACCTTACGTCCTTTTCATTACTTCAACACATTCGGCATGGACTAAATATTTTTCAACTGAGCCATATTTTATCAGTTGTATTTTTTTTTTTTGGCCTAAAACAACTACATGCTAATTATTCTTTCATAAGTGATTTAGGTATTTTCTTTCTTTAAATGCCATTGCCTTCAGAATATCTTTAAATGCGTCTAAAAATACAGAAATAAACTTTCTACTAAGTAACTTATCTTAGTAAATACATTTATTTGTCTACTAAACTATGCAACATGTTGATATAAGTCAGCTGTTCTAAATCATGTACGCATGTTCTAGTAGATACACACTCAAATGTTCAATGTAACTTAACATTCTTAGTAACATTCAATGTTCTGCACCAACCACCAGCATCTGTAGATCTCTGTCATTTTATACATTATTTTATACACTATCTGGCTATAAGTATCCGGGAACCTACCTGGAGAATTATGCTGTGATGGTGTTTCTCTTTGCTTGATCTGGGTCCTTTGGTTCCTGTGATTGGACATTTAAACACTAAGATTTACGTGAATATTTTAGACAGTGCTGTTATATGAAAATATTTCAAGAAAGGATATTCAAAAACTGTGCCAAAATTTGCAAAGCGATAGTTTCACGATATGGGTGTTCAAGAACTGGACTGGCCTTCTCAATTCTCCGATCTAAATGTCATATAATGCGGGGAGAGTGTACAAAAACTGAGTTATCTCTTATCTTAATTAGACTCCTTGCTAATGTGGTATCCTGTCTCATGGAGGTAGGTTTCGCATATTCTGATAAGACTTTAATATAGATCTGCACGCATAGGCTCGAAACTATGATTCAAGAAATACTATTCATTAGAATGATTCTAATCTGTTTCACTTAGAAACGTACATCCATCCTCCATTCTGCACTCTATTCTAATTTCTACCTACCACTATACATCCATCCTCCATTGTGCACTCTATTCAAACTTCTACCTACCACTCTACATCCACCCCCCATTCTGCACTCTATTCTAATTTCTGCCTACCACTCTACATGCATCCCCCATTCTGCACTACATTCTAACTTCTACCTACCACTCTACATCCATCCCCCATTCTGCACTCTATTCTAACTTCTATATACCTACCACTCTACATCCATCCCCCATTCTGCACTCTATTTTAATTTCTACCTACCACTCTACATCCATCCTCCATTCTGCACTGTATTCTAACTTCCACCTAGCACTCTACATCCATCCCCCATTCTGCACTACATTCTAATGTCTACATACTTACCACTCTACATCCATCTCCCATACTGCACTCTATTCTAATTTCTAAACCTCATCTGTTTTTAGACTTTCTGGACATTTTTGGACTTATGGAATTGGTCTAATTAGGATGGACCTCTTGGGGATTAGAAACAACAACAACATTCTAATTTCTACCTACCACTCTGCATCCATCCTCGATTCTGCACTCTATTCTGACTTCTATCTACCAATCTACATAACATACCAGCATAGATCTTTAATACTAAAAACTTACATCCGTCTACAAGAAAACCATTATTTTCTAGTGGATGGTCTAGTAGATGGATAATTGATCTAGTATAATATTTCCCGTAGATATCTAGTCGAGACATTGTCTATCATTCTAGATTCTATACTTCATTAAAATCTTACATGAATGTCTTGCTCAAGTAAATAAGTTTCGTCGGCTAAGTTGAAAGGCTTGTTTATTTAAATCTGCGTACTGTTCTTTGAATTATTGTGTATTATACTTCAAAATAAAGTAGGAAACATCACATAGGGCTCAAATAGTGCAATTAATTCAGACAAACAATTGTGTCGATAAGGTACAGTAATTTTTAGATATTATCTTTATTATGATCGAGATCAGTATACGAAGATTCTGAATATTATAAACAAACAAAAATACATTGAAATGATTTTTTATCTTGATTGTTTTATCAATTATGCTATTCATTTTTAATTGCCTTTTTATTATTGTTTTACTCCCTTCTCACTGGATTTTTTTATTCTTCAATTCTTACTCCTTTATTTTTCACATTTTTTGCTAATCTCGATTTAGGTTTAGCGATGTTCATGTTTAAAAAAGAGTCTGGACTCCAGGATACAAGTATGTTTGAAGGATATTTAAGGAAGTTTAACATAAGTCTTTTTTACAAACAAAAGTTTGTACTTCTTATTATTTTTAAGAGAAAAATTGAATTCTTTTCTTACCCAATTTTAAATTTAAACTTTTTCCAGGCGTAGAATTTTTACAGTTCTTATACATCGAAACTTATGAATAATTTAAAACTAAAGTTTCGCAAAGTCAAAAGAAATTCGCGAAGTCTAATTCAAAATTATTTTACACGTGTTTAACAAATTTTAAAATCTCCAAATCTGATTTTTATCGCGTTCACTTTTGATCACAAGAGCTAAAACAGCATACAACAATGGCAGGAGATCAACAGCATGTGTGTGCGAGTATCTTGTATGCCATGCCCAAATTTCCTTATTTCTTTCTAAAAAAAATTTATTAAATAAATATATAAAGCAAATAAGAATTGTATTTAATAAAATAATATTGTATAAAATTGCTAAATGTAGTACTCGATTGTTAACATAGCAATTTTAATTTATTTTGTAACCGTCGTTCAACAACCGACCCAATTTTTTGTGTTTACGACTATTAATGTTCAACTCCGTAGCCTTGTAATTTTGAACCCAATCCAGAAGGCAAGAGAACTCTAATATTGGGGGAAATTTGCCATCGTGGAGATCTGTTTGATGGAACTAACCCGCATTTGCGTTACTTGTCGAAGAAAACCACGAAAACCATTCAAGGTTAGCCTGATGCCAAGGGTACTCTAACCCATGTTCACATGACCACTGAGGATATTCTACGTCAGCACTGCGGTCGATGCGAGCCTGATGTGGAATTCGTTTCAACCAGCCATCGCTGGGATTCGAATTTGGTTCACCTCATTGGAAGGCGAACATAGTATCTCTGAGATGCTGCGGTTCTAACAGAGTAATTGTAAATTTCTAATTCTATATGTTTAACAAATTTCCCACACTTCAAAAGCGTATAAAGAAATTCAATGCATCATTTCTTTACGAACGTAAATATCATTTACATTTATTAGTCTGTTAAAACAGACATATTAATCCATTAAATTCAAATATTGTACACAAACTATCAGGAATTCGATTGACCCTAAATGTATTTTTTCAGTCCAATTATTTCTCATTTTCAATAAAATAAAAATACTTCAGCTTGTACAGAGTTTTGTCCATTTTATGGAGTTAAAGCAAATTTTCCGCTTCAGAATTTCAGCAAGTTCTTTTATTTCTGTTTTTATCTGCGAGGAAGCTCTAAAAAAGAAGTTTTTTGAGTCTAGACAGTTCTGTTCTTGCAACCTGGAAAATTTAATGGAGCAGCGAAAACCTGGTCTCAGGCAGGAATACCTTGTTTCGAAATAGTCAATGCATCTTCGACTGCCTTACGTGCCGTCACGAGTGTCACATTTGGCTAGTCGTGTTTGTATTTTATCAAATTCAAAAAGAATTACGTGATATCGGAATATAAACCTTTAGAAAGTTAAATTGTGGAATGATCCATAAGAAAGCAAATACTTTCTTTGCAAATTTCTTTTGAAGCATTTTTTAAAGCCTTGTAATTTATATCCTATGGCAATAGAGGAAAAAATGAGTTCAAGTCATAGATCAAATCAATTATGACTAATAAAAGTTTTCGATATCTGAAGCAAATATGTTGGGAATATCAAGGTTACTTGCAGTTTTCATTAGAAATGTTAAATAAAGATAATTTCTTTTTCAACACTCAAGCATGTACTTCAGACTTTATAACTACACTAAAGCCGTACACTTTCATGTAATTCGGTTTAAAGTTGAATCATATTAGCTGCATCTTAAACCCTAATATGGCTCAAATTGGATGCAACTATTCTTAAAATGCTAACTCTAACTAGGTTTTAAATCAAATGAACCACAGTGTCGTTTAATTAAGCAGATCTACAATATGCTTGATTTTAACTCCGTATTAACGATTGCAAAAATTTTTAACTATTTTACTGTTCGTTACATTTCAAAATTTCTAACTATTCAAACAATTACGGGTAAATTTTTCGGTCTAAATCGCATAATCCTTACTTTTAACCTAAAAATTATTTTAGCCCAGTGGGTTGAGAATCTTGACTCCCGGAAGGGTCCGGGTTCGATCCTCGATTCCGCTGACAAATACCGAGCACATGCGATATGCTTGCTCGTAAAATCTGTGGAATCGTATATTCTGTGTTCCATGGGTGCAAGGATCGGGAGAAAAAATCCCCCCCCCCTTCAGATCTATGTCTAAATTGAAGAAGTGGCCTCACGAATCGGTGATGCTGACGTCCACCCTTGGGATAGTTCCAAGTTAAGACGTACTCTTACCCTTCCGGTGCTCTCTTGTCAAACGAAAGACGCACCTTTTCGACTTAATTAGTAAGGGCCAATGGCTGGTGAGACTGATTAATGTATGTGTCTTTAAAAACAACACAACACCAATACATCCTTGAATTTAAGATGAGTAATCCTGAACGTCACAGTTTGCTATTCGAGTAGCTATATTGTATTTATTCAAATTAAAAGAGACTTACCTGAATAAAACTTACATTAGTTTACTTACATGGAGAGAACCTTTATAAAGTGAAATTGTTGAATGGCCCATAAAAAATTATTTTGAAACGTTATAATACATAACCAATGGCAATAGGTCAATGACAAATTCAATTCAATGATGCAGATCTTTCACATAGCATACTTGCGTAAATGCACGGTGCACGTAAATGCAAGTTTAAGGATTAAATTTCTCTATAATCATTGATAATTTATAACTCACTTGACGGAATATTAATCAATTTAATTGTTTTGGTAGATTAATTTCAATAATTTCGGGATTTTTAATTCCTTTTTATTGTAGCATTTTCAACTTTCGATTTTTTTTCTGCTTACTTAAACAATCTTAGTCTTTGTTGAATTTTTATAGTTTTTTTTAAAAGTGGGGAAAATAATTTCTTATTTTAATTTTTGTACTGAAAAATTTAGTTATTTTTCATCTTTTAAAAATTTGCTGTTTTTATTTGAAAAAAAAACTCTTGTTCTCTTATGCTACAGTTTTTGTTTAAAATTTTTATTATTACTCTTATAATGTACCCCTACTTAATATTATTCAGTTCGTATTTGTGCAAAATTTACTTTATTTAAAAAAAAAACAATTATAAGTTTAAGACAAACAAAAGACCAAAGTTATCGTTCGTAACAATGTTTTTCTTTCCCAGTTTTTATGCGCCATTTTCTTAAAGTTCATTTTTTCTCAAACAAAACTTCCAATAATTTTTCGAAGATAAATTTATCGACTCCTTTGGTATTTTTACCGTAACAATCCTGAAAAAAATGTTTATCTTACTTCATAACTGTTCCGTTTTATTACAGTTCTTTTACAGTTTTTTAGTTTTGTCTAAGCATTCGATATTCCCAACTTGGTAGATGAAGAACTTTATGGGTAACCATCTAAAAGGTTCATTTGCCAACGGCAATATTCTAGATTCCACGAAATGCATTACTTCGAGAATTTCTTCTAAGAACAGTTTCGTTCCAAGATAATCGAAAAAATGGCTTTAAAGAAATCTAGAAAGTATTTGGCTTTTTTTTTAAGCAAAAATATCTCTTCCAAAATATTAAATATTTTAAGGGAATGTTTGAAGTAAAAAGCAGTTTTCATTTTGTCTTTCCTTGAACAAAGAAAGAAAGATATTTTTATACATTATAAAGTTCCATTTAATCAATATCATATAATATATTATGAGTTTTATAAAGTAAACTTATACGTTAGGAATAATTTGTTTGAATTGAAATTTGTTATATTTTTTAAAGGATTTTTGGGAGTTTTTGGTGAAAATAAATTCATTTTTAATCCTCAGTATTTTATCGGTGTTTTCCGAGGAAAGATATTTGGAAGTCTTTTGTGCTTCATTCTATGAAAGATAATTGAAAGTGGAATTTGAACTATTATTATATTTATATTATAATAGTTAATATTAACTATATTTATAATAGATAACTATTATTTACTATGTTTATAACTATTATCATTATTTAGTAGAATTTTAACTATTACGTCGAATTTTATATGTCGTTTCTTTGGAGAAGGAATTTTGAAAACAACGTGAGATAGGTTGGTCTGCGAGTTATTCAAAGAAAAAATTTTGCAGAGTCTGCTAGGTAATAAAAAATGTTAAATATATTAAAAATAAATTACTCGATATGGTTTGATGAAAAATATTGGCACGTAAACCGTAAATGGTAGCTCAATTCTATAAAGGATAAAAAATAAAAAATAAACATACCTTTTCGCAGGAGTGACGATAAAAAAATAAAATCAAAAAAATCTGTGAACAGTCACTAAGGAGACAGTAATTAAAAACAAGATGTTCTTTATTTTCTTCTGATGCATAAAAAGGACAAGACACTCATCTTTTTTTGGAGTTGTGGTAGAGTAGTGGCTCATACATGAAAATCGGTTGGTGGGCATTAATTTTATACCAGAAAGCTGGATGGCGTCAGGAGCCAGGAGATCAACAACAAAATAACGGTAGAGAAAATAACTGGATGCGATAGCATCGTTAGATGAATTTGGAGAGGCAAAGGTCGATTGCCATGGACTTACAGCATCTCCCAAGAGCAGAAAGATGATGGGCGATGAGTTTCACTCAAATGTTGGGATCAAAAAAATCCATTACGCAAACAATACGGGGTTTCTCGATTTCGCACCTCCTTTTAATTTCTATATCATGAAAAAATTCGCCATACTTTTCTAGGCGACAATCATTTGTTAAAAAGATGCAAAAATTATTATTATTGTAAAAAGAAGCGGAATTACTGATGACTCGATGATAAAAGTAAAAATGGCGCCAAGACGCCATCCTAACCTCCTAACGAGGAAGGAAAAATTAAACACGCTCCCTGTGGCGGAGACGTGAAGATGACAGAAGATACAAAAATCGAATGCGAACGTGATAAAAAAAATGGAGGAGTATTTATTGAAACAGTTAAAAAAATTTACAGTTACATCAATTACACACGTTACGGTTGCGAAAGCGGTCAAAAAGTAAAGTAAAGGTTAAAGTGTTTAAAAATTAAAACAAGTTAGGGTTAAGAAAAGGTAGAAAATATAGAACTCACATGGAACTTCAAAGGCGCCGATGCAGGTGCAGACCCTACAATTTCCAGGAAAAGGGGAGCATATCACAGGGGCATACCAAAAGGAAAACGAAACGAAAGTAACTGCAGGGATGATATGATAAAGCCATCAAGAATTTAGTGGGTGACACTATGTCGCACAGAGTATTTCCAACAACTCCCGTTGCACCGATTTCCAACAACTCCTTACAACGCTTTTCCAACAACTCCGTTGTTGGAAAAACGTTGTTGGTTGCTGTCGAATTTTATATGTCGTTTCTTTGGAGAAGGTGTTTTGAAAACAACGTGAGATATGTTGGACTCCGAGCTATCCAAAGAAAATTTTTTACAGAGTAACTAAAAACCTCCATTAATTTTTAAAAAGTTCACTTAAAAACAAGGTGATTTCAAAGACAGAGAGTACGTTTTAAAATTATGTGCTGACATTTTATAACACGATCATTTTATTTAACAAATTAATTATAGAATGTAAATATATAAGAATTATTGCTTGAATATTTTATCAAAAAATATTATTTCACATTATCTTTATTATCCATGTGGTTTAATTAGCCTAAAGTTTCTCAAAAAATGCTAATAAAATGTATGGAATTTGGATTTTTACGACTTTTTTGCTTCTACCATTTAACAGCATATTCCAATTTTGTGTTACAATTGACAACTTCATTAATGACATGATAAAAGTGTCCTTTACAAATCCAGAAAACAGTCACCTAAATCTTACTTTTCGAACTTTATTCTATTTCAAGTTTCAATTTTTCTTTCAAAAGCTGCTGCAGATATCAAAAGTGTTAGAGCAATAGCAATTATAAATTTTCGTTTTGATAGCAATTGTCAAAGAAGTCATTGTTAATCCCTCTACATTCATCGATTGATTTTCTAAGCAATTATATTTATGCAATAGCAGAAAAAGAAACTTTTTTTTTCAATAAAAGTATTAAAGTGAGAATTATTCATTAATTTTCAGGAAAACATAATAACTTTTGTAAGTCTGGTTCTCAGCTTAGATGCTTACATGTCCCCAAAAACGAATCTCAAATCTGACAGTGGTGAACTGCGCTCAGTAATAGTGTTCAATTCTAACCCCCGCCACTCCTAACAGTATGCGAAATGCGCTTCTGGTAAGCGTGTGACAACCATATTTCGTCTTCTCATCATCGTGTGAAGCATCAATTTAAAATAATAAAGCACTATCTTGGTAATGTGCTTTTATCTGGCTGATAATAACACATTGAAACATAATATGCCAATTTATGTCAAGATTAAATTTGAGATACAGGGGTCATGATCAGATTTAAAACTAGAGAATAGAAAGTATTGCCTTTATGTATTATGTATAACGATAACCTTAAGAAATCAGCGGGGGTATACCGGACAAACGTGTAAGGGGCAGTGGCCCTTAACCTTAAAAAGACATCAGTGTAGAATATACCGGAAGGTTGCACTAAGTTATACATAAAATTTGACCAAAGGGGCTTCAAATTAATCATGTGTTTCAGAGTCTTTTTTTTACCTTAAAAAGAACAAAAATTATTAATTTAAATGTAGTTTTCATTTTAAAATATCGGAAGAAAAACAATTACAATAAATAAAAAATTACTACTAATTGAAAATTGCATAATTGACGAAGCAATGGGGAATATTAATTGAGGTATCTACTCCACTACACCCTTGCTTTTGGCGAACATTCTTGGGGAGACCGCGATCTTATCAGAAAATGCTTCATTCCGTGATTCAAGGAAGAGACATGCATGCAAAGGTTGTTTCAGTGCAGTTCACCAACCTTTCTCAAATGGGATAAGATAGTAGAAGCGCAGTTCGCAAAGTTATCGAAAACTATAAGCGCAACTCACTATCACCGTCTCCTCTAAGATTGTTGTCTCGAAATGCTTTAATTTCTTTTTTCAAGATATTTAAGACCCATGCACAAAATGCAATCCTTAAAAATTCAAAGGTCTTTCTCCGATTCGAATATATCGCTCCATTTCCATCATCTGTCCATCCCCGGAATCGGTTGGTCATGAATAATTTCAGTATTATCCTCGATGTTAAAATCAAAAACACATATAATTTGTCTACAGTAAGAACTCCCCCCGCCACAAATTCTAAAGTCGTCTGCTGCTAAAGAAAAAAGAATAGCGCATTTCAGGGAGGGTAGCTTCTCTTCACTCTAGGGCTAACACAATAGACCGAACAAAAAGATTCCCTTTCTTTCATTGACTGGAGCCAAATCCTATCCCAAACAATGACCACGCATCTACTTGAAATAGTTATACCTCGTTACCATAGTCACCGCTACGGGTCCAGACGAATGGCTAGGGGAGTTCTTACTTTAGACAAACTATACTAGTCATTTTTCATCTCTGTGACAATTAGTGAGAAGAAAACAAGGAGGTCCTAATTTTTCCACAATGTAAAACCTGTAACTGTGGTTTTTTACAGTTTATTCCACACAGTAAAACCTATACTAATTTAGTGTTGAAAAACTCTAAGAACTCTGTGTTATTTCAAGTTAATACCGAATTGATCATTCGCATACACTTTAAGGGTGCTTAACACCAGCAATTGGTAAAGTTTACACCATGATCAGATGCCATTCGCAAATTATTTTAACCAATTTTTGCGTAGCTCAGATCATCGATATTTTTTTATTACCATCAAGCAGAGAAATAGAAACTTTGATTTTGCCTAGCATGATGTTGGTCATTTAACTGAAACAAGTAATTAAACTGTCAGGCATGTTTTGAGTTCTAACTATAAATAAAAATCTAATACTGGTGTCGCAGTTATCCACAGTTGTCAATACATTTCTATCAGTCGCAAAATCACATTGCTCCACATTAATTTCCATATTGTTTCGTTTGTTATCAACATAGAATTAAGTTATAGTTTGAATAAGATTTTGTTATTTTGAAGTATTGTTTTACAGAAAAATATATTTCTATCCCAAATTTAGGAATACAATATTTATTTTTCTTACTTCACTCTGTTATTATTACGTTTATGATTTTGCTTGTTTTCTAAATATAGAGTTTAAAACTAAAGGAGTTGTTTCTTTATTATAAAAGAATTTTATAATATTACCTTATTACTTAGTAAACTTATTTGAATCGGTGCCTAAACCTATTTACCATTTTGCAATTATTATTTTTTGGAGTAATTAACATTATGTTTATAAATAACTGTAAAAAAGAGTCTTTGAATGATTTAGAACGTAACGATAAACTTCATACACAAGTTTTATTTAATATATCAGCCTGTTTGGAACGCGAAAATATTAAATTTCTGAAAGAACATACTAAGTTATAACAATATATCTTTAATTTTGCATGCTATTTTTTTAAAAAAATGATGACTAAGAAATATTATTTATGTTCACTAATAGATCTGAATATAATTATTAGGACAATAGAACCATAAAGGAAACAGAATCATACCAGATAAATATTCCATATTATTTACCAATCAAATTTGACTCAAAATGAAATTTTAAAAATTGATTGCTGGATGTGAGAACTGGGGACACATGTGTAAGCAAAAAAAATATTCTTTACAATGCAAATATTCTAAAGAAATAATTTAAACTTTCCTAGATAAAGCAGTTTCATGCTAAGAAACAACAATTATTGAGGTTGGAGAGTGACAGCGAACAGGGGACGTAGCCCCTTAGTAATAAAGATATTTATGACAATTGCTAAATTAAATATTTGCATAATATTTAATTTCGATCCACTTCGATTTTAATAAGTCTTGTTAAGAGCCGTGGCGGCTCAGGGAGTAGAGCGCTCGCCTTCTACTGAGGCAAACCGTGTTCGAATCCCAGCGATGGCTGGTCGATCTGAATTCCGCATCCGGTTCGCAACGACCACAGTGCTGACGCGAAATATACTCAATGGTAGACGGATCATGGGTTAGAATCCCTTGCTGTCTGGCTAATCGTGGGAGGTACTCGTGGTCTTCCTCTCCATGTAACGCAGATGTGGGTTAGTTCCATCATAAAGTCCTCCACGAAGGAAGATTTCTCCCAATACTTGATCCAAGAGTTCCCTTGTCTTCTGGATTGGGTTCAAAATTACAAGGCTACGGACTTGAACATTAGTAGTCGTAAACCCAATATTGGGTCGGCGGTTCAATGACGGTTATAAAATAAAATAAGCCTTGTTAAAATCATATTAATATTTTCTCTGTGATATGTGTATATTTGATTAATAAACCTATTTTATTTAAAAAATATTTCAAATATGCATCCTAAATTGTTGATTTTGCTTAATGTTGTATAGTAAAAATAACTTTAGTGACTCTTATGTTTACCTTATATTACAGTAATTATAAAATTTAATGTTACTGAATAAATATCATGGTGGGGGTAACTTTACAATAAATAGAGTTAAAAGAACAGTGTGCAACAGAAAACAATTTAATAAAAAATGTAATAAACTAGTTGTTTTACAAAAATAATTTTCTTTAATAACTTAAAATTAATTCAAGAATTTCAAAATATTTATTTAAAAAGTCTTAAGTTATATACGTTTTGAAATTCATAATTGACGAAGTCGTTATGCTTCAGATATTATTAAAAAGTATTTAATTCACTGAGATTATTTACAAAAATGATCCCTATGGAGCACCCCACTGACAAATATTGGTCGAACTTTGAAGACCCAGAACGGTTTCCTCCAAAGAGTCGTTGAAATAAAAGACCAACTAAATATTACTTGGAAAACAGAAGACCTAATAAGGTCTTCTGTTTAAGGTTTCTTCTGTCTAAGGTTTCTAAGGGCACTGCGATCTAATAAGATCGCAGTGCCCTATTGAAAAAGAGAGATACTCACTGAGTTTAAACTTGTGTCAAGATGTTTCCAAGAGAGACACAAATGATCAAGTCTTAAAATCTATCGCCCTGGAGACTTTGCACTTACTGTACCCAGAGAACGAATGGCTACATATATTCACAGACGGTTCAAGATTGGCTGAAGGCACTAATGCAGGAGCCGGAGTTTCCTGCAACCTTTTTTCATTTTACACCCCGATTGGTTCGTCTAGAACAGCCTTCAATGCAGAAGTATCGGCAATAAGCGTAGCTCTGTCACAACTACAGAATCACCTTGAGAAATTTAATAACGTAGTCATCCTCTCTGACTCCAAAGCCGCACTCCAAGCTATTGCTTCCTCCAAAGCCCCCGCATCTGCCGACATTCTACATTGTCGTCAAGCCCTTCACAGGCTTGACCAACACAACAAAAATGTCGCCATGCAATGGGTACCAGCGCATTGTGGACTTCAAGGTAACGAAACTGCAGATTTCTTGGCCAAAAAAGCCGCCAAGATTCTACAAATATCTCTTAAGCCAGTTCCTTTCCACACCGCGAAAAGGCTAATAAAAATCTCTCTGCGAACAACATTTGAAGCAAAACTCCAAGAAGCAAATAAAAATAAGGACTGGTTGGAAGGAATTAAAGATATTCCGTCATGGCCAAGAGAAAAATCTGTGGCCCTTTTTCGCCTCGCCACTGGCCATGACTGTTTATCAAAACACCTGTATAAAATTAAAATCTTTTCAAGCCCCCTTTGTCCATTATGTAACCAACAAGAAGAAATGGACGCTAACCATCTAAGACATTGCCCTGCACTTCCTCCTGGGCCCTTGTGGGAACGATATTGGCGGGCGAGATGCATTATTACAGACCTATAGACTCTTTATTTTTGTAGCTCTTGTTTCCGTTTTTTGTTCTTTCTTTATATTGTTCTTGGCTACAAATTTGTCTTTCATGTCTGCCATTGGAAATTAAAAAAAAAAAAATTTACAAAAATGAACATAAATTATTAGAGAATAAAGTTTTCAGAAAATTTAATTTTTGGCAAGTTCTCTGAAAATATAAGTGCATTACTACATGCAAGACAAGAAATATCCATTAGTGTTTATTTAAAAGAGAAAATTATTTTTAATAAAAATCAAACGTATGCAAATTATCTTTAGCAGCTGCTAATAACGTTAAGAAATATATATATTTTAATATTATAAGCCATTGTATTTGAGATATTATTTGGTGAATTATTAATTTTACATCGCATCTATTCAGAAGTATAAACAACTCTTAATTATTTAAGGAATTTAGGAGACGGTTCTTAAAGTAACGTTTAATTCTAAGAGATCCTGAATTTTCAAAAGCCTGATATTTAATTAATGTAAGATAAGAAAAAATAAAAAATAATTGTCTTAGAGTATTCCCTAAAGATTTTTGTTAAATAATTAGTAGTTATATCATGGAAAAAATTAGTTTTCTTAATTAAGTGCTATAAAATACTGAATTAAAACCTTCGTAGTTTTTGAATATCTAATTTGGGCTTTGTAGCTTAATACCACATACTAATAAAATGGTTATAAAATTTTCCATTGAAATTCTTCCTTGATATTAGACTTTTATTAATGAATAAATAGAATTGCACTGGAAACTTAATTAATATATAAAGAAATAATTATATTAACGAGAATTATTTTTATTTAATTGCGACTGAATAAATAGAATTTCACTGTTATCTTAATATATAACGCAATAATATAGTAACGAGAATTTTTTATAGCTTAAATAAAACTGAAAAAACAAATGTAAGTATTTATTAAATAATGCATATTTCCTTTCGCATTAATAACTGCAAATTGAAATTATGTTTCATCTTCTATGAGCTAAAATTGAAATGTTGGCAAATGAAATTAGCGATAACCCTTGTGTTTAATTTATGCACTTTAAAATTTTACTTTTTGAAAATAATCTATAGAAATAAGCAACCTAGTATTAAAAAATTCACTATTTTTTTCATTTTCATTAAAGAATTAAAAATAAATAAATAAAAACTGAATAAATAGCAAAATGATAACTAAATAATAATTATAAAAAATTTAGTTTCGATTCATATTGCCCCTGTGTATATTCAAATTCATGTTTTTATCATTTCTGTTGGTATGCAGTAAAGCCAGAAAAAAAAACGCCAAGTTCATGTTTTTCGGCTTCAGCTCGACCAAAAATAAACTTTTTTGACTGATATTGTAAGGCAATATAGGTATCTGTTTAGTATTTGAATACGATAAATCAAACAGCGAAAATTTCATTTAAATTAACAAATTAATTATTTTATTTAATATAAGGAAAAATTAAAAACAAGACAACATTTGGTAAAATGATTTTAAAAAAATTAGCCAAAATTTATTAAAATATAATTATTTCGCTTTGGGTGCCAAGCCACCTTATCATCAATAACAGCTATGAATCTATGACACAAAGTTAAGAATAGTTGAATGAGAGAAAGATCTTCTTCAACTAATTTACAAGTTAAGTGAACATTTCATCAATATTTCTAGCATTTCATTCAAAAAGAAACAAGACGATGCCCTGATTCAACTCATACTCTCTCGATTGCTTCAAGGTCTAATACTATTGAGTAATACGCTCATATGGATGCACAGTGCCTCAAAGGATGGAACATATCGATCTCAGGGGGTATTTCCGAACAGATGTTTCATTGCTGGAATCTGATAATTGTCACTCCTACCTGATCACGTCCCATTTCTTCGGATACTTCAATACTCTTTTTTTTCGATAAATCGAGGTGAAATCAACCTCGACCACGTGTGTTAATTATGGTTTGTATCAAAATGTAGAATAAAACAAAGAAAAATTATAGACATATGAAAAGAAGAATAAAAGGGGGGGGGGAAATAATAAGTAAAAAAATAACAAGCAGTTTAAAAAAAATAATACAAAAATTTAAAAAAAATGATGAAATTTTATTTAAAAACCGGAATAATCTTTTCTTCAGCCCACACGATTATATCCGCAAAACAGAGTGCTTTCTGATATTGTATCAATAATCAATTGATATCATCGTGTGGGCTGAAGAAAAGATTATATATTTTTTTCCGATTTTTTCCGGTTCTTTTAAATAAAATTTCATTCTTTTCTTTTCTTTTTTTTAACTGTTGTTTGTTACTTTTTTACTTATTTTTCCCCCCTTTTTTTCTTCTTTTCATTTGTCTATAATTTTTCTTTGTTTTATTCTACATTTTGAACGTATCTAATGTGTTCTGTTTACTTGCAGCTTAAGCGCAATAAATGAAACTTATTGTTTTTCTTAACTTTCTTCATGTTTTCTTGTATTTATTATATATATATATATATACATATATATATATATATATATATATATATATATATATATATATATATATATATATATATATATATATATATATATATATATATATATATATATATATATGTAATAACAGGGCTACAACCCTGTTATCAGTGTTGTATTTAGCATGAAATAATTGCAGTCTTAAGCCATCATACGTTCTAAACAGGTTTATTTAAAGGTAGGCTGGTATTGATAACAGTTCACGTCCACACTCCCTACGGGAGGGGAATGGACAAGACTTCTGACAATTCCGGAACAGCTTATTTGGATCAAATCATGATGAAAAAGACCCGCAAAACTATGCGTTCTTACGTTTTATACCAACACAGATTTGAGGTAAAAAGGCACACTTCGTACATTCCTTGTAACCTTACGCATTAAGGAAAATCATTTACTGCTTCCTTATTTGGAAGTGAAAAAGGGAACGATTCTAAAAATAACTCTTCCTTTGAAATATAAATCTAATTATATTTCAATGGTATGTTTTCAGCCTTGAATTCCCATAATAGAATCTCTCTACGCTTATTCTTTAACAAAGACATTTTATGAAAACGAAAGAGATTTAATTCTTTTATTAATACAAAAGTATTTAATTTTTGTATTACATCCCCCCCCCCAAAAAAAATTTCGGTAAGCCAAAATAAAAAAATTTAGAATACTTTAAATTTAAAATTTTTAGGTTGGTACGACTGTTCCTTTTTCCTTACTACAAACAACATTTTTTCAATTATGTGAAGAAGAAAAAAAACAATTTTTTACAATGACAAAAATATGAAAAACACGATTATGCAAATTATCTGTTCAGACAACTAAACAGAAAAAAAAATAAACATGTTTATAAACTATTCTACTAAAATTTTCAAAAACATTTTTCACACAAAAATATACAACTTTTTATGGAAACGAACTGGACAACAAGTGTCATTTATTCAGAATTTAATTTCAACATTTGTGGTTTGTGATATTTCCTATGCTTTGATACATGTACTTTTTCAAAATTTTGTTTACTTAAATTTCTTTTTGTTTATTTTGTTTTTGTAATCAGTTTCTTGATCATTCTTTCCTTTTCCTATTTTTCCTTTTATTTTTTGTTTTTGTTACCCTTTACATATTATTTCGTTGATATTCACCTGATAATGAACGCATCCATTACCTAGATCTATCTTCGAATCATTTGAACTTTTTGGACATTCTTTCTTTCTATTTTTTGATGTTTACTTTACTGAAACATCCTTAACATTCATTTTTTCGATGCTTATTTTTTTGAAACATCATTCTTTTCTTTTTTCGATGTTTACTTTTTTTGAAACATCTTTTTCACCATTTTTAACCTTAACATTTTGAGAATTCTGCTGTTTAATGTGCAAAGATAAGTTGTCACTTTTAGAATTAGCAGAGATGATCAGTCTCTTACCAAATAGAATAACAACTGGCCCGACACAATCAATAAACAAACAAAAATCCCTGCAAGTCTACAACCCTACTAAAGCATATAGTAAATCAGTATCAAGTATAAAACTTTGCTGAGTTAAAAATTTGGCCTATCGTAATAAGGGAGTCTCACAAATTTTGTTAAGTGTTAACTGTCCGTTTGTTTGGGTAATATATATGTTTTCACATTTTTTAAATAGGAATATTTAGTTTTGACAAAGTCCGAAAAGGTAAAAGAATTACAAATTTCTTTAAGTTTATTTGAAAATTCTTCATTGTTAGGTTTAAAAGAAAGTTCTGAAAAATTTAATTTTTTACGTGGTTAAATCTAGAAAAATCATTTGGAAGCAAAAGTTTAAAAACTTAATTTAGTTTGCCGTCACTAGTTTAATTGACGTTTGAACCATATTTTTTTTCCAAAAAAAACATTTTAAATGCACTATAAAACAGAATTATATCATAATTTTAAAAAAAACTATATAAACACTAGAAATGCAATCTAATCATTAATAATATACTATTGAATTATTCAATCTAAAAAGTTTAGAGCAAGGCTCAAATCTAACTTCAATAAAATATGAACAACCTACTCTCCAACGTCGACCTTCATCAATTTCGTTGAAGAGGAAAAAAAAACATTTTAGATGCACGATAAATACAATGCTATATCATAATATTATATAAAAAAATATATATATAAACACAAGAAATACAATCCACCTCTTAATAATACTCTATTCCATTATTCAAAATAAAATATTTAGATTACTACTCATATCTAATATTACTAAAATATTTAATCATAACATTGAGAAAGATAAAAAAAATGAGAAGAAAAAAATATATATCTACAGTAAATCCTTTCCATTTGTCCCACTTTTCTTTTGACCTTCATCTATTTTCGTTGACGAGAGACACAAAATATATCACTTTTTTTTTCTTTTTTTCTTTCGCGCACTTAAATCGTAGCAATTCATGAATATTCATGATTAAGATTCGCGCACATTCTTTTTTTTTCACAACTTGAGCAGTAAGAATTGTAGGATCACTCGGTGTCGAATCACTACCATGGATGATGTTTCTTCCAACTTAGAGGCACTATGGAGTTGTAGGGTCATCGGATGGGATACTTTCACTGGTTGCAGGGGACCATCTCCAGCCATCGTCATTCCTTCCATCTACATCAGCATTTCAGGCGCGACGAGGTACAAGTAGTACGGGTGGAAAATCGCCCTTCCTTCATCGTTTTTTTCACTGCCGATTTTTTTTCTCCTCCGGGGGTGATGGAAAATTTCCACGAAGCAGTCAGCCTCCAGCGATCCTGCCGGCTTGTAATAACAGGGCTACAACCCTGTTATCAGTGTTGTATTTAGCATGAAATAATTGCAGTCTTAAGCCATCATACGTTCTAAACAGGTTTATTTAAAGGTAGGCTGGTATTGATAACAGTTCACGTCCACACTCCCTACGGGAGGGGAATGGACAAGACTTCTGACAATTCCGGAACAGCTTATTTGGATCAAATCATGATGAAAAGGACCCGCAAAACTATGCGTTCTTACGTTTTATACCAACACAGATTTGAGATAAAAAGGCACACTTCGTACATTCCTTGTAACCTTACGCATCAAGGAAAATCATTTCTGCTTCCTTATATGGAAGTGAAAAAGGGAACGATTCTAAAAATAACTCTTCCTTTGAAATATAAATCTATTTATATTTCAATGGTATGTTTTCAGCCTTGAATTCCCAAAATAGAATCTCTCTACGTTGTACCGTTACCGTATAGTTATTCCCCTAAATTTAAACATCGCGTTGTGTAATTCCTTCCTAACCTAATTTAATTATTAATGATCCCCCGATTCATCAGCATGGGATACCTTACCTGTTTATCTGCAAAGTAAAAAATAACACCCTCATCATACAACAAGAAAATAAATACTATCTAAGGTATTAGATTAAATAACTGGGTTTATTAAATTAATTCAAAAAAGGATTGAGTCCTTAAGGGATTTGATTAAAAAACATTTTTAAAAAATACGAAAAATAACACATTCATTACGAATACGTATGAAAAAAGTTGTCCTATTGGACTAGCATCAAACAGGAAAAATGCATCTCAGTGATTACCACGGGCTAACATCTTGCCCCTTATAGAAGTTACCATACCATACAGCTCCATACTAACATTACTTCTTGGAGATTATACATTTATCATATCAAATCATTAACTTTTAGCCATTAGGTTTGGTAGATGAAATACTACCACTATAATGCCAGGCCACGTGTGGCTACTACACGTGTGTTTTTTCTCACCACACCACTAACTCATGGTGCACACATTCTGGATATTTTCTTCACGCACATAACAAGCAAATATGCCTTACAATAAGGCAACGGATTTCACACCTCTAAAAAAGAGTTTATCAACTCATTGGGATAATCAACATTCTACCAGGAGCTTTACAACCATCTCCTCAGCTCGTGAACATCAACCGAATATCTTAAAAACATCAATTTTTTTCATCTAACCCAGTGTGTTGCCACCATACAGTATTACAAAAAGTACAAATTAAATTTACGACCAAAAGTGAAATATATAAAATTAAAGGTTTATTTTCACTGTCATAAGTATAAATTTTAAGACTCATGCTGCCACCTATTGGCACAAAGAGAAATTAAAAAAAAGAAACTGTAAATGAACTTTATCAGTACAAATACCCCCGTCCCCAAAAGAAATTTGTTTTTAACAAAAAGAAATTTACAAAGAAGAGCAATAAAAATTACATATATAAAACTTACAAATTACGTAATAATTAAATTCACCTAAAAAAAAAAGCCAAGCTAAAACTTATTTCACTTCACAAGAAGCACCACACGCAATATTAATTTCAACCTCCTCTGAATGTAATCAAAATTAAGCTCAGCTGTAAATAAGGTAATCACCTTAACTTGGCGCCGAGATAAGTAGAAAACCAAATTCACAAAAAAATTCAAATTTAATGTCTTCAATTCTTAAATAAATCAAACCCTCATTCATTAACTTAAATAACATTTGGAAAAAAAAATCTATCTTTAAATATTAACCTGAGTTACAAAAATTTTAATTCTCAAAAATCTACCCCCCAAATTAAATTACATTATACCATAAGTGTCAAGGTAATGGTACCAGCCAGGACAAAATTTAGCACAAAAACATGCATAATAAATACGAAAAATAACACATTCATTACGAATACATATGAAAAAAGTTGTCCTATTGGACTAGCATCAAACAGGAAAAATGCATTTCAGTGATTACCACGGGCTAACATCTTGCCCCTTATTGAAGTTACCATACCATACAGCTCCATACTAACATTACTTCTTGGAGATTATACATTTATCATATCAAATCATTAACTTTTAGCCATTAGGTTTGGTAGATGAAATACTACCACTATAATGCCAGGCCACGTGTGGCTACTACACGTGTGTTTTTTCTCACCACACCACTAACTCATGGTGCACACATTCTGGATATTTTCTCCACGCACATAACAAGCAAATATGCCTTACAATAAGGCAACGGATTTCACAACTCTAAAAAAAAGTTTATCAACTCATTGGGATAATCAACATTCTACCAGGAGCTTTACAACCACCTCCTCAGCTCGTGAACATCAACCGAACGTCTTAAAAACATCAATTTTTTTCATCTAACCCAGTGTGTTGCCACCATACAATATTACAAAAAGTACAAATTAAATTTACGACCAAAAGTGAAATATATAAAATTAAAGGTTTATTTTCACTGTCATAAGTATAAATTTTAAGACTCATGCTGCCACCTATTGGCACAAAGATAAATTAAAAAAAAGAAACTGTAAATGAACTTTATCAGTACAACGTTTATTCTTTAACAAAGACATTTTATGAAAACGAAAGAGATTTAATTCTTTTATTAATACAAAAGTATTTAATTTTTGTATTATATATATATATATATATATATATATATATATATATATATATATATATATATATATATATATATATATATATATATATATATATATATATATATATATATATAGCTTAATTATTTGAGTAGCCAATGGAACCGTATTTGAATGCTGCTAGTGCATCAATCACGGCTATCTAATGTTCTCTTTCTATTTAAGCTATCTTCATTTATTGGTCATTACAGTTACTAAGATTATTTTTAATTCAGCTTATTATATGTTTGTTAAAGATTCATACCTTAAAAACAATAAAGATTTAGTTCAAATAGCATTGCTCTGTTCCCTTTTGATAACCTCTTTTTCCGGGGTAAGACCGGGTACCGGTTTTGACCCCATATCCTTAATGTGAGTCTATGCTGGACCCATGAAAACTTCAGTGCGATGGAGGTAGATAACTACCGAAGGCTGAACCAAGGTCTTACGAGCAGCAGGGCAAAATTTATTGCGCGTCTCATCCTCAAAGCAAAAGGCAGTATTTTCATATTTTCTAGAATGTCTGAATACCATTGATTGTAGTTTTTATATCGATGTCAAGAAATTCTCTGCCATTTTCATTTGGAAAAAAAAAACAATTATAAACACTATATTTTTGTAAAGAATTTTGGTCGAGCCACCAGTCGACCCACACCCCGGGACAATTGTCCCCTCCTCTCCTTTGAATACGACCTTGACTACATCCCATGTAAATTACATGGGATGTAGTCTTTAATTGTCATATAAAATAGAAATGATTGTTACTTTTTTTACTGAAATTCTAGCAATTCCAAATTTTCCATAGACTTAATATATGTACCTGGTTTTACTCAACTAGTGGGATCCGGTTGATTTGACTTTTTTTAGAAAATATCATTTATTAGAAATGGTACATCAAGATTTTTTTGAGACAGATACATTTCGCAGCCAAATATTGAATATTTTTGTTATATCAAACAGTTTCTAGATCGAACAGTTTATTCCAACAGACCTTCGAACCTTAGGGGTCCGGCAGTACCCCACAATCCCCAACATAAAATAGAATAGAAAAACTTTTACCCTACACAATTTTCAAAGTTTTGTATCCTAAGCGGGATCCAAGTCATTTAAATAGTTAGTAGATCCATTCAGCAAATTAAATTAGTAAATTTAAAATATAATATCTTTTTATACATTTCTTAAAAAACTAATTCAGATAAGTAGGTAACCAAATTGAGCAATTCGTATTTTAAACAAAATTGTTTAAAAAAAAATGGAAAATACATCATTATTAATAATAAACAAAAAAGACAAAAAATAGGACATACTGAATTCATTTAATGTAAAAAAACATGCAAATTTAAAACTTAATGCTATTCAATGCTCGCGAAATCATTTTCGTAAGATCTACCATTTATGCAAGGAAAACGAGGCTTTATTGTTTTGATCAAATATATCGATGAAAAAAAATCAAACATGAATAAAAAAATAAAGGATAAACTGATTTACATTGCAAATGCAATTCATACAAAAAAAATTCTCAAGAACATGATTAACTCTGAACAGTACAATTTTATTTACTAAATGTCTCAATCGAATAGTTGGGGAGAAATTTTTTGCAATTTAATTAGTTTTAATCCCGTAATCATGAGTCACTTTATATCTTTCTTCGTACACAAGAGAGTATAAAATAAAATAAAATGTTAGCTAAACCCTCGCACCCTCACAATTTCTTCATTTTTTGTTTAACGTTTTTTCTTCACTTTTTATTCTACTAATTAAATAAAATTAAGAAACGAATTACTCAATGTTTTTTTTACTTGTGCAAACACAAAAAACTTGTGATTATTTTGGCATGTTTTTTTTTTTTTTTTTTACACTTTGGAAGAATGCTGCATTTATTTTATCTTTTTTTATAAGATAAATCTTTAGAGCTTGAGTAGTTTGTTGGACTTTATATAAAACAAAAATAATTTCTTTAGCTGCTAGTCATATCTATACATTGTTTTGTTTTTTGCATTTACTTATTTTCATAATGTTTTCATATGCCAATAAAATTTTATTACTAGGTAGAAGTCACTTATTTAGACAAATATTCACTTAGCCATATTAAACTACTATTTAGATATTAAATTATCGAGTCACTTAAGGCATATTAAAGTTGATTTTAAGAAAATAAGGTAGTACACGGGTTTACGCTTTTTAGAATAGAATTTTCATTTTATTTTTTCTTACATAAAACACATCCTTAAAATACAAATGATTGATAGATTTTTGACAAATTACATTTTTATTTATTTATTTTTAAATATAGTTTGTTTTATTTATATTGATTTTTATTCAAATGGAATTACGATGTTATGGTAATTTCAGTTATTTAGATATTTCAATTTAACAAATCACCAAAAATATCGTTGAAAATGAAATTAAAATAATATCTTCAGAGGAAATTAAGTTTGTTGAGAAAAACACATAAAGACGGAGTGGGGGGGGGTTATGTCCATGAAAGCTGATTCTGATAAAAAAAAAAAGTATATAAAGGTTTGAGTATATTCAAGAGTTAACAAATGATTGTATTTATAAAATAGAAATAAACATGAACATCACAAGCATATATTAACATCCCCTAAAAATTTAAAAACAAAACTTACAGTTTTTGATGTTGAAAAAGATAAATTTTGAAATCAGATTGGACAAGAAACGTTACCTCGAAATTTCCAATACAATTAATTGTTCCAATTAATTCTTCCAATCCAATTCCAAATCCAATTAATTCTTCCTCAATGAAATTCCCGTTTTCTTCTTCGAAATACTTTTCTTTGTTCGTCTTGTCTACACGTGGATAGGAACCTGTTTTCTCTAGTATTGTCCATCTTCAAAGTGTAATAACTCTTGGGGGTGAACGATTTTCCACGTTATTAATTTGTAAAAGCTTAGTAATCCTCAAAATGGAGCAGCTAGTGTTCCAATAGTCATTTTTGCGAAAATCATAATCAACCGTTCTTCCCCGTTGGTCTTCATATATTTTGATCAGAGTTTGTTTGCTTTTTTCCTTATTATGTACAAAATCACTCACTTTTATTGGTGTCAAATTGTTTTATTTAATTTCTGTGATAACTAAAGAAATCATCGATTTTTTTTTATATTAAATAATAAGTTATACTCATGCAAAAATATAACGAAAATAACTAAAAGCTGCACAAAATAGCTTTTTGGCATACTATTTTTAGTTAATGAGTTTTCGCTTAAAATAAATATAACATATACTTGTTGTTGACGCGTTCGAAATTCGTAAAATCACTATTATAAAATACTTGTGAGTATTAAGCTTTATTTTTTAATTTTTTCAATTAGTTAAATAAATCCATTTTTAAAAAATTCTTTATTTTTTTCAAAATAATCATGTTCTTTTAAATTAAAATTGAAATTTTTTTTAAATTTTCCTTGATTTTGATATGTTTTAAATTTTTTAAAAATTACCCATGAAAATACAACTGTTTGAATTTATATTTCATATGAATTTATATATTGAATTATAATCCTTCATAAAGCCCTTATGGGAGAATTCCATGTTTTTTTTTCAATTTGAAGTACTAGCCTTCAAGTATAATGAATGAACTGTTTTTCTATCAAACTGTGCTTCACCCTATTTTTCGGTAAAAAATAAAACGCAGGCCTTAAATTAAGAAAGGAAATTGCTTGAATAAGCATGAAAATAAAAGATAACTTCTTTCTTTAATAAGAATTAAATTCACAAAATTTAAATTAGGCATTTATTAAACTTTTAAGAATATGCCCAGTACAATGGACAACATATTTTATAGTTTCATCACTTAAGAAATAATGTTTTAAGAAATAATGTTTTAAGAAATTTTTTACTGCTTGCATATCTTTACAATGATATTGCCTAAGTATAATTATAATTATATTTATCTGTGCTAGTCAGAGTTTTCAATTAAACTTAACGACACGAAAGTTATGAAATTCAATATACACTAGCTTTTCAAGAAATTCATTGCAGATCTTATAACTAAAATCTGAAGATATATTTCATAAAAATTTCCTACACCATGCAAAAGATGCAGAAAAAGGTTTTATTTATATTTTTTGTTGTGTTGCAAATAGTTATGATTAAAAAATGCTAATTATGTCTGGTTATTTGAATTTATTTTCACAGAGAAAGAATATTTTGTAACCTTTACTAGTTAACTTTCTTCTAAGCTACATATTTCATGGTAATCGTAGCATTTTCTGCTATTATTTAAAGCTAGAGTCGCGAGAGGTTGCATTAAACATTTATCAATTAGATTTACAATTCCAGGCAGTTGTATGCAGTAGAACCGCCATTCATCTAAGCAATATGCCCAAAATAAAGAAGAAGAAAAGAAAACGGGGAAATTTTAAAAAAATCTGTCTTAGTGCGTGAAAAACCATTTATTAGATCAGAAGTTATCAATCATGTGTTTGTTTGTTTTTTATTTTGTGCACTATGCATGCAATTTTAAAAAAATCAGTCTTAGTGCGTGAAAAACCATTTATTAGATCAGAAGTTATCAAATATGTGTTTGTTTGTTTCTTATTTTGTGCACTATGCATGCAAGTTATATCACTAAGTTTATTGACACAAATTATGTGTAAGTATTTTATATAAGTATATTCTTCTTATTTTTTTATTGCACAGAATAGTTATAAACATGTTATGCGTATTTAGACAAAAAAAACTGTTTTCTTATTCTTATTTCTTAACCCTTTGACGCAGATGGGACACCGGTGTTCCATTTATATATTTTTTTCAGATGCTCTAATTACAAGCAAAAATATATTTTAGTATTTTTTTATTCTAAAAAAAGGTCTTATAGTTGCTAAAAAATAAATGTTAGATTATCGGAGTTATATTTGTATTAAAATTTAAAAAATTTCGCTTATATTCAAAAATTTAATAATAATTGGTTCTATAAAGTAAAGACATTTCCATGATAAATAACTGTTCATATTAAATCTAAATAACTGCAAATAAGAGCAGATTTGATATATTAATGCTTGTAAATGAGCCGTATGTGGAAGATGTTGTCTTTAACGCAGAAAAAAAACCGCTGTTGCATAACGTATTTCATAACCATAAATTATTAAAATGTTAAATATAATATTTTTCACCTATATGCAACTAAATCAGTACAAAATAATGAAAAAATCATGAAAAATGTGTTTAATAAAATTTTTGCGTCAAAGGGAACACAAATTTATAATATTGTCTAAATGCCAAATGTTCCATAAATAAATTTCATTCAGCCTCCATTTCGGAAAAATATCCAACTCTTCCTAGGTAATTAAGGAAATATTTTTGTTTTCAATGATTTAGTTCTATTTCATGGATTATAAAATACGTAGAAACAAACCTTTTAGACATAAACTATTTAATTGTCTTCCTTATAAATAACGATGTTCTCAGAGTTTAATGTACTGAGCAAAATAATATTACTTTTAGCAATATTTAACTGCTTACCACATTTCATGCTATTTTAGGAATCGTTAACTATTTCTAACTTATTGTAACTGACACATCACTCATTACTAAGCATCAATAAAATATTTCTATGTAGCCATTCATATTATAAATTGACTACTGTACTAAAAAAAATGATCTACTCTAATGGAACAATTGGGAGAATATTTCTTAAATCTCAACCTCAGGAGACATTTATTCACTTAATATTTTTAATATAGAGGGAGTATAATATATTTTTAATATATTTTTAATACTGATGCCTTTAAGAAATATTTTAATAATCTTTTCAAAAAATGATGCCATAAAATTTACTTCGAGTTTAACCGTATACTTTTTTATTTTTTGCTAAAATGCTTGGAATAAAATAATTTTAAGATATTCAAAAAAATTATTTTTCATAGTTCTTCATAAAAAGTAAGAAAAAAAACTTTTACGTATAACTTATTAGAATCAAGTTGACATAGTCTCGGTTAATTTTCCGGGGCATTATGTCCATTTTATATGAAATTTATCTCAAAATGAGTTGCAAGACTTTCCTATCAAATTTTTAAAATAAACATAAGAATATTTGGTGGTTTAAATGATGTTATTATTGTCATACAAAAACCAGATCTTTCCTTCGTTAACTTTGCTATTTTAGTTAATAACTTTTTTCTTTATTTCATTTACTGTTGCTTTTAAAATATTTAATTTTATAAAAACACATTTGTAAACAAGTAAAAGCAACATAAACACATGGTTTCAGATAACTTTAGAAATACTAATTCAGTGATCACTAACACTAATTCAGTAGAATTATCTAGCTCTTGCGATGAAAAAAACTAATTTAAACTAGGAACATAAATATTAAGCTTTCTATACGTAACTGTTAATCGAAAAGCATTAATTTATTTAATATATTATTGAACCTTTGATATCTTTACACCGATCATACTGATTGCATCGATAATACTCAAATACTGATTACAAATATATTCATATTCGAGGAATTAATTTTTTAAATGGTTTCAGATTTTTATTTCTAAACATACTTAAATTAAATTCTAAATCAATGAATAAATAACAAATCATTATTTCGATACTAGTCACTTTTTTTTATTCTTAACCCTGATAAGTTAGATTTTGAAGTGAAGAAAATCTTTAAAAATAAAATTGTCTTGTGTTGCATGATTTTAAAATTTAAAGCGAAAAAAATAATAACATTAAAAATCACGATATATTTTATTCTATTTAAACAACCTGCTTTTGCACCCCAACTATTATTTACTGGATAAAAATTCGACTTTATCTAAATTATTATCTCAAGCAGACAGCTTAAACAAGTTTAGCTTGACTTAATCTTTGCTTTTAATTTCTTTTTCGTTATTCGAAGACCCAGATGGAGATTTTTTCGAGCCATTAATCCAGGAATTAGTCTCGTTGACCCCCTGCCATGAAACTGCGGGAGTAAAACAGGCATCGGGAGATTTCCCGATTCTTTTTTCCATGGATCGGAACAGAAGTGTTATTGGGTTTTGTTGCTTCTCAATGACTGAAGAAGAAAGTTGTTTCTTTTTGTTGCTCCTTAAGCTTGAAATCATTCTAGCTGAACTTTTCCAGATGATAAAGCTGAGAAAAAAGATTTGTTACGAGGCTGTTTTCTAATCAGCTTTTCCCAGTGAGGTCATGAAATTATTGATCCGAAATTAAATTCGAAGATTTAACAAAATCGCAAAATTATTTCGCTACATTTCTAAAAGTAAAATATATAAGTTGACGTTTATTAACGATAATCTTTATTCCATATTATTTTTTTACTATTAAATAATGGTATTAATCTTGTTGTTGTATGTTTTTTATAACCGTCGTTAAACAGCCGATCCGAATTAGAGTTTACGTCTACCAATGTTCACCTCCGTAGTCCTGTACTTTTGAACCTAATCCAGAAGACAAGGAAACTCTTAGATCACGTATTGGGCGAAATTGGCCTTCATGGAGGACTTTTTGATTGAACAAACCTGCATTTGCACTAATTGGAGAGGAATACCATGAAAACCTCATACGGTTAGCCTTACGGTAAGGGGACTCCCCCATGTTCTCTGTTTGACTAAGGATATTTTACATCAGCACTGTGGTCGGTGCAAGCCGGATGCTTAATTCGTATCGACCAGCTATTGGCTGAGATTAGAACCCGGTTCACCTCATTGGAAGGTGAGCGCTCTATCCTCTGAGCCATCATGGCTCATGTTGTTGTATTTGCCGTATGCCATTTGTCAATACTGACAAGCCTATTTTAAGAAAAAGCCGTGCGCTTCTTCTTGTTTTCCAGTAGCGCCATCTATGGACGAGAGTTCAAATTCTGCCACTCACATACGTCACAGACTGCTTTACTGGGAGGACACGTTCACGCACCATCCATCCGCAGATCGTATTCTTGACCTGAACCAGAGCACAATCAGTGCTCCCAGATGCACGGATTTGTAATTGGAACTTAGAGAACTTTGTGACCCCGACATATTTTACGTGCACCAGTCACCATTTTGTACACGGTGAGTCTTCGGCCACCGGATATCGAACTCACTTCCTCTTGTACATGGGCCCAATGCCCTACAAACCAGGCTATACCGGTCTCCATGGTATTAATAAAGTTTGAAAATAAAATAGTGAAAAGTTTTCATTTCAAAAAATAACAGGGAATCAGTGTGTTTTTTCCCTTACAAACAGTGCATTAATTTGCAGTTTTTGATTAATTTACTGAATTTAAATTTAGTTTACTTAATTATACGCATTTTTTCCTGAGTAAAAATTTATTGTTGATTATTGTTTTAACAAATGAATGCACGGTTAGTAAGGAAAAAACACGTTGATTCTCTGTTATTTTTTGAAAAGAAAACTTTTCCTAATTTCGCGAACCGAAATTACTCAGATTTTAATAATTAGTTCTTAGCCAAAATTTAACAATATATGTAACGAATGTAACGTATGTCTCTAAATATGTAACGAAGTACTATAGAAGTTCAATATTTTTTTCATTTATGTATACCGTACTTGAAAAATATCAACTAATGTTTACACAATAGGATGGTTAAAAACAGTTTTATTAATACAGTTAAAAGACAGTTAAAAAAAAACACAAACATCCAAGGCAAGACTACCTCAAACCGGTTCCTCGACCATGGTGCGAGGTATTAAAATAAAAAAGAGCTTATGTTGCAGTTTCCCGCTGACGACGCAAACGCTAATCAAGCTATGCACCGCATGCGTCAAAATTAACGTAAGAAAATAACGCATGCCTTTAAATACTGCTTTCACAACGTTTGACTAAGCCTTAACGCTATCTTTCAAAGCTGCGCATTTTAATGAGTGTATTAATTAGATTACGCTGTGTGCCGTTTGTTTGCCTCTCCAAAAGCTATTTTTCCTTATTTTCATTTATTTCATTTTCATTTATTTTCTTTACTTTTTATTATCGCTCTATATTTTAAAATTTTAATAATGTGGTTGGAATTGTCGATGGTATAGAAGAGGAGTAAATAGATGAAACGCTTTTGATGAAATTATCGCAGTTTCGGCAAGAAACATACAAAAATAAAAAGATCACAGTCGTCATAGGTCGACAAAATAGGTCGCAGTAGATTTTCTTTGATAAGAAAGAATATTTTTTTTAAATTATACAATTTTACTTATTTTAAAATTTTATACATAAATATTATATTAAATACTATACAATTTTTCTTATCTTAAAATTTCCTCATTTTATTGCGCGATTTTTGAATAATATTAGAATGAAAAGTAAGAAATATACGGTCTCCTTTTTTAAATTAAGAAGTATACGGTCTCTATTTTTAAAATACTTACGTTTAAATTAACGTCTCTACGCTATTTATGAACCTGAATAGTCCATTTCTGAGCATGCGCAGTATCAGTAAGGAGCGGAAAATTAGGTTACCGTTAATGTAACTTAGCGCAAAAACTCTTTAATGTTATGCATAAGAGCATTATGAATAAGTGCATCAATATTATCGAGCACAGTATTAAAATGTTTATCCAGCTGTTACAGATGGAATTACAGTGACAAACATTCATGATTTCCAAATGGCAACACCTCCTTTTTTCATTGAATTGTGAGTTTTATTGTTAAATGAAGAAAGTTCAACTGAAACTATATTTTTTGCATTGAAATGGCGGAGATAAGCAGTGACGAAGAAAGTATATTTTATGAAACGTCGAAATAATAGAGTTTAAGCCTAATTTAACGAGCTTTGATGACAATGAAAGAAAAAGACTGGGTAGTTTCTATGTCTCATAATGCTCTCTTTTTGTCACTGTCACGCGTCACTATCAATGATAAAATTATTTTCTCCAATTGCGAAGAATAGATTTAAATAGAAAAAGTCAGTGTTGCCATTTGGAACTCTATCCCCGTAACTGTAGCCGTGAGAGATGGCTAGCCTTCTTTTTATCACATTAAGTTATTACTCTTAAATAACTGCTCCGATCTGCTTTTTTTTCAGCTAATTTTTAAAAGTTTTCAATTTTGCATCTTTTTTAAATCCTCTAAGGCTTATAGTTAACGTGAGAATCAAATAAGCCTGTCACTGACATTGACAGAATCTGTATTGGAAGAACATGAAAAAAATGGGATATCAAAAAAAAATAAGTTGTGAAAAAATTAGTAAAAAAAAGAACTGAAAAAATTTATAACCTCAAAAATATGACCTACAAGAGGAGTGTAGAATAACCACCATTAAAGCCAGTTTTATGTAACAAATAAACTAAATCCTTCTTCCATAATGTTTTTTTTTCTAGCAAGACATTTAAAACCCTGATGCTGATTATTTATATTGTAATAATGTATTTTGCAACTCAAAAAGGAAAAAGGTGGATTCAATGTGGAGATTGCTTTTGCCGGGCCCACGAAAACTGCAGTGGAACGGAGGAATAAGATAAATGCTTCACGTGTGAATTTTGTACATAATATTCTAAAATTGTTTGATAATATGCATATAATATTGTTATAATATAACTTTTTTGCTTAAATTCTAGTGCTTCTAAATTTCTTATAGAGTTCATATATTCACCCGACCTTAAACTCTTAGTAAGGTATAATCGGATATTTTCGTGGCTACCTTCTCCATGTATTTCGAACACGGGATAGTTTCATTAGAAAGATCTCAATGAAAACAAATCAATCTCAGTGTCCCATACAGTAACTTCTTTGACTTCTGGACTAAATTCAAAATTGCAAGTGTGTGGAGTTGAATATTAATTGAGTTAAAGACTCAAATTTGACCAAATTTTCAGTCGTAAACTCAAAATTGGTTGGACCATTCAAAGCCGGTTATAAAAAGAAATAACTTTGGATAAAACATGAAAAAGAGTGAACATAAGAACCAATATTAATTTCTAGATAAAAAGTAGAGCAGTGATATCATTTATAAAAATTTAAGTATTGATTCACAAAAACATTGCTAAAAATGAACTGTAAACACAAATATCAAATGTAACATGTCTTTGAAAGCGAATTCTTAAATGATTACTAAAAGCTTTTATTTACAAAAGATATCCAACTACTTGAAACTAAACCTCTTTTTAAACTCTTCAGGGATATCAAGACGTAGAAGAGAAATTGGAAAAAATATATAAAAGTTTATTTGTTATTCGTATCAAAACATAGCCTTTATTTAAATCCTTAACAATGCCTAAGACATTGTTTATACATGAAAAGAAGAATATTTTTTTTTCAAAAAAATTATTTATTAATACAAAAAGGAGATGTATTCCTTTGAGCCAATTCCTTAAAACAAAAACATTTTCTTTTTCCTTCGAATAAGTTGTCTCCATAAATTTAAAATGGAACGATATAAGCTGGAATAAATTTGCCGTACAAAAGAACATTTACTGAGAAAATAAGAATTTTTGATGGAAACTTCTTCAAAAATATGTTGAGAAATTGAAATTTATGGGAAAACTTCGTCTTTCATCCAGTATTGATCGCAGTTAAGTCTCTGCATAAAACTAGATCATAGATTCTAAGCGCATTATTGGACATTTTTCTAAAAAGAAAAAAAAATATGTACGTAATATAGAAGAATTCTCAAGATATGTTTCAGTCAACTAAAAAACTGTTCAATATAAAAACAGCGAAATCCTCTTTTGAAAATTTCATTTCTCTTATCGAAAACAAAATACGTGTTTACGCTTTACTAAGTTTAAACTTGTTATCACTTAAAAATACACATATTTTTATCAATTTAAAAGGAATGTCGTCGCAGACGATTTTTGAAGAATATTTTACAGACACATTTTCAGACATAAATAAATTGTCTTTTTAAAAAAAGGTTTATATGTTACTAATAAGTAATTTATCTGCATTTTACTAACTAATTTATAGCTCAGATTTAAATATATTTCGAAAATAAAATACGTGTTTATGCTTTACCGCTTAATATTTACATTTTCGTCAATTTTATATTTTCTTGCAGACAAGTTTTTGATGCAATATTCGAACAGTTTTCTTAAAGAAAAAATTATATATTAATAAGTATTTTACCTGTTTAACTATTTAATTCGTGTTTAAGATTTACTAATATTTAATTTTTATCACTTACATATTTTTAACAATTTAAACGGAATAATCTTGCAGATAAAATATATCTATGCATACATTGTAAAAAAATACTGTGGCAGCAAAGTATAATATATATATATATATATATATATATATATATATATATATATATATATATATATATATATATATATTTACACCCATCTAAATCTCATTGGAGAAGGAGGTAGTGTTTTCAAAAGCTCCAAATAATTAGACTAATAATTAATGTACATTTAAACTGTTTATTTATCGTGTGAAATGATGGTAGGGCATGTTTCATGGCAGGGCATGGCAAATTCATATAAATATTCAGCGCATGTTGTTTGCATAACAAACAACTAAGAAATATTGTATATATTCATCCTATATATACGATTCTTGCTTTATATTGTATCGTAAAAGTACCTTTACTAATTCTTAAGTATATTATATCTTACTGTAATTATAAAGTTTGGTGTTACTGAATAAGAGACATGATGATGGTTATTTTACTCAAAGTAATGTAAAAGAACATACTATGTGTTTTGGTGTTACTGAATAGCAGACATGGCGACGGCTACTTTAAGAAAAGCATTGTGAAAGAACATACTAGGCGTTTTGGTGTTATTGAATAACAGACATGGTGACGGTTATTTTACTCAAAGTAATGTAAAGGAACATACTATGTGTTTTGGTGTTACTGAATAATAGACATACTTTAAAAAAAGCAGTGCAAAAAACGTACTAATAGATCAAGATGGCAAAAATTTATTGGGACGGCCTTGGCCTATCATGGACTGTAGTGCCCAAGAAGAAGAAAAGAACATACTAGGTGTTTCACTAAATTAGGAATTATCTGTGGTTTTGGCGTGGTAGAAAACCACTAAAGTGCAAAGTAGTTTTCACCATTTTTGCTGTTTAGATACACGAAACTTTTTTTACAATATATTAACAATTAAACTACAGATTGTTAATTATATAAGAGATTCAAGAACAAAAAATTTTAAAAACGTAGCTTATATCTTTAAGATTCTCATTAAAATAATTCTAGATCATTAACCACACAAAAACACGTCTCTGTTGCTGAACTTATATTTCTGCATTTTTTACCTGAATTCACATGAATAGAAATCGTAATTCCCCTCAATTTATTTTTCGATTTCTTGAACTTAGCTTAAAATTACTCTTTTTATGAGAACGATATTACGGTATTTTACTATTACTATTTTGAAAAATTAATCAATTGTTGATTTCCTTGTGAAATATATTGGCAATTATTTTTGCAATATAGAGAAAAGAAAACGGGAACAACTAAAAAAAATTTGATTTATTTTTTAAAATATTCAAAACTTTCTTTTCAACACAACTTTTTTTGACGCGGGTTTGAAATTTAAAAAGTAAACTTTCATTGATTTTCCGTCTTTCACAACAAGCTAAAAAATGAAAAAGTGGCAACTGGGGAAGAGTAAACTAAGAGACTAGTTCAACCTCATTCATTATTATTCAGTAGAGCTTAGGGACTTAGATGTACCAGACGTGTCAAAATTTGCGCCAAGACCTTCTTTCTCATAAAACATTCATCGAAGCTAACTCAATTTAAAGCAAAGTCTCGCCTTACCTTCTTTTATTTCGCCAAAACTCGCATAACACTGAACTTTTTAGGTGACTAGAAATATCAAAAATCAACTGCACTCTACTTTAACTCTAGCTTTGTGATTGGTTCCTCAGAAAAAACTCTGCTTTGCAAAATTTATTATGTCATCTCACCTTATAACTCAAAATTTATTCCGATTGATTTTGCATCGCAAACGGTGCAAATTTGTACGATTCAATTCCTTGAAAACTGTCAGCTTATTAGACGTATTTTTATTGATATTCAAAATGTCTTATTCATATATTCAAACGACTAATTTTGTCTTGAATACTATAGACGTATGGATTATTTAAATCATTTTGTTTCCTATGGAAAAAAAATATTAAAAAATAATAAATATATATGTAACTTTTCACGAAAATATATAAATATAAGTGAATTATAGTGTTTTCTTTTTTTATTTAAAAAACTCTTTCCGTTATACAAAGTACAATCTTTTCATTTTTTATAATATTTCATGAGTTTTACTTCAATTTATTCATTCATTCATTAGACTATAAATTATTTAGTATTATTCATTAGACTGTCGAAATTTAAAAATTTATAACCGGATAATGGGAAAATAATAAAGCTACTTTTTCATTAACCTCACCTGGCAGGTCAAAGATTGTTTCGTATAAGGTAATATTTTTTTACAGATGGTACTATAAAATGCGCTTGTAAGTCTAAGAAAATATTAGAAAATCACAATTAAAAGTTTTTGAACTCTATCAATTAAGTGAAAATCACATTACAATACTTTTGAAATATCAAAGATAAGCTACAATCACATTTTGTAATGGAAGAAAACAGAAAAGGAACGGAAACGAGAAACGATGAAAGGGTTTAAAGGCGCCATCTGTCAGACAAATTTTTAACTGAGGTTAGGCACTCTAGGAAGAAAAATATATACCCTGTCGCATTAATTTGCTGTTATTACCTTTTCTTTTTTCATTCTTAAAAGCGTTCCTATGAAATCATATAAAAACTTTCAGTGCAAATCTTAATCGTTTCCCAGAAAAAAGTATATAAGTGCACGAATTTCGAATTTTTGTGAAAATTTTCAAAATTTCCAGCGTTTGTTAAAAAAAAGTTTAAAGAATTTTTCTTGAGCAGATGTATCAGTTCCCAAACTTCAAACTAAACTCCACCAATTGATATCAAATTTAAATTGTATATTTAAAATTATATTCCTTAATTTTATTAGGTCTAGATTATTTTAATGCATTTATTTTATTTTGTAAATTTTTACAAAACAATTTACTAACAATTTTTTTTTTGTAAATTTCATTTCTTTTTGTTAAATATACGCAATGTCTTGTATAAATCAGTTTATTATAAAAATTTCTGCATACCTTGATTACTATTCGCAAACCGGAAATTTTGCTTTGCCTCCTAATTTAAAACTAATATGTGCTATTGGTTCAGTCACTTAAAAACTAAGCATCACTTAAAAAGGAAATCTAAGTCGAAACAAAGTTATATATACACCATTTTCTTGTACACCGCTTTGAGAAACCTTATTTCTACGCGTCACTGGTATAATGAAAGACTTTTTTACAGATTCGATTTTTTCTATTACTTTGATGACGGTAGGGCGCTTGGCCCATGTCCGAGAGTTCGTGAGTTCGAATCCCGCCGGCAGAAGACTCCCCGTGTAGTAAAGTGACTGATGCACGTTAAATCTGTCGAGTCGCAAAAGTCCTCCATGTTCCCATAACAAATCAATACCTCCGGGGGTACTGGATTGGAGATCGATCTTTCTCTGATTCAGGTTAAAATTACGATCCGTGGATGAATTAATGGATGCATGAATGGGTCCTCCCTGTAAACGGGTGCGACGTATGGTGTGGCAGAAATCGAATTCTTGGCCATAGATGGCGCCACTGGAAAACAAGAACAATCGCACCCCCTCTGCCTAAAACAGGCATACATCAACAACAACAAAAGAAAATTCCAAATTATGCCAGTTGTTTAGCCTACTAGAATGGCTCTACACCTTAAATATTTCCTCCTCCAACTGTTCAAGGGAACAATACTTTTTGGACGAGTTGGTGCCTACACTATTGAGCATTACAAAATTTTCACTTTTTTGTAAACTCCTGTTTGTGAAAATTGCAACACCATGAAGGAATCATCATAATTGAATGAAATTTACTACACAGTTGAGTAGTAGTGGTACAAATAAATGATTAAACTTTCAAAGCAAACAAACAATAACAAGAGATCGAAATCAGTATTTTGTGTAGCCACCACGCACCGCAATAAACGCTACTACACGACGTGGCACGGAGTGAAGCAAATTTTGAATGTCTGTCTGAGGAAGAGCATTCCATATAGTTTGTATGCGTACCCAAAGTTCGTCTGTAGAAGCCACAGGACGAGGATCACGAGCGAAGCACCGACCAACGAAATGACACACATGTTCAATCGGTGACGTATCTGGGGAATACGCAGGCCAAGGAAGAAACTGTACCTGCCGCAATGCAAGGAAGGATTGAACAGTCCTAGCAATATGAGGGCGGGCATTGTCTTGTTGAAATACAGCACCTGGCAAGGCGTGAAGGAAGGGAACAGCTTGGGGCTGTAAAACTTCACTGATGTACCGGTTGTTGTTCAGATTACCCACAATTAGTAGCAATTGAGATTGTCCATGATATGCTATGGCACCCCAGACCATAACTCCGGGTGTTCGTCCACTGTGGCGTTCGATAATGCACTCCGGAAGGTGGCGTTCACTGGCATAGCGCCTGACACGAATGCGGCCATCATGGTACCACAAATTAAAGCGGGATTCGTCAGAAAACACGACATGCTGCCAATCAGCACGCCAGTCCTTATGCTGATTGGCCCATTGTAGCCGCAGGCAGCTATGGTTTAGCGTGATGGTGATCCTGTATAAAGGAGTCCTTGCGCGCAGTCCACACTGCAGTTGACGTCTACGAATTAATGAAGCACACAATGAAACGCCTGTAGCTATTGACCACTGTGCTGCCAGTTGTCTAGAGGAAGCAGTACGGCCTGTCAGCGCCATGCGAACCAGGTGTCTATCAGCGCGAGCTGACCTGACACTTTGGGGTCCACTCCCGGATTTCCGAGTTGTCTGACACTCGTCCGTCCACTGCTTTCAAACACGCATCACTGTGCTGCTGTTACGCTGCACACGAGCGGCTACTGCACGATGAGACAATCCAGCTTCACGAAGGCTGATGATTCTCCCCCTTTCAAACTCCGTAAGTTGTTAAAATCTCGCTCTCTTTCGTCGAAGAGGCATAAGTAACGTCTGAGCTAACGTTTACCACTAGCAGATAACCACCGATAACCATACACGCCTCGCTACAGCCGTCTATTTATTCGGATCCATCAGCCATTCAGAGGGCGCTGCTTAGCATGCGCATGCGCTACGGGTCTGAAATTCTAATCATTTGCATATTATGTTCTACTTTGCATTTCCTGAAAATTTCAGCTCACTCGCATAAGTCCTTCATGGTGTTGCAATTTTCACAAACATGAGTTTATATTTAAATGTATTTAATTATTCTAATTAGTATAATTACTTATTTAGAAAACTCGTTTGGCTAAAATATGAATGTCTCTGTTTTAAAATTCCCCTGCTAAATCTAATAATATTAATAAATAGTGGTAAATAAATCCTTTGCTAAGCGGTAAATATTTATTAATTTTGGTGGAAATGCAATTAGTCCATAAAAATCGCAAGAAACTCAAACATTGTTTATAAGCATAGAATTGTTGCATAAATCCTTAACTTACCTTGCACTTGATATACTGTGCATATTCCTCGTAACAAGTAAGTTTTCTTTTCTTTTTCATTTGGAATTGCCAAACGACCTATGAAAACAACTGCAGAATCAAACATTTGGGGACTTTTTCTCTCTAAATAACTCTGAAAGATCAGTTAACAGAGAGAAATTGATGTATTTAGCAAAATACGGATAAATTTGACGTCATAGGATTGTTTAATCTATGCAGACGTGGTATTTAAGTCTGATTTGGAGCGTTTTCATAGTTTAAAAATTGACAAGAGGTACAGCATGAGAAAGCAAACCTTGTAAACTGTTGCTAGATTGCCTAAAAAATTAATCGGGCTTAAATTTTTTTAAGGACTTCTGAAATATTTTGATGAATCGATCATGCAAGATGAGCTGTATTTACTATAATAAAAAAGAAAAAGGGAGCATGAAATCTGGCAATAAAAAATGCTAATAAAAAAATGCAATGTGCAAAGCTAAAAAATTTTAATTTACCTACGTTATATATAAAAGCACAAAATGAATAGAAGCAAACTCTTTCAATAAAAAAATTTCTTTTTTTTTAAAACTGTTTTGCACACAAGTATTTTTAGCATTGTGTGCGCTACTGTTTTGCAATTTTTAGTATCTATCAGCACTTTAAACTAAAAACTGCCTACACAAAATTTTCAAACATAACAACTCGGAAGGAAAAAGCAGGGACTTAACTTTTCTTTTAAAGCAACTACAAAGCGCTATGTAAAAGCTACCATTAATGCTTGTTTTTAGAATCTTCGAAGAAAATATAGTAAAAAATGTTTGGAGTCGTTCATACTTATTTGAGGAAAAAGTGAAAGCTTCTCTGAGATAGGTGGATCTAAAATCAGTAAACCAGTTTGATTGACTGACTTATCTTTCAACTGCATTCTGTCTTCTCAGGCAATCTAATTGGTTTTGATCTTTCTACGCACCTCCTTTCTCAATAAAGATGCGGATGCAGTCAAATTGAGCCGGCTTTTTTTTTATTTATCAAAATTTTGCTATTAATTTGCGTCTCAATTGTGCAAACCTTATAACTTCAATTTTTGAGAAGTTTTCTAAATATTTAAAGGGTGCTTGTCACGGAACGTACTGTGTAACAAATCATTTTTCAACTTAAAAACTAAATGTACTGGAAATATAATGTTTGCTTGCGAATGTTGATTTTTATTGTACTTTTTTCCATCATAAATACAATTGTCCTATTATTAATTCAATAACAATTTGCTCTATTTGTTTATCTCTGAATAAACCTCTTGATTTACATTTTTAATTTAATATAAATTCTTCACGACATAAAATATATAAACTCTCTAGTCTATACACACGTAAACGAAACTTTAAATGCCGCTTTCCTTTGCTTTACTACTTTATTTACTTTAAACAATTCCGAATGTTAAGCAATATATATATTTGAACGTAATACTTC
This sequence comes from Parasteatoda tepidariorum, assembly GCF_982258835.1. Taxonomy (NCBI): domain Eukaryota; kingdom Metazoa; phylum Arthropoda; class Arachnida; order Araneae; family Theridiidae; genus Parasteatoda; species Parasteatoda tepidariorum. Next base: position 20,028,947 of record NC_141755.1, on the reverse strand, counting down.
AAGCAAAGATAATCAAACAGTAATTAAAAATGCTACGTAAACATTCATTACCATAATACGGAAGCTTTTGTTCAATTAAGTGCAATGAAGAATGCCTAAAAAGAAATATTTCGATACTACATACACTGCTATAAATATTGCGTTGAACTAACCCTTTCATTATGTATCTTTAAATATCACTTGACTGACTCTTAAAATGTTTAACTATTTCACATTTTGTTTCATCCTTATTTAGTTTGCTTAAAATACATACGCTTACCTCAAAGTATAACATTATGCTCATGTCTAGAAATTTTAATTGAATAAACCTTTTCATGTTACAAAATTGCAAATAAGATTATAATTTAGATGTCATAATATTTTAAATGTATGCAAGATTTTAAAAACTGAAATTTTCAGAACTCAACATACACTGTTAGAACATTCGTTCTAAAATGATGGTAAAATAGTCTGTCTGTTCATTCAATTAACCTTAAAGTTTACGGTAAAGGACATTTTTTAACTTTTTACCTTTACGGTTTTGAAACCGTTTACAAATTGTATAGTTAAAAAAATCATGAATACAAAACTGTACCGGTTTTTAACCATTTACAACTAGCATGATTCCAAAACCGCAAGAACGTTGGAGAGTGCAGGATACTAGAATCTCTTCAGTGTTGAAGGGAGGGGAAGAAATATTGTATTATCACCACTGAGACTCGAACTCCCGTTCTGTCGGTCATGAGACTGACAGATTAGCACTCACGGTTATAATATGTACCTAACTACAAGTTGCCTAATTAGGTGGACTTAATTACTGCGAGAAAATTCTGGTTCTTTAACCGTATTAGGTTAAAGCAGTTAATAAATTGTTTTTCCCACAGTTAACATCGTGGATACCATCTTATTTATGATTATTTGACTGTTTTGCTTGAATATAGTTGTAAAATAACGATTAAAGTAATTGTTATTTAACCGGGGGGTTTTTTGAGAAATTTCTAACTTTGTATTCTTTTTCGAAGTACAGCACGTGCTATTTTTCATAGGTTTATACAACGAAGAGCCATTACATTATGACCATCCTGCTAATAACATGTAGGACCACCTTCAGCCCTCAAAACTGCTAGCACCAGCCGTGGCATTGACTCCACAAGGTGATGATAGTTAGTCTGTGGTATCTGGTACCAAGCGCTCACCAACTGGTCCTGCAATTCCCTCACATTGCGAGGGGGTAGCGTGGCAGCATGAATTTGGTTTTCCAAGTAGGACCACAAATGCTCTATTGGATTAAGGTCAGGTGAATTTGGGGCCAAGTCATGACTTGAAAGTCACTGGAATGTTCCTCTACGATTCGACCCTTATGACATGGTGTATTATCCTGTTGGTAAACGCCATCCTCCGCAGGAACTGTTGCCATGAATGGGTGAACCAGGTCTGCAACTATGTTCAAGTAGCTTACAGACGTCAAGGGTTGTTCTATGAGGATTATAGGTCCTAATATGCCCCATGAAAACATTATTCCTGGACGAGAAACCATGATAACCTGGGCGAGCCCATTGTTATAGATGGAGGGTGGTCATAATGTAATGGCTCTACAGTGTATTTTTCAATTAAGTTGCAAAAATATTTCTTACCTATTCAGAAAAGCGTAAGAAATAAAAAAAATTGGATCAGCAAATAGTTATGAAAAATTATTATGAGTAACTGACATTTTTTTAATGTTGAACTTCGAAGAAAACATCAGCCTTTGATAAGTAAATAATCCATCTTTTTTTCGCCACACATCACTACAGTAATACGCAAATTAATTTTAATAGCAAAAAGTACATTTTTCAGTAGGAATCAAATCTGTCTTTACTGCTGCTCTGACAAAACTCATTACTAATTATACACAAAAAAGAAATCAAAAAACACTTAAATCAAACACTAAAATTCAATGTAACCTAATTATTGCATTTTAGTACGTGGAAACTCAAATAAAAATATCAAAATGTTTCTACATATTTTTTTGAAATAATGTTCTTATATCTTTTTTTTCTTCTTTTTTCTTTTGATAATTATGTTTACTAACTTACATCTTTTAAAAAGTAATTAACAAATCTAAAGAAAATAATATATAATCTAAAAAATATTTTATACATGAGTTTTCTATTCTTTTTTTAAACATAACTATATAGCTCAAAATGCATGTTTAATAAAAAGGACATAACTCAAAATGCATATTTAAGAAAATAGAAAGAGCTGAAAGCCCATTTTTAAGAATATGGACATCGCTCAAAATGCATTAATTAAAAAATAGAAAGAGCCAAAAACGCGTGTTTAAGAAAATGGGAATAGCTTAGAATGCATTATTTAAGAAAATGGAAAAAGCTGAAAACGCGTGTTAAAGAAATTGGACACAGCATTAACAAAATAGACATCGTGTTCCAGTTTGTTTTTTAAAACATGTTTTTTCAGCTATCTTCATTTTCTTAAACTAGCATTTTTACCTATGTTGTAAATAAAAAGACAAACAGACGATTTTCAGATCTACAGGATGAAAGCCTCTGTTATTAAAATGCTTAAATTTATTTTGTAAGCACCAAAAAGTATGCAGTAAATTTGATCAATATTTTTTATTCTAATGATTTCATATCGGCCAGTTTGAGTACAAAACTTTTTAATTGCACTCTATTTCCATAATTATTTTTTTTTATTTAACAAATTTATTAAATTATTTTATTTTTTATTTTACAAATAAATGGGCATAAATCATCAATCCAGACAATAAACATAAATCATATTTCCCCGTGCCTAAATCAATGAATGATAAATAGTCATAATTTTTCATAACTCCTTGTTTCATTCTCATTGTTTATTAATTACGAGCCATTAAAAGAAAATTATGTTATCGGCTTCGCTTTAAATCGTTCTAATTTTAATATTTACTGTCAGAGTTTATCAAATTCTATTTCCTCTTGATAAAGTAATGTATGCCGCATGACGTGTCTCAAACTGAATTTAAAAGATTTGAGTCCCATTTTATGCTGATTAAATCTTACAATAGACTTTTTTATTTCTTCGAAAACATTTTTTAAATCATTAATATATATATATATTGTCAGGGTCACGTGATGTAATAACACGCATTTTCTGATGTTGCGAGCTAAAAGCTTGATATTATAGAGATGATCATTTTTTTTGTTTTGGTTTTTGGACGATGGATGAAAAAAGAATAATAAAATGGTGAATTAGTTTTTGTAGAATTTTGCGTTATTTCTTTTGTAAAAGGTTACGACTGACAAATGTGCGGGGAAACCCCAATGGATTTCGAAATAAAAGATTGGTAATTGTTGGTTCTATGAATTTCAAGTTGTTTGATGGAAGATAGTGAGTTATTTAGATTGTCTTGAAATTGGTTTAGGAAGTGGCATTTTTTTTTGTAAGAAGGTGCAGTTTAGAAAGTAGTAGGTGAAAAATGGCATTTTTAGGAAGAGCTTTAAAAGTAGATTTGAAGTGTTTGGCGGAAGAGTTAGGAGAAACGGCAACGGAAGACATGAGAGTTACCGAATTAAAGAAGATTATATTGGCAAGTACGGAGTACGAAGAGGAGTTTGTGAAGGAATTATTAAAAAGAATAGTTAGTGGAAGAGAAGAAATAAAGCGCCAACAAAAAGAAGATGAAATTAGGCGACAAGAATATGAAATTAAGCAACAGGAAAGGGAAGACGAATTAAAGCGGCGAGAACAGGAAAGGGAAGATGAATTAAAGAGGCGAGAACAGGAAAGGGAAGGTGAATTAAAGCGGCGAGAACAGGAAAGGGAAGATGAATTAAAGCGGCAAGAAAAGGAATATGAATTGGAGAGGTTGAAGATAGAAGCTTCATTGGTACATACTGGTACTATAGGAGAGACGAGCAGCTCTCGAAATGAAGAAACAAGAGAACATGTACCTGGTGGATTGCAAAAATTAATGCGTACTTTTGATCCAAAAGAAGGTGATATAAGTTTTTATCTAATATTGTTTGAAAGACAAGCACGAAGAGTCCATATAAAAGAAGAAGATTGGGTAACGCATCTTGTTGGATTATTGCCTCTAGAAATGGCGAATTTAATTGCAAGGGAGCCTGAAGAAAAAGCAAATGATTATAAACATGTAAAATGTATGTTATTGAAAAGGTTTAAATTGAGCCCAGAAGCATTTAAAATAAAGTTTAAGAGACATTGTAAAGCGGCTGAGAGCACTTGGCGAGATTTTGGATTTGAATTGGCGAACTATTTTAACGAATGGGTTTCGGGACTAAAAATTAATGATTTCGACAGCCTGAAACAACTTGTCATTGTCGAACAGATAAAAGAACGAGTACCTGGAGACATACAAAATCATTTTATTGATGAGTGGAGTAGAATTTGCTCAGTTGACACACTTGCTGAGAAGCTAGATGAGTACGAGAATGCAAGGAAATATAACCAAACTACTAAATTCATTGCTTCTCAACCATATAGGAACTTATACCGGGAAAAACCAAACATGGTTAGTAGAAGATATCATACATTTGGTGAAGGATATAAACATGAGCATAACAACCATGGCAGAATTGATAAGCGGAGTTCTTCTCAAAATCCAGTCACATGTTTTAATTGTGGACGAGTAGGACACTTGGCACGATTTTGTCGAGATAATAAAGAGAGGAGAAGAAACATTGAAGGCAAAGTGGCCGAGGTTCAAGTATCGGAAGGGCAAGTATCCGAAGTTAAGGTACTCAGAAATGGAAATATCGAAAGCAAAGTAGTCACTGCAAGATTTAACGGTGAAGTCATGGTAGGAAACAAAAAATGTAAAGGCGTTCAACCAAAAATAGCTGCCCTTAAGAAAGTTAGAATTTCATATAATGGAAATGAATACGAAGCTGTAGTAGATTCTGGTGCACAAATAAGTGTATTTAAAAACGATATAGTGGGTAAGGAAGTGGATTACAAAGGACATATAATACTACAACCTGCGTTTGGCGAAAGTCTAAAAGCTGAATTAAAAGAAGTGGAAATCGCTTTGGTAACGGAAGGATATATTACGCCTATAATTAAAACGATGATAGCAGCCGTCAATGGGTTAAATGCTGACATTTTGTTGGATGCTGAAACTTATGAGGCATTATTAGAACAAAAAAGAGTATACAATCCCAGTTTTACTGCTGCTATGAAGCTAAGATCAGATTCCCGAAAGGAGCAGTTATATATGAGTGCAAGTGACGGAGAAGAGCAGCAGGAGCCAACAGTAGGTGAATGCGGTGATAAAAAGAATGGAAATGAAACCGAACGATTCAAGATACAACAACAAAGTTGCGATACTCTCCAAGAAGCATGGAAATTGGGGAAGCAAAATAAAGGAGGGTATGTGATACAAAATAATATACTATGCCATGAAGAGCTGTTGGACGGGAATAGAATACAACAATTAGTAATTCCCGAAATTAGAAAAGGTAAAATACTAGAAATTGCCCACGAGTCAGTATTCGGAGCACATCTAGGAGCTCGTAAAACAATTCAAAGAATTAAATTTTCCTTTTATTGGCCAGGGATGGTCAAAGAAATTAAAGCTTATTGTAGCTCATGTCATGGGTGCCAAGGTAGAAGAGTTGTTCGTTCAGTAGACAAAATTCCGATAACACCTGTGTCACGTCCTGAACTTCCATTCCAAGTGGTGAACGTAGATCTAATTGGTCCTCTAGATCCAGTATCAGCACAAGGACATAAATATATCCTTTGTTTGATGGACCAACATTCAAGATGGCCTGAAGCAGTCCCGCTCAAATCGTTAACGGCAAGGAATACATGTGAAGCACTACTCGAAATATTCTGTAGGACAGGAATTCCAGAAGTAATCGTGGTGGATAATGCGACAAATTTTACGGCAAGTTTAACGCAAGAGTTTTTGAAGGTTTTAGGAGCTTGTCCGCGATTTTCAACGCCATACCATCCGGAAGGGAACGGATTGATTGAAAGATGGAACCAAACTTTCAAAAATATGCTACATCACATTATTAGAGAAGTAGGAAGAAATTGGCATCGACACATACCATTTGTACTATGGGCTTATCGAGAAGTTCCAAATGCAACTACAGGAGTACCACCTTTTCTGCTAATGTACGGGAGAGAACCGAAAGGCCCGTTATCTATATTGAAGTCAATTTGGGCCGGAGATATGTTTTTACCTTTGAATATGAAAGGATCAGCGGAGGAATATTTAAAAGAGTTAAAAGGAAAATTAGAAATAGCAACCGAAAAGGCAAGGTTAACAAGTGATGTGCAACAAAGTAATTATGCCAAATATTACAATAGAAGGAAAAAATACCGGGAATTTGCGCCAGGAGATCAAGTACTTGTGCTAATGCATGATTCATCCAATTCATTATATGCCAGATGGATAGGTCCAGTAAAGGTAATTAGAAGAGTGAAACCGAATTCGTATTATTTGCAAATGCCTGAAGGAAATTTAAGATTATTGCATGTTAACAAAATGAGAGAATACAAAGCGAGAATTCAAACAGTTGGAGTTGTCTATGATATTGATGATGAATTTGGTGAAATATACGAAACACCAACTCTTCCTACAGATGTGGAAAGCTATGAAGCATTGAAAGGATTAAATTTGGATTACTTACCCAAAATGCAACAAAATCAATTGAAAGATCTTTTACATAGACGCAAAACGTTGTTTTCGGGGAAGCTAAGGATAGCTAAAGTTGGGAAACATGCGATAAAGCTGAAAGCTGAGGAGGATACGATGAAACCAAAAACGTATAAGATACCAGAAAACTTAAAGGGGAAAGTGGATGCACAGATCAATGAATTGCTAGCGTTAGGACTGATTGAACCGGTGGTAAGTGAGATAGCACACCCGGTAGTATGTGTTCATAAGAAAGACGGAACAATCAGGTTATGCATTGATTTCAGAAGTTTGAATGCTCTTACCGTTCCGGATGCATATCCAATGCAAAATATGATGGAGTTGAATTTCTTAGTAGGAAAGAAGAAATTCATTACTGTGCTAGATATGTTGAAGGGATATTGGGCTATACCGATGGAGAACGGCAGCAAACACCTCACAGCATTCCGAACTCACCGAGGCCAGTACCAATGGAATGTATTACCCTTTGGATTAAGAAATGCTGCTGCAACCTACCAAAGAGCTATGTCTAAAGTGGTTCAGTCCATGTCTGATTTCACTTGTGCTTATATCGATGATTTAGCAGTATTTTCTGATACGTGGGAGGAACATTTGATTCATCTTGAAGAAGTTTTTAAGAGATTGGAATATTTTAATTTCTCCGTGAACTTGAGAAAGTGCGAATTTGCTAGACAAAAGGTTAAATACTTAGGACATATTATTGGTTCAGGTAAACATGCTCCTGACAAAGAACGAATAAGAGTAATACAGAAATTAGAGGCACCCAAAACCAAAAAACAACTGAGAAGTGCTTTGGGATTATGCAACTTTTACAGGCAGTATATTCCAAACTTCGCAAAGATTGCTCTTCCACTAACAGAGCTTACTAAAAAGAAAGTTCCTAATGAGATTCCTTGGAGCGAAGAAGCTGAGAAGGCATTCAAGGAATTGAAGACGTCGCTATGTAAGATCGCAGAGTTACAAGTCCCAGACATAGAGAAACCATACTACTTGCATACGGATGCATCTCAAAATGCGGTCGGATGTTGTTTAGGTCAGTTAGATGAAGAAGGAAATATTCGTCCCATAGCTTTCGGTAGCCAGAAGCTGAATTCAACTCAACAGAAATGGTCTACAATTGAAAGGGAAGCTTATGCTATTATTTGGGCTTTGCAGAGATTTGAAACCTTACTCTGTGGTGCTAAGATTATTTTATTAACTGATCATAATCCCCTAGTATTTCTGACGAGTGCGACACCCCAAAGCCCGAGGTTGCAGAGATGGGCGTTAGCCATTCAACGCCATGATATTGAGGCAAGTCACATCAAAGGATCGAAACTTAGTAATGCAGATGCATTGTCCAGACTGTAAATATAAACTAAAATAAGACTCTGAACATTTTTTCCTATTATTATTATTAGGTGATTAAAGTAAATACCTAGTGTTAAGTTAAACCTAAGATTCAGTGAATATTTGGGTGAATGTGAAACATAGTTTGTTTATGTGTAAAGTGTGACCCTTAAACTATTTGCCATATTCGATCTTTGGATCTAATATGACTCTGGGGGGAAGGTGTCAGGGTCACGTGATGTAATAACACGCATTTTCTGATGTTGCGAGCTAAAAGCTTGATATTATAGAGATGATCATTTTTTTTGTTTTGGTTTTTGGACGATGGATGAAAAAAGAATAATAAAATGGTGAATTAGTTTTTGTAGAATTTTGCGTTATTTCTTTTGTAAAAGGTTACGACTGACATATATATATATATATATATATATATATATATATATATATATATATATATATATATATATATATATATATATATATATATATATATATATATATGTATATATATATATGTATATATATATATATATATATATATATATATATATATATATATATATATATATATATATATATATATATATATATATATATATATATATATATATATATATATATATATATATATATATATATATATATATATATATATATATATATATATATATATATATATATATATATATATATATATATATATATATGTATGTATGTATGTATGTATTCTGAACTTTTTTTCTATAAGCACCACAGTGAGGCTACGGTAGAGTAAATTACATCGGCTTTGCTAATTCCTACGAAACGTTTAATCTCCAAAATGAAAAAAAAAAATCTTGTTGAGTAAATGCCCGTGCTGATGAAGACAAGAGGGATATTATTTTGCTCACTTTGTATATTCTTTATCAATATAAATATAAATTGTAAGCGTGTGCCCCTTATGAACTCCTAAACCACCCCCCCAAAGGAAGAGAAATTTGGCAAACAGATAGTTGGAAGCTCGAGGACAGTCACTATAGGCATAAGAACATTTTCAGACTAACCATTACAGCAGGATGAGGGAAAAACGAAATGAATTTTCTGATTCGTTAAACGTTAGCTATTGCTTTAAATTTAACTAGAGATGATTCCCTTTTTCAAATGTTTTAAAGAAGACATCAGTGATGTTTGCTAGCTTATAACTCTATATAATCAACAACAACAAAAAATGTTTATTGCACATGCATTCATATTGAATTGAGTTTCATTCACTATGTCAGGAAAATTCAATTAACAACATTTGCGTGGTAACATTCTGTGACTACGATACCAAATTAACATTTCAAAAATCTGATTCCACGCGTTTTGTAAATTAATTTTGATTATACGTTTACCAATGTTCAACTCCGTAGCCTTATAATTGTGAAACTAATCCAGAAGACAATTGCTTACAGGGAGAGGAAAACAACGAAAACCTCCCACGGTTAGCCTTACGGTAAGGGGACTCTTACCCATGATCCGCCTTCCACTGAGGATATTTTTCGTCAGAACTGAGGTTGGGGAAAGACGGTTGCGGAATTCATAGCAATCAAGCATCATTCGGATTCAGAATATTTAGAAATGTAAGCAGTTTAAGTAAGTTTATGTTAGCTGTTAAGTTAGATCATGCTGTATCCCTTCATATTAAAAAAAGTCGTAAATGCAGTCGTCACAACTGTTTTGTGTTTTAAAACTGACTCTAAATTTTGTTTCGCTGCGCAAAATCTGCAAAACTTAGGAAATTAAAATTAAGAAACCAGTATGATGGACTAAATAAATTCAGATGTAATTATTAATTCGTAAACTGTTGTAGTAAAAATGAATTGAGAACGGACTCGGTTGGAAGCAAAAGTGAAGCTATAAAGTTGAAATTTTATAAACTGAAATTACTCAAATTTATTTATGTATATAGCGAGTTTTTTATTCTTTTTTTTTCTTCAAAATCATATTGGTCTAAAAATTACTGCATTTTCAAGTGTTCCTAACCAATTTTTCTCACTTTCTTTTCTTCTTTATGTTACATTTTGTTGTCATCCGGGATTTTTCTTCTAAGGATTTCGCAACAAGATAAACACAGTAAAAAAGATGCTGCTTTTTAGACCCACAAGAAAAAGAAAGCGGGGAAGGCCGCGGTTGAGATGGGCTGACTCAGTGGAGTCTGATTTTTGCAATTATTGAAAAAAATTGGAGTTCAAAGATAAATCGGAAGTCGTCATGGAGAAATCTTCCGAGGAAGGCATTGGCTCACATTAAGCTGTCTAGCCAACTATGATGATGTTACATTTTGTTTTGCACAGTTTAAACTTGATTTACACAGTTTAAACTTGAAGATTTTGAAGCTTAAAATTTTGAGTATGAGTATACAAATGTGCAGTTCGCAAAAAAAAATATCACCCTGAATAAAAAAAATATCACCCTTTCGTTCTAATGATCGGATTTTCACGAACTAAGTGTTAATCTTAATGGTTCCTGGGGGTGACCTCAAATATGCTAATTAATTAGTGCTAACTATTAATTAAGTTGCGAAATCAGACACAAAAACGTACTTTCCCTGAATAAACATTTCCTTTTTTTTTTTACATATTTGGGATCCTGACCCTTGAAATAAGGAGTGGTAGACAAAATTTCGTACCAATTGAATCGTAAATGGGGTCGCAATAAGAATTTATATATTTGGTGATAGTCTGGAAAACAGTCAACAAAAGTCGACGCCGCAAATGAATATTTTAATATAACCCATAGACTAATTCAAAAGAGGAATACTTAATTTTACTCCGTTGCTAAGCACCCAAGTTCAGACTATAAAAAAAATTTGAAAAAATGTTCGGTGATCGCTCGGAGAGGTTTAATTAATAGTTAATTGAAAATATCTCGTAATAGACAATTAAGTTGATTTTTGTCCAAAAAGTAAAGATTTTTTTTTCTTTTAACCTTCTTTGAAAAGAAAATTTGTATCAATTTATAAATTATTTATGATTTTCTATGCTTTTAGAATTTACTACATGAACTTTTTATCTGACATTATTTGAATTTTATGTTGTTTTCACTATATTTATACGAGGATTTCATACTAAAATCAAATTTACATAACTTATTAAAACTGTATACAAAATTTTAGGGAATATCGTTTTTACAGCTTTAATCGAGTTTTCTAGGCGAGAAAGTTTGAAAAAAACAAAAAAATGCCTGAAAAATATGTAGAGTGTATAGTAATTCTAATGTACATTCGGATGGTTTTCCATAAATTACGATATTTCTTTTTTCTATAACTTAAGGAATTGCTGAACGTTAAGTGGCGCTTTAAAAACATTAAAATATGTTATTTTTAAGAATAAGATATTGAAATAATATGTTACATATTATATAATTCATTGTTCAAAAAATCACTTCATTCTGCTAGATATTTAGGTTACATGGGTTTCTTTGGATGAAGATGATTTGCAAACAGCATCTTCATGTTTCGGTACATTCTGAAAAATAGTTCGCAAATTCACCATAAAATGTCTCACAGCATCAATTGCGATAAGCTATATTTACCACCAAATACCGCTACCATGATTTTTTTTTCATACATAAATCTGATGCGATATTTTCTTTTTAAACATAGTTCGTAAGGCCCTTTAAATACTGAAATGGGAATACATAAACTTAAATGATAAAATATTCAATTTCATTAACTCAAAATATCTGGTCTCTAAATTTTAATTTTATAGTTAAAGATAAGTTTCACAATATTGATGCTCTTATGTTTTTAAAGACCACATGAATCCCGTTAAAATATTAAAATGCATATGTTTACTTTAACGAGTGTAAGATCCTTAGCAAAATAATGATCAGGATCCAAATAAAAAACATTATAATTGAGGATAGAAACTCAACTGGCTTCAAAAAATATGAAGAGGGAAGTAAAAGTCGACATGTACCGAGCGTTTAAATATAAGAGCCCATTCTCAAGACTTATCAGGCCTGAATGACTTATGACTTTAACTATTGGAGGCTCAAAACTAGTCTATTTTTATTATCATGTATTATTTTTTAAATAAGTAACGTTTTTATATTTTCGATTCAGTTTTTCGGGATTATCTATTTAGTTACATAGCATATTAAATTATTTCATTCCATATTAAAATAAGTTTTACGTAAAATATAAGGCATAGGTTCTTCATTTGAAAAAATAATAACTCACTACTTTCTAAAAAATCAATTCAGTGCAATTTTTTTTGCTAAAAGCCTTAAAAATTTTCAAGGATATAAAAAATTCCGTTACAATTAAAATTTCAAAGTGTGTGAAAATGGAATGTCCCCTTGTGTGAAAATGGAATGTCCCCTAGCACCAGGAATCGAAATTAAATAGTTACAAGGACACCTATTTCAAACAAGTTGGCGTTTCCGTCCTCCTCGAAGTTGCTTGAAAAAGTATTTTTTATTTATCTATTTCTAAGTTTATTCCACATATATTTTAGGGTATACTTTAGGAGTATTTCGATCGAGTTTATTTTTACATCCTTGTTTGCTTAAAATAAATTATTCAATCTGTATGATTTAATGCATTTATAATATAATAATAAATGGGGCTTCCATAATGGCCCTTGATACCGCTATCATTGAATAAATCGAATAAGCCTAGATAAATAATAAAAGTAATTTTTTTTCTCGTTTTAGTTTTCAAGGAGCCGACCAGTCTGTGTAGGGGGCAGGGAACTGTCCTTGCATCAGAAAGGTTCTGGGTTCGAATCCCGGGCAAGGCATGGATGTTTCTTTCCCTCCTGTGTTCTATGTCCTTTCTCCTTTGTGTGTGAATGTGTGAATGTGACCCGCCCTATAAACGGGTTGTGGTAGTGTGACGTGGGCGACGCTGTTCCACCGCCGTGGCTTCGCCACAGGTGCCCACTGGGTAACGAAAAAAGAATTAGCAGTTCTGGCACTTTCTGTGGCCAATGGACAATAGCTCCAAGTGCCCGCCATTAAAAAAAAAAAAAAAAAAAAATTCGAGGAATAATATGTTTCGATCAAAGAGATTTTATTCTGGAAATACTAATTAAATTATTGAATAGGTTCCTTGGAGCAATATCTTTCTTATTCTCTTATGACGAAATATAGGAAAAATTGGTTTTCACAGTTTCTGTAAAATTTATGTTAACCTTCTCGCCGCGTATTTTTTTTTTCTTGGAAGTTCGAAAATTGCGTATTTTTTATGGCATTTTTTTTTTTTTTTTTGAATCAGACGACTCTAAAATTGGCACGGCTTCGGAATCTCTTTACAAATCTCAATTTTTAGTATTTGCTGTTAAACAAAATAAGACCTTTTCCTAATAACAAATTATACCATAATAATATATTGGGAATCTAGCTAAAGTTGAAAAATAGATTTAGCGAAAGTTAATTTCTTCAATATCTTCTTTTAAAAGAGCTACTTTCTTAAAATTAAATGTGCAATATATAAGTTTAAGCGTCAAAATAAAATTGCTGTTTGAATTTGTTCATTTAAAAAAACAAAGCAAACAATTATGGTGTTTTGAGTTTGCAATCATATGGATTTACTTTTCACAAACCAAACAAATAAGAAACAATAATGTAAATAAATAAATAATTTATTTTTTTCAATCTTAGAGAAAAGGGTGCACTTATTTACTACGATGAGTCAGACGTTTTGCAATGAGCAATTTTAACATAGAAAATGTTTTTAAAATCTTATAAGCTAACTGGCTATAGTTCTGATACTTTAAAAAAAACTTAGCAATTACTTACAACGAGTGTTAATTTAAAGAAATCCTTTAAGAACCAATATAAATTAAACAAAATAGTTTAGTATGTTATCCGGAAAAAAATCTGCATGGTATCACAAGGAAAGAGTAAAAGATATAATAAAATAATTATTTGGATAGTTCTGTGAATTACGCGTGGTCAGATAATTAAAAATTTAATTTCACAACTAAGATGTTAGGACGTTATTTAAGATACTGAGATATTTTAAGAAACTTTGACAGCTTTTTTATGTTCGGTATCCTTATACTCTTTGTAGTGACTAATAAAACATCAACACTATTTTTGATAATCTATGTTGAAGCCCCAAGAAACAAAAAAGAAAAGACAATCAATAATTTATATTATTTTTTCGAAAAAAATAGTATGTTTAGTAAATAGTCAGCTGTTTTACCTCAAGTAATTTTAAACAGCGGAATGTTTTTAATTTCTTTACAAGGTTTTGTTTAGACAATAATTCTAAGTTTTCTTTTACAGAAAACTTGACAATAATTTAAAAAGGAACTTTACTTTAATGAAAACCTAAATTAAGGTACCAAAAACATTGATTAGTATAATGAAAAAATAATATACGTAGTAGCATAAAGAATAAGATTTTTAAAAATGTTAAAATATAATCAAATAATTGGTAAAATAGATCTGAAAAACACTCCCAGACAGTTGATTAAAAAATTTATTTTAAGATTAAGACGATATATAAGATGTTGAGAAATTTTAAAATGCTTAAAAATGTTGACTACGTATTCGTATTAATAATTATAAAATATATATTGAAGAAATTGATTCATATATTATTCCAAGTCTATGCATACGTATGTATATTATTAAATTTTATCAGTTATTGAGAAAACAAACTGAAAAATAAAATATAACCACATTAAATAAGCACAATCTGGTGTATAATCATATATTCTATCACAAGCATGCTCTTATAAAACTCGAGATTCGTTGAATAAAATGTTTTTTATTCAATAAAATGTTTTATTCAAATTTCTTTTCTAGATTAAGAAAAAAATTTCAGACGATTAAAAAAAACATCGTATTTTGTTATTAAAAAATATTAAAATAAAAAGATTAACAATCAGTTATTAGCAAAAAACAGTATGAAAAAACTTTTACGCTACGCGTGCGAAGTCAAGTTCCTCGTAAGTTAATCGCATTTTGATATTAATCGCCCCATTGAAATATTTCATTATCGTCGCAAATTATTTTTTTAAAATAATTAATTTCAATTTTTATCTGCTTGTAATAAATAAAAACAGTTGAAACTTTAGGTTTTTCAATTGGAAAATATGTAGATTAATATGGTATAGAAATATCCATACCTTAAAATTCAACATTTTTTCATCCTCAATTTAATTAAATACTAAAAAATAAAAAATAATCATTGAAAATTATTTTTTGCATGAAATTATCTTTGGGTAAAGGAGTTATATGTGTGGGTGCAACTTTTTTTTGAATTGCTTAATTCGTTTTAAAAATATGACTAAAAACGCAAAAAGTGAAATTAACATTAAGGGGTAAGAACTTCGAATCGCTCTCCTGTCCAAACTATGGGGACCACATTTTTCAGATTGCGGATACCTCCTATATTTCAAAAATAAAGAATCCAAATATGTAAAAAAATATCTATGTTTATTCAGAGAAAGTAAGTTTTTGTGTCCGATTTCGAAACTTAATTAATAGTTAGCTCTAAACAATTAGCATGTTTGAGAGCACCCCCAGAAACAATTAAGATTGGCACTTAGTACGTGAAAATCCAATCATAAGAACGAAAGTTATTCAGGGTGATATCCTTTTTTTGCCGACAGTACAGGGGAACAATGAAAAAAAATAAGATTCAGTTAGTAGTTCGAGAATTATTGACTACTAAGGTTATACGGAAACAATTTTGGCTATTCAACAGCCAGCTGAATTACAGCTTATTTGTGTAATTTATGTAATGTAATTTTAAGTGTTTTTTAAGAATTTTGCAGTTACTTTTTTGCTTTAAATAATAACAATCTATTGATGTGGAAAAAATTCTTTATCTCCCTCAAAATCTTTATTTTAAAATATCGCTCTTTTTTTGATGTCAACAGTAACAAAAGAAAGAGTAAATACAATAAAAAATTAAAATATTTAGAGATTAAGTGTTGTCAGATACAAATCTTAATATTTAAATCGAAATTTTAAAAATATCAAAGACTTAAGATTAATAAAATCTGTTTCGAATTTCAACTGTGGTATGATGTAAACTAATCATTATATATCATTAACAAACAAATTTACTTCCCATATTTTACTTCTCATTGTGTCTCATATTCTGTATTCCTAAGTCTAATAATTTTTTTCCAAACACAATTGATATTTTTTTAAACCCAAGTAATTGTAAATTTCGTTACGATTGACATATTACCAAAAAATTCCATATATTATTATAATTACAGTATTTTATAAGCGAAACAAATTATTTTTAATTGACAATGATGAATGAAAAGCAACTACGAGGTGCTTGTGATTGTGGTGAACAGGAGGTTGAGCCTCTTAGTTAGAATAAAAGGTAGAATTTATATTCCCCAATCGTTGAAAATAAAAATGTGCATTACCTACCTCCAACACCTAAACATAACTTTTATTTAAATTCTAAAAAGTCCCCAGACGTAGCAACAAAACTCCTTGTTAATATTAATAATATTAATCTTTGGCAAAATTAGTAGAAAGTAATGTTAATGGTCTAACGTAGCCTTTGTAAAATTTTAGATTTTCTTTTCCTCGAGAATAGTGAGGGTGGAAATATAGTAAATATTTCCACGCAGAACTCAAGAAATTGCTTTGAGGAATGCGCATTTCTGCTATTAATATAAAATAAGTAAGAAATAAGCTTTAAGGTAATTTTTAGTTTGTTCAAATAATTTTTTTTTTAAGTTAATATTTTTTTCAATAAGATCCAAGTTTGACCTATTTTCTTTTGTTGATAATTAATTCGACTTTCAAATAATAATTAATGCTTTATTTTCATCTTCTGGCACTTACTCAAGTGAAATTTAAAAGCATAAATATATTCGATATAATTTTAATTTCGGTAATAGAAAACGAAAAAGAACTAAACATACTTTGTGCAGGACGATTAATAGTGAACAATAGGAAGGACAAGGAGTGTGGCACAATGCCTGGCCACAAATAGAGTGAGATCGAAAGCTATGATAGTGTGGCTAACTACCAGTATAAATATTAAATATCGATTCACTATTAAATTAGGCATGTTAACTAGATTCTATATGGAGGTATCTTTTGAAAGATAAAGGTTGACATGGTCGCTAATTACTTCCTCTTAATGGTGACCTCTGGACGTCATATGAACTCTCCAACATTGATGGATGATCCACATTGATCAAATGATTTGCTCGCAAAATAATGCTCAACAATCCGGTGAAATAAATACAATACTCCCGGCCAATAACAGGAGAAAAAAGAAAGGAAAAAAAATAAAAATATAATGATCCAAAAAGTAACAGCATGAATCAACTAGTGGAATTCGTTCACCGAATTCCATCAGATGTAAAATTCTGGAAAGAGAGTAATGTGGCGTAACGACCACTATAAATATTAAATATAAATTTACTGGTATATAAGACATGTTATCATGATTCAATCTGGAGATACCTTCAGATAGACGAAGGTTGACGCAGTCGATAATTATATCCCCTTAATAGAAGCCCTATGCTCCGATTCGGAGTGAAAAGGAATATGTATGTGAAAAAAATAGTTGAAAGTAGGCATTAAAATTTCTTATAATTTTAGATTAATAACTTTTCTTTGGATTTGAAATTATTATATTTTCAATGACGACTAACTTCATTTTAATCATTAATAATAAGTTAGAATCATAAATATAAGTTAACACGTTCATTATTATTTTCAGGCGCACAAGTATATTAAGAAATTTTAAAAATTAAATAAAATATTTTGAAAAATGTCTCTATTCTGCTGCAGAGATACGAACAATAGTTATTCAATAAACAGAAAATAATTCAACTAAAGACACTTAAAAAATTCTTCTTTACTCTGAAGTGATACACTTAAAATATATATATATATATATATATATATATATATATATATATATATATATATATATATATATATATATATATATATATATATATATATATATATATATATATATATATATATATATATATATATATATATATATATATATATATATATATATATATATATATATATATATATATATATATATATATATATATATATATACATATATATATATTATCTCTTTTCGATTTAAAGCTTAGCTAATCCAAAAATAAAGAGTTACCGATTATAGATTTTCAATAAGGATTAGTTTAGTTTTAATTATTGATAATTAGTTCGAATCATAAATATCAGTTAACAAGTGTATTATTATTTTCAGTCACACACATATATTAAGAAATTTTAAATATTGAACAAAATGCTGAGAAAAGTGTCTTTATTCTGCTCTAGAAATACGAAAAATAGTTATTTAATAAGCAGAAAATAATGTAACGAAAGATACTTAAAAGAATTCCTCTTCACTCCGAAGAGATACACTTAAAAAATATATGTATTATCTCTTTTCGATTCAAAGCTTGGCTAACCCAAAAATAAAAAGCTGCCGATCTAAAAATACTGTCTTATCTATGTGGTGAAATAAAATCTTTTAAAACAAGTAAATTTAACCACTACTGCAGAAAGCTTTTAACGAAAAATAAAAAATAAAAAACAATTCACTATCTTCCACACCGTTGACAAAAAACCCTCACTTAGATAAAGCCATGTCTTGGGAGGAAATCACTTTCTAAAATCTGAAGGCTAAACTAGAAAATAGAAAAGGAGTTAAACAGATATAAACATCACAACCTCGGGTAAAGCTCTGTCTATCGGAAGATTTATTTCTGTTGCCGAGATGTGTGGAAAATCGTTAAAAGAGTTAATAGCCAATATGTTCATGAATCTGTCATCTTCGCAGGAAGGTGGGCGGCTTCTGAAATCGTTTGCCAACTACTCGGTCTTAGAGAGCTGTAAGCATGAATCTTTGAATCCATTTCCTTGGTGCATATGAATTCTACCTCCGACACGTGAAGGGATCGGTAAGGCTTGAAGTCAAGCGTTTTGGCAAACGATCAGGGGCATCAATGAAGGAGTTATGAGTTCCGAAAAGCGGATTTCGGTAAAGCGTAGGCAGATATTTTAGTGTATAACGCGTGTTAAAAATGTTTCCCACTAACCTACAATTAGTGTTAAATTAAAACTTTTTACTTGGTTTTACAATGAATTAATGTCAAGCATAAATGTAAGTAAATAAATTATTTTCTTTCTTATTATCAATGTTTGCGAAGTTATGCCTCCTAAGCTATCATTTATTTTCTCTATTTTAGATAAATGTATAGCTTTTGATGCAGTGGACAAAATTAATTATATGTATATTCTTAAGTACCTTTATCTGTTAACTTGATGATTTCAGTTTTTTATATTATTGTATTTATGCAGGTATATTTCAATTATTTCAAACTAATGAAAATATTTTTTTTAAATATTCCCGGTCTAATGTTTTAAATGAAATAAAATTGTGTTTGGATTTATCTATATTACTTATTACTATGGCATTTAATAAGCTTAAAATAGTAAATCTAGTTTCTAAACTTATATTAAAATCAAAGGTACACTCAAAAATCCAAAAGAAAGTCATATGTAAAGAGTATCGTAAGGAAATTTTACTCTTCATAGTGTAACTAACCTGCACATGTATAACACTATAGAACTTGCTAGAAGAGCTCGTGTTAGTTATGGAATGAGCCTGTTATCGACGAACGGCAAATAAATTGAGCAGTCAATACAAAAATTATATGAAAGAAAATAAATTGCCTTATGTCATCAATAAGGCATTTATCTTCATTAATTGAACGTTGTAGTTGTTTCAGTTTTTTATACTCCTGCTGCTTGGTAAAACCAATTTCTGTTGTTCAACTATTCTTCAACAATGGGATTCATTACGATTCTGTGTGGTAATAAAACACATATAATCTGCAACAATTTTTTGAATGCTTGAAGGAATTTCCATTCAAGTGAACCAATTTTATCTTCAATTCTTTTCACTTTTTTATGCAAATAGGTACGTTTGTACTTAAATGTTTCTGAATCAAAAAACCAAACATTATATTTCCCAAATCAAACATTATAGTTTTCGGTAGCAAAGAATTGCTTAGTATTACGTTTTTCATTGGCAAATTAAGATATAAAATTAGTATTTTAATGTAAATGAGACAAAGCTTTTGTCCCAAGATTTTGAATAAGTATTTTGATAAGCATATGTAGTTTTGCTTATCAAAAACCTATTTAAAATAGTAACTGTACGTAAAGCGGATGTACTCAATACTTAAAAACTAACTTCTGATTTGTTTATACCTATATCTAAAACTGCAACGAAAATCTCAGTAATTACAATTGTCACTAGCAAGTTATAAGGAAATTTTTACCTTAAATTTAAAACTGCATTTAGGCCAGTTTGAGAAAAAATAGAGTTTTTAGCACAAGATTTTGTTATTGTGCTTAATATGTACCTATCTTAAATAGACTTCAAGCAGATGTATTAAATTTAGAAAAGTTACATCCCGAAAATTAATATTAGCAATATCAAATGAAAGCTTACATTTTCCGGAAGCTAGTTAGATTGAGAAATTTTTGATCTTATTTAAACCTGTGCTTAGACCTGTTAAAAACAATAAAGGTTTTGTATATTCTAAATTCTTTTTTTATGCCAAATGTTCTTGAATAAATTGAAACATAAATGAGAAAAAATTGAAAAGAAAGTTTTCTTTTTGTAAAATAGTTCTATTTTACGACTTATCATAATGAATTCTCAGTAAACAGGAATTACAAACTTTTAATTTACCAAGTCGCAAACTTTCAAGTTATAGTTTTTTTTTCTGTCAAAGACTTTCAAACAGGCTATTACAGGCAAAAAACATTTATTAAAATATTCCATCAAATTTTTGCTAGATTACTTCTCGTTCGTTATGTGACGACTCAACAATTGCTGTTGCATAAAATTCTTCAGAAAAGATGCGTCCTCTGCGCAAGCTAATACAACCAGTGCGCAAACTAAGACGTAAGTTTCCATAAGTCTAACTGAGAACCGCTTGAGCAGAAGACGCAATACTCCTAAACGAAATATCAATATTTTACATAAACAGTTAACCCAATTTAATGGAATTATGAGACAATTTAACCAATATCTCTTTTTTACTAAGTAGCAAACAGAAGAGATACCAATATTGAAAATTGCCCTTCGCAAAAAGAGTTTTTTTATTTATCAGATTTTAACTATGAAGATAAAAATTCAAAATAAGGTCATTTGAATAAGGACCCCTAATAAGGTCCGCATTTTAACAATTCACATCGTCCCAAACAGACAGGTGACGGGAAGACAGGTCATCGTCAGGCAGGTGGCGGTGAGCATATATTGACTTTACGTTCAACAATAATCATTCAGACGTTTAATTCCCTAGAAATAATGCATAGTCATTCTGAGTACCGAGAATGAGCTTTTTACATTCGATTTGTCATAGGCTAATTAAATAATCAGGCTCTTTGCAAACAGCCTCCAACACGCCAGTCTAATCGAAAAAGTCTTCGCTATTTTCGGTTAACTGTGACGCTCATGAAATTTATTATAGTGAGCCCACATACCTTTAGGCTAACAAAAAATGATTAATTGTTCCGTTAAAGCCGGATTGAGTGATTCTACATACATTTCATAATTAGCCAAACGGCAAATTGGCTTATTCTAATAAGACTAAAAATATTAGAGAAATTATGATATACAGAAAACTTTATTTCAATTAGCCAGATAGATTACAAAAGGACATTGATATTTGCAAAATTCCGGTTTTTCCAATTGGCATACGACATACACATTTTGAAAAAAGAGGTCGAGAAATATTGACGTCGATGTGTGTTAATAACCATATTCTGATAAAAAATAATAAAATATTTATATTGGCTGGGATAGACTAGTTTGTAGGGCACTTGGCCCATGTCCAAGAGTTCGTGGGCTCGATCCCCGCAGGCGGAACACTCTCCGTGTAGTAAAATGGTGACTGATGCACGTTAAATCTGTCGAGTTGCAAAGTCCTCCATGTTCCAATAACAAATTAATACCTCTGGGGGTACTGATCCAGGAGATTCCTTGTCTTCTGGATTGGTTCAAAATTACAAGGGCATGGAGTGGAACATTAGTAGTCGTAAACCCAAAATTGTGTCTGCTGTTCAACGACGGATATTAAAAAAATATTCATATATTTTCAGTATTAAATTTAAATAAAGTAATTTTTAAAATAATGTGACAATTACAGTATTAGAAGAGACTATTTATGTCAAGTAAAATTCGTCATTTTTTGAAATTATTACGAAGCATATTATTTAAAAAGAAAATTTATTGAATTATCGCATTTAAATTAAATTAATGTATTCACTGTGTGCGATAGCGTAAACTACTTATTCGACATCACTTGGTTGAAACCATTGTTATTTGAGAGGGGTGGACTACATGTCATACTTTCAAAGAGTGTAGTGTTTATTATTATTCATGTAATTTCCATTCAATCATGAAGAAGTTCATTTTTTAGAACAGGGCAAAATTAATGTTCATCACCGGCCACAAGGCGACTAAATTTGACGAATGGTGATTAAAAAATAGTCAACCAGTCACCACCTGATTCTCCCTTTTTTCATCGAAAATGCCCCCATATGCATATTATCCTTACTTTCTTAATGTATAAAGTACTATTATGAATATTTTATAATATTTTGAAAATTACTTGATTTCATGTTCGTAACATTTTTAATATACTCTAGAAAATCAATCTTACCTTGGAATGAAGGAAAATAAATCCCTTACAGCAGTGTTCTCCAATCCCCGGTCCGCGGACCGGTACTGCTCCGCGGATCAAATGGTACCGGGCAGTCCATTTCATTGAAACTGAATTTAAATTCCTAGGTTTATACTACAAATTAAAAATATTTCTGTTCCATTTTGAAATTTTATTCATTAAAAAAAAATGGGCCCCTGAAGGTAGTGACATAAATTTTTCAATGTTTCAAAAAGTTAAAAAAAAAGGAAAACCATCGCAACTGTCATCTCTCTTTCAATTAGTTTTAATTTTAAAAAAATCAATCATCATAACTGTAAATATCATAAATAAAACACGAAAGAGCGGAGCTAAATTTACATTGGAACTAATGGAGAACTTCGTCTTCTTTCTCGATCGTGACCCATTGATTTAACGTTCTAGTAAGTTAACATGTTAAATCACTTCATGTTTATTTTTTTGGTGTAACTGTACTTTATTTTGAAGGCATGTTTAAACACTATTAAATTAAAATTAATAAATCAAAATAATCTAAAATATAAACAATCAACGTCTCCCGCCCCCCAGTGGGCCGCGGTGCAAATTATCAAACGTTGACAGGTCCACAGTGATATAAAGGTTGGGGAACACTGCCTTACAATATTTAAGCCTTTTAAACTTTCAATTTTTGAAAAAGTAACCACATGTTTTAACGAAAGGGGGCCACTACTGTTACAAAGGCTACAAATGACCGCCGGCCGGTAACACAATTTCCTAATTTTGTCCTTTTCTTTTTCGTCTTACATTGAATTTTTTTTTTTAAAATAAGTAAAAAAAAACTACATAATTTTTTTTCTTCAAATTTTTATCGATCTATAAGTCAGTAAACATTTATTTAATTATTTTAGAATCCCCAAGGAAGTTAAAACTGGTGCCAAATAAATCAAAATAATCTAAAATATAAACAATCAACGTCCCCCCCCCCCCTAGTGAGCCGCTGTACAAATTATCAAACGTTGACAGGTTCACGGTGATAAAAAGGTTGGGGAACACTGCCTTACAATATTTAAGCCTTTTAAACTTTCAATTTTTGAAAAAGTAACCACATGTTTAAACAAAAGGGGGCCTCTATTGCTAAAAAGGCTACAAGTGACCACCGGCCAGTAGCACGATTTCCTAATTTTGTCCTATGCTTTTTCGTCTTACATTGAATTTTAAAACAAAATAATAAATAAAAAACTACATTCAATTTTTTTTCTTAAAATAATTATCTATCTATAAGTCAGTAAACATTTATTCAATTATTTTAGAATCACCAAGGAAGTTAAAACTGGTACCAAATGGACCGCAAAGTCGTATCCTTTCATCACAAGTCCCTAACCAGTAAGATATTAGATGGAAGAGTCGACAGCAGCAACGAAAACTCGCCGGAAATGCCAAAAAGATCTCGGACTCTAAATGACAGAAGAATATCACATCAATCTCGGTCATCTCTCCGAAGAGCCTCCATTATAAATAATCGAAAAGGCAGTGCATCAATAAGAAAACTTTCTACTTATAGCGTAGCTTCCAGAGGTAACTGGGGTTCCAAGTGGGAATTTCTTTTATCCTGCGTGGGATTTTCAGTGGGTATTGGCAATGTTTGGCGATTTCCGTATTTAGCCTATGAACATGGTGGTGGTAAGCATTTTATTACATTTATTGAGATTGTTCAAATATTTAGATATACACAATGATATTTAATGCTATTATTAGTATCTCAGTCATTAAATATAATGATATTTAATGCTATTATTAGTATCTCAGTCATTAGATATCATTAAATTTCATAAATTTATCTTTGATCCTTTATATTAATTCATAATTTATTTATTTATTTACTTGTTTATTTATTATTATTATTACCATTATTTATATCAATAAATATATTCATTAGATCTTTTTTTTCTGAAATAACGCTTGTAATGATCATCGTTAATAAAGCTGAATGTTTGTATGTTGCGGTCAAAGCCCAAAGTCGGCCAATTCGCGATCTCGTCGACTAGATCGCGAATTGGACGCTGTAAATTGGCTGGCCAAAGTCCGAAATTTTCTTGATTTCATTTCAGACAAAGTAGAAATTAAATTTTTTAAATTTTAATTTAAAAACTTATTTTAACTCTATTTTTTTATATTTTTAAATTAGAAGATTTATATTTTTAGATTAAAAAAGAAAAAAAAGGGGGCAATATTAGTAAATAAACTTTTTAATAAAACAATTAAATAGACAATTTAATAATGATTATTAAATTAATGATTAATTAATAGACAGTTTAAAAACTTCTATTTTTTATATTTTTAAAATAGAAGATTTATAGGAATTATTTATATAATTATAGAAGGCCGCCAAAGTAAAATATTCTCTGATCGTTTCAATTATTTCGCACTTTAGCCGGAACATCGTGGCCACTTCGAGATCTGCCCGGCCAATCCCCGAAATCAAGAAAGTTTCGGACTTTGGCCGGACTTCGGGCTTTGGTCGTAACATAGATACCTGATACAAATCCACAATTCTGAGCCAATTAGCGCCAAATTTTGTGTATATTCATTCGAAGTCACAGATGACCTAACTGTCTACATTAAAACTTTCTCTGACTGTTGGGTTTGAATATTTTTTAAGAAAGAGTTTTCCATATATTTTGATAAATGATTTTTTTTTCTCTCCATGTAACTCAAACACGAGTTAGTTCCATCAATAAGTCCTCCATAAAGGCACATTTTGTCTTCTAGATTGGGTTCTAAATTACAAGGCTATGGGTTGAGCATTGGTAGTCGTAAACTAAAAATTTCGTTCGCTGTTCGTCGTCGGTGATAAAATAAAACAAATTAATTTATGATAGAGACTGTGGCTTAAGTAATAGAGGGTTCGCTTCCTAATGAAGTGGCCCAGTTTTTAATCCCAGTGGTGGCTTGATTTATACGGCCACCGCTGAGTAGCTCCCTATCTACTCAAATGCAAAATCAATGGAGAGTGACTAATTATTCCTTTAGGGAATATTATTATTCATACCAATGCTTAATTAATATTGGTAATATTTATTAATTTAACTAAAGAAATTTAAGCTATGATTTAAAAAGCAAAATAAGAGGTTAAAAGGATA
This sequence comes from Parasteatoda tepidariorum, assembly GCF_982258835.1. NCBI lineage: Eukaryota > Metazoa > Arthropoda > Arachnida > Araneae > Theridiidae > Parasteatoda > Parasteatoda tepidariorum. The sequence continues at coordinate 20,003,175 of NC_141755.1, read as the reverse complement.
ATGAGAAATTTGCTTAGGGAACCATAAAAAATCCTTATACGCAGATAACGCTTACTTAATTTTGGCAATGAATATTACTAGTACTAGGGTAATTGATGCAGTCTTAATAAAAATTTTACAGCTGGTATTCCGTAGTTTTAGAAAATATTTTTCCATTGATGGCAAAGATAGTTTATTAATATGTCAGAATTAAAAGAACTTTTTCTATCACTACTTATATGTATTTAAATAGTAAATATAGGTAACATAGAGAAATGATCATGCTCCAAAGGCCTTCTCAAGGACTTCTAAAAATTCTATTTGTTTTAAAAATGTTGGCTTTAGCTTGCTGCCACTGATAAATGTATTTCGCATAAAACTCAAATGTTGAAAGGTTATGCAGTAAGCACCAAATACACTCATTTAGATATAAAGTATTATATAGGTATATTTTTAGATTACTAAAACTGCACCAAAAAAGCAGTTTTAATACCATTACTGTTAAAACCAGTGCCTTACGCTCCTTTGAAAAGAATATGTACCGGAAACAATTATTTGATAGAGGTAAATTTTGACTATCACGAGTTGCGAGCAATATCATCACGCCAAGTGACGCTAAATGCAGTTAATCTCTATGAAAAGGAATGAACTACAAAAACCGTGTATTGCTTAATGTAATAACGCAAAGCCACGAGGAAGGGCAACAAATAATAATAAATAAAGAAGAACGAGTTAATTTTAGCTTTATTTATTTAAATATTTAAGTGAAGAAACCAGGTAAGTTATATTTTCTGAGAGAAAGAAACCTGATGTGGATTAGTTACGTTGAGGTTGAAGTGAAGCCAAAAACAATTTTGTCATATTAAATATGCCTATATTGATGCAACCACTTCAAGTTATTTTCACTGATTCATAAAAACCTTTAAAGTTTCACTTTCCTGGTTCTTTCACTAAACTCTTCAAATGCATCGGTATATGCCTTTCAGTTTTGTGCATGATTTCCTAGTGTCGTTCAGTACCGATTAATTGATTTTTTTTTCAATCTTCCCGTACGAAGAACAGGTATTTAGCTAGTATAGCTATATTTTTCGTCGCTTGTTGACTCGATTTTTTTGATAAATAACCAAATAATTGATATCTCCGAAAAATGAGTGGTGATAGTCTTAAATAAATTTAAATCAGATAGGCCATAAGTGTTATAAATCTTTCATATGGCCCATTTATTTCCTTGGCTGATATGCTAATTTTTGGACCATGAATCATTTTTTTTTTTTTTTCAAATTATTTTTACGAATCGCAAATTTTACGTTAACGGGCTTATTTGTTTATCATTAATAATAGATGATGATCATTATAACAACACCGAATCAGGGTAAATTAGAAAACAAATCACTGTTGGATAAGCAGGACGTTTGCATTTAACTGTGAGTACGAAACAAATTTGTAGAGAATACAGGGTAAATATATTTACCTGTCAGTGGCACTTAACCATAGAAAAACATCAATGCAGGAAATACCTTGACATCATCTATTACATATAATTCTTTTACGTGGCTCTCAAATTTTGGCTGTATTTCTTTTCCGCCAGTGGCAACGTTTGCTTTGCTTTGTTTACGTTTTGAAAACACCAAAGCATTCTGCCTTTTAATGATGTGTTTCTGATCTAATATATATAATTCTCTTACGTGGCTCCCAAATTTTGGCTGAAGTACTTTGTACAACTAAATAAGATTCTTTTCACAACACTTAGATATTTACTTTATTTTCTTCATTTATAGAGAAAACAGTCGGCAAAGAATTCTGTTAGGTTAAAAAGCATTTCGCTAAAAAAAATAACAAATTCTAAAAAAAATAAAAATAAACAACTTATAAAATAAAAATGCCGTTGCCAGCCATAGAATTTTTTGAGAGTTAACTTAGCAACATAAATCAAAATGACTTAGAAGCGCAACTAGATCAAAATTATGATACCTGAGTGCTTGACGTAACAAATCCTTCAATTCTATAAGTGTTGTATCGCCAAATGCCCAAATTAACAATTGAGTTTTTAAAGAAATTCTACAAATAGTTTTAAATAAACAACCTACTTCTACAACTGCTTCCTGAAGAACTTGGCTCATTGATTAAAAATATTGTTTTAATTTTACAGTACTAACTTTACTTCTACTTTCATTATTGCTATGACCCTCATTCATTACATTTCACAACTCCATGCTACATTTAAGGACTTTAAGTTGTTTTGTGGTTGAATACTGACATTTAGAAATGTGTACATAAAAAAATAATATTTAGAGGTTAAGAGTTGCCTCAGAAAAGTTTGAATTGTTGACATTGAATTTAACAATGGAAACAATCGTTTTTGTGAAAAATTGAATTGTATTGTTAACATCAAAACTAAAAATATTGTGTTTCAACTTAACAATACCTTAATTTATACTTTAGAATTGCCTCGGAGAAATTTTAATTGTTAGCAATGACTTAAACAAAAAGTTTTATTTTAACTGACAAATACTATATTATAATTTTAACTTTTTCTATGACTATACTCCTTTTCTTACTCTTTTCTTTGTTTTTTACACATTTTATATTTTTGTGATAGAATAAAAAACTTATAGTTGTTCTGCTTCTGAACACAGATGAAAACACAAAATGATGGGCTTCATCAACAATCAAAAATATATGCATTTAATTCCATATTATTAGGGTGGCGCCCTTCAGAGAATTAAAAATACAAAATTATCTTCATCAAAGCCGATGCCTTATATCCGGCGTTCAGTGGCAGACTACTATTTCATATTGCTTTTTCTCATGGTTTTAGCCCTCTGTTGGGAAAGACTTTAAAACAAAACTTACAACAGTTACTTTTCTCAACAACTGAAATTTAGAATAGTGTGATTAAGAAAAATATGTGAACTGTTTGCAATTTCAAATTAATATTGAAATGTACTGGTTTAGAATTTTCTACAGTGAAAAGTTTTCGGAACTTCAGTGTTCAAAAAAGTATACAAAAACTAGACGTTAAGAGCGTATCCAATGAGCGAGCAAAGCGAGCATTGGACTGCGAAGCAATCCGAAATGAACTGCGAAAGCAGTTCCGGGGGTTGGCGAGCGCCAGCGAGCAGGGGGCGAAGACTTCTAGTTATTAATAATCGCGACATTAATGCCTTGCAATCCCTACACTGATGTTTTTCCTAATTTGTCAATATTTTATCATATGAAACAAGAATAAATTTTTTTTTAAATAAAAGAAACTCATCTCAACAGCTAAAAAAATAAAAGAAAACTTTAAAAGTACAGGAATATGAAATAGTGTGTTGTATAATATCTAGGGCATAACCTATACTTTGAAACTTATTTGAAGTCAAACTAGTTTGCATCATAAGTTAAATTTGTATATATATACAAATTTAAGTTATTCTTTTTATAAATAAGCTTTAAAATTAAAATTTATGACAAATTTGGTGAGTTCCTAACAGTAATTTAATATTTTCACTTGACCCCCCCCCCTCCTATTGGGTAGATATATTAAATACAAATTTTGCAGATATCATATTGTGCATGAAGCTGATTGTAGAGTTCTAAATCATTTAACGAATCTTTTTAACGGGAATTTATAATAGTATAATTAACGTAATTTGCACAAAAAATACACCAGTTAATAAGATTGACACGATTTAAATAACTTTATTTTAAAATGTAGCGTAATATTACGTTATAAAGAATTTTTAAAAAATCTTAGATTAAGAAAATGATCAAAATCAACAGCATAATGATAACAGTACAGGTAAATTATCCTTAGAATAGTTATATTTCTTTTATTAATTTTATTCTGATGACAACTAAAACAATGTGGAAATCAATGTGGGAAAACTGGATCTTACCATATTATTTTCCGGACAATAGAAATGCACCGACAACTGGAGAAAATTGTGTTAGACCATTATGTTCATATGTTATATAGAAAAATATATTAAATCAAAAATTAAGCAGTATATTCCGTTAATCTTTATATTTCAATCAACAACACACAATTTTAACTGAGAAGTAACGTGAAATAATGGGAGGTCTGTAAGAGCTCGCTCCCGAATTCCTTTCAAAATAATGGATTTATAAAGCATAATTCAATGATAGTGATAAAAATAAAACACATTATATTTTGTTCCAAACAGCAGTTTTAAACTTACCGAAACTTTCTTACGGGAGCAACAATTTTTTTTTATATCTAAGCACGGTACAAAAGATAATTATTTTACGGCTGATTAAAAACCCTCCTATCTTCTTTTCAAAAATGAAATGAATGGAAAAGTAAATATACTTTGTTGATCCCCCAAAGTCCCCTAATACCATAAAATATCCAAAAGAGATCATATTAATGCCCAGTTTATTTGAAAGGAAATTGACTTTTCAATATAGAAAATAATCACATCATTTTAGTGAACGTGACTAAAGTGATATTGGTATAAAAGAGCTTTTTTCGGAAGCATTTACGGTATCAAGAACTCCCATTCTGAAAAGTATTTCGTACAAAACAAAAGATATTTGGGTAATTCTCCCTTATTTTCTTCATTCTATTCTTCCTTGAATTTCTTTTATGGTTTACTTTGAGGGTACTAGAAAGGAATTGATACCCTATGACCCCCACCAGTTATGGCATGTTTTTTCAAACTATCTCGCCATCTGAACAAGTAAATTATCTGTTCATTCTCTTACGTCCTACCATTGTAAGGGAAATAAAAAATAAAGTTTGCTTGAAATGCTTTTCTTTCCTTCATTTTATCGCCAAAGTAAAAGAATATCAGCCAATTTAGTTATGGTGGAAAGAAATTCCGAATTCTTCGTTTCATTACGCTGGTAATGGGGAAAAAGTCAAGAAGATACGGTGCAGTTGGAAAAGAATGCAAAAGAATGGGAGATGAGAATTTTTTTCAGTGTAAGAATTCTTTAACTTAATTATAAACATAGAGTTAAAAAAGTAGATAAAATTAACATAACGGCGTAAAAATTCAATACATTGTTTCAGTTTTTTTTCGTTCAAACAACAAAGCAGTAATTTCAATAAATTTAAAACAAAACAACAAAAAATAAAGTGTTTTTTATTCTACGCATAAAATTTACTTTACTAATTTAAATTCACTTTAAAAATTAAACGTATTGTCAAATGTGTCAACCGTTGTTTTTCGCAAACGGTGTCAACATTAAAAATTTCTATTAAATTACTTTTTACCTAATTTTATTGAAAAGAATTATTTTTACTATATTTCACTTCCATAATATTAAAAAAAAGAATGATAATAATAATCATTAGTGAGAAACAAACTTTAAAAAAATTTGCCTTACTTTTGAGTTAGTGAGACGAATTTTGAGTGTGAGAGACTTATTTTTGCTTCCGATCTGAATTAAAACAGATATTAAAATACTCATTACTGCCACATTAAGTTGAGAGACAACACATGAGGAGATTCCTCGTGTAGGTACGCCATTTTGCTTGTTGGTATGCCGTGTAATATACAATACTCTCATTAATGATAGCGTGTATGTATATACTCAACCATTATATAATTTCAATGCACTTTTATTTTTCCAAACTTTCTTACCAAAGCCGTGGTGGTTCAGGGGTTAGAGCATCCACCTTCCAATGAGGTGAACCGGGTCGAATCCTAGAGATGGCTGATCTGTACGAATTACGAATCCAACTCACACTGAGCACAGTGCTAACGTATAATATCCTCAGTGGCAGACGGATCATGGATGAGAGTCCCCTTGCCGTCAGGCTAAAAATGGGAGTTTTTCCTCTCCATGAAACGCAAATGTGGATTAGTTCCATCAAAAAATCCTCCAAGAAGTCAAATTTCTCCCAATACTTGATCCAGGAAATCTCTTCTGGATTGGTTACAAAATTACAAGTCTACGGAGTTGAACTTAAGTAGTCGTAAACCTAAAATTTGGTCGGCTGTTCAATGACGGTTATAAAAACTTTTTAACCAAATCCAAAAAGTTAATTTTTGCTCAGTTGTTCTTTGGTTTTTGCATGAAGATTTGAAAAGAAATTCTGTTGTGTATGGTCAACTGTGTTATGACGTGTGATATTTTTCTCAAGAGTCAATTATGATTTGAGTTGTAATTATATTTATTGTAAATAAAAATAATTTCAAATTATATTTTTTGAAAGTACTGACAAGCAAACAATTGGTGAATGAACCATTTTCTAATAGCACTGGGGAATTTTCTTCCTTTTGGATTAGTTTTTTTAAAGATATTCCAAAAACCACTTTCCACACATTCAAAAACATAACCACTTTCTTAGCAGGAGCTTTTTTTTGCATCAAGTTATTTAAAAAATTTAGGCATTAATGAGTTAAAATTGCATAGGAAATATCATCGTACGCCGCGAAGGGTACTTTCCTAATATGAACATTTTCTTAGCGTACTTCTGAACAGATCACGCAAACCATGTACGCCAAAATTTCCGGGCATGTGTTCATACGCAATTTTAAATCCTGATGATGTTCCTTTAACTACCCTAACAATTTGTCGCAGTGTTTACACGTTCCTAGTTATATATAACGTTTTTAAATTTTGACAAAAATAGACTAAACATGATATTTTTAAAAAACAATTGCAGCCTTAGGAATAAAACTAATCTTAGATCAGAAATTCCCACACCTGAATTAGGCAAGTTCAAGTACTTGTATAAATGCAAGAAACAATTTGTTCCCAGTGTAATTCGAATTCTTAAGTCATTGAAACATTTTTACTATTAACATGTTTGTACCAAGTTTGTTCTTTTTTAAAATACCAAGTAACTTTCTAAACGAAATATGCTTATTATATTAAACCGTGCTCTTAAAAGAGTAAATACAAAAAATATATCTATAAAAATATTTAAAAATGTAAAATTAAACACAATGTATGGGAAAAGAACTTATATTTCTAAATGAATGATTAGTAAATATAAAATTAATTCGGTTAAAATGTTTAAATAATGTGAAATTTAATATGGTGTTTGGGAAAAATGTCTAACAATTCTTCTATATAGGTGCTTTTCTCATCCCATATCTGCTCATGTTACTTCTGGCTGGAAAGCCTCTTTATTTTATGGAACTTGCATTCGGCCAATTTGCAGGACTGGGACCTCTAGCCATATGGAATTGCTTACCTATAGCAAAAGGTAAGTAAATTTGACTGATTAAATAGTGTTTCATATTTTAAAGGTTTGTTAAATATAATTTTAAGAATACAGTTGGGTAATTTATGTTTAGAAAATTCATTTTAAATAATGTCAAGCTTTCGAACTAAGGTAGACAACGTTAAAGAGCACAAAAATATTATTAAAAGCAGACAGCTGTTTCGGATGCTCAAAGGGCAACCTTCATCAGTGCAACAGAAAACACTGATTGCTGTGCAGCAGAAAACACTGATTCTGTTGCACTGATGAAGGTTGCCCTTTGAGCATCCGAAGCAGCTGTCTGCTTTTAATAATATTTTTGTGCTCTTTAACGTTGTCTACCTTAGTTCGTATTTTAGCACAAAGGTCGCCCACTTGTGTATTAATGTGTATTGTGTATAATTGTGTATTGTGTATAATTTAATGTAATTAATTTAATAAATTACATATTTCTGCCATTCGTTATGGATATTATCAAGTAACAGTCCTATCTGAAATTAGTACTTTTACTTGTTAGCATCTAGACATTTTTATAATTTACATTACATTAATCGCTGTCATGAATATCAAAAAATTGGGTCTTGTAGCGTTTGTCTTACGTTAACCTTAAAGCTAACCTTATTTTCTAACCGTTAGCGCTTCTACGGTTTGAACTTGTAGCATATCATCAATGAAACTTTAAAATCTTTCTATTATCTTCTATCGCTTGAAGATACGATTTTGTTCAAAAGATATAAGCTTAATGTATCTTATCGATTTACTCAATTGATTAGGAAATACAATAAAAAAAGGAATAAAAGTAAATAGGTACTCATGAGTCATGGCGAAGAATCATATATATATATATATATATATATATATATATATATATATATATATATATATATATATATATATATATATATATATATATATATATATATATATATATATATATATATATATATATATATATATAAAGAGAAAGATAATCCTGATTTTAATTCTGATGATATGCCCTAACTCCCTTAGAAGTTTCTTGCAATATTTACTCACCCCCTGTTGTATATAACGAATTTATATTTGTACATTTCGACAAAAAATATATTTTTTTTAAAAAACTGCAAAACGATTGTAGAGTTGAAATCATAACTGTTAGAATATTCAAGATCTGTTAAGAAATCTGATGCAACAGAAATCAATCCATAGCGACTGTTGCATGAACATTTTATGGGGATAGTGGAACTTTTTTATTCGTTTACATACGTGGATTTCTTTGTCGATTCAAAGAATAGCTTAAGAATTCTTTTCAGTTAAAAAGATAGCACAAGTTTGAGAAAGACATCTAGTGTTATAGTGAAATCGATCCCATTACATCCATGCCTTAGAATAGTTAGCAGAGCAGCGATACAACACAAAGGTATTTTTTGCAAGAAAAAAAAACTCTACATTACTGAAGCCTTTGATGTCAAAGGGTATTTTTCTTCCACTAAACGCTTTGAAACGTAACGGTAATGGGTTCAATATTGCTCTGCTTTTTTTTTTAACATTTCTGGACTATATGTTCACCAATTTGACAAGAGACAAGTCATTCTTCATATTAAGCACATGATCCGGCATATGTATCTATACCAAATTAATTTACTTATTTTTACTCATCCAGATTTACAGCTGGATTCCATAGAGTTTAGTAGAAAAACAAGAATGTTTTTCCAGAGCATATTTACGAGTAACAATAAGTAAATAATAATAAATAGGCAATATAAATAGACATTTTAATGGTTGCGGTGGGATTCAGATCCGCTGCTTCTACGCTTCTATTTAAAGGCCAACCCTGATGCGTAACAGTTAAGGACACAGTTAAGGCCCAGCCGAACACCAATGTCAAGCATCACTCACCTTTGAAATCTGTAAGGAGATCGAGGGTGAGCGTTATTGGTTCTCGTTAAATTGTTCAACCATAAAGTACTCGACTCGTACGCAAGTCGTCGAGTCATCAAAGTGGGGGAGCCATCCTCTCTGCAAAAAATCAAATTGTGATGGCATGCCTTTGGGTAATCCTCAGGGATGTTGTTCAGATCGTCGCCTATAACTCATTGCGCAGTGCTACATAAAAAAAATACTACTACGATTACTGAGTTACAGTTAAACTACTGATGTAGTTTAACCTAGTTCAGAGATTTGTATATTCACAAATATTCGTTTTCTTATAATTTTAAAAGCTGGTAGATGTCAGCCTATAACTTACATAGAAATAAAAAACAACTAACCAATAAAATACAAAGTTAAGAAGTGTTTACAAAATAAAACAGAGGTTATCTGTTTGTTATATTGATGACACAAAAATGTTAAACAGGACATTTTTGTGTCATCTCAAATTATACTAATGCTGTTAAAATTAATGATTTTCTAGTTATAATTATCGACCACATTCACTACGAAACAGCACGGTAATATAACCATATTTTATTCAAATCAGCTATTTCAACCATTGCCATAAAACTTAACAAATCTGTAGGTATTCCACTTAATATAAAATTTTGATTTTTATTGTTATCACAAATTATTGTTTCAGGCTGTAACTTTTGTTTTCCTCTTCGTTTTGTTAATTTACGTCGCACTAGAGCTGCACAATGGGCTATTGGCGACGGTCTGGGAAACATCCCGGAGGATGATCCGAAGACATGCCATCACAATTTTGATCCTCTGCGGAGGGGATGGCACCCCCTCTTCGGTAGCCCGACGACCTGCGGGCGAAGTCGAGCACTTTACGGTAGCACAGTTTAACGAGGACCAATACCGCACACCCTCGATCCGTACACAGACTGATCCAAGTGGACTATAACTAGAAGATGCTATTGAAATGAGAAAAAAAAAACTATTATTTTATGCTAAATTTCAACAAAACTATCTGAATACCTCTAATATAAGTTTTTCCCCCTATTTTACAATAGGTATTGGTTACGCAATGGTCACAATTTCCATAATCATCTGTTCATATTACAATGTCATCGTGTCATATACAGTATTTTACATGGCATCCACATTTCAGGCAACGGTGCCATGGGCTTCGTGTCCTGTTTATCCAGACAATGTCACTCACTGTTTGACAAGGAATGAGTTGGTAAGTAGCTTTTTCTTTTTCGAGAGATTGTAGACAAATGAATAACAGTAATAAAACAGTAGACAAGTAAATAACAGTTTTTAACTTATTTTTTCTTAAAATTAACATTTTACAGTATCTAAAATTCTTATATTCTTTATTCAATATCTCAGAAAGATTCGAAACCTGCACTGTTTTTTTTATAATATATTATAACATTTTACAAATATAATATATTATAACATTTTACATTACATTCTTTCATTTTTTTAATAGTTGGAATAAGTTTTTTTCTTATCTTTTATTGAACTTTGTTCCGTTTTTTCATGATAGATTATGATAATCATCCTTGCATGGAATACATGTTATAAGAAGACGTGGTTATCATTAATATCCCGCTTAATAAACCGGGGTAAATGTGTAGGCCATTACTCGGTATTGTTGATCTTTTTAAGGTAATGACTCATTCCCCAGTTTACATTTTCCAGGTTCTCCTTATATTGTTTCTTTTTTTTTTTAAATTATAGGACATTACCCGGTATTTCCTACTTTGATTTTTAGGTTAATTTCTTTAAATGGAACTTCTTTAATGTTAAGAGTCAAATGCTTTTGAGCCTCATCGATTGAAATAGGACAATTTTCCCACCAAAAGATATTTTCACTGGGTTTCAAAATCTTGAATGGAACTAAACTGATCTGATATGATACCAATATAACTACTTTATTTTTCAATAAATGCACAGATCAAAGATCGAGATTTAATATTAACGACATTTAAATACATAAGAAGTGAAAATGTGTCTATAAATTTTAATAATTTATAAAATTATATTAATTTTTTATGAACACTGTTCGAAATACAATAAGCGAATAAATATGAAACTCACAATAATTCTGCATCGATAGAATAAACTGTATTAAATTCTTTTGAAAAGAATTTTTCAATTTTTCAGCTTCATTTCAAACAAGCATAAGCTTCTTTATATCATTTCTTAAAAAAGATATATATTTTAAAAATTGTTTGAACAACACATTCGAATATTCAAGTCTCGCGCCTACGACATAATATTCATATCTCGCTTCTCAGGAATAATATACATTTATTTATCTTCAGCTTAAAATACTCATTCGAAGTCTGTGAAAGAAGTATAACGAAATTTATAGCTTTACATGTTTGTTTTTTATTGTAAGCAATAATAGAAAGTTTTGAATTTAAAACAGCAGTAAAAATATTTGTACTTTGTGAATAAATTAAATTAATCATTGAATTTTAATCAGCGTAATTTATTCTTTAAATTCAATTATAAAATTTTTTAAGGAGTTAAAATTTAAATTTGAAAATGAATTACTTCGGATTTTTTTTTCTTTGAATGAGATTTAAATGTCCTTTTTTTTCTTTCAATGAGATTCAAAAGAAGCATCTATTTTTAACACAATTCTAATTTATGTATTTATTTCGGAAACTTTCTTTTATTTTTATTAAAATATGCTACTTCATAGCTATCAACGAATTACTTTTCTCTGATTATGACTGTCTATTGATTAATAATGAGTTACAAATAGTTTAATTACTAAAAAAGGGACTCAAAAATGTTAATTAAAATTCTTCAAGAAACTTAATTTTTTGACTAATTCCAGAATTTTGATATTTTTTCAAACATTAGAGAACAGACAAGACTTTTATTACAAAGTAAAATTTGTGATCAATTACATTTTAATTTCATTATTGGTTATAATTTTATGTAAATTATTACGATTTTGCTTTTATTATTCTTTTAATCATCGTTTTTTTTTAAATATACCAATGTATTTGTTTTGATATTAATAAAAAATAGTGGAAAAACTAAATTATTTTCCGGAGTTATGGCATTAGTAATTTTTTTTTGGTAAATGTTTTCATGAAAAATAAACAACTACATATTTTTGAATTACAGCTAAGCAAATAGCATAATAAATAATTAATAGAAAGGCATTCAAAGTGTCGAAATAAAATCTTAGACAAAATTAATTATTTATGATTTTTCTAGTTTCTTTCACTGTGTGTGAAATACGCATAAGTTTTAATTGCTTATTCGATAGCATAATGAATTTAATTTCCTTTTTATTTATTTCTTATTTCCAAAAAAATTTGAAATTCGATGTTAAATAGTGAATTTTTGCTTATCACTCTACTGTAAGAAAATTGAATTCGCTTCATTACGTACCAGAAAAAGTAGGGAGAAAAAAACAATTCTCAAACAAAGAAAATGTCTTAACATTTCAATGACTACCATTTACATTTCTTTTGTTCAAAAAAGTAACCTTAAAATTTTTAAACTTTTTTTCACACTTATTAAGTTTTTTATTTATTTATTGCTGAAATTACAACTTTATCTCTAACTTTAAACAGTAATATGTTGATGTTTTGTCTGTTGATGTGGCTGTATGTACAAAAATTCATATTGTTTAAATATTCAAGGAAAAAAAAATTCTTTAAAAAATAATTGAAAGCTTATCGAAATTAACCATTTTCTTTTGTATGTGTGCTAAATCACACTGAAAAACTGAAATAAAACCATAAAGAAACAATAATAAACTAGTATAAATTTCTGTTTAAAATAATTCCTTTTAAATACCCTTAAGTATATATTTTTTTATACCTCGTCCTGCTTCGGAATTAGAAAAACCATCGACATTATTTTAAAATTGTATTTTTAACATGGGATATGGGACTTAACTGCAAATGAGAAAAGGTACTTGACTACTATCTAAAACATGCATACTTTTTTTGCATGAATTATAGCTTTTTGCAGAATAAATTTGCAACTTTGCTGGAGCTTCATTACTAATTTTTTTGAAATTATAGAAAGTAAAACATAATGAATATTATGTTAAAACAAATACATATTAAATATGAATTAATTTTTATTTTTAAATAAAAAAATACTTTCATCAATAATATTTATCACCAACCATAAAAATTTAATTCATAATTTTAACTCCTTTCAAATTTAAATTTATTTTAAAACCTAAGCATAAGAATTGAAGTACCGAGTACTCCAAGAAGAACCGATAATTTTAAAATCTTAATTAAAAAAACCCAGATAGAGATACATATGTATACGACTGGCAGCACTCTGCTTTGGAAACAAATTTAGTTCTTCTCAATAAGCTTCTTGTACAATTGCAAAATTAATCAGTTAGTTAAATTTAATCAAGTTTGATCAATTTTAATGTTCAATATCTCACTCACTGCTCATGTCTGCTTCGCATACTAGTCACAATCTGGCAAATCTATCTGAAAAATAGTGACAAATGGATAAAAGGGACAAATACACAACAGAAAAATAGTGACAAATAGTGAGATGTGGGAAAAGTAACCTAAATTTTTTTATGAATCATGTGATCATAATGCCCAGTTAAAAATTGGTAAAAAATTGTGATACAAAAATAACACAATCACACAACTCATGTGATTATTATATGTAAAGAAAATAGAAAGGAGATGAAAAACTTGCCAACTACTGATATCAGCTTCACGAATCACAGTTGCCACAGAACTCAAATTACGTGCTTCCCAGCAACCTTTATCTGCACCAATCTTACAAATATTACAACCAAAAGTCATGAATTTTTATTTTCATAAGTCTCACAAATGTTAATTAGTAACTGCTTTTAGCCACCCAATGGTTAGTAACTATAATTAGTAACTACTTTTAGCCCCAATGGTAGAAAAATGCTAAGTTAATCTGAAACCCAAAGTAAGTCCACACTGGTTCACTTGGTGTTACTATTTCTCTTATGGCTACACTATAAAGAATTCCGGATCAAATAACAATAAAAAAGTAACGGCACTCAAGATATCGGAACGGTAAATTTTTCAAGTCAGGTTCACGGTAAAGGTTTTCTTTTACCGTAACCCTGAGTTACGGCACTCAGGGTTCCGGTACTTTCCTCCATAAGATGCATTTTTACCGGAGCATGTTACAAAACAAAACAAAAATAAAATCTGATATACCATAATTTTACTACTAGTAAAAAATACCGTAAAATCACAGAATCATTTCAATCAAATAAATAATGCTGTATAATATTTTACGGTAAAATGGATTTTACGGATGATGCACCTAAAGTGCCGGTACCTTATACTGAAATTTGATCCGGAATTTTTTACAGTGTAGCAGAATGTGTTGTTTACTTTGCTATGTTCTCTTGATTTTGTAATTTAATATTAGTTTGTCTTAAAATGTAATGTAAAATGTCTCCTAATATTGAGGTAAAAAATTCAAGTTCGTAATCAAAAAATTTTAATATTATAACCTCAAAAAGAACGAAACTTGAATCTGGGACCAATATAAACACCTATTAAAGAGCAACATTATTCTTCTATGGAAGAAATACTATATGTTCTAAAGCAAACATTAAAAACTCTGCTGTTATAAAAATAATTCTGACTCTCCATTTTTACCATTTGAAAATAATGCTAACTATTCTCATAGTATTCGTATTACTATGAGAATACAAGCTGTTAACTATACATCTAGAAAGAAAGCATTTTATACTTTTCGAGATAATAAAACAGAGTGTGTAAAAATTTGTTTCTAGCCTTTTGTGCATTAGCACCAGTAATTTATTTCTGAATGCAAAAGTTGCAACATATTTTATCATACTTGTCACTGTACAACAATGTTTTTTACAAGATGAGCATCTGTGGCTCAAATTGTTATTTATATTTCAGAGTAATATTACTCACGTTGGATCGAAGCTGTCGAGTGAAGTCTATTGGGAGTAAGTTTTCATGCATTATTATTATTAAGAATTTTTTATTTTGTAATTTTATATAAAAACTACTTTCGAAGCTTTCGTTCGAAAATTTACATTTTTTATCGGCATCATAGCAATTATTCAAAATAAAATGTTTAATATTTTGATCAATTCCAAATAATATAAACGGTGCTTGAATTTTCCAGCTTTATACTATATTTTAATATAGTTTATAACTTTTAAATTTAGGCATAACATTTATTGTTTTTAGATTTTTGCTTAAGCAACATATTATATACCAGTTCTACTTTTATATTTTAATCGAAGATTTCAGAATGCCTTTCAGGTTTTGTACGGCTAACGAAAAATTTATATAAATTTTTCTGCAACAATCTAATACTCACTAATAATTACTTTTATTTTTAGTATTTTATAATTTTTAAGAGATTAAAATAACATTATTTTAAGATAAAACTGTGCATTCCTAATTGAATTTATAATATTCAATTTCATTTCTAATTAATACGTATGGTAAGTATTTTACATTTCATGCATTTTCTTTTTCTTTTAAAAAGTGAATATTTTTATTTACGTTAATAAAACTGTATATCTGTGATTATACACAGATTATGCGTGCCATTTATAAATTCTTTGCTAGCACATTTGCCACATTTGTCCATTTCAAATGAATATATAATTTTGAACAGTATTTTGAAAATTATCTCAGTGATCATCATCCCAATCTGATTTCTTAAAAACGCACCTAATCATTATATCGTTGACTGTTTCGAATGAAAACGAATGAAACACAAAGAATAACTTTATTAACAAATTCCTTTTAACAAGGTGAGACAAAAAAAAAACAGACAAACAATTTTCGTATAGCTTTAATAAAAGTAAATAAATTAATAAAATTTAATAAATAATAATAATAAGCTTTTACTAATATATTTTATTGGTTTCAAAGTGGAAGCCCTCTGCAGCAATGTTGAAGATGGAAAGCAATGATTGAAAGTTTGAAGTAGCAAACGCTTTCTGAAAGCAATGGGTTACAAGACTTTTAATCTATTTCATGCCGGTCGAAGCAATTGTTTAGAGAGTCCTAACTATAGAGTACAGAGTAAACAAACGATATGTCATTTTCCTTGCTTAAGCAACCCTAAATTAGCTGTTGTAAAAAAGCCAAAAAAAATATGCAAACTAAGAGATATATTGCAAATTGTTTCATAATTAAAATAGTAGACCAAAAGTCATGAACACAAATTAAAAGGAAATTAATTATTAACTCTTATTCTATGATGCAATAAATTTATCCCAGTTTTTTTTCCTTATTTTTGATGAACCCTGTAGTATATGCAATACCCTGTAGCATTGCTGAATGAAATAATTGGATTCCTAAATAGATTTGACGTATCATTAACAAAAAGACGTATCATTGCAGCAGTAAATACATAAATACGCATTTTTAACCCGTGGCCGACAATAAAACTACTTATGCTGCATATAGCAGAAATAAAATGATTGCCATCAGTTATGTGACCAATTTGCATAACGGAGAAACATTCAAATCTCATATCGAAGAAATAGAGGGCTGTAATCCAGCGGAGTAAGTTACTAACCAGCTCTGTATTTTTTTTTAATCGATTCAACAGCATGTTGATCTTTTTCCAAAAAAGCATTACCAAAGCAGGGGATAGAGCACTCGTCTCGAATCCCAGCGATGGCTGATCGATACGAAATTCCGCACTCGACTCCCACCGACCACAGTGCTGAAGTAAAATATCATCATTGGTAGACGGATCATGGGTTTGAGTCCCCTTGCTGTCGGGCTAATCATGGGCGGTTCTCGTGGTTTTCTTCCACATGTAACGAAAATGCGGAAGCTTCTTCCAATACTTGATCCAGGAGTTCCCTTATCTTCTAGGTTGTGTTCAATGTTTCAAGGTTACGGAGCTGAACATCAGCTGTTCAACGACGGTTATATGATAAGATAAAATTGTTTTATCAATTGCAATCTTAAAACAAGTTTTTATTATGCAGTTGAATTCATAGGTCTAAAATGGCTTTTCGTCTAGCAGCTTTTGGCTTACACATAAATTAAATTGAATAAAAAAAAGCTGAATTGTGGTTAAAAAAGATTTTTTTGAACTGTTAGTATGGTTAATAGATGAAGATAATAATTTATATTTGAATTTGGTAATTATATTTTTAATTTTAAAGTTCGATAAGAAATACTTATGGAAATTCTTTTTTATAGTACGTCATTTTTTTTTTTAAATTTCATAAAAATAACCGAAAAATTTACTAAATAATTGCGTCTACTAAAGGTTTCAAAAATAATTATCGATTAAGATAAAAAGCCCTAACTGACGGAACACTTGTAAATTTTCCACGGTACCCTAGGTTTCCACGGAACACTTATTGTGACCGCTGAAATAAACCATACTTTTCAGTGTCCAGTTTGAACCAGGAAATTCGGTAAATTTACTATATACTAGTAGTCTTAACCATACCTTTTTATACAGAATGGTACCTAACACTCCTGCCTTTAAAAACTAGCATTATTTTTTTGCTTATTGAAATCCTCTTAATCTATTTGATTTTATAAGAAAAATATAGTAAGAACTGATTTTCAGTTCTATCAAACTACACTTATCAAATTTTATTCTGGTTTTCATATTTAATGGACCATTTAACTATTTTTATTCGCAATTTTTAACATTTGATTACTATTTAATTAATGTAATTAATATAATATATTTCAAAATTAATTATAATTGAATAATAACTAATTATTAATTAACAATAATATAATTATCGAAATAAATAATTTGCAAACAATAGTTAATTAAAAAATAATACTTAATGAAATAATTAATTTACAAAATAACTAATTAACATAAAATAATTAATTAACAATTAAAGCATTTTTTTTTTAATATTTTACAGGCATGCAAGTATTCCAAAAATTTCTTAGTACTAAATGTGAAGGCATAAATATAATAAAATGTTTAAAAATTTCAAACGGTTCCTCTGTCGTGGAGTTACCCGATTGATTTTGAACGAGAGATACAATATTGAACTACAAACATTCAATGAAACGAAACATCTACAAATATTATAAATTTTCATGTCGATACAACTTGTAGGCATTATTGAATACCGTATCATACTTATAATCAAAGCAAAATACAGCTAAATTAACTACGATTTTATTCAAATATTTAATTTCAGTACATTTATTACTTCCTGATCATTTTGGACCATTTGCTTAGTTGATTATACTTTTTTATTCTAATTTATTTATTAATTTATTATAATATTATAACTGTAATATATATAATTATAATATTATAATTATAATAATACATATTTATTACAATATAATTTACCTAATTTATTATAATATAATTTACTTAATTTATTATAATATAATTTACTTAATTTATTATAATAGTATGGATAATATTAGGGCAATTCCACGGTAACTTACGTTACATTCACATAAACTTTAATGCACTGAGAACTTAAAAGCAAGCAAATAATACTAATAAACATATTAAAATTAAGTGATTTCTTAAAATTACAATCAAAACCAAAAGGAATCTAATTAAAATAATTAATATTTTGTAATTTAAACAGTGTAAAAACCTAAAATTAGTGTGGTAACTTACGTTACCGAAAAAGGAATGGCATAAATTTGCAATATGCTTGAAGGCAAAATTCTGTTCTTATACAAATGTTGCGTGATTAAGATTATATGTATTATTTTTCTGATATGTTTAAATATTTCTTAAGCCTAGATTTAAGATTTTATTTTAAAAATTAAATTAAATACAATTTTTTAAATGGGTAACTTACGTTACAGTAACTTACGTTACGAAATTCACTTTGTATCCAACTTTTATCCCAATAATGTACAAATGCAAATTAAGATATTTAAACAGTATAGTGCAAGGGAGAAAAAGTGTACATGAAGCAAATTCAGAAACTTTTGTATCACACATAACTGCAAACTTATAAGGTCCTCTGTTATTAACTAGTACAGGGGGCTCAATTCTTTTCACCATGTTTTCCTTCTGGTAGAATATTTCATCTCTTTTTTCTGGCCATTTACAATAGATTCCCGCAGCAGCCATTACATTGACTTTAAATTCTTGCTCTTCATCAGACATGTCCTCGTATCTCACCATATATCAACCCCCAGCTTTTATCTTGGATTCATCATTTTCTATTTTAACATCTTTCACTAAAAAAACTCTTCTGGTATACCTTCTTGTACTCTTAAATGGTGGATTTGCTTAATGTTTTTAATCTATGATGCTTTTGAGAATAGACAAGACACTTCACTCATCTGCTCTAGAGACTCGCACTCATCTATTTTTTCTAAACATAAAATAAATTTCTAAAGAATTTCGAAAGATGGAACATTATGAATTTTGCTGAAGGCTTCCTTAGTCAATCCGAACTTTTCATGATACTTACAAAGACAAAAATTTCTTGGAAGTTAGCTACTAAGCAAGACATGCTTTGGACGGAGCTCAAAGAATTTAGTTTTTTCAATTTTGCATTCTAAATTTTCTTCCATAAACATTTGGTGCATTTCTCGAGCAGAACGAAGAAGAAGCCGTGTTTTGTACTTTCTTTTTGATACCTTTAGCATCTCTAATTATAACTATATCCTTAACTCCTGGTGCTTGTAGAGAGATTTCTCCAATTTTAAAAACATATGAATGCCAACACCCAAATTAATAACTTAATGCAAAGATTTTCCTTAAAATTAATATCTTAGGGCAGTGGATAATTCATTTAAACTTTGGTATTGTAACTGGATACAGCTTATTTAGTTTATATGCCAATTCTCAAGAGGACTCATTTCACACTGGTAACTTACATTACATGCATGTCAGTAACTTACGTTACACATATTGAATAGTGCACAAAACAATAAATAAGTAATATTTGAAAAGAAAACTATTGCTGCTTATTTAGTGTTAGCCTCTAAGAAAGAAAAAATATTATTCTTACTTTTGTATCACTTGATCTCTTTTACACATAAAAACTTTTTCTAGTTTTCGGTAACTTACGTTACATGCAATAATGTTTATTTGAAATTTATATAGTTAAGTGAATTTAATAACAAAAACTTATTTTTACACTGCACAATATTTCTATTAAGTGTAATAAACAATATTTATTCTTCGGAACATTTTGAAATGAAAATAATGTTAACTTACTGATTTTTAAAATCTGACCATGTTCTTCACCCAAATCAGAACAAGCAAATGCCAATGTTCAATGGGTTGCCAATACTAAAAAACTAAATTCTCAAAAAAAATTATGATAAATTATCAAACTTCAAACCTTTCTAATTCAGAAAATATTCAAAATAATAACATTATTCTTATTTGAATTTTCCAACGCTTTTCCCCCTTTTCATGGAATTGCCCATTAGATAAAAAGTAAAGATTAAAAAATAAACATTTGAAGGACTCAATGTAAAGTTTATTCAGAACTATCAATAGTATTTCATTGTGATAGAATAACGAAATTTTCTGTCACAATGAAATACTATTATTCTGATTTATCTGATCTATCTCTATTTGATTGAATACGAATTGAAAACTATTGATTTCCAATCATTTCAATTTCAGTATAAATAGTAATTAAACTAATTAATTCTTAAAAATATGCAAAAATTAATTGATAATTTATAATGCAATTCAATGACTACATAAAAAGATTGACAAAACTATTGCAGTGTGTTGCCCTTGCAAAAATAATGCAATACAAAATGAAATACTGAAAGTTTTTGACAAACATAAAATCGAAAACTCTTTTGAAGAAAATCCGACTTTTTATTTCATTTCATAACCGGCGCTGAACAGCTGATCCAATTCTGAGTTAACAACTATCAATAAACTCCGTTCAACTCCGTAGCCTTAGAATTTGTAACCCGAATAAGAAAACTGCAGGATCACGCATTGGAACAAACTAGCCTTCGAGGAGGACTTTTTGATATAACAAACCTGCATTTGCGTTGTATGGAGAGAGAAATCATGAAAACCTTCCACGGTCAACCTGAAGGCAAGGAGATTCTACCCCATGTTCCATCTACCACTGAGGATATTTTACTTTAGCACAGCAATCGGCGTGATTCGGAAGCGAAATTCGTACCAACCAGCTACTGTTGGGATTTGAACTTAGGTCCTCTCATGGGGAGACGAGCGCTCTATCCTCTGAGCCACAGCAGCTCAAAACTTAACATTTCGTATATTCTATACTAATGAGAGTTTAGTTAACATAATTATGGCGTCTGTAACCATTACTTAGTAACTATAGTTACTGACCGTCTTATTAAATTTAATGTAAGCAAGTAACTGTTATCCAATATAGCCGTGAGTGATAAATTACGCTTCGGCTGTGAGACAAATCAGCGGTTAACTCTTTGTAACAACAAAAAAAGTGAGGCACGCATGTTCAGATTAGGATAAAAATTTATTTTGAAAGATTATTTATTAAAAAAGGATTAAGTTAGAAATTTTATATTGTGTGAGATTAGAAGTTTATAACAGTAGTTCAATATTTAAAAATCGCATTTTTTTCTATTTCGATAAAAAAAATCCAATTACAATTTTATGGAATTTAAAAATTTATAGATTGATTGCAACGTGTATGATGTGATGTCTTTTACAATGCCATATCCTCCAGAGATCCAGCACTCACTGTATTAAACAACATTTGTTACAATTTTATTTTTCACTAAAATGATATTTTAATCTTTTTTCGATTGTTTATACAAAAATATAATTGGTTTTGCCCACTCTGATCGGAATTTTTAATAAGAATAAAAAATTATCAGAAATGTAAGAAATTTGATTCAAGTAACGTTTTGGCTAAATTAATGGCATAAAAATATCTTATTACTGGAGTCTATATAATAAAAAGTTTCAGAGCGAAGTTGCCTCCATTGATGGTGCTGATGTAAACTAAATACATTATTAAGTACAAAACTGTAGTTATCGCCCAAGAAATTAGAAAAAATTTACAAAATAACAATTGTTAGAAAGAATTAGTATGAAAAGTATTAAATATGTAATTACTTTAAACGAAATATTTTTGCAATGAAGCTCTTGAATTGAGTCTAATGCACTCTAAATTTGTGTTGTTACTAAATAGACAAAAAAAATTAACTATATAAGTGAAATGGTGAATAAAAAATGAGTGTGAATAAAAAAAATTACCTACTTCGACGCAAAACATGGTGACAAATATATACAAAATTTTTCACAATGAATTTCGTTTCATGACCAACATGTAAAGAAATACACTGAGAAAAATATCCTACAGTATTAAAAAAAAATTAGTATGTCAATAAAAAAATTTAACTAGATTTAATTAATTGAATTTTTCTTTTAAATATTATGATGCATCTATGAATTTTTCTTCCGAATAAAAATCATATTTTTTGTCGTCATTTAAACTTAATATCGTAAAATTTAATGAATTTTTTCTCAAAACCATTTTAACATTTTCATTCATCTATCTATCCATCTTTCCATTTATTTAGTTAATTACCTAAAGCAGATATTTACTTTCTAAAATCTTTAAAACAGGATTTTATTTTTTTTTTGCTGTTTAAACACAAAGTAACGTTTCTGTATTTTATTAATTAAATTTATATTATCATAAAAATCATGAAATAATTATTTGCCACAGTTTTCTTACTTAGAAACAAATAGCTATTTAATATTTATTCATTTTTGTTTACATATTTGTCAGCTTGACTCTATCATTTCCCCAATGCGTCATTCTAAGGTAAGCAATCTAAAAAGTAATATGCGTCAAAAACTTACATATATTCGAATTATTTTACTTATCATCTTTTGGAAATCTTTGTAAACAAACCTTTCAAAAATGTCTTTTTAAATAAGATCTTTAAGGGAGAAAACCGAAGTTAAAGCTCATAATAAGCACTTAACCTATGGAAGGAGGAAAAAAAAATAAAATCACACGCTTGCCCCACGTTTTCAAAATAAAATGTATTTTTAACTCTCAAGAATTCAACTTTGAAAATGCCAATACTTTTGGCATATCGCCATCATAACCATTCGAGTTTGGCAGAGATCACTATAAAGCATTCATATCAACGACAAATAAAAAATTTCCTCAGTTTCCTTCATTCATATCTCACAAGTCAAGGTTTCTTTTTCAACGAAAAAAACTTGAAAAAAGTAATGTGTTCGTTATATTAAAGGAAAGGTGTATTAAACTAAAATATTTTCCCAGCTCTGGGTCATTTAAAATCTGACATTTGGCCAATTTTTATTTTAACATCATTTTACAAAGGTTACCGTAGAATCTATTTTAGTTTGACAATTTAAATAAAAATTAAAAAATAATTTCTTTCTAATGACGTTGAACTTTTATTCAGGCGAATTAATCTTTAAAAAAATATTTTTAAAAAATCAAAGTTTTTTATCTATGAAGAAGATAATTTTTACAGTTAAAACTCATTTAATTGATCAAAAATCGAGGTTTTAACACCGTTTTTCAAGTGTTATCGAAGAGACTATTTCAGTTTGTCTATTTAAAGCAAATTGGAGGGGGAGGGAAAGATAATTTTATAACATTGATCGTTTCTTCCGATGAATGTCGCAATAGAAAAATTACTTCAAAAAAATTATCTATGATTTTTTAAGAAAAAATAATATTTTTATTATTAAAACTGGTCTAATTTTAAATATCAACTAGGAGGCTTCGCCCCCTGCTCGCTGGCGCTCGCCAACCCCCGGAACTGCTTTCGCAGTTCATTTCGGATTGCTTCGCAATCCGATGCTCGCTTTGCTCGTTCATTGGATACGTTCTTAACATCTAGCTTTTGTATACTTTTTTGAACACTGAAGTTCCGAAAACTTTTCACTGTAGAAAATTCTAAACCTGTGCATTTCAATATTAATTTGAAATTGCAAACAGTTCACATATTTTTCTTAATCACACTATTCTAAATTTCAGTTGTTGGGAAAAGTAACTGTTGTAAGTTTTGTTTTAAAGTCTTTCCCACCAGATGGCTAAAACCATGTGTTGTAAAACAATATGAAATAGTACTGAAAGCCGGATGTAAAGCATCGGCTTCGATAAAGATAATTTTGTGAGAATTTTTTTGATAATTCGGTGAGAATTCACCCGATTAGACATATGATGCTCACTGCGTGCTCTTGCGCGCCGAAGCCTATCAATTAAAACGTATTAGCGTTTTATATAACATGGATTAGCCATATAATGCTCACTACGTGCTCTTGCGCGCCGAATCCAATCAATTAAAAATGAAAACTGTTGCCAGCGCGAGAAAAGAAATAACATTGGTTTTTAATTTCATTACTTTAATAGCTTCCATGATTTTGAAAATTATATTATTATTTGAGTATTGCAATTAATTAGAATCTCAATCGTTTTAAAATTTATTCATAGTTATAAAATGCTTCATTATATGTTTATTGAGTTTTCAGGATAATCAAAATTTGTTAACATTATTGCGTATCTTAAAAATGCTTGATTTCATGTATGTGAAGTTTTTTAGTTCGATTTTAAACAATGTGACATGTCATAGAGGCCCAAAACATTTCTGTGCCATGGGGCTCTACTTGCTATTAAGACGGTCCTGGTCTGCGTTCATGATATTCAATGAGCACAAAAAGGTTTTATTATGGGAAATTTTCAAAATTTTATTAGATAATACAAAACCACTGTAATAAAAGGAGTAAGAAACAAAATGAAATACCTGTATCAAAATAGACGAATCGAATTGAACGAGCTCGAATAGAAAAGTAACCGAAACGGCAACGGTACCTAACCGGAAACAGGAACTAAAGGCCGGCCAAAGAGACCAAAATGGTAACGAACCAGAACGTCGGAGCCAAATGAACTATGAGTCTAACATTGTTGTTCGAAGCTCTTTCGCCAAAGAAAATAAAAAAAAGTCAAAGTTTAAGTGCCTTACAGTAGAAACAATGTGATGATTTATTAACTATATATATCATCTTAACGTGAAGAATTATTTGGGCTTTAGAATAGACGAACAAATAACTTTAATATTTTAAAAATTATTAACCTTTTTTAAAAATCACCAATTTGGCGATATTTTTCCATTTAGATTAAAATTATCAAAATCACTGCCTTATTCTTAGTTTTTGCAAAATTTTATGAGCCCAGTTAATGCAGCATTGGGGTAAGTTTTTAAATATTTAAAAATTAGACCACAAACGCTTTTTATTTTCCCAAAAATGTGGCTTTTCTCCATGACGTTTTGCGCCATTTTTAAAATAGGCATTGACACCGATGGCTTTAGATAAGTTAACCTTGACCTAATAGTCATGTGTATCTCTTACAAAGTCACAGCAGTTGTAAAAATAGCATATTATTCGCAAAAAACCACCATTTTCCAAGAAGACGGAACCTTCCAAAAAGCCTTCGACAGGACCGAAATGTCATGGGCTGGATTTTATATCAGATTAAGATTACCCGTAAACTTTCTATAAGATTAAGATCTGCTGTGTTTCCTTGAATAAAAAATCCAATACTTACAGTATTTAAATACAGCTTTTTTATGATTTTGTTATTTTGAAACTAAGAAACTTGGTTGAAATTCCATGTCTGGTTTGAAACTTGTTTAAAACTGTCCACGTAACTTCTCATGATTTCTTTCCTGTACTAGTTGCAATTCATCACTCTTTTAACAGTGACAAGTTGTAATTTACGCCGACGTGTAACATTTAACACATAACATTTATATGATAACACTTTGTTTTCCTAAAATTGTACCTAAAAATGTACCTAAAAATTGTACCTAAAAATAAAACCCAAAAATGTACACTCGTTTTAATAAATACGCTCGTATTGTACTCGTGAAATGTTAAACACGTTAAAAATGAATTTCTCTACCAGACTACAGTCAGTGACCAGTAAAAAGTGTTCCACTAAAATATACGGCCTCGGATATTAACATTGAGCTCGTAGAAGTTCGTGGAAAAGGCTATTTAGTGTAGTGCTGCCATCTGTCGTATAAAGAGATAATTGCGTGTTCTCCAATGAAGAGAGAGATGTTTTCTGATCCGGACCGTTGTATCCATAGTCTGTGCTGTAACCATGATAAAAAGAGATATACCACCTCAAAACGAGTTAGGAAGCTTTATTTGATAACCACGTAGATTAGCAATCAACTCTACTAATTTTGGTTAAGTTTGTTACGACTAAAAGGGCTAGATTTTTCTGAAAAGAGTATAAATTAATTAAAAATAGAGAATTCTAATTAAAAATAGAGATTTCTGAAAAGAGTATAAATTAATTGATTGTATAAATTAATTAAAAACTCTACTAATTTTTCAAAAGTTCATTACAATTACGGGAGCTGAGTTTTTTTTTTTTTTTTTAAATAATAAATAAATGGGATGGCTATATAAATGAACGGCCTTTTATGCAATTTTACTAAGATTTCTTGAAGTTTCATAAATGTTTCTAAATTATACTAAAAAATATTACACTATTTGCCTTCTGAAATTTTTTTCTGTTAACTGCAGCAAATTATTCGCTGCACTTTAAAAAAAATAAACGAATATATTTAATGAATATTATTATATTTGTTAAACAGTTTTATTTGTTAAATGTTTTGGAAATAGCAATTATTTACCTCGGAAAAATAATTTTATTCTTAAATTTAAAAAAAATCTTATTTTTTGAGATATGCAAAATAAAAATTATTTATTCAGACTAATAGTTAAATTCTCATTAAAAACTCAAATACTTATGTAGACAGTATGTTATATAGAATAACAAATAATTATTATAAAGAAAAAAACTTTTTTTATTTCATTATGAATAGTTTGTAAAATGCATGTTCCCAAAGGAAACATTACAAAAGATAAACAGTTAACGGAAAATGATTGGAAACTATTTAATACGAGAAAAACAGTTCTTTTGTACTTTATTAATAATAATAAACAGCAATTAAGGTATTTAGTCAAAAATACAGAAAAAATTTTAAGAAGCTTTATGCAACGTTTCTTATTATGCTTCATAATGTTAGTAAAACTAGTTATAGTTAAAATCTCATACATTTTTTTCAAAAATATATCCCTGTTTAAAGAAATAAAAGCAAAATTTGTACGAAATTTTCCTATTATATTAGCTTTAAAAGTTTAAAATTATTAATTATATTGTCTGAAAACCCAGAGAAAGTATATATATATATATATATATATATATATATATACATATATATATATATATATATATATATATATATATATATATATATATATATATATATATATATATATATATATATAAATATATATATATATATATATATATATATATATATATATATATATATATATATATATATATATATATATATATATATATATATATATATATATATATATATATATATATATATATATATATATATATATATATATATATATATATAGCTAAGTTACTAAGTTAATTAAAAAAATATGTGAATGAATTTAATGTATTATTTGAAATTTGGGATCTTTGTGTCCGTAGCATGATGCTGTAGCTGCCGTAAGAAACGGGTGGACTGATTCAGGAAGCTTTTTAAAGTTATCTGTGTAAATTAATGGTCAATTCCATTTTGCTGAAGTTCGGTACAATTACGGGCACTGTGATTTTTTTCTCTTCGAAAGGATCTGGTCTTACAAATTGAAGGCCAACTATCCAATTTTTTCGGAAATACGAAATTTGAATATTTATGTTCAAGCATTTATGAAAATATGCATATTTGTGCACTGAGAAATATATGGTTAAAATTACGAGAACATGGTAAAATTTGTGGGGTGCTTCTGGCTCTATGGGAAGACAAAAACGCTTGGATTGAACACTTAAATGTTGTTTTTTAATATGTGATAAAGTTAGGTAAAGGTGGTAAAATTTGGTAATTTTATCATGATACTTCACAACATGGTATAAAAACCGTGTATTCGGTTAAATTTATTTTAAATTTTGTACTTCTTCTAAACTTGTATTAATATATACTATAATTTTGAAAACTAGAACTTAGGTCAAATTTTTATCATATGAAAGAAAAAATTACCCAAGGAATGGTTTTAATACCGCATATTTAGGTTTTTATTACCAAAATTATGGTTGCTTTTACCAAGTATATCATTACCATACAGAACGGTAAATTTATCCGATTTTTTTTCTTCGTGTAAAAATTGTTCTTTGCATAATTAATATAAAGTTTAACCTTTTGAAAAAAATAAATACTAATTTTTAAAAAAAAAATGCATACGGATGCAAATCTAGATACGAAATTGTATTATCAAACCATCTGGAAAAAAATATATCTCCAATATATTCTTTTCTTTGGTGACACTACATCGTAATAGAAGCATTTATATTTATTTGGGATTGGCAAATTCCCTATTTTTTTCACAGACATAAAGTACCTGGTTATTGAGAGGGGAAACATAAACATTTTTTATAATAAGTAAATATTTCAACTTCCAATATCCAAAAAAGAATTATAACCGTATTTGCAGTCAGAGTTTGAAAAGTGATGTTTTCTTGTCCATATATTCAAATACGGGTACCTGTAGGTATTACTGCCACTTCTCTGCTCCTTCCAATACATTTATTTAAGACATACTTTCTCTTTCAAAATAAATATGCAAGGCAATAATCTGAAACCATAAATCTAGTTTGCCTGGCATTTATTTTTACGGCCACGTAAAAGTGAAATACGGATTTTCAAAGTCATTTCTCAAAGCCTGTTTGTTTTATCAAATATTCATTTTTAGACTTCAGCAAGCGTAAAATCTTAATCTTTTCTAGCAAGATTCTTAAAATACAACTTACTAAAACTATTCTGATAAGAAAATTGATTTCGTAGTTTGGTTTGAGATAAAGTAAGAAAAAAATAAAAAAAATAAAAATCCGTCATTTGAAGGGATTTTTTTTTTTTTTTAAATTTATCCTGAGACAGACATAGGTGTCTAAAATATTAAACAACATTTGGGATAATTTTATCACTTAAAATCTAATCTTTTAATTTTTCTTTTGTTTTCGCCTTTATAACGCAATTTTAATGTAAAAATATAATAGGATTTACCCGATTATATGTAATAATAAAGTAAATTTTGGAATAGTTGAGTGGAATTTTTAATTACAGTTAACAATTGTAAAAAAGGTAAGAAATTTAATTGAAGTAACATTTCCAACAATATTATATCCACATATATATCTTATGAGTCTTGTGCATTTCGTTTCATGACTAAAATGACTAATATATATATATATATATATATATATATATATATATATATATATATATATATATATATATATATATATATATATATATATATATATATATATATATATATATATATATATATATATATATATATATATATATATATATATATATATATATATATATATATATATATATATATATATATATATATATGCTCGAAATTATAGTTTATCATTTTTTATGTAATATTTAGAAATAGCACAAAAAGTTAATTAAGTTTAATTAACATATTTTTAAAATAAATATTTTATTACATTTATGAATTTACTTTCCTCTCAGCTGCGAGTTTCTAAGTAAAAGTAACATTTTCTGCTATTATTTAAAGCTTAGAAAGTTAGATACATTATCATTTATATACAGTGCATAAAAAAAAGTAAACCTTAATAACTCTTGATCAAGTTGTTGAATTTTCACGTACCAAGATGCAATCTGTACGATTCATGACGCTAAACTCAAATATGATGTAATTCGTGCTCGTTTTTTAAAGGTTAATATTATCAAATATTTCGCATTTTCAAATTTTGATACCTCAAATACTATTTAATCGATTTTGTACAAACTTTTGCTTTGTCATTTGATATTACTTAGTTAAAAATTGTAACTTAATTAAAAATTTTAATTGTAATTTACAATTTAAAAAATACTTTAGCACGTAATAAAATAGAGAATGAAGAATTATCAATAATTGTAAACATTTATACATAAATTTGTCTTTGTAGAAGCCACTTTTACAACTCTGTGAAAAATTTATTCGAATATCTTAAACAGTTTCAGGACATGGTGAAATGTGCTAAAAGTTAAATTAACATTGAGGGGCTCAAACATTCGATCGCTCTCCTGCCTTTACTATTGGGACCAAGGATCGATAATCCAAATCCGTAGAAAAAAGAAAGAATGGTTATTCGAAGAATGTATTTTTATATCTGATTCCACAGTTTAAAAGTTCGTTTCAGGAAATATTTTAGCGTGTTAAAATTTTGATCCTCGAATCATTAAATTTATATGTTAGTAAGTGAAACTCCAATCATCAGACCAAATGTCATTTAGGTTTTCTTTTCTTCGCATTAACATTTGCAATGATTGATATGTTTCATTGCATGCTTTATGTTAAAATATAGTCAAAATTTGGCTGAATCATTTTATTTTAACACATTTATCTGCTATGTATTGTGTAATGAGAAACATAGTGCTTTCATTATGCTGTTAATCTTAAAAATTAGAAACCTTAACCCATATGCTATTTATGAATGATTTTGACCTTTTTACCATTGAAATCTGGCTGAATTAACACATTTGGAAGAAAAGCATAGAATGGTGAACATAACTCTTAACAGCGAGCTTTTTGCCTTATTTCTGCTTTTAGTTCGTCAAAGTTTAACTGAATTATTTAATTTTAACATGTTTGACAATTCTACATTGCGCTATGTTGTCGATATTTGCTTCCATTATGCCATTTGTTACGAAAAGTGGGAGCTTTAACCTTTGTGTTTCTTCTGGCTGTTTTTGGCTGTCAAAATTTGGCTGAATTATTCAATTTTATAACTTTTGACACCTATATATTGCTTCCATTAAGCCGCTGATTTCAAAAAGGAGAAGTCTTAACATTCTTGATAATGTTGGCTGACAAATCGTTGTTTCAGGTGGGCTTGTTTTGCCTAATACAAAATAAAATGTCTGTATGAATGTTTGGAAAAGCAAAAAAAGGGTTTTTATGTAACCTCTATGTTTTTAGAATTTATTTTATATCAGATAATTGAGATAAAGTACTATAAGTAAATCACTTATAATTTTGAAACCCGAACTCATCTACATCTGACAAGCCAATCGGAAAATATTTTTTTTTTACCTCTTGTCAGTCAATAACAATAACAAAACTGATAACGTCAAAAAGAATAATATTTCGTATTACATAAAATGAAAATGCGTAAAAATTCCAATTTTATTCACTTGGCTCAAACTTTTACATTTTTTATTTATTTTAATACATTTTACTTTAAATTCCGTACCAAATAGTTTAGATAGAAAAAAATATACTCTGTAAAAAAAATAAAGTAATTCATGTGTTGTTCCTTAAAGATAGAACAAAACATTTTTATGCAAAAATTTGATCATGAATGTGTTAAGCATTAACATAGTTACAGTTTTAGAAATTGATGAGAAATAAATTATTTATTGATAGTAATAAATTATTTATTATTTTTACGAAAAATTATTTGGAACATGTTTTTTAAAGCAAACATAATATTTTTCAAACATTTATTATTCATGACTCTTATTCAGGTTTTATTTATGTGTAACGTTCTTTGATAATAGTTAATTTATACTAGCTTTAGTTTATATTAAACACAAATAAACATTTAAAATAACTTTGTTCTTACTGATAATGATACTTTCAATCAGTTTCATCTACAAAATTCTAAGAAACACAAAAATAGGCTAATTAACTGAACTTTTTGGTAATCGTAAATTTTAAATATCCTAAACATATTTTTTTGAACAGCATAAAATCATGTTTGAACAAACTGACAAAAAGTGCAAATTTACCTTTTCCCTAATACGAAATAATTATTCTACCCCAAGGACAGATTTCATAATTAATTAATAATATATTTTATGTTTCTCTGATATTACTTTAAAATATATCAACACAGCACATAGAGTTAACTAGACATAGAATTAACTAGGCATAGATTCTACTGAGAAAAAAGGCATGGTCAAAACTGACAGAATATGGTAAAATTTAAAGTGTTTCTTGCTCTATGGGAACACTAAAAATCTTGGCAGCTTTTATTGAATCGCTTGATGATTTTGATTTTGGTAAAATTAACAAGATAATATAGTGTTATAATGTGTAATAAAATTTGGTAAATGTAGCAAGATATGGTAATTTTATCATAATACACTAAAGCGGGACGTAAAAAATCCATTTATTCGGATAGTTTTTTATTAAATTAGTGGAAATAAGAACTATAATTTTGAAAACCAGAATTTCCAATAAGCCGTTATCATACGAACGGGAAAATGTAGTTTATTTTTGTTTCATAACCAGATATATGTTTTTTTAATTTACAAGAAATGTCAATACCATACGGTGCAATAATCTTACCTGATTTTTTCTCCATATGCAGGGGGGGGGACTCTGAAATTTTTGGAAAAATTCCTATCAACACTAAGAAAATTGTTTTAAGATTTACATTATATTTAGCAAATATTTACTGTTAGTTTCATGAAAAGTCATGTTCGTACGTAGTTTAATCAAATATAGTACATAATAGTACATAAGTTGTATAATTTTATAGAAAATAAATTGTGTGTGTTCCTTTATTTTGGAAAATGCCCAAATTATATATCAGAAATTTATCTTTTTTTGTCCTATCTTTTTTTCATTTATAACAACATCTGTATTTTGGCCAATGATCAGAACCATTTTAAACTTTTTCTCTATTAAACCAAGAATAGACGTTAAATCTTAAATTCTTAAAACTGAGGAAATTCTTCCACAAAAAGACTAAAAGTCGGCAAATACTTTTCTTCCCTTGAATAAAGAATTCTAATCTTGAACTAAATATAAAACATCCATAAAAATATTCTAAATAAGTTGACAAAATCCAATTTTCTAACTGTTAGTAATGTGCAATTTATATATAATAGTTTAATCAAGATGAGTATTTAAAAGTTTTATATCTCTATAAAACTCATATTTTAAAACTGGCAGACTTTTTGAGTTATTACACTGCCAATTTTCCCCTTTGGCGTTATAAAAATTCATTCCCCAATTCATTATTCCCTGATTTATATTTATCCATATCATTAATCTAAGTCAGAATAGCTCGCCAAGATTTCGCATTGTGATGATAAATGGCCTAAAATGATAAAAATTGGGTATGGAGTTTTTTTTTATTTTTTGTGGGTGAACTAATAGATGTTTTCATTTATTTAAAAATTCTTGCAGGACAAATTTAACTATATCATTTCGCCTTAAATTATGTTAAACTATTTTCCTTAGCACAATGAAACTTCAAGGCATCCTTATTCATTCAAAATGCATCAATACATTAACCATTTTTCCAAGAAAACACTTCTACGAACAATTTTTCTGTAGTAGATAAGTCTAATTATTTAAGTAATTCATTATTGTTTGCAGAAATATTAACAATGGATATATTACACAGTTGGACGAAAATCGATTTCACATTCGAAAATTATATATTTTCAAGAGTTACTTTTAACGTGATTTTTTGTATTAAACTCGCTCTCGGTTAACTTTATTTTTCTGTTAAATAAAGTGCAATAAAATTCAGATAAAATTAGCCTAAAAACAAATATTTGAAAATTGAGATATTTTTTACCTGAATGAAATAAACGTTAACAATGAATATCTATGTAAAAATTAAATACAAATTTAATATTAATGAACTCTTATTTCATTTTCCACTATTTTGTTGGCAAATTTGCTTTTTTCTTTTTCATATCGTTTTGAAAAAGGAAGAGTTCTCTTTTACTTTCTTCAATAACGTCTAGCTAATCTTTGGAATGGGCGTCTATTTTTTGATACTCGAAATATATCAACTTTTTCCCCCTTTCAATTTTTTGATCAAATTAGTTTATTCAAGAGCACAGCTGTAAAACTGGTATATTTGTGTTAATCGGCCCGACAATCTGATTTCAGCATTATATATGGCGGGCATAAGTTAATAAGCCTTTAAATATTTAATTTTTTGAGAACTATTTAAAAATTTTAAAAGCTTTGTATAGAGGAGTCTGCATTCGCTTTTTCCTACAAACAAGGAAAAAGTATATGAGAATCTCCAACATGAAGCATAAAATTTTCTTCATCAAAAAGAAATTCCCCTAAGCTGCAAAAATATTTAATATCATTAGGGGGGGGACAGAAATATTTTTAAATAAAAATAAAAATATAGATTTGATTATTATTTTGTCAAAGGAGATGGATTCAAAATTAAAGAAATACATAAGTAATATCCAGATAAACTCTCTGTGAGTTTATCTAAATATATGAGTTTTTACAAAATTTTAGAGAAACTCTCCATGAATTTATCCAAATTTAGTACATCTAAATAAGTATCTGAGTATATCTAATGATCTAATAAAAATATTTGAGTGATCTAAATAATCTCTTTAATAATGTGATAGTCAACAATAATAATAATTGATATCATGATTATATATCACATTGAAATTTATATTATTTTTTATTCTTGTAACTGTCAGAGGTAGAATATCATATTCACATTAAAAATGAATCTCTCTTATTTGCTAAAATAATCATTAATGCATGAAATGATAAAACTCTTCTTTAATTTCGGAATAAAGTTTCAAAAATTTAAACTGAGTAAAAATTTTAATTCTGGAAGCAGTTTTAAAATTGTTACGTTTTTTTAAATATACTTCAAAGTTTTTGTGTCATTACAAATTCTTTTGTTTTTCAGAAATTATGTTTTGGCTCTATCACCAGGAATAGATGAGCCAGGTGGGATAAAATGGGATCTGTGTCTTTGCCTCCTATTAAGTTGGATCGTGGTTATTGCTTGTCTACTTAAAGGAATTAAAACATCTGGAAAAGTAAGATTAAACCTCTTTTAATTTACTGATAAATGCTTACTAATCAATTTCATTTCAATGATAATTTCTTATTAGTCATTTTCAACTCGAAGATTAAATTCTTAATTATTTTCAATTCAATAATAAATAATTACTAGTCGTTTTTAAGTTAATGATAAATTATTACTAATCTTTTTTAAGTTAATAATAAATAAATACCAGCCGTTTTTAAGTAAATGATAAATACAAAATAGTTGTTTCCAATTTAATGATAAATGCAGAACAGTAGTTTTCAATTTAAGGAAAATTTAATGTAAGGAAAAATTAATGAACTTTTAATTTAATGTTTATTTCATTTAAAATTTATTAACATCTTAATTAAAGCGCAAAACATATTTATTTTTTACTTTTCACAAAAGAAATTATTTCATCTTATTTCAAATCACTTTATTTCTTCACAATTTTTAATTATAATAAAAAAACAATGGGTTATTTCCGCGACACGGAGATTTTGGAGCTCTCTCCAAGTTTCTTCAGTTTTTAAAAAGTAAATAATCGCTTGATGGTTAACTTTTCGAGCGATTAGGTTTACAGTTTTCAAATGACGTCATTATGCTTTGTTTAATAACAATTCTCTTATGAATATTTTATATAATTATATCATCAAATCAAAATACTGTAAAAAAGTTAAAATTTTAAAGAATAATAAAGTACAATTTATAATTTACAATTTTTAGAAACTTAGGTAGCATTCTAACTGCATTTCGTTTGATTGATCTTCTTAAAATTCACTGCTAAAATTCTCAATTTCTAAATTTAATTTTCATATGAACTTTTATTTTAAGGAAAAAGTTACAATAAAAATACTGTCAGTGCAGCGTTGGAAAAAACTTTGTTTTGAAATGAAAATTTGTTTTTAAAGCATTTTAATTCAATGCAAAATCATTTACTTGTAACCAAAAAAGTAAAAAGGATGCGTTTCTCCACTCTTCTCTTAAGATTAAAACCGATTGAACTTTTTTTGGCTCTTTTCGAATGACATCCTCAGAACAAAAATCAAGTAATTGACAAAGAATTGGAAAAAAAATTGAGTCAAAGAATTGACAAATTATTTTCTTGAAACGAAACAATCCTTCTCTATTTTCGTTTTCATTAAACTGACACGTAATAAAGTTTTCACTATTTAAAAAAACTCAACAACACATTGTCTGTTTAAACTATCTTTTTTCAATTTCCTTGAGATTTCTCTCCCATTTCAATCAAACATCGCTTGAAACTTGTCATGGAAGGAGGTGAATGTAATGTAGTATGCAAATTAAAATGGAATAATGACCCCTTCACGGTTCTATGCTATGCAAAATAAACAAAATTATAGCCTCCAATAAAATAATTTTATTTCCTTCTAATGCATTTTGCAATCTTTTGACAATAGTTTTTTTCTCTTTACGTAATCTAATCTAATAGAATAATTTTAATTCATTCTTATGCATTTTGCAATCTTTTGTAATATTTTTTTCTCTTTACATAATCTAATCTAATAGAATAATTTTAGTTTATTCTTATGCATTTTGCAATCTTATCACAATATTATGTTTCTTTTTACATAATCTAATCTAATAGAATAACTTTAATTCATTCTCGTGCATTTAGCAATCTTTTGACAATATTTTTTCTCTTTACATAATCTAATCTAATAGAATTATTTTAGTTCATTCTTATGCATTTTGCAACCTTTTGACAATATTTTTTTCTCTTTAGATAATCTAATCTAATAAAATAATTTTAAATCATTCTTATGCAATTTGAAATCTTTTGACAATATTTTGTTTCTCTTTACATATTCTAATCTAATAAAATGCTTTTAGTTCATTCTTATGCATTTTGCAATCTCATGACAATAACTTTTTCTCTTTACATAATCTAATCTAATAAAATAATTTTAATTCATTCTTATGCATTTTGAAATCTTTTGACAGTATATTTTGTTTCTCTTTACATAATCTAATCTAATAAAATAATTTTAAGTCATTCTTACGCATGTTGCAATCGTTTGACAATATTTTGTTTCTCTTTACATAATCTAATCTAATAAAATAATTTTAAATCATTCTTATGCATTTTGAAATCGTTTGACAATATATTTTGATTCTCTTTACATAATCTAATCTAATAAAATAATTTTAATTCATTCTCATGCTTTTTGAAATCGTTTGACAATATTTTGTTTCTCTTTACATAATCTAATCTAATAAAATCATTTTAAATCATTCTTATGCATTTTGAAATCTTTTGACAATATTTTGTTTCCTTTTACATAATCTAATCTAATAAAATAATTTTAAGTCATTCTTATGCATTTTGCAATCTTTTGACAATAGTTTGTTTCTCTTTACATACTCTAATCTAATAAAATAATTTTAAGTCATTCTTATGCATTTTGCAATCTTTTGACAATATATTGTTTCTCTTTACATAATCTAATATAATAAAATAATTTTAAGTCATTCTTATGCATTTTTTTAACTATTTTTTAACAATATTTTGTTTCTTTTACAGGTCGTATATTTTGCTGCTACATTTCCTTACTGTATACTATTTATTCTCCTTGTAACTGGTCTCTTACAAGAAGGTTCTCTGAAAGGGATACAGTATTTTTTCATGCCTGACTGGCACAAACTTTTAGATATCAGGGTTATTATTATTTTCCGTTTTTAATTCTTTGCTTCTTATAAAATGCGTTTTAATGTTACTGACATAAAATATCCTTTCTATTTTCTAAATAATTTAGGTATGGCAAGCGGCTGCCGGCCAGATGTTCTTTTCCTTGGGAGTATCGATGGGGGCCTTAATTATGTACAGCAGTTACAATGATTTTAGAAATGATATATTCCGGTAAGAAATATGCTTATTAAGGTATCTGACTTGTGCAAAAACATGATTTTGGACAAATTTTTTAAATTGAGTGTATTATAAATTTAGATCCTCTGTAGTTGTAGCTTTCTGAAAATACTTTGCTTTTGTTTGTACTCTAATTATTTACAAAGTTTTAGCAGTTTATGTGCAAGATGATAACAGTGCATGGACTAGTGATTTTAAGTCTTTAAATGCGTTTATCTCAGAATCATGCTTTTTCTCATTTCACCACAGCTTAAACACGATATCTCATATTGTTTTTAAGAGTAACTGTCCACAATTTTTCATGATTGCTTATGATTATAGCACACATATTGTGAAATACAGACTAAGAGAAAAAAGCAGAATTTCATTTTTTGTGCATGTTTTTTCGCAAAATGTTTAATAAGTTGCTTTTTTAACTACACTGATTCCTAACTCAGTAGTACATGCACTTGCTTCTAAAATAATAATTAAAAAGTTGCTGGCTTTCTAAATAAAATCCTCATTGGATTTTTTGTTTTGTGCTACAGATTTTTTTTTTTTAATGCTTAGCTTATATGCAAAAAAATGCCTCATTTTTACTTAAAAATAGCCTTTTAATAAAATAATAATATTTTTTGCCAGTTTCATAAGTTTTTAAACACAATGAAACATATTAACTATTTTTTTTTAATTTTATATTAATATTTTAAAAAAGTTGTCGAAACTAGTCGGATATCTTAAAATCATACTGAAGTTTTAGTAAGCTTTCATAATGAAGTATTAAATTCTTATGAAATCTGTTAAACATTTTTAAAGTATTTAGCTTTAAGCTTTTAACCGAATGTTAAATACTTTAAAAATGTTTCTTCACAAAAGTGTTGTCGTTTTGGAGACCGTTAAAAAACAGTTTGATTTTTCTAAAATTTTGCTTTTAAACAATGCTTGAGTTGAAAATAATTTCGATTTATCTTTTGCGATACCTTTCAAAATTCAAGTATGTAAATTTGCAAGACTTTGAGTAAGCTAAATATTTTAGAATTTTTTTATTTACCAACAATTTAATCACTCAATTATTAAAAAATTTTAGCACAACCTTTGAAATTAATTTCACATAAATCATTTCATTCAAGTGAGCAATCTTTGAAGAGAGCATAAATTTTTCTGTTATGACTGTTCTATTAAAACACTTTTCGTGTAGTTGCTATCATAATTTAAAAGAACTGAAAAATTCCTAAGAAACGCAGATTATTCTGTAATAGCTGCCTTTTAAAATTCTTTTCATTCAGTTGTTATCAT
Organism: Parasteatoda tepidariorum; assembly: GCF_982258835.1. Lineage (NCBI taxonomy): Eukaryota > Metazoa > Arthropoda > Arachnida > Araneae > Theridiidae > Parasteatoda > Parasteatoda tepidariorum. The sequence continues at coordinate 19,964,127 of NC_141755.1, read as the reverse complement.
AATTTTAAAGAACTTTTCAAGCTCCATAAAAACGCAGATTATTCTGCGATATCTGTACTTTTGAAATCATTTTCATATAATAGCAATCGTAATTTTAGAGAATCGAAAAAAAATTCATACGAAACGCAGCTTATCTATAATGGCTGTAGTTTTGAAATCATTTTCATGTAGCAGCTGTTATAATTTTAGAGAATCGTACAAGCTCTATAAAAACGCAGAATATTCTGCAATAACTGCTCTTTTCATGCATTTGTTAACGAAATTTTAAAGAATTGCGGAAGCTCCATTGGAAACGCAGATTATTTCGTAATATCTTCACTTATGGAAATCGTTTTCATGTTGTAGATATCGTAATTTTAGAGAATTCAAAAGCTCTACAGGAAACGCAGATTATTCTGTAATAACTGCCATTTTGAATTTCCATTTTGCGTAGTTTCTAATGGAATTATGGTCAAATGCGCAAGCATTGAAAGGAATGTTTCGTTGTTACACATTTTTTGTGTTTGGTTTCTTAAAGTTAGCTTAACATTGTTGCCATAAAACATTTTAAACTATTTAAGTTATTAAATATTAGAGCAATTTTAAGCATTCGAATATTTCTGACGAAACATAAAATCTTATTTTTTGATCTTCAGTTTTATATTTAAAAATATATATTACAAGTAATCAGTTAATATATCATGAAATATTTCTAAATGAGGAAACTTTTACAAACATTTTATTGAATAATATCTTTATTATGTATTTTTATTTTTGGATAACCAAACTCAAGCATCAGTATTCATCTTTCATTGAAATTAAATTTCCGTATCTAAAACAGCATTTATTAACTATATTTTAATATATTTTTTATGTCCCTAAAAGGCTTTTTTCAATTTAATTCAACTTATATTTTTTTTATAAATTAATATTTCACGCTTCGTTAGTTTTTAATCTGCAACTTCAGTTTTTTTTAAGAAAAATTTAAAAGCTCTCGCTTTTCACAAATGGTTAATCTATTACTGATTTCATTTCTTTTTAATATCAGATGTCAATCAACTAAATTAAGGGAGAAATTTCTCATGATACTGTTAGTTTTTTTTTATTTCAATGCTTTTTTAATAAATTCACTCTTCTGAAAATTATTTTATTACTTTATTCGTAAGAATCCATGTTTAACTTTTATAAATAAAAATATTACCACACATATATATTACAAAAATAATTCAAATAATTCAAATTTTATAAATCTAAAAATATATTAATTTTCTATAAAACATTATAAATTGTAATTAGGTCATATTTAAACAGCGTTATATATATAGCCATTGTACATAATATTGTGGAAAAAAAAGCATTTTTTAGAGTTTTCACAACAATCATAAAATTTATCCAATTAATATTATTTTAAAAGTTTATAAAGAGATATTCACGTTTATTTTAAGATAAGTACCGATTTTAAACGATACCAAAAGTTCTTCTATCTGTTCTAGGTAAATATTAGATTTAATTTGAAATTAATTAGATCTTGGATTAAGCCAAATTTTGGTAACAAGATTCATGATTTAAGATCAGATGTCCCTTTTAATAAAAAAGAAATATCCTAAAAATTAAGCACTCAAAATAAAATCAATGATTGAAAAGTATACCTCAAATTTTTTCCCGATTCCTAAATATCAAAATGTCTTATAATTAGTTTTAAATAATTTATGATTACACTCATAAAAATCTTTCTGAATTTTGAAAAATCACAAATTCTAGAATCAATCACCTTTACAAATTATTTATCAATTTAATAATAAACCATCATTGAAAAAACCAAATTGATAAATATAATGTTAATAGATTTCGTATTAATTGCGCTTGCTGTTATTTTAAATAACACTCTCAGAAAAATCTGTTCGTTTTTAAACCATACACTGTTAGAATATTTTTTTTTAAAATGATTAAATAACGATTTATTTATTTGTTACCTTACCACTTTCCAACAAAGCAGTGAAATAACCATAAATAAACTGTTAACTATGAGAAACACTGCTTACTAACTGTTTTCACCTAATATGATGAAGCAACCAGAATGAATTTTTTCACACCATCTAACCCCACTAATTGTAGCCACATATAATAGCCCTATGTATACTGGTGCATATAATGGCGGAGAGGGCTAATCTGTCAATATCATGCCCGACAGAACGGGGTTTCATGTCCCAGCGCTCACACCACAATATTTATTTAATTCCTTTCGAAACATGGAGAGTTTCCTGTGTCTCCAATTTGTGAGTCTGGACTATTAAAATACGATACTATTATTCACGCATAGATGGCAGCATCATTAACCCGTTAAAAAATCATTAACCAGCAAAAAAAGTATAGCATTTTCCATCTTTTACGTTAGGGTGAAACAACCAAATAAATTACTTGAACAACATTCAACGGTTTATTTGATAAAATGCAACTAAACCACAACCTAACTCCAATGCGCATTACCTAACAGAAAGCCTAACTCCAAAGTCCAGTTAAATTTCTCTTTTACGGCTTTGTAACCATGCTGGTGGTAAATTGTTAAAAAACCATATAGTTTGCATTCATGTTTATATCATGTTATCATGTTCATGTTTTTTAACCATATTAATTTCAAACGGTCACAAAACCGTAAATGTTATTTTACTGTAATTTTAGAAGGAAAATTCTAACAACGTATTAATAGTACTTTAAACCATAATTTGGAAAACATTTGCTGATAATTTGTTAATGTGTGAAATTAAACCATGCTTCCGTTCAATTTGGAGCATAACTTCATCCAAGTTATACGATAATAGTGTTAAAATTAATTCAAGTTATTCGATAATAATGTTAACATTAATGTCATATTAAACCTGCAACCATTTTGAACGCATTATGCTTCGAAAGTCTTTGAAATTTCTAACACCTTATGCATTTTTTATAAGGGATGCAATGGTTGTAAGCGTCATGGATACAATCACCAGTATCATATCTGGAATGGTTATCTTCTCTGTTCTCGGGGCCATGGCACATGACTTAGGACCAGATACAAGCATAGAAGATGTAGTTGATAGTGGTAGGTTTAAAATATTTACTCTTATTCACTTAGCACTCGACAAAATCAAAGAGAATTTAAATTATCACAATATATATATATATATATATATATATATATATATATATATATATATATATATATATATATATATATATATATATATATATATATATATATATATATATATATATATATATATATATATATATATATATATATATATATATATATATATATGGGTCATTCTCACTGAAAAGGTATAAATAGACTTTTCTAAAATTAAAGTAATTAAAAAAGTGATAAAAATTACATAAATGTCTTTATTTATTTTTGTTATATGTCCTTATTAAAAATGGTCAAGTTTTCTATTTTATTTTTTTCAAGATTTAAAATATTTTAAATTCTGCCTTGTCCACGGAGGAGATGTAATAGTCTACGGAGGAGACATTTTATGTTATAAAATATAAAATGTCAATGAAGACTAATTCATTGATTATTGGGTACAACTGATATGAGTTTAACATTAATCAGTAAATAATAAAATATTTCATTAGAGATAGAGCTACCTCCGATTAATCATGCTGCTATGAAAGGAAACATTCATTTTTAACCTAAGTGTACAATTTTTTAAGTAACTCTTACTGAATATTAATAAATTAAAATGTAAAGACTATTGAAATACAAATTCAGACTCCACATGAAAGTTGAGTGTTGAGGGTACTCTTTTATGAACATTTTATGCAAGTTAAACATACTGTCATCCAAATGACGTTTTTGTTTTTTCTCTTTTCTTCTTGTTATTGTTTCTTTTTTCCCTGGGCACAAGCGGCTTGCTCTATCAATTTCTAGAAATTTAAGTACATTCACGATTTTTCTGTTAAATCTCTTTCTGATACAGATCTTAAAGTTTCTTGCTCTTTTTTATTTATTTTTTTTTTTTTAAACAATATAGGGTTTTCTTTTAACTTCTGTCTAGCTTGTCTCATACTGAGTTTTTCCTGTTCCCTTCTCTTTTGCATTTGAACATTTGATTGCTTTCTTTTTTTACATGTTGGTTTTGCCATTTTTTTCCTAAAATTTCAAGAGAAAAAAAACTTTTAAACATCACAGAAATTATTTAGAAAAATTTTAAATATTTACTTCTCCGATAAGAAAAAGTTAAACTTAATTGATTTTCTTTAAAAATACAAACAAATTAACACATTTGTTCCATTTTAAAAAATATCAATTAAAAGAAAATAGTTTTTTAATTATTAAAATTGTAGTATGGTTATCTAACACATTGTCTCTTCCATTGACTGTGTCTTCTCCTCCGTGGAATTGTCATGTCCACGGAGGGAACGTCCTCGAAGGAGACAAGAACTAGTTCTTGAATTTTACTGATTTTTAATTTTAAAGTTACAAAAATGGGGCAGTTCTTTTTATTAAATACACTATTTTTGCAACCTAAAATTCATCTTTCAAAAATAAAATAATTTTCTCTTACCTTCTTTATGATGTCCACGGAGTATACGGTGAGAACTTTGCCAAATCCCAGTTGAACACAACAATTCAAAACTGACACCAAACAGAACAAAAACAACTGATAGTTAACAATAGAAAATGGAATGATTACCTTTCCCAGAAGCTTTCTTATAGCGATTTCGCATCTGCGGCCTTTTATTGCATATTTACCGAACTTTATTAATTTTCCATGTAGGGAGATTTCATTTTTGATGAACAAAGTTTACTAGTCATTTGTCTTATAAAAATAAATTTTTTTCAAAAAAATATTAAATAAAAGGTTACTATAACCATTTAACTAGGTAAAACTACAAAAATCATTAAAATAACATTTAAATTGTTTAACAGCCATTAAAAATTATTTTGTGTCACAGACGTAGGGACGTCCACGAAGAGAATTTTCAAGTTATGTTTACTAAAAAATAAGAATGAAATATTAAATACATTTAGCAGAAATGTATATGATTTGTTAGTTAGAACTTTACGAAAAATGATGAAGAAAAATATTAAGAAATCTGCTGTATTTCCTAATATTTATTACTGGAGGACTTAAAAAATCACCTTTTTGTGAGAATGACCCATATATATATGATAGACATTTTATCATTATTGTTTACTTACTTAGGCCGTCCACTCCATTTTCTGAATGAAGCTTCCAGCCTACTTTTTCATTCTCCCTGGTTTCTGGACTTGGGATATGGCTTCTTCTTTTATGTCATATTTCTAAATTTGCTTGCATATGGTCTTCGCGATCGTCTTCCCCTCTTTACCTTGCCATCAGGAGAGAATCGTGAATCAATTGACATTCTTCTCACATGGCCTGTTCACCGGAATGTTTTTTGCTAATTTCTTCTATTATAGTGAGGTTTGCTATTTTCAAGATTGCTGAGTTTTTCATTTTTATGATTGGCAGAAAGATTTTGAAGATCTTTCAGAAACTGTGACATATTCATTGAAATTGATGCTTAAGATTTTCTTGTTAGAGTCTCTGTTGTTTGTTTCAGGTGACTTATTCAAATTGTTACAAGACAAAAAACAAAAAAATAACTGTTTTAAACAGGGAAAAAATTGCTCAGTTGTGACGAATTTTATTTATTTTATTTTTTTGGTAAGATATAATAACTATGAAACGATTAAAGTAATTAGAGGAATATATTTCTTTATTTGCTTGCCTTATGAATCAACTAAGTTCCTTGAAGATGCCCATGTAAACTGTTGAAAATTCCGGATCAAATTACAGTAAAAAGTACTGGAACCCTAAGTGCGGCATCCCTTAAAATTCTTTTTTACTGTAAAATTTCCTACCGTAATTTTTAGAGTAATATTTATTTATTTATAGTGATTCAGTGATTTTAAAGCAAATATTTCTGTAATAATTACGGTATATCAGAATTTTTGCTCCGTAAAACCTTTCGGGAAAAATGAATTTTGAGGTAAAAGGTATTGACACCCTGGATACCGGTACTTTTTACTGGAATTTGATCTGGAATTTTTGAAAGTGTACTTCAGACAAGAATAAGACCATGGAATAAGCTGTCATTCTCACTGCCGTCTGATAGTCGGCTCAACTCCCAACGCAGACAACATACCTATACTTCATATGTATAGTAGTACATTGATACAGAAATACACTATCAATCTTTCTTAATATCTAAAATGTAAAAGAGGAAAAGCAGACAATAAGCAGTTCTTAATGCCTGTTTTACACTGTAACAAATAGATACCCAAATTTCAGGGAACTTTCCTCGTTATGACAGAACCGTTTCCAGAAAAACGCTCTAAGCAAACACTCTGACAAATTGAGAAAATTACCATCTTGCCTTGTTTGAGAATATGAGTTAGGTTAAAGGCTTTAATTAATGCTATTTATTATAAAATACAACATAAAATAATGGAAATAAATTAGTAGTTATCCATCAGCAGGAAGAAAACCTGGTAAATTTGTTTGACAAACTAGTGCACTAACACTGGTACCGTCCCGTCATACCATGGAAATTGTCTTAAAAAAAGATTTGAAAAAATGCTGGAGAACCTATAAGTAATGCTAGAATAAGAAAGTTAGTTTTTTCAAGATTTGAGAATTAGCGCTTCAGCAATTTTGTGACAAAATGATTGTCAAAAATGACGAAGTACAGCCCAATGATTACTGAACCATCAAAAACAAAAGTTTTATTGCAGAGAGAATATGAAAATATAATTCTTAAATCAAATATTTTTTAAGTCATAAAATCTTTAATACTTTCTGCAGTAAACTTACAAAATTCTCTTAGTAATTTTTTTCAGAAAATTATAAATAGATACAAGCACATTGGTTACTATAACAAAGTGCAAATAAAATATTACTTCTGGTAAGTTTTGTGCCAGCGATATTTTAAAAATTTATTTCGAAAACATCTATGGGTACTTAAATCAAGAACATCAAATATCGATTAAATTCACAGTTTTTGTTTTTTTCTTATTTACGAAAATACCTTTTTTATTTCTAATTAATGTACAACATGTTTAAAAAAAGAATAGATTAATTTGCTAAAATTTCTTTTCTTAATATTTGCGAACTTTGTTATGCAGAATTAAGCCTATTTACAAGTCGGTATTTTCTTTAATATAATTAGGATACCTTTCTATGTTGACTTAATTTGCTAACATAATGCTCATTTAAGACGCATTTAATAAACAAGCAACTTCTCTTAAAAACTGATAAAATATCTTATTTTTAATAAGCTCAAATTCAATTTCTGAAGAACATTATTTATCAGTATTAAACGCTAGCTGAAGTTTACTTTATAGCTTGTTTAAATTAATGAAATTCTAACAATCTAAAATTAAAATAAATATTTCAGAAATTCTCATTATTACCTTAAGCAAAAGTTAAAATTAATGAAATCACGTAAATTAATTTATTATTTTTAGTTAAAATATATTTTAAAAACATATATTAAAATAATGTAATTTAAATACTGAAGTAAGCTCCTCTTAAAAATAAACAACTTTCAAAATATCTCATTTGATTTTTTAAATGTGCGTTATAGAACAAATAAATCCCCGAGAGAAATTATAAATCTTTTTTTTAAAAAAATCAACTCCGTTTTTTAATCAAAATTGTCTTTAATCCATACATGAATAACCTAAGAGGATATTAAGTTCTTAAACTCTTACATGTGGCTTAAAATAAAATCACTTTTCACGAGTTTATATAAGTAAAGAATAGAAGATTTAAACTTTTTGAACTTTTTTACTATCTAAATTTTTCATTCAAGGACCTGGTTTAGCATTCATGACCTATCCGGAGGCTTTGAGTAGATTACCTATTCCACAGTTGTGGTCTATTCTTTTCTTCTTCATGCTCTTCATCTTGGGATTAGATAGCGAAGTAAGTATTTTTCGAATAAAATGCTAAAAAAATCTTTTTTTATATATAAATCCGTTATAAGTTTAAGAACATAAAAGTTTAAATCGTTCTTTAAAACCCTTTGCTGTATGAGACCCTTTGCTTTATTGAATAGTTAAAGCATACCAATAAACTATTTTGTTAATTTAAGTAGTAAATTTAATTTTAGATTTCAATTAAAACAAGAAATTTATACCAGATTAAAATTTATGTTCAGTAAAAAATATACTCATTTTAGAACAAAATGCAAGCAAAAACAAGTAAGTTAATTGGTGTTTCTAAATAATAATAAAAAAGTTCTTTTGAATGTATTTATGCAAATTTGAACTAAATCCATCTCTTTCATTAGGAAAATTCATTTATAAAAAGTTTATTAACTTTAAACGTTTATCGTTTTTAGTGTTATTATAGTTTTTTGATTAACTATTAAATATTACTTGAACATTTAATCAAAAAACTTCATAATTAGATCAAAATTTATATTTCAAATAAAAAATTGCCTTTTTCTGTTGTTCAAGTTTGCCTTCCTCACTAAAATTGTTTTATAATTGCGTAAACTGTAAAAATTACGTATAATTTAGTATCATTTAGTATTATATATATATATATATATATATATATATATATATATATATATATATATATATATATATATATATATATATATATATATATATATATATATATATATATATATATATATATATATATATATATATATATATATATATATATATATATATATATATATATATATATATATATATATATATACAAATTTCTTTATTGTCTCGAAATAATCATAATTTACCATTAAAAAAACATATATTTTAATTTAAACTTTCAGTATGGTAAAGCATTCCCACAAAAGCCCGTTGTGGACTAGGAAGAACATGCAGGTTAAGGCTTTACAATTTCGAGACAAGCGTCATGATTGGTCAGCAATGTGATCAGCAGCCTTACTCAAAAGCCAGCTTTACGTCCCAGGTTAGCTGGTACGCATCGACCTAAAGCTAGTTAGGCTTCAAGATACCACAATGAATTAAATGTCAGTACTACATAATGACAGCTCAATGCCTTTAACCACTGAGCTATTTCGGATACAATTTAAACTTTAAAAACATGTATATTTGGGGCTGATAAATTCCCATTAGTTTAAGTTATCATCTAATACTTATATCAATGGCATTGTATTCTGTCTATAACAGGGTTCCCGTGGGCGAAATGAAAATTTTAAAAAGTAGTATCTAAAATAAAACAAATGTCGATATTTCAATTTCTGCGCAATCAACATTAAATATTGTGTTCCAAGGAAAGTATATTTGCATGGAAATTCTGTCTTGCTAGCCACTTAACGATGAAGTTGTAACTTGAAGAATTTGTGAATTATAAATTAAAAATTCCTTGTAGCATTAAGGTAAATTTACTACAACTAATGAAATTTTCAAGGATCCACGGAAACCCTGTATAACGTACTGTTATAAAATACAAGACCCATTTGTCCATTACACTTATGTTTATTATTAATATTGCATTTAATCAAATATAGTCAAGCACCAGAAACCAGGGGTGCCCCAAAAAGACCAACGATTTGCGACATTAAATTAAGGAAATATGTAAAAAAGACAATATATAGTTTGCTGCGATCTGCATGTGAAACCAGATGATTTTATTCTTAATTTATTAAATTTAACAATTAGTTATGAAGTTGATCGGAAGATGGTGCTACAAGCTAAAATCCTTCGAAACAATGTTTACCAGAAAAAAGCATCAGTTGCAACAACAAAGCGGCGGATTAACAGGCCATTTTCAAATATCTTAGTTTAATAGTCTAACATGCAACAGAAAACATGGTCTCATAGTTTTCCCAGCGAAAAGTGCACTCTTTTGACAAACTTTGAAACGACTTTTTGAACCTGGTTGGAATAGATTCTTGTTTTCCCATACGGAGCATAGAAAACCGTTTCTCACTAACTGATGCTTCATCAGCTGTTTTTAAAGCACAATTTTTATAGTTTTCTAATTACTATTTATTTTTAATTTTCTTGAGTAATGATTGTTTTGACAGCTCATAATTTGTCAATAATTTTTTTTCTATAGTTTGCATTGATGGAAAATTTTTTGACGAGCTTCTGTGATGAATTCCCCCGGCTACGAAATCATAAGGCAAAGTTTTGTATTCTATTGGGCATCTTCTGCTTCTTGTTAGGACTACCATGCGTCACAAAAGTATTTATTATCTATTATAATATTCAGTATTTATTATTATGATGGTTTCGCTTAATTTAAATAAAATCAATAGTTAATGAGAAATAAAATATTTCTCTATTCATGAAATAACATTAAGCTTTTTTTTCGTTAAAGCATTACATTTTAAATAGTCATAAAATATTTGTTTTTCAAAAATGACAGACAATATGACCTGTCGAAATCTGCACAATATTTAAAATATTAATGCTTTGGTCGTATGTAATCAGTCACTTTAATTTTGGGTACTGTACAGTGTATATTTGTATTTTATTTTAAATAGTGTGGTTAAGTACTAGAAATATCCAAAAAAAATTCTTTTTTATGTTTATCTCAAATGCATGAGTGAGTCAAAGGCTTATTATGACTACTGAATATCCCTAAAACGTTTTCCGTCGCATCGTGTACAATTCTTTATTAGTTGAGTTAGAAATTCCTTTGCCCACCGAACAATCGACAAATGATACTTTCTAAGCGTATTAATCATTTAATAATCCATCGAAATAATCCAAGCAGTAAGCAATAATAATGTTTTATTTTTATTTTTAATTCTATTGTCCACTGAACTCAAAACAAAATTATTTCAAAATAATAAATTATTTCATTTTAGGGTGGCCAGTATGTACTAGAAATGATGGACAAATACGGAGGTGGTACAGCCGTAGTTTGTGTTGCTGTAGTTGAGAGCATCGCAATTCCATGGATTTATGGTAAGTTGAAAGCTTTTCATACCGAAACGCTTACTTTGTTCATACTGGAAAATTTTTTACAACAATTGCTAAAAAGCCCAGCGTTAGGGTAATTTATATAAATATTTTTACCGCACGAATACGCACGAGCAGACTGTCCATAATAGTTAAGTGTCCCAAGCGGCGTACTGCGATACTTCCAGCAATGAAGTATTTCTCCTTGATCACTATCTAATTTATAACTACTGTACTGAATTCCCCTTTAGATCATTTTGATACCACTAAATTAAGCATATATTTTGAAACAAATGCAATTTCTTAATAACCAGTCTTCATTTGGGTTTCAATACTCTAATATATTTGTAATAATTATTAAAATAACCTACTTGGAAATAATTTCTTTCATAATGACAATCAATGTATATAAACGCAAAAATTTAATTAATAAAATCGTACTATTCCATAAGGAAATTCTATGAATAATTTAGATTAAAGTATCCTAGAAAAGTGTTTTTAAAAACATCCTTCAAATTTCAACCATAAATGTATAAAAGGATATACTGTAACTGATTTCCTCCCTCACGTGGGATGAAAAAATGTAGGGTAAATATGAAATAAATTGTTTTTTGCCCATAGCTTGTTTACTGACCATAAACACTGTAACAAGATCTAAAAAGCATAAAACTTAGAGTATAAGTTTCAAAAAATAACTATAGTTTGCGTCAGATTAACTTGACAGCGTGAGATCGCCTAAGCTTTTCAAAAAACAATATTTGTAGAATATCAAAATGTATTATACATTTGTTATTTTTTAAAAAAAACATCCACAGTTAATTTAAAAAATATAAAAGTAAAACAAATTTAACCTTAAATCTTTACGTGACATCCTTATACTATGAAAAAAGGTTTCTCAAAATTCAGCAAAAATGCCTCTGAATAATTCGGAAACAAATAATATTCGAATTTAAAACCTCCATGTATTCATTATCGAAACAGCATATACTCAGTTTTGAACAAAATGCGTAGTCTCTAAAGTGGTATGGAATGAGGAATGTTTGAGAGAGATGTTTGTTGTCTACCCGCAGGATTCGACCCAAGGACCTCCAGGCTCATAGTAGAGCGCTCTAACCACCATCGTTATGCCTCCCTGTCCAGGGAGAGTTAAAAAGTTTTTTATAGTAGTTGCTTACGCCATGACGCATCATGATATGCCAATTTCTGATTTCAATATAACACAAAGGGTTGCAAATTGGAAAATATGGTACCAATTGCTTAGTCAGGACTAATTGCACAATTTTAGCTCTAATGCACGCTTTGATAATAATTGCAATAATGAACGGAGTTTGCTGTTTTATTACAACGGCAGAAAGCTGTTAGATGCATGAATAGCCTAAATTTTTTCTTCTGGTTTACAGGCGTTGATCGATTTTGCGAGGACATACATTTCATGCTTGGAAGAAAACCCAGCTGGTATTGGAGATGGACGTGGAAAATTACTGCTCCAGTCATTTTGACAGTAGGTAAAAACCTTTCTATATTGCTTACATACTTTCAATATAATGTTAGGCAGATGAAAACTAGTGATTCGTATGGAGCAAAGCTGTCAAAGACTGTGACGTTATTATATGTTAAAATAATTTTTCTTTTATTCTCTAGCACTTTACTCTGTTGCAAGTTAAGAAAAGACCATTGCAGTATAGGATTTAAGTAATAATCCCCGACTACAAGTAGTTCCGTTTTATGTCATTATAAAATTATACAAATATGCTTTCGCTTTAAGCTTGTTAAATCGAAGTTTAATTCATGCTATTATACACTCTATAACAAAAAAAATCGACGCACCAAGAAGGAGTTGTCCGATTGAAACGAAAATTGGTGGATAGGAAGACAATGTACAGAATAGTAAATGATTAAAATTTCAGAACAACTGAATAATTTATTGCAGAGTTACAGTAACAAGTTCAATAAGGTGTTGACCCGCCTCTAGCCTGGATACAAGCTGCCACACGGCGTGGCATAGACTGATAAAGCTCCCGGATAGTCTCTTGCGGTATTTCCTGCCAGATTTGATCCAATTGTCGAACGAGGTCATCAACATTCCGTGCCAGATGCAATCGCCTTCCCATCATATCCCAAACATGCTCGATGGGAGAGAGATCTGGTGATCTGGCAGGCCAAGGAAGAGTTTGACAAGCTTGCAGACAGTTCATAGCAACACATGCCGTATGTGGTCTGGCATTGTCCTGCTGAAAAGCCAGCCCAGGGCGCTGCAAAAGGAACGGTAGCAAAACAGGTGTTAGGATGTCGTCGACGTACCGCTATGCAGTAAGTGTACCTCTAATGACGACCAAAGGGGTCCGGCTGTCAAAGGAAATGTCACCCCAGACCATAATGCCTTGTTGAGGGTCGGTGTGGGGTGCAATAGTGAAGGCAGGATCCCCCCTCTGCCCTGTGCGTCTCCAAACACGTCTTCGATGATCGTCAGGACACCGTTGGAAGCTAAAGACTATCGTCGCTAAAGACTATACGTCCCCAGTCGGCATCATTCCAGCCATATCTGTTCAAAATATTCATGCATACGAAATTTCAAAGCAATCGGATGATAATATTCGATGTCTTTTGGAATCCTTCGCTTGGCGACAAGCTTCGCCAAATGAGAAGAACATTCGTTCTTTAAAACGAAACAACTATATGACATTGTAAGAGCATTAAATTTGATTAGACCACTGAAAATGACGCGTCCTATGTAAAATACAATAGGAAAGCTCATCCGTATAATGAAAACAGTAAACTCGTCAACATAGTGCCTGCATAATCAAGAAACAGGTCCAAAGTCTTTTTTAATTTATACTTGACAATTTAAAATGCAGAATAAGAACTTCTAGTGGAACACTAAATACTCGTAATGGTAGATAGTAAATGAATAGAAAAGTTTATAAAATAAAATTAGTGAAAATTTATTTTTCATGATTAAAATCACTAACTCGTTAGTGATTTTAAAACTGTGATAGTGCTCCTATTTAATAAATGGTAACATGTTTACATTTAAAATAAGTATATATTTTCTTATGAGTGTAGAACTTCACTTTAGAAATGTAAAGTAATCATTTTCAAAATTTCCTATTTATGTTATTAATTTTTTATAAATAAATTATGATCGATTCGAAACTTTTATTTTACTTTAATAAATGTTAATCAGTTAACATAAAGGTAATTATTATAATTTTTTAAGGATTTTTACTTCAAAGGAAAACAAAACAATGTTTACATTAATCACAACTGCAAAAGAATATATAATGCTCCAAAAATTACTTGATTATAGCATGAATATCCATGCTATAATCAAGTAATTTTTAATTAAATAAATAAGATTTCTAGCATTTCGACTAAATCACCAACATTTACAATATTAAAATACAAAAAGTAAAATGGAAGTAAGAAATAAAATGGAAATCTGGATGTAGTAAGGAAAGAAATATTTCATTTTAGAGTTTCAGTTAAATAACTAGGAAACTAATATCACTTACAGAGCAATATTAAATACACAAACTTCGGACAACGCACAGTAGGGTACTTAACCAAATGAAGCTGCAAACCAAGCGACTTTAAAAAAAACTTCAACTAAAAAGGTAATAAAATGGTTTTAAATGAAATAAACCGAGATAGAAAAAGGTGTTTCATTACATTCAAGATTGAAATAAATCACTCTACATCTAATTTAAGCTTGCTCATCTGATCAACTTCATAATTATGTTTCGTACTGTAAATAAATACTCTTATAAATTTCAAACGATATTAAAATTCACGAATATTAATTAAGTAGGTAAACATGTTTGATGACCGTAAATTATTTTTACAGTAACAATTACAATAACTTTAAAAAAAAATCGAATACGACTACTTTTTTTCGTAAAAATTTCGAACAGTAGCTTTTAGCAAAACTACAGGGCATTTTCGTGCACTATTTTGATATTTGGGAGAAAATATAAACCTTAATCCTAATATTTTTCAAAAAATAAGCTGTTACAACGAGTTATTTTAAAAATTAAGCTATTGTCAAATAAATAAAAAAAAAATGAAAAATCGAGCAACTCCACTCATTTATTTTGGTATAAAATTTCCTTTAATTTCATAGTATAAAAACTTGTAGTATTAAAACATATGAGAAACAATTATTTAACTTCACATAATATTAAAATAATTTTTACTGTGACAGCTGCCACGTTAAGATAAAACTAACATTATTTTTGTTTTAATGAATTTTGTTAAAAAAACTAAAGCATTTTCCTGTGTTTTTCCTTTTTCTTTCTAATATTCCAACTTTTTTTAGCTTCTTACATTTAGAAAGAGTCAATTTTGTTTAATTTTCTTTATCTTTTTTACATCATTATTTCGCAACCAGCGTTGAACAGCCGACCCAAATTTGAATTTACGACTACCAATGTTCAACTCTGTAACCTTCTAATTTTGAACCCAATCCAGAAAACAACGGAACTCCTGGATAAAGTATTGTAAGAAATTTGCCTTCATGGAAGACTTTTTAATAGAACAAACCTGCATTTGCGTTACATGCAGAGGAAATCCATGGAAAACTACTAGAGTTTGCCTGACTGTAAGGGTAATGTAATCCGTGATTCGTCTACCTCTGATAATGCTTCAGAGTGCTTCGTGCGAGCCGGGTGCGAAATTCGTATTTACCAGTCATCAATAGCATTCGAGCCCGTGTCACCTCTTTGGGAGGTGAGCTCTCCATCTCCTGAGCCACCACGACCATCCGACTCTATTTATCACTATTATATTATACGATTTTCATTTATCGCTATTTTTTTAATTATTACTTTATTAAATATTCAAGTATGAAGACATCTTAAGCAACAGAACGCTAAAAGAAATATATTTGGTTGGCTTAACTTGCATAAATTATACACTGTGCGATGATTTAAAGTAAAGTAAGTCAAAGGGAGGCAGATAAATGGCCCAGTGGACCGGTATTCCAAACGCCATCAGGATTAAAAATATAAAACGAAATTAATCTACTTTGTATCACTCATACGCACGCCTGATGGAAAGTTAAACATCAAATAAAATACTACAGCTCGTAAAGTTTTATGAACATTGCGTTGGGTCATCCATTTTATATATCATCCATTAGGGAAAGTTTTCAATTCAAGTCTGAATTACTGCTGGATTTGAAAGTCCAATAATCCTCGAAATTACATTCTAAATAAAATTCTTATCCTACAAAGATGGCTAAGAATGACCCCTCTACAATATCAATGATACAGCATTGTTTTACTAAAAAGAGTGTTGCCACCTCGAAAAAACAAAAATACAGTCTTATTATACCAACGCATTGGAAAAATTCCAAGCATGATAACATTGAACCTTTTTTATTGTATTGACAAGCTTCTCAAATAAAATGGCCTTTCTAAAAAAAAAAAAAAAGTGTATGTGTAGTCCTTTGGGAGGAATATTCATCCAGCTTCGCGTCATTGACTGTAAAATGGCCATTTTTCTCGGAATATACGTAGCTGGAGAATACTGTAATGGGTCCCAGGATTCTCAAAAAATTCTGCCCTGCTAAGGCTTGAGTTTTAAATGAAAGTGATTTTACTCAAAACGTGCCTTAAAATATCCTTTATCGCATACACTTTATGGTTCTTTTAAAATTCAAAGCTGTTCGCTTTTTTTCTTTCTATAATAATAAAGATAAGTTTAAAACTTTTAGGTAGGCCATATATTTAAAGATTTCGATTTTTCTACCTCGTTTACTTACTTCAAATTTATGCCTTACGTTTCGGGAACTTTTGTTTCACTTTTTTTTATTAGTCTTAAATTTCACATAAAAATTTTCCTGATCATGTATGCTATATATAGTAACAATATCTTAACCTACGCATAATTTCTGTTGCTTTATAAATGTTTTCACTTTTGAAATTTAAGTAAACTATGAAAAATATTAATTTATAAACATTATTAAATAATTAATGAATTAAAATGGAATAAACCATTAAATATTTTTGATTAAGACATGAGGAATGTTAAATACAAATGTGAATTATGAAAAAATAAGGACATGACACCAATATTAAATGTATGAATTATTTATATTATTAGTGAGATCAAATAGGTTAACGAAGCTTGAGTTAACTTAAATTCGGCTAACACAGCTTGATAGATTTCGACTTTCAGTTTAAAAAAGAAGAAACTGTCTCATTGGCATTAAACTAACCATGAAAGCTTCTCGAGGTTTTTGTCTCACTGTAAAGCAAAGAAGGGGTTGATTTTTTTTTAAAAAATTATCCAGAATAAGTTTTATGTTATTGTAAAACCGAAGTAGAACAGCCGACAGAATTCTAGGCTTGGGACTATAAATATTCAACACCGAAGACTTGTAATTTTGATTCCTACCGGGAAGACGAGGGAATCAAGCATTGGGAATCAAGCACTGAGGCAAACTAACCTTCGTGGAGCATGTTTTGATGGAACTAACCCATATTTGCGTTATATGTGGTGGAAAAATACGAAACCCTCCCACGGTTAGAGGTTTCATAACCATGATCCTCTTAGTCCTAAAACATTTTATGACAACATATAGTCGGTCGAAGCCTGAAGCGGAATTCATATCAAACAGTTACTTTTGGGCTTCGAACCTGGGTCACCTCATTGGAAGGCCAACGCTTATACCCTGAACTACCACATGTCTAACAAAAGTAAATAATTTGATCCGGTATATATGACTCAGAAGACCCCTTTTTTAACCTCAAATTCACTTATGAATAGGAATCTACAAATGTTAGAACATTTCCGGATCGCCAAGGTACCTGAGAGTCATAGATAGCCCCCAAATATTTTAGAAAATGTAACTAACATGAATGCATCAAGCTTCTATGCAACTTTAAATTATGCAACTAGCTGGCTTCTGAAATTTTTTTTTCTTTGTTGATCTCCTGTTCTTTTAGATAGTCAACAATGATTAAAATGAGATAAAACTTTTGGAAAAAAACACAGTCCATCTCAAAATTAGTTTTTCTAACCAGTGATAAATAATAGTGCAATTAAGACCTAGTAAAATAATGGCTTGTAAATATTTTCAGAAAAGGCAACGCAAATTTTACTAAAATAAAATAAAATAATATCATGAAAATGAAATGAAGCCAAAACGGAACATAATTCAAAAATAAAGCTTTATTAACCTCAAAATTTACACATTTTTGAATCCGTTAACATAATATTTAATATTTAAAAGGTATTCATTAATAAAACTTTCATCGCAATTTTTAACTTAATGCTCGTTTAAAAATAGATGGTTGCGTTAGCTCTACATCTAAAGCAAGAAAAATTGCAAAAATCGTACTATTAGTTTTTTACCACTTATTCAATTAGAAAACATTAATATATAAAAAAAAATAAGAAAGTAAAAGCAAACTAATTCCTAATATTGGTAATTACAAAAATAATAATAATAATAACTAAAAAATAATAACAATAATAACTTTATAATAATAGCTAAATAATAATAATATTAATAGCTGAATAATAATAGCAAAATAATAGTAATAACTAAAAAATTAGACATTATTTCATATTGTATCATATGCATTTTTTTAGTTAAAATTAAATACTGGTTTTATATAAATAATTTTTAAAAATCCAAAACATACATTGAAATTTATTTTAAATTAACTAATGAATATAATTCAATTATTAAACTAAAAATAATAAGAGTAATATAGACTTCTTTCTTAATTATCACGGCTAAAATTTGTAATTAAATAGTTGATAAAAAACAAGAAAAACTTATAAATATTAAAATAAAAATTGTTATCTCAGTAATTAATTTTATGTTGCTTTGTGCATCGTTAGTCTATACACACCAGCTTCTAAATAACTTTCCTCAGGTTGTATTTATCTTTCTTAATTAAATATTTTATACGAAATGTAATTTTAAGATATTTGCCGTAATTATCAAGAAAAAAATCAAATAAAAGTTCTTTTAGCTCTTGCACACTTCTATCTCTTTTTATTCAAAAGTAATTTTCTTTTTTCAATTTTTATTTGTTTTATTTAAATAATAAATATTTATAACCTAAATTCAAATTTTACATTTATATTCCATTTCGTGACACCTAATTTAAAATCTAAATACAATCATTCTAAAAACCGAATAAAATTTCCTAACTTTTATTAAAATATGCTTCCAAAAAACGCAGCAGTGCCACTCGATTTTTTTTCATCTTATTCCAAAAATCTACATCTGCTTAGATTGCGTATGACAAACAGATTATAGTTATAAAATATTCCACGCAAAGCATACACCTCTCCCTATTAATATTCATGATTCTATCTTGTGCCAAAAACACAACTTTAACCAAGAAAACAATATTTCTTCAACAAACAAGGCAGAACAAGAATCTAGTTTTGTTTCGCAAATGCGGTAAACAACGCATAACAATTTATGCTAATGTGCATATTTACTATATTTATGACAGCCATTTCGATAGTTTTAAAGAATCATTTCAATGTGAATAAAAAGAAGCCCATTTGATTTGCAAAGTACTTATTCTTAAAGAATATATAGTTAGGTGTTATTTCTATTTTCACATATTTATTTATTTATTTTTTTTTAAAAAAGTTGCTTTTGGTAACATAGAATTGATCAATTTTCACGTGCGCTAAACTATGTCCTTTACTTAATCTCATTTTCAGATTATATATTTAAATTTACTTTTTTCTTTAACATCCCGACAATTGGAAAACCCCTCAGGATTTCTATTTCCTTTAATGTTGCATTTTTATTACTTTTTTTTTTTAAATGAATGGTTATATAACTTAAGGAAATTACATTCTAAGAGAATTTTTTTTTTCAATTATCTTGTAGTGGTGAGTTATTCATTAAATCGGAATTAAATAAAGATATTTTATCTTGCTAAGAAAAATTTATATTTAGTTTTTCTATAAACTAAATGTAGAAATATTTATTCTTTTTAATCGTAATTATTACATTTATATGTACACACACACACACACACACACATATATATATATATATATATATATATATATATATATATATATATATATATTTTTTTTTTTTTTTTTTTTTTTTTTTTTTTTTTTTTTTTTTTTTTTCATATAACATCTTTGGATAATATTTCGTGTAACTGATGCATTAAAGTAGTCTCAAAGAATAATTTATTCAGATGTTGTTCCTTAAAAGAATTTAAAAAATTTATGGTTAATTTATCAATATTTTGTGTATGTCATGTTAACTATATAAATGACGTAAGTGTTGTGTTAACTGCATGTCATTTAACTATATAAATGAAGTAATTTTTTTATCTCATTTTCAGATTATGCTTTACAATTTATATTTTTAATTTAAATATGCAAATTAAATTCCCTCAAGATTTCTGTTTCCTTTCGTGTCGCATTTTTATTGCTTTTTTAAATGAATTCTTAAATAAGAAAAAAGGCATTCTAATAGAATATTTACATTATTCATTATTATGTTATGATAAACTAATTATAAAATGGAAGTTAAATTACGACATGTTTTTCTTATTAAGGATTATTTATATTTAACCTTAGGAAACTTAACTATAGAAATATTTACATGGGTTATATAATTTAGGTTTTTAAGATTTAGATAAAACACTATAGTTTTTAACACTTTTTTTCCAAATTTCTCAAGAAATATTCAGAGGATTATTTTATAACTTCAGAGGTGTTAAGGTCTTGCGATTTCTCATACTTATCATGAAAGTTTAAACCTTTCAGAGGTTTGAGCGATCGGCAGTGAATTATGGATGAAAAAGAGAATTTTTAAACACCTTATGGCAAAAAATATAGAAATAAGTTTGCTGCTTGTATCCATTACTTTTTTTATTATATGCAATATCTTTGAAAAAATTTTGTAAACTTAGTTAAACTATTCATGACAATATAAGCAATTTTATTAAAAATATTGTTTTTTCCTTCACGTATTTTTCATTAAAATTTTAAAAAATTTCTGTAAAATTCAAAAAATCAGAGCAATTTTTAATTTATAAAAAATAACTTTTTAAAATTTAAAAAAAAAGTCGTTGCATATTACGCCTAAGCATTTAAAGCAGACCATACTGCGCATGGGTGGTAAACATTTTTTTTAAAAAAACTCATATTTTTTTTGTGAATCGTATTTGATAACTTATGAAAAAAGTCGAATATAAATATCCTTAAAATTTAAAAATTTCAGAAAATTTATTAAGTTGTTTTTAAAAAAAGCTCTTACCATCTGTCCACTACACCCTGTTATAAAACTTTGAGCTTTACTGATAAGTATGAAAAATTGCATGAACTAATGTTATTAAAAAAAATTCTAAGTATTTCTTGACAAATTTGAAAAATTATCAGAAACTAAACGCGTCTTTTCCATTATTATAGATAGGGTAGTGTATTTCCTGTTAGCACCTAATTAACCATTAATTAGGTGCTATTTCTTTAAAGAAAACAGCTTGGGTAACATAATATTACTCCATTTTCAATATTTGCCATTTAATTACAACTAAACCATTATTCTTTAATTCCATTTTTAAATTATGCCTTTCAATTTCCATTTTTAATTTTATACCAGCTGATGGAAGCTATTTCTTTTAGTGTTGCATTTTTGTTGTGTTTTTAAAATAAAAGCTTATAAGCTTGCATAAATTAAAGACATTACTTTTCAATAGAATAGTTATCTTTTCAATTATTTTGTAGCTATTAAGTGGACAGAGTAACGACATTTTATGTTGCTAAGGAAAATTTATTTTTTATCTTATAAAACTAGACTATAGAAATGCTTACATAGTTCAGATAATAGTTTATATAGTTTATATAATAGCTTGGACAGTTAACTTTAGATAATATTCTTAAGGTAATATTTCCCATGTTATAACAGATGTAACATATGTTTCTTATATACTTATTTGTTATTTCTTTGAAGAAAAAAAATTCGTTGCATAGAAATTCTTTTACTACATTAGATTTAACTGTGTATTTATTATCGATTATCTAGTTCTATTATTATCTATTATCATTAGCTATTTCATTTAGTTTATCTCATCTTTAGATTATGCATTTAAACAATTGAATTTACTTTTATTGTTCAGGCTATAAAATTAAAAGCATTTCTGAATTTCTAATTCATTTAGTATTGTATTCTTATTCATTTAAATAAATGCTTATATACATTCTTTTTGAAAACAATTTCTTTTGTTTTATAATGCTAAATTGATTTGAAGACACGAATTAAGTAACGATACTATGTTTTGTTGAGAAAAAGCTTATTTAATTTTGTAAAACTAATTGTAGAATTTTCTTAGTAATTTTTTATTTATAGTTAGCATATATTTATTCGAAAAATTATATTTATGATGATCATTACATAAGTGAATGATGATTATTACACAAAATAATGAATAATTATATTACAAACATGTATTTCTTCACAAAATAAGTTTAGAAAATATTTCCTCCAACAGATATTATATAGTTCTTTTTTAAATTTAAAAAAATGAAAATAATAAAATACTAATATTTAGGTGTTATTTCTAACCAAGCTCCGTTTCGTATCTCGTATTATGCTTAAAAGACTTTAAAAGTTATTTACTATTTGACTGAAAAAATTGAAAATATGAAATAATGTGTTATTTGAGCTTTTCTTTAACATAATAAAGTTATTTCAATGAAACAGGCTTATTATTTTCCTTTTTATATATAACTGTAGGAGGCTCTAAACTCTGCTTGCTCCTTTTAACAACTCCCGCAATTGATTCCATCATTGTTTATTTCTTCTTAAACGTCAATATTTTCCACAAAAGCACAGTGAGAAAAATTTCTCAAGAAACGCATTTAAATTCGCAATAAATTTTGGACAATTTATTTCATAACCGTCGTTGAACAGCCGACCCAATTTCGTGTTTACGACTACTACTGCTCAACTCCGTAGCTTTGTAATCTTGAACCCTATTTAGAAGACAAGGAAATTCCTGGATCAGGTATTGGGAGAAATATGCCTCCGTGGAGGACTTTCGATGAAACTAACCCGCATTCGCGTTACATAGGGGGAAAACCACGAGACCCTCCCACGGTTAGCCTGCCGGCAAGGGGACTGTAACCCATTATCCGTCTGCCACTGAGGATATTTTACGTCAACACTGTGATCGGTGTTAGCTGTTTGTGGAAATCGTATCGACGAGGTCATCGCTGGGATTCGAACCCATTTCACCTCATTGTAAGGCGAACGCTCTATCCCCTGAGCCACCACGGCTCCTTACAAACGAAATTATCTTGAGTAAAATTACCCTGAAGGGACAAAAGTCACGGTCTAGCTATATGCAAATATAAAAATAGCAGTAGTATCGTAAAGAGCTCATAGTAGTACAAAATGTATACATGGGTAGTGGAGGACCTTTATTTGTGTTCAAGTTATACTTCTGGAGAATGTTTCTGATGTACTTATGACCGCAAGACAAGCATTTTGAACGTGGAATAGTAATTGGAGCTAGACGCTTGTGTCATTCCATTCTGGAAATTCTGAGGGAAATAGCATTCGAAGATCTACAGTGTCAATATTGTGTCAAAAGTATCTAATTTCATTCATGACCTCTCGTAATGAATAAAGTAGTGCCCGACCACCTGCAAGTAATGACCAAGACCACAAACCTGTGCGTAGAAGTGTCACTGTTAACAAACAAGTTACTTTGCGTGAAATAACAGCAAGCATAAATGCGAGACGTGAAATGGACGTGTCTATTAGGACAGTGTTGTGAAATTTGACTGTAATGGTATACGGCAGCAGAAGACCGAGTCGAGTGCTTTTACTAACAGCATGACATCACGTCCAGCATATCTCCTTGGCTCATGACCATATTGTTGAACTCTAAATAACAGGAAAACTATATCTAGGTCAGATCTCCATAAGTCTAGATCTCCATAATGGTGTGAACTGTTTCTCCATGGCATGGACTAGAGTTCTATTGTACGATTGCATAGATAATTGACTATAACTGGATACGTTCAGCTACTTGGAGCTTTTCGTGGACTTCATGTAGCAAAACAACAATGGAATTTCAGTGGATGACAAAGCTTCATGTCACCAGTCCTTAGTTGTTCCTGATTGGTTTGAAGAAAATTCCAGCGAATGATTTTGCTACCTAGATCACACGACATGAATTCCATCGAACATTTATGGGATATAATGGAGAAATCAGTTCGTACACGAAATCGTGCACTCGCAAACACAATTCACAATTATGGATATCTATTGAGGCTGCATAGCTGAATATTTTTGTAAGAGACTTTCAACTACTTGCTGAGCCCATGACACGTCCAAGTTGCTGTATTTCGTAGAAAAGAAGGTCTGTCACAATATGAAGAGGTATCACATGGTTTTTGTCATCTCAGTGTATAATAATTATGCATCTCTCGAACAAAATTGTCTTTTTTTGAAATTATCGACAAATTAAGCAAAAATATGAATGGGTCGCAACAAATGTTCAGAACTAACACTCTCCAATAAGGGAGCCAGGCTGGTCTTTCTTTTACATTTTAGAAGAGCGCGCTTTAAAAACTTTTTTCCAATATAAATTTAAAGGATTTGTTATGAGTTTTCTGATTAAATCCCTCACAATTACTACTTTTCTTATCAATATTGCCAATATTTTTTCTCATCTCTTTTTTCAGCCAAATTATAATCAACATTAATGCAAGCTTTTCGTAAGAGCATATTCCATAATATACAATACTTAAAAGTTAAATTTGCCCCTAGAATAGTGACTTTTTTCAGTGACTACAATAACTTTTCCTTGATGCTTTTATCTTTTTTTTTTCTTCGTCGTAACTCTTTCTTCCCCACATAGTTTCTAGCGATGTTCATTGAACTAATTTTATCAGTTTATTACTTTCAGTTGGCGCAGCACAGTGGCATTCAGACCTTGCTCTTTTAATCCAATGCTAATTTACAGCCTCTATCTCAGGCAAGCTGACAGTAAAAAAAAATGTTTCAAATTATTTACAATCTTCAAAAATAGTAACTTAAACTTTAATACAAAGCAGTGGTTCCCAATTTTTTTTCCTGGTTACAGAATCCTTAATGAATGAACTGCTTTGACAGAATCCCAATTTTATAAATTAAATTCACTAGCTGCTTTTTATATACAAACCAACAAAAAAAGGACTACGATTTAACTTAAAAGAAATTTTTTCATTATTTTATTAAAAACAGTTTTAAAATAGATTTATATGTTAGGTAGCTGAATTCGCAGATCTGTAGAGGTTTCTCGTTTAGTAGCTTTTGTCTCTTGCATGCGTTGAATTAAAATAAAATAAGCCGAATTACGGTTCTTGAAAAAGAACTGTTACAAACTGTGAGAATGGATAACTGTGAAAAAAATTGTTTTTTCTTGAAATTGGTTATTTTATTTTGAATTGTGAAGTTTGATGATAAATACTGATGCAATTATTTGTAAATGCATATTCTTTTCGTAGTTGCTTTTAGTTTTCTTATTTTCTTATAACAATATACCGTTATTGGAAAGTATATGTATATATTCATTTAAATTTTGTTATTTCCTTTTTTATAGGCATTTTGCTTAAATAATTTCATAAAATTGACCAAAATATGCAATAAATAATATATTATTTCTTAGATAAAAACATAATTACTGTCTTTCGAAAATTGGGATTGGTTAAAAAAAAAATCCCAAATCTTAGAACCTCGGTGAGCTTACTGTGGAACTGGTGTGTACTTACTTTAGGGTTCCACGGAATACCATTTAAAATCTGCTGATTTAGAGTATCTGATGACTAAAAAGTATGATTTGAAAAATATGCGAAATATTATCACTCAAAACAAGCAAAATATAATTTAGATAAATATGCCATTTTGCCTTAAAATGTTCAGTAATTAAAGAGTAACAAAACACTTCCAATAAATTGAAATCATATTTTCTTCATCTTTTTAACAGGCATTTCATTTTGAAAATGAAATTATAAGTAAACACAAGATTAGCTGTTTAATTAAACACGTCTGGATTACAAAGGTAGTATTTTTCTTTCAATTTTTAATTCCCGTTCAATTCGTAATTAAACTTTATATTAATTCCAATTTTAAGCAATAATTTTAGGTAAGTGTTGCAAGTTTCTTAACTATTCATTAATTGAGTACATATTAATCAGAGAACATTCTTGTTGTACTCGAACGAATATTTTTCTTGAAGGAAATTCTTAGAGAATAATTAAAAGTAAATGTAATCGCATTATAATGTTGAGCGTAAACACTTTTATTTCTGATAACATCGCTTATTTCTTAATTGGAAGTAAGTAATCCTTTTCACTGTTATAAACTAAAACAAAATAAAGTAAAATAAATTTTAGAGAGAAATTTTTAATTAATGTAGAAAATTATTTCAAAGGAACCCTGGAAACTGCTTTTTCTACTATTAACAAAATTTAAAAAGTATATGTTTAGACATAATACAAACATAATTTCGATTTTTTTTTATAAATAGACTATTAGTTTGCCTGTTTCTTCAAATTTCGCTAATAATATCTATGGTCTTAATTTTATCTTCATCTTTTTTTTAATTTTTACTAAACATTGACATGTTAAACAAATAATGTAAATTTACATTGAAAAATATTTACAATTTTTCCAGTTTATTCATAATTCGTTTTCTGCAAATGTATTTTTTATTATTATTTCTGTATGATGGTTTCTTCACTTAATAAAAAGGAAAAACTATGTATTCCAATCAAAAAATGTTGCTCATATATCCGAAACATAAATATGGAACCAATTACACGCATCACCGGAAGCAGTTGAATGTTGTACAAAAATTAATTTAAGTTCTTTAATAGCTTTTGATCCACTGATAGGATTTTCATGAATAGACTTTTTTAAGCACTTCAGAATAAAGGGATCACCAAAATTTAGTAAACATGGTCAAAATAATTTATTCAAAAGAGCCGTAAAAAGTTTTGGCCACTTTCATTCATTAAGTCTATTTAAGCAAATCGGTAAAACTTTTCTATCAAAAAATTATTTCCTTCAAACATATTTTTAATCAACTATTTATTATATCAAGTATTATTGGTTATTTAGATTAATTAATGGTAAAAAATTATATTGTAAGGCATTAGATATTATTTAATGTTCATGAATTATTTAATTATTTAAAAACAAAATCAGGGAAATGAAGATTCTGATTTACAATTTTTTGAAAATCTGTAATTCTAGGTATAACCAATTTCTCTCAAAGTTTGGATTTAATTATTTAAATGTTTACTGTTTGAAAAGATTTTAACAAAATGGTATACTTCACAGTTAAAAATAATTTAATAACTTTAACAAAGATTACTGTGAAATTTTTTTTACCTGCTTTTATGCAGAGAATAGAAAGCTTTCTTAACTACAGCTTTGGCATAAACCACTACAATCAACAGCAATTTCGATGGAATACTTATTACTTAAATTAAGCCACGAATACTTAAATTAAGCCACGTGGGAATAGATTTATTATTAAATGGAAATTAAGCTGAAACCATACAATCAATATAAAAGTGGTAACTTATCAAAAATTTTCAGAAATTACATGCATTTTTTAAGAATACATCAAAATGTATGTTTATCGAAATTTGCTTCCATTTCATTTTTTTATGTTTATCGAAATTTGCTTTTGCTTCATTTTTTTATGCGTGTAGTTTACTACACGCATAAAAAAATCTACTAGTTCCAAGATTTTAAATTTTGTTTGATAGAATATGCGTATTATATATTTTATTAAACTAGTTGTAATTTAATTGTTCTGAATTTAATAGCCGTAACTCTGAATTACAAAAAATTATTTAACAAAATTATCCCTTTGCATAGTAGAGTGAGTTAATACACTGAGAAAAATACGGTAAAAACTACCAGTATATGGTAAAATCTACCGTGTTTCTCTAACCAAAAAACACTAAAAAGATCTATAATTTTGACCAAACCAATTTGGTAATGATTTTGATAAAACTAAAAATCAAATGTGGCTTTATATTTCTGAAAGAAATTGGTAAATGTGGTAAAATTTGGCATGATATTTGACCAAAAACCTCTGTATTTTTGACCAACGCTTTGGTGATGGTTTTTGTAAAATTAAAAATAAAATATGGTTTTATATACGTCATAGAATTTGGTCAATGCAGTAAAATTTGGCATGATATTTAAGGCATGATACTTTACTGCATGGCATAAAAACTATTTATTCGATTAAGTTTATTTTTCAGTTTTGTATTCTGTACTAAATGTTTAGTAATAAAAACTATACTGTAGAAATCCAGTTTTTCCGGTAAACTGTTACCATATGGCCAGAAAAAATATCAAATGAATGATTTAAATTCCGTATATTTTGGTTTTATTAACCAGAATTATGGGGGGGGGTATAAGTTATGTCATTACCATAAATTACAGTAGATTACCATATTTTTTTTCTCTGTGTGAAATAATATATATGAGTTAATGATTTAATACGCTTATTACGTGTTTTGCAATTATTAAAAAAAGCATGAATAGTGATTTCATTCTTTTAATTATTATAGTTTGTCTTTGTCTATTCATTGGTTGAGCATGAGACGCTGAAATATGGCGATTACGACTTTCCAGACTGGGCTGATGGAGTGGGTTGGCTCTTGGCTGCAATTTCCATGCTTCAAATACCCTTTTGGGCTGCAGTTGCAATTTGGAATCAAAATGGAAGTACTTTTAAAGAGGTATTGTATGAATAAATGTCCCTTCATCATTTATATCAAAATGCAAAAGATAATTTTTTTTTTCCAATTACTGATGTGACGAACTTCCTATGTTTGACTAGACACGAGTCTAGACAAATCAATTATCGTCTGCAGAATATAATATCAAACGATTTTTTAAAAAAAAAAAATTAGAATTTCTGCCATTTAAATTTCTTGACAGATAAACTTTCATATTAATTTCGAAAAAGTGATGTCTGAAAATATTATGTCATAAACTCAAAATTCATAAGTGCTTTTGAGTAATATTTTTCTTACTATTTCATAATAAAAATTGAATGAAAGGACAATTTTTAAATCGCAAGAAAATATTTTTGTTGTTAGCAAATGAGTATACAAAGAATTTATAAATATTGTTTTTAGAAATTCACTTTTTTTATTAGCACTTTGTTGACCGGCAACTCTACACCAAAAATATGTCATATCACCGGCTATTATTTTGTAATTAAGTATGGAAGTAAAGTAAAACATTCATTGGGGTGATAGGTTCTGGTACGCACCAAGCACCACAGCAGTTGTTGAGCATTGACAAAATCTAAGACAGTCATGGTCTTGTATGGAATTTGCGCAAGTGGCAAACACTTATCATATTGTGCAACTGTTTGCATCAATTTAAAGAATGAAATTTTAAATCGTATAAAAGCAAAATTTGAGCTAAATCCGTTGAATAGATTCTGAGAAATTTAATTTTAAATCTGCAACTGTTTTAAGATTTGATTTCACAGAAACTATTCGGCCAATTTCGCTCAAATTTTGGATGCTATGTAAAATTAAATACTTTAAATTGATGCAAAAAACTGCATAACTTACCATTCAACATTTTTTTCACTATATTTAAATAAAATAATAAAATATAATAAATATTTTCTTACATTTATGTTTTGCATGGAATTATCTTTGCATAAAAAAGTTTTATAATTGAGTGCAAAAGTTTTTTATTTCACTTAGAAAGTTCTGGAGATATGGTGAAATACGCAAAAATTAAAAATAACAATAAGGATACCATTCTTTGGATTGCTATCCTGACCAAATTATGGGGACCATATTTCCCAGACCTACTTTTAGATGTCAGAAATATGAATCCATCGAAAAAAAATTCTATTTATACAGAGAAAGTATGCCTGATTTTGTAACTTAAAATATCGTCTGCCCTAATTAGTAAGCATATTTGAGGTTACTCCCTCAAGCCAATAAGTTGGAGTCCTGGTACGTAAAGATCCGATTATTAGATTAAAAAATATTCAAGAGGGTCTTTTTTTTGTGTATGTCCAAAGAATACATAATAAAAGACTATACCCGATAAAAATAATTAAATATTGATACACAAAATAATACATTATAGTTTGGAATGGAAAATGATTACGCAAATTTACAATAAACTGTGCTTCATTAATTATAAAATGTAAGATTTAAAATAGTACTAGGAAATAAAAGCTTTCAATAACTGCGGTTCACGTTAAATTAAAAAACAACTAAAATTAACTTAAAATCGTAAAACATTCCACATTACACAAACTATATTTATTTGTAACATTTCATCAGTAATAAATTTACATAAAATATTTTATCATTCTTCTAAGTTAGTACCAAACCACAAACACAATATACGAAGAAATTCATACTCTTTGAATATTCATGAAGATAGGGTGCTAAGTCTCGCGGTTTTTCCCGAGATTTACCTCAACCACCTAATGAAAGTCAATAAATGACGATATCTTACCGAATTTCACATGGGAGGAAACTAATCTTGGAAAAATCTAGTTTTCTTTAATACTTCTGTAGGGTTTTATGTTTCGCTTTTCTATTTCTTGGATTCGGAATATTTTATCTCTCGGTCGTTTGTATACCTATTCAGGCCAGGTACGTATGCAATATTTATAAACTGATTGAATAAAACTTGACGCCGTCTTTGGGAAGATATTTGAGTAAGTTTGTGAAAAATAATTCTAAATCAAAGTTGCACATACATTCGAAATGAATTGTAGAAAATAAACTTATTTTATTTTATTTTATAACCGCCGTTGAACAGCCAACCCATTTTTTTGGAGGGGGGGGGGTATATAATTAGCTAATTTTCATCTCCGTGGTCTTGTAATATTGGACCCAATCCAGAAGACAAGGGAAGTCCTCGATCAAGTATTGGGCGAAATTTCCCTTCGTAAAGGATTTTTTGATGGAACTGATCCGCATTTGCTCCACATTGAGATAAAAACCACGAAAACCTCCCACGAAACCACGAAAACCTCCCAAAAGTAAAATATCCCCCATTGAGGATATTTTACTTTTACCCTTTATCCCATGAGCCATCATGACTGATTAAACTTATTGTTATCGGTTTGATTGCTGTTATCTGCTTATTGTATCGGTAAGCATATATTTAAGCGGTAAATCATATATAGATATTAAAAATAATTATGAGGCAAAATTATTACTCACCACCGGCCACAGAGTGATTTAATGTAACAAAATCCCTTTAAAAAATTGTCTGTTAATCGCCAACCTGATATAATTAATGATGAATATTTTAAAATATTCTAACTATCAGTTTATTTCAAGCTTTGTTTCTTAATTTTAGAATTAAACCTTATAAGGTGCGTTCATATTTTGAGAAATGCTTCAGAAGAAATGTCTTACATTATTAATAATAAAAGACTGGTTTAAATTCTTTAAAATTCTCTATTCTTAAAGAAAGTGGCCATAGGTCTTAAAAAGTAGCCACTGTTAAAAATGATGCCATTCGCTACTTACCTGTGACAAAATTTCCCATTTTGGCCCTCTAAGAGTTATCCGATGTGATAAATTCAAAATTGAATAAAAAATAAATTATTTAAAATCATATTTTATTATAAATAAATTATTATGAATAATGTATCTTCATTGAAATCGTTATATTACAAAGATTTGTCTTTTCACAATTGCTTTAAATATCACTTTTAACTTTAGAACTTACTATTTTTTATGTAATGTTAATTTAAAAATTTTACACTAAATAACTCAATAAACTCGTTAGCAAACTTAGCGAAACTAACTTTCAGCAAAACTTAGCCTGTGCGTATAAAAATTATATATAATCTAAAAACTATTCACAGTAACAGTCTATTCAAATGAAAATTACAGAATATGTAATATTTATCTAACTCATAATTTTCATTAAATTTTCTTTACTGTACAATAAAATAATTTTATTGTAAAAATATGCACTTATACGCCATCCTTATTTTTATGAAGTGATGAGAGGCACTTCAGTAAAAAATAGGATGCAACTTATTTTGGGTTTGTATCTTCGCTTTGAGTATTCTAATTAGTTTTGCATTTGTTTTCCTTGTTTCCTTTATTTAAAATACTTCTATAGCAATCGATTATATATTCGCGAGCAGTCCAATAAATTTCTTAGTTCAGTTCTATGTTTGAAAGAAATAATACAATATTGTTATTAAAAAATAAAATTTATAATTATTGAAAAAAATTTCATTTTAAAATATTTTCATTATTTTTAAAAAGTAATTAAAACTACCAAACAATGTTTTCCATTTCGAATATTCAAAATTTAAATGAGAGAATAAGTAATCAATTTAAAAAAAGAAAAGAAAAACTTTCAAGTGCTATGGTAAATTTATATTTTGGTGCTGCCATCTATAAGCGAATAGATGAACTAAAATTCGCAGTTTCAATGAAATTTGAGGGGGAAAAATTCTTAAATATAAAGTCTGAATCTAAATTTGAATCTAATTTTTAAATAAAATCTAAATTTTTCAACAAAAAATTTAAATTTTAAGGGGAAATACTTAGATTTTTGGTTTTAGGCGGATTTTGATTTCTTACTCTCAAAATATGGTAGGTAGTTGCAATTGGACATTATCCAATAGTTTGGATAGGAAATCGGACAAAAGTTTAAACCCCTTTATGTTAAATTTACTTTTTCCATGTTTCGTTGCATTGCGAGAAATTTTAAAGTGAAGACAAAGTTTTTTGCATTTAATTATAGAATTCGTTTACCCTACTGGAAAAATAATTTTTAATTCTTATTTATTATTTTAAATGTTTTATTTAATATCAATAGAAAAAGCCATTAAATAATTAGGTATAAAACTTTTCACATTATTTTAAAGAAGGTAATTTTAAAGACAAAATTTAAAATTTCTTCAAATTCTTGTCAAACTCTGTCAAATTCTTGAGAAATCAAATTTTAGAAATACGTCTTTTCAAAAATTCGACCTATTGCACTGAAATTTTGTATTTTGAATAACGGGTGGATAAACGAATTTTATAATTGCATGCAAAAATTCTTTGATTCGCTTAAATCGTTCTAGATACATGACGAATTTTTAATAAGTAAATTTAGCATTAAGGTGTTCGAACTATCGGTCGCTCTCTTGACTAAATAAAAGAAGTCATAATTACCAGATTACGGCTATTACCCCAGATTTCAGTTTCAAAAATCTTAATTTATAAAAGGTAAATTAGTTTAGTGAGATTGCGTTTTTTTATACTAATTGATAATACTAATTAAATTGTATATTCAAAGTCAAGCCTTTGAACATGGTTAGGGAAAATCCGGTCTATAAAATAAAAGCTTTTCAATATGGTTCTTTTTTTTTTTTTTTTTTTTTTTTTTACTATTACATTTTTGAAGACCAGTTAAATCTTGTGGAAAGTTTCGAATTTGGAATATCGGAAGTTAACGCAGAATTTGCTAGGATTTACATCGCCATGTCGCATGAAAAGGCACATGCATCTACGTATGCGCACTGAATTACAAGGTCTTAAATTATTCTGTTTATGCACAGAAAGTAAAATTTTTCAACTTTTCTATGAGTTTATTTAGTATTTTGTCAGTCATTATCGAGGAAAGCTACTTTAAATTTCATATAACTCCACAACCGTAAGTGCTAGGGCTGTGAAATTTGCACATCGACCGAGAAGAGCAATTTCGATCCCCAATCCGATAAATCCTTTAAAAATTTTAATTATTCAATTCGGGAGAAATGTTTAAAAAGGATTTTTTTTCCTTGGCATTAGTTTAAAATAAGTTATTGAAGTTCAGTCTTCAACGTAAATGGCATGTGGATCGGTGCTACGTCACCAAATTATCATTTCTAAAGCAAATTATGTCGAGAGAAATATTAACCTGATAATTTTTCAGCACTCACTCATCAGATTTGTTTTATGCAATGCATGCAACATTTTGTATTTTCTCATGGCCTCAAACTTCTCATTTTCTCATGGCCATGCTGCAAAGTAGTTCTTAAATTAAAAGTCTTAAAACTTCATAATTGTTGTTGTTGTTGTAGTCCATTAAGGCAAATAGTGCGATTGTTCTTGATTTCCAGAGGTACCATCCATGGCCAAGAATTCGACTACTGCCACACCCATCCGTCACACCCGTTCATAGAGCAGACCCACTTATACATCCATTTGTTTATCCGTGGATCGTAATTTTGACTTGCACCAGAGAACTATCAATCTCTAATCCAGTGTACAACCAGAGGTATAATTTGTTATAAGAACATAGAGGACTCCGTGACCCGACAGATTTAACGTGCACCAGTCTCCATTTTTTTCGGTCGGCTGGATTACTTCCGTTCTTACGAGCGTGAGTTCAGCGTCCTACAAACCAGGCTATCCTGGCCCCATAACTCCATAATTAAAATTTCAATATAAACTGAAACATGCGAAAGGAAAAAAATGAAATTTAATTTCAAAACTGAAGTCTTTTTTGTAAGCGATTATTTTCAGGCTGATACAGATTAAGTAACACTGATACATATATATTCAGAATATTCAATACACTTACGAAAAGGTAATTTCTGATTCTCATCCATCAAGAAGACAATGCAAGAAAACGTTTTTTTTTTCCCTCAATGAATAATTTTATCCATTCAACGTGGACAATAAGATGGGTTGTTTATTTCATGCAATTTCGTAAAACAAAATGTATACTCGAATATCATTTTACATGAAAACTGACTCTTTTGTCTCAAAATAAACGAAATTGAAATCTCGTGACTCTAATTAATTACGATGACCAACTGCGTTTTTCTTTCTTTCTTTTACTTTTCGTGAAAAATTGAAAAGAGAAAAAAGTAAAGCGATAAAGATTTTTAGAAAAATAGCACGTGGCAACTTTATATTTCTATCTATTAAAATTTCCAATGAAAACATATTATGTATTCCTTTTAGAAAATTTAATGGCAGAAAACTAATTTCTCAGAATTTCAGTTGCATGCGGAGCTGAAATATTATAATTAAGATGAAAAGAAAATTTCGGAAGCAGTTTTAGTACCAACTAACAATATTGTTAAAATTTTAACCACAAATTTCTAGCTTTTGACTTATTACAGAAATATTTGTTTTCAATGTGGCATTTTAATTAACTGTATAAGAAATATTGTTTTTCGGTTTCTTCTTTGCATTATTATAGACAAATTAAATACCAAAATATTCGCACGTGGAAAAAAGCGTCAAGAAATATTATACGATCTTAAAAAATATAATGAGCAAAACTTAAATCCATATGTCAAATGAAAGGGTATACTTTACGCTATTTAGGAATAAAACGAAAACAACGTGAAGGAGGTACACTTATAAGTACATGAATGGACATACTATAGTTTCGGTTCTATAAGAGAAGAACATTCCGTCGTTCCTGAACGCGAATTGATGATTGAGGAAGATATTGAGGAAAGTATTGTTTATAGAACCAAAACTATAGTATGTCCGTTCATGTTCATTTATCTGTACTTTATTCTCGCTGTTTTTTACGTTACCTACATTGTGAAATCATTCAAAATGAATCCAATATATTTTTGTTACTATTTGTTGCTCTTCCCGTTGGTTTTATTTTAAGAAAAGTGCACAACTTACGATCCTATTTAGTTAGAATTACTAAGTAAAGCAAATATTTAAGCAAAGCCCGTTTTTAACTTAAGATAAAAATTTACTTACTATCGTTAAAGACATGTTATAGCCCTTCTTTGATTTTATTGGGCATCGAAAATTGTGCTATTGATTACACTGGGAAACGAATTTTTTGTTGTCGTTATACAAAACTTGTTCTCTGAAATTAATTTTGCTCCCTTAAGCTACAGATTATCTTTTGTTAATGACATTATTAGTCTACATTTTTTTTCGAAATGTACAAGTTTAAAAACGTTATATGTAACAGGGGATCACGTAATTGTGGCGACGAATTTCTAGGGGAGTCGTTACACGTCATTAGGATTAAAACTGTATATAAACCCATGCCCGGAAATGTCATCCTACGTACCTATTATGACCTGTTCAAAAGAACAGGATGAAACAGTTAAGAGATCGCCTCACGGCGTATGACAACATTTTCGAGAATGGGTTGCTATGCCATTTTAATCCTGATGATGTGCCTTAACTTATTTGGAAGTTTGTTGCAGCATTTATTCGTCTCTCTGTCATATAACGTTTTTAACCTTACACATTTCGACAAAAATAGACTAGAAATGTCATTTAATAAATAAATGTAGCTAGGAGAGAAAAAATGATTGCAGATTTGAAACTAACAATACGAAACTGTCTAAAATCTGTTTTTAAAAACTTATCATGCAACTATAAATAAAAAGTTTGTTCCCCAGTAGCAGTCAACGCATTAATCGTCCACAGGATTAGGGATGCACAATACTATGCGAATTTCGTTAACTGCGCTTTATTTATGCTTACGTGAAGGCGTGCTACATATATAGCCAGTACATGATAACATATATAAGTATATAACATGTAGTACAGTAGCTGTACTATATGTAC
The DNA here is from genome assembly GCF_982258835.1 of Parasteatoda tepidariorum. NCBI lineage: Eukaryota > Metazoa > Arthropoda > Arachnida > Araneae > Theridiidae > Parasteatoda > Parasteatoda tepidariorum. The sequence continues at coordinate 19,927,679 of NC_141755.1, read as the reverse complement.
TGTGATTGTAACTATATACAGGGTTATTCATAATTCCCTCTGGGGTTTCGAAGCGTTATAGTAAAAAAACGAAGACGAATATGGCAGAAAAGAACATATAAAATTATTCCGAAAGTTTTCAAGTTTCAATTTAAGCAGTTGCCGATAGATGACAGTAACATGTACCACTGAAGCCAGTTGTAGTAAGCATAAGGTTGTAGTAAACAGAGGGAATTATGAATAACCCTGTATAACTGCATTTATAGTTAGTACTGTGGATGTTGTTAAACAGTTGTTTTAATTGTCAGTATAAGTAAAACCTATGAATTAAAAGCCTTTGAACGCGAACAAATAGATAGCGTTTGACGCTTAACCATGTCAGTTTACAAAATTGTCAGAGAAATAGGATTTTTCAGGTCATCTGCGTCCGAATCAGTGCCAGATTAAACGTACGCGGGGCCCTAAGTCATTAAAATTTTTGGGGCCCGTAGATTAATTTTTTTTCTCGTATATTTTTTATTTATTCTAATATAAAAGTATTTATATATCTTTTCATTCAAGAAAGCATATTTAAAATTAAAATAAATAATAATAAATTGAATTTTACTTTATTTTGTTAAATTAGAACAAAAAAATAATCATAACATTTTATAATCATAACATAATATTTGAAATTGATTTTTTTAAATCATTGTTTTTCTTATTTTTTTTATAATTTATTTTCAAAAAATCCATTTTAAGAGGGGCCCTCGTCATTGGGGGCCCCAGGCCATGGCCTAGTCTAACCTAATGGGTAATCCGGCACTGGTCCGAATTTACCGAGAATTCACGAATATTTGGGAAAAACTAGCAATCGAACCTATAGTAATGGGAAAATAACCTTGAGCCAACATCGACTCAGATTTGCAACCAGCTGAACCAGGAATTGATCCTAGAATGTGTAATGAACCGTGGAACGCTCATTTTATCCAATGAGCTTAGTATGTTGTAGACGCAACTCGTTATTTATTTTGATGTTCCTAATTCAATATAGTTTAAATTTTGTTCTTAACTAAGACACATTCTACATTTCCAGAAATTTCTACGGGCATGTCGTCCAACAGATGAATGGGGTCCGAGTGACGATATGATTAAAGCTTACTACAAAATGCACATGGAACAAATAACTCCTGACCAAGCTGCAAAATTGACAGACGATGCTTCTTGCAAAGGTTTGGCTCAAAGCAATAACGAAACGGACCTTATGGAATATCTGTGAAATCATTCTATATGTTATAAAACTATCTGTTATGAACTCTTATTGCTGTTGAAAAATGTAGAGTTAATATTGCATACAGATCATTAATTCTAGAAAGTTTTCCGTAATAATCACCCTTAATATATCAGGAGATTTAGTTGAGCGATTATAAGTTTGGAGAAGAGGTAGGGTACATTAAAAAATAGAGAATTACAGAGCAAACATGTCAATGTACGTCATTATCATCGCTTCCCTATTATGTGTATTGGCTGTTCGTTGCGCATATGAACCGCCATTTTTATTTGTCTAAATTATCTTAATTTTACATTTTCTAATAATTAATGTCAAAATTTTCCCCAGATTCAACATAATTTATCAATTTGACATCAACTTCCCCAACTTACCTGCTTAATCACCTAATTAGTGACAATCACAGTAAAACTACAAAATCTGAGCCTATTTGACTGCTATTTTCATCAGTAATTATAGGAGAACACCAAATCGAACACCAATTTTTATTTACAGTTTATGTAAACAAAAATGCATTTTTAAATGTGCACAAAAAGCTTGTCTAAAATAATGAAGCTCCCCTAGTGGTGTACGATGACGTTTCTGACCATGGGTTGTGATGCAATTCTCAATCCTTGTGCCCTACTTCCCTTCCAAATCTTCAACCGTTGAACTGATTAACCTTGCATACATGCAAATTCCTTGTCAAAAATCTATATTCATTATGGATTGCAAATCAATATTTAAGCAAGAGAAAAATAAAAACTCTATCGATTAACCGGTGAGGAATGAGAAAGGAAAAGCATCAAAACCAGTTTGATTGCCTTGATTGGAAGATGTTTCTAACAATCATCCTTCAATTCCTCTCTGTTTCCTTCGTCAACCAATTATGTTTTGATTTTTCAAGTTTTTTCTTCCTCAGTATTGATTCGTGAGATACCGATAGCCTTATTTGTGACAATTTGCGATCCCTAATGTGTATGCTTTTTTTTAACTTCATTGTTGAATGATTCTAAAAATTATATATTGAGAGCGATCATTACGGAACACCTTGTATATTTGCTACATCATTGCATACGCATAAAAAGGCAATCATTTTATAGTATTTGTAAAGAGGAAGTTTTCATGTTATATTAAGCTGGCTCATATAATGCAAGATATATTTTGTGCAATTTGTATTTATTGTAAAAGAATATATTCGTTAGTGTCATTATTTTGTAGCAATAAAGCGTTGTGTTACTCAGTTTGCATCATTTCTAGTGCATAAACTTATAATATTCATAAAATTCTAAAAAATATACTTTTTGACAACTCACAATTGTATTTTAGAATCTTTGTTGGAAATGAATTTATAAAAATATAGGGATTACAAATTGATGTTCATGGGAGCAACGTATCAAAAGCTGGCGAATTATTATCGTGGTCAATCGTAATAAAGACGTAATTAAAATAAAGAAATTAATTTTACTGTCGGAGGAAACTGAAAAGCGTTTTTGATTATTAATTTATCCATTGGACGTTATTAGAAAAACCTTTTAATTTCATTTGACAAAAATGAACTTATTTTAATAGTTTTAATTCTCTCTTATCCTCCACGTTGTAGTTTGATAAATTTCAAATTTTTCATACCTAATTATTAATATGCAAGATTTTAATGTAGACTTTTATGCCTTATTTTTTTTAGAAATTTTTAATTATTTCATGCGATTCGCAAGTTATTAAATATATTCATGAATTGCAAATTAAACCCGGCATAAATTAATTATATTTTTTTATTCGAATACAGTAATTCGTTCTTGGATTCTACAGCGGAGTCAATTCGCAAAAATTAACCTACAATTGACTAGTAATAAATGCATAAAATTCACGCCACGCATATTTGCTCGATTTAGTTGCAAACTTCTTTTCCCTGTGTCCCGCAGTGGACTGATCGTTAAGACACGGTTCCCAGATGATCACCGAAGTCAAGCATCTTTGGCTGTGGTTAGTGCGCAGGTGGGTGACCACTTGGATCAGTCTGTGCAGGTACCGAGGGTGCGCGGTATGGGTCCTCGTTAAACTGTTCTACCGTAAAGTGCTCGACTTCGCGTGCAGGTCGTCAGGCTACCGAAGCAGGGGAGTCATTCCCTCTGCAGAGGATCAAAATTGTGATGGCGTGTCTTCGGATCGTCCTCAGGGATGTTTCCCAGACCGTCACCAATAGCCCATTGTGCAGCTCTAGTGCGACGTAAATGAACTACAACAGCAACAACAATTTTTTTCCTGTATGGTATATTTATATAGCATCAGCTCTAAGGTTAGCTTGCGGGGTGTTTTGCAACAGGACTCGAACCTATTACCACTTCTTATACCATGCAAATAAAGAATGGCATACCTCGAAATAAGGCCATTTTTTTAAAAATAGTATTATCTTGTATCACGCAGGATTTTAATTTTAAGTTAAGAATCAGAAGCTAGATTCTTATCTATATCAAAAATACTATATGTTGATAATACTTGTTATCTGAAATCGAGGTTAAATGTTCTTCGATTGAAGTGTGAAGTATAACGAAGATGACACAAACGTAGAGGTCAAGAGTAGGTTAGAATTGGATTAAGATAAAAGCCTCAAAACAGCTAGAGCTAGAAGACAATTGTATTGCCTGAGAGGTATTCATTCTGAAAATAGGCACCAAAAATATTTTTTTCAGTTAGTCATACTGCACTTATACGATTACAGTCTTCATAATCACTGAGGCTGTTAGATAACTGTGGTGTACGAACCTGTTACCTTATCAGAAGTAGCCCCTGCTACGGTATGCTATGCCTGCTTGCTCACCTTCTTTCTTCTAGGAGTTGTTGACCAAACACAACTTATAGGCTTTTGTCATATTGTTGAAAACTTAGCACAAGCCACTGTTGATGCAACACAGTGTTAAAAATTGTAATAAAACTGAGATAAAATGTGAATTTCAAATGTTGAAAACAGTTCAATATGTAATAAATCTACTAAATAAAGCGATAAATATAAATATTGTAAAATGTGTCGACACTGAGCTGCCATTGCGAAGGGCTGTGGTTCAATCCCCAGTGGCGGCTTGAAGCCCACTCAATTTCAGAAAGATGGGTACCACCTTGTCTGCGATGTAAAGGCAGTCTGTGCGCAATGCAGACAACATTGCTACAATCATGCCCTTTCTCTCGAATTTGTAGAGTTTTAACCTCCATGAACCCACTGGCATACAAAGTACTATTACGGGAATAATTTTTCTTTGCAAAGCATGTAGTAGTAGTAGTAGTAGTTCATTTACGTCACACTAGAGCTGTACAATGGGCTATTGGCGATGGTCTGGGAAACATCCCTGAGGATGATCCGAAGACATGCCATCAAAATTTTGAACCGAGGTACCCCCGCTTCGGTAGCCCGACGACCTACACGCGAAGTTGCGCACTTTACGTTAGAACAGTTTAACGAGAACCAATACCGCGCACCTTCGGTCCCTATTCAGACTGAGTGCTCGACTTCGCGCGCAGGTCGTCGGGCTACCGAAGCGGGGGAGCCATCCCCTCCGAAGAGGATCAAAATTGTGATGGAATGTCTTCGGATCATCCTCAGGGATGTTTCCCAGACCGTCGCCAATAGCCCATTGTGCAGCTCTAGTGCGACGTAAATGAACAAGAACAAGAACCCTACTCAGACTGATCCAAGCTGACCGCAGCCAGTGATGCTTGACTTCGGTGATCTGCTGGGAACCGTATCTTAACGATCAGTCCACTGCGGGACTTATAAAGCGTGTATAAATATATTTATTAAGCAGTGAATTTTGAAAATAATAAATCTACTGCTTAAATAAATTACGTTGTGTTTTATTTTGAACATGATAAACAAAATTTAAAAACTTCAAATGGAGATCTAAGCCAACTTCAATAGCGCAGCTTCGTTGTAACATCAACCCAATTCAATAGAAACGAGACTTGAAGGGAAAGAATATATCAATCACAAATGAAATAAGAAAAAAAAAACTGGCATTGCATCTCACGGTTGATTGTGACGTCACGATCGAAAAACCAAAGATTATTATTCTGGAAAAAATTGCTTGACAAAACGTGATACAATTTGGAACAATTCAAGAAGAATTAGGATCAAATGAATGAACAAACGTCTCGTAACTGATATTATTTCACGGAATCTCAAGTAAGATTTTTTTTATTTTAGCAATTTGTGTTTATTCATGTAAATAAAAAAAATTGGACAAAAGTTTGAACTTTATAATAATCTCTAATCATACTGATTTTATTAGGCAGTGTATTTAAATTACGTTTATAAATAATGAACGTCCGTTGGAAATTGAATTTTGTGAAAGAATGTTTCTAATAAATTTGGATACATGTTTAGATTGGCTTCGCAAATAATGAGAAACCGTTTTTTAATTGAATGTCGAGAGAGAATATTCCTAATAAATTCAGAATGGATATATAATTGAATTTTGCGGGAGAATATTCCTGATGAATTGGGCATAAATTTAGAATTTTATTTTGAAGGAAAGTATTCCTAAGAAATCGAAGATAAATTTATAACTGTATTGCGAAAAGATTCCTAATTAATTGAGTATAGATTTATAATTGTATTTTGAAAGAGAACATTCCTAATAATAAATTAGGCAAACGCTTATTTTTGAATTTTGAGAGAGAGTAATCCTAATATAATAGTAATATATTTATAATTTAAATTTTAGAAAGAATATTCCAAATATTTTTAGTATATGTTTATGAATTTTAAGGAAGAATATTCCTAATATATTTGGTTTGTAAATATTGAGTATACAATTATAATTGAAATTCGAGAGAGAATAATCCTATGTCAAGAATTGAAAATATTCTTAATGCCTCTGTTTAATTCATAAAATACGTTTTAAAATATTAATATTTAATATTTCAAAACATTGGGGCTATTTAATCAGTTTATACCTTGAGTTGAATACTTAATACTGTTTGGTAGTGCGATCGATTGATCGATGAATTTGAGAGAGAATATTCCAATTTTATGAATTGAAAATATTCTTAATACTTCTGTTTAATTCATAAACTACGTTTCAAAATATTAATATTTCAAACAATTGGGACTATTTAATCAGCTTATACCTTGAATTGAATACTTAATACTGTTTTGCAGTGCTATCAATTTCGGCTATTGTGTCATTAACCTTTATATTGAGCGTCTCTATGGAAACAAATTTGAATTTACGAATATTTTCAATGAAAAAACCATTAAATTTGAGAATATTTCTAATTATTCTGGCTAAGTTATACATATATTTGACTTTGTACATATTGGCCGTACGTTTATGGATGAAATTTGATATACATTGCGTTTTTATATTGCGTACATACATTGTGTTGTACATAAACTGTGTAACTCTAAATTTTAAACACAATTAAAAGAAAATATTAAATTAGTTAATAGTTAAGTCTAGTACAACGCTAAATAATATTTAAGTGTTACACACTAATAAAGTTTCATAATAAAATACAATCTTTAGAAACGAAACTATTAATTCCTTTATAATCGAATCAATAATTATATAGTATGTTTACTAATGAAAAATTTAGCAGTATTTTTAAGCATTTATATCATTCTTTCAAGTTCTTAAATCAATAGTCCTAATCTAAACAAAAATTATTCAGACAAATTTATTTTTTTGCGAAACATTTTAAACTTATTTTTTAAATTTGCGTGTATTTGCTGTCTTAAAAAAGTTAAAATATTTCTTTGACTTTCGGTTTTATCAAATTAAAGAATTTAAAACAAGCTAATTCACTATCCTATCTAGTTTTGTATTCAAATTTTTTAGCTATTTAATATATTACTTATTTTCAAACACTGAAATTTGTTAAGTCTTAATATCCTTTAGTATCTTTTTATATTACAATAAAAATTACATATTTTTGTTTCCTTTGCATTATATTCTATTAAAGAATTAATTAATCCAGAATTCGCAATTTGTTATGACCAAAAAAGCTGATTGTATTTTTTGTGAGCAAAAACATTTATCAAAATTAGCTTCCGAATTTTACGAAACTTGCGAATTAATACTGGAAATATAATTTATTACTTCTATATTATTCTGATTTATCCTTTCTAGAACAAAACCAGATGATTAAAACAAAAGTTTTCTTATTTTCTAAAAAAATTTTAATATTCCAAATTTTAAGCTAGCAAACTTACGCAAATGAGTATAATGCATTATCTAAATGGTAATATAATTTCTTTGTTTTACAAAAAATTTCAAAACTAAAAACTAATTTCTGTATTCCAGACTTGGAATCCGATGGAAATATGTTATTGTGAAGTTTTCAATATTTCCATCACCAATAATTATGAATTTGCACGATGTCTTATTGACGTCGGGTTAACTGTGGTTGGGTTTTCTTGTTTTTCCTTTTCAAGTGTGTATTAGTGTTATGGCATTTTATTATTAAAACAATTTAATTATAAACCAAGCCATCTAGTCCTAAACTCAATAATAAAGCGTCATAAATTATTTCAAAAAGAGAAAAACGGAAGAATTCTATCGATGAGCCACTTAAAAAAGTAACTTAAAATAGTCAAATTGTAGTTTTGTACATTAATTTATATGTTACTTTCCAAGTTACAAATAGAAAAAATAAACGTTACAATGATATTTTAGGTAAATATTTGAAAAATAAAAATAAGTACCATTGGCCTAATGTAGGAAACCGACCATCTGTAAAATCATGGAGTTTACATGAATGAGCCTATTTTTTTTTACTGAATTAACACAACTCTTAGCCTGTTGGATGATTAAAACTTATTCAGTAAAAAAATAATTAAGAAAATAAGACCATAAAAATTACATTCTAACTTATTAAGATGCACAATATCCAACTATAAGGAATAAAACAAATCTAATAACATTTTTTATTATTTATGCAGTGGTATTTTATTATACACCCCGAAATGTTTTAAAATATTAGCGTAGCTATTTTTTTAAAGCATTTCGTAAATTGACATTTCTAAAGTTGAGCTTATCCGGTTTAAAACTGACTGGCTTTATTAAAGGTGACTAGCAGTCTGTATATATAGTCCATGAACTTGGTTATAACGAAATAAACAATCCTAGTTACTATGGCTCAACAATGCTGGTTTAAGACAGTTACAAATATTTTTTAAAACTGAAATACTGAATATAAAATGACTGATAACCATAGTAATTAAAAGAATTAGAGGAAAAATACAAAAATAGTACCTTCTTGTTGGGCATTGCACCAAACACTCTTTTGGATCTGTGTCCATTTTCCTAAACACTCATTGATAGCTGTGTCCATTTTCCTAAACACTCATTGAGAGCTGTGTCCATTTTCCTAAACACTCATTGAGAGCTGTGTCCATTTTCCTAAACACTCGTTCGGGGCTGTGTCCATTTTCCTAAACACTCGTTCGGGGCTGTGTCCATTTTCTTAAACGCTCGTTCGGGGCTGTGTCCATTTTCCTAAACACTCATTGAGAGCTGTGTCCATTTTCCTAAACACTCATTGAGAGCTGTGTCCATTTTCCTAAACACTCATTGAGAGCTGTGTCCATTTTCCTAAACACTCATTGAGAGCTGTGTCCATTTTCTTAAACACTCATTCGGGGCTGTGTCCATTTTCTTAAACGCTCATTCGGGGTTGTGTCCATTTTCTTAAACACTCATTCGGGGCTGTGTCCATTTTCTTAAACGCTCATTCGGGGCTGTGTCCATTTTCTTAAACGCTCATTCGGGGCTGTGCCCATTTTCCTAAACGCTCATTCGGGGCTGTGTCCATTTTCTTAAACGCTCATTCGGGGTTGTGTCCATTTTCTTAAACACTCATTCGGGGCTGTGTCCATTTTCTTAAATGCTCATTCGGGGTTGTGTCCATTTTCTTAAACACTCATTCGGGGCTGTGTCCATTTTCTTAAACGCTCATTCGGGGTTGTGTCCATTTTCTTAAACGCTCATTCGGGCTGTGTCCATTTTCTTAAACGCTCATTCGGGCTGTGTCCATTTTCTTAAACGCTCATTCGGGGCTGTGTCCATTTTCTTAAACGCTCATTCGGGCTGTGTCCATTTTCTTAAACGCTCATTCGGGCTGTGTCCATTATCATTAACACGCATTCAGAGCTATGTTCAGAATGAAAAGCTCGCCGGCGAACTGCTGTCAATAACCAGAAAATAATTTAAATGGTCAAATAGAAGAACCGGTTCAATGATAACTAACCGCGAATTAAGCAATTAAAATAAATTTCAATGTAATTAATTGACTTAATACCATATTACTTCTTGAAACGTTCTTATCAAGCCTCTTTAAATGTTGATGACCCAAGTAAGCCAATGATTCAAACTTGTTGTGTAATAAAATGAATACAAAATAAATGTTGTGTCATAAAATTTTCCTAAAACTATGCACTCCTTAAAGGTCGCCTGGTCTTCATTATTCAGTTGTTAATGTTAAGCCTGGCGATTACCAAACAATGCAGTGATATTTCTCGCATATTTAACTTGTTTTATTACATGAACTGGGAAAGATGTGTTTGCCTGTTAAAATGAAATACACATTTGTTGGAAATATCGAACTTGTGTTATTTATTCAAGCGGGGAAAATTAGCTGTTTTATTTCTTCCTTATTATTTACTTTTTGTCATTTTTAGTTTAAAAATTTTGAATGAAATTGTGAAAAAATGTGTTATACAAATACATTTGGAAAATATGACATGATGCATATAATCATAAAATAAAACAATATATTGCCGATCAATTTTTTTAAGTCAATATATCCTGCTGAGACACAGGAACAATTATAATGGAAAACATTTGATACAATTTTCTCTAATAGACATAGATTTTTTTTTCTGTTTGCATACTTTCCAAAGCTGTTTATGGGAAAATATAATTGGATTTAGCTTTTTTTGGTTAGTTTTTAATTACATTTAATTCAAGTAACCTATTGGGAAGTTTTATGGCAAACAAAAATCTAGTTGTTTGAGTCTAGTGGGTTTTGTTTTATGACCAAACCGTGAATAAATACTCTATAAAAATGCAAAAAATCCTAACAATTAAAATGTACACATTTTTGATGTAATAATTAAAGTAAATATAAAAACGCTCATTAAGTTTATTTGTTTTTGAAATAATTTTGTTTTTATAATTTTATGTAATGTTTTTATCACGTTATGTATACGAGACATTTACTAAGTAAATACTTACTAAATACTAAGTAAATGCGTATGTATGTATATTCTATTCCATTTAATTAAATTCGTGTAAGAAATTAAATATTATCTAAACATGCCTTGTCAAATTGCCTTGTTAATTGACTATTTAATAATTTACCTGTTTTGCAATCGATAACAGGCAAGGCTCAAATATAGCTTGCATACTTTTAAAAAAAACTATTTCAAAAGCCCTACATGAAATGATTCAAAATTGATAATTTTTGAAATAATTTTTAAAAATTTTCAATTTTTTGGTTACTAGTTACCATAACTTAAACTGCCACCCAATTGCTTCAATGCCTTTTTCCAGTCAAGTGTTTTGTGGAAAAATCCAAATGTCAAATTTCAGAATTTTCATTGAAACAATTAAATGAGTAAAAAAGCATCAACGAAATGAATAACATATCAAATCTCTTTTGAAAGAAGAAAATTTTAACTTTCATGCATTTATAAGAAAATTAGATTAAGAAATAAAATGTCAGACCTAATTTCGCCAAACTTATTGGGCATTGTTTTTCTTAAACGTATACTGCGTACATTTTCTGGACATTCTCAACTTATTGTTACAATTATTCTATTTATTATGCATGCGTCTGGGCTTGTTCTTTTGTTTTTGAATAACTAAATATAAGAGTTCGTATATTTTCAAAATTTTCTCAACTTCCTTTTCTCATGATTTAGTAAAATTTTCTGCGCTTTATTTATATAGCCTAATTGTTTTTATGTACTACATTTTTTTAAGAAAAAGTGTTTACGATCTTTTTTTAATATGCTTTGTTTCTATTTTTTTTAACGAAATTAAACGGATTTTTTGAAAAAGTTTTCCAACTATTTATAAAGTTTTGTTTAAATCAGTTGATTTGTTATTAAAGATTTAAATAATAAAGCTATAAATACTATTTAAAAAATCGAATTTTTTTCGGGAAAATAAATAATATAATGAAATTAAATTCCTTGGCATTTTTTTGTTTCATGTTTATTTTACTTTTTATTTTATTTACTTTTTTTTACATTTGTTTTAAACATTGCAATTTATGACTACTCTTTAATGTCTCATTTTCTTTTACTCGTGTCTTGCTCTTAGTTGATTTTATTTACTCCAACATATCAGGATTTGATAATTTAAAAATAGGAGAAATTTTCTGATATTTAGAGTTTAAGAGCAAATTGAATTTTTTTTTCTTTTGATTTATACTTAAATAAGTTAAATGCATCAAAGAAATGAATATTAAATTTTCATGTATCTGAAAAATTTTGTAAAAAACTTTTAATTTTTTAGGTGAACAAATTAGTTAAAGCATGTGAGATATTTTGATCAATGAAAAAGTTGGAGAAAAAAATATTCACATTTTCAATTTTTAAAGGAAATTGTATTACTGCAAGAAACACCACGATTTTCATATTTTCATGCATTTCGATATTTCTATCTAGAAACATAACTAAAGAACAGTTTGACTTAAATATATCCCCTTTGGAAAAGGCAAAGAATATTTATAGGGGGAAGAAGGCTAGCTTCCTTAGATATATTGTAATCCAGTCCCTCAATGTTTTGTGCGAGCCCTGTGTATAAAGGAAAAAACAACATTTAGGGACACAGCAGCAGAGGTTCTTGAAACTTGGCTTACCCTCCTCTAATCCCAACCCCTACTGGGGTATAGTTCTTTTTGTTTATTGTTGGTTGGATGGTTGGTTTTGCATTTTTACACTTGATCCTGCAGTTCTATACTATTTTTATATTTCTTTGAGAATAAATCTCTATCATCCATATTGATTAAATCTTCTAACTATATTTTGGCAAAGTAAGAAAGAATTAAATGGCGGGAAGCACAGACTCCAAACATATGTGTAAAATTGTCCAACAACCAGTTCACGGGTGACATCCCAACTGTCACTTTACTTCGTATGAGCATGCGCTGGATCTAAACATATGATGTCGTAAATTTGAGTATGCTGTTCACACTGTCAGTTGTATTTCTGGTATAGCATACCAGACTGAGCAGTTCCCCGTGTTAGTTAGGTATTCGACGAGCTGGACTTTTTCTATCTATATTCTTTGGGAAAAAGTGTGGCTTATTGCTCTGCAGCCCCATCATTTGTATCTACTAAGAATAGTTTTTTTCACTATCTGAGCAGCCATGAAAAGAATTGCACACAATGTAGGTGTACTTTTGAAAAAAATTTGAGTAGGAACGAATTGTTCGTTAGATTACGTCAAAATTAACGCTAAATTGAGTTGACCCAGCATACTAGAGGTATGAATTAGAAAAAAAAATCGCAGCGACATTGGGGGGGGGAATTATTTTGCGTTAAACAGAAGGCCTCAGCCCCATTCATGAAGGCTCCTTTTTTTCATTAATAGACCATACTGGCCTAATCATAACCTAGCTCCCCCCACCCCAAGGCCTATGATCACAATCTTTTTAAATCTGGTTTTTATTTATTTTTCCAAATAAAAAAAAATCCTAAAACCTTTCTTTAACGTCCGTTCTTAAAATGTTTAAGAATATTTCTTTTAAATAAAAGTTTTTCAGAAAATTTTAATAAAGAAAAAAAAACAATAGAAAAAAATACCAGTCAGTTGAGGTTTTCATATTTCATGTTAAGACTGTACTTATCAGTAGGTTACGTTTAAAATATTTAGTTAGGCACCTGGAAAATTTTATGGACTTAAGGCTCGTATTTGTCTTGATCGGTCTTGGAATTTATGACCATTTAAAACACTACAATAAATTTACAAGCATTTAAATTAGCGAAGTCTAAGTTTTAGTGGTAAGAAGCGATACGCCTAAAAATTAAATTCTGGAAATGTAGGAAAGTATTTTTTTTTTAATTTAAAATTGATAATTTAAAAACTTCTAAGCTGAAATACGTCTAAAACTTGCATTCCTTAGATAAATGGTTTTCCAAAAGTGTTCCTCGGTACCCTGGGGTTCTGAGGAAGAGTCACAGGGATTCCGAGAATTACGATTTTTTTCCGGTAATGAGTTTTAAGGCGCGCAGTTAGATTTATACTCAATTAATTATCAATTATTTATTTAATACACATTTTGGTTATTTTTATAAAATCACTTAAGCAAAATTCTAGTGAAAGGAGAAATAGCAAAATTAAAAAAAATTCTGTCAGAAATATATTTAAAAAATTAGGAAGCTATTTTTATTAGCCTTTATTAGCTTAGTTTCAGCTTATGCATGCTGTTAAAAAATCAGAAATGATTCATGCTGCCTCAGATTTGACTTTTTCGACATATGAAACCTAAAACAATATTCATTTTTCATATTTATTTCGAAATTAATCTTTCTTTGGTAAATGTGTTCATAATCGCAAATGAATCTTATTTAGAAAGTAGGGGTTCCGCTAAAAAAATCCCGATCATTTAGAGTTCCGCAACCGGAAAAAAAAATCTGGAACCACTGCCTTATTGGATTATAAATTTTGATACAGATATTTAAAAAACTGGTACACCCGTACCAGTTGAATACCATCACTGCACGTAAAAATAGTAACCGCTATTGCGGTAGTCCAGTGTCTGAAGTTCTTGCTATTGCAAATTAAAATCGCAAAGATAATCAACGTATTAAATGTTTTAAAAAATCAAATGGGTAATGAATTAAGACATATTTAGCACTAATTTCTCATTATTAAATAAAAACTGCTATTGATTAAAAAATGTATAATTCTATTAACAAAAATGTAACTTCTACTTTCAAATAATTTTAAGTTCTGGAGTAAAATTCACGAGATTATACGAACCTCTACTTGCGTAATCCAATCACGATTTTTTTTTTTTCACATAGCTTGAAAATATCTCTATTAAAACTCCCCCATACCACGTATGTGGTTCTCGTGATACAACAATATTCCAACAATCTCTAATGGTACATTTGTGCCTACTTCCCCATATTTTAAAGCTATTTTTTTTTTATTGAAACATATTTTGATTATTTAATCCCACTAAAATTTCAAAACTCCGAAAACTTTTTAGTGCTGCCATCTCTTTACGTACATCTGAACCTAAACTCTGACATCAAATCAGAAATTTAAGCACGAATAAGTTCAAAATTATCATAGTAGTAAATTTCTAGTATCATAATTAACTTTTTATATGCATATATATGCATAAATATGGATTACTGAGTACTTACAATTATTCGTAATTGAAACTTTGATTATTTTTATGTAAAATGCACCACATAATTTGCTTGATGGATGCAGTGTAAATTTTGTACGCCTTTCATCCCGTACGATGCATGTCATTGTGCTATAGATGCGTGAGTAATCCAGGAAATTCTGAAATTTAGTTACATTTATCGAACAAAAATAAGTGAATTTTATCTTGTAATACACCTTTACGATTTAGTGCTGCCATCTGTAAAACAAAAGAGAAGTAAATAAGCAAATGTTATAAAATTATAGGCAATTAGCAAGTACTGTTGAGAACTCTTAATTTTTCTACGAACAGGAAACTTACGACGTATTATTGATAGAAATTTCTGTGTGTTAAAAACTTGTTGAGATGTTAAGCGTATTAAACAAAATTTTAATCTTTTACTAAAGGATTAATATTTTGAAATTTTTAAACTTCATGCAATTTTAATTGTTTCAAAAAATTTCAAAAACAGATCTGAGTTCTATTATATGCCAACACCTTTTCTCACTGTTATTATAAAACAGTCATTGGATTCATATTATTTAGTCCTGGTTTCGAATGAAATAAGTTGATTTACTATTTTATTCATTTTTCCTCATGATTGTTTAAAGAAAACAAAGCCCAAAATAAATTTCATGAGTACAGACTTCCCTTTTTGTAAATTCAAAAACCTTATCAAAATTTTAAGAAAATTAATTTTGCTAAATATCCTTTAAGAAAACTACAGACAGTGAGTAAAAAAAATTCACCCTGGGTAACTTTTCTTCTAATAATCGAATTTTTCACGACCTATGTGCCACTCTTAATGGTTCAAAAGGGTGACCTCTTATATTTTAATTTTTAATTATCTAGCTAGTGAGAACTACATTTTAAATAATGTAATCAGGCACAAAAAATTATAAACATACCTTTTCACCTCGGTTTTAGGTTTTATACTTTATAAACTAAGGAAAAGCCGTTATCTGAAGAAAATAGGGTGCCAATTTTCAGAGTTAAGAGAACGATCAAAAGCTTAAGCCCCTTCTCTTTTAGCGTATTTCTCCAGATCTAGGGAAGTTTTTAAGCAAAACTAGAATTTTTGCTCTCTCTGTTACCCAACGATAACTTCGTGTAAAAAATATTTATTTTATCACTTTTTTTTTTTAATTATGTTCCAAGAATTTTTGAAATGCGAGAAGTACAAACTTTTACGCCATTTTAAACTATGGAATTTTAAAATACAGTATACAAAATTTGAAATTCTAATACATCTTCAGAAATGAGTTTAAAAATAAAATTTTTGAAATCTTATTTTTCAGAAACTATTTGAAAGATTTAGTTTTTTTTTCTGCAAAGTGTAACATGGTGGGGAAAAAATTTACGTTGCAATTCAAAAACCTTTCGCTGAATACAAACTAATGAGAATAATTAATTATTAAAAATTATGTTTGAAATGGAATTATCTTTGGATAAACCAGTTTTAAAATTGTGTGTGCAAAATTTACTTAAACTTATCGAAATATGGTGAATTAATCAAAAAAAGAAATTTACATTAAAGGATCCAAAAGGCTAAGGAACTACTCTCCTTATAAATTTCAATCATATTTTGCAAATTACGGTGAACCCCCATATTTTAATGGTGCAAAAAATGTAAATAGTATGTTTATTTAAGGAATACTTTTTTTTTTGTCTGGTTCCGGTACTTAAAACATCAGCTTGCACTAATTAACTTGATTAAGGTCTCCCCTTTATACATTAAGATTGGCACTTAGTTTGTTGGCACCGATCATTCGAACAAAAGTTAGTGTGATATCTTTTTTCCATTCTGTACGTTGGCCAACAATTAAAGGAGGAAATTTTGAAATCGTAGTTTCGTAGCAATTTTCGAATTAATTGCTTCAAAATTAAGCAATGATTGAAAGCTTTTGTCAGAAAAACTACACTAATATGCCAAAAAAAAAATCTTAGCACTATCAATTTGTACGCTTAAAAGAATTTTTGAATTTGAACAGTGCCAACTGTAAATTTACTGAAAAAATCTTAGGTTCTAATAGATCTGGTGCTCATGTAAAGACTTGTACAAAATATCTTCAATTTATTAATTTATACTTTCCTGAGTTATTTCTTGATAATATAGATACTTTAAAATGTATGCATAATATATAGACTGCATACAATTAATGCAACAGAATTCGGAAAGCTGTTACTTTATGCATCATTTTTGTTTTATAAGCTGCGGACATTCGCACTGTTTAAGGGACGTGCTTCTTGGTGGGAGTGAACTTATAAATTCATTGAGAATTGTGAGCTTTTCTTTATCTGACCCTTTAAATTATAAAGAAAAAATCTGTTTTAAAATTTCGTGATAAGAATGTGAAAATTTTTAAAATTATGTGGAAGTGTAGCAAACTTGGGTATCACTGGAATTAAATTTGTATATTTTAATTTCGTTCTATCAGAGTCACACTAGTTCACTAAATTCCACACTAAACTAAAAAAAAATTTATCTGTTGAATATCAACAAAAACTTTGTCCTTGTTTTTGCGTTTTAGGAGTTTAAATTGATGAATCAACGATTTTCTTTAATTGTTTGAAATATTGTGGGAGACTTTGAGACTTTTAATGCTTAAAGAGAACAAATACCCAATGTCCACCGTCCAACGTCTCTAAAGGTTGCAAATGACTTATAAAACTACTAAAATAGAACAGAAAACAACTGAAACAGAGCAAAAAAATCACTTTTTATATTGTTTTAATTACAATTTTCAATTATTAGATAAAATATTTTAACTTAGTTAGCCTTCATCCATATTTAACATCATAGCGTTAAGATCATCATTAAAGTTTAAAGTTGAAGTTAATCTAGAAGCTGGACATTTCTTTTAACTTTATCTCTGCTGCCTAAATATTTAACTGTAACAAGATGTAGCTCTCTTCTGGAATATTTTCGAATGCACAGTTGCATTCAATGTTTAAACTGGTTATTATTCCATTCAAATTGTCCATTTATTTTTGATCAGGAACTGTAATAGCTTTCATGAAGATTGGGCACCCACTTGGGCCCTTGCATTATTTGAATACATCGAATTCAGGATACATCTTTTAATACTGATAATTAGTTCCAGAACATTTAAATAGAGAAGATAACTAGGAATAAATTACTAAAAGTATTCTTAGAATTCAAAAAGTTGTGGAAGAAAAAGTCAATGAATTTGTGTGGGAAGAGAATAAATTTTGTCGGAGAACAGAAATTATGCGAGCATTCGACTATTAGGCGAACCGGACAATTGTAAACTATGCGGTTTTCCGCTTTGCAAACATATATGGGCCAACTTATCAACACAGAAAAATTACCTCAAATTATTCCCAAGCTCCCCATGTGTTTTCACTATTTGTGGCCAAAATCGTTTTAAGCAAATTCTTGATTTCTTAAGATTGAAATACGAAGTTTAAATTTTACTAACACTGCAAATGAAAAAAAAAAATTTCCCGTATAGCCGAGTGAATCAGCAGCCAAGAGGGATATTTATAAAGGGTTTATTAACCCACTGGGCGGTTTAGTAAATGGACAAAATTGAAAGAATGCTTCTTCCCAATACACTATTTCCCTTTTTAATAACTTGACCGGTTTTTTATGCATTTTTATTACCCCTGACCAGTGTTATCCAAAGTGTGGTACGCGTACCCTAGGGGTACGGGAACAGTTTAGCAGGGGTTCGCGTTCTTATGCGAAATATCTTGCAACTTATTTAGAAACAAAGCTAGCCATGAAAATTTACGATTACGTATTTTCCTATTGGCTATTTTTTGCAGAGTTAACAGTTAATAATTAGTGGTGTCAACAGCTAGATGTGCTTTTTTTTAACTTTAGTGCAATTTTTTTTATCACAGAAAAATTATATCATCCTTCTCACTGATGCAAATAAACTTATTAACAAAATTTAGAGCGAAAAAAATAAACAAATTCTTAAGAAAATATATTCAGTTTTTTATAAGTGGTACACAGCGTTACGAAAAATTTAGAAGGGGTACACAAAACTCATAAGTTTGGGAAACACTGCCCTAGACCACAGCGTTGGAGGACATTTTTAAAAAGGAAAAAAAATGGCTTTTCATTTACAAAACTGTGGTTTCTCTTCATATTAGCCTTTTTGCACTATTTTTATAATTAGTATAAAGTCCGCTGTTTAAAAATAGGCAAAACTTTATCTAAAATTTAACCTTTACTCTTGGACTAAACTTAATCTAATAATCATAACTCAAAATCATTATGAAAATAGCATATTCACTGTAGTGATATTTCGCGTGATGGAAGATCCTTCGAAAAACAACCTTAAATTCTTTGTTTAATTTTAGGTTCTTAAAAATGGAAACTGAAAATTTAGAAGGTTACCAAACCCCTCTTTCCCAAAGGCGTAAAATTGATGCTGAAGTGTTCAAGTCGCCGTCTTCAGATTCAAATGATAGTGCCATCGATATGAGATTTTATTCATTTCGCTGCGCTCCAAAGGAAAGAAGAAAACCCATCATACCAACCATAGTGACCGATGATGGCGAAGAGATCTCACCCGAGGATAACGTCTTCGAAGAGTCTGCAAACCTAAAAGGAAAACAAGAATACAAGTAAGTTTCAAGCATATTTAAAACTTCAGCAAGAATTACTAGGTGTGGCATATTTAATCTCAAGGATAGGTCTAATAAATCCTGAAAATATCGTGAGTGTTGCCATCTCCTCTGTTCGAAGTAGCATTTTCGTATTAGGATGTTAAGTATATAAAACAACTTTTTAATGTTCTCCTTTGGATTGCTCTTCAAATTTGGGGACTTTTAATGACTTCTATATCCTGAAACCTTGTTCATTAGCATAGAAGTTGAGATGAACTATTCCTGTATTGAACAGGGAGGTTAAACAGACTTCCTTCCTTTTAAAGAAGTCGAAGCCATTAAGGACGTTAGAAAACATTTCAAAGGAAAACTTTAAAAGTTATTTTTTAAAACTTTTGCAGCCCAGCAGAGACGTTCATTATATCAGATGGATCGAGGTTACTTTGAAAGATGGTATGGGTGTATTATTTATATTACATATTCAGGAGTTATCAAATCAGACCTGTAAATTAATAGGTTAAACCTTGAACAAAAGGGAATTGTTGATCAAAGTAATCAATTTTTTCCATATTTTACGGTATCTCAAGAGTTTTTTTTACCTCAAATACGCAATGCCCCTAAATGACCCCACCTTGTTTTTTTTCCTTCATTTTTTTGTGCCAGACAATAGCTTTTTAATTTCGTTGCCTTTAGAATTATCTCGAAGTCTTATTCGAATAAAGGTCAAACTGAGTGTATTTTTAAAAAACGACCTGGCCTCACTCTTCTTCGTAGAAGTATTTTTAAAACTAGTAAACTTAAATTTCATTTCTGCTGCAAGTAGAGAACAACATAAATCGAAATAGATAAAAAAATCCATTTATCACGGTTTTAAAGCTCTGTTTCTCATAATGAACAAAGATTTGAATTGTAAAATCATTCAAATATGATCTTCGTTTAATATTTTCTGAATTTTTACGTGCTATAGTCGCAAATGGCATTTATATTTTTTATCTATCAGTTTTTAATACTGAATTCAATGCATTACAAACATTAGTAATCATTATTAGAGATTTGTTACATCAGCTTTTGTATTTTCTAGACAGGAGTGCCGTAATCATAGTCCTAATATAAATTTAGAATAGTTGTTATTAAATGAAATCAAAGTATGGCGTTTATACGTGGCAATTTAATTTGTAAGCTTTGCAACGTTTTTCGCCGAGGAAATTTTTAAAAGAAAACTTCAGTTGAATTGAACACCTGAAAGCGGCTTTCTTCATGGATATGGATCATTATGGGATGTTGAAACGTAGCATTTGTTTATGTTATTAACTGTTCTTTTCCCCTTCGATTTCGAGTATAGTGCGACTTTGAGGAAAACTCCTCCAGACTAAAAGTCTGAGGCTGTCTGTTGCTATGGTAACAAGAGAGCGCACACTTCAAAATCGAAATGGAGAAATGAAGGTGTGGATTGGTTTACTCAAGCTGACCTATGCAAAGATCAAGACAAAACTATTCCCCCGCACTGCTTCCAAGTGTCTTTTCCTCGTAACCATGGTACCCGCCGCAACGCGAGATTGATGTCTGGAGAAGTTCTCCTGAAAGCCGCACTATAAAGCCCATCAAATATAAGTTCTCTTAAATGACGGATTCTACATTCCTTCACGAAGAATTTTTTTTTCTTTTTCACTTAGCACAAAGGCAGGCACGAAGCCATATTGAACATAAAAACACCAATTATGCAACAAAATTTTCAGATACATGAAGCAAAAATGACGGTTACAATAAAATACATAAACAAATAATAAATCCAGGTCAAATGACAGATGTAAACAAGAATTATACTTTATCAAATTCGATGTGTGATACAACGTAATATTTAATTAACTTCACGTTGAATAACTTTTTAACTGATGAGGAGAAACTTAGCTTGAACTTTGACAATATTATGCAGAGAACTTACAAGCTATCTTCCTTATAAACGACCAGCTTCAGCTAAGGTCATAGGTCAGGTGGTTGTACATCAATGGTCTACTCTTGTTGAGAGTCTTCTCTTGTTGAGAGTCTTCTCTTGTTACTTTACGTTTGAAGGAAAACTAAAATTTTTAACTATAAATACCATCTTGCCGTGAAGTCTAGTTTTTAGAATAAGACTGTACCGAGTGCAGGCAATTACCAGATACCCGGTCTACCAGTCTAGATTCCAATTACCCGGTTATTAACTGCAGCCGGTAAGATAGTTTGACTACCAGGTACCCAGTGCCGATTAATACACATTTATGTTCAGCAGAACCATAATCAGATTTATACTAACCTTAAAACTACTATTCAAAAAATAAACATAGAATTTGAAATTTATATATTTCAGTTTCTTAATAATGAAATGACTGATTTAAACACGACATATTTTACTCTTGTGCCGAATTCCAATTCAACGAAACCTTGGTGGACAGCTTTGGGACAGAGAAATATGTTCACTAAATTTAATGTCCGATCAGGGAAACTGCGTGTAAAATTAGAAATCTAAAACTGAACTGGGGTATCCTTCGAGGTTAATATCTTCCTTACCTGTACTATGCATGATTCTTTATCGCCTTACGAGATCATCGCCAATAAAGTCAATTATTTTTATTATTTGAAATGCCGGATGTTATTTAGGCAAAGTATGAAATAATCGTCCTAATGAGGTTATTATGTAAATGATGTGCATGTTACTATGAATGACCGAAATTGGTGGTTGTTGACTTTCATCGGTGAATGTTGACAATCAAATTAGTCGCTTTGGTGAATGTCCGAAATATTTATTACATCCGATTTGATATTAATTTATTCGTGGATATAATTACATTTATTCGATATTTTAATACTTACTGACGATAGATTAGAACAAACATCAGTGTAGGGTATACCGCGCAAATGTATACCTGGCAGTGGCACATGACCTTAAAAAACATCAGTGTAGGGTATACCGGGCAAATGTATACCGGGTAGTGGCACTGAACCTTAAAAAAACATCAGTGTAGGGAATACCGGGCAAATGTATACCGGGCAATGGCACTTGACCTTAAAAAAACATCCGTGTTGGATATACCGGTCAATGGCACTTAACAAGACCTAGTATGACTAGACCTTTGGTAAATGCCACTTTTGCTATAGCTTCAATATTTAAAAAAATTAAACAAAGCGTTTGAATCAATTTTAAACTGATAACGAAATTATTGCCTTAAAATTAAAAAAATAATAATAAAAACTACGTCAGATAAGAGTAATTGAAGTTGTTTCTTTATGCAACTCATGTGCGGAAAAAAAAAATTTAAAAATTATCCAGGTGCATCTAAAAGTGGATGAATATCCCAAGACACCGAACTGTTTTAACGATGGTAGTTAAATAGAAAATTAGGAATCAGTAAATTTATTTATAGTTATTTAAAGATAATAAAATCATAATTGTATGAAATTCAAAGATAATTACAGAAAAAATAACGCTCCTTAATCTCGTGCTAAACTTCCTTTCAACAAATGAGTAACTGCAATATTATGTTCTTATTTGAGTTTTCAGGCTTAACATTTCATAATGAACAAGTATAATGGGCAACTGTTGCAATCGAAAAATATTTTCGTTAAATGAGTCATAACTTCCCGACATAAACAAAAATTCTGAAAGGAAGCAAGGTAGTAAAAATTTTAAACTACATTTTTCAAGTGAACTAAAAAGGAGCAAACTCTAGTCTTGTTTGAAATGAAAACATTAAACACATAAATTTCACAATTAATGTCACCGCCAATAATACCATCTCCCTGTACTCATTACGCACTTGTCTTTTCAGTTTCGGTCGTGATAATCATTATACCTTTTTAGTCCACTTGAAAACATACTTTATAAAAATCAGGGTGCGTAGTAAAATTATTCAACAAAAAATAAGCACCTTTTAAGCACTTTTCAAGCACTCAAAAAATATTTTTAAGCACTTTAAAAAATATCATAATTAGACAGGGTTGCAAAGTTTGACAATTGACGGTTTTATCTTGTTTTAACCGTCATGCCAAAAAAAAACCTTTTGGCATTGTTTTTGACAATTGTCAAAAATCATGAAATTTTGAATCGTGTAAAACGAATGGCGTTTTCATACGCTACGGCCTGACAATACGCCGAAAAAAGATTGGGGTTGAATTAATTGTGAAAACGTGGAATAGAACAATGTGAACTGTCTTTTTGCAAAATTCGAAGCGAAAATCAACATAGTAAAGGAAAAATCTCATTTTGAAAAAGGAAAAATTAAGCACTTTTTTAAAACACTCATTGAAAAAAGCATCTTTAAGGGCTTTTAAAAAACGATAATCGAAAATAAGCACCTTTAAGCACTTTTTAAAAACGCTACGCACCCTGAAAATTTTTATTTTACTTTATTATGGAAAGAGATAGTAGCTTAAACTTTTTGCTAATGTATAAATGTAATGAACGGATTTAACTTAAAAATCTTTTTCATGAAATGACATAATTTCCTTTAATGGTATTTAGTTTAGTAGTGAATTTTCACACAATGTTGAGACAGTAGAGTTTTTATTTTAAACCGTAATTTCCTTTTAAATTATCAACATAATTTACAACGTGATATTAAAATTTCATTCGATTACGTGAAAGAAACGACAAGTTACATAATTTATTTCGTATTCTTTAGAAATAATATATTAATTGAATATTGACTCTCACATTACACTTTGTTCTTGACAGGCTCATTTTGAAATAAATTCTTTTAACGTGTAAAACGTGTCGAAAATTATCCAATAATTTAGACATTATATTACAAATTTGTAAAATTGAATGGCTAGTTATAAATTCAACCATTATAAATCATGCAAGTTTGTGCGAAGAATGGTTAAACATCAGCTGCAGCTGAATAAAACAAAACTCTTTTGTGTCGTCGAAGAATAAATTAAAATTTTAAATAGCAAAATGGTTAAAAGAATTCAGTAACAGATGTTCTTGCATCTACTGCAATTTGAGTTCTTTAACTTCCTCTACTTCCGTTCTGTTTATTCAGTTTTATCAGTTGTGTACTTCGATGGACAGTGGAACAAAGAAATTTGAATCCTTGTTGATTTCGTTAAGTTGGGAATTTAAAATTCCAATAAATCGCCTACTTGTTGTCATTGTATTGTAATCATTTTGTTGCGCGGAATGCTATATTTTATTGGTTTCATTCTTGTGAATCGCTCTTTAAACAACTATGGAATATAACTACGTCAATCGTTTTGTACCTGAAAATTTAGAAAATCCTAGGTTAGCCGATAATGTGAGTGAAGCCTCTTGTGAAAAACAGCCGTAAGTTAATTTTTAGTTTAATATTAATCTTATTTAAAAACTATTACTATATTTTAATAATCTATATATAAACATATTTATATGCGAAATATCTATGGTTATCTTTTAGATAACACAAAAAGCCAATAACAATTTACCTGTAAAAAATGAAATTAAACTTTATATTTTAATTCGTCCCCTTTCAATTCGTGTATGTGGGTAATTATTGAATTTACCTATTTTAATTTGTGCAACGGTAATTATTGAATTTACCTATTTTAATTTGTGCAACGGTAATTATTGAATTCTTCCTATATTAATTTGTGTATATAGGTAATTAAATAAACCGTACTGCCTTTTAAATATAACCATCGTTTAATAATCCGTTTTGCCTTTTAAATGTAACCAACTTTTTCTGCAATATTAATTCAAATCTTAAAGAAGCATGTCTGTTTGTAAGATTAATTATTAATCAAATTTTGACGAAATAATTTAAAAGAAGAAATATTAGAAATATATTTTAGACGTTACCCAGATAATGAAACATTTAAAAAAAATTTTAATAATCTATGTTTCATTACTAAACAAATAAATGAAGGAATAGTGAATTATCTATGAATTTATAACGAATTATAGTAAAATATATTATTCTGTATTAAAAGATTAATAGTGAAATATAATAAGGATTGTAAGGGGGATCTTAATGGAATTAATAACAGATTAAGAATTCGATAGAACATTATAATTAAAGAATAATATATTTGAATGAATAAATGCATAAATTATTTCAATTCTAGAAAATATAATGAATCCTTTTTTAAACAAATAGCAATTATGGATTTCGAAACTACAGTTATTTTATTTAAAAAAAATAGTAATAAAACCTACACATTGAGAAATTAAAGCTCTTATTTTAATTTCTAAAGTAATTAGCAATAAATGTGGAATTAAAATATTCACAAAAAAAAAGTTATATTCATGAACATATATGATCTACGGATCTCAAAAGATTACTTTCAAAAGAATTAAAAAAATTTTTATCAGTGTTTAATTACTGACATTGTAGAAGACCTTTAAACCACCACTAACAGAAACTCGAGAAAATACGATACATAAAATTTCTGTTATTCAGAAACTGGCTAGATTTTGTTTGAGGGCTACGTGGAATCGTTATTAAAAACATAAACTATATCACCTGCCTGTTTAAAGATTGGCTTTAATTTAATATGGCATTTGAACTCATTTTTAAAGCATTAAGAGTAGCCCAAAGGGTTTTAGCGCCTCTCTACATCACAATACCTTAACTACTAGATTTACTTACTTAGATTTGATATATTAGTTTTCCTTTTATAATTTTTATTGAATTTATATGAAAGTTTGCTGTAATCGTTTGGGTATTTTTTTAGTTCCATGCACAGATAAATATATAAAGAGTTCCCAGTCTAATGCTAGAGCATATAAAAAATTATACGACACGTTTCTTATCAATGCGCACCAGAATGGCAACAGTTTGGCCCAAACGATATTAACACCACGCAACGTCAAAAAGCTTAACTATCATATAGATTAATTGATGCATTTATCGTTTTCTTTTATTATTTTTAATTGAATTTATAAAATTTTGTATAATCGTTTGGTCATTTTGTTTTATTTTAGTTCTATGAAATGCTTAGATGTTAATTCGTTAAGCACATGTCGTTTGTTAATGAAAACAAAAATAAATTTGCTAAGAAAATTGCTATTTTAAATATTTTAATTTCTCATAATTTTTTTAATTCTATTTATTTCAATGTTGAATTTAATACTTATTTACATGTGCGAAATGCACTATTAAACCCTTTAAATGATGGAAGAATAAATACGGAAAAGCGTTATTAACGCATTGTTGATCTGGCATGTTTACTCGTCACTGCACTTGCATTATCAATTTTAATATATGAAACCAAAGGCGATATAGATAATCCAAAGTTTAATTTCATTTCATTCAATATAAATAAAATTTATTAAAGTTAATTTTGAATGTTTAATTTTACTTCTATTTTCAATTACAAAATAATAGCCGGTGACATAACATAGTTTCTACGTAAAATTCAACGAAGTATTAATGCTTATTTTTTTCTTTCCTCTAGTTATGGTAGAATATGAAAGAATGAAAATACAAACATTTTTTACGTATAGTTGAACAAAAATCTAAGATTCAGAATTGATTATAAAAATTCCATGTTTCTAAATAAATGCACAATGTAAAAATAAAAAAAAGATTAAAAACACTAACCTTAATTCACGCAGTCCTATTTTGATTTTAATTCGAATGAAGCAAGAAAAAATACAATTTTAATACTAATCACGTACTCAAAGAAGCGTTTCATTCTTTCGTTCTATAAATATAATCATCTTTCATGATATAATCGTATAAAAATAAACAAATATGTCGCAGTAAGTTATAACCGTAGAGTATTAACCATTCAAATAACCTTTTCCTTTAATTGTTGTTAGAGGGCGCTGGGGCACGTTGGGCTAAGAGAAACTTTTAGAAAAGCGTCGTGATAACGTCCGAGTGGATTGTGCTTAAGTATTCTAGTTCATAATTTATCTGTCCTACTTGGCACCAAATTTGCGAGTATTTTTCTAAGTTCTGTCAACATCTGTCAGATACTCTTAGATGTGTTAAATTATTACCTTCAAAAATGCGTAAAAGTAGAGAGGGAAAGAAACTAATTTTGGTTAGAAAATTACATGCACTAAGAAACAGTTAACTCGTTTTAAATAAATGACAGATTTAGTAGCTCGTTTAAGAAAATCTAATTTTGTAAAATATGAAGAAAAAAATCAGCAATTTAAATAAAATCGAAAGAGTGAAAAATCTGGTGGTAGCGTTAGATTATGTAAAAATTTAATTAACTATTTTAACTTTACAAAAATAGATTTAAGTAAATGTGAAGTATTAAATAGATTTCATGTGCAATGTATCACACATATTTGAATAAACATCACTTCTTATCAAACTTAGTTAATGAATATCAAACTTAGTTTGCTGTTGATATGTAAACGATTATGCATAGCTAAAAAACGCTTAGTATCTTTGACCATTTAAAGGTTACTTCATTAATTTCATTAATAGGTCAAATATACATACGTATATTTTGTTAAATAATAGCATGTAATGCAAAACCAAAGAATGTAATTTTTATTTAACATTTGTTATAGAAGAAAGATATTGATAAAAGACAAGGTCACGTTAACCTATGAGTCTTCGTCGAAATCTTTTAACATTTTTTCAAGAGCTTCGGCTCTATTAGTCAAAAAATGCGAAACTATCGAATCGATAAAGAAATATTGACATTTAAATGATTTCTCGATAAAGAGAAATAATGTCAAGTATTTCTTGTTCTTGACACGGTTTATTTTATCACATATAAAAATATGTATCATTACCAAGTGTCCGAATCAATTGTGATTCACCGTAAGGGAGAATGGGTGAGACTCTTATTAAATATCGTAACTTCGAAAGTAAGTAAATTTTCTATTTAGCTATTCATTTATTTCCTATAATACCTATACACATATTATAATTTGAATATTTACTATAATATCTTATTCATACAGTGCAGCTTCAGATTATAAAAAAAGTAAATTTGAATTGAAATTTCAAAACATGAATGTTAGATAAAAAATAAAAAAAGAATTATTAAAATTGTTTAAGTATTCTGGAACAATTTAATCTATTTCTTTGTTAAATTTGTGTATTAAAATTGGGTAAAGTAACATGATATATATAAAGGTATAGACTGGATTTAAGTAAACTTATGCATATTTGAATAAGTTTCACAAAATAATTTGTTGGGTTTATTTACTTAAGGTGAAAGTTATAACTTTTGGAAGTAAACTTAAAATTTTCATTAAAAATTTTTTGAAGCGAAAACATATTAGAAAAACCATCCATTAAGGTTGATTTTTTTTTATCTCTAAATTTGAATCTGGTTCAAAACAAATCGTAAGATAATTTTCACTTTTTTTTGTTCCTCAAAACTTTTCAGTTATTGTCTTAATCGAAAAACTGAAACAGCAATTGTCTACTTCCGATTTCAAACAAAGTAAAATAGTTTTTTTTACAACTACTATACTACCTTATACAACGTTTACTTTTCTTTAACTAACCTTGCTCAATTTCCAAAAACTAGCTTCCTTCAAAAAGTTTTGAAATAGTATATGCAAGTTTTCAAGAATTTAAAAAATTAAAAATGGTCATGTCAACCGCTAGTGTTAATGGAATAATTAATATTTTTATTCAAAACAAGTAGCTTTTGTGATATTTTAGTACTATAAACAAATTTATTAGTTTTGCATATTTTAAAAATACATAAATACTACAATAATCAGTTGATAAATTATGAAGTGTAGTGATCATAAGTGCTTTTATAAAATAAATTTTCATAAGTCATAAGTATCATTTCGACAATTTTTAAATGTGCCACCTGCTAGTTGATTACGTAAGTTGATTGCCTAAGTTAATCTCCTTAATCAAACCGTTTCATTTTTTTTTTTAAGTTGTCATTTTGTCTTAGAAAGTGGGCCATCAAAATGGTGCAATAATCAAATTGCACAGGTTTCGCACATGAAGATGACAGAAATATCTTTTTATTTTCAAAACTTTATCTTTTTAGGAACTTTTAGAATTGTTTTGATCTTCAGTGTGACATTAACTGTGACATTGAAAGGTTTTAATATGCTTTTATCATGATTTTTAGAGTCTAACAATATCAAATCAAACATGAATTTCAAAAATTCTATTTGAAACTTAATTCCTTTTAATATAACACATCTGATAGTATTAGGTAATTTAGAACACGAAATGGATAATTACGTAACTTTTAGGATTGTTTCGTTATTTACACTGAATTGTTATGGATTCTTATTAAGTGCACAATAGCGCGTTTTCTAAACAATTTGCCAGCTGCAAGGTTACATCAATGAATTGCTGTTTGCCACAACCTACTTAAATAGGATTAGATTTTTAAGTAAAATCAAGAATAGTAGGGCTATTTTAACTCTTGCCATATACTTTGTCAAAGGTTGTGGCATTTAAAATTAATAAGAGAGCAAAAGAGAAATTTTCGTTTGCTTTAGAAACGTTTTTATATCCTGGGGTGACAACGACCATGACCTTGGAGAATGGCATGGCACTACATAGCATTACCTGTCATAACATAAGAAAACATTCCGAGAAATATTATTACATTGGGGCAAAACGTAACTTATCTATGCCTTAAAATCGTTCAATGAAAAGTTTATCTGATTTTTTTTTTTAATAATTTTTTTGGAAGCTGTAAAAAAGAGTTGATAGATGTTGCAAAGATGATAGTTAGAAAAAATGTTGCCTTCCTTTATTTTTTTTTAGCTTTTTTTTTAATTTGTCAAAGTGTAACGATGAAACATTAAATTTTTACAAAAATAAGTTCCTTTGAAATATGTAGCACAATAAAAAGTAAACTCATGCGATCAAATATTAAAATATATATATATATATATAATGATAAAAACATTAAAAATGATACATTTTTTTTTCATATTATATATTTTTGTGGTGTATTTCTTCAAATGTTGGTTATGAAACAAAATCTACTGCACTGAAATTGTAAGTTAAATTTTGCCGTTAAACTATCGAAAAAGTAACTTGAATCGAATTTCTTACCTTTCTTTCAAGTAATTATCTAGAATTATGATCGACTTTGTAATTGCTTTAATTTACAATATTCTAGAAATATCTTAATGAACCTTTAGGGCCCCCTTTAGAATTTAATAGAATTTCCAATCTTCCAATAAATAAAAGATAATATTTTTTATTACTGGGGCCCAATTAAAGGGGTGTAGGTTTATTTTTGGCTACCAGGTGCCATGACCTGAAAAATACCAATGTAATTACGGGTTGAGAAATAATTACCTGATCTTTAACAAAACAGTATAACATCCTCTTTACTTCCAGGTAACGTTAATGTTTTATGATAAGCAAAGTTATAGAATCTAATGTGATTAAAACTAAAGGCTTGCTTCATTTTAGTCTTGTTTTCTTCAAAAAAAAATTTTGAATTTATTTGCCATAAGGAAGACTTTGGAATCTAACATGATAAAAGATAAGGGCTTGTTTCATTTTCAGTATACTTGCTTTTATGTTTCGATGGAAAATATAATCATTAAATTTATAATAAAGCTTTAGAATCTTATGTTATAAAAACTAAAGATTTTAAAGTAGAATTTTTTAATGTAATGATCAAATTTGCGTTATTTTATATTGTTTCAAACAATTATTTAAAGTGAATAATAAAACTTTTAGATTTAACTTAATAGCTAAAAGCCGTCACTTGTTGATTTCATTCTTAACGGAACAAATAAATTTGTAAATCACTAACAATTCACTAAATCAAAAACCCTTTATGGTCTAATGTGTTAAATATTTAAATCTTATTTCGCTTATGGATTGCTTGATTTTATATTTTAATGTGAAGTATGGCTTTATGATCTGGAATAAAATCGAAAGGCTTACTTCATTTACAGTTTGCTGTTGTTTAATAATGTAAATAATTATCTGCATATTTTTGAAGCCAAAGAAGTTTTTTGATTAATATATACCTTACCACTTCAGTTTCTTGGGATTATTTATTTAATGTAAATAGTTATTAACTAAAAATAAAGTATAAAGCTTTAGAATCTAAGTGATAAAAACAAAATGCTTACGTTATTTCTGGTCTGCTTAATTTTATATTTTGGTGGGAAAATAATTACCTTTAAAGCATAAAACTATATTCTGATGAGGAAGTTTACACACACTGTGTCCCAAAATGTAATTGGTCTTAGTCTGGAAAATTTGGTTCTAATAGTTTGGTTAGGGGAGCAATCTGAAGTTTGGATAACCTAATGATAATTTTATTTTTGTTGCCTATTTCACCATATCTCGAACTTTTTAAAAAAAATTGAAAAAATTTTTGCAAGCTTTGAAAAACAAAATTTATCCAAAGATAATTCAATGCAAAAAGTAAATTTTAGTAAATATTTATTTATATTTTATTAATAGTCTCAAACATTTTGAATTGTAATTTATACAGTTTTTTCTTCATTTTGAAGCATCTAGTTAGCAAAGCACAAAAGCTGAGCGATAATTGGTTGAATAGTTCCTGAGAAATCGAATTTTAAAGAAGTCGTATATTTAAAACTGAACCATTAACATGGAATTCTAGAATATGAAATCCGATCATTAAATCAAAAGTTATTCTGGTTGGTCTGGTTTTTTTTTTTTTTTTTTTCTTTTCACACTGTACCACGATTTTTCTTAGTATTTTCATGTCCACCTAGAAAATGCTTTCAATTTAATTGCTTTTTAGCAAAAACAGCTAAGATTTGTTTTTCACTCGACAGGAATTTAGATTTAATTAGCTCTTTAAAAATTTACATTCTATTTCGAGATTTTTATGGTCTTTTAAAATACAACAGTAAGTTTTTTGGCTAATTTTCAATTGATTGAACAACATCTGATAATAATTTATACGTTTTTTTTTCTGAGAACTTCTGACTTAGACATTAATGGGTTTATATCAATATCGAAATATAGGGAAACTCTATATTTTCGCGAAGAAATAGAGTAAATTGACTTAAACTTTTTTTCAAATTACAATCCTACTGCTGTATAAAAGTAATAGATAAAATGTCTAGTTTTTACCTCATTTTAATCAAATATTTAAGTTCAAAAACTTTTCGAAATGTGCCCTATTTATAAAATGTATTGCTCAA
This sequence comes from Parasteatoda tepidariorum, assembly GCF_982258835.1. NCBI lineage: Eukaryota > Metazoa > Arthropoda > Arachnida > Araneae > Theridiidae > Parasteatoda > Parasteatoda tepidariorum. The sequence goes on along the minus strand of NC_141755.1, from coordinate 19,895,424 downwards.
AAAATTATCCAGAGAATATACTTTATTTTATAACCATCGTTGAACAGCCAATCCAAATTTTGAATTTTCGGCTACTAATCTTAAACTCCGAAACCTTGTAAGTTTCAACTCTATCTAGAAGACAATGGAAATCCTAGATCAAGTATTGGGAGAAATAGTGCCTTCGCGGAGGACTTTTTGATGGAACCCCCGTACGTGTTACATGGAAAGGAAAACCATGAAAACTTCTCACTGTTAGCCTGACAGCAAAGGGACTCTAACCCATGATCCATCTACCACTGAAGATATTTTTTCATCAGGACTAATTGGTGCATGACGGATGCGGAATTCTCATCGATCAGCCATCGCTGGGATTCGAACCCGGCTCACTTCATTGGAAGGCGAACGCTCAATCCCATGAGTCATCACGGCTCCCAGCTGATCGTTTCTAAGCAAAATTGTTAAAGTTGAGCTAAGTTTCTCCACAAATTCCTCTCCGTTACCAGGCAACTGAAATTTAAAAAAAGTCTGCAATTTTTCCCCCAAAATGTTCTCCATAGTTGTTATGCAACGAAATGGTCCAAGAAGTTTGTCTCAAAATTACTGTAAAGTTTTTTTCTAAAAATATCAGGGGTGATTTAGCACTTTTACGCAGCATATTAAACGTTCACTTACGCATGTTTTGCACGAGCTCTGTATGAGTTTAAGTTCAACTTATGCTGCTCACAACATGCACACCTGAAAAATCTGAAAACAATGTAGCAGTGCGAAATCTGGTTGGTTGGTTCGTTCTAATGCCACTTGCCACACGGGCAAGCCTGCTTGGTGAAACCGTGCAAATTTAAGGCAGAGAATGCGATTCTTGTTTTTCAGTGGCGCCATCTATGGCCAAGAATTCGTCTTCTGCCACATACGTCACACCTGTTTATAAGAGCAAAATTTTATTATTTTAACGAAGCATCTGATACGTTCATGTACTGTTTTGTGCAAGCTCTATAGAAAACTGAGATTACTCTGAAATAACTGCGTTACACAAAATATAGTTACGTGCTGGATGATTCTGAGAATTACTAAATTTTTCTATTGTTCGATTATCTTAGTACATCAGGGTACTTTTGGGATAAAAACAAGTGTTACTCTCTATTATAGCTCTCAACTCATGCAAAATTATTAACTTTTATTTTTGTTTCAGCCCTTCAGAAGTTTGCTATTTTATTTCCCCAGTCCACATATTTATAGTAATATAATAAAAAAAAATACAATTAAAAATATCTGTTTTTCGAAACTACGGAAAATGCTATCTAAGTTTCTAAGCACCTCACTCATAACTATTCGATAATTTATTTTTATTTTTACTAATCTAATTTTTTTTTCTTACACGTCTTGTAGCAAACTGTAAACGATGATTTTTATCATTGTCTAATACATTATATATGTTGAAACGTTATTTGAGTGATTGGGTATGTTTTTTATTGAAATCTTCTCTTGTTGATTGAAACTACTATTTTTACCCATTTCCTTTCTAGTACTTATCAGAAATAATATCAACTGAATCATATTTTTTATAATAAATGATTATGATACAGATAGTAATTGTAGCTTAGGTTCTCAAGCCACTTATATGCTCTTTATTTAGTTGAAATACCTATAGAAAAGTAAAGCCTCCATGAATCTGAATATATTTACGAAATGAATATAGGTTTATATTTGATAAATATTTAGTAAAAGTCTTACATTCTACTTATGTTAGTTCAACATTATTTGCTAAATTTATGTCATTCAAATTAAAATTTAAAATTAGTGATGAAAGCATTATTTAGTAAAATCTTTAAAAAATGATGTAAACAATCATAGCCTCTGTAATACGTAACCATTTAACGCAGAACTTTCAATGAACTTATTTTCCATACTTTTATTTTGTATTGATTTAGGTCAATAAATGGGAAATATTATACTTAGCATTTTAATAATTTCTGATTATGAGATACAGCATGCAATACTGACGTGTTTTTCTGCCTTAAAGGTATCTTCCAAAACGGCTCACTTCAAAACAATTTCTTCAAATTTGCGCTTATTTAGGTCTAAAAAAAGTTATTCTTCGTTGAAATTTCTTTACATCTATATGCGAAAATTTATCAATATTTTGTGAGTTAAAAAAAATTTCCAACTACTTATTTTGGATTCTATATTTTAGTACAAATATAATTCCGATAAGATAACAAATTTTTTAGGCACTTTTAGGCTGTTTTTTTTATAATTAAAAAATACCAAAATATATTTTTGCTTACAATTAGAGAGTCAGAAAAAATGTGAAAGGAATATCAGTCCCCCATCTGCTTCCAAGGGTTAAAAGTTTATCGCTAGTATAGTTTTAACATTTCTTTAAAAATTATAGCAATATTTTCTCATTTATACGGCATTTTTAAAATATCAGAATTTTCTTATTCTTTAATGTAAGGTACTTAATCTTATGAACTTTTTAATTGCTTTAACTATATTCATACTATTTCAACTGAGAAAGCTTGATCGTAATATATTCAATACAATAAAATTCTAATTCGTTTCAATTAGGTATGCCAAATTAAAATTAATTAAAACATCATAGAGCTTTATGAATAACTTTGTAAATGTTTCTGTCACATTTAGAACTATATTTATACCTGCACTTTCAAAGTTATCATAGTCGTTCAAATAAAATTACTAACTAATTGGAGTTTTGAAGGCTAGAGTAAGCTGCCGTAGATAAACTTAGGCGAAAAGGCAAGTTTAATGATATTCGCTCAATGAGTAGGTTAATGGTGCTTAAGGTTAAACATTAGAAACGAATGCTTAATTTCTTATTCTGTTTTAAATATTCCGTGTCAATATTTAATCATAAACAATACGTAAATGCAATGTGCGAAACAAGTTAACGTCATCAAAAATTACATCTAAATAATTTTATTTTTGAAATATATGAATGTTTAATGCTTTCTTTTTGTCCCATTTCCCAGATCTTCGATTCTAATTTACATTTTTATTAAGTTTCGTTGCTCAGCTTTTCGGTTTGTGAAATCGAACTAAACCGTGAAAGTGAAAATAATCATTGCTTCACCAAACGTATTCCAAGGTTTCCCAAATTATGATCATCACATCATTTGTAATTTATTTCAAACCTACCTGCTTCATCAAATAGGCATTATCATAGGAGCAGAACAAATGAAAGAAGTCAGTAATTATGTTTGAAAGGCATGACATAGTACAATGTCAAAAAACAATACGAATCGAAAGTTTTACTACAATAAATGCAATGCACAATGGGCCGGTATCCAAGGTTTCGTGGCCAAAATTAGTATTTCGATAAAATTTGTTTCAAAATTTGGGGGTTTTTATGTGCAGGTAAATTGAATTCATAGTTGAAATTTTGAAATACACAAACTACCCAAAGAAAACAAAATGGCGGCTGAAATATGGCGCGCAAAAATAAAAAAAATAATATAGTACGTTTAAATAATTAAATACAGCAACGAAAATATAATTTTCGTAATTTTATATTAAAAATGAAAAGCAAATTATATTTCCGAAGTAATATTACAAAATAACGCGAATTAATTACAAAATAACTCGAAAACATGAAGGAAAAAAACATAATTTTTGTTTTACGGTATATTTAGTCCACCTTTACAATACGGGCAAAATGGGGCATGTTTTTTCGAAAGGAGAAACATCAAGGATGACAACAAAAAAAAGTTGAGCTAATTACCTCGTGGAACTTTTTGGAACTAAGTTTCGAAAGTCATTCAAACATTGTAAAATGTCAAATGATAAAACATAAACTATAAGTTTGTCAGGAGTATTAACTACTCCAACAAATTGAAAAATTGTATTATAATTTCAGACTAATTACTCTGATAAGAATGTAACTGTAAGGTGAAATTCCTATATATATTTCTGAAATAAAAATTTAAAAGAAAATTTAACATATTTTTCATTACATTGTACTCTCGTCGATCCAAAAAGTAAATTATAATGTTTGGAATGATTATGAATACTTAATTTGGGCTATATTAAAACTGCCTAAACATATTTTAGTTGAAAATTTAATTTTTGACTTTTGGTCAAAGATCATGGTCTTCTGGCCCACAGTGCAATGAAATAAGAATACCTACATTTTATTCCACATAAAAATGTTCCTAGATAATATTGATTGCGAAAAAAGCACTAAAAAAGGCTTCGGATAAATTTACAGACGACACCGACATAAACGTCTGGACCTGAAAATTTAAATTTTCAATTGGTGGCTGATAGACTCAAGTAACTTCGTAGCCCCTTTGTCCTCAAACCTAATAGGTCGGTGACCAATACAGATTAGTCCTACTCATTTAATAGCCACTTTTTGCTTTTTATTTTTTTGCTTAGATTAAATTATATTTTTTGATAAAAAAAATCAGATTTGAAATCTGCAGGTATACAAAGTTAATTCAACAATACAAGTGACAAAATTTAGTTAAACATATTGACTTGGCTTCGACGTGCTAAAAAATGTGAGCAATAAAACAATAAAAAAATATAAAAAAAATTTAAAAAAATATGGGGGGAAAAGGGACTTATTGCTTATTTAGGTCTCCACTTTTCTTTGTTGACTCGCCACGCGGCGGGTGGAGAGTGATTATTTTCAGGTCTATCAACGTCTCAGCGTCTTGGGTTCACTGCGCAAATGTTATCAGCAATATCTTTGAAAATCTACGTTTTGTGCTTACGCTGAAGACGCAATACGTTCCAGCGTTCACTGTGTACCCACCCTAAGCACTCAGAAGAGTTTCATAAGCTGAAGCAGCTTAAAGAAAGATTTGAGCTTTCAAAAAAACATCTTTTATAAATATTTATGGATATATAAACATTATTCAGACTCAAACCTAGATTTTTATTTATAATATTTACAATAATTTTGCAAAAAGCATGCGAAAATCTCGAAATCAGCGTCCCCTGCTCTAATTTTTCCAAAGGGTTTCTTATTTGATTCCGGTCTCAATAGATCCACTGTGTCTTTTCTAAATAGGTAGAACTATTTCGCAAAAAAGGAAAAAAATCGAAATTAGGGACTGTAGAAAACACCTTACATTGTCTGAATTCATACTTTTGAAGTTCATTAAATTCAAACATAAAATAAAATGCTTTTCTTTAAAAAAAAATTAAGTGTTTTTGAAAACTTCCATGAATTGACTTTCAAAAATAATCAATAATTCGATAAGATTATTTGAAAATAAATTTTTTCTTTATTTCTTGCCAACCTTAATTGAATCGATGACTCCGAAAACCAGTCATCTCCACTTTTTTTTCAAAATTGATATTCTTGCATTTTTAAATTTAGCTGACGTAGACACATAGTATAAAAAAGGTACAAAAGGGTACCGAAAGGTATTTATGGTACAATTCATGATCTATAACTTGGTATAGCATATTTCGTGCAGTGAAATCTCAGTTTAGTTCGAAAACTTGCCATATCCTGGAGATGATTTGTTCTCGGTATTAACTTGGAACTAGGGATGGTTGACGTTGTTGCTTAAGAAATCGTTTGCATTACTAATAACTAACTAAATAACAATTAATTATTTAATTTAGATTTGTTATTTTGTTGATGTTTTTTATTATACAATGAGTAATTCAGAGGGTAGTTCTTAAGATACTATTTTTAAGAAAATAGAGGGATAAAAGTAACTATGAACTGTAAAATAGGTGACTACAAATAATATGATACTTAATTTCAAAAGCTGGTGACCGGAGAATTATAAGAAAAATACGTTATCAAAATGCTTTCATGGAAAAGAATTGTATATTTTAGCAACAATAAAAATGAAATTGAAAGTACTTCTTTTCATTGGTAGTGTGGGGATAGTAGATATCGACAATGTCAACCTTCATCTATGAAAAGATACCACATCATAGAATCGAGTTAACGCGTCTTATATACTAGTAAATTGGAATTGCGTTTTTGTAGTGGTAGACACACTACAGCACTCCCCCACCAGAATTATAGCTGTGATAGAATTCGATGAACAGATATCACTAGTTGATTCATTGCTGTTTTGTGAGAAGCCGGGAGAACTGTATTAAGATCACCGTAGTTTTGAATGCTGATCGTGAGAGCTGTATTAAGTTCACGGCCGTTGTTGCTCCTGTGTTGCTATTAGCAGTCGAGTGCATGCAAGCCGACGTGTGATCGAGACTGAGTAGCAACAGCGCGAGGAGGTGGATAATGTCGCACTCACAAGTCAACTGTTCAATGTGGACCATCCATCCAAGTAGGGGTGTTCAGAGCGAAGTAGGAGCTTCTAGAAAGGTAGGCATGTTCACATCACGTCCGAAGGTCACCAATTTGAGGAGAGTAGATATCGACAATGTCAACCTTCATCTATGAAAAGGTACTCCTTCATAGAATCGAGTTAACGCGTCTTATATACTAGTAAATTGGAATTGCGTTTTTGTAGTGGTAGACACACTACAGCACTCCCCCACCAGAATTATAGCTGTGATAGAATTCGATGAACAGATATCACTAGTTGATTCATTGCTGTTTTGTGAGAAGCCGGGAGAACTGTATTAAGATCACCGTAGTTTTGAATGCTGATCGTGAGAGCTGTATTAAGTTCACGGCCGTTGTTGCTCCTGTGTTGCTATTAGCAGTCGAGTGCATGCAAGCCGACGTGTGATCGAGACTGAGTAGCAACAGCGCGAGGAGGTGGATAATGTCGCACTCACAAGTCAACTGTTCAATGTGGACCATCCATCCAAGTAGGGGTGTTCAGAGCGAAGTAGGAGCTTCTAGAAAGGTAGGCATGTTCACATCACGTCCGAAGGTCACCAATTTGAGGAGAGTAGATATCGACAATGTCAACCTTCATCTATGAAAAGGTACTCCTTCATAGAATCGAGTTAACGCGTCTTATATACTAGTAAATTGGAATTGCGTTTTTGTAGTGGTAGACACACTACAGCACTCCCCCACCAGAATTATAGCTGTGATAGAATTCGATGAACAGATATCACTAGTTGATTCATTGCTGTTTTGTGAGAAGCCGGGAGAACTGTATTAAGATCACCGTAGTTTTGAATGCTGATCGTGAGAGCTGTATTAAGTTCACGGCCGTTGTTGCTCCTGTGTTGCTATTAGCAGTCGAGTGCATGCAAGCCGACGTGTGATCGAGACTGAGTAGCAACAGCGCGAGGAGGTGGATAATGTCGCACTCACAAGTCAACTGTTCAATGTGGACCATCCATCCAAGTAGGGGTGTTCAGAGCGAAGTAGGAGCTTCTAGAAAGGTAGGCATGTTCACATCACGTCCGAAGGTCACCAATTTGAGGAGAGTAGATATCGACAATGTCAACCTTCATCTATGAAAAGGTACTCCTTCATAGAATCGAGTTAACGCGTCTTATATACTAGTAAATTGGAATTGCGTTTTTGTAGTGGTAGACACACTACAGCACTCCCCCACCAGAATTATAGCTGTGATAGAATTCGATGAACAGATATCACTAGTTGATTCATTGCTGTTTTGTGAGAAGCCGGGAGAACTGTATTAAGATCACCGTAGTTTTGAATGCTGATCGTGAGAGCTGTATTAAGTTCACGGCCGTTGTTGCTCCTGTGTTGCTATTAGCAGTCGAGTGCATGCAAGCCGACGTGTGATCGAGACTGAGTAGCAACAGCGCGAGGAGGTGGATAATGTCGCACTCACAAGTCAACTGTTCAATGTGGACCATCCATCCAAGTAGGGGTGTTCAGAGCGAAGTAGGAGCTTCTAGAAAGGTAGGCATGTTCACATCACGTCCGAAGGTCACCAATTTGAGGAGAGTAGATATCGACAATGTCAACCTTCATCTATGAAAAGGTACTCCTTCATAGAATCGAGTTAACAAGTCTTATATACTAGTAAATTGGAATTGTATTTTTGTAGTGGTAGACACACTACAGTAGATTATGCTAATTAATATTTGCACTGTGCAACGAAATATCCTTAAAAAGTGGCACCATAATCAGTTAAGGAAGCATATTTTGGAATAGTTGCTATAAACAGCAAGAAAATTGCTGACATCAAAAAAGTTTTTACAAGATGAACCAAACGTGTTTTCGTCTTTCTATGAATAAATTTGTAAGAGGGTAGAGCAGAGATAGTCAAAATCCAAAAGATTGTTGAATCGGCTCGAATATAAGTGAATGTGTAGCTTAATACTTAAAGTGTTGATTTCATTTCTAAATGACAAATTAATATTTTCGCTGGTTAAAAATATTGTATAGTATTCGTTTTGAAGTTTTATCGAAAGACCGGTCATCTCAAAGTTCTAATTATTTTTTAAACTAAAAAATTATGTGACATTATCTCAAGATTTCAACAGAATATTTTGCAACCAAACATATTTTAATATCAGAAAATAAAAAAGAGCTCTATATACAGGGGTCTTTTTAGAAGAAATTTGGGTCTGTTAATGGACCCTTCACAAAATATCTTTTCATAAAAACGGACCCTTCACAAAATATCTTTTCATAAAAACGGACCCTTCACAAAATGATTTTTCTTTTAATCGGACCCTTCACAAATTTTTTTATCTTCATTATTATTTTGTTAATCGAATAAACCCTTTCCAGGGCAGAAAACAAGAAAGATGTAAACGAACTAAATTTTGTCTTCCGCAGACGCATCTTCCTTTATTCGTCTGAAATGAATATTCTGCTTTCAGCAGTATAGGCTAAATACCAAATATTTGTATGCTGCATCTCTAATTTAGAAGCAGCAATTGCTGTTTATTTTTGAAAATTTAATTTTTTTTATTATAGTTTTACAGTGTTGAGCATAATCTTGTATCTATTTGCAATTTAAAAACTCCTTGAAAAAGTTTTTTGCAATAACCAGAACCTTTTTGCACAAATTCGTAAAAGCGGACCCTGGTTGAAAGAATGTGAGTAATTTTTTCACAATTTCACGAAAAACGGACCTTTCACAAAATGTCTGGACAGACCCCTGATATATCAAACGGATACTTAACTATTCAGTTTTTTGTCCCTGCTGTAAAAGTAGTTTTTTTGGAGACGACAGGTTTTCGAACTCATGGATTTAATTGATCCCAATGTCTTCTCAATATTCTGTGTTCAAAATAAAAAATAACTATATAATAAACTTCAAAATAAACCACTCTGAAAACCCCTTTAAAAAAAATTCTGAAAACACGCCTTTAAAGTTCATTATTTTTGATCCACCGTTTTTTTTAACTAATATTAGTGACCTCAAAAACATATCCATTCCATTTAAAGAGTTTGTGGTTTTGGGCTCACTGTTAACTATTTAATGGCTTTGTTTATCAAAACTTATTATGAATTACCTGGTCAGATATTACTAAAAATAGTTTAACTTATTCACAATTAGAAACTAAGTTTTTTAAGTGCCTGATCATTAGAAAAAATTATTTTTTATCTTTATCTTATCCTAAATAAAACTATAAAAATTTTGCTTACGGTAACAATTCTTAATCTAAAAAGGTTCTTGTGCATTTTTTTTTACCGGAAATTATATGAAGAACAATCATTTCTGTTCTTAAGGCGGTACATTAAATTATAGAGACATTTAGTATTTTCTGTTTCTTTGCTTCAGGTATTAGCAATCAACTTGTTAGTGTGCTATGAAAAAATGTTGCAAAAAATACTCGCATTTGTAAATTAACCTGATGAACTCATAGCTTCGAAAACAATGATTACCATTGCGACATAACAAGATGTCACGCCCATGTTTTTACGCTTTGGGCTCACAGATAAAAAAAAATCAACTTAGACGAAGCAAGAAAAGATCTGATAATTATCATTCCAAATAAATGTCATCCCAGTAGGCCAATGGGTAAAGCGAATAATATAAAAAACTATTGCTAAATAAAAACTTAAGTTGGACATCCTGCAACAATGAAATGTAGCTAGTGATTTTGCATAAAATAGATGCTTTGGATTTTTTATACAATTCCAGCTAAGTTTGAAATTTTTCATCCTGAAAAATGAATATCTAGGCTTTGTACCTCCATAACTAGTAAATGAGTTATCAACAATCGTATAATGCTCAAAAAAATAAGCGGACAGTCCTGAATAACTTCTGATCTATTGATCGGATCTTCGCGTTCTAGGACTCAACCTAAATGGTTCGAGGGGATAACCTCAAATATGCTAACTAATTAGTGCAGACGATATTTTAAGTAATGAAATCGGGCACAAAAACGTACATTCTTGGAATAAACATACCTTTTTTCGGCGGATTCGTATTTCTGACTCTCAAAGTATAGTAAGAAGCCATTATCTGGGAAATATGGTCCCAATAATTTGTTCAAAAAAGCTGAGCAAAGTTTGGACCTCTTAGTGTTAATTTTATTTTTTACATATTTTGCAGCACATCTCGAGCTTTTTTAAGCAAATTGAAACATTTTTCCATATAATTAAAAAATTTGTTTATCCAAAGATAATTTCACGCAAAAAATAAATTTTAGTAACTATTTCTTATTTTTTACTTTCATTGAATAGCCGAAAACATAAGAATTGTGAGAGATACTATTTTTAACATTTTAACGAATGCAATTTTAAATAGCGAAATATGAAATTTGAGCGAAATCAGTCAAATCGTTCCTGAGAAATTGAGTTTTGAGGCATATTTTTTAAATTCGATTTCTCAAACAATTTCGACCGATTTTTCTAAAACTTTGTATTTTGCTATTTAAAGTAGCTTTTTTTAATTTGTGCAAAGCAATCCTTTAACATCTGCCAAGAATTTAAACTAATTTTCACCATATTTCAATTTTTAAGTGAAATATGTATTATATTTTCTTAAGTCACGGTAATTTGTTAGAAAATTAATTGTTTTTAATTCGCAGTTTATTAGTCTAATAATTAGGTACAGCTCAACTCTGATTTACGGTTAAATATCCAGAGTTAAATTGATTTTGCCTTCCATTATATACAAATAAATCGAACGATTTTTCTCGTGGTGAAACTTTTAAGAGTGTTTACAAAATTGATTTTGTCTTCGACGATACAAAAATAATTCAATGGTTATACGTATAAACTGCCTCTTTGTTCATTGTTCATTGTCTTGTTATGAAGCTCTTAATGTGCTTGCAAAATTCTGCAAATCCTGGCCAGTCTAACGTTTTTAATTCTCTACCACTTATTAATTTATTTATTTTTTTTGCTGTCAACAAATTGATTAGTAGTCCCTGTTCATAATACAAATGTTATTTTTTTAAAAAATGATAAATTTTAAATTTTTAAAGGTGGAATTTTTTTGAAATAGCTTTATCATGACCTTGCGTAAAAAGTATTCATTCCTTCGAATTAATATTTACATAGCCGTATACATAAAAATCAGGATTTGTTTTCTTTGCATTAAAAAAAATGTGTTGCAACTTACTCAGAAAGTATAACAACTGCGAACATATGTTCTCATTTTCATGCATTTACGCATTAATCGAGCACATTTTGTACGGACCATTTTTCTCAGAAAACTAAGAAATGTCTTGGAAAAAAAACTTTTTCCAGGAATTGCTCTAACAATTTGCATTTTATAAAATGTGAAAAAGCATAGTTTTTCTGAATCTCATACGTGAATAGGTACACCGTTTAAACCAATTATTTTTGATTATCAAATAGCATTTATTATTTTGAGTATTATCTTATACCTTTTAAATTAACTTTATTCCTTTTACTTTATTTCATTTTATTCCTTTAAATTAACATGGTAATGAATTCACACAGTGCGCATAAAAAATGAACCACCCTTAACTTTTGATCGAATGCTCGGATTTTCACGTACAAAGATTCGAACATAATTGTTCGAGGAGTAATCTCAAATATGCTAATTAAATTGTGCGGACGGTATTTTAAGTTATGAAACCAGACGGAAAAAAACTACTTACTTTGAATAAACATACCCTTTTTGCGACAGATTTAAAATCCTTGCCCTCAAAAATTAGGAGATAGTCGAGATCTTGGAAGTATATTGTTAATAGTTTGATCACGAGAGAAGTCTAAAGTTTGGACCTCTTAAAGTTAATTTTACTTTTTATGTTTTACTTTCTGAGTCTTGTAAATTAAAGAAATTTCAATGATGAATAACTGTTTATCTTAGAGCTAAATAACTGCAAATTTGAAGAAACTTATTTGAAAGTGAGCCGTATTTACAAGATTTTACTTTTAACACAAATGACGACACCGGTATTTCATTTGCATTTCAGAACTTTAAATAGTTAAAAAACTAAATATAATATTTTTTTACTTATTTTGTCATAAATTAAGTAAAAATATTTTAAAAAAAGTATTAAAAATATGTTTAATAAAAATTCTGCGTCAAAGGGTTAACTTGTAAAATTCCGCAGTTTAAATTTTCTTTTATTGTTAAAACAGCAAATATGCATGAAAAAAAATTTTAATAAAATAGACACATCTTGTATATCCAATTTGTTATTCTATTATTTTGGGTCCTATTACATTTATAACAAATTTTTACTTAGTTTTGTTACACACAAATTGAACGAGAATGTCGAGGTTGTTTTGGTTTGCGAATCGTGATATTTGTCTTGCGTTTGGATAGTGATGCCTGTTGCTTTCTGTCGTGAATTTGTTTTGATGAATAATGGACAGGAACGTGACACGTTAAATGCGGACTTCCTTTTTATACTACACACTCGTCAATGTTTCACTTGAACGATGAAAACAAAAATTGATTCACAACAAAAAAAGAGCGAAAAATCATTTTCTTTTCCATATTTTTTCGCAAAAATATTAATCTAGAATGTTTCATATATCTTTTTAATTATAAATGCGTCCTACCTTGTCGTCAAGCACAAAGCTCAAAACAGTTTGCTATCCTTTGGAACAACGGTTCCCAAGTGTTCTACAGAACCTATAGTTCCGCTGAAGAAGTAAACTAGTTCCGAGAGTTATAATTTTAAGTTTTTTGTTTTCTTTAAACCTATAATTTAGATCCATTATTTACTTAATATCTTGGTTGCCTTCACGATATTATTTAAAGCAAGATACCAATAAAAAAGTAGCACATTTTTTGGAGAAAAAGAGCAATTTTTCAAATGTATCGAATAGACTACGAAAAAGATATGAATTTACACAATATAGCATTAATATTTTCCATCACACTTTTAAAACCAAAAAAAAAATAGCTAGATTGGTAACAAAAAATTTATATCTGTTATTAATTTTTAAATTTTTTAGCAGTTTATTTTAGCTCTTATTTTAACAATACCATAATTTGGCTTTTTTAATTGATTTTCAGCTTATGTTTATGCAACAAATTCGTAGCAAATTAATAGATTCAGCTCCAGGACTGCGAATTTAACTATAGGATATAAAACCTAATTTAATATTAATGATAAAACGATGAAAAAATGTCATTCTTCTTATTAAATATTTTCAAAATAAAGTAGTCTTTGCTAGATTAATACGTGCACAATTTTCTTCATAGACTTTAATCATAAAGTCAAAATTCTGTCGAAATAATGTTGATCATTTAGGGTTCCATAGCCAAAAAAGATTTGACAACCGCTGCTCTAGAGTATTAAGGTTTTTACTTTGTGTAGTACGTTTGGTATTAACTGCTCTCAAGCTTTCTCTTCTTAAAGATTACCTTTTTCTGGTAAAAACAGTTCCTACATTTCCGGTCTTCTTTAGAGTGCATAGCATTTTTTGTTAAACTTACCTAGATTACGTAATACCGTTTACATTTGGCGCAGTATAGCAGAGTTTAACTTTAGTAAAATTGAACTAGACATTCAGCTTACTGACATGATGCACAGATAGTATGCTAATACGTTTGCCATAATAGAGGTGTATAAACTTTTTACAATGTTTCTAAAAATTATGAAGGATTTAATGATATTATTGCACAATCTGATCAATTTTTGACAAACTGAATTAAATTTGAAACACAGTATTTAAAATTTCAGTTTAAATTTTTAACCAACAGGAAATAGAAATATTGGTTTACATTTAAAGAAATAAAATTAAACTTTAAAAATAAAGTAATATCTAAAAAATACAATGCATAAGTATTAAATTTTTGTTACGACATTAAAACGAAATTGTGCAATATTAGTTCAGCAACGTGAACCGGATGTTTGACTTATTAAGTCTTTTAATTCGTGGTATTGTAATATTCAAATTACAGAAACAAACGAACTTGCCAACATTTCAATACAAAAATAATTCATTTTGAAAATAGATTGATCATTCATTGCGAAGCATATGTCAGAATTCAAAATAATGTTTTTTTATTATTTTTAAGAAATCTTTTTTAAAAAGTTGTGTTAGGTATCTTCGTTTAAAGGAAATGGTAATAAATTAATATTTATAAATGTCATTTCACTTTGATTTTTTTTTGTCAATTTTTATATGTAAATTGAGAAATCAACTTTTAAATATGCGACTTACGAAAGTTACGAAACCAGGGGTTGCGAAAGTCACGAGTTACGAAACCAGGCCCGAAAACGTACTAAAAAACATACTTTTTTTTATTAATGGGTTCGAATTTTTTTCTCAAAACATAAGTGATAGCTACAATCTGGGAAACATTTCTTCTTAGTTTAGTCTGGGGAGAGACCCTAAGTTTGGTTCCCTTAATTTTAATTTTACTGTTTTCGCGATATCTGAAGAACTTTTTAAACGAATTGAAAAATTCGTTTAGCCAAAGATAATTCCATCCAAAAAATAACTTTTTAAATATTTTTATTATTTTATTTAAAAAAAATTTTGAATTATAAGGTAGACAATTTTTTCACACCATTTTTAAAAATATAATTTTACATGGCACCAAGCAAAATTTGAGCAAAATAAAAAATCGAATTTTTTATGTAAGACATTTTATTTAAATTGTCAGAAACTATTCGATCGATTTCGTGCAAATTTTGTATTTTGTAATTTTGAATTGCATGCCTTAAAAATGTAAAAATTTGAACGCCTTACATTAAAAATGTTTGCGACTTTGATTAAATAAGAATATAAAAATAATAATAATCCTTATCAAATATTATTTTTACTCAGAATTCTCTTCGAATAAATGAATTTTATAATTTTTGGTACAAAATTTTATATTCGTTAGAAGTAAAGAAATAAAATTTTGTGCCAAATGGTACGATGGTTCTGTACGATGGTATGTATGTTTTCCTGCCTTAATAATTGATATTCCCTGCATATTTTCATATATTTAGATTGTTTAAAACCTGGGGCCGCCGAAAAAAAAAGCATGTTCATTCAGAACAATTTAAAATATTGTCTGCTCTAATTAATCTAATTAGCATATTTAAGATTAGACCCTAGTGGCTTGAGATTGAGTGAAGATCTGATCATTCAATCAAAAGTTATTCAAATTTTTCACTTCCTTTTACCTTGGACACTGAATCCTAGAGTGAAATGCTGAAACTGGGTGCGATTTCGAAACCGTTTCGAAATCTCGTGAATTTTAAAAAATTTAAAATATCTAAATAATCAAGACTTTTTTAAAAATGACGGTTATTTTGTTCTTCATCGTGTGCTCATGTCGAGAGGTGTGTTAAGAAAATGGAAACCGAATATTTAAAAATAATGCGAAAATATAACAGAATATTTAAAAATGGAAAAGGGGAAGGCTCGTTGCTATTTTCTCCAAACAACATATGAATATAACCAAAATTACATAATATAAACAAAATACCAGAAATGAAATTAGTATTCATTATGCTTATTATTTCTTCGTCCTTCTATATAAACTAACCGAAACTTGCTAACTAACAAACTAATAAATTTCGAGGAAAATATATATAATTCCATCAAATGAAGTTTTTTTTAATAATAGTTTTGACGTTTATATTAAACTTAATTATCTATATACGCACATTCCATTATGTATGCATAAAATACCTGAAATTATACTTATCATCCCGAATTTAATTTATTCAAAATAAAGTAATTTATCACAATTATTAATTACTTGTTTTACAAGGTCATTATCAACAAAATTTCTTCAGGAAATTCAAGATTTTGTTCGTTTTTCGAGAAGGCGTGATGTTTTATTGACAGATCGGACACCTGTGATTGGTGTCACCTGGTCACGTGAACTCATCAGAGTCGTAAGCCGAAAAGTTTCTGAATCAGCCGGTCAGTCTAGTTTTGTTATTAATGTGATCTGGACTAATATGTTCTTGTTTTCATCTTTTTGTTAAGAGAGGATGTCGGCGAAGTTAAATCGCGCCCCATCGTCATACAGAAGATGGTCGTGTAAGAAAATTTTATGTAATCTTAAAATACATTTTTAATTTAAAAAGGAATTAATTTACAATTATTCTGCTTTTGATTTTAATATGTAATTAAAAAAGTCATTTAAATTATGCTGATACAACTTTGCAATCAATGTTACAGTAATTTCATTTTTGCATCGATTTTTGATTCTTTTCTGATCATTAATCTATATGAATCTGTTTGTTGCATATTGATAATGTATACTGATAATGAACAATTGCATAATATCTAACAGATACTGTTTTTCGGATGCATCCGATTTTCAGTTTAACCCTTTAACGCAGATGGGACACCGGTGTCCCTTTTTATATATTTTCTGAAGCTCTAATTACAAGCAAAAGTGTATTTCAGTATTTTTTAATTACAAAAAATAGTCGAATATTTACTAAAAATAATCTGTTATATTATTGGAACTATTTTTGTACTAAAATATAAAATCCACAAAAGAAGTAATTTTAATTTTTTTTTTGTTCATATTCTAAAATTTATCAATAATTGATTTTGCAAATTAAAGAAATTTCAATGATAAATAACTGTATCTCTTTAATCTAAATAAGTACAAATTTGAAAAATCGTTTGAAAGTGAGCCGTGTTATTGTATTTCTTAACCATAAATTATTAAAATGCAAAATATAATATATTCACCTATTTTGACCTTAAAATAACAGAAAATAATGAAAAATGTCTGAAAATTATGTTGAATAAAAATTTTGTGTCAAAGGGTTATAGGAATTTTGTTTGTATTAGAATTAATACTTCTTAAAATTGAGAATTAGTTATTTCTTAAAGGTTAATATTTACTACTCTAATTTTAAGTTTATGGTTAATATAGGTTAAAACTAAATATAATTTTGATGCAATATTTTATCAAAATTTCAAGTTTCTGTAAAAATTTACCAGCTCATATTATTTAAAAAAAGAAGTTGAAAGAAGTTAAAACAAAAAAAAAATTTCTTCAAAATTATTTTATAAACATTTTAATTAAATCTTGACGAATAATTCTCGAATTTAAAATACTAAATTCATGTTGTAATAACAGTCAATAATTAAAATTTAATTAAACTGAAATTTTTGCTTTTAATATGCGGAGTACCAAAAAGCATCTTTTTTTTTTCAAAAAAAAGTGAAAAAAGGTTTTGAAATATATAAAAGAATTCATGATTGTTACAAATTATTTTCTAAATTCTATTGCAATATAGTAAATATTAATTTTCTGTCGAGGCCAGTAAGAAATAGCTATGAACTCAAAGTCAAATTTTTCATGCATAAAACCGGAATAATCAAGGTCAAATCATCCCGAAACATTATTTTTTTAAAAAAATTTTAAAATAACAATTTCTGGATTAAAAACAAAACGACACTCCTTCAAGGAGTTAAGTTTTTGAAGATCTTTAAATTTATTAAAACATCCTCATCAATTGAAAAATTTTAAAATACCAAATGCTATAAAAGTATTGATTTAAAATTTAAAAAGTCGAAAACTTACATTTATTTTACATTATATTTTAAGTAAATTAAATTGCTTTTAATGTATGTTTTTTAATTTAATTAACTTGTCAATTTTGCTACATTTTTAATTTAAAAAATTTAAGACAATAAATTTTAAATTCCCAAATTTTAAAAATTTCACCAAAATTAGTTTAAATTTGCAAAATACGGATAAAAAATTTTTAGGTTTATGAAACTTAGTTAAAATTTGTTTAAATTTAATGTATTGTTAGAGAAGCTGTCAAATAAGCTGCTTCTAAGCTTAATATTAAAAATAAAAAAATTGCTTTTTTAACTCCGTAACAACCATAAAATTCAGAGAACGGAAATCATTATTTTTAAGATTATGTTGAACGCAATTGGCATTTTAATAAGCTTCTCAGTTTTCTGAATTTTAATTTTGAGGAAGATTTTATAGATGCCTTAAATCTTAACTAGCTAGCTTCCCGTAGTGTGTATAGAATTCGTAATATATGAATACACTATAGGGAATTATAATTTTGACAAAATAAATTTAAAATTTATTAAATTCGTGTTGATGAACATGAATGATTTTAAAATTACTTCTATTTTATAATTTGAATAATTATCAGCACATTTGCATACGTAAAGATTCTAAATTCTAAAATTAAATGTCCTTTAACGGAAATATAATTAATATTATAAGATAAGGTAAATTAGGAAGAAAACTAAACAACAACTTTATTTAAAAGTGAAACAAAAGCAGTTTGGAAGCATACTTCATAATTTTCTTTATCAAAATCGAGCTGGAAACATGTTCATCGTATGGGGTGTAAGAAAAGTAAACAATCGATAAATCGGTATTAATTAGCACTGCAAAATCTGGTACAACAATGAAAAGCAATCTTACAATTAAATTAATAAAGCTGAAATAATTGCAATATTTTTTTTCATTTATTATTTTAATCTTATGGGGATTTACGTTAAGCAGAACACGTTTATAGAAGTGCTAGTCATTTAAATAACGATTACACTGTATATAGTATTTACAGCATCATTTTACACCTTTCAATTTTTATAATCGCCTGCACACATAGATTTACCACAATAAAGGAATTTTCATTTTAGAAAATGCTAACGTCTTTTTACCTTTGCACTGTAAAAAAGGGATCAACAAATTTCAGGAAACATTCTTCATTTTTGACAAAAAAAACCGTTTCTTGGTAGTATATGCTCTGAGCGAAATAACTATCATCACTTCTTCAAAGAAACGAATTTCATCTGGTAAAGAAATATTTCATCATTCAACCCACATTCGTTTTTCTCATAATGCACTGCGATGGGGTTGCTAGTGGAGGAAACATTTTCGTCACACATTTAAGAGTTCGCGTTTTGTCCCAAATCACGTGCTTTTGTGAGGAAATATATCTCAAAATTAACAAAATGCTCAAAGATTGCTGAATTGTTAAAAATTAAAATTTTATTTCAGAGTGTGGGCTTACAAGATTTACTGCAAGTATTACAAATGAAGTCGGCAGTTTTCAAAATATATTCCAATTATCCATATATATTAAAACGTGATTATGATCCTAATTTGTTCACTTGACGTTAAAATTGGGCGTTTTTTTTTCTAAAGTTACAAAAAGGCAAATTTTAAGAGGAATTTTTACAAAAGTAGAATCCAGTAAAACTATCCTTATTCATTTGCTTACGTATTTAAAATTCCCGATATTTGATCCGTGGTGGCTGAGGGGATTGATCACTCACCTCCCAATGAGGCGACCCTGGTTCAAATTCCAGCGCATCCGTATCGCGCATAGTGCTGTCATAAAATATCCTCAATAGTAGACGAATCACGGGTTAGTCCCGTCAGGCTAACCGTAGGTGTTGTGTTTCCTATCCGTGTCACGCAAACTCGGGTTTGTTCCATTTAAAAAAGAACTTCACGAAAGGTAATTTCTCCCGATACTTGATAAAGGAGTTCCCTTGTCTTCTGGGTTGGCTCCAAAATTACAGGGTAGTCGTAAACTCAAAATCGGGTCGGCTGTTAAACGACTATTATAAACTAAAGCAGCCATCATATTTTAAATTCTCGTTATTAGGCGTAACATTGCATAAGAACACATTTTTCAGTTTGGAAGAAATCGTGATTTGCACGCATGAGTTTAGAGATGTTGATAAACGGCGGTTAATCGCTAAATTTTAAAACAAAATTGAAACAAACTCATAAGGTAGTTACAGTTAGTTTTGGCATAATATAAATGGTTTGTCATGAAAGTTTAAAAATTGTTCATATTGCTCATATAAAGTTGATTTAACATTGCTCAAATATGCTTTTACCTTAAATAACTAAACCGGTAATCTATACCTGCCCCTGCAAGTATTGAAAATTTGTTCCAGTTTCACTCATAGTTCCTTCATAAGTAAAATGAACTATCCGAAAAGGATAAGCGCGGCTGTAAGACACTTCGGCTATAATACACTTCGACTATAATACACACGGCTATAATACTTTCAGAGATTTGCTGTAATCGTCGTCTAATAATCGAATAGTTTAGTTCCTTCATAATGAACGTTGAAGATAGGATTTGAATATTAGAAAGCTCATAGAAGACACAATTTCAAGTGCGGTAAACGAACGCAGAATTTACACTTTCAGTCCTAAGAAACGCAGAATATCAAAATACGTATGCAACAAGACTATTTGTGGAGAACATACTTTTAACATCTGCCACGAGCGTAAACAATACTTTTTACCATTTTCTATCTTTTAATAGGAAATAATACTTTTTTAGGTTTCGCTAATTTGCTTGATAAAAATAAGGGAAATATAAAAATATACTTGTTTTTTAATTCGTAGTCTATTAATCGAATAATTAGTTACAGATTGATTACTGTTTTGAGTGATCTGGAGGGAAATGTGTTTAACATGAAAATGAAGGTTAATTGTAAAAATGTTTTTAAAAAATTCTTATAATACGCCATATACGTATTTTTATAGAAAGTGTGCTAATAAAAAAATTCAGCTGCTTTCAGTTTTTGTAATCTTAATAGAAATACTTTTTAGAAAAGTGTTTCAAATAACATTTCACCCAAAAATAGAACAAGGCTTGAAGCTATATATAATTAATGAAAACAATGACGTGTGAATTAAAAATTAGAAATCTTCAAGGAGAAATCTTAAAATTCTAAAAACGTTTTAGTTTCCTTTAATGAAATTCGACTTGCGGTAAGAACAAAATGATAAGGTTATGTAACATTTTTTGATTGGTAATTAAACATTTATGAATGAAGTTTTGAAAAAATTTTATACCGGTGAAAAAAATTTTAGGAGCTTTTTTTTCATAAAGTTTTTTAAATATGTTATTTTTGAACACAACCTGTGTATGTATCACTGATTTCATTACATCCGTTCTAATCCAGACTGGTTGTAAGCGGTCAGTCTACACGTGCGTGGCCGTTCTGTATCCTGGCAGATTTTCATGACATATTTTTTATCACCTAAGCAAGCCGTCGTGCAGTGCACGATGAAATGTCGCCAAATTTTGAGTCAAACTCGGCAATTTCATTGCGGAAACTCTTTGCATGACAAAGAAGTTCTTTTGGGGGATAATTGGTTTTTAGAATGTAAAATCTGTTGCACTGAGCAATTTATTAATACCTTAGAGAGATCAACAAAGAGACTATTATCGGAAGGCAATTAATGATCACCACTAACGAAAATGCGACTCGTGAGTTTGAATTCTTGAAGATATTCGTTAGCGTTCGTTTATTGACAGACGATAAGCAATAAATGAAGTCTTGACCAAACATCACGGATTGATGGAAATTTCGCAATGAGAACGAGCATTGCCACTCTGCCTTCTTCACAACCTGCTTTTTGGCCGATCAAAAAATACCAACGATTCCCTAGCCATTTTCAAGCCCTGACGTGGCTCTCTTAGGAAACTTGAATTGTCTTGATAGGTGATTTACAAAGTCTAGCAGCTTAAAATAGGCTCTAAAGAACATTTTGTGAAGGGCTTATGTGTCTTCATTAATACCAAAAACCTCACTGGAAGCTAAATGCCGGAGGAATCAATTTTTAACCTTTTTAATGTGTTATATGGATTGAATCAATGCATACTTTTTTTAATCAACTCACGTTACTTTTCGAACAAACTAAATGGGTGACCGTTCTAAAAAAAATGAACTTAAAAGAAATAAAAACAGGAAAATTATTAACTTTCAGGTTTAATTGTTTTTCCTTTGATAGCCGGTTTAAAACGGCAGACCCAATTATGAGTCTACGACTAGCATTATTCAATTCTGTAGCCTTTTAATTTCAAACCCAATCCAGAAAAACGAACTCCTCAGTCAAACATTGGAACAAGCTCACCTTCATAAAAGACTTCTTGGTACTAGCCTGCATTTGCAAGGAAAACCTCACAGGGTTAGCCTAACGGTAAGGAGGTTCAAACAAACACATGATCCACCTACCTCTGAGGATATTTTATGGCAGCACTGTGGTCAGTGCCAGCTGGGTGCGGAATGTATCAGCTACCGCTGGAATTCGAACTGTACGGGAGAGTTCTATATCCTGCGAAATCGCAGCTCACATATAATTTATTACTATGAATCCGCCAGATACTTACTCACAGCCATTAATATAGATTTTTGAACAAAAAGCTCTTTTCCGTAAAGGATGTCTGTAATATGTAAGTTTTTAATCCATATCAAAAATGATAAAGGGTGCACACTTGTACAAATTAATATTTTTAGCAAAAAGGAAAACATTATCAATATTTAACCAATTACAGCAGAGAAAAGTAGATAGTAATTAATATTCAAACAGGTTTAATTGAATATTGTAGGGTGAAAATGCTTTTAATTTCCACAGGCAATCAAACCAGTTTTGTTGTTTATTGCATTTGCTTTCCTACATTGTAATTTGTCCAATTTTAATAGCGTTTTTGTTTGTTTTTACCTCTTAGAAATATTAATTTGCAACTCCCGTTCTGTATAAATATTTTTCTCTTTAAATATTCTAAAAAATACAAATTAAGGATGGTCATTACAGAACATTTTGCATATTACAAAACTTAAAGGTATGAAATTCTACACTGTCTTATATGCTAATACTTCATTTCATCTTAAGGGTATAGTGCACTCTTATTCTACTGAAAGGGGAAATATTAGGCTAAATATAAGATTAAGGCAATGGAGCCGAAATTTGTGGCTTTTAAACTTTCAACGGGTCAAATAAGTTTAGATTATTCATTTATTTTCAAATTTATTTTATGATACAACATGCTAAGCCCATTTTTCCTGTGTTTTAAATAACTTGTAGAAAAACTCTACCCATGGAATCTTCCGTAAAAAAAGCTCTCCGAAAAGAAAGGAAGGAATAGAAAAATGTGGATTTCTCAAAACTCTATTTTCGAAGACTTAGACACAAAATTTCAAACTAATGCCTTAATTTGAAAGACTAAATTTCTAAATTGTACCCAAACAAAATTTCTTTTTTGCTTATAATTCTGCCTATAACTAAAATTTCATTTTTTTAGTTCCTTATGAAATTACGAACTAAATTTTATAAGAACCTATACCTATAGGTATACCTATAGGTATACCTATAGGTAATAGGTATACCTATAACTATACCTATAACAAAATTTTCATTTTTTTAAATTCCTTATAAAATTTCAATAATTTTTGGAGTATTAAAGATCGGTGCGAAAAGATCTGTACTCTGAGTTTGAGAAACTGTGCTAGGGTAGCTGTTTTTTGAATACCCTAAAAAAAGATTTATAATGACTAAATTATCAAAATTTTACATGAAAAGTACTTAAAATATTCTTCAAATATAAGTGTCGTTCATTCTAACTTAGGTTTAAAATAAAATTATTTTTATTTAAAAATATTTCGAAAATACAGTAGTCTTCCTACAACGAAGAGCATTCAAATTCTCCATATAACGAGTTATTTGTCTTTATACGACGAATTTTCACGACGCGTATCTTTTCGTTCTTCGTCATTTGTGTACTTTTTTTAGACCTTTATCTATTATTTTTGTCATTTTTGTAGAAAATTAAAAGTTGGATATTCTATGCAACCAATCTGCTCTCACGCGTGCCTATTTCTGGAAATACTTTCATTTTGTATTCAAGCAATAATTTGCAACTGTAGAATTCTACCCAAAGTCAAAATTTTTGATGGTTTTCTATTGATGGACCTACATAATCCTGATTGTAACCAACATAAGTAACCATCACCCTGATGTAGGAATTCGGAATGATTTGTAATAGGCCAACATAAAAAGAAATTGTTTTGATGGTATATTCCTGCTGAACCAACAGTTATTACTAAACCATCATAGAAATGCATTGTTTTACCATTATGGAACATCACTAATTTCCATCTTAGTATCTTAGAAATCAAATGTTGGAACGATCATGAAAATCCAACATCCCAATGTAGGAATTCGGACTGATTTATGATGGTCCAACATAAAAAATCAAAATAATTGTTTTGATGGTATTTTCCTAAGAAAAAACTATAATTTCCAATAAACCATCATGGAAATGTATAGTTGGAACCATCATGGATTGTTGGTTCATGAGAATCAAACCTCCTTTGATGGTTAACCATCATAGTATTAAAGTAGCATCTTCCATCATGGAATGATACAAGTTCGTTGCTTATCAAAAAACATGGGCGCATAATGGAAAAGATTGGATGATAGGGACTAACAAATGATGTTGAACCATCGTGAATTGCACTGAAACAAACGTAAACCATCAAAATGTTTAATGGGACCGACAAGAATTTTGACTTAGGATCTTAACCCTTTATCTACTGCATTATAAACTACTGAAAATTTCTTCATAAATATATTTTTTTAGCTGCCATATTGATAGTTAAAGAATATACAAGAAAAAAAAATCTCCCCGTTGCGAAATTTAATTTGTTAGAACTATGTGGTACTTAAAGGTATCACTTTAATTAATTAGTTTAAAGTGATTGGTACTTATAAATACCGTCAGTAGATAAAGGGTTAAAGATTCTATGTTCTCACTTCGAACTCCATTTAAAAAATATATCAATATTAATTTCATATTTAATTGTTAGATGAAGGAAATTAATATTAATTTAATTTTAAATTCATTTTTAATAATCAAAAGTTATACTTTTAAATTTAAAAATTTATAAATTTTGTAAAATATTTATTTAAGCAGCTTCAAAAATTCATAATCTCCTTATAACAATTTTTCCTACAGCGAACTCCTGAAGTAGAAGCAATAAATTTCGCTATTGATTCCGCTATGCTTTTGCTCCTTCTAAAGCCCATGCAGGGAAGCAATATGTAAATTATGTAATAACGGAAATTTTCTTATAGAAGTTCAATTTTTTAACATGTTAAAAATCGCCGAACTTTTGCTCACAAACGACTAATATATTTCCTCAAAAAAGAACGACTTTTTTACGCTTTTCTTTACTTAAAAAAGGAATTCTAGTGAGAACTTCCTCAAAGACAGGAGAGACCAACTGGTATATCATATTTCAATGCGAATAAGGTCAGCTTCAGGCTATAACTGCTCTTCAAATAGTGGAAGTGTTATGTTTTTTCTTTCTGCTCATTCAAATAATAGGCGCCCATTCACAATTATAGAATTCTAAGAAATCTACTCAGAATTGCGTAATAGAAGGTTAGCGGAACAAATTGCTCACTATTTTTGCAGAATTTCTAGTCTAGACTTCTTAGTGTGCCATCTCAACCAGGTTTTTGAGGAATCAGTTCTTTAAATTGATTATTTTATTTTTCAATTTCGAAAATGATTTTGCAATCTTACACTGAAAGCTATTTAAAACTTCGTCTATTTTTAAACGCAGTCTTTTATGAAGCGACCGTGGGAAGTTTTTTTGTAGAAAAAAAAGGGTTTAGACAATTGCAATAAACACTAAACGCAATTAATATTTAAAATAATTATGCATATTACTCTATATTAAAAAAATCAATTTTGGTTAGAGTAGATAGTAATAGGATTGTTAAAATTAAAGATTTAACCATCTTAGTTTTGTGGTTCTAACAGTTGATAATTATCATTCCAAAATTTGTAAATTTGAGATTTCATCCAGTTTCTTTAAATCTAATTAATACTTTGTCAGTTGTAAGAATATTAACATGAGAAGAAAACAAAAAATTAGTTTTAAAATCTTTTTAGACCTGTAACTTGTATAGTACAGATTCTCATCTTGAAAAGCTTTTTCAAAAAAGATTTTGCTGAGAAAAATTACTTTCATTTTTGTTCCATGATCCACATGTCAGCATCTTACTGATGCTGGTGGCACAAATAAAAATTCTTGTCTAGGTACTTGATTATTTTTTAGGAATTTAGAAAAAAAACTGGAGTTACGAAAGTCTTAACAATTATCATTTTAATTTTATTGCAAATTGTAAGAATGGGTTGGGTCAAGGTGACTTAATGATGAGAAAAAATTCGTTTTATTGTTATTGTAACTCGATATTGGAAAAGGTATTGGAAATTTTAAATTAAAAATGCTAACTAGAATAATTATTCAAAAATCTTAAAAAAGCAGTGCATTTTATACCCAATTTATTTACTTTCTTATTTTTTAGTTTAACTACCACAGGAATTAGGCAGTAAAAAGCAAAAATATTTTTTTTTTTAATGTTGAAATCAAGAATTTTTTTTTACAAGTTAATCTTTAACATTAGATTCATGTCGCCAAAAACCAGTTTTCTTTACCAATTATCTTACGCGATTTGATTTCATTAGTGTAATCTTTTTTAGTTTGGCTCAGCTCTCTTGCTATAAACTCTACAGTCAACCCAAACTGAAACAAATTTACTATCACAACATACAATTTTAGGCGAAAAACCTTATTATCTATGCAACCTCACTGTTATTTTTCTCCTTAATATGATTTCTACCACCAGCACCTTACTAAACTTTAACCTTTTTACTTTTTCATCAGACTTGAGTTTTAAAGATATTTTATTTCTTTACATTGATTGTGTAATAACGCCAGTTAATTTTGCGCAGTATAGCCGCTTCAAGCTCTTGTTCAACCATAACAAACCTTTCGCTCATACGTTTATAATGATAATGGAACTTTTTTCCTCTAACAATCGTAAAACTTTAAAGAAATTTCCTTTTTGTAGAATAAA
Organism: Parasteatoda tepidariorum; assembly: GCF_982258835.1. Taxonomy (NCBI): domain Eukaryota; kingdom Metazoa; phylum Arthropoda; class Arachnida; order Araneae; family Theridiidae; genus Parasteatoda; species Parasteatoda tepidariorum. Next base: position 19,868,533 of record NC_141755.1, on the reverse strand, counting down.
AACAAAATTTCATGATGGCAATAAGTATCTGCATTTATTTTCATTTGAAATATACCTGATTCATATGAATTTCTTGCAGATGATAATGATCCGAATAATCTGCATGAAGTAATAATAAAGAAATGTTGTGACGGTAACAACAAACTCCAAAGATTTAGGTCAGTTTCTTTTCTTGCAATCTTTCTCTTATAGCTATTACATTCATAATTAAACTAATGAAACTTATGGAATATATAAAATTAATTCTATGTCTGTTTAACATTAAGTAAGATTTATATGCGCTATCGGTAAAATGCCACTATCTAAGATATTTTTTCATCACATGCAATGCATGTATCTCTTTTTAGTTGCCTGATAAAAATACTTAACGAAGCTTAATATAAAAGTATATTCCTTTTTTTTTTCTTTTTTTTTTGTTATTAAAAACTCGTTTCTTTTTTTGCGTTCGGTAAAACCTCTAATCCAAATTACTGATGCTAGTTTTCTCTTATAATTGAAGTGCTTTTTTTCCCCAAACACAGCTAAATTCATTTTCAGATTTTCAGAAAGGTTACAGTAAAGAAAAAGAATTATCTCATTCAGGCATTTGAATTCTGATAAGGGGTTTTATCATAACTCTTTCAGGATCGGCGAAGGATGATAGCTCTCCCCCAGACCCATAGGCTCCAAGATTATGCGTACTAAAAAGTATAAGTGAGATACGAGAGAACAGAATCAGATCACGTCCAGGTGATCATGGATCATGGACGTGATCATGGAGTCAGAAAAGTTCGTCTCATACAGGATTCCATGGTCTCTGAACGGGACAATCACGTGATCACATTACACCTGGTCATGAGCGAGTAATTAAAAAAAAAATAAGCACCATGTTAATGTTGGCACATATTCATCTTCAGAAACAATTTTAGGATTTAAAGTTTAGATCCCTTAAATTCTGATTTTCACTCTTCTCAATTTTGTCATCTCGAAAAAAAAGTCTTATTTGGAAATGTTTATTTCTCAAGACCGAATCTGTTTAATTTTTTTGTTTCATTTAAAACTACGTTGATTTAAATTGGTGCAAAAATGTATGCATCTTACAAATCTGAAACAAACTTTTCCGCCATTAGTGAATAAAATAAAAGAAAATTATAAAATAAACTTATATTTCGATAATTTAGTTTTATAAATGTGTGCAAAAACATTTAGATTCGCTTCATTACTTCCTGGGTAAAAAAAATTAAATATTTAAAAAGGGAAATTAACCTTAAGGAGCTTAAACTTTCGATTGCTTTCCTGCCTAAACTATTTTAACGATATTGACCAGATTGTGACTAACCCCACATTTTGGAGTAAAAAATCGAATCGGAAAAAGCACATTTGTTTTATTTCTTAACTTTTTTGCCTGTTCTAATTAATTGGCATACTTAAGGTCAAGTACCCGAACCATTTCGTTATGACATTCCTCTAAATTGAAATGATTCTTCTGAACGATGCATCACGCCACGAAGTGTGGACATTCGCGGAGATTTCCGCGATTTATAACACCGATGGAAAATGTCTTTCTAACTTACAAAACATATTTAGCGCATTTAAACTGCACTTTAAGTGGTATTGATCCAATGTAGGTCAATGGAATATTGGTCAGACTATGTTTGAAGCATAATGCGCCGGTTATCAAGCGATATCACCCTTACTCCGGCTAAAAACGGCGCTTGTAACGAAAGGGTTAATGTTTTCACGATAACCCAAACTTTATATCAAATGTTAGTAATGTCTTCTCTTTATTTCACTCGTGGAATAATTACTCTTATTACTATAAATTTTAAAATTAAAAACGTGTTGCACCGGTAGCAGATTTTACGGATTCTATCTACAGAACGATAATCATAAATCCAAATTTATCTGTAGTCTCAGACGAATTATACGAAATATACGCAGACGATAAATACGAACTCAGACGGAGATTATTTTAAATAGTCAGATTAATCTAACATACATGTATTTCAACCTATCAATGACGCTCGTCTCACCTTTGCTGTAAGAAACTTAATGTAACTATAAATTTGTATTCCATGCAAGTCACAAATCGTGAGTGTGGTCTTTCAATGCCATTTATTTTGCGAAGGTCAGGCAGAAATCAATTTAACGCATGAATAAATCTTCATTGGTAATATTTCTAAACTTAGAATATATTTGTATTTATAATACAGATGGCGTGAAATTTTGTATACATAACTTTGGAATCTTATTCATACAACTTCAATAAAATACTAGCTATCTGTTGGTAATTCAATTTGTGATTCGCAAAGAAATTCTCCCAATAATTAATTACGATTTTTTATATTAAAATCGTACGTCTTGTCCAATATAAAGCAGTTTCTGGAAAACTAAGTATTTGCAACTAATGGTATGGTTTTTTAATCACGTGATTGTGCATGGCATGTTAACGATGCAGCTATTAGGCTTGGATTCATTATTACGCGTAATCAATTTTTGGATCCAATTTAATTGATACCTGCAAGCAGCATCCCGTGTGTGCTGAACCTGATTGGCTGCCTCACGCATGACGTCCCTTACAAGTATCCAATTTAAAATTCAGAATGCCAAAGGTCGCGAACACTTTAATTTCTCCAGTTTTCTATCAGTTTTTTGAATTCTTTAACCTTTTAAAACCTGATCATTAAATGACAGAAAAGGCGATTACTTAAAACGCTTTTGCGATAGTATAAAATTAAATAAATTAAAATTTAATAAAATAAAATTTAGTAAACATTCTTAGATTTAATATTTATAACATCAAACTTATAACTTGATTATAAGTAGAAAAGAATATGCAGAAATATTTGTCTCCATTTTTACAATTCGAATCGTGTTTAGAAAAAATGTAGTTTCCATCCTCCATTTTGCCCATTATTTTTCTATAAATTTTAATAAAAAAAATTTATTTATAAAAATATTAGTCCTAAATTGAAATTTTATAGTTTTATGGTCAAATAAGGAAATATGATTCATTATCTGTTTCTAATTTTTAATTAAATGATTAGTAAAACTTTTCATGCTATTAATTATACTAGAATATATGAATTTTTTATAATGTATACAAAGCAATTTATAACCTATATTGAAGACTGATATAGTAAATAATTAAAAAAAAAAACTTAAAGAATGCTTATAACAGTAAGAATTCATACTAAAAGATTGAGAATTGTATTATGAAAGATATTAAAATATCAGCTTATTTTTAAGGCATTCTTTAACAAACTTTCATTAGATAGTTTAATTTGCAAATATTGAATTAGTACTGTCATCCCACCGTTTTTTAATTTTTTTATAAATTTAAAGTGTAGAGGCTTTTTATTTTTTCTGCCATTTCCTTTGCTCCTAGATCTGAATTTTCGTGCAAATGTTAATTACTCTTAAATCTGGACAGCCAGAAATAATGCCTTTACTGTCTAAATTTCTATTTTTAAACATAGCATACCAATCCTCAGGGCTTATTATACTGCAATGTCCTCATCTCCATAGACAGCCCAAATGTTACGATGAGCTTTTGCGGTATTAGAACTTTGATTAAAAGCAAAAAGGCGTCGAAAATGTTTGTTGTTCAACTTGACATTCCATTTTAATTAACTTGGCTACTAATTTAGTTAACATAAATTAACCTAAATAAAAAAAAAACAAGATATTCATTTAAAAAAGAGCAACCTCTTTTTAATGACCTAAAACATTTTGCCAAAAAACATTTAATGCCATGCAAAACATTGAAATTTATTTTCTAAAAAATGCCGGAGTGAAGTTGCCAATTCAATACAACAGTTCTTGTATATCTCCTAAATCTTTATTAAAGATTTTTATTCCATCTTGAATATTTTAAAAACATATATTTAAAAAAATCAATATGTTGATAAAAATCAACTAAGTTATTAAAATATACGTACAAACATAATTTATATATTTGAATATTTTATAGGTAAATTTCTAATTTTATTATAACTATCTTTATTTCGTGAAAATTTTAAAATATGAAATACTGTTAAACTTTAGAATAAACTTAAGAATATCAATGAGCAAAATGCTTGTAAATCATTATTTTTAAGTCAACCTGCAAAGAAGAAACAAAATAGAAGTGTTCTCCCTAAGCGCTTTACGACTACTAATGTTCAACTCCGTAGCCTTGTAATTTTGATCCCAATCCAGAAGACAAGGGAACTCTTGGATCAAGTATTTGAAGAAATTTTGCATTCGTGGAGGACTTTTTGATGGAACTAACCTGCATTTGGAGAGGGAAACAACGAAAATCTTCCACTGTTTATTGGACGACAAGGGGACTCTGTCTTATGATCCGTCTACCACTGAGGGTAATTTAAGTCAGCACTGTAGTTAGTGCAAGCCGGATTCGTAACAACCAGCAGTTGCTAATATTCGAACCCGGTCCACCTCATTGGACTCTGTCCCCTGAGCCATCACGGCTCTTGCGACAATTATAGCTTCGAATTTCCACATGTTTTAATAATTCCACTTTTTTTTCACAATATTTTATGGCTCACAAAATACGAATAATTGAGATGACTCAAAATGTTCAAAATCGAGAATTTACAATTTGCATTTAAAATTTAAGGGTCTAATTTTTTTGTTGCAGAACTACTATTTTACTCATTTTTGGACGTTGAAGTTAGGTTGGCAAATACGATGACCGTAATTTACCAAAAATATTCAGAACAAAAATTTTATGAAAAAAAATTAAATTTTCCACGCATGTGCAATATAAAAGGACTACTTTAATTGATTATATCTTACTCAATTTTAACAATTTTTTTTTCTAAATTTTAAATATTTTTTTGTTAATTAAAAAAGGCTACAAAAATTTTCTTTAATTTTATTGAATAGATTTTACAGTTACAGTAAGAAAACGTAAGGAGTAAAAATTAGTTTTTTATATAAATAACCATACCTTCGTAAATATTTAAGCTATAAGCAAGCAAAATTTTATGTAAATAGCGCATATATTAAGAAAAGTAATTGATACAAGGTACAAGCTTATAACTATATTTTCTTGTCTTAGAGTGTTCATAAACACCTTTTTTCGTCCTTAATTTATTGCCAGTCTCTCAAACATTTGAAAGCTTTAAACTTTATTAATACTCATGAGAAATCGCGTAGCTTAAACACCTCCAAAGTAATAAAATAACTCTTTAATTATTTCTTAAGAAATAATTAAAGTGTCTCTTTAGTCATTATAAGGTTAGGAAATTAAAAGCCCGATAAAAATTACTCATGCGAAACTATTCATAGAAATTTATGAAAAACTACCTGAAACTAGTTCCTATCAAGCTTAACATTCTCCTGATAAAACTTAATCGCATCTGGTATTTTAATTAAAACAAACTTCCCATAAGCAAACAAAATTAACCTCCAGCTACATAAACTGGATACTGAGAGACGATACTTTTCGAGAACCTGAAAAATAATTACGAAAAGAAATAAATAACTAAAAAAAATAACCAGACTAGACTACTCAAAAGTGAATTTCTTTGACCAATCTTTCTTGGTCAGTCGTCTACCGGTTCTGCTTAGAATGTATTTAAAGTATTTGCGTTTATCACTTGGTGATGATCTCAAGCAAATGCAAAAGAGAGAGTGGTAAGTTTTTTTATTATCTAAAATATCAACTACATTTTTTTTTCATTCCAAATGATAAAAATTTTCATTCCAAAATATATATATTCAAAGCTTTACTTAACAAAATTGTGAAAAATAATCTTGATAAAATCTACAAGGGAAATAGGTTTTATAATTCCTTAAGAATTCATACGTGTCTTTAGATGTCATAAAGTGTTTATATAAAACTTCATGTGGCTCTGATGAATATAAATGTTTGATGTAATATTTAATCGTACGTGCAAAAATTCTCGGCTTCTTAAAAACCTGAATCACGTTTTTCTAAATACTATTACTAACGTTCAGAAATTTTGGTTTTTAATATCCGTATGAAAATTTTTACAGCTGCTATACCTGATGAGCTCATTCACGCATATAACGACTTTTTATATATTTGGATTAATGAAAAATGTTTTGCATATGACAAGCGTAGATAGTGAATTTTTTTTTAAAATTGCACATTAAAATAATTTACATAAAAATATATTGATGCAATGGAAAAAATTTATCCCCTGTGTTTCTAATTTTTAATAATTATTTATGTATTATTATTACCGTTGTGATTTTTTTTAATCCAACTAGGTAAGGGCTGCAAAAAGCCGGGTTTATTCTGAAAAAGATCAGGCCAGCTGGTTTTTAATAGACCGATTTTTTATTTTTACAAAAACCAGTCTTTATTGGTTTTTTAATTTTATATTTCACTATACAAAATTACATGAATGTATTAATTTGAGCCGCAATGGCTCAGGGGATAGAGCGTTCGCCTTCCAACCCAGCGAACCGGGTTCGAATCCCAGTCGATACGAATTCCCCATCCGGCTTGCACCGACCACAATGCTGACGTAAAATATCCTCAGTGTTAGACGAATTATGGGTTAGTCCCCTTGTGACTACCCCCTATATTTTGACATATGCGTTATTAGGTTTATTTAAATTTCCAACGAAGTTTTTGGTCGAATGGTTCATCTTAATACATATGAAACGATGCTTTTTGTGAATAATATGCTATTTTTATAACTGCTGTGATTTTGAAACTTTTACTCATGACTAAGGCCCGGATTTTGATGACATTTGCATTTTTTTTGCATTTTTTGCATTTTTGGACATTTTTTGTCCATTAGAGCATTTTTTGAGATTTATAGGGCATTTTCTTTAAATTTTGGGGCGTATTTTGCATTTTAAAGCATTTTTTAAATTTTTTGTTAATTTTTTTTCTAATTTTTATTATTTTTTATAATTTTTTATTATTACACTGGCTTCCAAACAATGAAGAAAATCTCTAGAATATTAAAAGGTGAAGCAACATCTTTGCAAATTGAAGAAGAATTGTCAGTAAGTGTGACCGTCCTTTTCAAGTACGCACCAATAACATCAGTAGATGTTTAAAGAAGATTCTCCTGGTAAAAAAATTTGCTTTCAGACAAGAGACGCTCGTTTACATTTCAAAATATTAAAAAAAAATTTAATAATCCACTGTAATTCTGATATTTAGTAATATTATGAGATGGAAGTTGTTATATTCATTTAAGTTTCTATACAAAATGAAAATGTTTTGGAGTCAATATATTTTCCTTTTTTTTGCTATTTTAGGATATAAAACATATTTTTCAAACTTTAATAAACGTAGAACAAGTATTGCATTGCTTTATATTTTTGAAACGACTCATAATAATTTTAAAGAGTAAAACATTGTTTTAGTTCAATATTTTTACTTCTATTTAAGTCATGTCATAAGGCATTTTTAGCGCAATTTTCGCATTTTAAGGGCATTTTTTTGCACTTTTAAGGGCATTTTTTTGCACTTTTAAGGGCATTTTTTTGCACTTTTAAGGGCATTTTTTTGCACTTTTAAGGGCATTTTTTTGCACTTTTAAGGGCATTTTTTGCACTTTTAAGGGCATTTTTTGCACTTTTTAAGGGCATTAATTGAGATTTTTTAGGTCATCAAAATCCGGGCTCTACTCATGACTGTTAGTTCAAGCTCAGCTTATCTAAGGTCAGTGCTGTCAACGCTTATTTTGAAAATGGCGCAAAACGTCTATATGGATTAAAGCCACAGTTTTGAGAAAATTAAAAGCGTTAGTGGTCTAATTTTTTAATATTAAAAACTTTACTCCAATGTTGCATTACCTGGGTTCATAAAAATTTACAAAAACTGAGAATAAGGTACAGATTTTGATAATTTCCCTCTAGGTGAAAAAATGTCGCCAAATTAGCGATTTTTAAAAAAAAGTTTAATAATTTCTTAAATATTTAAGATATGTCTGTTCTAAAACCAACATAATTCTTCACGGCAAGATAATATACATAGTTTAGAATTATCGCATTGCTTCAAGTGCACTTAAACTATGGGGTTTTTTTTTTCTTTTTTTTTTTTTAATCTCCTTGGCGACGGAGCGTCGAAAAACTGCTTTAAAGCTTCAGCCGAATTAAATATTAACATGAGATATCGTGTGGTTGGCTGAATTCGCTTTACTTTTGGCAGTGTGCTTTTTCGATAACGCACCTATAATGGATCTCGTCTGTACTCCAAAGGCATTGATTAAACATACTTATATTTTGAATTGGCTTATGGCAAGTTGTGTGTAATTTATTAACCTGTAACCTGTCACTCTTGAAATTATCAATCTACATATAATAATTTGATATGTTTCTTGGATAAGCCATTCTCTTGTTTTTTGCAGCCTGAGCTCATTGTTATTTTATGAATTATAAAAGCTTTATTCTGAGTAGCATCCTGTTTTCATCTGCAATTTTGCTTTCACCATATATTTGTCTGCAACTGTTATGACACATTATCTTCCATTAATTTTGATTTTGGCTGTAAGCAACAGAAATTCATACATTTCAATCAACACGAATTGTTGCATATTTTCCATTACAGTGCCAAAACAAATTCGTCTCCTAATTACTGCAAGTCCTAATTACCTAATTACTACCATCTATCCCTATGAACTAACCTTTAAGCAATATTCCGGTATAAACAAATACATAGAAATGAAGAAAAAATTTTTTAACTTAAACTACGTTTTTGAGAAAATAATTTTATTTTTATCAGATCTAAAACAAAAAAAAGTTTTTTTTTTTTCAATTAATGCGCTCTCCCTGTCTTACTATAAATCTAGCAAAAATATCATTTTTCTTCTCTTAAAGCAACCTGAAAAACGCTTAACATTTTCAACACAGCTTATTTTTTTGGGGGGGGAGGGGGGTTTAGATTCCATTGTTTAAAATCAGTTTTTAATCTAGAGCTGAAAAATATACCACAAAGTAAAATAAAAATAGATATCTTTACAGAGTTAAGCTATGCAGTCACGTGATGAATGGATATTTAATGGCGCATACTTCAGTAAACGGAACACCTGATCAAATCTCGCAATTAATGTTTATCTGGTGAAACCGTGAGGAACGATTCTGAGTCGCTCATGGCTATCCATCCTTATAAGAATCGTGAACTTATGCAATTGTTTAGATTTCTATTTGTAACCACCTGCATATGTTTACAAAATATTTTTTTTTTTTACTCTTAAAGGGAAGATTGTTCTTGCGTGGTCCCTCTCTTGGCCTTAATGGTCAACAAGCATGCTTTTCATTTTTTCATTTTGTTCAGAAATTTTCTTTCACGTTGCATAGTATTGTATAGTAATGACACAGAATAATTGGGAAAAAAATAAAATGCAAAAGATTACGCGGCTTGATATTATAGGTCAAGGTCATCTTAATGTGTAAACATAATATCTTCATTGGTTAAAAACTAAATTTAAAACACTAATTAGTTGAGCATTATACGCCACACTTTCATTTTGTTCAAGCGAGCTTTTAAATAAAAAAAATTAACGGACCACTCTGAATAACTTTTGATCTAATGATTGGATCTTCACATTCTAGTACTCAATCGAAATGGTTCGAGGATGTGACCTCAAATATGCTAATTAATGCAGACGATATTTTAAGTTACAAAAACAGACACAAAAATGTATTTTCTCCGAATAAACATTCTTTTTTTCCGACGGATTCAGATTTCTGACTCTTCTGGTCGCAATCTGAGAAATATGGTTCCAACAGTTTCGTCAGGAGAGCTATCCAAAGTTTGAACCTCTTAATATTGATTTTACTTTTTGCGTATTTCGTCACATCTCTAGAAATTTTTAAGCGAATTAAACAATTTTTACACACAATTATAAAATTCGTTTTCCCAAAGATAATTCCAAGAAAAAAATAATATATATATATATTAATTTTAAATACAATAATGTAAAATATATATTTCAGTAACATAGTATTAACTAAACATTTTTAATTTTGGTAAAGAGAAATTAGTTTCAGAAATTTTAATAATTTATTTAAATGGAGAATTCTCAACAGAACAAGCTTCAAGTGGTTTTAACTTAGTGCCGAGTGATGTGAGCTTGTTTTACAAAGAAAACCATTTAAGATTGCGGGGCAATCTCCGGGGATCGGGAACGCCAGTGAACAGGAGGCGTAATCCATTAGTTAAAATTTTTTATTTTAAATAATTTATAAATATATAATTAATGTATAATTAAAAAGTATAAAATATAATATATATATAGGTATATATTATAATATGTATATATGTATATACATACCTGCCAACTTTTAATCCTTTACATTATGATTTTTCCCAGTGGTATTAAAAGGGAATCAAAATTTCAATTTAAAGAAAAAAATACGTTGTTTTTGAATAAGCTTAAGCTGATTACAATGATAATAACGCATAACAATATATACGCTTAATTTTTTTAAGAATAGTGGTGATCAAAATCATTTAAAAATTAGGTTTATAAAAGAAAAATTAGCATATATTTACTACCACTTTATATATGAAAATAAAATTTTACGCCAAATGCGTAAAAGTTGGCAGTTATGTATATATATATATATATGTATATATAGATGTATATATATATGTATATATATATATGTATATATATAATTTCAAATAATTCATTTTTATTTTGGGTAAAAATTTATTTTAAATAATTTAAATTTTTATTTAATTCTTAATTTTTGTATAAAGAAATTAGTCTTAGAAATTTAAATAGTTTATTTAAATTCTTAAGAATTTTCTCTAGAATACATTTCAAATGGTTTTAACTTAGTATCGAATGATGTGAGCCTGGTTTGTAAAGTCAACCATATAAGATTGCAAAGCAATCTTCCAGGATTCTGAACGGGAGCGAACAGGGGGCATCATAAACTAGTTAAAAATTATATTCTCAGAGCAACAGAAATTTATTAACATCTACCTATTAAAGTCTGTTATTTATAGAACTGGCCAGTCGTAAACTATAGACTGAGTGTCGTTAAAACCAGCACTTTCTCACGTTCATTAATATCCTTATTTGTTTGTCCATGAATGTGGTTCTGATTTGCTAATTAAAAAAAGAGGGAGCCACTTATGCTTTTAAAAGGTCCACAGAAATAATTCTGAGAGGAAATGATTCCGAGAATAATAACATAACCGGTGATGAAGAAGAAGAAAATAAATGAAACTGATTTATTTCCGCGTTCGCTCCAAAACTGGAGAATGAAGTAAAGAAAAAAAAATGCAGCTCATGCGTGGCTAACACTTATGAATATTCTGCAAGATGTCATTGTTGTCCCACTCCATTCGATGGACGGTTTCTTCACATTCAGGAGACGAATTGGAACACACTTGCGCGCACGTGGCCTGTAAGTAGTAATCTTTAATTACTAATAATTATTCTAATTATTCCGCGTAAATGTTAATTATTGCAATTCTACCATTTCATACGCAATTAATGCGAAGGGGATACGAACTCTTTAGTGTGGTGCCCTTGAAAAGAGGATACTAAAACTTAGTGGTCAATAAAATTCATCACAAAAAGTTCGGAGAAATTTAAATATTCTGACAAATTTAAATATTCTAACAAATTTAAACAAATTTTTATGTTACTGTAGCATTAAGAGTTTTGTAGCAAAAAATTTTCTATTTCCGAAAAAATGTTCTCAATTTTTATTCAACTAACCCCCGCCAGCGGCCAGCTGGTCTGCCTTTGTAAAAAATATTTCAAGTTTTCTCCAGATTTAAAATCGTTGAGTCAGAAATCAAGACAATATGTAAATATCCTATATTTTTACTTCTTAAATGTTCTAAATTTGGGAAATTTTTCAGACTTGACAAAATGGGTAGCGTGATGAAACTGTTAATAAAATGCAACTTTTAGTAAGTTCTAGCGAAAGTTCTCGGAAACAGAAGGAATTTTCATTTTTCCAAATAAATTAATGATTTCTAGTACTTATTTTTCAAGACAATAACTTTCGAAATACATATAATAGAAGATAATGATCCTATTAACTAGAGAAATGGAACTTGCTGTTCAGAAGTTATAGATTTCTATTCAAGTTAAAACAATGGAATGACAAAATCTACTGTTTAGGATAGGTAAAAATATTATAATTCTCCAAGTTCTTAGAATTTCTGAAAATAATTTTTCTTTCTCAAATTCACATTAAGAATTGAATTTAGAATTTTATTCTTGTTGAGCTAAATGAACTAAAACAAAACATTAGGTCCTTTTTATAATGCTTAAGTTATACAAAAAGACTTATTGTAAACAGTGATAATCTACTAATAATTAAATAATTTAAAAGTATGAAAAGAACGAAAAATTTAAAAGTATGAAAATTTAAAATAAATTTGGAATAAATTTACGTTTCTTACGTACGCTATCATTCTAGTTCTTAATGAAAAATAAAACAAGCAACACCAAAATTTTGTTATGCGTTTTTTCTCATTTTTTGCTTTTTAACTTCAATAACTAATTAAAGTTGGAAATTAACACTAGCCGCCTTTGGCAATTAGCTTGGTTTACCTTTCAATATTATCTTGTAAAACATATAAACTTTAATCGTAACCAAGCCGATTGCACAAGACAAATGTACTTAAATTTAATTCTTCAACCCCTTTTCTAATTCTAAAACCTTAATTAGTTGTAAACAATATGTTAACCAAAAATGTTAACCAGATTTTTTCACAGTCACCAAATTTTTGCCCACTCGAAAGTACTTTGATTTCTGCGGTATTGTTAAAGCTTTTTTATGTATTGAATTTTAGTAATTGAAAATCTGTCCGGCAGTCATTAAATAGCACCAACCAAATATGAGTTCGGGACGTTACAGTCTAACATGCAACAAAAGTATTAAACTTATTCCCATCTCTGTGCTTTGCTCTGTGCTTCAAATATGGTGCTTTTTTCAACTGAGATTGTGGATAATCCAAGTTTTGAAAGCTAAATTATATTTCTTCTAAAAAATGGAAACTCTGAAGAATTTACTTTCCTATCGTTTACTTAATCATTTTAGTCAAAAAATAATTCTAAAAAAAAAAATACGATTCACTACAAAATGGAGAAAGTATACCATGGAAGTATACAAATGGAATACCATGGAGTTATCCATTGGCAAAATGGTTGTTGTCTACTTTTTTTTGGGGGGGGGGGGGGAAAGAAACTTTATCGTGTTTTTATCTTGGACATCTTTAACTGTTAATCCTGAACTGCTCGGTACACAATTTCGCAGACATATTTAAATGCAGCTCGGACACATTCTGTGTAAATTCTGCTGATGACTGAATAGACATTGAACAGCCAATCGAGATCAATATTAACGTTTTCGGATAGGTACAGTGGTATTTGATGAAGATTGTATGCTGCATCATACACCCGTTTCGGATTCACAAGTTCATACACGAAATATGATTTGAAAGCTAGGCTTTTTTTTCAATTTTACATGAATAGTGAATGAATCATTTATATTGCGTGGAAGACAGTCTGCGGTCTTGTGCAAGTCATTGGGAAGGGTTGACAATGGATTCTTTTATCCCTAACTGGTGATCAACACCCAGTTCTCGTATTTGCATGAAAGGGATTCGGAGAGTCACCATTCGCTCTTCGGTAGGGTTCAATTCTCTCAACCACCTTGGTACTTTTGTGAGGGACGGGCTTCATGCTTGCGTTGGCGAACGGAATCCTTTTGTTTTCCCGTTTGTGTGTAACGCGTATTCCCGTCTACGCTCTTTGGCTTTTTCAGCTTCGGTAAGTTCAGACCTAGGCATCGTTTTTTTTTTTTTCTTGCTTTAACTCACTTTTGAGACAGTGTCAATCATTTTGGACCCCCTTTATTTGTGATATTCACCTGAATTAGTATTGAAAACGATCCAGTTTGAACTGTAGGTTGGAATTTGATTCTTAATTAAAACAATAAAAACAAAAATATCGTTCAAACGATGGAATTCTCTTTTATTCACAACTCATGAAGTATTTATGGGATCTCTCTGGTCCCATATCTCGAAAATAAACTCACCAACTTAATGCATAGCAAAATTAATAGTGAAAAAAAGAATTCTAAGCAAATTATCAAACAGCAACGATCACCATAGCAACGCATGCGCGCTGTTTACTATTACTCTTGATTATTGTAGTTGAAAAGTGAGGACGCCATGAAATCCAAACCATGTCCCATTTTGCCAATGGGTAATATCTACTTCATAACTAAGTTTTTATTTCTATAAAAATGTAAAATTATTCTAAATAAATATTTAACGTATAGTTAACGTCAACGCTTCTTAAATTATTACTTAAGACAACCTAACTAAATGAATAATAACTATAATGTTGCTCAAAGTATTTAAAAATAAGAGTTTATGGTGCCACAATACAGAAATATACATTATTCACAATTATTCATTTCTATTAAAGCTTTATAAATTTTTTTTCTGTGAGAAAATTTTACATTTTCCAAACATTCGCAACTTTTTGACTTTTTCTGTCAACAAATGTAGATAATAGATATCAAAATATAACTTTGCAGAGTATTTAGCTGTAAATAAAATCTTGGTATCACAGCGACCAATGAAAACCGTTAAAGTTTTATGGCGTATATTTATAACGCATGATCTTCGATAACAAAGAAATTCTAGATATCTCTGGCTGTCATCAGCATTAAAATAACTGTTCAAGTTCTGACGTTATTTACCTGTTTATTATTTATCCCTTATTTAAAGGTAATTACAGGTAATATTTCTTTATTCCTTCTTATTATCTATTATTATCACTATTGTGTTTTGATGAATATTCAAAACTAATGTCTGAAAAGTAAAAAAAAAATAATTCATTAACTAAATTATAAATCAATCACTCAATAACTTATTATGCAACATTTTATGATAGAGATATTTAATCACCGTTTTGTATTTAAACGATAAATAAATTGTAAAAGTAAATATAATTTATTAAAAAGAGACTTCTTTTTTGTAAAACTTTGTTTACTCAACGAATGCAACTAATATCGAGAATCTAAAATATTTATTTAAAATAATTCTTAAGCAATAACATTAAAGGATTAACTTTCGCAATATTTCTAAATATTTTCGACGAAAAATAGTTCTTATAGCAACTAAATATTTCAAAATCGAGTATGCGGATGAAGTTGCAATTGTATCGGAGCGAAGTTGTGTTTAAATTTTATCCCAATAAAATTTTAAACTAGATATGTAAGTAAAATTTGAAATATTTATTGAATAATATTTTTAAGTACTCCATATTAATAAAAATTTACTGAAATATTTTATTTGAGCAGTTAATTTTTATAGGAAAAGAATGCCAAGCCCTAAATATTTTAAATAACTTATATTTTTTTCTTTTTCTGAAAAAAATGCCTTTTTTTTTATTGGCTTTATAAAATCTATAGTATTAGTTTTGAAATGAATTCTGGGCAGTTTTTAGAAAGTGCTCGTTAGAAGCCTTAAGATTTAAACTTGTCACAACCCCTTTTTTTCTTGTTGCATTGATGTCATCATTTTGTATCGGTGAGTCGAAATCTCACGATCTATATATAGTTGTCTCATTTGACAAATTAATTATTTTGACAGAATGTCTTGATGCGGAAATTATGTTGGCATTGAACTCTGCAACGTCTGTAGTTGAATTAACATCTGTTATCAATCTAACATTAGTTTATTTGTTATATTTTTACGTGCCTTAAGTTCTCTTTATAAGCATCATTTCCTTGCTTTGGAAATTTCTTTTGAAAGTTCGTGTAACTGTTGAGTAGCAGTTTTTCTTAAATTTTTAAAACCAAAAAGTCTATCTCTGAAAATAAAATACTGACGCGGTGCTATGCTAATGTGAGGAACAAACTTTCAGCAATGTTGACACTGTTTTTCAACGCAATTTTCCTTACACTTGAATCAATGCCATGATTTTAAACTATGCATATAATCTTGAAGTGAAGAATTATCAGTTCTTTAGAACAAACAAATAACTTAAACATTTTGAAGGTTATTAAACTTTTTTTTAAAAAAATCGCTGGTTTTGGCGACATTTTTTCACTTAGATAAAAATTATCAATCACTGCCGTATTCTCAGTTTTTGCAAATTTTTATGCAGCTGTCGAGTAAGGTTTTAAATATTAAAAAATTAGACGCTTTTCATTTTCACAAAATTTGTGTCTTTTTTCGATATTGACGTTTTGTGCCATTTTCAAAATAAGCGTAGACAGCACTAACTTTAAATAGGCTAAACTTGACATAAGTCATGAGTAACAGTTACAAACTCACAGCAGTTATGAAAATAGCATATTATTCGCGAAATCTCATCATTTCATAATACGACGGAACCTTTGAAAAACAGCCTTAGCCGTCTTCTATCAAAAGATTACCTTAGATAGAATCGAGTTAACGTCTTATAGACTAGTAAACTAAAATTTTATTACTGTAGCGGTATTTACTCTACATTACTCACAGAATTTTATCTGGGATAGAATTCGACGAATGGATATCACTAATTGATTCATTGACGTTTTGCGAAAGACCTGGAGAGCTGTATTAAGTTCACCGGAATTTCAACACTGGTCGTGAGAGCTGTATTAAATTCACGGTTGCGTAAGTGATCACTCCTGTGTTGCTATTAGCAATCGAATGCGTACAAGCTCTAGTGGTGTATGATCGAGACTGAGTAGCAACAGTGCGAGAAAACTTGTTCAAATCGAAGTGGGCGTTACTATCAAGATGGATGTGTTCAGATCACGTCCGAAAGTCACCATTTTTGGGGGTTTGTGTTATCGATAATGTCAACCTTCATCTTTCAAAAGGTACCCAAAGATAAAATCAAGTTAGCGTCATATATACTAGTGAATTGGAACTGTATTATTATAGTGGTAGTTACACTACTAAAAACTAATGATTTTGGCATTTTTCAACGTGAGCCCACGTCCCACAGATAGAGGAGAATGCAAAAAAAAAAGCACGATTCTCAGTCATTACTCAAGACGGATTTACCTCCAGTTTACTCGCGTCTTTTTTCCACTTTAGTAGCCATAGATCTATTGCACAATCAGCAACATTGCAGACTTGAGTTATTTTTCATTTCTCAGTGCTATATCTGGAAAAAGTCACGCTATATTCAAATACGAGATGTGAAAGGAACTATTCATACCATTTCAATCTTATTTAGCTGAATCATTATTTAGTGTCATAAGTTACGTGATGTTGCTCCAAAACAAATTTGATATTAAAAAAAAATTGGGGGACTTTGAATTGAACTAACTGGAACCTGACATAAAATCTCTTTTCAGCAATTGCAAAAATCTCACTAAGTTTGAATGTTAAGTAAGCACTAAAATTTGCACTACCCTAAAATAATGTAGAGATCAGTTTCTGACAAATTTTCAAATTTCTGAAATACTAAGAATTATTTTACAATTTTCGAGTTGTTCAGGTCGTGCGGTTTCTCTTAATAAAGTTAAGAGTTTTCAGGGGGTTTTAAGAACCGGAAATAAATAAATAACAAAAAAAATTTCAAACACCCTATACCAGAAAAATATAGCAATAAGTTTTTAACTTGTATCGATTGCTTTGGTTATTCAAAGCAATAACAACTGCCCTAAATTTTCTTACTGTTGCTGGAAGAAAAAAATTTTTTTTAATTTTAGATTTATTAAACAAAATTTTGCAAAATGAAGGGAAAAAAATTTAGTAATTCTCATTCGATAGCAAATATCATTTTAAAAATTTCAAAAATATTCATTCCGAATTGCGCAATATATGAGCGTTTAAAAGTAGTCTTTTCATGCTGCGCATGCATGGAAAACATTTAATTTTTTACCATAATTTTGTTTTGAAAAATATCCCATTTGAATAGCTTTAAAGTTCTTTAAACTCCAATTTTTTCCAAGTTTTTGTACTTTTTTAAAGAAAGTTCTGAATGATAAGGAGTTTTCCACAAATGTCCTTGTGTGTCCTACTAAAGTAAGAATTTTTTCACTTAAAGAACGTTTAGGGAGACCGTGTACGTTTTCCATGAACTGAAATTTATTTAATATGTCCCACTGCATTCATTACTTTAAAATCTGTTACAGACAATCACATTCATAAGAATTTTGTGTGCAACAGCCTACTTATTTGAGTAAATTTTTTCTTTTGAAGGACGCCTTGGGAGGCCGTGTACGCTTTCAGACAAGGCAGAAAACTAGTGAAACCAACGTTCCAAGGTAGAGTTTACAATTTCTTAGAGCGACCCAAAGAATGGAAGTCTATTTTGTATCACAGTGCAATGTAAGTAATATAATTTTTGACTTATTAAAATTATTCTAGAACAAAAAATTTGAATTTTCCTTTTGTACGTATTAAAGAAATTGCATACTCTGTAAATCAACTGTTCATTTTTAAATCTGGAACTTATGTAAATAAAATGAGTGAACCGAAATTAAACTATGATCATTAGCTTAATATAGTTTCCTAACGTAGCTCTAAAGTTTTCGAACGTAGCTCTAAGGTTTTCGAACTAAGGTCTAAAAATTTCTAGCGTAGCTCTAAAGTTTTCGAACGTAGCTCTAAGGTTTTCGAACTAAGGTCTAAAGTTTTCTAGCGTAGCTCTAAAGTTTTCTAGCGTAGCTCTAAAGTTTTCTAGCGTAGCTCTAAAGTTTTCTAGCGTAGCTCTAAAGTTTTCTAGCGTAGCTCTAAAGTTTTCTAGCGTAGCTCTAAAGTTTTCTAGCGTAGCTCTAAAGTTTTCTAGCGTAGCTCTAAAGTTTTCTAGCGTAGCTCTAAAGTTTTCTAGCGTAGCTCTAAAGTTTTCTAGCGTAGCTCTAAAGTTTTCTAGCGTAGCTCTAAAGTTTTCGAACGCAGCTCTAAAGTTTTCGAACGCAGCTCTAAAGTTTAAAGACAAACTTTCTAAAGAAATAGCTGTATTTCATGTATTAGGAAATGTGCATACATAATACATAACATAACATAACATAACTGACATAAACTGGTATTTATATCGAGAAAGTTTCAAGAGCAAGTAAAATAAATGTATAGTCAGGTCAATTTCATCCCTTACACATTTTTGTGATTTAACCAAGATGGCTACAACATCTATCTAGAAATTTCCATATCTGGATAAAAAGTTATTCAGGTTATTTTGAATCGCCTATGTTAAATTCCCTGACCAGTATTTTAAAAATACTCAGAAACCTCCTTTCATACCGAAACTAAATTAAAAGACAATATAGAAAGATTTATATATCACAATTAGTATATTTGAAAAACTTGTAATGGTGATGCGGCAGTATTACGTGCTTTCAATTTACAATTTATTTATTTGAGGCAAAAACTAAAACAAGATATCTCTTTTTAAAAAATAGAGGAAACAAGAAACAACGGCCTAGATAATTTCGAAATTTCCGTTTTTCCATTCATTTATAAGTGTTATGTAATTATGTATAACTGATACAAGCTTATTAAAACATTTTGTTCTTTGTGAATCAAATAGCGTCTTGAAATCTCATAGATTTTTTACTCATGTTTTTGTCTGTGTTTCGATAGTTGCATGTTTTTCCCTTTAGACAGTGTCTCTTGTTGAACATGAATATTCTCTCCTTATTAGGATTGGCCTTATTCTACGTCTAATAAAAATATGTCAAAACTTTTGTATTTCTTAATGTATATATTTAAATATACATCTATACATATACATCGGTATCTCACCCATTGTGGTGGTCCTGAAAGAGTGGATGCCACTTCTGGATAACGCACTAGGTCTGCTCATCGGGAAGCCTAATTGTGCAGCTCATAGGAAATAAAAATATTTAAATTTTAAGTTCCCATGAAAACAAAATTTCCTGAAGAAAACCAAAATAAACAATTTCAGAAATTTACAAAAAAATTATTTTAACCGTACCATGGGTTAGGAAGGTTTTAGCAAAATGTCGTTTTTATTTACGCGAAGTATGAAATAGGAGAATTTATACATACTTTACATAAGCATTGTATGCATTGAAAAATGGAAATATTAAATTAAAATAAACAAGCTCTATTTTTTTTAAACGTTACTGAGTTTATCACCATAGTAATACAATCTTTACACAATATATCTTTGCACATTTTTAAACAATAAACTTCTAAATTTATACTTATGCTTATTAAACTACCAAATTTATATAAAAGCTTTCAGAGATTTAAAAAACCTGCAATAAATTACGAAAAAAAACAAGTATTTTTTAACACCCTATGCCAGAAAAATCAAGCAATAAGCCTATAATTTGTATCGATTACTTTAGTTGTTGTTTTTAATAACTGCAGAAAGGTTTGTAAACCTAGAGTTAATATTTATGGAGATATGAACAGTTTTATAAGAATTTTTTCGCCTTACGTTCTCTCATAACTTTATAGATATTCAAAGGAATTAAACAAAATATTTGGAGCAATTTAAGATTAATAACAAAACTGTAGATTTAAAATGTTAATGAAAATTAAGTAAACAAGCAAAAGAAATCACACTTTTATGGGGTAAATTGCCGGTCGCATTTTTAATAAATCTTATTTAATAGTACAAGATGAAATTTGAATAACCCCTTATGGTTTTGAACTTTCTTTTAAAAAATACAAAAACTACTTAGAAAATTGTTTGAAACTTTTTAAATTTTTAAGATATTCAAATAAAGCTTATCATTAGTTGCCACATACAATTTCCTACAAAGTTATGAAAAAACTTTTTTAAATTTTTTTCTGCGCAAGGAGAGGATAAAAGAACTAGCTTAAATACTTATCTTGCACAGTTTTTTTTTAATTATTTAACTATTTTTTTTTAAATTTTAAATCAACAATTTTGTAATTTTATTTTTCTCCAAAAATTTTGTTTAGTTCCATTGAATATTTATGAAGTTATAGCAAAAAAAACAGAAGGTTAAAAACATTTTTATAAAAATATCCAAATATCCATAAATGTTTGCTCTAGTAAGTTTACTCTAGTTGCTTACTCTAGTTTAAGTCTACTGCAGTTATTAATAATAACAACTGAAGTAATCGATACATGTTTTTCGCTAGATTTTCTAGCATGTGGTGTTCAAAAATACTGTTTTCGTTCGTAATTTATTGTAGATCTTCCAAACCTCTGAAAGCTTTAAATCTTATTGATAGGCGTGAAAAATCGCATGAACTAAACACCTCTAAAGTTAAAAATTAATCCCAATAGTATTTCTTCAGAAATTTTTTAAAAAATGTCAAATGTCAACAAGTGTCTCTTTCATTATTATTATAGGGGTATTATTAACTTACGGTTCAGTTTGCTGAATAATAAATATTAAATGTTATGCAGATTTGGTAGAAGCATTTTTTTAGAATAATACATTTCAAAAGATTGATAAAAAAATAATAAAAATAAAAAAAATTCTCGATGCCAAAGTACCTTAGTAAACTTTGATTTAACTTTCCTCATCTTCATTTTGCTGACATAACTCTTAGCAGTGCTATTCGTTATATCAAGTTCGAAAATTTAGGAGATTTTTACTTTTTTGCTCAGTATTACTGCATCCGAATGCTTTGTAAATAAACTCAATTTTCAATATTATCCTTTGAGCACGTTACTTAAATGCTGAGTGATAAACGGAGAAAATATTCCTATTGTATGTTTATTTAAAATGCATTTAGTAATTAATGTACAAAATCGACAGTTAAAATTTTATTTAAAAGTTAATTTTCAGATGTATTGTATATTTAAACTTTTTGTTTCTTTTTTTTAATAGATATTCATCTATTCTTGGCACACTTCTTCTGAGTGTTTTATCAACTGTAGCTGAAAATCAAATTATTTATTCCGAAGCAGTGTATATAGTAGTAAGTATGAATGCTATCTCATTTAAACTATGCACATTCTAGAGTAATATTACCATAGCTGAGAAAGAAATCACATAAACGTTGTAAAATAATGATTAATTTTAAGAAAAAGCTTCCCATTTTAATCTTATTCACCAGCACCTAATATTATCAAAATACTATTCTTCATACGGCTTAAGACAAAGTAAATCAATAAATCGTTATTAACAGTAAGAAATCGTACATTAAACTAAATTTTATATACCGAAGCAATAAAATCAGTTTAAAAAAATTCCCATACCCTTTTTTGTTTGTTGTCCTTCCCGATGAATTAACGTTATTAGATTAAGCAAGAAAGCTTTAAGTTAATTCATCCCAACTTATTACACTCTAAGATAATCGAAACACTCACCAAGATAATCGAAAACCGCAATCTGGGGATTTTCAATTTTCAACTAAAGAACGTAACTTTTTTTTCGATTGATTTTAAATTGTTTACAAAAGCACGTTTCACAAGCATAACTATAAGCAAAACAAACACGTGGTTTTAGATAATTTTTAAACTAATTCGGTGACGTCATCTCACATTGATTTTGTTATTAATTTCTCATTTGTTTTTTTTGTTTTTTTTTTTCTCATTGAACTCATGACTAGAATGACTACCATCTTTTGCACGGAAATTGTCTATCATACATTCATCCGTTTCCGGTACTATTTTTACAGATTTCGCATCGATTTCAAACCTGATAACATCAACTATTACATTCAAATAAAATTATTGAATTAAAATATGATAAAACAAAATTGTGCTTCCGTATTTTTCAATGGTCTATGTAAATCAAACAAATTTTATAATAGTTTTAACTACGAATCAAATATGTTTGATCAAATGAAACGAAACTATGAATATAATATGAATCAAATTAAGATAATTATCTCATTTATCCCTTACCTCGAATAGATAATCCCTAGTTACATTATTCTTATCACTAAATATAACAATTGCTGTTTTAGTAAATCAAAGCTATGTTAAGAATTTTGAGGATGGCAAGTTATTGAACTAAACTATTAGTTCTATCTACTTAATTTCGGAGTAATTCAATTCAACATAGATTACACAATTAGATTACAATACCTCACTTACAAAGAAACAATACCTCACTTGTCAATACATGTCTCCGTTATAAACCGCTCACCCCTTCATTAAATTCCAAATGCGGTTTAAAGCTGACCTCCAGGAAAAATTTCAAGTATCCAGATTAGGCCCAAACCACAATTCTAAAAATAATTTCCAGTTTTTCTCTTTTTTTTTCATAATTATTTCCGTATTCAACTGCTTAGTAACTCGCACGATAGAACATAAACTTCATAAACGAAATAATAATTTTAAAAAAATTCCTAGTGAAAAAAAAATGAGAATATTGTTGTTTTCAGCAAAGTCATTAATCCCTTTTTACGTAGCAGTTATTCTATCTGAAATCATCAGTTTCGTCACATGGTGACTTAATTGTTCTTCTCTTTAAAAAAGTCTTTTTCTTTTTTTTCTTTTTTCTTTTTTTTTTTTTTTTTTTTTTTTGAATAACAGCTCTGCCTCCTGTTTTCTCCACTCAACAACCCCGTGGTCACCTCTCATTCATCATTGTTTCTCTCCCTTAAATAAAGATCATTTATTACAGAAATATATTACATTTTTATGTAAACTCATTTTGTTAATATGTTACATATAACGAAAAAGACAACTAGATTTGAAAAATAAATAAACTGTACCAAAACAATTTAACCTTAGAAATACAGAGTAAACGTCGCAAACAAAAAGTAATAAATGAGAAGTTATTTTAACTGCTAACAATATGAACAATAACCTTATATAACAGTTCGCATTGAAAACTATTTTTCTTTATCTTCTCTCCTTGAATTTTTAAAAATTTTAATATAAATATTAAGATTTTTCAGTCAGCATCTCTCCAACATTTTCTTTCTTTCCTTCTTTCTTTCATGTTAAATCAAACGAGAATTTATGAAATAAAAATTGCAAGAGATACATTTTTCTGCACCAATGGGTAAACAATTAGTATTTAAAGAAAAAAATATTAATAAAAAGGTCTTAAAAGTGATAAAACTTTCGAACAAATTGGAATTCCGAAAAAAAAACTCTCGTTTATTCTAAATGATTCTAGCTGTACGTCAAATTTCAACACTGTGGTTGCATTTCAGCGAGCAATAGTAGATCTGCCAGTATATTTTCTTTTACTACAAATTTAACAATTTTCGAATTTAACAAACGTAAAACAAAAGAATGAGAAAAAATCTCTAAAAAAGTAATTAAAATTGTAATAACTCTCAAAAATTAGAATTTCGTAAAAAAATCTTAAGTTAATCCTATATAAATATGGTCCTTTCAACTCAGTATCTGCATTTTTTTTGCCTGTAACGACCCGTATATTTTTTTCCAACAAGCATAAAAATTAATAATTCTCAAACTAATTATTAAATGTTAAATCTTTTATTCCAACGTAATTCTTGTATATCGGTCTTTCAAGTTTGAGTCTTTTAATTTATACGTAGCAAACCTAAATGTAAAGTTAAACACCCAAAACGGCTGCTGCGGCCCTTGATATTTTTTAATGTAGAGAAATGTTACATTTTTAATGCTATGAACATGAATCAAGAAAACTGACAAATTTATAGTAATCGTTAAACTTCCGTCCTTGATATTTCAGTTTACTAAATTAATCACCGTAGTCACGTTAGAATTATTTTCTTTGCAGATTTAAGTCAAGCCTAATTAGTCTCACAGATAATTTAATTCAATGTTTTTTTTTATTTCATAAGAACATTCTGTAATATATCAAACATATATATATATTGAAATCTTGATTAATACGAAAAAAATCTGATATTTACCAGAGATAACATCCGGATGATTTTACGTCATTAGTTTTAAATATTTTTATGAATTAACAAACATGGAATAAATTTATATCCCGTAAATCAGGACAACTTCGCAATTTCAAAATGTGATTTTTGCCTCTCTGACAATTTATTGAATGGGCGGACAAAAGAAACAATTGTCTTATTTGGTTTGGGAAATTGTTGAGATCACCAATAAAATTTTAAAAACCAATCAAAGTAGTCCTACTTTAGTAACACTGAATAAAATCCATTAAAGCATCATGCATATTTTAATGAAATTTCATTTAATCTATTTATTAACGCAAGCTATTTATTCATTTCTGGTTTTATTCGTAATACAAAACTAGATACTTATCGCACCTTTTATTCAGGGAGGTATATTCTATTTAATAATGAAACCTATCAGCCTAAGCTGTCGATTCGGTTCAACTTTTATTCTTAAAATTTGATGTTATCGCACTTTCTCATTTGTTCTAGAATAATTTTGTGTTAGTTTCTTATCTATTTTTTAATATTAGCTGTCTTATCTTTTTCATTCTTGATACATAAGTTAGCACTTTCTCTATTGTTCTAGATGAATTTAATTAGTTATCTATTTATTAATGTTAGCTGCCGATTTAGTTCTACTTTTATTCTTGATACATAATTTGATGTCTATCGCACTTTCTCTATTGTTCTAGATAAATTTTATTAGTTATCTATTTATTAGTGTTAGCTGTCGATTTAGTTCTATTTTTAATAATTGTCATAAAATTTGATACTTATACTTTCTCGATTCCAGATGAGTTTTAATATTTCTTATCTGCTTATTAGTGTTATCTGACGATTCAGTTTCTTTTTTCTTGATGCATAATTTGATGCTTATTGCACCTTCTCTTTTGCGCAGGAAGTTATATTAGCAATTGTTTTTACCACTGAATACATAGCACGAGTATGGTCAGCAGGATGCAGAGGAAAGTATGTAGGATTTTGGGGCCGCTTGAGATTCATCACCAAACCCATCTGTATTATAGGTAAGCTATTAAATTCTTGGACTTTTCAGTCTTTAAGGTTTTTTTCTTAAATAATGTATCGAGTTAAAGTTCATGACAGAATTTAAATACGGATGACTTCTGTATCGCATTGAATGTATTAAAAAGCATTTTAATTTTTTAAAAAAAAATATCTATTTCGCCCTCAAGAGTGCATTTTAAATCATTTTCTAACACTCTCAGCGAATATTACCCGTTCGATTTCCGGTTTGTTTCTAAAAAAGGGTTTTAAAGACCGTTTTGATTTCTCCGTTGTAAAATTTTTTGCCATCAAAATTATTTGCAAAGATCAATATGTGAGTATTTTAATTGAAAAAGTTAAATAAATAGGGATGACTTTCAGTATTGATATAAATTTCTCAATGTCTGTTGTTGCTGTTGTCGTACGCCTGTTTTAGGCAGAATGAGTACGATTTTTTTTCCAGTGGCGCCATCTATGGTCAAGAATTCGACTTCTGCCACACCATACGTCACACCCGTTTATAGGGTGGACCCATTCATACATCCATTCATTCATCCACAGATCGTAATTTTTGACCTGAATCAGAGAACGATCGATCTCCAATCCAGTACAACCAGAGGTATTGATTTGTTATGAGAGCATGGACTTTTGCGACTCGACAGATTTAACGTGCATCATTCACTTTACGGCCGGCGGGGTTCGAACCCACGAACTCTCGGACATGGGCCCAGCGCCCTACCGACCAGGCTAATTTTAAATTTCAAAAACGAAAATCTAATCTAAGTCAAATAATTCCCAAAACTGTAAAGTGTGTAACGTAATGTATTTTTACAGATCTCATAATCATCTCATCCAGTATCTTTGTCATAATTCTTGGATCCGATGGGTACACATTTGGAATAAAAGCTATAAGGTATGAATAATTTAGTAATACTTTGTTTGTTTTTTTCAATTTAATACATAACATTACCTCAGAAAATGAATACAACATTTATGATGCATTCATTTTTACCTTACTTACAAAGGAATCAGTTTTTTGAAGTATCAGTAAAGATAACCATAAAAATTTAATAAATTTTAATTATTTCTTTCATCACCTAGCCTGTTTAACACTTTTGTTAGTTATTCTTTAGTTTTGATTTACCATATTCCTCGAAATAAATTAATAAATGCCTCTAAATAAGATTAATTAAAAACAAATAGACAATTGCATTTATAAATGTATTTATGAAACTTCACAAAGTGATCTATAATAATTTGGTTTTAATTTATTTTAAATTTTAAAAGCTTATCAAATTTAGAATTATTAGTAGTTAGTGTTAGATTTAAATATGTTTGGTTAATTTTATTAAATATTGAATTTCAGAAATGTGTTCGGATTAATTAAAAATTTTGAATTTGAGTAATGTAACTTATGTGTAATTTGCTCAGATTTAGATTAATATTTGAAATATCACTATCTTTTGAAAAGCTGTATTCTTAAAAAAGGTGTGTGATTTAAAAATGTAACAGATTTGTTTTTCCTTGAATGATCATTATTCCTTGCAAAGATGCATTTTTTGTGCAAATAAATTGTTTCAATAAAGTTTAAAACTAAATTTATTGGACTAAATTGCTGTTATTTAGAATCCTATCGGTTTAAAAAGTAAATCGCTATTCAATAAATTTAATCTTAAATCTCATTCTTTATGCATCTAATGATCGGTTCAATGTGCTTTGTTCAAACATGAAAATTCTTTCTTTGCATAAAAAAGAGGTTGTTACCATAATCGTATATCTTATACGTTCAATGAGCTTGATAAAATCTCAGAAGTACAATTGTAGAAAAATAGCAGATTAAGTGTATATTTTTTATAGTTGAATAATTTCCTTTGAGATAAAGAATTTGTTTATGAATTTATTTATATGGAATAAAAATTGATTGTATTCTATCTATTCAATGCCTAATTTATTTCTCAAAACTTCACATAACGATTACTGACGATACTGATAACGATTACTGAAATGAAGATTTTTAATGAATTAGTTATTAAAAATATCTAGTCTTAACTGACTTCTTTGTAAAGCTAGCCAAAAGATTAGACAAAATCTTTCAAAAATATTTTCTTTCTAACTAAAAAAAACTAAGTGATTTCGAATTTCTTTTCATCAAAGATATGTTTAGGAAATCTTTGGCCTACAAGAAAACAGTATTTAATAAAGTTAAAGTAATTAGTAAAATATGTTACCCAATCCATTTGCAAAATAAGCTTCACAAAAATTCTATTTTTATTTAATTACATTTTATACATTAAGTTGTGTTAGTACTCGTTATTTAATATTTAAAAATATTGTTTCACGTTTTTTACTAACCTAGAAATATGTAAAAAAGAATATTTTAACCCAAATTTTAATTTTATTATCTCTTTGGTTCTTAACTCAAAATTCTTTACGTTTTTAAAATACAATTCGCCTTTTTAATAAAATAAAAAAAATTGACATTGAAATAAAAATTCTTAAATTGAAGGCCATATTTAAGACCGTTATATTAAACTAAACATTTTGGTGATTCAACCTCTAGTATTAAAAAAAAAACTAAATACCGGGAAGAAACACCTTTTCTATACTGTTTGCCAATCACGAGAATTTTTAAAGAAAGAAAGAAATCGAGAATTAGATTCACAATCGTTCACTATAATGATTTTGAATCCAATTCTCGGTTTCTCACTTACTCTATTTCTTTCTGTCGATTTCTCGACTAAAAGCGTTTTCCTACGTTGCATTCGGATAACACTAGTGGTAAAACTATGATGGTTGCTCGAATTTTGATAAAAATTTGTTATCCAAAGCAAAATGCAAGGTCTTGATAGGGTTTTTTTTTATCTTGTAATCTTAAAATATCTAAAATATTTTCTCTCCCCTTGTACTGAACTTGTAAAAGGATCAGATTCCGTGTATTCCTTGTAAAAGGATCAGTGGGAGTTAAAATCACTTTTATCCCACTTCTGGTCGCTCAGGCTATCGTAAAAATGGCATATCCCATGTTTACTACACTTTGAAAAAGAAATTAGTTACTATTTCATACACCTTACTATCATGGTCAACGTTAATAATTATACACTAATATACTTTGTTAGTTGTAAAAAAAATTAAATTAATATGTATCCTATACCTCTTCACAAAATCAACTCGGTTGACCAAGGTGAAAAATAACGTGAATCAAGCAAAAATGAAATACTGAAATGGACATACTATAGTTCCGTTTTTCTAGACAAGAACTTTACTGTGTCTAAACACCAAATGACATTAGAAAAGTAAAGAAGTAAACCCGTGCAAAGTGGTTTAACCAATTAGGATGAAGGAAAAAGTTTGAGCAAAATAATAAAAAGGATAAAAACAGTCGAAAAGGGGTTTCGCTATATCCCCAAGGGACAAAAGATTAACTAAATTATCAGAATTTTCAAAATATGGAGTGATTACCATAAATAAAACTCGGAAGATAAAGAGCTGTGTTAAATGATTTTAACAGAAGAAAACTCAAATTTATGTTTAGAATTTCAACTATGTAAGGCGATGGAAGATTTAATATCCTTATTTTAGACATATCTTTCAAGTTCTTTAAGTCGAAGTTTAAGGACACGTTTAGTTTGGCCAATATACAATTGACCGAACCGTGATGACTCAGGGGATAGAGCATTCCCCTTCCAATGACGTGAACCCAGCGATGGTTGGTCGATACGAATTCTGCACCCGACTTGCTCCGACCACAGTGCTGACGTGGAATATTCTCTGTGGTAGACGTATCATGGGTTAGAGTCCCCTTGCCATCTGACTAACCATGGGAGGTTCTCGTGATTTTCCTCTCCGTGTAAAGCAAATGCTGATTAATTCCAATAAAAAGTCATCAACGAAGGCAAATTTTTCCTAATTCTTGATCCTGGATTTCCCTTGTCTTCTGTATAGGATTCAAAATTACAAGACTGCGGCTCAAAAAAGTGAGTAGACAGTTCATAGACTGTTATAAAATAAAAAAATATATACGATAAACCACACTGACAAGAAATTTGATAAAATCCTCAATTATTAATATCAACAATAGGATCTTTAAGGTTGGTGATTTGGTTGGAATAGGATCTTTAAGGTTGGAATTTGATTTAACGGAGAAAATTTATCAAATTTTGCCCAAATCTTAGCAATTTGGACTTTTTTTTTTCATAAAGTGAAACAATAAAATTATTTGTAAGAATTAAAGTTTTCGATGTATTGCGCTATTTATAGAAAATTAATGAACTCTGGTGGCTATTTATTTGAATTGTTTTGTTATGTCTGATTCTTTATTTGTTTATTCTTTTTAGGGGAGTTCGTTTTCTCCAGATTCTTCGAATGCTGCATGTAGATAGGGAAGGAGGATGTTGGAGATTATTAGGTTCTGTGATAATGGAACATAGGCAGGTATGAAAAAATATTTTCAGATCGTGGCTAACGTGAAAAAAAGTTACTCCTTCGCAAACATATTTTTCATGAGAACAAAATTTCGCACAAAACTAAACTATATAAAATATGTGAAAGGGATACGAAAAAAATATATAAAAGGGATAGTGGTGTCCAATCTGCGTCAAAGGGTTAAAGTTGTTGAAATATTTTATTGAAATTAGTTAACGACTTTTTAATTTTTGTAAAAAGTATCATGAGTACTTAGTTTTGTAATACTAAATTTTATTTTAAATATTTTCAGTAGAAAAATAAATCAAAATTAATGTCATTTTATTCCAAGACTAAATGTCACTGCCCGAAATATTAGTTTATCTGCACTATGAATCTTTACATTAAAAATAAGGATCTTTTTTTTTTAAATATGGACATTATATTTGTCGAGTAAATGTAGAACTACCAACAAAGGCAAAAGGCGTATATTACAACAGGATAGTTTTTAGTTGTTACAAATAAGACTGTATTTTAATAAGTTGCACTTTCTGATGATTCCGCAAAACTAAACTTTATTTGAAACGAATTCGCACAATCTTCTCAACTCTGTACTAAACTGCTGCCTTTTCTGTCAAATTTATCTTTCGCAGTTGGAACATAATGTAATAAAATTTTATTTATTTTTTCCCTGTAGGAAATGTTCACAGCTTTGTATATTGGATTTCTTGGTCTAGTGTTTTCCTCTTACTTCATGTTCCTTGTTGAGAAAGATGCCATTATAGACAACATGCCTTCTACAGCCTTTGCCACTTATGCAGATGCCCTTTGGTGGGGTGTAGTATGTATTGAAGATTTACTTTCTTAAACGTCTTCTGTCTACAGAGTGTAGCTTAATAATCAATTTTTAATGCAACTGTATTAAAAATAAATGAACAAAATAAATTAGAGTTCATTTTTATTCATAAATAAATAATTGGTTTCGAAGTGGTCACCTTTCGCAGCGATGCAAAGATTCAAATGCTTATTGAAATTTTCAGCAATGAGCCGCAAATCCTTTAACTATCCCATTCCTTCCGAAGCGATTGCTTTATTGCAACGATACCCAATTTTTTTTTTTTTTTTTGGCAATGGAACCCTAAGTAATAGTTTCTTTTGGCGGAACCCTAGCATCATGTATAGTTAAAAAGTTCATAAGCAGCTGTATACTAAAAGAAAAAACTATTTATTTTGAAAATATTTAATGTGAAGAACGCAGCCAACTTTTACGTTTTTTATGAAGGTGTTTTTCTAGTGGTAGGGTAAAGCCAAGAAAACTGAGATTATTGGATAAAATTTTACGAAACACCAATATACATTTATAAACACCATCAGAGAGCTAGCAAGCCTAGTTTATATATGTTTAAATTATTTAAATATAATGGTAGGTAAATATCCTTTTAAACCGTATTTATTTGTGATTCCATAAATCTGGACACCACATTAAATATAAAAATAAAATCTTCCGGGAAAATGGGAAGAATTGGGAAGCATCAGAATGAATCATTTAATACTATGAATTCGCTTTTGATGTATACATGCACTGAAAATGAATAAAGTAAGTTATAGTGTTCAAAAAAGAGGTGTTATAAATGTCGAGAATAGTTATCAGAGAAACGTATTTCTTCATTCTTTAATTCAATCATTTTATTTTAAATTGAAAAAATCAATGAGAAATATTTATGAATTTTTTTATAAATACACATCCCTTATATAATTTATTCAATATATTTTATTGGAAAACAATTTTTTTTTCTTTAAATAATTATTTTTTGTGCATTTTTCATTAAGTTCATGTGAGCAACAGAAATATTAAATAAATTATGCATTACTGGTTGGATATAAACATAATTCCTAGTTAAAAACAAATTCTAATTCTCGGAACTCCTGAAAACTTTCAACAGAGTGCTAGGAGAACAATTTTTGGAATCCAGCTTTCGAGAGTCCACACTATGTGTACAATGATTGTATACAGAGAAAACTAACTATTTAACACTCTCGTTTTCCTTGCTTATAAGCAACAAAAAATAGCATTTTGCTTTACGTAGTAAAAAGCCAAAAAAGAATACATAAACTAAGTTATGTTATGACATATTTGATAGTTAGTGTCATACAAAAGGAAATGAACCCAAACACTAAAAATGAATTAACTTCTATTCTATGGTGCAATAACTTTATCGAAATTTTTTTACTGCGTCCTGTAATTTCAGACAAAAAAAGTGAATAGATATTTGCTTCAAAAAATACAGCATTTTGTCGCTCGTAATTACTAAGTAAATGAGAAGTAATTAGTACAGTTCAGATTTTTTTTTCTTCCAACTAGGGCACACATATGTTCATTTCTTGTCTTTGGTAATAGCAACCCATTAAAAATTAATCATTACGCAGTGACTCAATAGTTATGTCACTGCACTACCATTGGAATGGACCGTATTCTGTTCCCTGTACCAATTTGAAGCCTGCCTAATTACTAATCCTAATTCAATCTGTAGAATTCATAATATTGAGGGCATGACATTGACCATCAAAATGAAGCAATCGTCGTCCTATCGACTCAGTGGTTAAAGTTCTAAGCTACCATTGGTAAGAACTGGGTTCGGTTCCCTGTAGCTGCTTGAAGCCCATCTAATTTCAAATCAATTGAATCCAGCTAGTCTGGTAAGTAAAGACCTGTGCTCAATGCTGACCTCGTTGACATCATGCTGTTGGTAGTCTCGAAATTATAGAGCCTTAATCTCCTTGAATCTTTCAAATATAATCCTAATCAATATTTATATAACATGGAAATTAACAGGGTATTCCTTAATTCCCACCTAAAATATATATTTTTACAATGCATTTAAAAAGTAAAATAAAAAACGCATGTGCGTTAAGGGTCGTAAATTAATATTTAAGCTAGAAAAACGCTATATAAATCTACCTAATCGCTATTGAGGTAGCAAAGCTAAAAACATAAACTAGTTTGCTTGCCTGATGAAACTTGGAGGTGTTTCTAACAGTCACTTTCGAATCATCTGTTTCCTCCAACAATCAAACAGATTTGGATGTTTTCAACCCCTCCTTCCTCACTACTGATAAGATACATTTCGATAGCGTTTGTGGTTTTTCTTTTCTTAACTATCAATTTGCGAACCTTAATGTGTTTTTATTTCTTTTTTGACTAGGATTCTAAAAATACACATTATGGGTGGTTATAACAGAACACTTTTGTATGCACATGATGGATCACGTTAAAATTTTCTGTAGAGATGTCCGTATAAAAGTTTCAAATAGGTCTGTAATAACCCGGGTCAGATCAATATTTACAGAACTCTCATTCTAATGAGGTTCGAATGTCGGTGACTAATTTACAATCCAGCTGCTTTTAACAACTCTTTTTTTGAATTTCTAATCTTTGCTGTAGTTAGTCCCAATTATAATAAACACTTTTATTTCTTTTAAAGTTTCTTACCTGAACTAAAACAATGTCAAGTATCACATTTTTTAAAATTTTTTTTATTAATTTAAAAAAAAAGTTAAATAGGGAAGCGGATCGTTGAACGCCACTGGATTGGAAAATCGCATCCCGATGATAGCTGGCCCACTAGTATGCTGTTCCCGTCCGGGTTAGGTTCACTCAAAAAATACTCTACGAAGGTATGTCCATCTCAAAGCTTAATCCGAAGTTCTTCTGGGTTGGGTTCAGTATTACAAGACTACAGAATAAAGCGTAGATTTAGCTTCATATCCGATAAAGATCCGCTGTTTTGCGCCCTCATTAAAATAAAATAATAAGGCAGGTCTATAGGAATTTTTAAAAAAAAAATTTGTTGTAAAGGAAAATTTTTATACTTTTCTAAAAAAGTAAAATCTGCTATTAATCTAAAAATTCTGGAATTTCTGTTGATTCTGTTTTTTCCTTCAGGTCACTATGATGACTATAGGCTATGGCGATAAAGTTCCTCTTACCTGGAGTGGAAGACTTCTAGCCTGCATCTCAGCTTTGTTTACTGTATCATTCTTCGCTCTTCCTGCTGTAAGTACCATACAATTATTAAAATTTTAAAACAAATACGTCAATTTGTTATCCTCTTTATAACCGAATGACACGATGTTTAGTTCTTCGAATGGTATAATGCTCAAATGGTATGCTACCAGTACCAAAGTTGTGAGCCAAACCTTATGCTAAAAGTTTTTATTGAACTTAACGCTACTACATTGTTTTAAAATCAAAATTTAATAGTATCAATTGTAGAAGTTTATTTAAAAATAACCGAAAACTTAAATACTTTAAAACAATTTCGGTGAGCAGCGAGGACTCAGGGGATAAAGCATTCGCCCCCCAATGAGGTGACCAGGTTCGATTCACAACTGTGACTGGTTGATATGAATTCCGCTCAGAGATCCCAACGACCACAGTGCTGGCGTAAAATATTCTCAGTGATATCATGGGTTAGTCCCCTTGCCGTCAAGCTAATGGTACGAAATTTTCGTGTTTTTCCTCTTCATGTAACGCAACTGCGGGTTAGTTGCGTCATAAAGTCCTCAACGAAGGCAAGTTTCTTCCAATACTTTAACCAGGAATTTTCTTGTCTTCTGGTTGGGTCCACGATTTTTGGTGTTGAGATGCGCTAAAACTTATTTAGATAAACGCAGTAGATTGTGAGATTCTGCGTAAGAATTCAGAATTTGAGTTTTGTGATTATTTTTTTACTTCGAAAATTTTGAATTCATAATTTTAATATATAATGCACATTTAAAAAAATACTAAGATCTTATATCAGCCTTACTGTTTTAAATACTAAAAAATTAATACTTTTTTTTTCTTTAAATTTTTTTTCCTTAGTCATTTATCCTTTAAACAATGTTAGGGAGGATAAAATTAAAATTTTAAAAATAGAATGTTTACAAACAAACAAAAATATTTAAAATTGTTTCAAACGTTAAAAATTAACGTAAAAAATCACCATGGAGAAAAAATATTTCGCTTCTTCAATTTTATTGAAAAATAGTTGTTAACCAGTAAATACAAAAGTTCACCTCCGCCACCATATATTTAGCAACTTAAATTATCAATCGTATTTTCGTCATGGTTATTAACCATGAGTTTGAACAGTCATAAAAAGAATTTAGAAAACACTTTCATTGCTTCTATTTTTGTTCTTTTCGTTCCACTTGCAGATTTCCAACGAAAATCGGTCAAACCTTTTTGCCTCGTTAGTCATGGTTCATGTTCATAAAATTAGACATTCTCGGTAGCTGAATGATTCATAGCACTCATGCTTGTTCAAGAAAGAAAACTCTAGAGCATTTTCATATTGCATGTTTTAAAATTTTAAACTTTAGCCTTTAAACTGTTAAACATTTAAGTATAAATTTCTATATTCTGAAATTACTTAAGTAGCAATGCTAGATAACTATTTATATAAATATGAAAATTTCGCTTCAACGTATAGGTTCGATGTTTTTTCTTCTACATACTCGTACAGATCATACCCGAAGTCTTAAAAAACATTATATTTTCTTTCAATTTACGGTTTGCTTTAAAATAAATATTATAATTAAAAGTACTTAATATTTCTTACTAAAATAAAAACATATTTTATTTAGAATTATTACAAACCAATCCCAGAAAAAAATTAAAAATCGTGACTGCTTTCATTTAGTCTTACTATGATACTTATTTATAAAGAAAAAGGCTAGATTTGTCAGTTAGATTCGAAATGAAAAATTAATTTAGGAAATTTTAATTCAGGAAACAAACAAAAAATCTATTCTAAACTCGGGGCAGAAGAAGTCTTTCTTTATGTTAACAAACTACATGTTTAAAAGTTTTAGTAATTGCACTTAAATAAACATAAAAATAAATTGGTACAATTGAAATATGTTCATAAAATGGCAAATTATTGTACATACAGCTAATGGAAAGTTATTTAGTTTCACATCACTTTAATACGCATTCAGTCTTTTTTTTTTTTTTTCTAGTCTTTTTCGACCTAAAAAATTGATTCATATCAATTGTTTTTAAAACGACTCAAATTGTTTAAATTGTGATTTAAATCATAAATCAAATAATTTAAATCACCCCAACCCTGTTTACAAGTTTGAAAAAAATTGGCTGGCAGTATCATCAATTGCTATTTATAAGATAAAAATATTTTTAAAAAAGTTTATACGTCTTTAAAATTAGCTTTAGATTTTTAGTTCTACTAATTTGCCTAAAACTTTGTTGTTTTGAATTGTGGATTCGCTATTTATACTTAGTCATTTTTTTTTTTTTTAAATTTTTTTTTTTTTTTTTTTTTTAGTGAATTTTAAAAAATCAAAATTGAGTCTTCCTTACTTACGGTGCTTACTTTCTTTTTAATCATTAAGGTCGTCAGATAATTATGTTTTAAGTAAGATATTCAATTAATATAAAACTAAATTATTTTCAACCTTAAAAAATTAGGCGTACTTTAACACAAATCGTCGGAATGGTTGACGTTTCAAAAAATTTTCATAAAGGTTAATTTTTTCATAAACGTTTCAAAAGTTACATTTACGGCAAGAAATCGACCAGTAAATGAAACTTTAGACCACCGAGTTTCATTTTATCAATTAAAAACTCTTGTTTTTAAGTTTATGAGAAAATACTTGATCATTTTTAAATGAAGTTAACAATAAATTTGTATCTCTATAGGGTATTTTAGGTTCAGGATTCGCTTTGAAAGTCCAACAGCAACAAAGGCAAAAACATTTCAGTCGCCAAATTCCAGTTGCCGCTACTTTGATACAGGTAAAGTATTTCTTTATTTAAATAAACATAAAAAAAAGCTCTTATATTATATAAATGCTCTTAATGAAATTTTATGAGTATATATATCATTAAAATTATTTAATTTTAAGACTAGTTCAATGTACTATTAATATTTTACGAAAAAAACGGAAAAATACAGATTAAAAATAATTTTGAAATTAAAAAACGTTTGTTTTTATGTAAATCAAAAGGTATTTGTATCGAATCTTATTCTGACAGAATACACAAATACTACCTATCTTATTTTGTATTTAATCTCGATTGCTTGGAAGAAATACTAAATAATTAAGCAAATATTTAAGACGAATTATTTTTTTACTCTCTGGATCTATGTCGCATGTAATATTTGTAATTTAAAACAGTAACTTAATTTTAAGACTATCTTAAAGTATGGCACTAAGATAACGATATCCACCGGCTACGAGGCGACAGTGGTAATAACAAGTAGCGTTTCAGCCCAGTGATTAGAGAATCGGAGGGTCGGTGTTCGATCCTCTGCTCCATTGAGATCCACAGAGTACATGCAATATACATGCTCGGGAAATCTCCAGAATCGAAAGTCTTGTCGACGGTCGCTGAGCAGTACCATTGTTATATGGATCTGGAGAAAATTTCCTTCCCCTTTTAACTGTTTAAATTGAGGAAGTGTCATAGCGAATGAGTGTTGCTGCCATCTTTCTTTGGGGTTTTGAGCTAAGACGTACTTTCACCCTTGCGGTGCTTTTAATGTCAAATGAAAGGCGCAGCTTCCTGACTTAATTCGTAAAAAGCCAATGGCTGGCGAACTTGTCTCGTTCAAGTGTCATTATAAACAACACCACAAGTAGTAATTAAATTGTCTTCCAGTCGCCACCTGGTTGCTATTCTATTCGAAGAAAATATACTACATGAGTATTTATATATTTTTGTAATAAATATAGAATTATGTAGGGGAGAGTGGGGTCAATTATAACAGGGTACGATTGTAACAGAGCAAAAATTTCGAGTGTCGGGTTCTAGATTTGGTTCCTAGGTGGCGCACAAGGTGTATTTAATAAATCTACATGTACAACCCTGCTGTCAACCATTTTTATGTACTTTTGAAAGAGTTACATCACAAAAGATATTTTCACGCTACGTAAGTACTTTTTTTGGTATTAGAATATTATATTGTAACAAAGTAATTTTGTTTAAACAAATAAAAATTATTAACCGAATATGTAAGTGGACACCTTAATTAACATTTCACAAAAAAAGATTAGTTTTGTCAATTAACTAGCATTTTTTTTTAACAAATGAAGCTGAAATGGCGTCTTGGGGACAATTGTAACAATAAGTAAAGGGACGATTGTAACAGCTGAAAATAAATAATCTTATGTTTGCAAACCATTACTTAACTATTTAAGAACCACCAATAGTTTCCTATATCATTTATATTATGTTGCATGTGCATTATTTCATTTGTCACCTTTCACAGCATAAATTAAAATTTTAACCCCTTAAAGTTAAAAGTTTAACCCTTTAGGCCTCTGCTCATTATTATTTTTACTCCTAAAATATCACTACTATTTTGATCAATAAAAAAATATATCACAACTATGATAATATGTATAATTAACAGTGGTTTAGTTGAATTTATTAATTGTTACAATTGACCCTGTAAGTGGGGGCAATTGTAACAAGTGCACAACTGTCAAAAATTGTTAATAACTAATATAATAACATTTAAAATAAGGTATTTATTTTTTTTCTAGTAGAGGATAGTCTACTTTACTCGTCTGTCAAATAATACTAATAAGATATTGGATTTTTTGTTAATTGAAAATAGTTAAGTAAAAAATGCTACAACTGACCCCACTCTCCCCTATACTTTACATTTAAAAAATAATCTTTATTTCACGCTTGTTTCTTAAACTTTTCATTTGTTTTAGAAATAAACCCTGAAATATTAACCATATTTTGAGAAATGCTTTACATTATTAACATTAAGTCTAATTGTTTAAAAAACATGGTCACGTGTTTAAAAAAAAATGAACGCCGTTAAAAAAGGCTACAACTGACCAGTAGCAAAATTCGTGATTTTGCTCTACGTCTTGAGGAGCTATGAATTTTGCATGTTAATATATGTAATTTAAAAATTTTTATTTTAACGACCTTAGGTGGATTTATGAAAATATTCTCATTTCATGTTTCTATTTTAAGACCCTCTGGAGGTGTTATGCGGCTGACAAAAATTTCAATTCCGTAGCGACATGGAAAATCCATCTGAAAACTGAGTCAAAGGAAACTACAAAGGTAATTTCATTCAGAAATGACATTTCCCGGATATTTAAAATGGAAAGTTTGATGAACTTTTGCTTTGTTTTTATTTTTAGTACAAATCTACGATGTTGGCACTCCGAAAGAAACATTTTGAAAAAATTCTGAAATACAGAAATGAGAACGAAAAGAGCTTTCAGAACGATTCAAAGTCCTATGGTGAGATAGCTGTAAATCTTGAAGCTCCCAAAGCAGGTGATTAAAAATATTATTTTTATACCTAGATACTCATAGGGTCAACTCAAATGACCACTTTAAACATCGTTCCAAAAATGACCGACGGTCGCAAAAATCTTCATCACCTTTCCTTTTAAAGGTTAGCAAATATGAAAATTTACAGGATTCAAATTTACAGTTATTTGAATACAGAAATCAATGCTTGAAAATATTTTATCTCCTACGTAAACTTGATTTCCTTTATAAGAACTATTTTATAAAAAAAGCAATTTTTTTTTCTTTTACTAGAAAATTTTTAACTAGTCTTTAAAATAACATTGCGACCTATCAGGGGTTTTTTCTCTTTTGGTTAAATTTTACGAGATGAGTCAAAAAATTAAATTTTTTAAATTCGTTAAAACCTTTCGTTGAAAAACAAATTTGAATTTTTATTTATGACCTTTACTAAAGTTTAGCAACACGATACTAGTGTTTTTCATGCAACTAATTATAAAATATATTTAAAGATTAATTAAATATATTATTAAGTGTTTAATTATTAAATAATTAATAATATATTTTTAATAATATATTTTTAGTAATATATTAAAGCATATAATATATTTTTAAAAATATATAATGTTTTAAGTTAAGGCAATAAGGAAACATTTTTGTAGAACACAAGAAATAATGTCAACACTTTTATTGACTTTTTATCTAATAATCGTATTTTCACATACTAGGACTCTATCACTATTGTTCGTGAGCTTAAAGTTAAATATGCAAATTAATTAGTGCAGATATTTTACGTTGCAAAATCAGAATGTACTTTTCTCTGAATCAACATGCTCTCTCTCGCGATGGATTCGGCCTCTGAAATCTTAAAATATGAAGTGGAGCGATAGTCGCAAGCTTGAAAAAGTGGCCCCAATAATTTTATCGAGCGGTTGAAAGTTTGGTAGCGAATGAAAGTTTGGTAGCGAAAGTTTGGTACTTTTTGAAGCGAATGAAATTTTAAGTCTGGTAATAAATTATAAAGTTCAGAAAAAAAATTTCTTTGTAAGGTACACAAATTTGTGCACAAATTCAATTTAAGTAATTTAAATGATAAATCCAAATTTTGAAGGAAAATGGTCGAATAATTCTTGATAAATGAATGTTTGAAAGTATAACTTCGAGTTTGCGAAATGCGCTAAGAATGAAATCAAGGTAAAAGGGACTTTTAATTGCTCTCCTGCTTGAACTAGTGGGAATATATTTTCCAGATTGCGTTTATTTTGAATATCATTAATACAAAATTTATCGTTCGCGTTTTTTGAATAGAAAAAGTTCGTTTTTGTGTCTCAATGTCAGATGATCTTGTCAGATGATATTTTGTAACTTAAAATATCACCTGTCAATTAGTTTACCTATTTGTTAATTTCGCAAACCACTAAGATTGTGGCCTATTAACGTATGAAAATATTATCATTAAAGAAAAAGTTTAAAATGTTCCCTTTTTGTTTGCACTGTTCAGAAAAAGAGTTTATTTATTTCCAAAAGTGAATTGTTATCAAAAACAGTCTTGAAAATATCGAAAGATCTAAAAAAGTTTTAATTTTTCTTAATGAAATGCTATTCTCAGTTTTATTTATTTATTTATTTTTAAGTTTAGTTTTATACTTCTTTTAGGTGGATTGCATCAATCTCGTAGTGTTCCTGATATGATGATATCCATGCACGATGATTTAATGAAAAATGAAGGTAATCAGTCTTATATACATAATACACAACTTCACAATATATTTCTTATTAATAAAATAAAGATATATCTTTCGTCTTAAAAATATCTTCAGATCGATGCTTCCAAATGTATGAAGTTTATTTTTTATTTTTCCAGTCACCAATAAAATTCAAAATGGCTCAGAGGATTACAGCTATGATTTGAATGAAGAAAATGAGTATAATTATCCCAAGGGATACACAAAGTAAGTGATGTTTTAAATTCTAAGCATTATACATAAAAATAATATTAACGAATGAACTATTTGTTACAAATTTTACGTAAATTAAAAATCTTTGCCATTACAGCAAGCTTTTAACTAGAGAGTATAGTTCGGGAGCAATAAAGTTTATCATATCAGAATCTAAAAACATAAAGCGCGTAACTTTCGAAACACGGAAGAGAAATTCTTACACCTTCCGTTTTGCGTTTTATTTTCTGATAAAAATTTGGTAGGTATGAATTAGTGAAAACAATTTGTTCCTTAAATTTCGCTTGCTGCCAACCTATAAATGGATCGTAATCCGATTTAAAAAGGAAATAGCGAATTTTGAATTTAAAAAATTGAGAAATTGAATTCCACTTTAGATGGCCGAAACTAGGCGTAAAAATTAAGCCAACGGTTATATGTTGTTAATTTATCAAATGTAATATTTTTCTTGCAAAATCTGCTTTCTTTCCGGCGGAAGGAGTTAAAAATGTCAGTCTCTGTTTCACCAAGCAGGCTAGCCCGTGTGGCAAGTGGCATTAGAACCAACCAACCAACCAAAATTTTTTTTAAAAATTAAACTACGTATAAGCTTTAGAATAAAACCTTATGAACTCATAATGAAAAGACGAGCTCTCGAGATTGACTTTCCCATAATTTTTCAACGTTTCGTAAATAAAATTTTTCTATATTTGTAATAAAATTTACGATTTTCTTGTAGAGAAATTTACATCATTAAATGTACGAAATACTTTCCGCAAAAATGAACTATTCTTCTCAATGCTGTAAACAAAACCTTAAAGCAGAAATAGAAAATGTGGAAAAATTGAATTAATACTAAAAAGTACAATA
Source organism: Parasteatoda tepidariorum (assembly GCF_982258835.1). Taxonomy (NCBI): domain Eukaryota; kingdom Metazoa; phylum Arthropoda; class Arachnida; order Araneae; family Theridiidae; genus Parasteatoda; species Parasteatoda tepidariorum. The sequence continues at coordinate 19,826,376 of NC_141755.1, read as the reverse complement.
CAAATTTCTATTGTTATTCTAAATATCACTTTATTTGTTTAAACAGTCGAAAGAACTTAAATGTCTTTAATCATATTAATTTATTTTTTTATTTTAGATTAACAGAAGCGCACAAAAATGCTATCAGAGCCATAAGGAAAATCAAATATTTTGTTGCAAAGAGAAAATTTCAGGTAAGTTATGTTATTATCAATAATTTACTTAATTCATAGATATATAATAAAAAAAATTACACCATTTTTTTTCATCTATGAGGAAAGTTAATTTTTTAATTATCTTTTAAAAATATATATGTTTTGAATAATATAATTATGTGTTTAATAAAGGTCTGAAAAAAAAGGAGGGAAAGATTTAACCTCAATTTCTTTGTGGGTAAATCATATAAACATGCATTCTAGAAAGTGCTGCTGTACTCCCAAAACTGATTTTCATTTAAAAATAATTTATAGCTTCGGAGCTAATTGAAAATTTACGTAAAACCTGTACTATACATGTATTTAAAAATTTTATGTTTCCTATATAAAATTGAGGGTTTTTTCTTTATTTTTTCTTTTAACAGTTATTTTGTATGTCCATATCATACCAGCTCCTTGTCATATCTTAATCTCTTATTTCAGCCGTTCGAAGAACTAAATATATTCGGGCAAAAATTCAGGAAGAGGTGATAGTCACTTGATGACAATGTCAGACTATTGGGTGCACGGGTGGTTAATTTACAATCCAACGGCCTTTACTTTATCGCAACTCTACTGGCTCTCTTTTTTGGAGGTTTTTCTCTTGGCTGAGTTTAAAATTTTCTTTCAAAATTTGTAACATGAACTAAAAACGTCAAATCATAGTTTCTTCATTTAAAAAATGCCAAACAGGAGAGAGAGAGAGTCGTTAATGCCGCTGGATTGGAAAATTATGATGAAATGATAATGATATATTAAAAATTCTTGCAAAAGTGCGATATTTTGAAAGGCCTAGTATAAAGAAAACTAATGGTTTTGCTGAATCTTTACCTTCTTTGGCTTTAAAATCCTGTTTAATCAATGTCACGCTGTGTTTTATCAGCCTTTATTAAGGTTATAGCAGGTATAAAATCATCCTACGATTTTACCTTTTGACTGCTAACTTGCTCTAAGTTAAAGCGATAGCTGGAGATTGCAAGCTTTCTCAGGCAATGCTGTTTTTGTCGGCGGCATGTTAAGACATTATAGTAAACAATCCAAACTATTTTATCCACTCCAAAACTAAACAAAATATATAGTATTTTTGATACATATTGTTTATTCACAAATGGATAGGTTTTAAAACGTCATGATTCAATTGTTATAATGTATTGTGTTTGGATATTGAATAACTCACCAATTAAACAAAATCTTTTTTCGTATTGTTAAGCAACCAGGTATGAGCTTTCTGCGAGTGTTGGATACACACGAAACTAGTTCTAGACATTTACTTGAAACTGACATAAACTGCCAAAGCATTCGCCGAGCACGTATTTGCGCCCATAATTTACACTGATGACTTGCGCGCGGCACACATATCACATACACGTCCCAGACGCCAATATGAAAAATGAAGTTCAACAACTTCTCAAGTGATAAAATGAACAGGGTATAACAAGTACTTATTGTAAGTACTTATACTGAGTAAGTTGTAGACGATGCAACGTCGCATCGTCTACAAAATTGCATCAACTGATGAAGTTGTTTTAAGAGAAAAATAGACAAACTGCTCAGTTTTCAAAATGGTGTGCATATTAGAGAAAATAAATTGTTTTTAGTAAATATCGGTATCGAAAATAACTGTATTTGGTAAATATTGAAGCAATCCAAAACCTTGATCTGGACAATTTTGAAGTTGCCTGTCTTAACTGTCTTTAGATAGAGGAACTCTAGCTTTTTTTTTTCTGTACAAAGAGTCTGCATTTAAAATAAAAATTCTTTCTCTTTAACATTTCAGCAAGCTCGCAAGCCATATGATGTAGGCGATGTTATCGAACAATACTCTCAAGGGCAGATTAGTATGAATGTGCGACTGAAAGAACTTCACAGACGGTACATCTTTCCACCTATTCTATCTTATTCAATATGCTTATTTATATTTAATGTCCCTCTTAATTCAGTTAGAATTTTTCATTTTGGAATGAAATATGTTTCTATGCCAACGGTTTCGAAATGATGTTCCGCGGAACCCTAGGGTTCCGCAGAAGAGTTTAATGGGTACAAAGAGCTAGGACTTTTTATATACCAGCAATAATTTTTGAAACCATTACTTAATATTTCGGTTGCCTTTATAAAATTAAAATGCCAGCAAAAGGGAAACGGCAATTTTTTAAAAAGAAAAATAAGTCTAATGACATTGTTGAATTAATTATGAAATGAGAATGCAATTGTAAAAAATTGCATTAATATCTCTCAGTCCTCTTTCCATCATAATTGTCTACATTCCAAATCATTGCTTTGTCTACGAAAAACCAGTTTTGAAAGCAATTATCTCAGTCGTCAATCGATTTCAGTCAGTTCTAACAACAAAATAATAATCGTATTTTCGAATCACTTGAGATCAAAAATCCGTATCCCTATTAACATACTAAAATTAACATTAATCTATTCACATACTAAAATTAATTGCGTGACATACGTACGTGTTCGATAATCATTTAAAATTATAATATGTAATATGATATAAAATTAAGTATGATTATAATGTACTAAGTTGTAATCAGGGAATTAAAAATATCCTCGCTTTGTAGCCTAGATCAAGTGCTTGGAAAAACTGGAAGTCAATTAGCTGGAAAGAATGGAAAACCAATCACTTTAGGAGAGAAACTTCAGCAAATGGAGCAACAAGTAATCATTTTTAGATTAATATTTTTAATTATTTGAAAAAATTTATAGTACAGCTTCAAACTCAAATACAATAAGATACATTTTCTTTACACTTATACAAATTATAATTGAAAATAAAATCTAATTATAATTGTTCTTCTGATAAGAAAATATAATATTCTTTTTTCTTTTTTTTTTTTTTTTTTTTTTTGAAAAAAAATATAAATTTCAATGTTTGTTTTTTCTTTTTTTAGTAAATTATCAGTCTCAGAATAACAAATAGAATAAAATGATGCAGTAAAAAAAATAAAAATAATTTTACTTACAAAAATATTTTAAAATGAAAACTATTTAACACATTCTGTATTGTGTATATTATATAATAAATGTAAGAATTTTAAAAAAAAAAATTTTCACTGTTCGTCTCTATGCACAGATTAGAAGGAAAAAAACTGGGAAGCAAAAATATCAAAAGGAAAATCGTAAGTGCATAGCTCAGATAATTTTTAATACATTCTTTAAAAAAAAAAAACTTTCCTTATCAAACATGTATGTTTTAAAAAAAATTTAAACACAAATGAACGTCTGAGTAAAACGAACATGAATATTTCCTATGAAAACTAGAAATTGAAGTTAAAAAGAATTAACAAAGAGTGAATAACTTGAATTGGAATAAATTTAGAGAACGTCATAGCACATTAATATTTAATTGCTGCAATAGTTTTTGTTGCAAATGGAGAAAAAAAAACAATGTATAGAGAAACATAGTAAAATTATTATATACAATGTATTCAATGTGTCAAAACTACACTTATCCCATATCTTTCATTTAAAAACTGTTCTTTCCTGGTGCCAAAGTAAAAATCAGATTTTCTACGAAGTAGAATCTGTAAAACAATCGATTATCCACAAATATTCTAAATAAATCTTATTCATTTCAAAAATAATTAAATGTAAGAATAACCATTATTTAGAAAACTATTAAAAAAACAACGAAATCTCATCGTTTTTTAATATTCCATTTCAAATTTATGAGTACAATAAAGAAATCACTTTTTGTATAGCAACTTATTTTACAAATACAGTTTGATATTTGTACAAACTTTTAAATTTTTTTTTCCTCCAAAAGAAGTTAATTTCCCTTACACCCTAAATATAACTTTAATATAGAGAGAACTAAACGAATATAAAACTAATCTCTCTGAATAATTGCTTTTAAAAAGTTAAGGTCAGAATTAATTAGTTTAGGCTCCTTATAATTACTAATTTAATATATATCTTGTTTTATTTCCTCATGTATCAACGCGAATTAAGGAAACTTTTTATAAAGCTCTTTAACACAATTTTGTGTTAAAAACAAAAATTTTTAATTTAATGATTTTAAAAAAAATCGAATTGAATTTAGATTGTTACTTTTTTTAAAGATGTATTTTTAAATAACAAAATTCAAAATTTTTATAAAACCTGTTAATAACTCCCGAAAAACAGATTCAAAAAGCAGTCGCTTTAAATTACATAACTGAACAATGGTCTCAAAATCTTTCAATCATTCTACACCTATCATCTACCAAATGTATATTAGACGTATATGAATGAAAAGAAATGTAACTGTTTCTATTTCAGATACAATCTATGGATAGAAAAATCGACACTATCAACCATGCTGTGCATACGCTAGTCAGAGAACTTCAAAACCCACCCAAAAGTTAGCGCAAAGAATTGTAGTTAGCGCTTATCATAATTTATAAGCTTTTTGTTCATGTTTTTAGAAGAAATCGTTCATCAAATGTTTTTATTGCTTTAAGCAAGTCTATAAAAACTCGCATTTATTCCATGTGTTTCAAGATTTGTTCAAAATTTTTAAAATCAAATTTCGCTGCAATTTTATCCGTATTTTTAGCTATTCTTTGCAATTTTGAGCATCGAGCTTGAATAATTTTCAAAGCAGTTTTAAATATGCTGTGATAAACAAGATTTTGTGCCTGGTGTTCATTTTCTGTATTTTCTACATAACCTCTTGTGCCATTCGTATAATGGGGAACAATTCCAATGTCCTCAATAATTTTTTTTTTTTATGTAGGGAAATTGCATCATATGTGTGTATTGTATTTTGTAAAGAAATTGTAAATATGTAAAATAAGTTTTCTGTGTTATACTGAAATAAAAGAATAGATTTTATTATAAAATGTGTCTATAGTATTTTGAAATTGTAAATTATTTACTGTTAACATCAAAAGTGGGAGTGTACTTTTCCAGGCTTTAGAAAATGTTTTTATTTCTGAATAATTTTGAAAATCCCACACCAAGAAATTTAAAATCGAGATGAAGATGGAGAAATCTTGAGTATTTTCTAAGTTTAAAGAATACCAAAAAGTTTAAATCTATTAAACTTTAAACACGCTTTTAATGCTATTTTCAATATTAGAATCACGAATGAAATAATAGTTTTAAAATTTTATATTAATAGTTCGAACGTTTTAATGGAATGTCCTTTCTTCAAACATCTAAAATTTCATTAGAAATCAATCATACGTCCTTAATTTGAGCTGGTTTCAATTTCCTTTATCCGTTACTTCCATTGCTAATTCTAGATCCTCGTAATTTTATTTACCTAAAATGGTGATACTAATTTCTAAGAATTTACTCTTTCATAACATTAACCTTTGTATAAAAAATAAAATTTATGAAAGTAACTTATTTAAGGGCAATGTACAGTGCTAATACAATATAATATCAGATGAATGACATCAAGTAACAAAACTTTTAAGTAAAAGTTTTTTTTATAGAGTTTAAAATGTTGAATTTGTAAGTTTAATCAATTTTTAGGCTACTTTTCACATAGTTCTGTTCAATGTTTTCACAATTCATTCAACCACAATCCATTTCGACGTACCGTCGGTACGTAGCGCTAATCATTTTACATGTTTGATGAAATACTTGCGTGGGTTCGGTGAGATTCTTGCACTCTCATGTGCAACTCTGCTGCTTTTTGCAAGATATTTTCAATTTCGGGCTTGATATCGAACTGAAAATCTCTTGACCTTTTTATAATGGCTAATATAATCTTGAAAAGAGTTCTTTGTCAGAAACGAGATATTATATCATCTAAACTCTTTGAAAATTATTTTGCATTTTGTTAAGGTATATAGTTCTTAAAAATATTTTTTGAGTGCTTAAAAGGTGCTTATTTTTTGTTGAAAGATCCTGTTGTATGTTTGGTAACCACTTTATTTAAAGGCCTACAGGTATTATATGATAATTATGCAAAAACAATGGGTTTTGTCTAATAAACTCTTGGTGGTTGTATACTTTTTTTAATTGTCAAAAGAACCTTGAGTGAAAAGTTCAAGTAGGACTTAATATTTTTTTTTCTCCATTCGTTTTCATTTCTGTAGGTTATTTTATTTAATTCAACTCGCACATCACCCAATGATGGCCTAGTTTCTAGTTCACCTAGCCTAGTAGTCGCTCTGTCTTTTAAAGGCCATGGTAGGAATGCAATGTAATTTTGACCCTATTCAGACGATTCAAAAATTACCTAAACTTAGTCCCCAACAATGAGGGGGCTTTCAGCCTCAGCAGATTTAAGATGCATCTTGTTGCATATATACGCAGATTATTTGGTTAACTGCCAGAATTAAACTCAATTCCCCTCTCTTCACCAGCGAAGTAAGTGAGGACTTTTATTAGACACCCTTACCGGCATAGTCAGTAAACTCCTAAATGTATACCTCTTTTGAAAATTAAATTGATAAGCCGAATCTATAGAGAAATCAAACTGCTATTCAATCGTAGCAGATACGAAAAGGTAATCTGGTCTTAAAGTTATTAAGTTTGTGTTTGACAGATTTCAATCTGAAAAATTCATGAATATGATGGGGATCACTTATAAAATTTTTTTAAAGTGCTATTAAAAATTCCAAACAAACGATTGTTACAAATATTCTAGCAATGAATTCATAAAATATGCCGATTGTCACAATCAGATCATGCAATGTCACGAATAAAAATATTGGCTGTTTAAAAAAATCGAATGAAAAATTAATGTATTAAAAAACCCTCACAAAAACATTAAAAATATATCACAAAAATAATAAGCAAATAATTACATTAACTGTTAGTTTCGAATGAACCTGAGAGTTCCTTAGTGCAAGACATATATTGTGTTTCCTCAAGACATTTACCAAAGGCTGCAAATTTTTACTTTCTTTCATAAATTGTATTAGGCAGCATAATTTTTTAGCATATCAGGAATAACACATATAACCCATTCATGAGGTCTTGTAAAAAATAACAAGTTTGAATACAGCATAGCACCAGAACATCTATAGAATTAGTTTAATTTGATATCAAGATTTTGTTATTATATTGGGTGCCAACTAGAAATTGTGTTTTTTAACATTGCTATTAAAAAGAGCAGCAATAAATAGTGGTTAATAAAATTTTATTAATATGAATTTAAATGCAGTTAAAAATTAATAACAAGTAACGATTCTTAAACTGTATATGAAAATTGCAGATTCAAACAGTGAACAAGGCTAAAACTCATAACTGCAGCAGATCATTAACTCAAATGTTTATATTTGGCAAATAAATTATAAAGCACTCGTAAAGTTGATTTCAGATCCAAATTTACAATATCTGAAAAGGAAAGAAAAACATGTTAAAATTTTTGGTTTAGTATGAAATCTTATTTTAATTGCCACAATTCTGTTTCATCAAAATATAATCCTTTTTTTTTCTTTTTTAAACATTTGATTTGAGCAGAATGCATGTTTAAGGAATTTTTTACAAGGGTGCATATAAAGCTGAATAACTCGATAATAATAAGTATTGCTCAAAATGCAAGTTTAAGACACTGAATATAGAACTAGGTAAAAATGAAATCAAATGCCATTATTGTATTTTAATAAAACTTGACTATTAAACAGATCTATAACTGACTACTATATCCGTAGAATTTAAAAAAAATCGGCACATTTTCAGTCATTTGGCACATTTTTTATTTCAAAAGAAATGCAGGTCTTAAAAAATTAGGGTTGGTTGTTTAACTTTAACCTCTCCATTACCTCAGTTTGTTGTTTAACTTCTCCTTTACCCATATATGTGGACCCTCACTTCTTAGCTTCTGAAGTTACACTATAAGAACATTTATAGATATATCCTCACTGAAACATTTGTGGACGTTTAAGCTTTCTGTGGATTCCAATAGATGCAGAACATGCAAGTTATTTAGGTAGAATTTCACATAAACAGAGTGATTTTCTAAAAATGACGCTAAATCAATGTGCTCTAAAACACAATTTTAAAGATTATGAAATTTATTCTGAAAATTGAAAATACTTTGTTTTCTTTTGACTTTGTTCTGTGATCTATATTAAGCTTCTATATTTATAGTATTTACTTAATATTGAAAAACAATACAATCAAGAACATGCAGGTCCACGTGTGTATAACTTGGTACGTAAGGAGAAACTTATTACAACTAGTAAAGTGAAATCTCATAGTATTATGAGCATTTAATTTTATCTAAAACTAAACTCAGCGGCACGACAGCCCATAGAGGGCCAAGGCCTACTGTGCCCATCTCAGTTTTCTTGACCTTGGGATCTGGGGTGCAGGAGCAGATGTTCCGGTCAGGTGGTGAGCTGAACGCGGAACCCCTAGTGTTTAGTTCCCAAGCATGCTTGGTACTCATTTATCGACCCACTGAAGGGATGAAAGGCTGAGTCAACCTTGCCCGGCCCGAGGATCGAACCAGGGACCTGTGGCACGACAGCGCGAAGCGCTACCGCTCAGCCACTGGGCCTCTTTAATTTCATCTATTTAGTAATATTTTTATGTGTATTTTAATTAGCTGTTTTATATTAAGGTACATACACATATTTAATAACTTCTACTCTTTGTGTTTTTTTCCATAATTTTGAAATATTGCTCTAAATAATTATCAGTTAATAATTATATTAGATTCCTTTCAACAATTATTTATTTTGCATGGTTTGCATAATTAAAATAGCTTTGAAGCTGAGTATTTAATGCAGTATTGCATTGTGCTTAGATAAAACTTCGTTTTCTTTCTGAATAATTATTAAATCTATTCATGATTGAGTTTATATAGACCAAAGTATAACAATATGGATGTTTGTTCCTACTTTAGGTGCAATTTAACATTTGAAACATCTATTTTCTTTAACTTAGTTAAAATCTGAGGTTCACGCACATGTAATTAAAATTATTAGCCTCCCTGGTAAGCCTCTCTGTTCCAATAATTCATATTTTGTTTATCTCATTATGACTGTAAAATAGAACTTCGGAACTATAAAACATTTTTTTGCTATATTCCTTTATATTTCAGTAGTAATGAGTATTTTATGTTATATATAGCTCCATTAATGCGTATTTCAAACTACAATTTGCTTAAACAAGCAATTTGGGCTGAGTTCAGCATAAAAAGTTTATCAACGACACTCTAATCATCATTAAACTGACAGTAACATATTATGATGTGCCCAGAATAAATAAAACTTGCCACATGCTTTTTTTTTAAATGTTTAAAAGCCATATATTTGTTAGAAAAACGCAACTTTACTATGAAGAAGATTGCAAAGGTTCATCCAGTGGATGTACCTTTGCAATCTTCTTCATAGTAAAGTTGCGTATATAAACTTGAAAACTTGACAAACATTCATAGAGGCTTAAGATATTTTAATGTGACGAAGAATACAGTAAAGAATACATGATGAAGCATCATTTAGGCAACTTATAAAATTATTACAACAATGGATAAGACATTCACTTCAAAATCACGTAATAGCAATAAAATGTGAGTCCTACTTAATCCGGATTTTGTAAGGTCCATATCAATACAATCTAAAACTATAACAGTTAACTCTTAACTTAGAAAAAATGCAAATTCTAAGATATGATGCAGTATTACATAGCATCCGATAACCTCACTTACCTGAGAAGCATCCCAACAGTATTAGACTATAATCAAAATATTAAAAAAAAATTGAGAACTTGGCCTGTAATGTCAGTAAATTGGCATTTTCAATGCCTTGATTGATGAAACGTTACAAAGTTTGCATATTAAACTTATCTATACAAGAAAAATACAAGCACCAAGATTCATAAACTCTAATAAGATTATCTATAAGTTAAAGTTCACTTTGAATAACAACAAAATTATTTGAGTTGACATTGAACAACATTATTACAAAAAAAGAAAATTTCTATTTTACTCCTCTACGTATCACTGTTAAACAAAGGACAATCGTTTTGTTTGGAGCTTACAGCCAGGTACACATAATATAAAAATAAACTATCTTCTTATCAGACTGCCTTTTGGGTCACTAACTAGCTTTCTAGCGCTGTGTGCATTTCCTTTATATTACAGTTATTTTTTATTTTTTGTAATTAATGACATCAAATTTTAATGGTCTTGTCAGCTTGAAGAAACATTCATTTGCCATTTTGCTCCAGCTATCAATAGTTATACTGATCTAATCAGTAGACATCCAATCTCAAATTACTGTTTTTAACAAAATAAAACATGCACAATATAAATTTTAAATAAATACCTTCTGGTCTAGCTTTTGGTTTCTGTAGTCCAGCGTCCATCATAAGCTCAAATGAAAAGGCAACATTATGCACTTTTTGGTCAAAAGTAGTTGGGGTTAAATGAAATGAATAGAAGGGAACAAAATATCCTTCCAATAATCCCATCAATAGTGTAAGATATAAACCATCGTGGAACTAAAATAAAAATGGGTTTTAATATTTCTATTAAACTGAAGTAATAAAATAAATATCTAATAGAATTTCAATTCAAATTGCTATTTTTACCTGAGTTTCCAGATCCGTCACCTCAAGATTGATTTTATTTAAATGCTTATTCACAAAGGTCACCAAAGACTGCAATCAAATATATATGTTAAACAAGCATTGAAAGAAAAAGTTATCTAACAAAAATTTCAAAATGACTAAATTTTCTTTTTTTTATATATATAACAATAGATTTAGTACAAATCATATAATGAAAACGATTCATGCCATGATGACTATAACCTATCTATTTGTTTCACAATATAATATAAAGAAAATTTTTTACAATTACAAAGTGAAACATAGGCTATAGCAGTAGAAAATTTAAGAACACAATTTTTGAAACATTGCTTTGCATTAGAGAAAATTAAGAGAAATTTTAATATGAGACGGAACAAAGAGCATAATAATATTACAATATCTTATGTTTTTTAACCAAATACACTTTTAAAAGTTAAACTTTTTTATGCGCATGAAATTCAAAGCTAAACAAGATTTTGCAGCATAGAAGTTATATGCAGTGCACCAAAAGAAAAAAATATTGCCTTACCATGAATAACTTTTGATCTAATAATTGGATCTTCATGCTTTAGGACACATTTGTAATGGTTTGAGAGGATGACCTCAAATATGCTAATTAATTATCACAGACGATAAATTAAGCTATGAAATCAGACACAAAAGCGAACTGTCTCTGAATAAAAATAACTATTCTCGGTGAATTTGAATTTCTAAACCCTGTAAAACGCAATCTGAAAAATATGGTCTTTATAATTTGGTCAGGAGAGCAATACATTGTTTGGACCCCTTGATGTCAAATTTTCTTTTTGCGTATTTCGCCATATCTCAAGAAATTTTTAAGTGAATTCAAAATTTTTTGCACACAATTATATAAATCATTTATTCAAAGATAAATCCATGCAAAATAAATTTTTGAAAATATTTATTATTTTATTAAATAGCAATCTAAAAAAATAAAAAAGTGTAAATTAAAGTGTAAAGTATAAAATTTTTTACGTCATTTTAAAGTATGTAATTTTGCATGATAAAATACAAAATTTAAGCGATGATCGATTATTGCATTAAATTGATATTTTCCAAAGCATCGATGTATCGTCCAGTCTTTAGACTTATCATTAAATGTAAACACCATGAACATAAATTATTTTACTTAGACATTGCTAAGGCAAATATGATTGCTAGATTATGATTGTCGTAATTAAATATTCCAATAGAATATCTTAAAAACCATAGTTTGTTAATAACTAAATGATTTTCATATTTAATTTCTTTATCAAAAATTATTTATATGAATTATAAGAACATAGCACGGAAAAGAGATTAAACTTTTTCATTTGTGATTATTATGTGCATACTTTTTTCATCGCTATATAGACAATTTTATTTTATATAATAATAATGATTTCTATAAAAACAGTCTGGAAAAAAATTTAAATACCTTAAATCAATAAAAACTTTTCATACCTTTTTAACAAGAGCTAACTGTTGAGGTGCATGATCAAAAAGAGTGTCAAATGCATCTCTCTCTATAAAAATGAAAACAAATAAATGTTTTTAAATAACTTATGATTCATTAAATGAACCTTTATTAAAATATGTTAACTTCTGTAATACTTGTTATTCAAAAAATTATAAGCAATTAAATAGCAACAGAAAATTGCTTTGAATAGATCAATTAAAACTTCAATAGATTACTTCCCTCGAGTATAATAAGCTTAGGATAAAATAATCTTTCACTTTGTTACATTTTACATTATAAAAATTTATAACAATGTATAATTTCAAGTTAAATTCTTGGAAATAAAGGCAATCTTTAATTTTGATTTTTTGTAGTTAAAAAAAAATAATGTTAGTTCGGGCTTACAATTGAAGATATTATTAAAGCGTTTAAAATTTTATATTTCAAAATTTTTATGCTTGTAATAATTTATATATTTGAAACATGCGAATTTATCAATACAATTAACAAAATTCAGGTATTCTCAATTTTAAAATTCCTTTTTAATAATCAGTGAATAAATCTTACCAAGGTTCTTAGATTTCAAAATATCTTAAAATGTCATGAGAAGAGAGAAAAATATAGTTTCAAAATTTAAATCTTTAAAGGAACTCAAAAAACGAATAATATTTTAATTTTTTTCTGGTTTTCTTAAATTTTTGGTAGGATTAATAGATCTAGAAATACATCATATTTTCTTAAACTCAATCAATAATCATAAAGCAATAAAAGTAACAATGAAAAAAGGATTGTGTCAGTAAACTTTTAACCATTTTGATTTCAAACATTTAAAATTTATGACCTTGTATATTAGGCTTAGAATGGTATTTGCACATCTCAAGTAACTCTGATTTTCCTAAATTAAAAACAACTACCATGTCATAGTTTCCTTAAAATTATTTGTTCTGCACGCATACATCTCTACTTGTGAAAGTGTTGATTGCAATGTTTCCCAAATTGCTAATTTAAACATTTCATAAGATAAAATATATAAAAGAACAGCAAATGCAACAAAAAAAATTATTAATATAAATAAATTAAAGCAAAAAATGAAATTAAAAATTTATAATTTCCATACAATTGCAATATAAATAACATCACAAAATTGAACTTACCAACTCGCATTCCAAGGTCACTAAAAATATAGCATTGTATTATTAGAAATGTTTTAACATAAATATATAATTATCAAAAAATTTGTTCAAAAAATTATTTCTCAAGCAAAGAAAAATAAGTTTAATTTTTTTCTCTGAAGTAATTCAAAAGATGTGGTTTTAAATAGACCTGAAAATAAGCATTCGTCACATGGCGAGTCAACTAAAAGAAGTGGCAACATGATTAAATAAACCAGTCACTTTTTCTTATCATGTTTCTTTTTTTTTTCTCCTTTCTTTTTTTAAACTGTTTAATGATAAAAGCACATCATTTCAAAAACACTCTGGAAAACAGAATTTTCATAATAATGTCTCCACTCAAAACTGTGATCTTTCAGAATCCATCAATTTGTGGTTGAAAGATTCATATAAAAGGAGAGTTCTTCAACAATTCACATATTTCAAAGTTGTTACGTATACATTAAATGTATTTTGCTTTACTAAATATTTTAAAATAAAGTTCTTTAACGCCTGTAATTTTAACTAAATTTTCTCACATGTTTATATTATTTTTATTGCCAAATTAGCTTTTTATAGCAATAGATTATTTCTAATAAGAATTTTTCTTTCAAATATAATTTGATCTAAGCGAGAGAGAAAATGCAAGTTGAAAAATATTATTTATTATTTTTAAAAAGTTATTTATTTTATTGAACTTTTAAAAAGTTTTTGCAACAGTTTGAACTGAATTCCAGAATTAAAACTTCACTTATGCACGGAAGTGTCAATAAAATTCCAAAATACATTTTCACTAAACATTGGAATATTTAATCACTTCTCAGTGACATTTTTCTCATTCAACAAGTAAAGAAGAAAAATTTCAAGTGTGACATTTTATAGGAAACATAATTTCAATAGTAAGGTGTAAATTTCATAAATCTGCAATTTTTGCATAAGAAAATCAGAATCCAAACTCATTTTAAGAAGCTCATAATGCAATGTAGCAATCTTAGTCATTAATAAGAATCAAAATTAATTTATGCAAAAAGCTTAATTTTAAAAATTATTGCTAGGCAAGTGAATAGCATTCCTGAACTGCAAATATGCCTAGAAAATTTGGAACAATGTATTTTTGGAACAATGTATTATAAATAGCATACACACTAGTCAAAGTAACAAACAGTTCAACAAAGAAAAATAAAAAAATTCAAAAAAAGCATTTTTACAAATTTATATTCTAAATTTAAAAACTTAAGAAAACTTAACCATTGATACATTCTTGCAATTTTTGCAAGAAATAATTGCAACAAATATTAGTTTTACTATGAAATTTAATAGTAGTTAGTTTTTAGGTCTGTTGCAACTGCTTTTAGGTATTGGCTGAAATATACAATAATCACTGACATTTCCTACATTTCTTACCCAACTCAATTTCCCTGACCTTGTGGAGCCACACTAAGTACATGAAATTTTATACACGACGTTTGTTTTTTAAAAAAAATTACTTTTCCTTCCTTTTTGTAATCATTTTTATATATTTGAATTTAAAAACTTATTTTCTCCAAGATCTAGGCCCAGAATAAGTTAGGAGTAAATATCCTTTGAGTATAAATTACAAACTTACTCATAAGTAGATGTCAGCTCCTCAGCAACAGTTCTTGTATGGAGCATTCCTTCTTTTTTCTATTTTAAAAAATAAAAAAAGCTGTGTAACATGCCAAATAAAGTGTTAAAAAAAATTTGCAGAGACAGTTCAGCCAATTAGAAATTAAACTAAGCCAAAAATAATATGCTCGTAAAACATAGTAGCAAATATTTTATAGTTGGGGGCTACTTAATTATAATTTTATTTACATCTTCTTTCTGACATGAATGGTTTACACTTTGCCTTTTCAACAATATAAATAGCATACACAATAGTCAAAGTAACAAACAGTTCAACAAAGAAAAATAAAAAAATTCAAAAAAAATTTGTGCTTTTATAATAAAATAAAAGCAACGTTAAATGGTCTCCAAATTTGAAATCTAAAAGGCAAATTATTTAACTGTATAAATTACTAAAATCGTTAATTGAAGAAAAACAGAAACATTTTAAGCAACTAAATCTGACTGATGTCTTTAAAAATAATCCAGTTATTAAAGAAAGATATTAATTTAGTAATACATTTCATCTTAACTGCATACTTTTTTTATTAGATATTATGTAAAATTGTTATTTTAAACTTAAATCCAAAATCAGGAATATAACCCCAAACATTATGTTTTTGAATTCCCATGTAGCAAAGTAACACTGTTTACAAAACAACCCAGCTGAATTGAATAAAATTACCTTCTAGACAAGGATCAAAAAAATTTTAAAAACATTTTTTCAAACTATTAAATATTTGTTAAAAATTTAAAAATATAGATATAACAACATTATTCAAATTTAAACTTATTTTATTCAAGTATTATTCAAAGCATTTTTAAGTTCAATTTTTTAATAATTATAATTTTTACTTACATTAAAACATTATAACTTTATTTAATGCATATTTAAAAACAATATTATTTATTGATCCTGCATACATATTAACAATACAGTGTGTCAATGAATAACTCAACAATCAGTATAAGTGGCATATTAAAAACAAAGTGAAAAAAAAGAAGAATGAAAGTTATTTGTCAGTGTTTCAAGATATTTGTTTTTCAAAATCTTGAACGAAAAATAAAATCAGTTAGTTTTGTAAAAGTAAACAAACGGCTGAAGCACAATGCCTTATTTATACATTGAAAAATAAAATAAAACATATATAGTGAAACATAAAATATTATCTAACCTGAACCACTACAACATTTATAACAACATTTTCAGGCAGACGAATGGGAGCTCTAAAGTGCCGAGCTAAAGATACAAGTAGATGAAGAATAGCAACTACATTCTTAGAATGAATACCTTCAAAAAAAATAGCTTATTAATAAATGCTTATGGGAAATTAATTGCTAAACATAAGGAACTTCGACTCATAAATAAATTATAGAAGAAATGTGAATATACATGAGTAAAGTTAAAAAAGTGCGGCTCGGTATAGTAAGCTACACTTTTTCAAAGCTGAGACATTAAACTACTTTTTATTATTGATTCTTGATAGATATTTTACAAGTTTTAAAAATTTACACTAGATGATATCACATTATACAGAAACATATTATTGCATACGATGTAATTTGTGGTGTTTCTCTAAAAAAAAAAAATTTTTTTTAAAAAAACACTCTTTTGAACAATTTGAAAAATGTGGGTTATCATTGTATTATCCCAAGTCCTAAAAGATACATAATAAACATAGTTTTCAAAATAATTTCTTGTTGCAGAGATTTGATAGCCATATAGTAGACTCCTTTTTGTTTTACTCTAATCTTTCATTCCTGCTTCTGATTTTAAAACTAAAGAATGTGTGAATTGCAAGGGTGATTGTGAGCCCAAGTCAAATTTCCAGAAAATTTCTTGAGTTAAAAAAAAAAAGTTTAAATTGAAAAATTAACCTGGAGAAGTAATTAAAATTTACAAATGTGTCTTTCTTTCTTGAGCTAATGATTATAACAACTATTTACTGATAAAAAATGAATATTAATCATGAATATAAGCTTATAAAGTATCACTCTGGCTCTCCCTTACAAACAAATAAAATAAACTGTGTTTTTAAGTTCCACCTTTGGAAATTTGATTTCTGGAAACTTCTGTGATCAATGATTTTTTTAAACTTCTGGATCTTCGATCTCCGGAAACTTCCGGATCACTGTTAGCGAAAATTCCGGAAATCCGGATTTTTTCCGGAGCATAATCAGCCCTGGAATTGGCAGGTTTAAACATCAAATTGAATTTAGTTTTCATCATTACCACATACAAAGTACAAATAAATAAACCAAACGTTTCACTAATTCTTACAAAAATAATTTGAAGAGTTAAGCTAAATTAGGCGATTGTAGAAATAGTAAATGATAAGAAAACAAGGAAAGATAACAAAAATCGAAAGTAGGAGAAAACGATTAACTACTCGTAATGAGGAGTTATGAAACAGTACTTAGGACTTTATTTGTCTTAAACTTATGCACATCAAACGTTAATGTGTATTATAATCAAATAATTAAACATAAAGAATTCAGATAATTATTATTAATGAGTATGATTATGAAAAATATATAAGTATTAAGTATACGTACTTAATACTCGAATAATAAAACTGAATCTTTAATAATTCAACAGGAAACAAACTTTAAAAGTTTACAAAAATTTTAATAAGAAATATAGTAGTTTTTTTACATTCTATTTTAGCCGAAATTTAAAAAGTCAGGATTCTCTTTCCATACATTCACATAGGTTTATAAATATCGAACAACTTTTCATTTTTTATCGCCTTAAAAAACAATTCCTAAAAGGTGTTATGTGGAGTCCTGAGTTTCCCAGTAAGAGTCACAGGGGTTCCAAGAGTTAGGAATTATTTTAACCTGTTATGATTTTTAAAATCTAAAATTATAATTTTAAATTATTTATCCATATTTATTAAATATTTCGATTTTTTAAAGAAATATTTATGTAAAATGCCAGTAGCAAAAAAATCAAATTTTATAAATATATACAGTTGTTCTAATAACATTACACAGAACAAAAAGTAAAAAAGCTACCCATTTAAGAAATATTGCATGGTTTAAACAAGCTACTTAGAATTAACTAGATGCAAAAATTTTGAATAAAAATATAATTACTTTCCACGTTCCATTTTGGCTGGTTCCAGTTATTGATCCCTAAAGTATTATTGGCAGCTTCTAAAACTCTTTTTAGTTTTATTTTTTGCCCCACTTCTGACTGGGTAACTTCAACAACGTCTAATTTTACATCCATCAACTTTTCTGCAAAAAAAAAAATCGAGAAAATATTAACAAATATTAAACACATACATGTTTAAATAAAGAGATTTGAAAAAAATTATTCTAATTTTATTTTATATTGATGAAATTTTCTTCTAAATTGTTTATTTTATTTTATTTTTTAATATTGAACTGACATAAATCAATAAAAAAATACTCGAAATGACAATTTTGGAGTCATCTTAAGCCTAACTTTAAAATCAATTCCAATGCATTTTTTAGCATACTAAAAATAACAAACCAGGATTAAACATTTATAAATTTTTTTTTAAAAAACTATTTACTGTGAATTTAAATAGATATCCTAATAAATCAACTATCCCCAGTTAATAATCTCTGATTAAAAAATCAATTTTAAACATGTTTAAAACATTAGAAGCAATTGTAATTAGAATTCTCTGAGGTAATTTGAAAAATCTAATTTCACATTCATTTAATTTTATAAATAGTAAAGCTAATTATTAATTAACTAACATTAACTATGTCTATGGGCATATACAATGCCATATGTCACATCTCAATTTTAAAATGAGTTGTTTTTATTAAATACTCATTCTTAAGGATAGCAAAAAGTTTCTAAGAATCTTTCCAAGAAAATAAAAATCTTTTCATAACAGAGATAATAAGAATGGAGTCTGCACTTATATATAAGAGAGAAGTAGAACTTAAAGTTTTTTTTTTTTTAATCCTATCAATTTAAAAGAAAAAACTTCATAACTTTTAGTTCCATAAATAGTAAAATAATAGTTTTAAATATTTTTTTAACTATGAAAGTTTTCTTTAATTGTAGCATAAAAGTGAAAATAAATACTGTATGCATTACAATATTTAAAAAGAATTATGTCAATAGAAGAATTCAGCAATATACTTAAAAATAAAATTTTTAAAAAAAAGTTCTTGGAAAATATTATAGAACAATCAAAAGCCAAACCTAAAAGTTTTTGTAAAACTTGACCATCATAAAGATCTTCCTCAATGTCTTTCACAATTATTCGATAACCAGCTAATTCATCATTGATCCATTCAATCAAAACATTGATCAATTCCTTCAGCTTGGGATCATCATAAGAAGCCGGTTCAATCATGGATCTTTCTTCGAATTCATCTAAAACACATTAAAATTAATAGTTGAAATAGAAACAGACGTCAATACAACAAATTATAAAGTAAAGCAATGGTTATCAATACAATTATAATCAAAACCTAAGACAAAAAGTGGAGAGAAAGAGGACAATTGCAACCTGAGAGTCTAAAGAACTAATAACAAAGTTTGTCTTCATTTCTAACAATAAATATTAAAATGAAAATTTTGAATGCCTAATTTCTTGTTTGTTTGTTTGTTTTTTCTTCAAATTTTCTCATTAGAAAAATTATTGAAGTTACTAATTTGAATTGTAGATTTGAATTAATAACTTAATAATTTTTCTAATGAGAAATAACCATATGCTTTAGCATAACAAGCAAGTTCTTCTTTATTGTTGATCATCGAATTTAGTACTAACGATTTACTTTTATGCTAGCAGAATAATACAAATTGTTCTACTTGCCCTAAAAATGGTCAATTTACATTTTTTTATTTAAAAATTAAATAAAAGTAAGAGACTTGGCTGTAAAGGTGCATTAGGGCCTGCTAATTTTGTCTGAGTTCAAGATTTGTATCTGAGCTTATCTTACGAAATTTATATTGTTTTCAAAGGGATTCATCAATTTAAATAGATAATGTTGGAACAATTAAATCAGTCAAAATTATTTTATAAATATGTAAGAGTGTTTTAAAAATGAATGTCTATATGTGAAATAAAAACAAACAACAAAAAAATAGAAATTATGACATGTCTCAAATATTTGGAGAAAAAAATCTGTAAGGCTACAATAACCTGTAAACAGTTTTATATACATAAATTTATATCTACATAGTTATTTATGTCAGAAAAAAAATAGCTTCTTAAAAAAAAAAAACATAGTTAGTAAAAATAGAAACAAAAATAAATTGGAATGTTTACTTAATTTCTAAGGCTGAAATATATCACTAGAGACATTACATTTTCAATTTACTTAAGTTAAGGTTCTTAACATTAAATAATTATATTAGACACCACCTTTTTTAAAGCCATAAACAGTAATTTAGTAAAGATTTTCTTCCCAGTAATCAGAAAAATGAATATCTAATACTTATAAAGTTATTAGACATAACTTGCAATCGCAGGTCACAAATAAAAGTCATATAAAAAGCTATTAGTATTACTTGATAAATATACTATTTAAAATGATAACTTCGGGGCACAATTATTTTGTTAACATTAAAAAATTAATAAGTATACACAAATCACATAATTAGACAAATTTACCAATTTTAGTCACCCATAATAATAAGTATTTAAGTTCTGGTAATGCTCTAAATAATAAAATGTGTTTTTGTCAGAATTTTACACATTTTTTGATTAATATGAGGGATTTAATTTTGTCCATTTTCCTAATTTCCACATGGTAATGGTGAAAGCAAGCGAAATGTCGCCTTAGGTAGAGAGTTGTGCTCTATTCCACCTGTAGCCCGTTTCGAGCGTCAATTATAAATCCCACATACAAAGCTATTATAAATCCCTAAAGTAGAAAGTGCTTAAAACTGAGAGGTACATCATAAAACAATACAGTTACTGCTGAACAATTTATATCCAAGTCGTGTTTTATGCTGTTAGCATTTTTTGTTTCATTATGTGTGTTTTTACAAAATTTATTGATTAATATCGTTTTAGTTTCCAAAATAAAATTATTTTTCACTCAAATAGTAATAATTTAAACAGCTGCTTATTTTTGAGATTAGAATTAGCAATATATTTGAAATATACAAAAGTTTGTTGCAGACAAAGTATATAACAAGATTGTACTTTTACAACACAAATAAAAAAGAGTAAACAATCTCATAAAACGATATTAAGTTAATTGCATCTAAACTACAACACTAACATGCGAATGTTACAAGTAATGGCACATATAAAGCAATTATAGTAAACAATAATATATTTCAACAATAATATTTTTCAATAATAATAAGCAAATGTAAGGAATCACAAATAAAATCAAGCAAATTTAATCACATATAAATTACATCACTAGCCTGCTTATGTTAGGAGTAGTGGCACATGTAAGGCTTGTAAACAACAATGTATCTCTACATTATTATTTAAAATAATAAGAAATAAGTGTAGGAAATCATATGTAAAATTTAAACAAGTTAATCACATGTGATCTGCATCACTAATCACAAGGAAACTATCAACAAAAACAAAAAGTAAAAGTGTAGCGGCAAAAATAATTACCCAAAATATAATCTTGAGGTAAAAGATCTTCTGCTTTTTGTTTACCAGGAGAATCGATGGCATCTTTTCCTTCAGCAGTCAATTCATTAACTATAAAACAGATTGAGATATGTCAATTCATTGACTATGATCCTCAGCTGTCGAGTTTTGTTTATATTTAAACGCACAAATACAATTTAAGAGAATCTTTAACAACTTATAAGTTAACAAATAAAGTAATATGAACAAAAAAAAATAGATTAGTTATTAAAATTTTCGCATTGTTTTAAACATATGAATTGGAATTGACACTACCAAATAAGGCAATGAACCAATTTACACCCACGAGTATCCTTTCTTCAAATTTAATAAAATAATTATATTTAAAATTTTTACCTTCTTTAATTTTTTTTCTACGACCTAATGTTCCGAGATATTCCAGAAAAGATTCATCTTTTTTAGATTGGGGTGTTACAGGTCGAGGAGATTTCGGTCGGGGTAGAGCCATTGCTTCGGACTTCAATATCGTGGTTTTCTGTAAACAAACTGCGCTGTCTGCTACAAATCTAGCAAAGGCGTGGTCACACCGGAACCGGAAACTCCTACGTTGATTTCAAAGAGGTGAAAAAAAGTTTTTGTCCCAAACCGACGAATAACAAACTTTCATTTAGAAAACCGAAACCATCGCTTTAGATTATGCAATTATTTAATAATGACTGTGTAAAGAGAACAAATTTTGGTATAAATTTATTAGTTTTTAATTTTAATAAAAATGGCGCTTGCTTTAACCCTCTGCAAACGATTTCAAAAATACATCCATTCGAAATCATAATTTTTGATTTGGAATTTGTTTTGTAAAATCTAAAGTTGGACTGTTTTCAGCTTTCCAGTTGCTCGAAACTACTTCCCAATTTCATATTTGTCTTTAAATATAACACAAAAAAAACATTCTTTAGTTTATCGAATTCCCTTTTTTTACATGAGTAAAACAGCATTTTAAATAAGAAATTATTTTTTTAATGTACAAAATGAGTTTTGACACGAAGAAATATTTATATATTTTTTTCAAAATAATATTAATATATAGATGGTGTTTTAAAATAAAAGAATATAATGTGTTTCAATTTTAATAAAAATTGTGTCATTTTTTTTTTTTTTTTTCAAGTTAGAGAATAAATGTGGCCTTATTTTGGAACTGAATAATGAACATAATCTGGTATGGTATGGGTGCCAGCAAGGATTGGGATCAAGAGAGTGCTCTTGCACCTCCTGGAAATCCAATAAATTAAAAATTACTTTTCGCTCTGAAATGTTCTTTTTTTTTTTTTTTTCCAAACAGTGCTTTTAACGTGTAATATTAAATCCACTCTGTATCATAAACTGAAAATAAAAGTTTCTTTTTCAAATTTAATGCTGTATAATTTATCAATATTCTTTTTTCCCTTGCTAATCGAAATATATAGCACAAAAAAAAAACTCTTATGGAAAATTAAAAATTATAAGACTATAACTCATTGCTTTGTCTTATAAAATATTTAATTTAATTAATTATCTAAAATTTTTTGAAAGTACAGTGCACACACTCACAGAAAAAAAGGGAACATCCTAAATAGTTCTTGATGCAATGATCTGATTTCAAAGCACGAAGACTCTATCATTGTAAGAAGGCCAAACCTTATAAGGTTAAAGTTATTTATAAATATGGTAATTAATTAATGCCGACAATATTTTAAGTTACAAAATCAAACACTAAAACGTACTTTCTCTGAATTAACTTAATTTTTTTCAAAGGATATGAAGAGAAAAAAGTAGTGAAAACTGTATTTAAAAATATGTAACATTTGAACATTTATTTATTTTCGAAAAATAAATGCATGTGATTTTTAAAATTCTTTTGAGAATGTGTTAAAATTCTTTTGAGAATACTCAAAGTTGTTTTGAATTCTTTTTTAAATCGTATTTTTTGAAAGGGTCTTAAAATATTAAGTTGTTTCTTAAAATATTTCACTATAATAGCAGTAAGGATATCAATCAATACGTTTTGGAATGCGTTTGGATATTAGAATTGTTATTTTATATGCGTGTAAAATATTTTTTTCAAAGTATCATTTATGTATTAACAGGATGCTTATAATCTAATCGAAGAAAATTATACTGCAAATGAAGATTTAAACTATGTCAGGAATGAGATTATTGTAAAAATTCAAGAACCGAACCTTATACATAATTATGCCTTCAGTTTATCAAATTAAACAAAACCTTGATGGAATTTTCATTCTTATATATTTCTAAAAAAGAAAGAAAGAAAATAAATAAATAGAATTGAATAATAGCAAATTTTTGCTTAACAAAAATTTCCACACATAGTGAATTTCTTCATCACCATCTTATATATGATTGAAGTATAATAGAATCACATCTCCGTAACTACGTTAAAAATGAAATAAAAATTTAATTACCCTTAAAATAAGAGAGAGCTGCGAGAAAAACAGTGTAGTATTATTTACGTAATGCACTGTCTTAATATCATCTTCCAATGTATTCACAACAATCAATTCCTCCTGATTTTCATTAGTTTCTAACTGTGTATTTTCTCGCTAATATCCTCCTTTATTTTGGAAATTTTACGAACATAAAACTATAGAACTTTTTTAAAACTATAAAACTATATATTATTTTTTAAAAATATAAAACTAAAACTCTAACTTAGAACTTGTACAAGTTTTCAGAAATACAAATTATCTGTTTTTATATTATCGTTACTTGAAATTATATATATTAAAAATAAATGCTACTTTATTGATTTAAATTTCTTGTCTTTATTGCAATCTTCGAAGTTTTATTCTTCACGTAAAGTATTATATTTAGAAAAGAAAAGATGGATTTATTATATTTAAAAAAGAAAATCTTTAGAAGAAAAAGTCTTAAGTAAAATTTAAAAGATAATAATTTTTTCAAGAAAATTTTAGGTAAAGTTAGTTCTAGAAAATAAAGGTATGATCATTAGATCAAAAGTTGTTCATTGCGGTCCAATTATTTTTAATTTTTTTTTTTTTTTTTTTTTTTTTTTTTTTTCTTTTTGCGATCTCCATATATGGAAAAATAGGGGGGAAAAAAAGAATTGGAGATAGAAAAATAGGTGGGGTGGGTAATGAACTTTAAATATTTGTTTTATTGGAATATTTATTGAAAGATGGATTATTACGTGAAATATCAATTTAGAGTCAAAATGCCTATTGATTACATTCCTGTTCTTCAAGTAAAAATATTAAGAGTGTCCCTCTTTGTCAAAAGTATACAAAAGCAATTTCATGCGCACATATGTGACTTAAACAAATTAGCTCTCTCGTGAATTCCATTTATCGCATCCCCATATATAAGGCGTACTTAAAATACGCTATCATAAACTTGTTATTTAAGTAATAATAAGCTTAGCCCTTAAAATGTTAATTTTATGTAAACTATCAGGTAATAAAATTTAAAGTTTTCTCAACTATGAAGTTGAAAATTATTATTGAACTGTAATAAAATAACCGGAAAAAATAATACTGTTACAGACAGAATATTTGACAACTAAGAATAATTCTATGCATAAAAAAATAAAAATAAATAAATATTAAGTAGGAAGTAATATTAAGAGAGGATGAACATAAAAATTAATAGAGAGAATTTAAGTAATGTGAAAAAGTAGTAAAGTTTTAACACAATATAAGAATCATTTAAATAAGATCTACTATTTATTTAAAAAATTGGAAACATGAAAGTCAATTAATAGAATAATTAATTAATAAAGCTGCTGTTTTGAAGTGATAAAAGATAAGATCAATTTTAAAAAATCACCTTTCAAAGATGATAATTTTAAATTAACTGACAGTTGGCAAAAGTGTAAGACTTTTCCACGTTTAAAAAACCGCACTAAAACTAATAATAATGATAATAAAGAATATTAAGTAAAACAAAATTATGAGAAAATGAAATTTAGTTTAAAAATTTAAGATTAAAATAAATAAACAAATAAATAAAATAAAGACAAGTCCATTTAAAAATCAAAGTAACCAACAAGTTTTAACTAGTTCATTTAAAGATTAAAGCATATAATTTAAAGTAGAAGCATATATATATATATATATATATATATATATATAGTTTGTCTGAAGTAAGAACTCCCCTAGCCATTCGACTGGATCCGTGGCGGTGACTATGGTAACGAGGTGTAACTATTTTAAGTAGGGGTGTGGGATCATTGCTTAGAGACAGGTTTTGGCTCAGGTCGATGAGAGAAAGGGAATCTTTTTCTTTGGTCTATTGTGATAGCCGGAGAGTGAAGAGAAGCTATCCTCCCTGAAATGCACTATTCTTGTTTCCATAGCAGCAGACAGCTTCAGACTTTGTGGAGAGGGGAGTTCTTACCGTAGACAAACTATACTTAACTCCCAAAAATATAAATAATTAAAATATAGTTATGGTGGCGTTATTTGTATTTTACGTTATTGAAGCATTACAACGGAGTAATTATATATGTACTATAAAGAAAATTTAGTAGAAAAATTTAAAGTAGTGCAGGAAAAAAGAAATAAGCAACAAGTCAAGACAATTTAAGAATCATTTATAAAAATCCTCTTAATTATAAAAAAATAAAAACATTTCTTAGACTCATTCGAAATTTGATAACACATATAGTTGATAAAGGTACTTTATCAACTATGTGTGTGATAATACACATAGGTGATAACACACATAGTTGGTGCAAGTAGTTGGTTACACACATAGATATAAAGGTGATAACACACATAGTTGATCTGGAGGAGCACTCTAATTAAATTACACCCTCAAAAGCAAAACAAATTACGTTTTAAATTTAATAGTTTAGTGTTAGAGCCACAGGAACGCATGGTATAGAGGGTTCGCCTCCCATTTAGATGACTCAGGTTCGAATCTCAGCAGTGGCTGGTTGGTACGAATTCTGCTCCCGACTCGCATTGACTACAATGCTGACGTTTAGTATTTTCAGTGGATTGTGGATTAGAATACCCTTCCCATCGAGCTAAGCATGGGAGGTTTTGGTTATCTTCCTCTGCATGCAACGAAAATGCGGGTTAGTTACATGAATAAGTTGCCCACGAAAGCTAGTTTATCTCAATACTTGATCTAGGAGTTCTTCTGGGTTGGGTTTCATGAAAAAGAAATGAATTAATGAAAAAATATTGAGTTTCATGAAAAAGAAAGGAGCAGAACTCTCATTCTAAAAGTAAGGTTGAACTCTCATTTTTTCCCTAATAAAACGCTACTACGGATCGAATCTCAGTTCTCTACTTTGCCAGTTCAGTGCCTTAACAATTGATTTATCACTGCCGGATCAAACAATCAAAAATAAATATTAAAATATATTTAATGGCTAATTCTATTATTTAATATCTACGAATAGTTTTCTTTTGCCAAATTCCTTGAATTGTGAAAACCGCTGTTTTCAAGAGGTCACACCTCACTATAGTTTGTTTAAAGTAAGAACTCCCCTAGCCATTCGACTGGACCTGTGGCTGTCACTATGGTAACGAAGTGTAACTATTTCAAGTACGGGTGTGGGGTTACTGTTTAGGACAGGTTTTGGCTAGGGTCGACGAAAGAAAGGGAATCGTTTTCTTCGGTCTATTGTGTTTGCCCTAGAGAGAAGAGAAACTACCCTCCCTGAAATGTGCTATTCTTGTTTCCATAGCAGCAGAAGGCCTCAGACTTTGTGGTGGGAGGAGTTCTTACCGTAGGCAAACTATACCTAAGTTTATCATTGATATGATTGAAATCGAAAACAAAATTTTCTACTGCTTAATGTTAAAAATAAACATTTAAAAAAATCTGAAAGAAGCACAGTTATTAAAAAAATCTTTGTTGGAGGGGGGTCTCGAAGTCCTAA
Organism: Parasteatoda tepidariorum; assembly: GCF_982258835.1. Taxonomy (NCBI): domain Eukaryota; kingdom Metazoa; phylum Arthropoda; class Arachnida; order Araneae; family Theridiidae; genus Parasteatoda; species Parasteatoda tepidariorum. The sequence goes on along the minus strand of NC_141755.1, from coordinate 19,799,011 downwards.
TTCCAAAAATGGTCCTAAATTTACAAAAAATGCAACGTGAAACCTTTTGGTGCTTTGATCTCCAATTAATTTCTTTATATGAGCCGTGGTGGCTCAGGTTTCGCTTCTCAATTGAGGGGATTCAGGTTCAAATCCCCGATGTGACTGGTTGACACTTCTGTTCCCGGCTCGCACCCACCACAGTGCTGACCTCAGCTGTAGAGGAATAAATCATCAGCGGCAGACATTAGAATTCCTTTAACGTCGGGCTAACCGTGGAAGGTTCCGTGATTTTTCTCTCCATTTGCAGGTTTAAACCCATCAAAAAGTCCTACACGAAGACTAGTTTCTCCCAAGGCTTGATCCTGAAGTTGCCTTGTCTACTGGATTGGGTTCAAAATTTAAAGGCTACGGAGTTGTGTATTCATAGTCGTTAACACAGACTTGGATTTGCTGTTCAACACCGGTTATAAAATTTTAAAAAAATTGTTTTAGTGCAAAATTTTATTCAGTATTTAAGCTGTTTGTACAATTCTTCAAGAATTCCTTTTGATAATAAATGAGTACGACACCTAATATGTTAGAAGCGCTTTAAAATTTTAAAAGCAATATTAAAACATAGCGTAGAATTAGAAGGCAATTCGTTCAAAAATCAAGTTAAAAAAATAAATAAAAATTTAAAAAAAAGTACGTAGCACTATAATTTCGAGATTAATTTCGTTTTCAACAAATCTTTATTTTTCGATGCTTTAAAAATAAAAAAATATTTTCAAAAATATCTTTGTTCACACATTTTTCATTATTTTTTTTAGAAAAAAAAAATTATTGGTTAAATTTATTTCCGAAACAAAAAAAAAAAGTTTTTTTTATAAAGAAAAATATTTGTAACGCAAAATTTTTCTTCTTTTCGAAAATAAAAGTTTTTATAAAACTTTCTTTTTTTTTAAATTTTTTTTTAATATTCAAACAACTAAAAATAAAACACAAAACGAAAAAAAAAAATTATGCAACAAAATAAAAAAATACACTGCCTAGAAGAAAAATCGTAAAATTGATTTTATCGTTCTCATTTTCGGGAGCGCAACATCCCCTAACTATATTGACATCCAATTTACTTTATTAGGAGCTGTATTCTAAATCAATATAACAATTTTCCTCCAAATAAGCAGCATACAGCTGAGCAATCGATTTCTTTTTTATGCTCAGCAGTAGTCATAGGAGTTTGCGAGGTAGGGGATTGCAGACAAGAGCAGTTGCGCAGCGGAGTAATTCTGCGCTTCAGCAATGCCTGAGCTGCACGCACAGTAATGTAGCTCCTCTAGCTTTTACAGCAATCTGATAAAAATATTTTTGATGGCGGAACATTTTTGTCGGAGGCTCTGTAATTTTTAATAAACGGCAGAAATACAGAAAAAGGCATGAATTAAGAATGAGGAAGGGAAACTTATTTTTAATATTTTAAATTGTTAATTTTGAAAGCTTAAGCTAAACTATACAAAAAAAAATCATATATTTTATGCTTTAAGCTAGCTTAATCCTCTTTTTTCCCTTTAATTAATGTTCCTCGAATTTAATAATTCAAGGAAAAAATGTATCTGATTTTAAATTTTACATTTAATTGGGAAATTGAAAATATAAAAATAAACTTTACTGACAAACGTAACTTCAGAAAAAGCATTTTTATTAGATTTAAAAGGGAAAAAATGGAAACCGAAGTTTTTAGTTTATATCATGAAAAAGTTAATTAATATCACTATAATGTTAATACTCAAGGGAAACAATCGGTGACCTTGGAACCGTGATGGCTCAGAAGATAGAGCATTCGCCTACCAATGAGGTGAACCAGGTTCGAATCCCAGCGATGGCTGATCGATACGAATTCCGCATCCGGCTTGCACCAACCACTGTGCTGAGGTAAAATATCCTCAGTGGTAGACGGATCATGGATGAGAGTCCCCTTGCCGTGAGGCTAACCATGGGAGGTTTTCGTGGTTTTCCTCTCCATGTAAACGCAAATGTGGGTTTATTCAATACCTCCTAGATTGAAGAAAGCCAAAGGACGGAAAACGATGACTCATACAGTTAGGCCCAGATTTGCTGATCACTTCTGACGAAGCTTCTCTTTTTCCCTTCTGTTTCTCGACACTTTTTCGTTACTCTTCTACTAATTTTTTACTTTCTACAAATTATTATTATTATTTTTTTTGTCTAGATTAAATGTTCTTAAATTGTGTAAAAATGCTTAATATATTTATTTGTTTTCAGAAATGATTAACAATAAATCAATTCTAACAAAAATAACTGTTGTGTGAATGAAAAAAAAAATATTTTTAAGCATTAAATATCAGTTTTATTTTATAAATTGGAAAATTTTATCTAACTTTTTGTTATAAAATGTATGGATTAAAAACAAAGAAATATATTTTTAAAGGGATTTTACACATTTATTATTATTATAGTTTTGACATAAAACTAAGAAAGGGGTCTAATTTTTATAATATGATACTTACATTTTTAGTAGATGATTATTTTGGATTTTAAAGATTATGTTTTGCATGTTATTAGAACTAGAGCATACGAAATAAAATAGAAATTGTTTATAAACAATGACATAAAATGAGCTTAAAAAAATTTAGAAAATCAAATGCAGTCTTCAAACAAGGTTTAGATAGTAAAAAAAAACATATCAAAAGCATGATTATAATTTGTATTTTTTTCCTGTGGAAGTGTGATTGTTAGAAGTGATAAACTAAAATTAAAGTAAGCAACCTTAGATAACAAATATTTTATTAAATAGCAAATTCAAAAAACGATAAATAAAATGTAAACACAAATTTTACTGAAATATGTTAAAACTTTCAGTAACATTTAAAAAAGTATAATTTTTACCATCACACTGATAAACTAAAATAAAGTAAGCAACCGTAGATAACAAATATTTTATTAAATAGCAAATTCAAAAAACGATAAATAAAATGTAAACACAAATTTTACTGAAATATGTTAAAACTTTCAGTAACATTTAAAAAAGTATAATTTTTACCATCACACTGATAAACTAAAATAAAGTAAGCAACCTTAGATAACAAATATTTTATTAAATAGCAAATTCAAAAAACGATAAATAAAATGTAAACACAAATTTTACTGAAATATGTTAAAACTTTCAGTAACATTTAAAAAAGTATAATTTTTACCATCACACTGATAAACTAAAATAAAGTAAGCAACCGTAGATAACAAATATTTTATTAAATAACAAATTCAAAAAACGATAAATAAAATGTAAACACAAATTTTACTGAAATATGTTAAAACTTTCAGTAACATTTAAAAAAGTATAATTTTTACCATCACACTGATAAACTAAAATAAAGTAAGCAACCTTAGATAACAAATATTTTATTAAATAGCAAATTCAAAAAACGATAAATAAAATGTAAACACAAATTTTACTGAAATATGTTAAACTTTCAGTAACATTTAAAAAATATAATTTTTACCCGTCACACTGATAAACTAAAATAAAGTAAGCAACCTTAGATAATAAATATTTTATTAAATAGCAAATTCAAAAAATGATAAATAAAATGTAAACATAAATTTTACTGATATATGTTTAACTTTCAGTAGCATTTAAAAATAATTCTAATGTCATTTAATATCTCTTTTCTAATGTCATTTTCCTTGAAATGCATCTCACATACCTATAACAAAATGAATACAATATTTAAATGTGCATTTAAAATAAATAGTACATACTATATTCATGTATGAAAAATTAATAGATTTTTGTAGAAAAATTAATAGATTTTTGTAGAAAAATTAATAGATTTAAATTTCATAATCAAATAAATTACAATATATTATGGTCAAACAAAAATGTTTAAAGTTTGAGCAAAAATTTAATAAAATACTAAAATTATTAATATTTTTATAAAATAAAACTCTATAAAAATAACTATATATTACAATAGTTTGCGATATGATTGATAAGAACAACTTAATTATTATAAATAATTTATCCACAATTTAAAATAATTTACTCTTAGTAAAAATATAATAAAGAAGCATAATTAAATTTTTAAAAATAAGAACAAATATTACTCACTTTAGAATTCTTTGCAACTTCAAAATCTCTTGGCATGGCGGCAAGCCATTTCTTACGTATTGGGAAATCCAAAATTTAATGCTTTTGTACCATCAACTTTGTAAAATCCTCTGCAGTTTGGTACACAGCACTCATTGGCAATTATCCATAACACTAAGAATTAAATTAATGCTGACATTTACAACATTTGTTGAATAAATATAAATTTTACGAAGAACGTTGACACCAGAACACACACGGTTGTTTACAAATTCAAATCAAAAATATTCGCCAATTGGCTGAATGCCGACACAGGTTATAATACTTGAGAATATCGCCAATGGCTCGTTTGATCAGATTCGGAGTTTTTCGTAAAAATAGCTACCCTGACTGGTTTCCCTCTGGGCCTAACTCTACTACGTCATCATCGCCTATAGTAACCCGTCGTGAGGCTTGATTCCTTTCTAGGAGGTATTGGTTTATTCCATCAAAAAGTCCACCATGAAGGCACTTTTCTTCCAGTACTTGGTCCAGGAGTTCCCTTGTCTTTTGGATTGGGTTCAAAATTTCAAGCCTACGGAGTTGAACATTAGTAGTCCCGAAAATTGGGTCGGCAGTTCAACGACGGTTATAAAATAAAATAAAATCTGTTGATTGAGAATTTTATTTTCTTATCCCTGCTTTTTTTTTCTCTTTTGCAATGAAGTACGATATTATTAAGTTATGATAGAATTTCAACTAATTAGGTTACAAATCTGATATGTAAACATATGGTATGCTTATGAAGTGTGAATTCTATGCCTACGGTTAAAACTGTAAGCAAAATTTTAATCTTTTTTGTTTTCAGCTTTTTCGTTCAGTGACATACTAATCCTAACTTTTTATGCTGATAGTGGGAAGGTCAGACGAAAAACATTATAGAAAAAAAAAAGTATCAGTGACGTCTCTAACCCACTACTTACCAATTTTTATGTTTTATTTATTGTCTGTTCATGTTGTTCTTTCCTTCTTTTTCTTTACCCTTATTTTAATTAACTACTAACTAAAATAAGGCAATATTAAGATTAGTTAAATTAGTAAAATTCTAGTCTAACTAATCAACTAATCTTAATATCGCAGGCATTGATTCAATGAACATTTCATAATTTACGGAGGTGGCCTCATTGGTCATGTACTCCGTCTCATCTTTTATTACTTTCAGCACGAAAAAGATCAAAACAAGTTTGATTGAGGGTGAAAATTGAGAGAAGGCGAAAGACTAGTTTTGCAACACTCTCAAACTTCATTTAGACAGTATTAGATGTTTTTAATCCTGTTCCCCCCTCCAAAAAGTGATTTGCCAGGTTTTGCCAGCGACGTTTTTGCTTTTTTTATGTGTTAACGTGTGACCTCTAATGCGCATTTATCATACCACATTTTCAACAAGCATTCTAAGAAATATATATAATGGGTGGTGAATAAATAACACCTTGTATAATCATGACTGAAGAACTTAGATATTAAAAAAGAGGGTCTTTAAAATAAAATTTCACTGCAGTGAAATTTTATTTTAAAGACCCTCTTCAATTCGAACTAATACCTACAGATATTTGTATATTCAAATAAAGATAATATTATACCTTTCTTCAACTGCAGATGAGGCGTCTGATCCATATAGGGGTAATTACTTTTACTGTAGTATGAAATCAGATCCAACTTATGTGTATAACAGAAATAAACATATAGTTTGTCTACGGTAAGAACTCTTCCCGACACAAAGTTTGAGGCTGTTTTCTACTATGGAAACAAGGCTAGCGCATTTCAGGGAGGGTAGCTTCTCTTCACTCTAGGGCTAATACAAACGATCGAAAAAAAGATTCCCTTTCTCTAGCCGACCCGAGCCGAAACTTGTCCAAAACAATGACCCCAGACCCCTATTTGAAATAGTTATACCTCGTTATACCATAGTCACCGCCACGGGTCCAGACGAATGGCTAGGGGAGTTCTTACTTTAGACAAACTATACCCAACGCTTACAAACAGGTTCTTCGTAATGACCGCCCTTATCTCTTAGTGGCCGCATGTCTACTCTTTAGCCACTAACGTTTCTTTATCGTTTCAGTCCTCTGTCTAGTTTTAGCAACAGAGCATTACTACTTTTCAATCGAATGTATACTAGAGATAGGTGTGCATCAATGTATCTGATATTTTTCTCTAAGTACTACTTGAAAGTACCCAGTATTTTAAATGAATACATCATGAGAACATTTTGTATCAATTCATTTCTTAAGTATAAAGTTAAAGGAGAACAACGCAGTATAATTTTTGAAAAATAAAAACTTTTTAATTGCATTTTTAACAGTTAATCCTTTCAAGATTGTTGCACCTAAATATTGAATTCATTTTCATATAAATGTGAAAAGGGCAGAATAAGCCGGGCGCAATGCGCTATGACTTGTATGACAAGTGAAATTGTGGGCTCAGTTGATTAATGGATTTATTCACTCCTGCCAAAACATTTTTAGTAAAATAACCATTTACAATATGCATTAAATAAGGAGTAAAGGTTGCAAAGGAGTTGTCAGTTTTGGAACAATTAGAAAAAAGTATTAAGTCCAGCAGCCAAACAATATACCTAAAATGAAGAAGACTAGAAAAAGGGCTAAACTTGCATTTGAGACTGCAGAACATAATGGAGAAGATGCATCTTATGAACCTGGTATTGATGCATTATAGTTTGTTGTAAAACTTACTAAAAAAATTTTCAAAAGTATTTAAAAAAATATAATTTTTTATTATCTAAAAAGAGACGGAAAAAAAACTTAAAAATCCGGAAAACAAAACAAAGAAAAGATATAATCTCTTCATCAGCCCACACGATTATATCCGCAAAAAGGAGTGCTTTCTAATATTGTATTAATATAGCCAAAGCAAAATATATCAATACAATAGTGTGAGGAGCACTCAAATAATTGAAACGAAATTAGAACACATTAAGTAAAAAATATATACGAAACAACAAACAAATATATCAAACAGATAATAAAATGTAAAGAGATAAGAGAAGAGTACACGAAAGGAAATCTACATAGTGAGGAGCGAATTAAAATGAATTTACGCGTACCGGAATCTTTCAAGAATGATTTAAAATATTTCCGTAATAAGACTGCCAGATTACAAAATATGAAAACAGTTTTCATATTTTGTAATCTTGTAGTTATTGCAATTTTGCTAAGCACAGAATGTATATCGTATTATTAAATATCCATTCTGAATAATTTATTTTTATTTATGGATAGAGCCCCATTTCATTGTATGTCATAAGTGTACGAACACTTTTGAGAGACACTGCATATCATATTTTTTGACATTTTACTGGGTACCCGGTATATCTCTATTAAGATTATAAATTTATATCTTAATTAAAAAAATATCTTAATTAAGATTATAAATTTGTGTGAGAGATATTTTATTCTGAATAAACATAACTTTTTTTGAAGTTATACTTCTTATGCGACTTCCAACAAGGTTACGTTAAACGTTTAACGCTACATTTTTATTGGCCGGGAAATCACGTGGTAGGATCCAGTTTTCCCTCATTCATTTCCATATTGTTTTGGTTCTCACTAGCGCAAAAATAATAAAAATCATAAAAGTATTCGCGATCGCAACGCTCGAGTACGCCGTCTAGCGGGAGCCTGTAAATATCGGACATTAATTTATCACGTTTTCATTTAGTTCCATCAAAGTCATTGACTGAATCAGACGCCATTTTTTAGCAGCAAATAAGAAACAAAATTTCCCTAAGGAAAAGGCCGAAGAACTTGAAAAAAATCTCCAGAATATTAGTAAATCTTTCAGGAACAGAACACGCCAAACATTTGAAGAAAAATTCCTCAATAATTTTTAATTTCTATTATCAACAAACTTGCAACTGATGACTTCCGATTTCGTATACTGTTACAGATGTGTGTATTAAGGTAAAATGCATTTCTTCTGTCTTCTATTCATTACGAATTAAAGTGAAGTCAACATTGCTTTCATCATTCCAGTGAATAAATATGAATTCAGAACATACAGAATTGTAATAGTTATAGCATATTCTTCTTCGTTATGGAATAATATATATTTCTGTATCCATATAATTCGGAAAACAACAATAAAAAATTATCCAAGTTACTTGAAATAGTGCCATTTGTGCTGATTCTTAATTAATTTTAATCGTTTTCTTGTAAAGTATTTTTTAGTTTTGAAAGAATAAGTTTAACTAGAATTCAGCTATTCTGATTTTAGCTACATATTCAAATTCATATCAATTATAAAATTTTGCTGTGTAGTATGTTATCTAAAAGTAATGAAGGGATAAACTATGTATCTATTATTTGAGAATAAAGTTTTCAAACAAGGAACTTATCATTTTGGAATTCTCCGGGAATCATAAATCAGGTAAGTGCAATGATTTTTACAATAAAAAATTTGCTTGTAAATATTTTTTTTTCACTTGATGATGGTTCTCTACAGAATGGTTTTTTACGTCTGATTAAGAACTATAAGAATAATAAAAAAAGAAACAATATGAAAGTTTTTATTTCAATGTTAATAATTCTTAAAATCGTTTTTTTTATCCTAAGAATTCTTTATTTTCCGTTTTTAGTTTATAATTTTTTGATAAAAATTGTTCTCAAAATACTTTTGAAAAATTAAATGGTATAACATTATGTGTTTATGTATACTTCTTGTATATTCCAATGTTTGAAATAATATGATTCAGAAAAGTATGGAATAAAAATTCGGTACTTACGATGTATTAACGCCACCGCCGCTACAGATTTGGCGGTTTTTAAGTGCCGCCAATCTACACTTAAAATTTTTGCGACAGTTCATAAAATAAAACACTTTATTTAAAATAAAAATAGTTAATTGGATTTCGGTGGAAAATGAGCCGATATAGAGTTTAGCATAGATTCAAAACAATCATATCGCCATATGAACTCTGATGAATAAGATTCCAAATGAAATAACATTTCCAAAACGTACGTTTGCCAAGATAAAGTTTTATGTTGTGGGAATTGGTACATTTTCGTTTTTTCGGTCAAATATTTCCCTCCTGAAAAAATAAAATTGCATCTTGTTTTGTTTTTGGCAAATCCCAAAGACGAATATTCGTAGCACTAAAAATGGCGACAAAAAAGAATTGTTTTTTTTTTTCTTGTTTTTGTTTCGTCAGCATTCTTTATTTTACGTTTCTTGGTTTCTAAATAATGATTTTTATTGAAACTTGAAATTTTTTGATAAAAATTGTTGTCAAAAAACGTTGTTTACAAAATTAAATTTCATAAAATTATGAGGCTTATGTATACTTTTTGTTCATTTTAATTTTTGAACTAATATGATTCTTAAAACTATAGAATGTAAAGTTTAAATGGGCCTTTCATGTTATATCATTAAATTTAGTAATACTATTTCTCGGGCATTAGGTTTTAACTCTTATAAGAATATACATATTTTTTTCTGTTAATGTACAAATATTTTTCCGATGTGTTTTGGATATTCCTTCTCTAATAAAAAGAGATACCATTTTGTTTTCGGTTGTACAAGAAAGAAGATCAAGCATTTTTCTTTTTTAAATTTAATAAGCCACATTAAAGAAGGAACGTTGCAATGCTACACGCTACATTAACGACGTCTCCAGAGTAACTGAATGACGGTTCATATGGAAATCGCAGGTAAGCGTCTCATACAACAACGCCCCCTATAGTTCGTTGCGATCGCGAATTGTTTTTTTATAAATATTTTTTTAGTTTGATTTGATACTCACATAATTTAATAGGATATCATTTTTTATTTTCAAATTAAGTGGATAACAATTGCAAAAAATGAGTGAAAACAATCCCACGGACAATGCGACGGATTTAAGGTTATGTCAAGGTACGTCTCTTGTGAATATCAATTGATTGTTAGGTTTTCTCTTTTGAAATTACATTATGACGCATTCACATACATTATTAATACAAATACATTTTCCATGGCGAGACGATAAGGCAACCACAAGCACTTCCACTGGCTCAAGAGGTCCACGAGGGAAAAATGCACAATATTACCGTCATTACAGAGCACGGAAGTGAGAGGAGCAGGAAAAAGAGTCGTTGAATAGAACTAGTGATCCTACTACGTCTGCTGATTCTTCTACAATTAACGTCGCAGGTTACGAAGTTTAACTTCTTCCTCGCGGAGGAACTCCACGCACTATTTTTTTTTCTCGGCGGATTTGTATTCCTTACCCTCAAAATATTAGCCGCAATAAGGGATATATGATCCCAATAGTTTGGTCAGGATAGCGGTCCAAATTTGTGCGTTTCGCATATTTTAAGAATATTTAAAGCGAATTGGAAAATTTTTGGACACAACTATAAAATTCATTTTTCCAAAAAAAACTCCATGCAAAAAATAATTATATTAAAGAATAATTATATAAAGAATAATATTTATAATCATATTAAAGAGTGTAATTTTATAAGGCAAAATATAAAATGTGAACGAAATCGGTCAAATAGCTACTGAGAAATCAAATTCTAAATATACGACTTTTTATATTGAGACTTACGTAAGTGAAACACTAGATCAGGGATGGCGAACCAATGGCACGCGTGCCATTTATGGCAATCGACACAATATTTTGGGCACTCCACAGATCACAATTGTTACACTATGAATTGTTATTGCACAAATGTTATTACGCTATGAAGCATATGTAACAATTAAATTAAAATTCACAAAAACAAACAAAATAATAAACAATTATTAATAAAAAAATTAATACTAAAAAAACAATAAATAACTAGCAAAAAAAATCAACAATCCTGCTTGAACTAACATCTTACAACCTAAATATAAGTTATTGGTCATCTAATCTGCAACAACAGAAGTCACACTGATGTTACTTTAAGTTGAATTACGTGTATAACTGAGACATTGCAAAATGTATTTTTTTTTTCGATGCAAATAAAGAGTTTTGAGTTGATAGTATTTAGTATTATTATTTTCCCAATAATCACGAAGTCAAAATTATTTGACGGCACGTCTATGACCTCACTTAGCAATTTGTTAGAGAAAATGGCACGTTGGTGTATAAAGGTTCGCCACCCCTGCACTAGATCAAAGTTACATTCCGCTTTTCCCGTCGCTGTACATCCATCTAATAGCAGAACTATGAAATTGCTCGCAAAGATCATTGGTTGGAATGCGTTATTTAGCATAATTGTCAATTTAGCTAATTACCCCTTGATTACCACGATAATTACCAAAATTATACTTACTTACAAATTGATCTGGAACATATGGTTCAAGTGTGAGACTTCTATTTTCGTTGGATTTCCCATCACTGTCATTAAACTGATTACACCTAATTATCCTGATAATACCTTACCCACCTCGCATAAGCTAAGTAAGATGCAGTAATTAAGTAAAATGCAGTCCACTGTTGCACCAAAAAGACTCATATTTTTGATAAATTCAGAAGTTTAATCAAATCACGCATAATTAGTTAAATGTTTCGTCTAATGATACCATAAAATTAAAACGAGGAAAATATTCTAATATTATTGACATAATTAATAATGATAACATATTTAATCAATATTATTTATTAACAAAACTAAAGGGCAAATGTAAATGCACGTCAGTTGATGGTGTAGAGCGCGAGTAAAAATTAAGATTTTTAGATCGCTTTTAAGTAAGAAACGAGGCACGACACAAAATTACGATCTGCGGATGAATGAATGGATGTATAAACGGATGTGGCAGAAGTCGAATTCTTGGCCATAGATGGCGCCACTGGAAAACAAGAACAAATGGCCCCTTTGCCTTAACAACTTAGAACAACAACCCAGTTTTTGCAAGCATAAAAAATAAGACATTGTCATTTAATGAGCTTCAGGAAGTAAAAACAGTCACAAACCACTCATACCCATACTTTATAATAAAAAATCCTTTAAGCATTAACGGCAACACTGACTAAACTTAGACATTTTTAATAATCATTTACTGCAATACACAAATGACGAATTTTGCAACTGAAATTGAATTGAAATGACAAATTTTCATCGTAAGTGTCATGTATTGGCTGCCAAGAAGGGCCACAAGTACTCCTTGTATTGTTTTTCATTGTTTGAAAGTACAGGAGTTGGATCTTAACTAAATGTTGTTGTCCACCAATTGTGACAAGAATCGAGTTAGAGCCACGATAGCTCAGGGGATAAAGCGTTTGCCTTCCAATAAGGTGAACCGGGTCCAAATCCCAACGATGGCTGGTCGATACGAATAAGCTTCCGGCTTGCACCGACCACAGTGCTGATGTGAAATATCCTCCGTGGTAGATGAGTTAGAATCCCTTTGCTGTCAGGCTAACCGTAGGAGGTTCTCGTGGTCTTCTGGTAGAACAAATTTCTCCCAATGCTCGATCCAGGAGTTCCCTTCTCTTCTAGCTTGGGTTCAAAATTACAAGGCTACAGAGTTGCACATTAGTAGTCGTAAACCCAAAAATTGGGCCGGCTGTTCAAGGACGGTTAGAAAAAAAAAAAAAAGAGTTAGACCAATATCGTTTTCATCATCTCAATTTCTACAAACCACTGCCACTCTACCATTATTATGCACAGCTTTCTTCCTTTTTTTGCAAGAGCTTGACTAGCACTAAGTCGTTAACTTTAATTATTGAGTTTTGATTTCAATTCTTCAACGTTCAAATTCTGATTCTACAAGGAAAATAAGGAATACTTTGAAGAAATATTCGAATAGTAAAAAAGATAAGCAAAAAAAAAAAATACACTGCAAAATTATCTTTATTATAAAGTATGAAACTTAACTATAAAAAATTATTTTTCAGTATATTTTTTAGTGCGTAAATTACTCATAAGAACCTATTATTTGTTTCAAACTATTTCAATTTATTTCTAACAATTCTTGTATACTTTAAACAGTTAAATAAAATATTCTATATTTAATGAATCAGTTAATCAATTTATGGTAATTTCCTTCAGACTGCTGAAAACACAAGTGTGTGTCTTGTAAGTGAACTATACCTGATTAATAATTTTCCTCCAAGTTTATTTTCCAATAAAATTGTGCAAATTGTTAAATAACAATCCGGAAAGCAAGAAATGAAAATTTGTAACTTAACTTTTTAAATCCAAAAAATTGCTACAAAATTGTTAGAATGGGTATTTTCAACTGTTACTGATTTATGCAATATATCAAATTAAAAGTTAATGTATCTCTACACAAACCAGAGATTTTCAGAACAGTTTAACACGAGATGGAAAATGCCATCAAAATACATTTTATTCCGGAATTAATTTGTATTAAATTCGGAACCATCAGGAATTTGATGCCCTCCCCCCTCTAAAGCTGTTTCTGGAAACAGATGTCCCTTCTTGTTACACCACTGATGTTTTTAAGCAATTTTTTAATGTTAAACATAATTTTTAAGTTTAAAATAAGAAACAAACAAAAGAATTAAACATTTTTACATCAACTGGGTCATTGTTCACAAACTCTAGATTTTGAAAGTTTTATAAGAGACAAAATCAGCAATGTTGAACAGAACTTACAATCATTCACATGTACATCTCAGTTATAAAAAATTGAGCTCAACATAGGGTTGCCAGCATAACTATGACAAGTTGAAACCTTGACATTCAATTTAAGACACTTGTTTTCTTACTACAAATAATTTTTTAAGTCATTTTTTTACTTTTATGCTGCATTCGGAAGATTTTGGACCTAACATCATAATTTTTTGCTAAAATAAGTAATAGGTAGCTGAGGAAATAAATTTAAGAGTTAAAAGAGTTGGAGCAAAAAGGTATTATTTAATTTTAGCAGTGTTTTAATGGGCAATATTTTTACCTATGTACTTATTGTTATCTTCTCAAGACATACTCTATGTTAGTTTTTTATTATTTAATTTTTTTCAATAAAAACTGAAACATACAATTGAGCAAGAAAATATTTTTAAACACTTTTTAAAACAGTAAAAATGAAGTTATTTTTTCTTACATCAAACTTTACCTATCATTACATTTCAATGCTAATTAAGGATTTTTTTTTTCTTTTTTCGAAAAATCACTTTTAAAGAATTGAAAAAAATAAAGCAAAATGCAAAGAATGCAGAAAATATTTTCTATAAACTTTATTTTTCATCTGTCTTTCTACATATATACAAAAAAACTGTTCCTAACATGTCCTAAAATGTACATGCTGTAGTTAAAATTGCAGGCATTAATAAATAACCAGAGTCTGAGAAATAGACGGACAAAAACAAGATATTTACACTAAATTCAAAATAAAAAACTTATTCTAAACAAACAACTTTGCCATTTTGTTCGTTTTCGATGGACACAGAGGTAAAGCATTTATTATACTCTACCTCGCTGATATTAAGATCATTTAAAATTTGTCTCTGATCATCTCCCAGAGCACTAAATTTCTTCTTTTTAAAAACAAAATGACGTTTATTGCCATTATTAGCTCCTTCACAGATACCAAAACCAAATAATTCTAATCGTTTAAGAAATAACCTTGAAAAATTTTGAGTGTACCTCTGAGTTTCATCAGATGCGGTGGCATCAGGTGTAAGTTTAAGCTGCACGCATCGAGAGGGTGTTATCTCCCCGGTTGTATGTTTCAGCAGTTTTTTTAAAGAATTCCTCTGGGTTCGAATGAAATCCTCTTTAGAGATATCTGAAATGGATGTATTTGGTGCACGTGATAGAAGAACAGGTATTGCTTGGTCAGCTTGATCTTCGGATCTCGAAACTGAAAGAGCAGTGGGCAAATTTAGTTCTGTATTCAAGTTATTATTTAAGGTTTCACAATTTGTAATGATAGGGTTAAAAGGAATGGTCTGAGTAGCAGGTATTGCATTTGAACGCACAGACTGAATTATTGGTTCAACAACAGTACTATTAAGAGGAAGAGGTGGTTGATAATTTCTAACAGGCTGCCTAACTCTAGAATTGTTTAATATATTTCTTCTGACATTATTTACTGGATTGACTGTATTTACAGAATTATTAGACCTCATCATAACATTTTGAGGTGATCGTTGTGGTGGAGTAAGCATATTGCGAGATACAACTCTGTTTTGTCCATCTACTACTTCAATAGGTGGTGTCGGAGCACCGGATTGAGAGGGAAATTTCAATTCCTCCATCAATGCATGTCGTTGTTCAATAAAATGACTAAGTAGTTCTCGTGCATGCCAAACAGTGTTTGCACTTATTTCTGTGTTCCAAGTTAAATGAGAAACAGGTATTTGATAATTAATAGAATCAATAACATTATCAAGAACATGAAGAATTAAAGTCAAACGTCCAAGATAAGAAAGAGCAGGCTGAAATACTTTATCAGCATTTTTTCTGGCCATTTGCTTAGCTTTATCTGTAAGCTCATCGTGAATTTCGCTGAACTTTTCCTTTCCTTCAGCACTTAGCTTGTACACAATGGGACCATGAGAACAATGAAGTTTTATTAATGATGTAAATATTTCAACTAATTTATCTGAATTATTTACTTCAGAAATTTGATTAAATTTTGCATGGCTGTCTTCAGTACACGTTAGTAAAAAGCTTTGATGAAACAGCTCTTTGAAATTTGGGGCAGAAGTCAATGTTTGATGAACAGCAGCAGGAGTTGATATGATAGCAAAATTTACTCTTGTCTTAGTTACAGTACTTCGACTGACACGAGAATCTTGAAACCAAGCTAATCCCGAATGCAGCCGCAACATTATATCAGCCTCTACAGGTTCCAACATGTTTTTATGCAAAGATCTTGCACTATTATAAATAGCTATTCCATGACCATTGCTTAACTTTAACATTTCTTGCAACTGTTCCAAAGTAAAAATGTCAAACAAAAATTTTTTCAAATAATCCTTGGTATCTTCATTTTTGTGTAGCACCCAGGTATCATTCTGAGCTTTAAGAAGATGTTGTTTTACATGTTCAGCTACATCAACTCTTAACAGTGATTTTGGTGCAATAACTAAAGTCCACACAATTGGAGGTTCAATCCAGTGATTTATTATTTCTAAATAGCTCTCAGTACCCATACAAGATGCAGCACATGTCAAAAGAGGAAAAAAGAAGCTTTTTTCTGTGCAACCAAGTGAAGCAGCATAACTTGTAACGAATTCTTGAATATTTGTTGAGCAAACATTATTCAACAAAAAAGGAACAGACAGAGCCTTTCGGAAACATCTCATGAAGTCTCGTTCTGGTATGTTGTAGCTAGACATTTCTGATATTTGTCAATAAATCAGATCGTTTTTCCACTTAATCTGAAAAAGTAAAGTTTGTTTATAAACGAGCATTAAAAATAACTATTTATTTTGAAATATTACTTAATACACTTTTAACTATTTAAACAACCCATG